>NC_079155.1:130687858-132064346 GCF_947563725.1 Argiope bruennichi | reverse complement strand
CTTGATATATTTCACCTTCCTTTATATCTTTTATTTTATTTTATATCTCAGTATATCATTTCATTTAATTACCTTATACTGCTATAATTCTTGTTTTAATACGCATTGATTTCATCCCTGACGAACAAATTAATGTGTTGTATGCCATGTTTATTTACTTTTATTTCCACGTAATTATTGATTTCAATTTATTTCTACAATGTTCCTTCAACAGCAGCACTTTGCGTCATTGAAGGAACATGTTTCACCCTTTCGTATCTGCTTATCTTTCTAAATAAAGATTGAAACACTCTTCAACTTTACTCTGGTTTACCTTTGATTTTCTTTTTATTTGTTACTTTTGTATATGAAGTTTGAACAACGTTACTTATGGCAAATGATATGATAAGTTTGCTACCTGTTTTTATGCTACAAGTTTTCTCAATTATATTCGCATGCATATATTGCAGAATAAGGGGGAGGGGGTTAGAGGGAAAGTTTAACGACTATTACTTAAATAATTAATTTTAATTAATAAAAGATATGAAAATACTTATAGTCTTAAACTAAGGATGTAAATATTTTCTTATTTATCATGTATATCAATTAATATGTAATCAGAATTAAAATCTTAACATTTTGATAGTAACTTCTATAAAAATACTCGTAATAGTATCAGTTCGTTAGATAATCCGTTCGAAATAACATCTCTTCCTCGTTTTCGAAAAATTAAGCTTTCCACCTGCATAGATTCCACTGCTTGTCGATAAGCTTCCCAAATTCTTAACAGGGCAGAAGCTTGGGGCGGAATATTTTTCCAGAAAATTTTCTAGCAGGTGAAAAAACAACACAACTGACACCACCTTTCCCAGTTTGGAAAATAATCGACCACACACTACTGCGAAAATAAATTGAGTTAACATCGGCGAAAGGAGACATAACTAAGTTTTTAGGGCGCAATCCAAGCCAGCCGCCGCGTTACTGGCCCACGTTTGGGGCTGTATTCGCTCGATTGCTGTGTAATATGATTTGTTCTCCATTAATATTACATAGGCACCTCTTCCGGTACCGGCGTTCCTTCCGCCTTTCTTTGCTATTTGCTTGCTCCTTTTTTGCGCTTGTTATTGCGCTTTTAGCTCTAAAGCATAATACTTGGAAGCTCTCACTTAATCCGGTTAGCTGGCTTTCGCGTGAATACTAACGCAAGCCTTAAAAATGATAGGATTTTTTCCCCCTTCTTGTTATGTGTAGGGCGAGAATTAAAAAGAACTCCGAATATTAATTATCCCGTTAATGAGGAAGAAAGGTACGGTGAGATGAAAAAACAACAGAGAACGGCTTTGAGAAATTTGGCGGATGGACCCGTGAAAGCAGAGCCGATTTTTTAATTTGCAATTGAATGTTTTTTAGAGGATTATAAAGTTTTTTTTTTCCTTCACACGTTGCCTTCATCTTCTTCCAACTAATGTAAAAGATATTCTTAATGCGCAATCTCTCATTTCGACCATAACAGTGTAGAATTAATCAATTCTGGCTCGAGGAAAAGAGACACGGCTGCTGCAAATTTTTTATAAATCCGTTCGGATTTTTGTGAAGGATTAATTTTTGATAGCTCCTTCTCTCCCTGTCAGCAAATCAAAGCTCCCGGCGGCTGAAATTTGAAAGTTTTCGAGGCTTTGAAACGTCGGTGAACTTCCTGCGAATGGCTTCGTTAAATGTTTTGCTTCATTCGCACCTACCTAAGATAAAAAAATGTCTTTAATTTTGAGAACTGTCCTTCTGTGTGTAAGCCACGAAGAGGACCCTCCCTGCAATTTTCTAATATACTCACAAATATGGCTTGTGTTGAAATTCGTTGCATATTGGAGAAAAATAAATCATGCATATCGTACCACTTACTTTTAACTAACTGTGTCTATAATTTGATGGAGATTTATAATCTTGATTTTAAGCCCACGTTCCAAATTTCATTTATGTAACTTGTTTTGTTTTTGAGTTATCTCTTTCACAGGTATAAAAATAGACAGACTTACAGTCAGTCAAACCTTTCGGGAATTTGACCCAACATTTGACGCAGAATTTCAAATCGGGTAATAAAATCTTATGCCAAATGTCATTACAAATAGCTTCTTATGATTCTGAGTTCACAAAGAATATCTTTCTTTTATTGGATTTAATACGCAATTCGATAAAAAAAATCTTCAATTGTGGCAAAAGGAACATGCACATAACTTCTCATTCTTCATCCCATGCTTCCAAAAAACGCAAAGAGCTCTGGCGCCTTATCCATGTATAAAGTCTAACTTTACCGATTTTGCTGAAAGCACTTTACTTAAAATTGCGCATTTATTTTTCTCTCTTTCCCTCTAAATGTTATTAACATTTATTTCTCTGCTCAATGTAACTGCAGAGTCAACTTCAAAATGCACTACCACTTGCTTCAGTGCTATATCATTACCCAAATCAGCTGTCATGTCTGGAAGTTAAGAAATTCGAGTTAAAGAATTCCGTGGCCCGTCCTTCAAGGCGGCAAGCGTCTCTCACGCTCATATCATGTTTGAATTATCATATACACGCATTATTGTATGCAAATAATTTCAAACAAGCTTCAATATATCGATGCTGAAATGATTGGTTTCCTCTTCTGTACTTCTGTTTAGAAAAAGAAAATGACCGATGCCTCTTCGAGAAAGCAGATGTTCTTCTGTTGTCATTTCTTCACTCAGTTGTCTTCAAAATCAACAGTTCCGAAAGTCCAGAACAATGATACCAAATAAATCAATTACATCCATTTCTATTCAGTGCCGGAATCCATTTACATCCCTAAAAAGAAATAATTACTATGAGCTGACGTTTGAATACCTGATTCACAACCGACTTTGTTCCACAGAACAGCCTGGAGGCTTTGTTTCCGGATAGGCCTTCCTTTGTAATTTCGAACATTGCGGGCCTCCCCCGTAGGCAGTCAATGAACGGGCGCTAATGGGGGTGAAATCACTCGACCCTTGTCGGCAGACGATTTGGCTGGATGAAGTGGATCGGCGTTGCATCAAGTGATGCAGAAGTCTGCAGTTAATTGGTAAGAGCGCAAACATATCAGAGGGACTCGCGCGGCTGATTGAACACCAACGCAGGCACGAACAATGGTAGCAGATGATAGATCAAGTTTAGAGGGATGGCGAGTCCTCACTAATAAAATTAACAAAAACAGTTTTAGAAATGCAATTTTATTCATGACTGAAAAGCCAATTTTTCATTATAATTTATTTCTGCTTTTTAATTTTTTTATTTATTATTCGTTATAATGATTAAAATATATAGTCTTATGGTTATAAAGATTATAGTTATAATGATTAAAGCTGTAGTTTTATATATATAAAGTTTTACAGTCAATATTTCTGAAACTCACAAATGATCACAGAAAGTATCACTGATATGGAATTGAAAGGTAATTAATCTGTCCGGTGATAATTATTTTCTTTAACATTTTAAGAAGATAATTATCACCCAAATATTGTGTTATCTTTAACAATGCACAAATGTACATTATTTCAAAATTACAATATACCTCTATAAAGAGATGAGTAAAAAATGGATCTCTACGCGTCTCCCATCTCTACAAATAAAAAACAAGAAACTTAAATAAAAATGAGTTATAAAGTGAATGAAAATTATTCCTTAAAAACACATATTTTTTTATTAAGGAACTAAATAACAATATATTTCTTATTTTAATTATTTTCTACTTTTCAATCTCTTGTTTCTCAAATGACCTATCAGGCAGCTCAAAAGGTACAGAAAAAAAATTGAATTTAAAAAATGAATAACCAGCAATTTATTCTAGAAACACTAAATTATTGTATTGTCATCCATGACAAACAGGAATGCGAATTTCAAATTTCTAGAACATCAGGAATCAAACTGACTGCAAATTTCTAAGTTTACAAATAATTGATTCCATTAATCATATAGATTGACAGGTTTTGACGATTCTCAGCGTGCTTAATGGATATGTGTTTGACAATGGATCCTCAGGTCGACAACTCGAGCCGGAACGAAGACTTTTGTATTGTTTGTATCATTTACCCTTAATTTCGTTATTTAATAATTAAATATACGTAAATTTAAATTCATCAAATGTGCAAATTAACATAATTTGAATATTTAATTCTTCAGTTGTATATAAGAAGCTGCTATCAAGCTGGTGGCAGTTCAGTCATCTAAATTCTCGCTCGCATCGAATGAATCAGGTTTCTTCCTTCTCCAATTTGACGCTCTACGTGACATATTTGGTGGTGGCGCCATGCATTTCATTCATTCTGGGAGAAGAAGAAGAATTCGATGAAGTCTTCGGTTTCAACATCCCTCTCTGAAATACGGACTTGACGAAGAAGTTGTCAAGTGAACAAAGAAAATGCCTAACAAATCAGAGGTAAAACCCCAACCATTTCTATTCACTTCAGCACTATTTTGGAAGGCGAGCCTGAACAAGACCCAACTAACTCAGAGTTTCGAAATTTAATCAATGGGATGATATTCTTTCTCTTGCAAAGGAGCATTTCGATAAACTGAAAAAAAAAATTGTATGACAATAATGAACACTTGTTCACACCATGGGACATTTTTCAAACAGAGTTGAAAAATACTTTTGGTGACACTCAATTATATGTAAGAGCCAAAGACGATCTTAAATGCCGTGCTCAAAAATCGGGCAAATTAACGCAATCTTATATCCAAGACGTTTTAGGACTTTACCATCAAATAGACACGAACATATAAACAAATGAAGAAGAGAATGCGCCACATCTAATGAAAAGAATTGCAGAGGATATGTACCAGGCTTTATTAACGAAGTTAAAACTACTGCCGATTTTATCCTATCGTTCCAGCATATCGAAGAAATGCAGCAAAGGCGCATTGGGCGTCCGAAGTTTACTCGATTGCCTAATGTTGTTCCAATAGCCTCTCTCTATGAAGAAAATGATTTATCACCTTCTTTAGCGGACATGCTCTCTATGTATGTCAATGTCGAACAGAAATATTGGGGAGAAATCCTGCCATCTGCATACAATACAGCCAGAGCCGATCTTCTCTATAAATGGGCCTGGGTGCAAAAAACCATTTGGGACCCCTAAATTTGTGTAAAGTAAAAAAAAAAAAAATTACAAACATGAACATATAATACTATTGTGTGTTTATTTATTACATGTTTTTGTTTTTGCTTTAAATTATTTAAAAAAATTACTTTTTTTTTTTTTGCGCATTTTTTTCCGATGCTTAGTATAGCAAGTGCATTTAAGAGTTCTGCAAAATGTCTGACCAAAGACAATTATTTGTTCATTTTAATTTGTTGAAGGAGGTCTGAGCATTTGCTGTGGTAATCGGCAACGTAAAGAAAATTTTTAACACTGTTAATACATTCCGAAATGACTCATTATAGTTATCGTTTAGTATGCACTGCAATGTGTCTTGTGGGTTATTTACAATCCCTTTATTCTGAATCAAATCAACTAGTACATTCCATTTCTTGGATTAGGTTTTCATTTACATATTTGTTATAAAACTTTACAAAGCTTTATGAACATTTTCCTAAAGTTTTTATATCAGTGAATAATTTGAACTACTTTTAAATATATCTTCCATCTGTACAATAACAGTATAAATTGCAGTGTTAAAAAACAACGTCTAAATACCTTTACCAAGTTTTCTATAAATACATCTTCAGCTGTTTCGGATTATAATTGCTTGCTCTTTCGAATTCATATTTTAGGAAAAGGTTCCGAAATATTCAAATGACGTTCAATCACTTTTGCTTCGTCTAAATATGTGTTAAATTGTTTTCTCACATTTTGGATTTCAGTTTTAATTTTAATGATTAAATTAAAAGCCGAGTCAAGAACTATTGTTTTTGCTTGAAATCTTTTATTGATAATGTTAATTTTGGACAACATTGCAAACCATTCTATTAAAGTAAAATAAATGACATTTCTTGTATTGAATCCAATAGACTTTTAGCTTCAGATATCCTTGTATTGTCATTATTTGCGTTGATAAATTTTTCTAGGGCATTACAAATTCGCTCAAACAGTGCATACACTGTTTTAATCGAATCCCTTTGGCTCCCCAAAGAGTATCGCATAATATAAGGATTTAAGAGTAATATTTTAATACTCTTTGATAATTTCTCCTCTTTTTGTAGATGCAGAAAATAAGCAATGTCCAAAAAAAAACAATATATACTGCTGGAAGCACCACAAATTAATAAACGAAAAGAATGTAATAGGCAAAACACATCAATTGCATGAGGGTTTAGAGCAATTATTCATGATTGTACACTTTTACATTTCCCTTTCAAGTTGCTGCTGTTGTCATACGTCTGTCCTCGATATAATTCACAATATCTAACTCAGCTCCTTTAATGTTTTCAGTGGAGTCCTCCATTCACATCAGGTTAATTTAATAAACCCTCAATGACTCATTTACAGTTAGTCTTTTTTCTTCAAAATTTACATACCTAATGAAGATTGAAGTTTGATTTTATGAGTAACAGCAAGAGTATAATTCATTCAGATACTGTTGTATGTGGCTATTTTTATATCATCTTTAATTTTGTTAAGGACTCATTTCATAACGCAGGAATAATTTATTCATGTGATCTATGTGCTAAATGATGCACAATTCTATTTTTAGTAGTTTTTTATTTTATTCTTATGATTTACTAGAATAGAATCGTATTTACTAAATAATTCGATTAAAGTTTAAAAATTTCCATTATTATGAGTTCCTATTATTTTCATGGGTTCCACGAAGTGAAACATTATTACATGATAAAAATAGAATCTAGTATTTATATTAACTTGTTTTATCAATAGTCAAACATAACCGTAGTCGTTTTAATAATTCATTCCTACCAATAAAAGAATTAAAGTAATAAAGAAAATGATCATGATCTTGAATTACAGTTGACAACATTCTCCAGTTATTATAGCTCCCTATAAATCGTGTAAATTGTTCATTTACAACAAAAACAAAATACCCAAATTGCGTTTGTAAATAAATTAACCATTGGCCAAGCTGGATTTCACCATTTGGCATTTTTTTTAAAGTAGTACAAAATGGAAAATGCTCTACCTTCAGTATTCTTTGCAGAAACTCCTTTATGTTGTACGGGTCGAATTTTAACATAAAACATTCCAAACTTATCAGTTGTAATAGGCGACCCAAAATCTTTATCACTTATATTCATTTGATCATATTTCTTATTGTCGTTTTCGGCATTATTTTCGGATTCGTATTTATATAAACATACGGTTCTTCAACGATTTTCAGTTTCTACATTTTTATTGCAAGATTGTGTAGTTTGTACTGAACTTTCTTTCTCCAGTTGAAACTTGAATTGTAGCTTCTGAAGTCAAAGCAGTTTCATTTCAAGAACTACTTCGTAAATTAGAAAACTGATTTGTTTGTGACTTCTTGAAATTTAGCTTTTCTTCTTTTTTCTTTACTGCTAATTTTCTTTTTTGACACCCAGAGGAACATTTTCTTGGCATGGACGTAATTAAATCTAACAATATTAAGCATTTTAGGGAATAAATTATCAAAATACTATATGCAATCTAACCTAGAAGATGAGGTAAAAGACCGTAAATATACTTACTTTATAATATGTTTCACACTTACACCAGATTGCAATATATCTGTAAACTTCGTATATTTTCAAACCCATTGATTGGTCCAGTTAAATTTCTTCCCCTCTTATTTCCATATCTCTATTATTGTTCAGAAAATTATTTTAATTCTTGATTATGTTTGGAAACCCCTCAATCGCGGGGCCCCGGTGCATAGCATCCACCACACTCCCCAAATGGCAGGCCCTGAATACAGCCCCACAAGATACCACTGGATCCATACCATTTTATCAACTGCTCCGCTGTGAAGCTGAAAAACCTTGGACACCATATTTCCTTACAGCTCTACTAGAACAGTACAGGATTATCTTCAGCCTCTAATTAATCGAACTGAAGGCTAGTTCGTTGACGAACTCTTGAAGTTCACCAGAAAGAGCGTCGAATTTATGATAAACACTGTCCAATAAAGTATATGCCAGGGCATTTGGTTCTGATATTTACGCCAGTCCGTAAAGATCAGAAAAGTTCCTCAAAAGTATTACGGCAAATTTCCGATATTACTTGTGATGTCCAAGACCTTGAACCCTCTTTGAAAAGACAAAAATATAAAGACATTGTTCAAGTAATAGGAATGAAGTCCTATTACTATCCAAATCTACAGAAAGATGCGTTGAAAGATGGACCAATGACCATCTACTTCTCCTAAGAAAAATGATCTGGAGTACACAGGGTCCATAACGCGTTCTAGAAGGAAATTTACTTTAAGACAGATAGGTGCTGTCCTTTTGAGAGAGGGACAATGTAATTATTGATATTCTACTGTTTATTAAATATGATCCTTGTATTTATAGGTGTTCAAGGAAAAGACGAAGCATGATATAATAATTTCGTGTGCTTTCAACAAGAATTTGTTTACGCCTTTTTTCGGGCCTACCTAGCCAGTTTCCCTTGATTTTCAATTCACAAATTATATGTTTGTTGGAAAGGGGGCGGGCACGGGGTATCGATTCAAACCAGTGAATCCTGATAATTTTAGCACGTTTGAGGCAATGAGACAATAATATGGCTAGAAGTGGATGCAACAGAATTGTCTCGTAATTTTTTTCCTGGCTAAAAACCTTCGGACAGTGACAGAAATCTATACGACCAAAAAGAATTGGAAACGATTGTTCGAAAATTGACGAAAAGCAGTACCTCGAGGGCATTTTTCACTGACGTGATCGATTCTTTGACTTTATTATCACTCCAGTAAAACTGCTATCCGTGAGCGTGAAATTTAAATCAACAATTGGGGCAACTCTTTAAGGAGAGTAGGGGGTGCTGCAGCGGGCCATGTTACTGTAGCACCAAATTATCGAGCACCCATTTTGCAGACTTCGAGAGAGATGAGGTTTTGAGGGTTAAACATATCGTCTGTAAGCTTTCAATGTGAATGAGCTGCACTAACAAACAAATAAAATTCTTTGCTTGGCTGCGAAACTACGAGTATGCGGTGCTTCACAGTGGATTTGGCAGAAATAACCAGGGCTGGAGAAACCGTTCCAACCGATACACGATGGATTAATTCGGACAAATTTCCGGCTGACTTATCACCTTTCTAACTGTATATTTTTTTAGATAAATCTTAAATTATTCAAATTTTTAATAATTATATTAGCAGGGACTGCTTTATGGTAACTTTGGAAAGTATCATAAATTAATCAAGCAGTCTTTCAGGCTATTACAGCTTCACAGAAAGTATAAACTCTAGAGTTAGATTAGTTGAGTGGTGTATTGTTCTATAGGAATATATTAGATAATTATGTCCATGTCGATGCATATTTTCTGTATTACATAATTTCATATTTATGTTAAATCAGGACTGTATAGTTAAAAATATGCATATTATAGAGAATTGTAATTTAATACCTACTTAACCAGAAATTTTTATTTATCCATGTTTGTTGTCTTTAAATGTGTGTGTCTCTTTATCGCGTTGTTTTAGAGTTTGTGTGACAAATCTGTTGAGGTGTTTTTGTGTAAGAATTATGTAGTGTTCTTAGGGTTTTTGAAATCTTTCAAATGAGTGAAATTTTTCCTAATGTCTAGAAATTAATTATTCTATTAACAACACTTCACTTTGCATAATTAATAAATTTAATAAAAACAGTTTTAAAAAAAATGAATTTTTATTAGCGGGCTAAAAGAAATAATTTTTATTTAATCCTTTTCTATCATTGGTCTTTGATTAGTTCATTATTACAAATACTGTGAAAATTGGAAGTTATTTTTTTATTTATTTATTATTATTATTATTTTGCATAATCACTCTTAAGACATGCCATTCGCAAAGAATCAAAATTTAACTCGGAACCACAGATTAACTTATAGTTACAGTCTAAGAATATTGAGATAGAGTAAGGTCATCAAAAATACGCAACTGTACAAAATTTCAAAACTAGTGTGATAAGAAGGAAGCTAAAAACTGATTATAGAATCTCATCATTATAAATTTATTTAAGGATTTATAAGCTTAAAATCAATTTAAAACTTTTAAACACCGGTAATCAAAATCCAAAGGCGTAATAATCTAGGGCAAATAGTAAAATTGTGCTCGTCGTTTCCCATTTTTTATCTGAAATCAGCTATGCATAATTTTAGAAATTATAAACTAGAAGTTATAACTTGGATTTTAATTTCAATTTATTCATTGAAATTCATGCCTACTTTAAAAATTTCGATTTGCAAATAAGTCACTTCGAACATATTGAACAGGCGCACCTCTTTTAGCAAAGAAAACGATTGTACTTTCCTGATGTTTCTGTTAAGTCAGCAGGAGAATTAAAAGAGCAAAAAAATTAGAAAGGTAGCGGAATACTTTAAACAAATTTAGGAATGTAAAAAATATAAATTCTCAGAATTCTTATTAAATAAAGTATTTTTTATAATATTAAAGGTTATTTATTTAAATTGAAGCTGGAGATACAACGATCACTTCTTAAAAGAATTCTAATTTCAAAGAACCTGGAAAGCAATACAATATCAATGTATTGATACATAATATTAATACATGTACATATTAATGGATCAGATAATAAAGAAAGCCTTGCGGAAGTCACATTTGAGTAAGGAACAATAGTTTTCTAAACTTTAAAAATGACCATGTTAATAAACTTACTTAGTAATATTTATTAACTCTATTAACTCCTTATTAATATTATTTAATTAAATAAATTAATATTTAATACTCTAACCATTTATTTACAATAAATTGGTGAATCTATTTTCTAAGCTTAAAAACACAGAAAAATTGGCGGAATTTTTATGAAATGTATCTTGCCGGTCTTATTTTAAACCAACATATCTGTCGAGTTTTCTTTTTTCTTAGAATATTTTCAAGTTTAGTGTAAGACTGTTTTTCAATCATGAACATTATAAATTGAACTGCGCAGAGTTTTTTTAAACAATGATTATTTAAAATGGCCAATCTGTTTTCTATGTATAAGAACATAGAAAAATGGGTGGCATTTTTCTAAGAGGCATTTTACCTGGCTTATTTTGAACAAATCATATTCAATCAATATCTTTTTTCTTAGAATTTTTTTGAGTTTAACGCACACTATTATGATCATATCGTCATACATTTAATGATGTTATTATGATATTATGATCATATTATCATAAACGGAAATGAGCAATTATTTCTAAATTATTAACTAAAAATAACTTAGAAGTTTCAGTCATTTCTTTCGTTTCTTTTCTTTCCTTTCAAAAAGTTTTTAGTTTTACATAGCTGATTGAAATCGTAGTAATTAACAAGCTGGCGAACATCTTCTATTATAATACATACAATAAAATAGCAATAAACAATCTTATGTAATTATTATAAATGCAAAAAGTGATCTAATGAAATATCACAAACATTTCTTTGATTTATTACTGCTATTTTACTTTTTCTCAATGCAAAATATGTATTCATCATGGCACAGAAAATAAAAGCTCTCAGAAACTTGAGACAGAATTTAAAAAATTTCAACTAATTATTTTTAATAAATAATACAGGTTTGCTTGAATGGTTAAACACCTGTGCGCAGTTAATAGAATGCGCTGGAATAAACAATGAAAATGGAAGATACATCCTACTTGGAAGGGTCATTAGACTTGAAGACGCGAGTAGGCGGTCGAATATTTCGAAGATTTCATTCTCGACACTGATCGACAGTTCTGTTGCTGCATGATGCATCGTAGAGTTATCGCAGTGAAGTGAAAACAAACAAGTCGATCCCTTTGACGGATATGATCGAAAATCAAATAAAGATCCACCAGTCTAATGCAGAAATGGAATTACCTCCAACTTATCTAGGCATCCGCAGCTAAATTCAATGATTAAAAGAATAGGAATTTCTGTTGCCGTTGCAATATTGCAACAGTGGCTGAACTGCCGCTATTTTTTCCATGTGAAGTATTTACACCTCAGCAGACATTTAATCTTGATTTTCCCAAACTTATCCCAATTCCTTCCTGCTTCGCCTGGCACTCCCGACCAGCTAACGACGGAGCTTTCATCAGGGCTCTTATTCCAGCCGAGGGCTTTTATGGTGGACGCTCTCCTAGGAATGAAAGTGGGACCCATTCATCGCCGCGCTTTGTTTCTATTGGCTCATTCCGATCCAATTACGGGGTTGTCACAGTCGGTAGGTTTGAAACATCCTTTCACAAATAAACAAAAAGGAGAACCTGTGGATAGTCAAAGGAACCCGAGTTTCACTGGGGGCAGGGGGATTCCATAGAATTTAGCGACCCTTTGCAGAATGGTGTATCTAGATGTTATATGGATTCAAAGCGTAAACAAAAATTTGCCCTAATATCACACATTTTTTTATAATGATATAACGGCAGCCTTAAGAGACGAGATCCAAACTCTGCATTGCCTCGGCTCTAAATTAATTTGCACGAAAGTCTATAACATTTTACAGGTATAAAATTAATTTAACAATCACAGTTTTTAAAAGTACTTTCAATCATGACATAAAATATTTACTTTTCATTTTAATTATTTTCCAGTATTTTAATACCATAAAATGTGTTAAATCATTTTATTTCAGAGAATCAAAATTGTTGTAAAAGACAAAAATAAATTTTTTCGATATTCAAAAAAGTATTTCGTGATTTAATATAAACTGATTTTTATTCAATATAATACCAAACGGAAAAAAATGCCCCATTTTTCAAATATTCAGAGAAATATATTTATGTTGTCATGAACATCCGCTTAGATAAAACCTTCTATCTCCTTATATTTGCAGATTTTTCTTAACTATATTAAAACAAATCATCGTTTGTTATGCAAATAAGGATACTAATTTATTAAGCAAATAATAGATCCACTCACTAAAGCAACGTAAAGGGATGAAAGACATGGTTTATTTAAAACTAACGGGAATACAAAAGAAAAATATTATTTATTCAAAAATTTGATTTATTATTAATAATAAATTTATTTGCCTTTCCTTTCAAAGAATCGAACAAAAAAAAACTTTACCAATAAATACTTCTAGAGAAACTGCTTAGCGAAAAATGGCAGAGGAAACTTCACTTTCAGTATTTAATAGCTAATATGCAGAGTGCGCGTATGCTACCAGACAAACCGTGAAAACCAAGAATTCTCGTTTCACAATGTTAACTTTATTTAAGAACCGTCCCCAGTCTTCAAAAAAGATGCTGAAGAAAAAGTGAGAAGCGGCACCAGCAATAGGAAAATAAGTTTTATGAAACTCCGTGAAGATGTTAAATATATCAGAAAAATATGTTTATTTAAGGAAAACTATTTAAAATGATATCAGCATTATGCGCGTGTCTGCTAAGTAATAGCTTTTTTCGGCTCTTTTAAAATAATGGAAAGCATTTCGTTTTGAAAGTGGATATTCAGCCGTATGATCACCGCTATCCATGGGGTTATCTAAAGAAATCTATTAAATTGTTCGAGGAAGCTACGCTGATATCTGTAAGGATACATTTTTTATCATTTAATTCTCCGTTATAATAAAATGAAATAGGTTATTACTGAGATGAAATAAATATCTTTCTGTTTGACTATTAAATCATTAAATATTTATTGACAGATCTGTTTTTAATGAGTTTCATTGTTCGTGTTATTTTTTTCAATAAAAGTTTATGAATGCTATTAATATTACGAAAAAAATTCCGTGCACTCTTGCGTTACCGATACCGATGGTCATAAATCATTTGCAAAATTATTGCAACGCTATCCGATCATTTTTAATAGGAACCATTCCGTCCAAAATCCACTCCCGCTTCACGAAAGAACTCTTTATTATATTTCTCTTCCAGCCAACGTTGCTTCATTTTAATAAATACGTGAGCTGTGGAATTTATCCTGTTCGAAGATGGCATCGTTTCAGCCCGTCCGTTAGATATTGCAACGGACGGTCTATTAAGCCATTATTGTATTTATGAGACTTCTGAAGGCACTTAAAATTAATTGTTTACTAAAATTATCCAATTAAGGCCAAGAATTTTCTTTCAGTTAGCAGCACGTACTGCAGCTTGAAGTCTGGAGGTGCTCGTCTTAAGTGTACATTATCTTTTAAAGGGTCCGCTTTTTAAGAAAAAAACCTCGTATCGGCGGTTTTCTCGGAGGCGAGTGATAGTTAACCTTTTTAATGGAGCCTGCAGTCAATGTCTTAACTCGCGGACTAATTACTGAGGCGAACTCATAAAATAATCATTTCTGGAGCGGTAATTAACCACTTAAGGAGTGACGTCATCGCCGGGAAGAAAAATTATTTTAAAGAGAGGTAGCTCAAGTGTTAGGTTACTGGTATTTACACTCGTTCACGAATTTCAGTTCCCGCTTCACTCGCATCTTAGTGCCGATTGCATACCTGGTTTACTGTCCCATTTGAAAAATTTAGTTATATGATATTAAATAAATTGATAAATGTGTGGAATACATCTAATGTTCAATATCGCGGCTGAATTACTTGAAGAAATTTTGTGCTAAAACTATACATTCAATTGTTACTAAATAGTTGATAAAGCACTGCAGATTTTTATTTTATTTTCTTGCATATGTTCATAAAAAAGGAAGTACTGCAATCTTTATAAAATTCGACGTCGAGGTTCTGATGAATCCACCCTGGACATGTATGCCTAAATAAATCCACGCTTCATGAATCCGAAAAATACTTTTTGAAAATATATCGGCATATCTAAGTATTTTTCGATGAACACCATAACTAAGAAGATTACAATGACTTAGAAGGTCGAAATTTGAGCTTGGCGTCTTCACAACAAAATTATGGATTTCTATTCAATTTTGCACAAAATCCATCAGCGAAAAATTCGTCCATGTAAATACAACTCACAAACGTAACAATTTAGATACACGAAATTTGATATGCGGTTTTGACATTATAATTGCAAACCTCTATCAAATTTCGGATCAAAAGAAAACGTATTCTCTTCCCTGAACCGCGAAGCCTAACACAAAACCCGCCTCATACATTTGACAGAAATTCGAGAAGAGGACATTTCTTACCGCCTGCATAAAAAAAAAAAAAATGAAGTGTTGCATTTTTTTGCACCCATAGCACAATGGATTAGACAAAGTGTAGCGCAATAGATATTGCACAGCAAACCACAGACGCATCAGTAGAGCCCCTCATGTCATACAGCTCAAAATTATTGTTTCATATTTTAGCAACAATATCAAGTATTATAAAATATTATACGATATTGAGAATATTTTACGATATAATTTTAAATTATACGATATCTTTCGATACTGGGGTTGCAATAGTGTGTTCAAAATCAGTAAAATGATCATTGGCCCTCAACAGCATAACGTTTTGAAATGGCATAACTAAAAAGTAATAGAGCCACGGGTAATGTTTAGAGCCTGGTCCTTAAAGGATAACCTGGTCATTATCGTTAATCATTAAAATATATATATATATTCTTATAATCTTTATGTATAACACTGCTTGATGTCTATTTATAACACTGCACTTTTTTTGGAATGCGTTATTTTATTTTCTGTAAATTTCAATACTTTTTATAGCCGATTTAAAGTTGTTTATTTCAAGATTCGCAAAAGTCTGCGTTTCTTCAGAATCAGACGTCCTGGGGAATAAGACGACAACTATACCTTTGGATCTGTGGGTATAACTGCATGAGCTGGGCCTAAACAGAACTTGGAGCCGCTGGCATTTTGCTTATCCGGCTCTCTTTAATTCGTCCCTGATCGCAGCCTTTTTAAGAATCTGAAACGTTTTCGAATGAAACGAGTATAAAATCATATCTAAAGAAAGGCAATTGAAATAGGTACAGCAACGCAAAAGGAGACAACCGGAAGAAGTGACTCCAGGGCCATCTATCGACGCCCGTCAACACCGGAGATGTAACATTATTGATTAACTCCGAGACCTAATTAGAAATGTTAGCTCAAGAAACGCCGCTCGTTAAAATGCAAAACTGTCATCGCCGGCTGTAACGGCGCAGCTCCAAAATTATTTTGACAGCGATCCAACTCGAAAGGACGGCCGGACAGACCTAGCGCTTGATTTTTTTTTTCTGCTTTGTCTTCTGCCGGTCTGTTCTTTTTTCCACGTCGAGCGATAAGGCGTAATTTTCGAGTAATAATGAAGTAATTAATTTTCTGAGTGCAGAGTAATTAGAAAGGATTTGGAGAGGCGATGGAGTCAGACAGCGCGTCCCAGAAGGAGTTTTTAATTCCTTGATAAATGGCTGTCCGCCTCAATTTTTTATTTGTTTTTCCTGATTTTTAATCTGTGTATAGGCCGGCGATTTTCCTTGAAGTTGCGAAGAGCTGTTGTTATAACGAGCATCAAAATTATTATGGAGTATTTTTCCGCGTAAGAGTCAAGAAGAGACGATGGATTAAGTTCCTCTCACTAGCCAAAAATTGCTACAGTGTATTGGAAACTGAACCACTGATGTTCCATTTATTTATAAGAAAATATAAACAATCTTTCAACTATTTCTTTAATCTTACTGTGAAATCATCAATTCGTTAATTTCGAAAAATTTTCTGCCTTTTTTTTTTTTTTTTTGCACAGATTAAAAATTCGGCTAAAACAAGCTCATGTGAGGTCTTTTACAAGAATCATTTACAAATTTTGAGGTACTAGCGCGGTGAAACAGTGTGATTCATTATTCTTTTCAAACGTCCATTCGCATTTCGTTCATTCAAACACTTCCATTTCACTTGCATTTCATGTTTGTAATAAGGAATTTTGTATTCAATTGTTCACTCAGGTTTTAAATTTAGATACATTTATGCGTTCTCAGTAACATACACTATTTTAATCTTTTCAGAACTAATTATAGCAGAAGATTTATTTAATTGATTACAAAAATTGTTTTTAATATTCTATCATATTAATAGTAATTAATTATAATTTAAAATCTAAAAAGAATTAATTTTTAATACACTAATGAATACTGTTTCTATTCAACTTATTTTTTGTAGGATTCATTCACATATTCTGAGAAACGATAAGAAACACTGATGACGAGGAGCACTTTGGTTCCATCTTTTTTTTTTTTTTTTTTTTTTCTTGAATCCATTCACTCAAGCTTTTTCTCTTCCTCGTTTACGAAGTACACAAAGTGAAAATTTGAATTCGAAAGCTTGACGAATCTCCACACCCAAATCCGAAAAAAAAAAAAAAAAAAAAAAAAAAAAAAAAAAAAAAAAGATTTTTGAAATTAGATCCATCGGCGAACACGATCATTCAAAAACGCTCTGAACTGGACGGGTGAAATTAGGTATGCGGTTTTTACACCAAATCTGTAGATATCTACCAGATTTTGTAAGAAATCCTTTCTAATGAAGTTTGGTTGCTCGAATACAAAACAAAAAGAGCAACACAAGTAAAACGAGGAATTACAAACTTGCTATTTAAAAGATAGATCTGTATCGAATTTGGAACCCAAATCTGATGAAGGTTTGACCATCGGTCGGCCAAGCCTTTCGGCTTTCGCAAGCATGTGAATGCGATAACTCAAAAGCGCAATGATTAAAATAAATGAAATTTGGCGTTCGATCTTGTGACTACAATCGTAGTTCTGCGCCAAATTTTAGTTTCAATAGATCGCTTACCAGGCGTTTAAAATACATATTCGGTGCTCTGGCATTTGTGTATTAAATATACGCCAGCAATGAATCTCCAAAAAAAAAATTGCCGAAGATCTTCCCACTCTGATAACTCTTTTGTGCATTGTTCGCCAATATCATAATACAAAAACACGTGTTTTCTGAACTATACTAAAGAAACACACAATTCTGATGTGCGGGATTCCGAAAATAAAAATCTTCATGGTTTTGTCCGTGGTTCACAATTTTATGCGGGGTTTGGGTGAAGGATAAAACCTTTATTACAGAGAACGCGAAAAACTAATGGAGGCCACTTCCTCTGGTTTTGTATGTGTCCATCCCACTGTAAATTCAACTTTTTAAAAAAGAAATATATTTTTCAGAGAGCTCTGATTTATTTTTTCGCTGGAAAACAAACACCATACAAAAGGATAACTTCGGACCAATCATGCTCCAATCCATTTCGATTCTTCTTCTTGCCTTCAAGTAAGTGCACAGTCACAATGTACCTTAAGTTGAGCGACTGCAGGTAGGAAAGAGAATCGCTGACTTCGTCAGAGGGCTTGTCTATGACAAATACCATAAGTAATAACAACAACAGGAAAGAGAAAGTTATTGCTCTTTCTCTCAAGCGGTTGCGCTTGAAAATGGATCTTGGCCTATAAAGAACCAGGATTGTCCCAAACTTTTCGAACGATAATTAGAGGCTGGATCCTCAGATTATTCTGGATGAAAATATTTGACGAATTGTGGAATATAGGTGAAATATTTTATGTATAAATTCATTTCCAAATAAAATGAATACATATCGGAAAATTGAAAATAATAACCCTGTATTTTAATTAAGCATTTAAATTTAATCTAACCCAGCCTAATACGACGTTATTTGAATACGCTGCAAATGATTACTTTCTGGGGAAAAAAGTAATACGATTACTATTTTTTATTTTCCTTCAGTTTTCACGCTCCAGAAAATTAAAGTTATCTGTATAGCGTTGATCTGATGAGTGCTAACCTTTTATCCCAACAGCGAGCAAGAGAGTTGAATTGAGCTTGGCGCATTTCCCCTTGCCACTTTCCGTTATTGTTATATTACGCATCCTGTTATCGTACCGGATAAAGGATTTGTTTAGGTTTTCCACAATTTTTTAAAAATAGCGTGACTTTGATGTTTGTCACAGTTTGATGTTTAAAAATAGCTTATTAGGATACTCATGCGTTAAGCACAGGATATTTAATTGGAAATAATACAATCAATATACCAGGGCAATCAATTCATCATCAAAGATGACTAGTATATGATAAATAATAAAGAAAAAACTCGAAAAGAATGAATATAAAAAAATATAGTTTTTGATATTTAATAAAATTATATTAACAGATTTAGTGCTTATGAAATCTACTATTTTAATCTATTAATTAAAACGACCATTTAAAAAATTTCTTTATCAAATTTAAACTTCTGCAAAATTAAAATTATAGCAAAATACATTACCAAAAGAAATTCAATCTTTAAACTATGACCTTTGACTGTTCGGTAATCAGTAAACCAACGTTTCATGGAACTCTAACAATTATCATCAACAGATAAATCCAAAAATCGAATTCAGTATAACTGAATCTCAGGGAGCGTTCGTAGCGTAATCTTCGGATTCTGTTTCGTGAACGGATCTTTTCTCTGTAAAATCCTGAATTACGATGAACGGATTCGGTTTATCGGCTCGAAGCAGACAGACTTGATTTGCATTTTCTCGATTTAGAGACGAAATTCCAGTGGAATATTCCCACGACTATAACTTGTCTTTAAAATCGGCTTGAAGTTTTGCTTTATGGATTTCAGAAGTAATTAACTTTCAGAATTATTCTTACTTTAAGTCTCAAATGGAATTTAGAAAGAAAATGAAAGTATAATTTCTTTTCTTTTCGAATATGAATTGCGGATGTCTTTTGAATATATTTTTTAAAAATCAAAACAATATGGATCCGTATACAAACTCATAAACGTATAAGGTGCTGATGTAAAAGATCGAAGGAAATTTTTTCTTTGTTTTATTAATTGGGCCTTAATTTTTTGATAATATTGTTTTCACAGCATTCTGTTTTTGTGATTTTGTTTTGATGTCCATATTGTTCATTAAAAAACTATTTTCTTTTTGTATGCATATTAATATAAAAATGTTTTTTTTTTAAAAAAATTGTGAATTTGTCTGTCATATATTTAATAATTCATTATTATAAAACTTACATATATGAAATAAATTACAAGTTATATATTATAATAGAATATTATATTGTGATATTATGTTATTAAACTTGTTATTTTATTTATTATATTATTAAACTTTCTGTATATTATTGAATCTTTCAGTTCATTATTTTATTGCGCCATTATGAAGAAATCAAAATTTAAATAAAATTCATTCATTGATTGATAATTAAGTTCTAAAATTATTTAAAATCGTGCATTGTTACCGAGAAAATACAATAATACAAAACAGCAGAACTCCAGCTCGAATAGAAAGGCGTGAGCAATTCCTTACGAATTCCTCCTTTACAAACATAGCACGAGTTTATAAAGAACATTTTAAATGAAATAAAATTTCTAATCCGAATAAAATTCTCCTCCCAATTATTTGCATATCAATTTATATCATGAAATTTTCTTCCGCTTTTTTTCCATCGTTAAGGAAGCATACTGAATGTCGTGCAGTTTACTTGTTATTTGTTAAAAGAATTTGATGTGCCATTGAAAATTATACTTAAACATGTGCAGCTTATACAAATTCAATGCATTTCGTTTCACAATTGATTGCTAAGAATTAAATAATTAATTTTAGGAATTTGAAAAACTAGTGTTTTTTTTTCTTTTTTTCTTTTTTTAAGTTTAGTAATATTTTACAAAAACTGATGTATTACATTACAAAATACTGTTTTGAAACCACTTCCTTACTACAAAAAGTTGTAGTAAGTAATAAAACGTTAAAAGTTTACTGTAATATTACAGAAAAAATGTTGTATTTAATAAATAAGAATTGTGATTAAAGGGACTTGGTACTTTAAAATCGATAAAAATGTCGACTTTGGGATTTTCAGTTTAAATTTATCTTTGGGCCTTTAACTGAATTTTCTGAAAATTTCAAAAGGATAAGACAAAAGTTTGGCAACTATGAAGTTAGGCTGAACGATGTATCGTCCAATATCGATCTATATTTCTCGATATATCGTGATTTCATTATTTATTTGTTGCCATAATCAATTATAAATTAGCATCTCTTGACATACCGACTCATCAGAACGATTCCAAATAAAAGGAATTTTCATTTTATATAATAAAAATATTCGTATATTTTTCAATAAAAATATTTAGAAAAAGATTGCGTTAAAGTCCATTCAAGACAGTTTGTCAATATCAATCATATCTGCATTTTACAATTTATCATATTCCGCTTTTTCATTAATATAATAATTTTTAATTTTTTACTGCTGATTTAGAAAACGTCTTTCTTTCTTCTTTAAAAAATGAGAACGACATAATAATGTTTTTAGCAAGTAAAATTACGCAGTTTCAATAAAACTCGATGTCTAATATTTTGAAATGTATTAATTCTACGTATGAATTATGTAACATTTTATTTCTATTTTGAAAGAATTATTGGTAGATTTAATATAAATATGGGTTAGAATTTTAACAAAAGGTTAGATTTGATTAATTAAATTTTTAAAGTGATTAAAATCAAAGAGGCTTTCATACAATTTAATATTTCAAAAATCGAAAAGAGGCGGAAAATAATATTGAGTGTAATAACAAATAACAAGAAGCGTAAGTTTATTTATGGAACACTGATACAACGCATTAAAAATTCTTTCATTTTTTTAATTCGTAATAATTCTTAAATTAAGAGTTATTTGAATTTCCGCTCAATAATGAAGCAGCATAGCCAAACAAAAGAAAAATGCGTTATTATATATCATCGTTAATATAAAGTCATTGAAAAAATAACTGACATTCAAATAAAACGATGTATTTCCGAATATTAAAATTCTAGCTAATTATTTATTATTTCTAATTATTCTATCAACATGTGGTATTGTGAAATTCGAAATTAAATAACGAAAATAAAACATTAAAAATTAAAATGAAATAAAAAGAATGATTACATAAAAAAACAGTTAAAAATTGAAAAATGACTGCCAAAATCATCTTTAATAATAATTTTACAAAACTTTTCTAAATCAATTAAATTACGATTTTTTTAATCCAATTTCAAATACTGCATATTTGAAGATTTAAAAAAAATACATGAATAAAAAAGGCAAAGAAAAGAAAAGATTTTTTAAACTGCGTGAAAATTAAAAAAAAAAAATGCAACATATATTCCAGTCATATAAATTAACCAGATACAAACCAGAGTAATAAACATTTATCCATTAAAAATAGTTTTTACCTTAAATAGAAAACAAAGCATTTTAATAGAAAATATATAATGAAATTGTAAAAGAGCATTTTCTAAAGATGTAAAACAAGAAAAAAATTATACATTTTGAGAAATATAAAAGCGCATACTACAGAAAAACATGTGAATTAAAAAGAAAAGGAAAAAAAAAAAATACTTACTTGCTACAAATATACGAAACAATGCCTTGCCAGTTGTAAAACACTGCGAGATTCTTGATATTCAAGAAAATTCGATGATTATCAAAAGCTCGAAATTATCGAATATTCAATAATTATCGGAAGTTAAGAATCGGATAAATATCCGATCAGCACGGAACAATCGATCAGGTTCAATGAGCATCAAAATTTACATAACTATGAAATGAAGCTGAGTCATTTTACCATTAAAAATAAACTTAAATTTGAATATAAAATAAAATATTCTAAGAAACAATCTATTATGAAATTGAAAAAAAGCAGTTTTTAAATATAGAAATAGAAAAAATTTACATCTTTGAAAATATAAAAGTGCATATGATAGAAAGCATACGGGTTAAAATGTTTTAAAAAATGCCAACATGCTTTCTAATTATATACAAAACAATGCCTTGAAATCCAGTTGTAAAATGTTACCATGATTGATTTTCGATAGTGATGAAAATTCTATTATCGAAAATTCGATAATCATTCGAAATTCGATAAGTATTGGAAATTCTATCAAGACCGATCGAATAATCAAATTAGTTTTGAAAGGAGTTGGAATTTCTAAGAGCATTTAATTGTCAACGCTTTAGGAGGGGTTGATTTCTTTTCCATTGATCATTCTTGTACCCTTTACAGCGAAAGGGAAGGAATTATCTTTCACAGAAAAGGTATTTATATAAAGCCTTAATTAACTTGTGTTGTTATAATTTATGTAAAATATTCCGGGTTAGAAAAAATGCATAATATATGTTATATCTGCAGGAAGGATTTCATACCTGTTTATTAAGCTTTCGCATGGCAATTCTGTCTAGCGTTAAAAATGTTGACACTAGTCTCCTTTAAGTGTATTATTGTAAGTGGAATCTGGAGGACTCCAAAGGCTGTGATGAGAAAAAGGCTATGTGTGATCTTAAGGCTGTATGTGATCGCATATAACTATTCAACATACATTTTAACATTAAATTTTTAACTCCAATGTGCTACTGAAAATTTCAATTTTGAGCTGTTGCTTTAACATTTGTTTGTATTTGGAACACAGAATTTCAGAGTTATCTACCATACAAATTTTCAGCAATTTGTTTTTTCGGGAAACCATTACTCTTCAAATCTTGGTTGTATTAATATAATTCGATAATCTCGTTTGTATTTATAGCGAATTATCTTGAAGTAAGATATAATATGTGCATTCCTTACTAAAAGAAGTGGCATTTTAAGTTTATTTAATAAGAATATTTAAATACGAGGTTGCAGCTTACATACCTTTGGCTGCCTAGCCGCTATGTATGTAAGCTGCTGTAATTGTGTGCTAGGCCCTAGCGCACAATTACAAAAAAAAAAAAAAAAAAAAATATCAAGTAAAAATGTTAAAAAAGTAATAATTAAAAAAATTATTATAGTAAATTAAAAATTTTCAGAATTTCAGAAAATCATTAGATCAAAATATTTCTAAATGAGTTCTATTTATATCGAATTTTATAACAAATTTAATGGTGTATTTTAAAATGTATATACGTAAGTAAATTTTGGAAAGCCCTTATGAAATTTAGACTTATAAAAACTCGTATAGAAAGAAATTTAGACTTAATGACAATAATAATTAATATATTAATTGGATCGTAATATATTAATTATTTGGAAAGAAGAACAATGTATTATTAACAGTTTATTTACTTTATTAGAACAGTGTATGACCGCCTTTGGGATGTAAGACAGCTTGGTTTCACGTAGAAATCGTTTCATGGAAGTGTTAAATATTGTTTAGAGGAATATTGAACCATTCTTCCTGGAGATGTTGTGGAAGTTCTGGGACAGATGCCAGTGAAGGATATCGAAGAACACTCTAAAATAGACCATAACGGTTCAATTATATTGAGATCGGGTGACTGTGCGGGCCAAGGTAGATGTTTAATTTCATTCTCATGTTCATCAAACCATGATTGGACAAGTCTCGCTGCATGGATAAGTGCATTATCATCCTGGAAAATTCCATTTCCTGCAGGAAACAAAGTTTGCATCATATCATGTACCTGGTCAGCTGAAATTTCTCTACACTTCTCCCCAGTGCTCCTTCCTTTCAGGGTTACGATTGGTCCAGAAGAAAACCACGAAAGGGCTGCCCATATCATTACAGATGCTCGACAGTTGGAAGGAGAAAATCACGATCATATACTTGTGCAGGTGTCCTCCAAACGTGCACCCGTCCTGTTGTAGGGAAAAGTGTGAAACACCATTCGTCAGACCATATCACTTTCTTCCACTTATCAATCGACCCGGTTTTGTGAGTATGACACCACTGTAGATGACATTTATCATTAATATCTGGGACAAGTGACTTCGGAATTGCTTCTCTGCTATAAATATTCTGTTTACGAAGGTGCCTTCTAACTGTAATCACTGACACAGGAGAATCCAGATGGGTATTGACCTCTACGGTCACTTTTGCTGCAGTTGTTCACTTTTTAGACATTAAATCCGCTTCAATACCCGTCGATCTCTTTCACTGAACTTCTTTTTCCGCCCACTATTTTGCTTTGCCGAGCTTTTCCTGAAGTTCTGTATGTATGCTGCCATTCCTTTAGACATCGTACCTCTAGAAACGTCTAAAAGTTGGGACTAGCTAGACTGGCTCCTACAATTTGGCCTCTTTGAAAATCTGAGAAGTCCGACATTTTACGCTTTTGAAAGAAATCCAAGAATTACAGAAATTCAATAAAGCTAACACATAATACCAGAATATATACATTTCTATTTATAAAAAGACTGGTGGCTATTATTGTATTTTAATGCTTACGAAGCGCATTCAAAAATGTCACTTTTATTTACAGATGTTTCCGTTATTTTGATAACCACCTTTATTTCTAGTTAAGTTTATTGATTTGATTTTTAAATTTAATCTATAAAGTATTGAAAATTGTTACAAAACTGCTTTTACATTTTGCTGGGAGTTATTTTGAATGTTTAAAATAAACAAAGCATAATAAAATTTGTTTGAATTATAAATATATTTGAAAATAAAAGTTACACAATTCTTTTATTATGTTCAAGTAGAGATGTGTTGGTGCTAAATTTCAGTTTAGAGAACAGAAAATAATTTATTCCAAAATGACTTTGTTCAATCAAGCCTTTTTATATAATAGGACGGGGCAGTATTTTTTGAAATATTAATAAAAATTAAGTGCTAAGAAGATAACCATTGAAGAGGAACAGAGAGAAGCACTCACCGCAAACCAAAGCGTAATCGTATGTGAAAATGGATTGTGAGTATCGATCTGCTGCATTCTCGCTTCGTCGCGAGCCACTAGAATGATATTTATATTCCGGTTAATGAATATGGCTATCAAGTTAGTAATATTGAAAAAGATCATTTTCTAGATTTTAAAATAATGAAAATAGGGTTGCTTTTAATAATGCTAAAAACAATTTATACAAAAAGCATTGAAGAAATTTGCAAAATTTTCTTAAATGTAAAACTAAAATGTTTTCAAAATTGCTTTTCAAACGGGTAACAAAATCCTCATTGATCACATGATTACACCATTTATGACTCAATTTTCTCCATTTTGTTTCTGTGAAACAGCCAATGAGAGTGTTTTTTTCTAGGATACTTTCATAGTACAATTTTACAGGACTTTATTCATTTCATAACCTCAAAAAGAAAACGAATCTTTTACCTTTAACTCACTGCATCCACATTTTGAAGCAGGTCTGCCATTTTAAAACCGGCATCGTTTGAAACGGAATAGAAGACAGGAATTTCATTTCATACGGATTGCTCGTTCGAATGACTTAAACTGTGTATTCACATAAAGAAAACTCTTTTGCAGACTCGTTCTAAGATTTGACCCAGATCCACAAATCTGATGATAAAGCTACAAGCCCAATTTCATATGTAATAATACAATCAAGTCTAACTATTTTTTGGTTGTATTTATAGCCTACAATAATAAAACTATAAACTTAGCTTGTTTCGCTCTTGAATGATCGTTATCATGAAACGGCTAACCTACAGATGGATATAATTTCTAAAAATAGATTCAGAAAAGTCTGGAATAAGAAAAAATCAATAAGTTGAATTTATTTATTTACCATTACAATATTTTCTCTCGCATGCGAGAAAGTGGGGTTTTTTTTCAGCGACAAAACTGGGTTGAAAACCCTTCCAGCGGTGTAAATAACGCCTTCATCTATAGCCAAGGTTGTTAGTTGCTGCCAATACGGTGAATTAAATACCATTCCTTAAAGGTTTCATGTTCGAACTCTTCTCGGGGCCAGGAATAAATCCTCATCGGCCAAATCCCTAGCGATGCTTCATTATTTAGGAGGGCTTGTTGGACGTCCTGATGACGTAATCATGTCGCCGGGCCCGAGTCCATCGGGATTCGCAATCCCGGAAAAAGATTAAGACGCTCCATCCTAATGGACAACCCCAATAAATGGCGAGAATTTATCATCGGAGCCTTCTTCACGGAGAAACAACACCCTGATTGGTATGTGTTCTTTTGTTTTCTTTCTTTCGCGTAGGGTGGAAAAAGTGAAGAAAAGCTTTCAAACTTTCGTGAAAGGGTCATCTTTCAAACTTTTTCACTTCGCAAAGTCCTCGCTGGCACTCATCCAAACAAGTATTTTTAAAAATGGCAAATAAATTTCACATCACTTAGATAAAAGTGAAATAAAATACCTTTCAGGTGAGCAAAAATTTATAAATAATTTGTAATGCGATAATCAGTGAAATAGATAAGACAATATTTTTTTTTTTTCAAGTCGTGAAATTATATTGTACACAGACATCCTCACTTTCGTATTCTCTTTAATTTGCACGCGATACTTTGACAAAGATGGTGAGTTTCACTTTCACACAAACAAAAAGTAGAAAAGTGAAATTATATAAAGTCTCTTAGTCCACCGAAAACGATGTTTTAATTGACAGCGGTTAAAGAGAACACGTCCCCTCCCCCCGAATTGCAGAGAGCAACGTTGATAACCAATAATCGGCCATTTTGTCCTCACCTATGGTAATAAGACTTTTATGCACTGAAAAATGGAGAAAATTTAGAAACAAATCAAGCTGCTATTAGAGCAGCTGACTGTCATTGCAGATAATTACGTCCATTTGTACATTAACCCTTTGCTCCCCGAAAAATAATTGTATTCATAATTATTCACTTTATACAGGAATCTGTTTATTGCTCCGAAAAATAAATATAGATATAATGGTTTTAAGTTGAATTTTTCCGAAATTGATCTGCATCTTCTTAGCACTCTGTAGGTATTTTTAACAATCGAGATAAAGAAAAAAAAATTTCAAAATAATGAACAGTCTTAAATAGGGTCCGAAGGAAAACATCGAGTTGCATGCAAATAGTTAACAAAAAATACGCAACACATTGTGGAATTCTACAAACCACTGAATTATTAGCTCGAACTACGCTTGATTCGCGCTCACTAATTAAATCAAAAATATTGATAAAATGAAGGTCATTACATAATATCTCGTTCCTCCTCTCTGAGAATCGTGCTTCTTGATTCGAGTAAACATAACATTTTGTTAAATGCTTCGTTTGGCGCAACTTATGCTTCGTTTGGCGCAACTTATTCGATACAGTGATTTCTCAGACCATATGTTCTGTTTCCTCTCATCTTACGATGTATTACTACATCATTTTTATAGTTAAATTACTATAATATATTTACTTTTGCAATTACAAAATAGCACAAAAGCACCTCTCGTATTTAAAATTTCGAATCTGCGTTTTTCATCCATTGAATTATTTTCTTAGAATATTCCCCATTTGGCAGTTATAAAAGTCCTCATTTAAAGTTATTTTGACGTTCTCTTTCAATGAGGCTGGTTACGTATAAACGTCGGCTGCCAATGGCGTCAACGGTATTTTTACGTCGTCCTCCAAATACTGGCGCGCATAATCAAATGCAAGCTTACACACACGACGTTTTTTTTAAAGAATAGAGTTGCTTTTTCACAGAAAGTTTTATCTTCCTGTGTGAAACACAATTCTTCTTTTAGCATCAGTAGGTTTTCATCCATTATGAACATGAGTGACTTAAATATCGATAATAAAATTTTAATTGCTTTAATCCTAGAAAGGCCTGTTTTATGGGTTTTTAGAGACAGAAAGGCAGCAGTTGGCATGGCATTTGTAACACCTTTGATTTATTGGAAGAAAAAGGCAGAAACGAAATATTTGAAAGGTTAAACGCGCATCGTTAACATCTTGAAAACATTCAATGACCTGACGAGATTATCCATTCTTTTCACTGGCACAGTTGCATTTCCGACAAAAGATATTTTAGCAATATTTATTGAGAATATACAGATATATTTAAAATGATTGGGTCGAAATAAGCATTGATATTGAATGCTCAAATGCTAAAGAATTATGAATTGACTCCATCTGTGAAGTTGTTTCATTCAGATTTTATACTGAATGAATCATTTCAGAACATTCATCAGAACGACTAATAAAAAAAAATTAGTATTCTTCCCGCAAATTACAAATAGGGGGCATTTCATGCTTTGAAATATATTGAAGGCAATCGAATCTGTATTTTGGATCCCTTCCACCGAATAGGCCAAAAAATGAACCCACATTTTAATTTAGGTTATAGAACAAATTTCCATTCGTCAAAATCATTGTATTTTGGAGGTATCCCATTTAGAAACACACGAATAAGACAATTGACTTTGTGTTGAATGAGTTCAAAATTTTAAACGAATCAAATAGAAGGAATGCTTTTAAAATTCCAGTCATTTGTGATTTGAAGGCCAGGTGCCATGTTTGCTTGCTCTATTCTTGCTTTCTGGCCAGTCTAATTTGCTGTGTTCCTGAATGACTCTGTTTTTAACCAATGTTCAACGACCAGGTTCATAGACAGATATAATTTCGAACAGAATTTGTTTTTTGGTCTCAATATGTTCTAAAACATGGAGATCAAAATTTCGAGATGGAATTTTTTGACAATTGCAATATTTTTTAGCTTCATATACGAGGTTAAAAAGGATTCTTGGTTAAGTTAAGCAGATAAATATCTACAATTAACATCTGAATGTGACGAAAGTGCATGCTATAAGAATAATAACCCTCAAAATGGTCAGAGATTTATAAATGCTCTTTTTCTTACACCACCCTTACTATGATAACAAACTGAGTTTTTAAATATATTTCCTGATATCTTAATCCAGGGTAATACTTTTTAAATGTTTGTAGCGTAGTTTACTGCACGTTATAAAAATTTAACAAATTCCTGATGTAAATATATTTACAGATTTTAAATTAAATTATACAATGTCTAATTGAAATGCAGGATACATAAAGTCATGTACTCTTATAACATAAACAAATCATGAATGTAAATCGTAGGCTTTATTCTTCCGAAAATTATATTATTGTCCTTTGATAAATGATTACACTGATCTGAAAAGATGATAGAGTGAAATGGTCACTCTTACTGTGAAAGTGGGTTCAGTTTGCGAAAAAGTCCGACATTTTATAGTCCTTCTTAAATAGATCGTTCAGTGTCAAGACAGAATTGTCGCGGTTCTTCTGCATCTCGGCCCAGCATCCCTTTCTGCCTTCTGTCTTGGATGTCTCGTTTAAAACTGAGGATACGGAGCAGTATAAAGGGCGAATATTCTGTCACTTGAGGAAAAGGTCGTCAGTGCATGCGTGGGCCTAGCTAACTAGTCCTAGTCAGCTGGAACGTTCAGTGACGACAACATTAATATAAATTCAGTCTTTATTACATTTTCCGTGAACGTTGTTGTGTTCAAAGATACATTCAAGGAGTTGCACATTTTTATTCCAAAGTTGTCTGCAGCTCTTGCAAAAATTTGTTTTTCTTTCTTATTCTATTCCTCTTTTCGTATTCCTCGGATCTAAGATGGCCTCGAGGGTGTTAAAGGCTGTCCGCCAGTAGGGCTTTAAAAAACAATTTCTCCCGGACACGACACATTTAAAAAAAAAAGGCGAAGAAAAAGGTCCAAGCATTGGCTACATTTCTTCAGGGGAAAAAAGTGGTCAAAATCCTAAACTTAATGCTGCAATGGATTTTATGGTAAGAGGCTGTCTTTTAAATATCGCGTTACTTCTTCCATAGTTGGCACGGTCTTCGAAAACCGATGCACCACCTTCCGGCGAAACCAGAGAAAGAGAAAAGCCGAGCAGAAGAAAAAAAAAATGCAGGCGACAAGCGTTCGAAAGCTTATGTGGAATGCAAAATAGGAAGTAAAGTTGTCTGAAGAAAGGATGGGGAAAGGACCAGCGGAATTTTGTTGAGGTGGTGTTGAGATCTTTCCATTCTCTAGTTGTTTATTTATTTATTTTTTCTACTTTCGAATTCGTCTGGTTTTTCATTCGTATTTTACGACTGTCAAGGAAAATTTGTTCAGCGAGAAATTGAATAAAATGCTTCAATATGTGGATTTACCTAACGCGCTTCCATTCCAAGATCTTGATATAAAAGCAGAAATATCGTTACAATCAACATTTTTCTGCAGAATTTACAAGCTATGCACAGAATCAAATATACGCTAATACTTCTTCTACCAACTTCAGTCGCACGATTTGTCACTTTCCTGCAAATAAAGGCAAGAGTAAAGGGAAATTTAAGAAAATCGAATTTATACGGTTGGCACCGTTTAAGCATCGCGTGCATGTGTGTGCAACCCTCAAGATTCCTTGTTTGAAATCGAAATCATTACATTTAATATTCTCGTGTCTCAAGCAAATTTATTTATAGGCGCAAAATGTTTTGTAAGGCTACTTATGTAAACAATGAAAATTATGGAGAGGTATTTGAGGAATGAAAGCTAATGGAAGCACTCAGCATTTACAACTCATATGACTAAAGACTACTTTGAAAGAAAAAGTTCCGTCTGCAGAATTTCGAGATTTAGATTATGTTTGAAACACAGGCCGCCAACGGAATATTTGGTTATTAGGATTAAGATGTAAAATAAGACCGAACAATTCTGACTTTCTTTATTTTCATACACTTCAAAATAAATAAACAACTTTTTTTTTTTTGAAAATCGGGTTATTTAAATTTTGAATAAGAAAAAAATATGACTATAGTAAAAACAAAATGACTGAAAAATGGCGGCGTACAATTAAAATTGGCAGATATGAAATATCAAAGTTCTTACGTTCAGTCGAACCGTTCAGAAGACGGAATTTATTGCACATCATCATCAAAACAGATGCCCACCAAACAACGTTTTTCAAAAATTTGTTCATAATGAAAATTGAAAAAATTTCTCGATGTCTTTTTTCGATTATTGACTTTTATAACTTCTTGAGCGTGAATGATTTAGCGTTCAGCTGTTTTCCTTTTTATTCAATCATAATAAAATAAATGTAGTTAAATCTGAGCGCTAACTATATATAACGATATAATTTTTTTGCCATTCTGACAGCTCGTCACACTTATTTTAATATTTTCTGAATCATTTCATAATGAGTAAATGCTAAGCTAAATATGACATGAGTCAGTAAGAATTGGATATTACATATTGTTAGTAACGTTTCAATAAATCAAATGTTAAAAACTGTAAAATAATCTATTTTATAGTTGACACACAAGTACTTCTCAATCGATGTTTCATTTTTTTTCCACTACTGACACAATAGATTATTAAAAGGAAATAGTCAAATTTTATTTTATTTTGATACTTCATTCGACCATTTTATTATTTGGTTCCAAATTATGTTTTTCATATTTATGTTAAGTTATATTATTATAATGCTGTTAATGATTTCAAATTATGTAATTTTATAATTCATTTAATTATCATTAACAATCGCTGTATTTCGGAAAAAGGCACACATTGTGAAAAGTTGAGTGAAAAAATGGAATCGACAAAAATGGATAATTTTATTGAATCAAATTTTTTATGTTGAAAAGTGAATGCTGCTAAAAATAATGAGAAAAATAGATAAAAGCAAATTAAAAACTGTCTCATGCTAATAGTAGCAAAATTCAAAGGAAATAGCGTCATCTTTATTGTATTCAGGTTTTTTTTCTTTTACTGATACTATTTCACCTTACTAGTTGCTATTTTTCTTCTTGACGTCATCTCTCCAGTAGAATGATAAGACAAAATCGCATATAAGCGATTGTCAATGGACTGACTAAAAGCTTCAAAGAGAACATCTGTATGTCTTGTTGCACTATCTGCAAAATTCATCTAAATGTCCAGAACCGCCTAAGTAAAGCCTCTGTCGAACAGGTCGATTTGGACCATGTACCTTGGAGGTATGCTTACCGACAATTTACCAGATGGATGATACTTTACATGAAATCTTTTCACTAAAATGCAGTGCAGAAATCGCGAAGAAGCACATCTTCTGCATTCTTTTTTCTTTGCTGTGGTATGAAAATAAACGAAATACCTTCATATTCACACTTTTTTTGACTTTATTACCTTTAAAAATGAATAACTCACAAACAAATGAAAGATGTCTTTTACTTCAAAAGAAAGGAAAGGAAAAAAAGGAAACATTTCACAAAATCAAAATTTCTTGCTCGAAAAAGTCATCAGAGGGCTCTGTGTTAAGAAGGAAACACGACGAACAGTTTGTAGAATTATAAATGCTCAATACATCGTGGACCGAGTTTTTGTTACTTACTATGCATAGTTTCCTGTGGTACAAAGAGCTCCCAAAATTGCAACAACGGTCTTGTGCTCATACGTCTGTAATTGCGCCTCCGGAAATTGTTTTATGCGACATCCCACGGACATTCAACTGTCAGGAACGGAGTCACTACCTATTTGGAGAGCGTTTCTTTTCTTAGCTGTTCATCTACAATTTGTCTCAAATTGTTTCATGCCATACCATCATTCAAAGAGATATCAGAGTTATACCTCATGAAAAAATACCGGGGGAGGCATAAATTCGTGCAAACTTCAAGAAATCATAATAAAAAAAGTAATGCTCGAAAAAAATTGCGGTTTGCGGGAATATGTTCAGGGAGCCTTTGGATTTCGTTATTTCCATTTAAAAAATGCATTTAAAAATGACCGATAGATGGCGCTCACACGGTCATACCGAGACGGTTTATACAAATCAGGAAAACAGAGCACAGTAACATTATAGTACATTTTATTTTAAAGCAAAAGATGCTCAACATGATCGCCACCACAAGGTATTAATCAAGTGAGGGGCGTAACTACGCCTATTACAGCTGCGTGTAACATGTCGGCATCGATGCCACTAACGGCCAATTGAATAGCATCTTTCAGTTCCATCAAAGTGGCAGGAGAGCCCCGGTAGACACGAGACTTCAGGTATTCATACAACCAAAAGTCCGCTGGAGAAAGATCTGGCGATCTTACATCCTCTGCTTATCACTCTGTCCTCGATGAATGTGTCTAGCAGAAACGTCTTAACGGAACTAGCAACGTGGGGCGGGGCACCATCCTGCATGAAGGTGATGGAAGATAACGCACGTCTTTGCTGGAAAGTAGGCATAACGTGGTCTCACAAAAGCCTAAAATAACGTTCTGCAGTGACGGAACAGGTTGTCCTGTATCCAACCGGATACAGGACAACGCTCTTTAAAAAAGAAAGGGCCTAGAATGAAGAACGCAGTGAAACCGTACCAAACAGTCACAAGTGGAGAATGTAGCGGTTTGGTCGTGTACGCACGAGGGTTTGATGCTGCCCAGATACGACTGTTTTGCTTATTGACATCACCATGCAATGAAAAGTTGGCTTCATCTGTCCACATGATGCTCAGTAACCATTGTGGGTCACGTTCCATTTGTGCGAGCACCCATGTTGCAAAGGCTTGTCTTTTCTCGCAATCTGCTGGCAACAACTGGTGCAATGCCTCTATCCTGTACATTTCAAGATTTCGTGCAGAATGCGTCGGATCGACCTTTCAGGAATTCCTGTTATTTTACTTGCTTCACGTGCACTGGAACTCCCCATTGAAGTCTCGACTGCCACATTTCTCATGACACTTTGGACAACAGGGACGCGGTTAGCGCTGATGTATGGTCTGCCACTTCGTGGATGATCCTCTAATCTTCCCGTTTCCTCAAAACGGTGAACTAAATTCAATATCCTATTCAATGAAATTGGGGTTTTTCTTCGCCTTAATTCCATGCACTGTCCGTAACTGTCGCAATGCTTTAGTCGCGGATTCACCGTTCTTATAGAACAGTTTAACCACTAATGCTCGATCCGGTAGAGATAGCATGCTACTGGCGTCGAATGACAGATCCATTTCCAGCCTTGTGTTTTATAGCTGTACTAATTTGCATAAACCGTCTCGATATGACGTGTGAGCGCCATCTATCGGTCATTTTTAAATGCATTTTTTAAATGGAAATAACAAAATCCAAAGGGTCTCTGAACATATTCCCACAAACCGCAATTTTTTTCGAGCATTACTTTTTTTATTATGATTTTTTGATTTTGCACGAATTTATGCCGCACCCGGTACTTTCAGAAACATTCATTCACCCTTATTTGGGCACGCCTTTTATAGAAACAAAGTAAACCTCCGTCTGCTCAAAGCTCAAGAATAACTAACGATTTTATTTATAATTTGTAAAATTTTTTATCCAGTTACACTCTCGAAATACTCAATGAATGTCGCTTGCTGAAGGAGTTACCGCTCTCTTTCAGGGAAGGGACATAAAAGGTGCGGGGTGATGGATCCTCTCTTCATGTGGACGGTCATTTATACCGATGAGCTAGGGCAAGAGAAAGGGTTTCCTTCGGAAATCCCGACCGCCGTGTTCCCTAATCCTTAATCAATGGGAACGAATGACAGAGAGCATTTATCAAGGACAATCTTAGGATAACGCCGCTGACTATAGATCATTTTAAATCGCGTTAAACTCTCTTTCAGGGCGCTAATTAGGCCGCAAGTCCCACAACCGTTTATGTCTCATTAATGACAGCAACCCGCCGTCTTGAAAAGTTAACGGCTTGTTTATGGAAATTGGAAGAGATCCCTAATCTGGGTTATTTTTATGAATTTTGCCTCTCGTGTCGCGTCGGCTTAGGGGCCGTGACAAATACTCCCGATCAATTATTTAGAGAGGATTGGATCCAGCGTTTCGGAGGGAAATCATTTTTGGGAGAGAAAGTAGTAAAATACCTTGGGAGATTAGTTAGATGCTTTGCGCTTTAAATCGAATTTAACGATAAAAAAAAAGAGGGGCAAAAATTGGATTCCTTAAAAAATTTATGAGACACTTTAGGCAACCAAGCATAAATAACCAAATCTGTTTTGGTGCTTTAAGATGTTGGGGTAACGAAGAAAGCAAAACAAAGAAGTGGCAGCAACACCATAAACTATCTAAGGGCCCGCCCAGAACCATCGTTCCTTATAGAAACTAAGGTGTAATTCAAAACTTTCTGTGTTAAGAGCTTTCGGGAAAAGTGACTTACCAACAAATTCATAGTAAGCTCTGTTTTGTCACTTCTAATAAAGAACTGCTATCGCTTAATCACTTCAACCAGCAAAACTTCGGTCACAAGAAGTTGTGGCTTTAAGAATCAAATTATTTATCAATGAAGCATTGTTGTTATCACTGATATAGTAATGCTAATAGCTAATGATAAAAAAAATAGGGATGTCGTGGGGTTTTGATATATATTTTAATGAAATAAAGATCTACATTATGCAGTGCGTTTTCTGAGACTATAATTTTCAAATTAAATTTTACTTAGAAAACAAAATGTATTTCCTTTGATAAATCAATATTAATCTGAAAATATTTTATATACCATTAACAAAAATATTAGTCTTTTAGAGAATTGAGCTAAATCGAATTTGGACTTATTTATGGCTTCATATTTAACCAGGTAAATAATTTTATATTCTCAACATTCCGAGAAATACAAAGATGCATTTTTGTTTTAATAGTGTTGCATAAAATAATTTTAAACTATTAAAAAGTTCAAAAATAATGAATTTTGCATAATCTGGAACCAAAATCAAAGATTTCAGAAACTTATGTATGTTTCACTATTTTTACAAAGAAATGAACACTCTAATGGCCGCACATCTCCGCAGTCAAATGTCGCCAAGGGTCGGCAACATGTAAAAAATTAATTTAGGAATAATTCTTTACATTCATGAATCATTAACACAGAGTGTGGTACTCGCCAATAACTTTCAGCGGTAGCATCACACATAACACATATTGTGTGACATTGCGCGAGCGGCTATTTATGTGTTAATTAAAAAATTACTCTATATGCTCACATCCACAATGAATCATAATCTAAAACGAACCTCAACTTTCAGTCGTTCCCGATGTTGAAGCATTACACGGCTAATGAATGTCTTCCCTGCACTTTGACTCTCCCTCCTTCCCTTAGGCTCTTCTTATGGCCATTCTAAGTTGATAACTGACTGCTAAACAAAGTGCATCAGCCAGAGTGTGAAAGAAATGAGCAAAAAGGGGGGTTTTTTCTTGTTCGTCATGAACTTGGAGCTCTTTGAAGGAGGAATACTCCTTCAAGATCACGAGGTGGCGAGACCCTGTCACTCTTGATAAAACATTCCACACACTCACAGCAAACGAATTGCCTTCTCTATCCATAATTTACTATTCTTGCACATAAACAGGTATCAAGATTTTCATTATCCATAAACAGATGTGGATAATGGATGAAATCGTTAGCGATATTTTAAAAAAAAATTCTGATTTTGTTCTGAGAGAGAAATAAGACGTGAGAGAACACGTATAATAATTTAGTACCTTCAATCAAGTACCTTCAATTTTTTATGGCAGAATTTAACTGATTCCAAATACATTCCCAAATATTTCAAGATAAATTGTTCTTTTTGCAGGATGTTATCGATCGGCGGCTTAGTCAGTGATTTGCTCTTGACTTTCCAGCAAACGCCCACTGTTTGTTCGGATTCACAGCAGAGTGTAAAAAGAGCGCATTTTGAGTCTTCTCTCATTTATTGATTGGAACTGAATTTGATTCAAATCTATCATTTTGATGTCAAGGCTGCATATCAAATTATACTTTATCTGTTGCATTTTTCTGTTATTGCATGCCAACAAATAAACAGATCGATCGACAACAGACCACTATCTGGCGGGTAGTTCAAAATATGATACAAATCTAATTATATCCTAAACTGATAGAAAAATCGTATGCCAAATTTCATTTATTGTTCCTCTAAGCTATTGTAATGAGAATGAACAGAAGGCAAGCTATTCTTATGTACAAATTTGATGTAAATTTGATTTATATTAATAGTTTTAATACAATGACCGGATAACCATTTTCATTTTAAGTAATAGAACAAACGTATGGACAGACAGAAGTCATTTCAAAAATGGTTCCAAATATCAAAACTTCTATATCGAATGGCAGAATTTTTGAAACAGAGCAACAAGAAAAGCCCAAAAATGCTTCTATTAAAGAATGAAGGTGAAATGATAATCCAATTTCTCGCGTCCTTTCTTCGCCCACCAGTGATATGCAAGATTTCGAATTCGTCTGAGAATTGATGGATAGCCAAAAATAGCTTGGCGGACGAATTTGAAAGCAAAGTCTTCAATGACTCCCGCACCGTCATTATGATGACCCACTTTACCCAATAAAGGTTAGGTAATTGCCAAACTTTTCGCCGAAAGCCCCGGCTCAATCCATTCACATTTGATTTCGCACACTTCTCGAGTCAATCAAACGATTAGAGCGGTCATTTGTCCTCGCGCTTGGTTTGAATATTTAATGAAATCGAAAGAGGTCGTTTTTAGCTCGAAATGACGCTGATGGGTCCAGATCATTCCAAAAGAGGGAAACTGTCAAAAATTCCGAAAGAGGCGAGACCATTTGCGAACCTTTCATTTTCAGCAGATCAGAGATTTATGCATTTCGAAAGCAAGAAATTTCCCTTTCTACCTTCTCATGTACGAAGTGTAGAGAAAGCATTGCGATTATCAAAAGAATTCAGATTCGAACTTGAGATTTTGATGAGTAGTCACATTTTAGACCTCCCCGAGTTCGAAAAACAGATTTTTGGGAAATGTCAGTCTGTCTATCTCAGACAAAGATAACTCAAAAACGCTTTGAGCTGGACGTAAGGAATTTGTTATATGGTCTTTGGGCCAAACTTGCATGTTTCTGTTAAATGCTGAACAAACTCTATTCAGTAGGTTCGTCTATTCGGATATTCGAATATAAGTGAAAAAAATTCAATACACAGCTTTAATCTCTATTGTGTTGACTGTCTGTCGATTTGCACTTTCCGAAATATATCAACGCAATAATTGAAAAACACAATGACTTAAATACATCAAATTTGTTATGCGAGTTTGTGCCAAATTTCTGTTTCAGTCGGTTGGAAAAACCGCATCTAAAATACAAATTCGATTTTTCGGAGGCTATTAACCTCCTTCCATTTCATGAATACTAAGAACGATGACTTTAAGACTAAAGATTTTCAAAATAACTGAAATGAAAATAGTCTATTCTTTAACACATTGATAAAAGTGTTTATTTAAAAAATAGTTTTTATTAAGATTTTAGGAAACAGAATCTAAAATTTTCATATAAATACCATTTGACACATACGAACATATATATAAATATATAATTATGTTGCTGCATCTATAGTATACTTAAATTGGATATTACTAATATAATTTACAATGGATGCATTTCATATAAAATTATGGAAAAATGGAATATTATAGGAGACAGAAAAACGGCAAGTTAGCTTCTTTATTTCCAGCTATTGATTGCAATCGAATCGATTGCATTTATCTCATCAAAAATGAGCGTTTATAAAAAAGCGCGCGAAAGTTCGTTCGTGATAGAGCGCCGTTCCATCGATAACTGCTTCCTCCGAATGGCCCAATTTGCCGCAATGATGCCATCAATTCTTATGAAACTCATTTTCATTTCGGTTCACAGCAGAAATGGTTTTCGAATACAAAAAAACGGCTGGGCTTCCCGATTCGTCTTTTCTGACAAAGAGAGATGTTTTTCCGCACCCCCACGAAAACGACCGTTATGCGCTCATAACCGCCGGACATAAATCTCAACTAAATAAACGGAAAAATCTCTTACTGTAATTTAAGCCGATGGCGAAGAAAAAAAAAATAGTTCTCTTAAAATGTTATTGCGAGGTATAAATTCTGACTATTTTAACTTGACCAAAATCGTCTGATATTCTGTCCCGTTTTACGAAAAGAGAATGATGGGAAGAGGAATGGTGGAGGAGCAAAGAATAATGAGTTCGAGATGCAATTACTTTTTTTGCGGATTAGCCCACCGTTCGCCCCCAGAAAAATTTATCACAGCTATCATGGACTTCTTAGAAAGAGCTGTTTATTTCTTTTGCTTTTTATTAATTTCGTTCTGTTGGTATTATTATTATTACTAAAAATGCTTATCTCAGAATGGAAAGTGGAGATAAAAAATTAAAGCTTCCATGAAATTTCATAATCACAGTGGAAGAGTATTTTAGGAAATTCAGAATTGCTCAGAATCGATAAAGAATTTTGTCTTAAAAATTCTAATGAGGAAGAAATTGAAACTTCCTTTTTTGCTAAATAATTCCAATTTTGTAATTCTTTATACTACACAAGGTACTCCAAATGGGTTGTAACGAACTTCACCTTTTTGTCTATTGAATATAAGTTGCATAATTCACCAAAATAAAATAAAATAAATAAATAAATAAAATAATTTTTTAAAAACAAAATACACTTTTTAAATTTTTATACCAACTTCCCGAATAAAATTAATCCATTAAAAAATGTCCTTTTTCTACAACTACATCATTATAAAAAAATTGCATAACTATGTCTTTAAAATTTTCTGATGCTTGATTGGAAATGACTGGAGCTAATATTAAATCAGAAAAGGAAGTAGATCAAAGACTGAAAACAAAGACGATAGAATATATGAATTTGATGGTAGAATTGCAAATTTCTGTACTATCGTATAATTTTATTTCAAAAAATACCTGTTTGTATTTGGACTAAAAAATCATCACGAATTTGCTCAGCTAAGCCGTAACAGGAATTTTTTCTGAAGCATTTCGGGCTCACGTGATGAGCGCGAAATGGACAACGATGACCTCCCCTGCGCATCATGCGAAATCTCTCACTTTGCTTCATCTTCTTTCGATATTAACATTTTATAAATATTTTAAATCAGTTTTAGGGGTATTTAAAAATTCTCAAATTGAACTTTTAAATATAGCTTTTCTGTTTATATTGGAATCATTTGTTTCATTCACATTATTATAATAAATCTTATTTAAATTGTTTTATTTAATAATGTATTCCATTAATTCTATTTAAGTTTTCATCAGACGAAATTTTATTTTTAAAATTTGATTAATAACAACGAAAAATTGAGTGTTAGCAATATCAGAGTTAGATCTGTAAGAACACAATGCTCTTCTAATGCAGATTGCGGAAGTTCTCTTCGAAATTTCGCATTCCTAGTTAATCCAGGGTTGTAGAGAGGGAAAAAATAAACGTTTTTGCACGATTCATATGTTTTCTCTTTCACATTACAGCATTCACAATCCGAAGAGAGAAGCTATATATTTTTATTCAGAAAAATTGTTCAAGATATAAAGTGCAAGGCCAGACACGCCCGGAACTCCTCTTTTTAATAATTTTTGAGAAACAGCGCAAGTAAGCTTTAAGGTTAATTTAACAGCTCAAATAAGCTTATTCATGCTGCTTCAATAGACAGAGTCAGTCTCAGAATAATGCAGTGCTTGCGGACATGCATTCTTTTCGCCACTGCTTGTTTATCGCGCCAAGATTTATTCCCGATCAGTTTTCCTTCCCTTGCCGAGATAACATTCTTTACGCGAATCGCTCTCGTAGGTATTGGACTCGATAAGTTTCTCTCTCTCCATTTCTATATATCCTTGATGAGCTGAAATAAATTAACATTCAACTCTTTATATTTAACTATTTCTTATTGCTACGAATTTGTAATGTTGCTTCTCAGCGCAGTTAATTCCATCGTAAAGAAGATAGATTTACGGACAACTCGTATGGCAGCTGAACGGATGCTGGAATAAGGCACCCCCCCCCTCCCCACACACGTCCTTCCTGCCTTGGCGACAAAGTTGATGACCATTTGGTAGCTTAGGCTACAAAATAGAAGATTCTAGAATCATCAGGAATTGTGGAGATAGGATCTTCGGGATGAGAATATTCTAGAAATTCTTGTCCCCTGCTTCGGAAGCTCTAAAACGGGAGACCAATCTGGAGTTCTGTTCAAGCAATTAGTGAATGGAGCGTTCAGTCTTGTGCCAAAGTTTGGCCACAGGTATTGAGGTATAACGAGTCGTGTGCTGAATAGCCTATCGTGTAATTGGGCCAGTAGTCGTGTTCAGCGAGTAGACAGTGAAGGATAGCAGACGTTTGGAGGAACAGGAATAGTTGTTTTCTTGCTGATCTCTTGATGCCGCTACGGTTGTTTATTGCCGATTCGTTTTTTGTTTACTGCTGAATTCTTCAAGTGCCGTTCTTCAGTACGTTCCGGCTGTGTTTGTTGTTACGTCACGTGTTTGTTGTCTGTGTATTCATGTTTTTGTGTGGAATAAACGTCTTTATTTGTTATTGAGCCTGTTGGACTATTTCACCATTCAACCACTAGATTGGACCTTCTGATTTACAGCCTCTGAATTTTTCGAAGAATTTCGTAATCATTTCTTAAAAATATTATCTTTTATTTGAATTCTATATATGCAAATAAACGTAAGTGTTGCCTAAATTTACAATATTTTTTATTTTTGTTTCAAAATTTTTTTACTCATAAATTTTCATCTCCATTCAGTTATTAGATTTTGGTTAATATTGAATGGCAGTAAAAGTACTGATTGGATAATACAATACAATAATTTCAGCAAAGGTGGTTTGATCACTTTGTGCCATGTTAAATTTTGATATTTACAACTTTAAGTTTGATGATTTATTTCGATATCAAACACCTCAAATGAATAAAGCCGTAAAAAGCAATGGACATTTATGAAATGACAAATATCTGATGATTCATTCCTTCGAATTTCTTCTTAATATTGTGGATGTTATGATCGATTATGTATTGCTTCTGACCGACTTGGTTCAAATTCGATACTCATTAAAATTTTTGAAGTAAAGATGATATACTAAACTTATTGTGTGATTGAGCTTCCATATATACTAGTAAACTGACAGACAAATACAGGTCAATAGACCGATTTATTTTGGTCCAACTGTGATGCAAATCTTTCATTCTGATACTAGTTTTAAAAAGAGAATTTCACGAATTTTTTTAGTTACCATAATCACAGGCATACGAAACACACAGAATTCAGTTTCATTCTATCCATTCATTCTTTTATAGAAGTGTACCGTTCGGATGTTATCGTCCCATTTTTCATCCTTCTAGATGGTAGCATTTTATGATGTGTTCACAGATGGATCTCGAAATGTCCATCCGAAAAATAGTGATTCATTAAAACGTGAGGTCTATTTTTTCATCCGTCGAAATGCTATCTAATCTGGTATCTCGCTGGTGCGATGTGGAAGTTTGGAGAATGTTGTTCCAGTTCAGTTGTCGGCCTCTTCATCTGAACAACGTTCAGCATTACGAGGTTCGTCCCAAAATAGCCCTAGTATTGCTTTAAAACGGGACGTTAATATAACTAAAACCAAAAACTAAACTGATCTGGTGTCAGCTTTAAGAGAAGGTAAGATAAGTAAAAATGTTTTTGAAGTCATGACCGAGAGCATCGCGGCTGCAATACTTTTCAGTCTTTCTCAAAAGGGAATCGGAATTTTATCTTTATTCCCTCCTGCTAACGGCTGGTGCCTCAGAAACGTCATCAGCAAAGCGAGACAAAGAGAGAAATTATGAAGAAAAAGTGCATTCCGAAAAGGAGAAAAAAAAAAAAAAATAGACTGGAAAATCCTTCAAACGCCGTCACGTAAAATGTATACTCTTCGATATTTCTCCGTCTCTTCTTTTTCTGTCCCGGAAATGGGAAAAGTGAACAGAGTGAGAGTATCTAAATATTTTGATAAGAGTCCGTCTTTCTGCTTGGTTGGGACGGATTTAGAAGTCGCTTAACAAGACTTTTCGGAGACTCGGGAGTTCCATCCACCCTCCATCCTCACCTGAAGATTGGAACTTCCGCTGCTTGGAGCAATGCTATGACATTTCAGTGTTCTTTTTGTTACGGAAAGAGGACGCACTGCTTTGGACATTGAAATGTTGATGAATCTCCCCGACCCCAAAAAACGCCTTTTTTTGGGGGGGAGGGGAGTTATGCCTGTTGATTTGCCTGTATATACAAAAACTCAAAAAGGGAATGAGCTAGACGATTGAAATTTGTTTTATGACCACAATTGTAAATATTTATCAGATTCTGAATAAAATTCTTCTCCAAGAAATATTTCTGTCTCTAAACCAGTGAGGAGAAAAACATTTTTCTAAACGAACAGGGGGGGGGGGGGATTATACGGAATATAGATGAATATATGATACGGAATTTAGAATGAATTAAAATTAATAAAAACCCAGCCAGCTGCACGATTAACAGCTTTTATGCATTTTCATGCATTTGAGCGAAAATATTTCAGCTATCGGAGAAAATCCATCAAAGGAATAAATTTCCTTTAAAACGTTTTTAGTTCCATTCTGTCTTCCATGAATCGACGGGAGTTCTCCACTAGGCTGTTTTCCTATTGAGTAGCTTCATAGTGTCATCACGAGAATAGAGTGGGCACTGCTGGTTCTGGTTTATCACGCACGAGTAATTTTTGAGACCTGCAATCGTGATGCCAAGACCACATACCAGTTACAAACCTACCACGTCTCACTTTTTGTGATTTTGCACTTATATATGCTGCAATAGACGGGCAGACATTTATTTGATAGATTTAACCTCTTCCAGTAGGTTTTAATAATGAAACATTGTGCATGAAACAATCCTTTCATTTTTATTTAAGAACACTTACTTCATTTTATAATTCTTAATATTGTTAATTAAAATTATATTATTGATATGGATATAATTGTAATTCGTAAGTTCATACCTCTTATGACTTCGGATTAGCCCTTGATTTTTGCATTTACGCTGGGCACTCCTGTCATTTTTTATTTTCATTATCTTATTTTCTTTCAAATCCATTCTTCTGAAGATGTGTCTATGACTCCAGAGCGAGTATTCACTAAAATCCCTTATGAATCGCTAAGCTCCTTCTTGGTAATATTTCACTGTCATTAGTTTCATTATCCGTATCAGGTAAATGCATGCTTATTTCTTCTGATTCTTCCGAATCCCTCCAATCACCTCGATTTTCATAGTGTGCACTACTCTTATTCGTTACATTGTTTACAGTGTATCTATATGGATTTGTTGGACAGATAGAGAGATTTTCATTTGACGTATTTCGTCTAAAATTGGTAAAAAGAGTTACAATTTCAATAGCCACCAATTAATGTAATCAAAATGGTAAATTCTTTCGGGTTCTGGGAAGTCTACACACCGAGGCACTCAAAAAAGAATTAGCAGCCTCGTTAGGATTATTTATGAATATCACCATTTCTTCAAACTGGGCGCTGATGGATTGACACCTGGCTCAGATACATGAAGTGATGTTTTGCGTCGAAGCACTTCGAAGACAGCGATGCTGTCGCAACATAACTTTATTCTCTGATAGCAATTTTTTAAATAAGTAGTTTCAGGTTTTATAATACAGTATGCATCAGTTTCTGTTCGAAGTAATAAGAATGCCAGGAAGTAATAAACATTTACAATATTTTAATGCACATAATAAAAGCTCTGTATTTACTATTGTCTTAAAAAACTGTCTGCGCTAACTCATATGAACTCAGCATCAGGGATATTTCTCCCCCCCCCCCCCTGAATGCAATAAGGGGCTTTCTCTGCTTCATTTTGCAGTGAAGAAAACGAAGTCTGAGTTTTAGATATATTTTCTTTTGCTGACTAATACCCATATTAGCACAAATGCCAAATAACATTCTTGCGATATCTTCACGATATTGGCCGGTATTTAGAGTATCGAAAAACATCCTGGAGATATCATACAATATCTTGTGCTAATAGGGACAAATCTGCAGTGCTGGTGACAGGACCAAATATCAAATTTTTTTAATCGAAAACGTTGCGTTTTCTGGTTATCGCTTTCATATGTTCGCAGATAGCAAAGGAGAGATGATCCTTCCTCAGATTCGATTCAAATTTCCAAATAGATACAGAACTACAATTTTGATGATAAAACTATTTAATAAATGCCCTCCTTGTAACATTTATAAACCACTTCGTTCCTGTAAACGCGAATGTACAGACAGATTTCCTAGAGACATACTTCATCCAAAATTGAAATCTGCTAATTTGATAAAAAAGGTCTGCCTACCAAAGTTCTTGCTTGTTACTAGTATCCTTTTGAGCTATGATGTTCACCGAGGACAAACAGGCACATCCACATCATTCCAAAAACGATTTTTTACAGATTCAAGAAGCTTCGAAATGTGAAGATGTATAATAATCTCCAAGTGGATGGCAACACTTCTGTTGTGTATGAGAAAGTAAAATCTGGATAACAAGGAACAAAAGCCAACAAAAATCGTCTTCAACTTATTTAAAGAATCTATTACGTAGCATTGCCTGTTTCACAACTGCCACACCATTTTCTAACCATTTATACCAGGTTTCCCTTGTTGTAACAGTCATTTACCAGACGAAATGAGTCTATTAATTAACGGACTGTGTTTTATTTGGGGGCTCCATATAAATCACACTAACACCGTCTTAAAAGAAATTAAATTATCACCGATTTCTTTGTCTGAATTATTAAAATCGAAAATTTCATTATGCATAACATCTTAACATCACAGCCTAGAGTTCATGTGGCTACTTTCAGGTTTAGTATAAATGTAAGTGGATTTTATATTTTAAAAAAAGGGAAATATATATAATTAAATTGCAATCATTGAAAAGAGACTTACAAACGTCCAAATTATGCTTTCATGTAAAACTGACAATGATAAAAGTTGAAATGAACACTGTTTAGAGTACAAGGGCGTTGAATGAATGAGCATGGTAATGTACAATATGAGTGAAAAACTGAAGCATTGCAACATCTCTTTCACAAAGTAAGATAAGAAATACTGTGTTATGTATCGAATTCACTGAGAAGGGAGTAAACAATTATATAAAAATGAGGTACCAGAGGAGATTAAATATGTACTATAAATAAAATGCCAGAAGTATTAAAACATTGCCAGGGAAAATTTGAAACGACGATTCAAATAGAAGTAATTGTTCATTATTAATTAAGAATTTATTTTATGTTTATGATTCTTTTTAATAGTATATTGCTAAAGACTCTTTCATACCAAACTTTCTTGCTAAGATGAAGATTTTCTAAGATGCCACGAAAGAGTCAAAGGACAAGATACCGCAAAGTGGATAAGATAGCCTAATTCTCCACAAAAGTAAAAATCATCACCTAATAAGAGGTGAAAAAAAGAAGAGTGACAAACAGGACTTCTTCACGAGCCCAAGAGAGTGGCTGTCATTTTACAGTTTTGATGACTTTATAAATTTATTTTTTTATTTATGTTTTTTTTTTATATTATATGTTTATTTTTTTTTGTCGGCCAGTATTTCCATTGTCCTAAAAGTTTTGCCTTTTGCTTCATGGTCCTCATTGTGCGTACGAGAAATCATGAGATATATTTAAAAAACTGAGATAAAACAATGAAAAACTTTCTTTTAAAAAAAATAGAATTCTGAATATTGCTAGTTAAAAAAAATATTTTTTAATAAGTTTTTAGTTACGATACATCATTTAGGTCAGGCAAGAAAAATTATTTCAATCTTAACAAAACTATTACATCAGAAAAGTGAAATACAGGATTCTGGTTCAATCCCAAAAACAGAAGAAAAGAATAAGAATTTTATTCGAAAGGATGAAATGGAAGAATGCAATGGAAAAGAATACTTCAGCCCGGTTACCGTTTTTGCTTGACACTTGGCTTCCTCCATGAAAAATAATGGTTAAAAAAGAATAAATAGACAAAAGAGCAAACGAAAAAAAATAGTATAAAAAATGCCCCTTCTTCTGCATATACGGATATACCTATAGCTAACGTTTTATCATTTCGTTCTTTCTTTTTTCTCCTTTTAAAAGAATGTCAGCTTTATTACAATAACAAATGCAGACGATTTAAAGACAAAGCTTTTGAGAGTTTTCGCGACTTTTTCTCTGCGGTCTCTCGATCCCTTAAGGGGTGGATGAGATATTTTTGTCTGAAGCCTGCAAATGCCACTGAGTCTTCTTTTGGTTCGCCATATTTTTATAAAGGACACATTTTTAGTGCCGAAATTTATTCTCCGTCACAGCGGTTTTGTCTCGAAGAAGCAGAAATTTGAATAAATGTTTGGCAAATGCGAGGCAGGTTGATGTTTTTTCCATAAAAATGGGGTTTTGTTTACGAGTCTATTCCGTTTGTTATTCATAAAAAAAATGAACGAAGCTTGAGAGCCGCAATCGAGAATCGTCTCAAAAAGAAACCACTGAGCCATTTTACTTTTTAACTCTGTTGCCAAGTACTCAACAGAAATATTAAATTAAGAATGCCGTCTTCAAGGTAACATGCGCACTTAGCAAGTTTCCTGTTTAACGGAACTTTAGGAAAATTCTTTAATTTTTATTCTTTTATATTGCTATTATTTTAAGAAATTCCTTTTCCTTGCATTTCTAAAAAGAACCATCATTTTATGTAGAATAATCGTTTTCAATGTTGCATTTCTATCTTAGAGACTGCTTTCGCTGAAGAATACGACTTTTTAAATAAATTTTACACTTTTCTAACAGTTTTATCAGTCAAATCCGTTGTGTAGTTAAAGAATAACAGCCCCGAATAAGAAATTAAAATAAAAATAAAAATTAAAATAAAGATATTTTAGCTAGAAAACGAATATTTGAGTTTAGAATCTTTTTATGCTATTTACGCTGTTGTCTAACATCCCGTTTCCCATACTTCATTAAATACAACAAAATTTCTGTGTTCCAACATTTTCATTTCACTTCCTTTAAGTTTTTCAAAGTTGAAATTTTGCAATTGGCTTTCTCCCACTTATGTACTAAAGTTATACTTATGTACATTGTACCACTTATGTACATTGAAATGTTATACATGTTGTATTCATAATGTAAATAGTATCTTAATATTTTCTGAACAATATTATCAGTTACATAATTCATTTAATTAAATTTTGATTCAACAGATGTTGCGCCACCTGAGAGTGAAAAGATTAACATTGATTTGAAGAGTCCATGTTACTTATAGTAATGAATATTAAGTTAAAGATTGAAAAATAGAAAATTATTCAAATAAATCAAATCTTAATTTTTTAGTACATTAATAAAAAGGCTTTTTCAAATACTTGCTGTATTAAATCTATTAATTTTACTTCTGATATTTTTTCCTTGCATTTCATAAATTTTAAAGCCATGGACCATATCGCCTATTATTATAAATTTGGGAATAAAACATATTTCTTTAGAAATAGCAAAGAATACGTATTTAATTTAATGAAAAGCAATTTAATGTCCACGAATCAGATAATAAATGCTTCTTTAAAAAAATCTGACATATATTAATTCAATATGAATGGAAACACAAAAGAGGAAATCACTTTTTTGGAATCGCAGTTTTAAATTGATACAAAATGAATTAAAGAATAAATAGTCACTAAAATCTTTTTTTATCCTCCAGAACTTTTGAGAGCCAATTATGAAGAACGTTAGGAATTATAAAGCTTAAAAGCTATTAACGAATTTTCACTTTTATTTGTATAGATTTCAAATAATACTCCTTTTAGTAATTATAAGCATTTAGCTGATAATTTGATGTTGCTTGGGATCCAAATTTTTTTAACACTGTCCTCCATTTTTTCTAAAAATATTATCTCCTACTTTCTTCGAATGACATGAATCTCCTTTGAATCTCTTCCTGCCGAATCCGGTCTTTCAAATTTTTCTTGTAAAAAATACCATTTCAAAGTATCTGATGATTCCAAACGCAAAGGCACTTTTCTGTTCCGGCTACAGATCCTTTATCGCACTGCAAATTAAACAAATACTCGCCATCAGTTCTATAGGAATTCAAAATAGATTTAGTTTACAAAGCACATTTGGAATCACAATTATGAGCAGCCATAAGCCACTGTAGAATTTTCAAATTACAAGTTTTTCTCTCAGCCGATTTTGTTTTTTAAGCTTGAGGTCTTTATCTATAACTTTTCTATTTCTTACAGCCATCGAATTTCCTTTCAGAGTTCGTCTTTAATCTGCGTTCCCACTTTTCTACAATTTATCACGTCTTTTACCTCTCTTCCTTTTTGCATCTAATTTTTTCCTTTTTTCCCCCCTTTTTGGGTGCTTTATTTTTAACTGCTGAAGATTTACCGAAGAAAGCACATTTCTTCTCTTTTTCCAATCAGTTCCATTTTCTTTTACGATGGAGGCAAAAAAGATGTCAAGAAATCAGTAACACAATAGCGGTGATTTATTTATCCATTAAAAAAACATAAACTTAAATATTACAAACAACCATATTGTTGCAACATAAAAAAATGAAACAACGAAAGAAGAAACTAAAATGAAAAAGCTGATAATTGATAAGAGGGGCATATATCTTTTGTTGTAACAATAGTTATAAAAATAAAATTTCACCCATCATAAAGTGAATAATACTAGATGGTTCAAACATGAAGGTAACAAATCTTCCAAGAGAAGAAGTGTATTAATGGAAACAAAGAAATAAACAAATGTAGAAAAGTTTTGGTAAATATTGCTTTTCCGCACAGTCACAATGGTTGTTGAAAAACATTCATATCATCGCTATACCTTTTTGTCTACATCGGCATAGAAAAAGTCAGGCAGCGGAGCCAATGAGCGATAGCTTTTTGAGCTTTGATATCGATTCTGAAATACTTTCTTCACCTCAGATGACGCACCCACGTTTTGACCCCGTGGCCGCACCGTGCAGGAAAGAAGCGCCCGACATCGCACTGAATGCTGACGAGATCATCCCATTCACACGGATGTGTTGTCTCTAAGAGATTATTCTGCATCAAAACTGGTTTCCCTGGCATGACAACTCGCTCCGTAAGCTTTCACTAACTGTCGATGAGTTTCGGCTGCAGATGTTCACTTTAAATTCAAACACTTCACTACACCTCGCACTTCAGGCCATCTTCTAACACAAATTCTGAAGCACAACTAGTTCTATTTAGCCTTGCAGTTTGAAAGCTGTGATCGTATATTCTGTTTTAAAAAGGGAATTTATTTCACTCGTTTTAAGTACCCGCGAAAACTTTTATTATCTTACTTTTTGGACCATCTACATGAATAAGAGAATAAAGTACTACCACTGTCTATTGAAGAAAGGGGCTTCGGCATACTAAAGAAACATCACTAAAAATCTGTCAAATGACAGATAAATTTCAAACGTTTAATAAGAAATTGAGTTTTAGAACTTTACAATAATATAGAAATATAGTTTTGCATTGGGAATATTACGGAAAATTTGCCAAATATGCAATAAATACTCAACTTTGTCACTCATTAAAAAATAAATAAAATCCAATTTGAATTTTAAGATAATTTTTGAAAGTCCTCTTCCACTTCATTGCTGAATCAAATTGGATAGCCTTATGTGAAAACGAGCATAATAAAACAAGAAAAAGTGAATCCTTTGTCCTAAGTTTTCGGTTGTCTTTCCGTTTATTTTTCAGTGAGAAACTTAAAAAGGTTTATTAGCCAAATTTGTTCTTTAAAGAGACCAGTCACCGCTGTAAAAGGATTCCTGGTAATAGTCAGTGATCTCAATCCGAGTCGTTCCATCAACTCACTGACCTCAGTTAAATGATCAGAAATCTTCACCTATCGTCTCCAGACCTTCCATCTTTTCCTGTGATTTCATTCCGCCTGCTGAGAGAAGAAACAGAAGACTTCGGTTCGGGAACTTGCAAGAGACGTGCCGAAGCTGATTTTCCGGAGATCATTTGCATCGGAATTTCACTCTTGAATCGTGGACGGCGCGAGAATAAAACACTCCGAAAGGATAAGAACCATTGGAGTAATGATTTTTCTCCGGGAATAAATGCTGATTGTTGTGCTTTATTTCTTCGCTTTTTTTCGTATTTTAACAAAAAAGGAGGAGGAGGAGAAGAAACTGTCGGACAGGGGAGAAAATATCTTCGTTTATTCCAAAAATAAAAATAAAACTTATCTCACTTGAAAATTTAATCCAACATTTTCTTTTCCCGTTAAAAGAGTAGATATGGTTCATCGAATTCTTTTTATAAAGAAATATGACTTATCAGTGAATAATTTATGTTTGCATCAGTCATTTTAAAGAACTTTTAATTAAATTCACTTACTTCATGTTTGAAAATCTGAATTTTTTCTCGATATGTACAAAATTTAAGATTTTTAATTCTTATACACATCGATTCTTAATGACAATACACTGCTTTAATATTTCTGCACATGACTATCAGTTTATCTTACTACATCTTGATTACAAATAAATGGTGTCATTTGACAGTCAATTTGTGTAAAATTTTATTTCTGGGTACCATAATGTTTATAATGATGAATTATAAATAAAGTTAAATGAAAGATGAAATAATTATTTTAATCCTCTAAACGGTGAAATCTGATTTTTCATGTTCATGTTCAATTCATATGCTTAAATATTCATGAAATAAAATTTAAAAAAAACTCTTGAGATTTCAGAAATGTGATTGAACACAGAAAATGAATTCATTCACTTTAGAAGTTAATTTTTCAACTCACAACATCTAAGGTGAAAATGACGGAAAATATGACGGAGCTCGGAGTGTTTAGAACACTCATAAAAGTTGGTTTTGAAGAGAATTTTTATTGGAAATATTAAAAAATTAAGTTATAGGTTTTCGATTTACGTAGTTATGCAGATGGAATCTAATCACAATTTTTCTGCTGTAAACTGTTTCACGCAGAATCAAGCAATCAAGCGTACAACAGATGCTTCGAATCCAATGATTTTTCTGATAATAAGCGGATCTTATTCTATATTGTTCCATGAAAATAGCATTGTTTTAAGGAGTTGGAGTTGGTTCCATTCGTGCGTATAATTTTAGCTAGAGGTAAGTTTTTTCCCCCGGTTATAAAATTGCATTTACCTAATGCAAGGCTATCACATTTACAAAAACACAAACAGATGGACATCCAACAATAGTTCAAAACTCGATATACAATTTTGCATTCAATTTCATCTGTCTAATTCTGCTTATGAGTTGTCTCTTCCTACTTATACGGACGGAGAACAGAATCTTTAAAGCAGATTTTGCGCAAAATTTGATAGAATTTTGTCTCAGGTCATCATATAAAATTTCATCTCCTTAACACGTTTCTCTTCGGACTTATCAATGCTCTCGGACAATTACACAAAAATATTTTTTGAGGGAATGGCTCAAAGAGATCTGAATTCTGGAGATTCATCAAATCTTGTTGTTGGATGCTTTGACGATCACAGTCATTTCTTATTGCGTACTTCGAGCGCGGAAAGGTAAAAACAATTACCGACTGATGTGCTTAACATTCAGAAAGTATCATTCATTCGTAAGGCTAAAAATTTCTCAAAATGCACCTACATTTAAGTCGATGCTTATAAAATATTCAAATGATATCATATCAAAGAAAGATGGTCTTGGCAATAAAAATAAAGGTTCCAGAAAATATAAGAATTACAGCGGTATATAGATTAAGAGGCTACATCCGCACTTCTTTCAGAAAATTTCCTACTTCTTCAAAAAACCTATATAAAGTGAAATGAACTCATGCGAATTATTCAAATCAGTTCTCATTTTGGAGTGTTGATCACGGAGCAAGTTCTCTAGCTGCATTGTTGTAATTGTTTAGCAATGATTGACTGTGTACATGTGTGTGGCTGTTTTCTGAAAATGCTAGGTATATATATCTAGGTATTAGGTTTTTATACTTGTGTTCCGCGTTTATCTTGTGAAGTGAGTGGTCCATCGCAATTGGACGAAAAATGACAAATAGGAGAAAAAGGTTGTGTATTTTTTAAACTTTGGTTAAATTGATTTTTAGGGGCTAAGAGCTTGCAAGTCCACACCTCTGAAGGGATAATTTCTCCTGTAGTCACTGCGTTTGAAACAGTTGTAGATTGCTGTAGAGATAATTCTACTATGAGCATGTCGTAAAAGAAGGTAGATTCTGATTCTTCAGGCTATGCGATTTCCAATAATTTGGAAATTCCACTATTAATGCTGTAATGTAATGCCGATTAAATCAAGTACAAGGTGGTGGATTCGATAGTTGAACAATTCCCAATCGAATAATGATTTTCGAAACCTTTCATTTTCCCTGCTGCATAATCTGCGTTGTATTGTTAAGTGCAAGAATTGCCGAATTCATTTCTAATGATTACAGTATAAATAAAAAAAAATTTACTTTGAGGGGCAATGTAAACTTTTTTTTTCCCATTTTCAATAATTAAGAATTCTTTATTTAAAAGACTATACTCCAAATTCTACTTTTACCGAAAATTCTAGTTTGCTCAGTGTCTAGAAACAACTTTGGTTTTTCTAGACATGAACTTTTCTAGACATTTTCTTGAATTCTCTTCCAAAAGTAATTGCAAAGAATTGCAATTTTAAAAAAAAGCTAGATCGCTTAGGCTTTTAAGAACATTACTGGCAAAACGAAGCATAAAACAGTTCGATATTTCGAATATTTATCAAAATAGTATTTATATTTCTTCATTTTAAATTTCACAATTCAAATCAATCCTTATTTGATGCACTTACATAAAAAAATATTGCAAAAATGATTTCAGGTTTTACTGGTATTTTTATATAAAATATATTATTTCAGAAAAATTTTGCCACATATAAGTTGTAATCTCTTGTAATAATAAATTGATTAAGTAATTACTTATATTTCTGAAAAATCCTAATTGTAATTCATTTTTAAGCAAGATACGTATATCCTTTTCATGGTTAGATTTTTTCGAATTTTTAATGGGAGTAAGGGAGAAGTTCCCTCCCCTCAGATTGGGGACTTTTTAATTCCCAGTTCCTGAAGGCCAAAGGAATATTTGATCGAAGTTTAAAAAATATATAATTTTTTTTTCTTCTATTTTTTTTTTTTCCTAATTGCAACGAACTAAAACCGTCCGTTATCAAAGTTTCTATTCACCGGTTAATTTCAATAATACTATCAGTTTTAAAACTTTTCCAGTTTTTTTAATGGGATTTTGTTTCATTAACTGCATTACTACAAAATTATTGGATAACCGATCATCTTTTGAATAACACTAAAAGAAAGAAAATCATTCGAAATAAACGTCTCAACTGAGCTTCGTTTTCTTAGTTTGTAGAAATGTTCTCTTTTTAGATTTTTGCTTTATTTTTCTGAAATGTAATTCATATCTTAGATATTATGTTATTTTTCAGTCCCTTTCAATCTATATAATATTTGTTATAAATGTTTTTAAAATTCATTAAAATCTTCTGCATTTTATTCGAATAAAATATTGGGTAAAAGTCAAGCCAAATTTTATTCTTGTAAGACACAACATAGTTTATTTGGCACAATGGATTCTATTATTAATCAAATAAAATGTTTGACCTATCCTTGAGAGTTCTCTCTTAATAGCCGCCCACTTAACTTTAACAGAAGCATTTCATAAAAATTTGTAATATTTGATTTTCCAAACATTTTTACAACAATGATAATAAGTATGTAAAAAAGTAAGCACTTTTTTAAATACAAAAATTAGTCTACCCCCAACCCCCCCCCCCAAAAAAAAAGGATTTTAGAACACCTTTTATTCATTCGTTCGTACGTGAAGGAGCATAAAATTCCTGTTGAAAATTCTAAACTTAATCGAAACTGCTGACTTATTCCAACCTAATCAAAATTTTATTTCAAATGCAGTTTATTTTTATCTCTTTCGTATATAATACGGGTTTATGATTTTAAGTAAAAGAGATCTTCTAAATTTCAAATAGAAAATAACTCGTGGAATCTTTTTACTTCATACAACAACTTAAGCTCTATTGTTTCTCAGGAGCGATTACTCCTAGAACGTTTTTCAGAAAAAGCCAGCGAAACTGTAAATAACGCTTAGGGAAGAAAGTTGCTTAAAAAAAAAAACTTAAATAATTACTTTTTAAAAGATAGCATCAGGAATTCAATATGAAGCAGCAGTTCTACTTTCCGAAGAAAGAGAAAAATTAATTTAGTTTTTCTTTAGCCTCGCCTTATTATTTTCTTTACAGAAACGTAATCTTTGATGAAAAGATCTTTAAAATCTATTCAACCAAAAATTGCAAAGAAAACGAAACACGTCAAAGAAAAGAGTATCCAAAAAGTATAAATGAATTCTCTTTTGACTTTCAAATGTAAATTACTTTCTCGTTCTTTTAAAACTGCAGATGATAATAACAATAACACTAAAAAAAAAATCTTTCGACGGTTCTTTTTTGATAAAAAGAAAGTGTATTATTTTGAATGCCGAGTGTATTTCCAAAAGGATATCTCGACGAAAACTGCAGGAACAACAAGCAGAAAAAGAAAAGTAATTTTTGTCGGTAAAATGTTAAAAAGAAAAAGCTGAGATATGTATGTCGACGTTCTTTTTGTAAACTTTCCTATTAATAACGGAAGCCTTTGTTTTCGCTACGTTTTCGAAAATTTGTAAAACTCATTATGGAAAGTGGTATTTTCGTTGATACACTTCTAATGCTGTCTTCCTCTTTTTATCACCGTGTTTTCTTTTTCTTAAGAAAACTTTTGCAAAAAAAGTTTCATTTCGCCTTTTACAATTAAAGTATATTTTGCTTCCGAATATGGTGCAATTTCAAATATGTTTCTTGGGAGAAGCTTATTATTATTTTTATTTATTTATTATTATTATTTTTTTTTTTTTACTTTCAAGAGGGACATAAATTGTTTCTTTTGAAGGGAATTTTTAGTTATTTAATGATAATATTGACAGCAATTTTCTATTTTCTTCGTTTGTTATGAGATATAAAAGATAATTTTTAGCTTAGCTTGAGTTTAACAGATTTTTCATTTTTTTTTTCAAAGAAATTTAATGGAATGAATCGATGCTGAATTTTTTTAAGAGAAATTTTCTGTATAAATGCTTGTGAAAATTCATCAACAGTTTGTGCGAAATGAAAATCCAGATTAGTGTAAAAAAATCTTTAATCTTCTTCGAATTTTGTTTCCAAATATTGCGAAATATAGTGTTTATAAAGGCCTCGCGATAATTAGTTTAATGATTCATTCCATAAGTTATATTTCCCTGTATAGAAAAGTTTCTTTTCGGTATTGCCATGCCCTACTGCGGGGAGGGGTCGTAACTGAAGATGAGAATCTCCCGGCATGGTGGTTGGTTCTGGCCACCCTTGTGGGTACACGAAAAAATGGAGGTCTGGCTCCTCCCATCGATGATGGGACATACTTCCTAAGGGAAGGGTTGTACCGTGGCCGGGGACGGCCCTTAAAACTCAACCACAGTTCCCGCCAGTGTTGCTGTTGTTGCGGTGCGGTCACTCAATTTTTTCCGTGTGCCTTAGGGCGGATCGGAGTAGCCGGTTTGTGATTCAGTATTGCCATTCATACCAAATAAATGTATTATGGATACTTTTAAATCATTTTATTTATTTACCTTCGAGTTGCCAAAATTTCATCGCGTTTTTGTTTCAGTCATTAAAAATTATTTATATTTTAATTATATTTTTGTAATTTATCTGTACTGCCCCCCCCCCTCTTTCTTTCTTTAACTCATTGGTGAATTTCATTGCTGTAAAATATTTTCAATTAAAAAAAATGTGCTTATTCAGAAAAGAAAAAAAAGCAAAATTTTGAAAGCATTCAGTGCATATTGTATACTGCTTACTTTTTAAAAAAGATTTCTGCAATTAGTGTATTTTAAGTTACCTTTGTTTATTAAGGCAATTTACTTATTTATTTAAATTTAAAGGGTTTTACCTTCTGCACTTTTATGCTCATCAACCTTTGCTCAGCGTTTTTCTGCTGGCTTCGCTTGTTACAGTGAAGCACAATTGCGAAGAAAATCAAGTATGTTTCAGTTTTTGGTAGATTTTTTTTTGGTGCTTTAACTTAAATTAGCGGCCTTATTGGCCTATGAAATGATTGATCCTTGAGTTTCAAAGTATTTAGGCGACATATTAAAAAAAAAAAAGGTTTTGAATAGAATTCAAAATGAAATAAGAAAAATTACGTACCTAGAAGTCTAACATTAAAATGACAGAAGAAATCCCCACTTGGCTTAATAATAAAGAGCGAGATGCCGTGCGTCAAAAATAGTCATGTGTTGCGGTACTTACGCTTGCAACCTTCACGGATTTGGGTACCCGGAAGTTCGAAACCAGATTCCACCGGAGAACAACCATGTGAACGAATCTTAGTTCCGCCGGGACCTCCATCGTTTCGTGTCATTTGTCCACCATCTTAAAAGATCCCTCGTGTTGGACGCTTCCTTTTGCAATGCGCGTAATGAACAACAGAATCAAGCCTTCTAGTTTGTTTCATATCCATAAACAGACAAATGCAATTTTTCTAAGGACTCAAGAAGATATGAAATGTGAAGATTCATTAAATGCTGGAAGTTGAGTTTGCAAGTAATTCAAAGGTCTTTTGTGTGTGCGTGATACGAGGAAGGCAGCAATTTATTGGAATTTTCAAACTATATTTTAGCTCGGATGAGAAATTACTTAAAAATAGATCTGCCTGTCAATATTAACTTTCTTTCAGAATTTATTTCAATTGCTTTTTTTAAGCAGCAATCAATATCTTTTATTTACACTGCAATATGCATGTTGTCATAAACTAATTAGAGTTAATTTGCCACTCAAAGAAAAGTTCAACATTCATTTACAAGTTTTAGAAACAGGAATAAGAGTTAGGGGGGGAAAAAATGTGTCAAGCAAAGCGAATCAGTCGAAAACTTGAAATTGTTAACCTCATTAGTCACGTGATTTCTTTCCAAAGGAGAAACGTTTGCAACAGACAAGATTTAGAGCATTTTTTCGTTTTTAGTGAGTATTTGTTGAAGCCGATGGCAACGATCTCCGAGTATTTGTCTTTGTTCGTTCCATTTGGATCGCAACCCGCCTTTCTTCTCCAAACAAAGAACTGCTGCAATTAGCCGGGCTGTTGACACAGAATTTTGACGAGGGGGGGGGGGTTGAACGGTATGTTTGCATGTTAGCTGCAGACGGTATCTTGCGGGTCCAACAGCGGTTGATAGTAATGGAACTTGTTTCGTTTATTTTCTTTTGACTTCTCTTGAAGTTTGCACTAAAGGAATTGAAAGTAATTCGCCTTTATTGCATGATATGGTTTTACTGAACACAAACAGAAAGAGAGAATGTATTAAAGGGCTTCTTCACATTTCTTACTTGTATCTATCTATGCAAGGTGATTTGAAAATCTGCCAACGAACTTTATGAATACGTCCAAAATAAATCCGATTTAATTAGGAACTTATTGGCCGAAAAGTCTTATTAACAAGCTAATGATAATAAAGAATGTGGACAAAACCAGTTTATAATTTTAAAAAAGCATAATGCTTTAAAAGAGTGCTGAACCACGGCCAGTATTAAAAATTTGGAGTCAGAGAACTATTTGCACGTCCAAAGGCCTTGCCGAATGTAAACAGCCTTTAACGCGTATGGAATGAAACCAGTTTGAATATTGTTTCCGTTGTTCTCTAGAGTTGATATATTTTAACTTTCTCCTTAAAATTTTATACTATGACTTTCAAAATAAACCTGGGGAGCTCTTTGACTTTCAGGTGTCTCCGTACTTGCCAAGGTGTTTGCTTTCACTTCGTGATGCCTTACAGTTCCGCATTTGAGTTCTTGAAGCAACACACAGTTTTAATATTTTCAGAATCAATAATCTAATATTTATTTTTTTATATAATCCAAGTGACATGCCGCAAGTGCGCTTCAAAAATAAAGGCATGGGATTAAGATGAGAAAGAATTTGAGAAAAAAAATTAAATTCAACTTTCAATAATATTTATAATAATGTATAAATTATATAACATAAAAATTTCGCTTTTAATTCACGGTCTATTTTTAGATCAACATTATTAAATTTGAAAGTATTTTCATCTCGAGTCACATCAACTAACGAAAAATATTTCTTCTCAATTACCAAAGATCTCAATTAATATTAAACATCTCAATGACTTAAGATTCAAAATTCACTAACAAACTCCATATTTTCCTTTCTAAAAATAAGAAATGAATACATTTTCGCCCAAAGATTCAATATTGAACTACAATTCATTCTGTTTCCAATATTTAAAAGCATTATCCCATGAAAATGACTAAAATTCTACTTAATATGTCAGTAAATAATGTTCAAATGCAAATAAAGTTATCTTTACACTAAATCTATCATTCTGTTTTAGAAAGATTTCCTACCAACCATGATGAACGAAACGATTCATTTTAAATTTTTAGAAACCAGCTCCAAGTAATGTTAAATTTATTCTTTAGAACTAAATAGAGAGTCATTTGTAATTCATTCATTAAAATCAAACTGCAAAACAACTGTGTCGAATCGTTTGCACATTGGATGTTGAACGATTTACGCAAAACAAGCATTCGAATAATTCGTGTGGCGCCCAGTGGAATTTCCGTTCGTTTATCATTACATTCAAGGAGCGTGTTGTCGTGCATGCTATCTTAATTTCAGCTCCAAAACTAGTTTCTACGAGTCAAACTTTATTAAAATTAAGTTCTCGGAATGAGTCTTCGATAAAATAAGAGGCTCTGGAATCGATTCCGCTACCAAAAATTCCCTAAGGAGAGTTTAACAACTCAGTGAGTGGCAACAATCTGAACGAGTTCCTAGTCTGCCATTTTGGTTCACGAATAAGCTCGGCCATTTTGTTTGGTTTGCGTACAGGCAGTTTGATTTGCTTTTTTCGCAAAGCTGTGCATAGTAAAGAAATTTCACAAATAATCTGTTAATCTGTTTTGCATCAGCATACAGAGATTCTTCGTTTACTTCTGGGCTTGATTTGCGAAAACCATTTTTTTTATACGAAATATGCAATACGAAAGTATTACTTCTAAAAATTCGAAGCTGAAATGTGAATGAATATCTATGTCTCAGACTTCTCCCAGATAGAAAAAAAAATCATTGAATCATTTTTGGAATTGCGCTAAACTATAATCATAATAAAATTAAAACACAATAATTTAGTATTGTAAAATTTGGAAAGTGGAAATTTTTCATACAAATTTCTATCAGATTTCGGGAGATATCGTCTGCAGAAAAGTTTGCTTGTATGCCTATCAATGTGAATCTGAACATGGCAACTCCTAAAGCACGAAGAACTAGATGGACCCAATCGAGCTTTTTTTTGTTTTGTCCTGTCTAGTGATTCCCTGTTACATTTGTTCAACATCTGTTAAAAGATTCACAATCTATAGATGTGTGAATTTGTGCACATGTGAACTCAAAGAGTGCAAACAATCCTATACAAATAACATTCCGTTTATGATCTTAGAAATAAAACTGCAGATCTCTGTCCAATTTTCAATGCAAGCGCTCCACGTCAATGGATCTCCATATCGTACTTCCAAATAACGAAATATCTATCCTATTTTGGTGGTTGTAAAAGCGAATGTATAGATTGCAGAACGGTCTCTTTAATAAAAGTTTTATTCTCCCTTCCTCTTTGCATAAAATGGTAGGCAGGACCGAGAATACCACGAGTGACGAGAGTTTTGTTTGCAAAGTCCCGCACATGTAAGTTTTGTGCCTTGTGGTGAAGAAACCAAAATATGCATTTGGAGACCTTTCTCTGACGCTCTAATCCAAAATTTAACACAGAACTGTCATTTAACCAGAAGATCACAACTAAATTCCGTTTATTTAAATTGTTGCATTTTTGAGTGATTTACTGCGAAACTACAAACCAATCAACAGCCAATCCTTTTCATGAATTTAATTCCAAATTTGACAAGGATCTAGAATTTAGATTCTAAAATGTGTAACAAATTCATTTATCTAAATGGTTGCTTTTTTCAGTTTTGCTTCGACATGCATGCGAAAGTACAGACAGATAAACGATTCATTTTTCGACAGATTTATTTCTGTATTTGATTAAGACCTATACTTTTAACTCAAACAATGTTTGCACACTTTCATTTATCCAAGCTGCTGTGTTTTTGAGCTATCGGCTCTAGATGCATGCAAAAGGACAAACATAGCGGACGATCGACACCCCATCGAAATACCTTCGAAATTTTATACAGATCTACGATTAAAATGTTTAATACGTCTCTCCAAATTGCATCTTTCTAGCATCTAAATATTTTGTAGTGATCGCGTTCATTTATTTGTACTCGGATAGCCAGCCAAAGAGACAGTCCGTCAATGACTGTGGTTCAAGAGGACGAGGTGCATCACAAATGGCAATGCTTTTAAAAGGAATGTCATCCTAAACCAACGAAATGAACTGAATTCGCATGTGCATATTTTAAAATTATAAAAGTATTATACTTTTCTTTCGAATTTTAACTACTCATTTAGATTCCATGAACGGCAGAAACTGAAAGTTTTATCTGAACATAGCAAAACCCGTCTATTGAATGATATCAACTTTCCTCATTTTCTTTCGCAGTGCGCACAAAATAGGGCTCTTTCGTTTTCATTTCAACCTATGACTAAAGAGACATTCTTTTTAAACCCTTTACTTTTCTTTTACTGTGAAGCGTCACCTGACTGTTAATAGACGCATTTTTTATGCACCTACGGCTGCTTATACCGTACGTGTAATCATAGAATCTTTATTTGAAAAATTTTGAATGATATAATGAGATGTTGTGTTAAGAAAACAGTAAAATATGTTATTGCAGTCGAGAATATACAAATGTTAGAACTTTTCGCTCCCCTCATGAAGACAGAAGACTCAATGACAAAATGTCATCTTGACAAGCACGAAACAAATTAAATAAAGATATTTCCAACAATGTTATCAGGTACCTTTTCTTCATTTCGTTGTTCCATTTAAAAGTGTGCTTCATTCATAACCTTTCAAAAAATATTGGAATGATATTTTGTTCATTTAATAGCTTTTTAATTATTTCTTAGCATGAAGTGCGTTTTTTAAATCATTGCTGTGAATCTTCAAACGAGTCTTTAACAAGTTAGTGGAAAATAATGTTTTACTCAAACTTTGTGTTTATTGATAGATGATTTATTAAGTTTTCTGAATACAGAGGCCTATACACACCTAACTTACGCAATATGGAATTAACAGATTTTTTTCAAAACGAAAGATTAAATGAAATGAAAATACTGAAAGAACTGATTAACTATTACTTTCAATTGCATAACAATTTCAAAAAAAAAGCTAGGAGGAAATGGGTGCATGATATTGGGACATGATACCATTCAGGTCAATTTGCATCCATTCAGGTCAATTTGCATCACAATGCCGTATTGTTCACGTCCACGGACATGCCAAGCTCTAGAATTCTAATGATTACGAGTCTTCAGAAGAAAACGTGCCTGGTTGTCCAAAAGCGCCACTCACCCTTTGCACTCCTGAATGACATAACATACCTTATTAGGACAGATACATGCGAGTTCAAGGATTTCTTTTGATGCTTAGAAATCTCAGAAGTAGTTGCATGTTATAATTCCCAAAATTTAATGAGAAAGTTTTTGCTTTCTCATTGCTGATAATCATCCAACAAGGATGTGAAAGCGATGCATCCTCCACAATGGAGTCCGACTGGGAACAGAAGTGAAAAAGGTTAAATTTTGTTACTGGAAATAAGTTTATGGTGGATCATGAATTCAAACATTCTTCCTATTCTAATGAAGGAAATCTGAAGATAACTTTCAGAAAACAATACTGTGTAAGTCGGAGTAAGTATTTAATCCTGAATGGATTAAACTTTATAATTAAGCACACCCTGTTTCTAATGTCATGTTTATTTTTCAATTGAGTTGGAACCACTTCTTTCTTTCACATAAATAATGGATATATTTCAGCGAAAAATGGCAACCGCTTACAAAATAGCAATTCAGAATGTTTTTCGCCAAACTGCGACATTAAAGCAATAGTGAAGACGTATCTTCTAAGAAGCATTCTCATCGCCTGACAAGATAAACAGTTTCGGGGAAATCTATTGAAAGAGAAGGGAGGCCTCATGGTTGGCTTTCACCAAGGATTTGTCATATATGCAGTTACGTCATGCTCATTGTTTTGTTCAAACATCATCGAGTTGGCTAGTAGCGAATATTGTAAGTAAGTGTTATTATTATTATCCTACTAGACATGAAATTTCGGCCATAATAATCTTCATGCATTTCAAAATACAGTAGGATCTTTCTGAGTCGACATCAAAATAATGGTACCTTTCAAGTTCTAAGTTTAAATTCGAAATTTATATTACTGAAAATCGCTTTTAAAAACTTATAGTGAATAATGAAAGCAAAATTAATTTTGATTTTATAGTCTTTAAATTTATAACTGCTTTTTATAAATATTATGGAATTATAATATAATGAAACCAAATCTCTAAATTTTTTAAATCACTGCATGATGATTGTACACTTTCGTAATTAAAATTTAATGAATCGACTAACCGATAATGAAGCATTCAAAAATATTAAAACGGCGTACATTCCCGCGTATGACCGATCCATTGGCAGCGAACCTCACGGTTGTGAGTTCTGCGGCGAAAAGTTCAGACAAATGTGCAAAGCCCATCAAGAATTGGGTGGGAAAAGTGACAACTAAATACTTTTTTTTATGAATATGAAGCGAGTCAGATTGAATAAAACTGCATGAATATGCGACGGAGATATGGACCATTCTGCATCCTTCGCACACATTATTTTAATGACTCTCTTCCTGGGAACGAATAAGAATGTACACAATGATGTTGACGATGGATGGTTGAAACTCACAAAACCTTGTTTATCTGTACCATGTTATGAATATATAAAATTCCGGAGACTACCTTGTAAAAATCAGTCAGGTACTCGAATGATATGTATTGGAATTGGAAGTGCGTCATTTTAATGTGATATGGTAATTTTAAAATTTTGTTTGATTTTTAAATGTAACGTGATTCAACCTTAAACAATCGATTCGATTTTTAATATTATTTATTTTGTCACTGATAGATCTAGAAACACGACATGCGGAAACGGAGGCTTCAAGTTTAACAGAAGGCGACATGATAAGGTGAGCTTTAGAAATCGTTATTATTTTGACCACTAAATACGTTTTCTGGCATGAATGATGTTTATTTGAAACAATTTGTTGGCATAACTACATATTTGATCGAATGTCAAGGAACAGAAATCAGTTATGATGTTTTTTCGGAACAGTAACAGATGCATTTCCATATAAGAGCTAGTTGATTCTGAAGTCTTATTGCCAGGCGGTGATCTCTATATGCTCGGATCATTTACTAAACATTTCTAGTCATTATTCGTTTCGGATGGAAGAAGTGAGACAACGTTTAATTTACTGTTCTTTATCATGTCACTACTTCATGTGTAAAGCAATAACTTGTATAATAATGATTGAATAAACTTGTTTTCCATCGGATGTATCGCCAAAACTCCACGAAATTATTTCAAATAATTAATTTTATCGGGTAAAACCCTAATTCAGCCAATTAATATTAATAATCTCGCAGGCAATGTACCAAAATCCGCCGAAACGTGTCACTCACTGAGAAGAATGGCCCCGAAACAAAAAAGACAAACAAGAATTTCCAGAGATAATGTGACGAAAAGAATCAAGAAGTTAAACTTTAAAATAGTTAGTGGGCAAAACTTTAATATAAATTTTATTTTCTTCTATCATTTATTTTTGCCTTGTAATTAATTCGTTTAATTGGAGCAGCCATTTAATGGATCTAGAGCAAATTCAGCCGAATCGGCTGCAGTGCATGAATAAATCTCACGTGTTCAAACATGTCAGATCTTCATTCGGTTTGGATTTCTGCCAGCCGTCATTATTGGGGATGCCGGAACGTGAGTTAATGAATGTTTCCGGATTTTGGTCGGCTGGCGTCTCAAGACAAGTTGAGATGTTTCGGGATTATGACCACTTTGGAGAAATTTAGAATAATTTTATTGACTAGGGTTCGCGATCTGCCACGGAACTTGCAGTTCACGGTGGAGAGGGTTCCGAGCACAGACAGGAGGCTTCGGCTTGAATTGTTTTCGGAAAACTGAAATCGCGCTCCCGGCAACGGAGCGGAAAAGGTTCCCCTTGAAATCCCAGCGGAATGCCATTTTTGATCCCCATCAGATTCGATTTGCATTGAGACATCTCTTCCATCTGGAGGGCACTGGTTTGTTTGTAAATTAAACTAGTCTCGTTTCCTTCGATTAAAATATGACACCAAGAATAAATCCAGGATTTGATTTCCTTTATCTCTCAATAACCGGTGGTAAGTTGATTGAAAAGTAAGGATAAATCTATTAGAATACAGGAAATTAAAGAGTCACATTCCTTGTATATGGGCCAGATGTCTACAGTTTAATGTTCTCACATTTTTAAACGGTTCTATTCAGCGTGTATAAGGGTCCTATTCATGTCCTTTTCAAAGAAAAGGAGAGAGATCTCGGAAGAAAATGAAAAGACTATGCAGTCTTTTCTGTCAGGCTCACAAATATCAAAAGGAAAAAAAAGTGGTATTTCGAGTAATGATTGGAAAAACAAAGCAGATGGATAAAAATGCATAAATACATTTAATTGTTACACAATGAAAATCCGAAATACTGAATAGATATTTTTTTCTAATTTTGCTCACAAGCTCCATGACAAAAGAAAGATTTTTGAGACAATAACCTTAATAATTATTTTTATGTATATATAGGTGAATCTTATTTTTTTCTTCGGTTTTGTCAATAATATTGATTGATAATATTATATATATTTTAAATCACCCTATTTCTTTGCTTCCGAATCGGCCTTTGTAATGTTTCATTAAATTATTCTTTAATCACCTATTGAACTAGATCTGTCGGTTGGTTCGTTCTTTTTTAAAAGAAAAAGTCTCGGCCTAAACTTTTATTGCTAAATATATTTAAATATGTATATGTAAATATTTTTTTATGTATTGCAACAATCTTGGATTAAATAAATCAGTATTATGGAACAAAGTAGCCTTAAATCTTTAAAAAAATTATCAATGGTACTGATCATAGAATGTTAAAATAACTCTATATTGGAAGTAACTGACTTCATCTGGAACAAAGCAACTGTTGTATATATGTTTCAAAGGAATAAAAACAGAAACAATAAAAAAATATCAAACTGAACAGAAAAATATTTGCTTGGACTCATTGTTTTCGCTAGTAATTCCGTTTTGGCACTAAGTTTTGTATTTCACGTTATTTTCTAATATACATACTACAGAAGAAAATAGTAAAATTTCTTGAGCTTTACCTTCCTATGGAACATTTTCTCGTATGAGCAAGTAGAGCCACCTTTTCAGTCTCGATACGACGAAAAATAGTAAACTAATATTTTGTTTCTGATATATTTGTAGGTGCTGTACTATAAATACAGGAGTGGCCAAAATTGTGGATACTTTTGAAAATTTTTATGTTTTCTAACTTTGTATGCTTGTAGAAAATGTAACGTTTCAGAAAATATACAAACTATCACATATCATTTTAAAGAGAATTTACTGCTGATTTCAATACAAAAAGCAAAATTCAAATATTAGTAGTACAAAAAAAATGGCAATAATTATACATTAAATGCTGATGACTGCAGTGAGTTATCAGTATTTAGAAGGGTAGCCTTTATTTTTTATTACAGCTTCATACTGATGCCTTATTGAGCTGACGAGAGTTTTAAGCTCTTTTTTCGTTATTGCATGATGCCAGGAAATAATCATAGCCTCAATTAATTCTCTTTTATTTGATGAACGTACAAGAGTTTTCAAACAGTGCCGTAAGTTCCCAATAATTTTGAGGTCAGGACTATTTCCTGGCCATGATAACAATTCAATGCTCTTTGTAATAAACCACTCTTTGTTGCTGTGTGGCAAGGGGTTGAATCCTGCTGATAAATAAATGATGAGTTGTTGGAAAATCGATCACTGATGGAAGGTATAAGTTTTGGCTCTAGAATAGTGTCAATGTATTTTCTTGCATGTAATGTCCCATCGATAACATGAAGGAGACCAATATCGTCTGCTGACATGCATGACCAAATCATAAAATTAACTGAGCTCTTCATAGTTTCCTGAATGCAGTCAGGATGTGCCTCTTCGCCTATTCTATCCTTTCCCTATTTTCGCTACCAAATAACAATATGTTTATTTCATCACTCCATATAATTTGTGACCACTGATCATCTGTCCAATTAATGCGTTCCTTTGCCCACTGTAATCTTTTTATACGCTGCTATGAATTGAGATCAGGATTTTTTGGCTCAATTCTATCTCTTAGTTCAACATCTAATAAACTTCTCCTGGTTGTTCTTGAACTGACATAAATACCAGCATCATTCAATTCACTTCTGGTGGCCGCTGATGACATTCTTCTGTCTTGGAGACATAGTCTTTTTATTTTTCTGTTATCAACAGATGTGATGCACCTTCTTCAGCCATTTCCTGCTTTGTTTTTTTTTTATTGAATTTGTCTCTTGATATCGTAAACAAAATTTTCGGACTTCAGATGTAGTCACTGAACCACCCATCTGTCTGGCAATTTCAGCATAGGAAAGACCACATTCATGTAACACAATAATTTTAATTTTCTTTTTAGGTGCCCAATATATTCTTTTATTTGATGTCATTGGGTCTTCACTAAATATTAGAAATATTTACAAAAATTCAAACTATATATTAAAAAATTTAACGAAACTTTTAACTTGCAATTTAATTACATAAAAAAACAGTCTTCCTCCTACAAAGAAATGCACAATAATTTGTCCCAACTTTAAACATGATGTCAGCTTCTGCTAGTAGTAATTGACATTTGAGTGGTTCCCAGAACAAGAACAATGATTTGTCAGGAAAGTTAGAAATTATAATCCACTTCATCACTGTGTTTGATATTCAGATTAAAGTAGTAATAACTTTTTTTTATATTGCAAATATTTGAATTTTGCTTTTTGTATTGAAATCAGAATTAAATTCTGTTTAAAATGATTGTAAGAGTTCGTATATTTTCGGAAACGTTACATTTTCTATAAGCATACAAAGTTAGAAAACAAAAATTTTCAAAAGTATCCACAATTTTGGCCACCCCTGTAAATGAAAGAATTGGCAAAGGGAAGCACGTATCTTTTATTTTCTACTAGCCGTCTATGGCGATCAGCTGGTTCACCAGGAATTTTGATTGTTTACTTTCAATTAAATCTGTAATACAAAACTTAATATTCATGATTCTCTCAAGAAAATATTTATCAAATTATTGAGATAAGATTAAAAAGATTTTTTTTGAAAATTTTTAAATGGTTAACTCATTTTTGTGTAATTACATTTTCAAAAGTTATTGCGGAAAATCGCCAAAATTTTTAATTGGAATTCTAATTTTTTTTTTTTTTTTTTAGAATTGTTCTGAAGTGCACAGTAAATATTAGTTTGTTCCGGAAGTGTTCAGCGATGCTTAAAGGAAGATTGTATTTCAATATCGCAATGGATAGATACAACAGCTTTGGGCAGAATCACATGCAGAGTTTCTGATTATCCTTTTTCCGCTTCACAATTACATCGATTTCAGATAACTATTCATAAATTTCTGAAGAAATTATCTTTGCAGTTAAATGCAGCTTTTATTATGCAACTACGACAGTATGGAACTTGACATATGTTAATAAAAAAATAAATTGAAAAAAACACTGTTGCTTTAGACTCGATAATCTGATACATCGGAACTTGATAATAGACATCTGCTGACGAAATTTAATTAATCCCCACTTAACTAAAAACCAGTGAAAGTAGTTAAAAAGATTCTACAAAATATCTTTAACTAATTTTGCGAACAAATTCAAAATATATCCACGCAGTCTGACAGATAGCGAGGGCATAATGATGGGTTAAAAATAATAACTTATATGGTGGAAACTTAACTTCAGGCAGTTCATAAAAATTATGATCAAATTGAAGTTCTTAATTAAATTAAAAAATAGAATTTTGCGTTTGATATTTTATTTTTCAAAAAATATGCATTATAAATAGTAAACATGAAAATATTTGCTTCTCATGCAAGGCCTCGTATATCCATGGAGTTGAGATATAAATGGAAGGAATTAGTCGCTTGTTTCTTGTCAAAACGCGTACCCAACATGAAGCACGTGACTTGGGGTGAATCTGAGAGTAAGAATACCTTTTTAGGCGCCATATCGCAAATCTTGGCGTACTCAAAAATGTCGCGCAATCTTTTGCTTCCCAACATTGGGTCCGGTCGGCATAACATTTACTGAAAAAGTCTTTTTCTTTTCGTTACTTGTTTTGAGATTATCACTCTTTGAAAACTAAACACACTGGTTTTGAAAATAATAGTTTCTTTTTCATAATTTCTGTAGCTGAGTTTGTTGATTTAAATCATACTTACTTTTCTTTTGCATTAATTAAAAGTGATTATTTTACTTTTTAAGTAAACATTTTAATTCCTTTATTTTCCTACAAATGTCTTTTAATTTTATATTGCATGTTCAGATACTTTCTATTATTCTCTAAGATTATAAAAGTCACTTAAGTCTTTTTAGATTTTTAATGTAAATTTTTCTTTTGATGGATCATCCATCGTTAAAGAAAATTTTCCTATATGGCCGTACCATGCTTTTCAAAAGTACCGTACAAAAATTGCTTTGCAAACTTTGGAGATTGATTATAGTGTAAATAAGGTAAACTGGAGTAATATTTTGACAATTCTTTAGCATAACAACTCAAACTGCTGTTTACACACATTTATAATATTTCAAATTTTCAGTTTTAAAAGTTTCAATTCTGATGTATGATTTTGCCAGTCATTTTGCTTCTCATTAATGCAGAAACAAATATAAATCATTTTTGGAATCTTAAATGTGTTGTTTTCAATACAAAATAAAAAAGAAATTCGAAACACGAGGCGGCGAGTTGCTTCTTTGGGCGATTTGCTTTCCAAAACTCTTCGCGTTAACCTTTTTAAAATTGGTTTTTATAATCATATAACGTTGGCCACGCTTTTTAGTATTGTTCCATACTTTACATCTTTGTTGCACTTTTTCACGACTCGCATTTTTGCACTTTTAGACATTTGAATTCTGTAGACATTCCATATTTCGATTTTATTTTGAATGGATACAAATATTTTAATTCCATGAGAGTGGCGCAGCTTAGCCAAAAATGGCTTTTGTGCCATAAAACACAAACAAACCCAAGCTCTATTTTTAATTCATTTTTAAATATATATATACTAAGATTATTTTACAACTAATTAAAGTTTCGCATTATTTTCCTCTTTAAATCATTCTATCCCTTTTTCTCTCTCATTTCCCTCGCTTATATAATATCTGTTCAATTATAAGCTATCCAGTTTTGATAATTACCACATGATTGATTTTAAACTAGATAACTGAGTATGCATGTTTCTCAAGTTCCAGTCATAAGGCTTGCCTAGCCAACGGTTTTAAAGGACAAACCCTATTTTGCTGAAGATCCATTGACACCGTGGCCCGAAAGCATCTGGCCACTTCCTTCATTGCAATCATTTTCATCCTTAAATTATCGCAATGGATATGAATATTCTACAAAATGCTCACCATGTGATTATGTCATCCTTCTTCGTGCTCGTTATTTCATCCTTTATAATTGTTATTATAGATTGCTTGTGTATTTATCAGATATTGCCACTAATGCAATGTTACAAGTTTCAAGATTTACTTCTGATGTGGCCCTCGAATAGCTTCAGAACCGGAAACTTAAATCTAACAAATCAAGTATTAAATTCATGTTTTGATCGAACTTTACTGAAACAGGGTTAAAGTTTCTGTTGTATTCATCATCAAGATTGTATTATTCATGTGCATTTTTTGAGAACTGACACCACTTTTCTCGGATGCAAAGAGAAAATATTCCAAGTTTTGATAAATTGCTACGTATAAGACCTTAGGTTGCAAAAATTGTTTTGCAACCCGCTCGATCTGTTAACAAGACGACTCAAAAATTGCGAAAAACCAGAAGATAAAAGTAGTCTTTGCATAAAAATTTTATATTTTTGGTTAGATTTTGAACAAAATCCATTTACGGAAGACTTCCTTGTATTATTCATGTGGATTTAAGTACGATAATTCAAAGACGCAACAATACATATATCTAAAATTTTACCATTTGAATTTCAGATTTCAATTCAGATTTTTCAATTTTGAATCAACTTTAATCGTATACAAGTGAATGCAATAAATACTAAGATGCAATAAGCTACATAAATGAAATTCGTTATGTGGTGTTGCCACCAATATTGTAAGATCTATATTTGGTCGTCTTTGGTGAAGCGAAAGGCCTTTTGATAATTGTGTGTTGCTTTGCAGTAGTTGAAAGTAAGAAATAAGTAGTATCAAGTAATTTGGTCACAAGTTCTCTATAATTGCAGTGTTCTGGAAGGTATTTTGATAATTGTGGTAAAATTCAATGAATATAATACAGCTTGATTTTAAAATTACATTCTTATATTTACGACATATTTATGATTTTTTTTGAGAAACACAGCTTTAATGAACGCTTAACTACGCTTAAAGTTTTAAAAGTGTGGTTTTAAAGTATACAAAAGTCGTTAAAAAATAAACATAATTTGCGCATTGCAAGAGTACAATAATTAAAAAAAAGTTCGAAAACTCCAAACGATATTCTTAGGATTCTTTTTGCCGCGAGATTAGTTAAAATACCAAACAATAAATAAGCTGAATAAATCTGAAAATGTTGCGTCATTAAAACGTCGAAGAGCATGAATATGCCTGTTTTGTCTTCTTCACTGCACTGTGAAACATAACACAAAACGTGTTATAATACAAAGTACTAGAGGGAAGAATGCTCTCTGTAGTTTGTTTTGCCCAACAGCATTTCCTGACATGCTACGAGTGGTAACTTACAAAGTTTTCATCTAATATTCATTTTTCTTTCGACCTTTATATTTTATTTTCTAACTTGGAGACTTTTATTTATTTTTTCATCAAAAGGTAGCAAAAAAAAAGAATCGAAGTTAATTTCCATATTTCCTGATTGCCTTCGCCTGCGAAGGGAGCATTTATTATCAATTATTGTTGCTTTATCATTCGAAAGAACAAAACGAGAAAAAACTCTCGACAACTTTTACACTCCAATACATTACAAACACCTGTGATAATTCCATAATATATCAAACTGTTTCTCTTTTTCACGTTATGAAGTTTGCCATCTAAAAGTTGAGTTACGACCAGCTATTCGATTTTTCTCACTGAAAGAATGAAAATAAACGCAACGGATATAAATTATAAGAAGAATGATGAGTTTTTCTACGAAAAACTGCCCGAGAACTTTTGTGGGGGAAAAAAACTAAGTTTCTATAATCGATAAATTTCTAAATTTAGTATTAAATCTCTTGACCCCCCCCCCTTAAAGAATAAGTTTTAATTAATGTACCTCAAAAAATAAGTATAGGTATAAGTATTAGATGCATAATAAATTTTTTAAATTTATTTTTGATTAGACCATAAACTTTTTAAACCTTATATTGTTCTCAAGTAAGAGAAAAAAAGCTCAAAAGATAGTTTTTTTAATTACTTTTATTTAATATTTTCTATGTATGTAATGAAAAAAAATCATAGCCTATTTTTCATTAAATTGTAAAAACATGAAATTTTCTACATTTGTGTGCTTACGATGACAGTCAAATCTTAAACTTATTGATAGATAATTATCTATGAATAGATTAATTTTAATACGTTTTGATTCCATATGAAGGAGGTCATCCATTGACGATATATTGATTGTGAAATTCAACAGCATTTATACCAATGAATAATGAAATTTATTAAAGGATAAAATGTAAAAATAACTCTTAACAAACACGGGTTTCTTTATTTATCGAGAAGTAGAAAAGAACTTTTAAATCAAGAGTTCAAAATTGAAAATTAAAATTAAAATCGCTAAAAACAATATGAAAAAAAAAAAATCATAAGCTACATAATATAAGCAACCATAAAAAAATCGCAGAAAGTAGAAAATGATCCAATTTAAACAGCTGATGTTTAAATATTTTTGTTGTTGTTGTACAAAAAGTAATGGTTGAATCATTTTGTACCCATACTCACCGGTTTTGATTTTGAAAGAAAAACAACAATTTATATTTCGTCCGATAAGGGAAATAACGTTTCGGTGCTGTATACGCTTGTGTAAGAGTGTGTGTGCGCCTACCATCTGATCAATGGGTACCAAATTTGATTACTTGGTGAGATGGAAATATGCACCCCAGTACTTTTTTTTAAAATTTTAATTAAGAATTGAGCAAAATGTTCGTATTTTTTTTCTCAATAACTCTTTGCAACATTATTAGGCAAAACTGATTTTACTTCATTTTAAAATTTAAAAGAAAAATAAATAGCATTACTTTAATAGTCGTGCGATTTTTTCCAGTTTTTTGGGAGGTGTGTGTGTGTGTGGGGGGGGTGTCAATGTTTTTTAAGAAAAGTATTTGCCATATTTCGAACAATAGATTACATTGTTGCTCTGAACTACAAACCATTTCCATTGTTTAATCAAATATTTCATCGCATCAATTTCTTACATTGCGGAAGACTGAAGAAAGATTCTATCTAAAATCTGTGTGGTCTCACATGAAGAATAAGAAATTGAAGTTACAATAACATGAAAGTTAGAAAATAGATGAACCGGATATTTACCTTTTTTACAGTACTATGATTCTTACTGGATTTATGACTAGGATTGATCTGTTTTATGAAGGTTCATGTACCCGATGAACAGAATGTACGCAAGACCATTAAAAAATCACGGCTTTGATGTTTGATTGTTTAATGGAATCATGAGCATGAAGTTATATCTAAACAATATAAAGGAAATTAAACATTACATCTCCTTCATACCAGCTGATAGCCACAGGAAACTTGTAAGTAAACAAGATGACTGTGTGAGTTTGTGTCTGTCCGAATTCGTGCCCACTATCCATCTGCCTTAGAGTATCAAACTTCGTATTTATATGGACGGTGGGAAAATGTACATCTGAGCCATATAAAAAAAATTAATTGAAATTTTAATAATCAATTAAATTAAGGTGAAACTTAGAATTTTTTTCAATGTAATTTTTGAAAACATTATAGCATAAAAATGATTTTTATATTATCTGAAATGCATGGCATAAAATTCCTTATTAGTAATGCCAATAATTCCTCAATAATTTTTTTTACCATATTTTACAGCGATCATTATCTTCCATTGTTGAAAAAAAGTTGAAATTTTCTTCACTGTTGCTAGCTACATAGTAATATATATATATATATATATATATATATATATATATATATATATATATATATATATATATATATATATATATATATATATATATATATATATATATATATATATATTTGTGATCAAGTTAAGAAGATTCCGCTTAGTTTTCTATGTTGAAAGCTTTCGATAAAAGATTTGGTTTTTGACAAAAGCTTTGGAATTTTGTTGTAGCTAAAATTATGTCGTTGTTGCTTATGGAACTTGTCATAGACAAGCCCTTAACGGAATCAGCGATTTTAAGCCGGGTTTTAGCGTCCCTTGTTTCAGTAGCGCCCTCTAGGGCCAAGAGTACATCTTAGCTACTCATGCGTCATAGACCTTTTCACAGGTCGTAATTTAGACCTGAATCAGAGAACGATCACCTCTGATCAAGTACCCAAAGTGGTATAGTCTCGATTTGGTGGACATTGTGGCTACGACAAATTTATACGTGTACCAATCACCATGAACACGGACGGTCTTCGAACTCGCAACCCAAGGGATGCGAATCCAACGCCCTACCAACCAGGCTATCCTGGCCAGTTAAAATTGTGGTTTAACTTTAAAATCCTTCAATGATGTAAAATTTTTAAGGGCACTCATTTTTAACTCTGCTGTTCCTGTAATGCAACTGGAATACATAAAGACATTCACAGAAAATTAGAAAACTGCATAACACAATGAACAGAACGGTGTAAGATTTCTAGAAGAGTAAGCTATTAAAAACTTAAAATTAAAAATGTTTTGTTGAAGAAACTATTAAAAGACCAAGATACTTAACCCTTTAAAGGGCCATTTTTTTCTAGTCATATTATGTTAAAATATTTTTAGGCTTGAAATTAGAATAAGAAAAGGGATTCATTTAGCTTATTAGATAAATTTAATTTGATTCATTAATTAATTTGGTTAATTAATAATTAAGTAACAAATCAAGACACATCCTTTTTTGTGAAATAAAGAACTAAAGCATCTAAATTTCTGTCTTTCTAAAAAAACTTGTCAGAACTTATGCCAACCTACATTAATTCATACAAACATTGATAAATTTGGTGAGAAGCATACTTCCCACGGCCCTAGAAAGAGTTAAAATATTTAATAGAATTTTTTAGCAATCATTAATCCTGTCGAGACAGCTGATCGTCCATGTGCGGCTTGTACCATGAAACAATTTCTTATTCAACTACCATTTTAATGATTGTGAAAATAACTCTGCTGGATCGTCAAATTTTTCTTGTCAGAAAGCAGTATTCCTTCTGCTGCGCTCAAGGCATTTTAACTAGTTAAAGGTCTGCGCTCTTAGTATTGCAAACATTTTGAAAAAGAATGGAATTTTCGCTCTAATACTCGAAAGGTGCCGTAAATCAAGTGGAATGCACAAAGCTGGAGAAATAGCGAAAAAACAACAGATGCACATGATGGCAGTTATGCATATGCAATAAACCGAGAGTTAGATATTCCTTATTCAATAGTGGGGAAAGTCCTGGACAATGTTTTGGGGCCGCGGTGAAGCTCGAGTTTGAGCACCATCTGAAGTTACTTCCTTACTATATGAGTTTGAAATTATTTTAGAGACCTTGACAAAAGACACATCCGACCACATAGGAAATTTGAAAAATTTGCTAAAAATTACATACAAATGTGTTGTTCCTAACGAATCTAAGAATAGGTGGTTTACTTAGTTTAGTAATTTACTTGCCGGCGTCCTGGCATAGGGGTAGCGCGTCATCTCCGTGATTTGGGCGTCCTGGGTTCGAGCATGGTTGTTCTTTCTGTGAGATGTGTGAATGTGCCCCTCTGTAAAAAGGGGCTATGCAAACGAATGTGATGCGTGAGTAACTAAGACGTACGCTTGGCCCTAGTTGGCGCTACTAAAAACAAGAGACACACCCTCGGCTTAAAATCGCTGTCTATGGCAAGTGCCATTTGAAGCAACAACAATTTACTTATTTATTGTTTACTCAAGAAGCCATGATATTCCAACAAAGAAATCAGGTTAGAAAGCTATTTTTTCTTGTTTAGTTACGAATTAATTTGAAGATTTCGTAAAGAAAACTTTTTTTAATAATTTCCGCAATGAAACTGAAATGATAAATCATAATATAAACTGCAGTATCAATCGAAACAAATTCGTTTATTATTTTGATCTTGTATTTGAGAACATTAACCAATTATTTCGCAGCAGTAATAGGAGAGCATTCCTAGAGAGGCCGGTGTGAGAGTGGAAGTAACCTACTCTACATTAAGAATTAAATGAAATGAAACTGAGGAAGCATTCACACCAGTCTATGAAAGGAAAAACTCAACAACTCTTGACTTACCACAGCTCTATGATAAAAAATGAACTACTCATGAACATAATTCCGCCCAAATATTCATTCTTATTTAAAGAAAACGAGACCAGTCATTATGAAGAAAATCGTTGTCTTCAAAGAATCCATTTTAAATTCCGAGTCGAAAATGTTAGGGACATAGATAAGATTTTTTTCGGGGGGGGGGGCACAGTTGAGGATCACAGAAAAGTAACTCAATAACCAAGGGAACAACCACGCCAATATTTTTTCATTTCTAACTCTGCAAGAAACTAGCAAAAATAGCCGTTAAAGGTCTTCCAATCTATATTCTCTGTAAACAAATAAAAGACAAACCGAAAAAATATTTTCGATTGACAGAGAAAACTTAAATGAATGGAAGAGCAAAACTTTGATTATTTTTCATTTCTCACCTTTAAAAAAAAGTGATGTCAATGCTCTACTTTTAAAGATCGTAAGAATAGAAAATTTTGTTAGAAGTCGCCAGCGCTGTCATTTCGTTATGCCTGGCAACGCAACCAAAAGATGTAAATCTGAAGCCAAATGGATCATCAGTACAGGTTCTCGCAGCATTAGAGATTGTGAACATAAAAAAAGAAAACTTTGCAGCTATAGAGGATGTCCTGAATGCACAAAGTTCGAAAATTCAAATAAATAAAAACTTTGTATCCTTCCTATAATAAAAGAAAAAAACAAATCAAATCTTTAAAAAAACGAGATTGGCCTAGTTAGTATGGTACCAACAAAGACAGTTCTCAGAAGCGCATATTTCGAAATATCCCAGTTAAGAAATATTTCAGATTTTCTAGAAAGAAATCCAAAACTTCTTCGCAGGTATAAATGGATTTGGCAGACCACTCTATTGCCCTCAGGTGCTGTTCAAGAATCTCTTCATCCTTATGGAAGTCCTCAGACGAAATGAGATAAATAAACTTTGGCAATCGGTCTTTTTCGGTCATGTTTCTGAGATTTGCTCTTCCATTGTAAACTAAAACTGCTAATAAAGTATAGTAAGCTAGAAATTCTCTTTATGAAATTATTACATCTGTTGATGAAATTTTAGTTAATGATTTTAGTCATATATTTTTGCAGTGTCCAAATCTTTCATTATAATTTGTTATTTGTAATTATAATCCTAATTTTGATATTGTTAAGTCACTTTTTAACAGCATTTGAATAAGCAGGGATTCAAAATGACCGGGACAACGACCATATTTATTTCAATGACTTTATACTTTTCAATCTAAAGAACAGTTTTTTTCGAATTGTCTAATAAATGACACCTTTATTACGGAATTCAAATTCCTTTATTGATTATTATTAATCAAGTTCTGAAAATATAAAAATAATGTATTTCATTAAATATACGAAATGAAATGTGTAAAAATGTTCACATTCTGAGTTTATAAATATTGAATATATTATGCCAGATAATGTTTTAAATTGCGTTTTTCGAATTCCAGGTCTGAAACGCAAGGAATCATCCAAAATCTTCCGGCATTTAAAACGCTTTCCCTTTCTATTATACTTCGTAAGCGAGAAAGTTAAAACACCAGCGGAATCGGCTGCAGGAAGGTAAGTAATGTCCTCATTTGTCAGGAATTACAAGCATCCAACCGCTTCCCAGAGATAATTCATGCATTTCGATCCCCGTGAAACTTTCAACATATCTCTCTCCGCCGATCTGTTTTACTGTTTACTTAACAGACGATATTCTAATGAATACATTTAATTCGAATCTCCCGTCCCGCATTCGTCGGGCGAGAGTGGATAAAAGCGGAGAAGAAGGTAACATCATGCCGAAAGAATTGGTAATCAAAGCCGCATAATCAAACGCGAGGCACTTAATAGTTAAGTAGGGGGAAAGTGATGAAGTTACATGTGTTAATGCAGTTGACTTTCAGCATTCTGGTAAAAGGCAGGGAAATGGAGAACCCAAACATGCTGATTCGATTCAATTATGCAAATGCAGTCTGCATTCCACCGTCTCTTGTTGCAGCCGCAGAACATGCTAATGGGCGCATCGATTTTAATGGATCCATAATAAATGCTTCGTCGGCCGACGTTTAGCCCCGCAGATTAATAGCGCCGGAGACAGTTACGTAATCGCATTAGGCGACAGGCAAGAAGCTCGAGCCGGATTAGGCAGAGGAGCCTTCCATCGCAGAGGGATGAAAGGCTCGGCCAGGTAACATCAGCAGTCGTCGGGGTTGTAACTGAAAACATTTTAAAATATATGAGAAGAGTTAGAGTTAAAACAACCCATCAGCAATATTCTCTCCCTCAATATTTTTATAAACGTGTCTCGCTTTCTGCTTGGGGTATAGTGGGAAAAAAATCTGAACTTTTAATTTGGGCCTCTTCTTTGACCAGTTTGATCCAAAAATTGATAGAAAATCTACAGCAGTGGTGACAAGACCGTATACAAGCATTTCATTTAATTGACTTGCTGCATATGCATGAAGAGAGTCATAGATTTCGCCCAAACCTTGACACATTATACGGATTCTGGTGCGCTAAACTAAATTTGCGCTTCAAGTTTATTTTGCAATTTTGAATTAAGTTGGATTTGGACGGGGGGAGGGTAGACTTCCCACAGATGGATTCTGTTGAAAATTTTCAATCCAGATGTAAAGATAGCATATCGTTATCCATATAACAACTCCTTCTGCTTTTAAATTGTGGTGTTCATGGATAAAACCAAAGAAAAAAAAAACAAATCTTTTTTTAGAACTAAATTAATTTAAATTCTCCAAAATCTCGAAGTCGAATATTTGAACTATCATAATATTTTCTCTTCTTGTACGGAAAAAAAAAGTAAGCTTCTTTAAGTTTTCAAATTTAGTTTTGCATCCCCTGATAATGGCACCCATGGCAATTGGCCTTCTTTTAAACCGTATCTATGCGTTGAATTAAACGGATGATCTTTGGAATTGCGTATTTTCAACTCATGGTGAAGCAAAATGGTCTAAGCGAACAAAAGCCGATCCTAATCAGAAATTGATGAGAAATTTATCCAAATTTTCTTCTTGGATTGACTAACCCTCGAAAATAAACCTACTAAGGCACAGAAGACATAATAAATTGTAGTTTTTTTATATTAAAAAATAATTCTAACAACATATATCAACGTGCAAAAGCTATGCATTGTACAAAATAATGGAAATACCTGTGTTTAAAAGTAACCTGTAAGAATACGCTACGTAAGCATTAAAATATAATCCTAGCTATAAGTTTTTTTTTTAATATAAAATATCATGGTAGTATGATGTAACTATATTATGGTAGTATGAGGTAACATTACAAAGAAAACTTAAAAAAGGCATTTTGTAAGCTCGTATTTCAAAGAGGCCAAATTGTAGGCTGGCTGGAACAACTGTGATTGAAACATTCCAGTTTTTAGATGTTTCTTAAGGTATATTGTCGGTAAGCTGAACAGACATCAAAGAGCCCCGGAAAACCACAATAGAGGAGAAAATATGCCAGACTCAAAGCCGGTCGTCGGAAACGCGGCTTTTGGTGGACACCTTCACAAGCGTATTATCATGATTATCTCCTTTCAACTATCTTTCTTGGTATGGGAAGCCTTGCCATTGTTTTCTTCTGGCACACTCATAACACGGAAAGGAAGAATCAGTGGGAAGAAATTTAGAGAAATTTTTAATCACAAGGTATAATACAAATTGCTATGATGCCGATTTTGTTTCCTGAATGATAATGCTCCTATTCAAGAAGCTAGGTGTGTTCATTCATTGTTTAATGATTATAAGGATGAAGTGAAACACCTACCTAGAACCACATCTCAATATTGCTGCATTGAAAAGAGGCAGTCAACTCTCCATGACCGAATGGTCATAGCACTAATATCTTAATCAAGAGATCGGAAATTCGAATCCCGTTGGAGACAATGCGATTCATAGTTTGTGTAAATATTTAATTCCTTGATTTTATGTTTTCCTTTATTTCATGTTCCAGAAGATTTCTTTAGTTTACCAGATAAGTGTTCTGGACTCATCTTACTGTCTCCAGAAAAGTATTCTGTAACTTTCCCTGCTAATATAAAAGCAGAAGATCTGTCAGTCACTGTGTTCTCAGTTCAGAGTTGAGTTAATAAATTAGTTTAGCTCTATTTCTTGTGTGTGTCATTGAGTTCCACACTAAAGTACCTACGTGACAATATAATCGAACCATTATGACCTATTTTAAAGCTTTTAATTTAGAATTGATATATTTCGTCGGCATCTCTCTCCGAACATTTAAGCCCTCAGGGGCATATCTTCTTTAGGTGTGACGGGCCTCACGACCCCGAGGTTCCCTAGTGATCTGGGATCTCCCCCCTCCCCCCCAGTCCGCTGCTGTCTGCTTTGTTTATTCCTTCCCTCGACGGCAAGCGAGGGAGCTCTCAATGAGAAGCTGTCACCCCTCTGTTTGCTTCTTGATTCTCATGGACAGCCAAAAACACCACGCGTTGGCCGTGCGTGGCAACCCATTAGAAGGGCGGTGCACTGTGATCCTCTGTGTATCAATCGGCCGGTAGCTAGCCATCTGACTGGTTATTCTGCTAGGGATCAAGCTAAGGAGTTATTTCTTGAGCTTGACGTTAAGGGTGGTTACTGTCCCCGGGGCATATAGGTTCCGGCTAGTACTAAGGTAAGCGCCGAGGCTCGGAATGACCAGAGCCAGTGGCTGCCTTCCCCTGTTGGGCTCCATGGTGGACGGTGCCGTCGGGCCTGAATTTCTCTCTATATCACATAGACTCCTCTAAGAAATCTGCCTTTAGTGGGCATTTCAATTTGTCACCAAAGTTCACCATTTTGATTCCTTTTTTGTCTTAAAGTGTGTGTCAAAAAAAAAAAAAAAATGAAACATTTAACAACATCTCTCCTTTTCTGGCACAAAAAGTTATTACAGTAACTGTAGAAAAATGCGTTCAGGTGATTTGCTGGTGGAAGTCTGTTCTAAAAAGCAATCACAGCAAATCATTAAAATAAAAACACTGGCTACATTTCCTGTGACAGTCTGTCCTCACATTTCCTTAAACTATACTAAGGGAGTAATTACATGCGGGAGGGGAGATCGTTCAATGTTTCTCTTGAGGAAATAGCAAAAGAACTTAAACCCCAAGGAGTAATGCATGTACGTCAAATCAACATTAGACGGGATGGTCAAATTCAATCAACAAAACACTATATTCTAATCTTAGATAGTACCAAATTAACTGAATTCATATAAGCAGGATAAATAAAACTACCTGTTAGACAATATATACCTAATCCGTTGGGACCCTAAGCTGAGCTCGCTGTGCTGAAAGAGGCCACGAAAGCCAGCAGTGCAACGCAGAAGAAAAATGCGTGAACTGAGGTGGGAATCATGGTTCTTTTCTTCAATCCGCTGGCAACTCGAAAAGCAAATTACAACCATTAATATAAAAGAGAATATATCTTTTCCTGAAGCCAGACGAAAAATTTTAGCATTAACACCAAAACCTGGTTTTAAGTTATGCATCCGCTGTGTGACTCTTTTTTGTGAAAACTTCTCTTGCCCAAACTGTACAAAAAAAAAAAAAAAAGACATCAAAACAAAATCCCAGGAAAAACTGTCCGATTTCGACACTGAGACTTCCCTGACTAGTACTCCTGACAATAGTAAAACTGCCACACTTAAACCAAAACAGACACCAAATAAATCCCTCAGGTTAAAGCTCTCGAAAAGTGGCCTGGTAAAGCTCCTGAAAAGTGGCCTGGTAGCTAAAGATCTTTCTAGCAAACTTAAAAAAACAACTTTAAGCAGTTCTGTTGCTCTGGGACTTGCGAATAAAGGTGCCACTCATAAGGTTTTAACGTCCATTTTTGGTGGCGCACCAAAAAGTCACAAAATTATCTCACATCATCCGTCTGAGGAGGAGGATGAATTTAAAATGAAGTGCGATGTGACACCACTTCCGAACACTGTCCCCACATCTTCCATTGCAAAAAAGAATTTCTTAATGGGTACCTTCCTCTTGGAATTTTCGTGGCATTCGGTACAAATTGAATGACATGAAGACCATTATCAACAAATTTCATCCTGCATGCATTGGTATTCAAGAAACATTCCCATTAAATTGCGTGGTTATAGCTGTGTTCGGAAAGATACAGACACACGATCTCACAGTTCTGGAAGTGTCTGTATCTTCACTTAAAATCAATATCCGAATTCATCTCTAAATTTACATACCTCTCTACAGGCTGTGGCTGTGCAAGTTCACATACGAACCTATGTGATTTATGTTTTTGTCACAGTCTGCTGCATTTACTTACCGACTCATAATGTCATCCATCAAGATCTAGACAATCTAGGGGACCAGCTTCTTTCGTCTTTTATTATACGTGGCGATTTAAATGGACATAGTACTTTGTGGGGTTCGAATAGTACAAACTCTCGTGGGAGACATATTGAGTAGTTTATTGCCAATAACTGTCTCAGTTTACTGAACAACGAAAAGAAAACATACTTACACGAATCCACACGTAGCTTCCATACACTTGATCTGGCCATATGTTCTCCTGAGCTTCTGACACTGCTAACCTTTGCAGTGAGCAGAAATCTTTATAATAGTGATCATCCTCTATTATTGTCTCCCATGCTGATAGCGGCGATGTGACTCATTGTCCTCCACGTTTCCTATTCCAGCGGGCAGACTGGGGTGCTTTCATGCAATCCGCATATGTCACAGAGACTATGATCAGTACTTGCGACATCACAGAAGCAGTGCAACATGTCGTTGTACTGCTTCATAAGTGCCTCATATGCCACCATCCCGAAGACTTCAACAAATATAAGAAAATTTCGTAGACCATGGCGGAACGAAGCATACCTCGAAAATCATAAGAATCAAAAACGACTTTGGAATATTTTTAGAAGACACCCGAGAACAAAAAGTCTAGTTGCTTTTAAGCGTGCCAAAGCCCTTGCTCGTCGCATTCACCGACGTAGTCAGAGGGAAACTTGGATTAAATTCGTGTCATTCATCACATTCTCCACTTTCAGTAAACATTTATGGAAAAAAGTAAAGGCTGCTAATGGGATATATAGTGAAGCCTCCATTCCTGTTTTAAATACAGGAAATAGGGCTCATTCCATCCCATCCCATTAGATGTTGCCAATATTCTCGGCCAAGCATTCGCAAAAGTGTCCGCAATAGATTCTTATAGTCCTACGTTTCTGGCAATTAAGAGTCGCGTGGAACGGTTGCCTTTGCGCTGTAATTACCGATGTGCTTTTCCATATAACTTGAATTCAAGATGTCTGAACTGGAAACAGCCTTATCTAAAGCCCATGATACAAGCCTGGGCCAGATGGAATCACATATAATATGTTCCGCCATTTGAATGTAACTTCTCTTTCGAATCTGTTACTATTATATAACATATTATGGATTGAACAGAAATAACCTTCACAATGGCGCGAAGCTATTGTGATCCCAATCCCAAAACCTGGTAAGGAAGCGTCCAACGATTTGAACTACCGACCAATTGCTTTGACGAATTGTTTGCGCAAAACCTTTGAGAGAATGGTCAATGCACGTCTCCTACATGAATTGCTGAAAAGATAATGCATCCCCCCCCCCGTTGCAGAGTGGTTTCCATAGAGGTAGATTTACTTTTGATAACCTCGTCTTACTGGAAACCCAGATACGCAACACATTTGTTAGAAGGAATCACCTTGTCTCCATATTTTTCGACATTGAGAAGGCATACGACCAGGCATGGCCTATGGCATACTTTCGACACTTTATAACTTTGGTTTTAGGATAAACATGCCCATACTTTTACAGAACTTTTTATCGCATTGGACTTTTAGAGTTCGTGTAGGCAACTTTTATTCTGATACTTTTATGCAAGCTGAGGGAGTTCCGCAAGGAAGTGTCCTCAATATTGCACTTTTTATTGCTCATATTAGTCAAATTTTAACTAATTTATCTTCATCTGTTCAGGGATCACTTTATGTAACATCTTGCGGGATCGCTTGAACAGATCGGGCATCTCTGCTCCACATTTACGAAGTAGTCATCCTCTCTCGCATTGATTACGGGTGTAGGTGTATCTTTCCTGCGACGCTTGGACACTATTCACCATTCAACATTAAGGATCTGTTCCGGAGCGTTTCGTACTTTTCCCATTGAGGGCCTCTACACTATTTGCTACCAGCTACCTCTTGATTTAAGGCGAAAAACATTTTCTGCCTCTTATTATTTCTGCACAAAATCTTTGTCCAATTATCCCATTTCTAATATAACGCTACCAGTTAGTCTTCGCAGGCTATATAATGCCCGTCCCTCTCACATTCTTCCTTTAGTAAGAGAGCGAAAGTACTTTTGCATGACTAGGGCCTTTTAAACGCTATCATTAAGACTGTAGATTTATTTTGTTTTCCTCTCTGGGGCGTCCCACGATTTTTTTAATATGAATCCTTTCACAGGATTTGATAAATCTTCAAATGATCCAGTTATTTTTAAACACCTGTTTTTGCATCATCGCGATCGGCATTCTTCTTTTTTACCAATTTTTACGAATGGTTCAAAATCAGAAGGAAATGTCGGTTGTGAGATAATTCTTCCTTTTGATATACTCAAAAGGAAGAATCAGAAGGAAAGGTTCAAAATCAGAAGGAAATGTCGGTTGTGAGATAATTCTTCCTTTTGATATACTGAGCTATCGTTTACACAATTGCTGTTCAGTATTTACTGCTAAGTTTACTGTAATTTTCTATGCTCTTCAGAAAATTTCGACTTCTCCTCAACGTAACTTCATCATTTATACCGATAATATGAGTGCTTTGGAGACACTTCCGCACCACAGCAATCGGATGTATCCAATTGCGATTAGAATTCTATTCACTTTGCGTCTCCTGCAAAATCATAGTTTTTATGTAATTTTTAGTTGATCCCGAGTCCTATAGTCATTTATGGGAATGAAAAGGCTGATTCATCCGCAAAATCTACAAATTCTTTTTTTCTTTTTTGTCCGAAGGCCTTCTATTAATGTCACATTAAGAGATTTTTCGCTAAACATATTCGTTCAGCATGGCAATTGGCATGGGATCTGCAGATCCTGAATAAACTTCTTTCCGTCAAGCCCAATATTGGTTTGTGACCCTATACGAGAGGTTGATGTCAAATTGACTCGTCTCCGTATAGGACACACCCGCTATCACCTTCATCCAATTTTTGTGAAAGGATACCAATGTGTCCCACTTGTCATATTTTAATGTCGTGATTTTAATGTTCATCATCGTAACTTTTTCTACTCGTCTTCTCTTAACTTGCAAAACCTGGTGGGTGAAAAATACCACCCAAATATTTTTAAAAGCTATTGGTTTCATCAACTGCATTTAACACCTTTTTCGCCTGTTTTTCCTTTTGTATTAAAAGCGTCTTCTTTACACGATTATTTTGCATTTACTTTAATCATTGTCTAACTTAAAAATAGTTTAATATTTGTATCGACACATTTTATATGGTTTTAACTAATAACACTTGCTTTCAAAATCGTGTTATTTTAAGCCTGCTCCGATTTTACCGTATTAGTGGAGCAGTGGAGCCAGTTATGGCTCTTGCGCCAGAAAACCAAAACCCAACCCGGAACTTACACAATCGCAACATTTTTCTAAACACTATTCAGCACTTGTATCATTCGATTCCCAACTGCATCCAAGCTATATTACAAATGTTGCCCAATGCCTTATTAATAAAGTTTCTTCTATTTGTTTCTGGTGTTTTCTTTATTTTGATAACCACCTGTATATTGAATTCCTTACAATGTCTCAACAAAGAATGAAGATGAAAAGATAAACCCATTCATTTTCGTCTTTCTTCTTCTTCTTTTTTTTTTTTTAATGAAATAAACAATTTTTTCTGACAAAAGATAATTCGCATTTAGATATTCTTATTGTTTTTCTTCATTGGAAATTGGTAAATAAGATTCACCAAACCACAAAAAGCTTATATTTACTGGTTCCTCCCTCAAAATTGTGATCAGAACAGAACGGCATTGAACATCAATTATATGTAGAAGGAATTATACCCTAGGTAATCCACTTTAAAGTATAGCGTTCCAAGAAAGTCTTCTGACTTTAAAATCTTAACCAAAACAAAAGAATCAGTTTTTGCTTCAGATTCAGAGCTTTTGTGGCACTCATGCCTCTAAATGGAAGGATCAGTACTCAAGTACTTTATTATCAAAATTATTCGGATATTTTCGGATTTGCATTTCTTTAAAGAATTTCTTCAACGAACTGCCTTTGATCATGCAAAAAATATGCTTGAATTCGCATTTAATAATTAATATTCAATCACAGGGTATTTAAGGAAGAAGCCAAAAATTGAGAATCTGGACTCGCCCAATTTCACAGAAACCAGATAATAATCCGCATTTATCAATGGCTTTGATGCACTCAATACTTTCATGTCTTTATAGAAACTGTATATGAGAAAATATGTTTTTAATTTTCCACATTATTTTTTGTTCCTGACGGGCAGAGTTCTCTACCAAGTTAATTTATAAAATGATAATAAGTACGCATTGCATCGTTTAAAAACTTCAAGAAAACAATTTGAAAAATCGAGGAAACATGAGTATTGTAGTAAATAATTGCAGTTGCATATTGAGAAGCATAGCGTATTTTTTTCATAATTTCATATAGATAGCAGTTATATAAATATACCAGTTGAATACCATTATGATTTTTAAAAAAGTACCGGAATTATAATAAGTTGATTTTCAACGGCATTCTAAGAGATAAGAGACTTTCCATAAATCTATATTTTTAAATCTTTAATCTTGTAAATAGTTGTTTTGTGCAAAGGCTCAAAATATGCTAAATATTTAAGCATACTTATGAGAACGTAATTTCAGTTGCAGTTAATTAGGCATTATAAATAACAGAACAGACATTTTTCACATTACTTACTGCTTCAAGCATTTTTCTCTGTATTTACTTCTGAAATAACTACCATTTATCTTGCCTTTAAATATGTATAAAATAAGGATTTCAAAAAACTCTTGAAATTCTCTACCAGCTGTCACCAACTCATACCCACTCATTTTTAAAATTTAATTCCTATACCATATTCTACACCAGAAATGGCTTTAATATTTTATTCTCTTGAATTCCTTGCCATGTTGGTATCAAGGGAAATGAGAATGCCGGAGCTGCTGCAAAATATGCACTTGAACTTCTTACGCAGCCTCTTCCTTTTGCTAAAGTGCAGACAACATTCGGTTTTTCAAAATTAAAATGTACTGAATTTATGTAGAGAAAATAAATTGTACAATGTAAAGCCTTTGATTACACCACGAATTTCCTCTCTAAGCCGCAGATATGATGTTAAACCTAACCCGGTTAAGCAGTGGTCATTCAGTACTTACCACAAGCATTTACTTTTCACACAACCTTCCCCAATGTGCAGTCGTTGACGGAAAATTTTAACTATAAGTCATTTTTTTAACAGGTTGTTAGACCTGATTTCACTGATATTCAAACAGTTTAGTTTCGACATTTGTGATTTGCCCATTTTTAATGAGACAAAAATCACATATCAACATCTTTGTTTTAAAACAAAAAATAATTTTAAATCATTAATACATTATTTTTTTGCTTCTATCCATTTCTAGTTTTATCCATTGTACTTGTTGCTTTATTATTTCTTATACTTTGAACTTGTTTTTTTAGAATATAAGAACAACTGTTGACTGAACCTTAAGCTTCGGTGCAGTGTATTTTACAAAAGGATCTTGCGCCAGAATATTACCCTCATCATCATCACATTACTTACAGAAACATTAGTATTGTATGGTATCAAGATCCGGATTCTCACCAAGTCAGTTTAATTCCCGAGATAATAGGAACATCGAATTCAACATAGACAACGGCGCTCCATATTAGTGGCAAGGCTTTTAGTATTTTTATTTTACAAGAATAGAATGCATTTCCAGTAGAAATATTTCAAAAACGAGAGGGCAAATCCTATTGTAGCAAAAGTTTGCTCCGCTTCATATGAGCAACTGATGAATCTGCAGGGTGTCTGGATTTTTTAAAAATTATACAGTGTATGCCAAATGACATACAAAGCGACATCACGGCAAATCCATAGACGGGTTCGGTTCAAAATCTGCAATGGATTTAATACTAAAATTGTGCACCAAATTTTATCTACATAACTCTGTTTTGTGATTATATGATTCTCTAGATTCAGAGAGAGAAACAAATTTTCTGAGAGGAGTTTCCTTTCAAAATTTGATAGCTATCTATGGATTAGACGAAATTCGGTATGTGATCTTTACACCTATCTATAGTTTAGAGAATTTTTAAGTTATCGTATTCAGGGCTCATCCCTAAAACTGTATTTTAAGATGATCTGGAACATGGAAATTCTTCAATATCTCGAGAGAGAATTTTTTTTAAAAACCATTGCAATATTTTCTATTTCGTATATGAGAAAGAAAAAACTACAATTTGTAGAAGATTTCTTTTCATTTAACTTCAGTCAAGAGCAACATGATGGGGGATCGATTCCCACAACAAAAGTAATATTGCTTAACACCTAATATAATACATAACTGTTGTGCTCAAGATCTCAATAGATTATATATATATACAGGGTGTTTCATAAATGATGGGAGTAACTTTAAGGGGTGATAGTAGACATCAAGACGAGTAATAGTAAATAGGAAACCAAGTGTCCCAAACGTCTTCCGAAGGAGATAGGCGCCATCAAAGTTTAGGGCCCTAAATTTCAAATGATGATAAAAAACGGAAAAATGGATCGATTCATTTGCGGTTTTCGCTAAAATCATTCTTTAAATTAGTATTTTCTTAAAAAATTTTTTTGTTTAGGATAAAGTTTAAAAAATGCCGATAGAGGGCGCTCTAGACTTTGGAGTACCGAACAACTACTTTTTACCAGGATTTTTTTTTATTTTGTTAAATGTTTACTAAAGCTTAGACTTTAACTTAAATTTTGAGCGCAAAATTGAACCCATCGGGAGCGGTTAAGTGGCGCAAATTTAACCGCGTTCAGGGGGTTAAATTTTAAACACTTGTATCTAATGAGCAAAATAATAAATGATGAAGCAAACTTTAATAGGTGATAGTAAAACACCAAAACAAACAACATTCATCAAATAAATCATAGTCGTAATTTTAACCCGAAGGTGATAAAGGGCGCTGAAAGAGATTCCGTTTTAAGAGACAAAAAAGAAAACAAAGAACATTTACGTTATAAAAAAAAGTTTAATTATAAATTATTACAATAGCTGTTCGAAACACTGACCATTAGAGGCGATGCATGCGGTACGGCGAAGAAGGGATTCACGAACCCTCTGAAACACGCCAGGAGTATCGCGCACCTCCCCTGCAGCGGAAGAAAGTCTGGCAACGAGTTCTTCTGCAGATTCGATAGGAGTCTCATACATAAGACTCTTCAGATGCCCCCACAAAAAGAAATCCAGGCATGAAAGATCGGGCGATCGCGCTGGCCAAGGGACAGGACCACCTCGCCCAATCCATTGATTTGAAAAGGTTGCGTTTAGATAATTTCGTAACTCTGGCGCATAATGAGCTGGTGCTCCATCCTGCTGCAACCACATTACTCGCCGGATACGAGGGGGAACATCTGTCATCATTTCTGGCAGCCACTGTTGCAGAAAGTGAAGATATTTTTTTCCATCCAGGCGTTCTGGCAGAAGATAAGATCCAAGTAGATGGTCATTAGAGACAAGCGTTTAAAATTTAACCCCCTGAACGCGGTTAAATTTGCGCCACTTAACCGCTCCCGATGGTTTCAATTTTGTGCTCAAAATTTAAGTTAAAGTCTAAGCTTTAGTAAACATTCAACAAAAATAAAAAAATACTGGTAAAAAGTAGTTGTTCGGTACTGCAAAGTCTAGAGCGCCCTCTATCGGCATTTTTTAAACTTTGTCTTAAAAAAAAATTTTTTTTAAAGAAAATACTAATTTAAAGAATGATTTTAGCGAAAACCGCAAATGAATCGACCCATTTTTCCGTTTTTTATCATCATTTGAAATTTAGGGCCCTAAACATTGATGGCGCCTATCTCCTTCGGAAGACGTTTGGGACACTTGGTTTCCTATTTACTATTACTCGTCTTGATGTGTACTATCACCCCTTAAAGTTACTCCCATCATTTATGAAACACCTGTATACACACACAAACAGGTGGTTATCAAAATAATGGAAACATTCTGTGAATAAAAGTGACATTTTTGAATGTGCTTCGTAAGCATTAAAATATAATAGCCACCAGTTGTTTTTTTTTTATAAATAGCAATGTATATATTCTGGTAGTATGTGTTAGTTTTATTAAAGTTCTGTAATTCATGGATTTTTTTCAAAAGCGTAAATGTCGGACCTCTCAGATATTCAGATGCCAAATTGTAGGGGCCCCGTCTAGCTGGAGCAAGTGTGACCATCTCAAATTTTAAGCATTTATGGAGGTACGGTGTTTTAAGTCCTGACATCATACGCACAGCACGGCAAATTAAAATAGTAGGCGGAAAGAGAAGCTCAATGAAAAGAGACCGATGGGTATTGAAGCGGATTGTAATTAGGGATTGCAATACCGGACCAAAATTTCAATACCGGTATTCGGTATTTTTTAAATCTTAATACCGGAATACCGGTTTTAATACCCGTATTAGAAATTTTAGGAAAAGAAAGAAAACACAGGTGTTTCTTTGTTTTATTTGCCAGTTTTGTTAGAGTGTAAATATCACAAAAATAATTCGTAATTTATAAATTATAACAGTATATAATCACAAAAAAATAAAGAAACATCTTATTTATTTAAATCACAAAAAAAGTATAAATATCACTATTCAGTCTGTGGTACTATTACAAATTTTTGAAATGTGATCTTAAAAAACATAATGCATCAATTGTACCGTCATTAAGGCTGAAAAGTAATTTTGTGTAAAAATTACCAGCTGTCGAAAACGCTCTTTCGGAATCTACGCTAGTTGGTGGTACTGTTAGCAATGCGCGATGTACTTTTTCCAAGTATTTACCTCTAAACCCCTCATCTTCAAATAAATCGATTTCCCGTCGGATGGTTTTGGATATAACTGATTTCTGTATTGTATTTTTGGTTCGTTGAAATTTTATTTGTCGCTAATTCTAATTTTTGTTCAAGAGACAATTCCTTTTCACTATCGACAGCAATGACATCATAATCTTCGATAATTGAACCGAATTCTTCCGAATGTGGATAGGTTTGTAATTGTAGGTAAACAATTTTAAGAAAATTTACTCTAAACTTAATCAGATTTGAATTGGTTATTTTCTTTTCTTCTTTTTCATTTTTAAAATCATTATAATTATGTAAATACCATAAGACATTTTCTATTTCGGTATGCCTTTCTTCTGTGAGATTTTTCAATGTAATATATAATTCTTCAGACAGTGATGTGTGCTGTTCTTTCAGTGACTGCAACATGAAATTTATTGTTGCATTAGCTGTTAATAAATTAAAATCTCTCCGACATAATGCCTCAACAGTCAGTTTTATTGGAAGTAGAGCTGATACAGTTCTGGATATTAAGTCGAATTCACTATCTGAAAAATTAATTTGCAGGTTTAAGTCGATTATTGCTTTTTGGATTGGATTTCCTACTTTCAAAAATCGTTCCATCATTAGGAGTAAACTGTTCCAACGTGTTTTAGAATCTAATATTAACATATATTCTGTTTTATTTTCAGTTAGTATATATTTTAGTAATATATCCTTTTTATAGGGGAACGTTTAAATATCTTAACAATTTTTCGAACTTTATAAATTATAATAAGCAATTCTTGATAGGTTAATATTTCATCCTCATTAGCAATATCTTCTTCAACAATTACATTGTCATTATCTTCATTGTCAATACCACTCTCACTCTTACTCTTTTCAAAGTTGGAATCCGAAATTTCTATATCCACAGTATTTGGATTCTTCTGTTCTTTATTTTTTCGGTATAACAAATCTATTACTCCTAATTGAATTCCATGTGCATATCACAACTGCTGATTTGCACCAATCAACTTTCCAACTTTTTTCATAATTGTCGCCCCATCAGTCGTTATGGATACAATATTTTCTTTCAGGGATAATCCATGTTTCGCTAATTTAGATTTAAGCAGTTAATTAAGCCATTAATTAGCTAATTAATTTCGCCCGTTATGGAGACATAAAAACAAAAACGTATACTATTTTGCTATGTTCGCGATACCTGAACATATAGTGGAGACAATTTAAAAAATTTCTAGTAAATACCGAAAAACCGGTATTTAAACTTGTGAATACCGGTATTACGAAATTGTACAAATGGCTCAAAATACCGGTATTCGGTATCCCGGTATTGCAATCCCTAATTGTAATGTCTAAAAAGCGCACTGCAGCAAAAGTGACTGAAGAGTTCAATGCCCATCTAGATATTCCAGTGTCAGTGATTGCAGTTAGAAGTCACCTTCATAAACAGAGCATTTATAGCAGAGCAGCAATTCCCAAGCCATTTCTAATAGATGTTAATAGTACACGTCGTCTACAGTGGTGTCGTACTCACAAAACCTGGTCGATTAATAAGTGGAAGAAAGTGATATGGTCTGACGAATCGTGTTTCACGCTTTTCCCTACAACAGGACGGGCGCACGTTTGGAGGACACCTGCACAAGTATATGATCGTGATTTTCTCCTTCCAACTGTCGAGCATGGAGGTGGATCTGTAAGGATATGGGCAGCCATTTCGTGGTTTTCTGCTGGACGAATCGTAAGTCTTTCACTGGGAGGATCACGGGGAGAAGTATAGAAAAATACCTGACCAGGCCCATTCCATCCTATGATGCAACAATTCCTGCAAAAGAATGAATTTTCCAGGATGATAATGCACCTATCCATGGAGCGATATCTATCCACTCATGGTTTGATGAACATGAGGATGAAGTTAAACATCTGCCTTGGTCAGTACAGTCACCCGACCTCAATATAATTGAACTGTTACTTTAGAGCGTTCAATACGGAATCTACCATATCGCTCCCGGAACTTTCACAATATCTTCAGGAAGAATGGTACAATATTCCACTAAACACTATTCAACACTTGCATGAATCGATTCCTAGGCGAATTCACGCTACATTTCATGCCAAAGACGGTCCTACATCATACTAATAAAGGATTTTAAGAAATTTAAATGTTAAGAAAGAAATTAAGGTGAAGAAATCTAAGGTGTTTCCATTAATTTGATAACCACCTGTATATATATATATTGAAATTAATTATTACATATGCAATATTTGATTTCATTGAATTCATAAATAATTTAACATATTAATTTTTAAAAAACAATTTTTGGAAATACACTTTTACTATGTCCTGAAAAACAGTTTGAAATTTTTTTTCCACTTTTTAATCTTTTGTTTATAATTCCTTAATAAATATTGAATAATATAATTTAATGCCAAAATAACCCTCTCAAACTCACTACCAAATGATACCATTCGTAAAGAATCAAAGTTTAACTAAATTAATAATTATAACATTGTAATCCTAAAAATATTACATCAGTGTGTTGTCATCCAGAACAAACAAATATTAAAACTTTAAAACTTCTGCAAGTTAGGAAGTGTGTCAACATGATTTCAAAATTTAATCTTTGAAATTCTGAAACAAGTCTCTATAAAAAGGGGGGGGGGGAACCGAAGCAGAAATAAAACGATTCAAACATTTTTAAATATTTTATTCACTTTTCAAAATTCTAAAAAATATGATTCATTCACAATGTCACAACTTTTACCAGAACATAAAATGCAATATTTCACTCAGCACGCAAAACAAATGTGAATAAAACAAAATGAAAGAAAGCATGATGCTAAGATTACAACAAACATTACGGTGGCAGATCCCCTTTACACCGGCAAATTAGACAGAAACGGAAATGGAAGATTGGGACATTCCTTAAACAAAATAATAGCTTTTACAAACACATCTCATTTCCTAACATTGGGAAAGAAATTAAGCAGAAGACTATGGATTTATTTAACAGTAGTGTTGCTCAAACAACACTATAGGCGAACTTTTAAAGCGATAACTTGCAAAGTTTACCTTTCAAAAAATAAAACAAATGCAAATGAACGGCAACTGATAAGGGTTGGTGAAAATGATAGGGATAGTATCATGTTCTCAAGTCAAAGCAGAATTATGAAATAAGTACATAAAAGTAAATTTAATTTGTACTCTATTACAGTGACATTTAAAGTCAAATAAAAAGGCAATGAACAATAAGAGAAGAAATTCTTTCAGTTAAATCTGTGGTTTATATAAAAATTACAAACTTTTAATTCATAAACTGAATGATGGATGGGAAAGTCTTACGCCAGTTGAGTGTTAAACAAATAGCAAATTAAATCTTTATTTATTTCAAAAAGGTATTAAATTTTTATAAAAATATTGCTTCCCTTCCAAGAAATTTTGCTTTATTCACTGAAGCAATAACAAAAATCATAAATTCAACACATAACATCAAATAAAGCGAGATCGTAATGATAAAGATTTAATATTTAACTACGTGGTCCAAACTTTTAATACATAAATTAACAAAAGAAAAAATAACAAGACATAAGAATTACAAAATTTTTCAGATAGTTCACAGACCAAAGGAAAGATGCAAAAGCCTTGAAAGACTTTAAGCATATCAGTGAATCTAAATATAATAAAAATAATAATCATAAAAAACTAAGCAATGCTCAAACAAGTTCTGAAATTTTAAACGCCCTAATACAACGACCAGTACCAATTACAACACATACGCATGTAAAAAAGAAAGATTGATTCAAACAGTAATACGCATGGAAGAAGCAATTTTGTAGCGAAACAGGTGATTTATTTATTACTGGAGAAATTTTTAATGAAAGCAAGCCAGTATAGAAAAAAATATATCTTTTACACTTTTTTTAACAATGACAAACCCAGAGATTAAATATCTTTTAGCTGAGACGCTAGACAACATTAGGAACATAGAAGCGCTTGATATGTTCAAAAAGAAAGAAAAAGTTACAATGGAACACTGGTTTTATTCAAGACAAGCAACTGGCTTGTAATGTGAAAACAGCTTGTATCACAATAAATTATCTTCACATAAAAAAGTTAATATTTGGCATGTAAAAATAGAGCCTTCCATACTTTATTTAAAAACTAGTTTCACGTACCAAAGTGTTAGACTTAAGAAGATGGTAGAGAGGTCAAGGAATAATTCGCCCAATTCTTAGGTTTAAGACATAATGGTTGTTGAAGTTACCACCACGAACTACGTCTAGAGCAATACCGTATTCTTAAGTCTAACCATATCAAAATTGTCTTAGACAGCAACAGGTCTCTCCTGTCACACATTCTTGAAAATTAAAACAACAATTAAAAGTTTCGATTGACTTTAGAATAGATAAATAATAGCAATACAAATTTCTTAACGACATATCAGCATATTTAAATAAAAAGAGAATTTCGAACAGAATTAAATGAAACGATCCGTAAAGTTTTAGTAACGTTCCGAAATCAATTTACAGATGATTAGAATAAGAATGAAGCTTTCAACTGATGCTAATAAAAATAATTTAGAGGAAAATAAAGAATTTGTTTCAAAAATTCTCTCATGTATCCACACTTTGCGACAACCTAATCTGACAGTGAAGGCAATACAAGCTAGAGATTTCATAGTTAATAGATTAAATTTCAATACACAAATTTGGCAATCCAGAAAAAAGTTGAATACATTTAAACGGTTTGTGAAATGTTCAGCATCGTTTTCTTAATTCTCATTAATAATGAGACTTAAGAAAGACTTATTCTCATTAATATTTCATTCCAACGGAACCGCATCGTCTTCTTAAGTTTCATTAATTAAAGTAATAGCCGATGCCAAATTAGTGTAGCAAAGTGTAGTTACTTATAATGCATAAAAATGGATAATAAATCAGATTTAGTTGATAGGCGAAATTATAAAAAAAAGAAAAGAAACAAAATTAGCATAAAAAAGACAGTCTAACTTCACATATAAAACTGAAGGCAGTGAAGCACTGCTCTGTCCAAGACAAAAGGGAAAAAGTACTATCTAAAGCAGGTTTCTGCTGTCCGATACATTCAAGAACTGAACTTCATGCATGCAAATGAAGCATCTTTTTCAATTCACTCATCAAATGCCAGTCTGTCTCATCCAGCTCATCACGATAATATTCTTTGCACACTTCGATGGATTGGCGAGTCACACGGCTTATGAGGTAATCTTCGTTATCGAAATGGGTGCCGTATACTTTCGGAAGATCGCCGTCTTTGGCTTCAACGGTGATGCGGGCCTGCTGCCCCTCTTTGGCACAAGCGACGTAATCTCCATCGATTTCGATCACAGAGACGCTGCCCAATTCAAGATTGCTTTTCGTGGAAACGCAGAGTGGAGTGTACTGCCTCAAACTACCGGCTTCCACCAGCACGTCCAAAATAAGAGGGCAATCAGATTCCCCCGCATCACCAGACAAGACTTTAAGGATGCACGGAAAAACGGCCTGGTGCCTCGCCTCGTCTCGTTTTTTATCGAATTCTTCTCTGTATTTCACAAACATGTCGAAAAGATGGTAGATAATATTTGCCGAGAAGATCTTAACTCCCAGAGAATCGGCAAGTTCTTGGGCGTCCCTATCGATTTTCACATCGAAAGCGAGAATAGTCGCGTACAGCTTGTCATGCTCCAGCATGATGGAAGCTTTCATGACATCCCTTTTGACGACAGGTCCTACTTTGACGCCGACATAAGGAATGGATGCACTGGCTAGGTAGTCTAAAAGAGCTTCCAAAGAACCAAGAGTCGAAGCAAGGACATACACACCGCGCTCTGAAGTCTTGATATTGTTGACGGTTTGGTTCAATAATTCTGCCACTTCAGATTTAAGATGCTCTATCTCACTTTGATTCTTAGCGACAAAAAGAGGCATACCAGCAATTGTTTTATCGAGATCTTTTCCTATGAGTTTGACTCCTTGAGCTCCTTCAACAGTTTTGTACTCTAAGTAAGGGTTTTTAACCCTCAATTCTTTGAGAGGACGGGGCATCAAAAGAGAACGTATTTGAGTAACGATGGGTCCTTCATGCCCAACGAGTACAATTGTGTCGCCTTCTTGGAGATGCCCGTTGACTAGAATGACGTCAATCGTGGTCCCTAACCCTGAAATGGCTTTTACTTCCAAAACAGTTGCCTGCAACTCCTGGGAGAAAGTTAAGCGCTTACGCATGAATGACTGAGTAAGTTGCGTAATCAAGCTCAAAAGGTTTCCCATTCCATCTCCAGTAATGGCAGAAGTCGGGATCATTGAAACAAATGTTCGAGGATCTGGATTCTCATAAAATAAAGCAGCATTTAAACACTGTTGTGCAAATTGAAGTACAGTATCCTGGCAACGCTTTTTGAACTCCAGTAGAGTAGTTATGTTTTGTTTATTAATTACATTTTCAATATCCTCATCTTTGCCGCTTTTCCACCCATAAATCCTATCTATTTTATTTAATGCAACCACAAAGGGAATTTTGCTGTTCTTCAGAAGATTAATAGATTCTAAGGTTTGAGGTTCCAAGCCATGCATGATATCTACCACTAAAATCGCCATATCACAGACAGACGTTCCTCTAGAACGTAAATTACGAAACGATTCATGACCAGGAGTGTCTATCACAAGCAAACCAGGCACTTTCAATTGAAACGAAGCAAAATTTTTCACCATTTTACATTTTTCTTTCAAAGCGTCTTGGGGTATCATAGTTGCTCCAATCTGCTGCGTGATTCCCCCAGCTTCAGAATCCTGAACATGAGTTTTACGAATGAAATCCAGAATTTTAGTTTTCCCAGTGTCAACATGCCCCAACACACAAATTACCGGTGATCTCAACTTAACTGAGTTCTCTTTTTCTTCAGAAGTGGAGATGATGTGGGTATCGCTTTTAGGCTTTACAAGATTCGATTTTTCAAAGGAATCTTTGAATCCGGTAGCAGATATATCCTTTGACTTAAGCAAAGCGTGCATAGCTGCATGATGGTCTTCATCTATAGCATCGGATTCTTCGGAACAGCTGAAGTGACCAGCATCGGATTCAGTGGTCATACCTTCGGTCGCCCGAAAATCGTTGATATCCCAGGATTCCTTCGAATCAAAGCTACTAGGTAAATCTGAAAGACTCTCCTTACCAGATTCTTGAGAAGAGAGAGATTCTGATTTATGTCTTTCCGATTTACTAACAATACCTGAATCAGACCGGCTCGAATCCAATCTCTTCCGATTTGTTTTGTCCATCGACAAACCTCCCGGCCTCTTTTCGCCTAATTGAGGTACATCAACACCTTGTTGTCGAAAGGCCTCGAGAGTAGCTGCTAGACGAGCTCTGGATTGTTTCTGAGATTTTGACAAAAGCCGTCCTTCCGCTTTAAGCCTTTCGCGCTTCTGTTTCTCTTTCAACTTCTTTTTCTCCTTTTTTTCTTGCTCTAATCTCTGCCTTTCCAGGGCCTGTTTTTCGGCCTCTTCGGCAAGTTTTCGCTGAATTTCATCTTCCTGCTTACGCCTTTCCTCCTCTTCTTTGGCCTTCATCAAGGCATCATGAATAGCTGCAAGTTGTTTCTTACTTGGACGTTTTCTGTCCTTCTTTTCACTGTCTTTCTCCTTCAACTCGTGCTCATCATTACTGGCTGCATGAACTTCAGAAAAGTCGGAAGATGAACTGTTTGTCAGTACTTTTGCAGCCTTTTGGGACACCGAAGTACTATCACTCTTCTGCTTATCACGGGCTTTTTTTTCCTTTTTCTTTTTAATGCTGTTTTTCTCGGTATGGCACTCTACTCTGGAAATTTCAGATGCATTTACATCTTCATTTCCGAGTGAGGAATTTTCTGGTGCATTCGCATCGACACTAGCAATCTCATCAATCTTCAGGGATAAAGATAGATCTTTTTCTTCACATTTAAGTGTTTCTGAAAATTCATTTTCTTTGGATAATACGTTTTGATTTAAGTCACAGGAGTTCGTTTCTTTTTCAGCAGTTTTAAAACTATCTTCTGGATGAGGCCATTCAAAATTGAAAACGCTTTCAGAATTCTCGTCATTGGTTTCTCTTCCTTTTTCTACTGCTCCACCATTCATGCATAATTGCTGCAAACCATTACAAATCTCAGGTAGATAATCACCGCCGCCATGTTCATTTTCTTTGCACGATGTAAAGTTCTTTGCTATATCATCCGTTCTACAATTGTCTTCAGAGGCATATTCTTGCGATTTTACACCCCAAAATCCTGAATGGCAACCGATGGCATCTTTCGCATCAGTGAAACGACTGGAACTTGTTCTCGATCTGGGTACAAAATCCCTCTCTTCGTGATCATCGGGAGATTTCTTTGAATGATGCCTTTTCTTTTGCACGACTTGAAAATCATCAGAAGTCAGAAATTCGACTGGAGCATTCGGATCAGTAGTAGCATGGTCTTCGGATTCAACGTTAGTCTGATTCACCACCTGCTTGACCTTCCTATTCTTTCCCATTGGAAATTTCTCTCATGAGTGGCACACCTGCAGAGAAATGAAAATGAAATAAATATATATGAATATAGAATGAAATTGCTATATGACATAGTTTATACGCTAAAGAAATTCAAACTATTCAATTGATTCCCGTCTCACTTTGCTCAAATACTATATGTTTCAAATTTGGTAACTATAGGTTAAGCAGTCTGGTCTGAAAGGCCAACAAACATAGACATGTAACATTCATCTTTATTATTATTATTATAGAATAGACACATTTGATGACTAGCTGGTTCACCTAGAATAATACTTTCTAAAATTTTCAATGAAATATTTTATGTCATTAGATATGTTAGATATATTATAGATTAGATACTTCCTTCAGTAAAATATTTTTAAATTTCAAATTTTGACAGTCAAATAACTTGTACTACTATTAAACCTTACACAATTTTGCACCATGTACTATGTATTTCTCTAATTTTCAGTCATCTCCCGTAAAATTTGAACTTTAAATAAATAAATTTCCATTAACAAGAGAACTTTTTTTGCTGAAACTAAATATGACTTTTTAAAAGTGTAAGTACAGAAGATAGAATCGTTCAACATTAAATCTTATGTGAGCTACAGATCTTTTTTTTTTTTTTTTTTTTAAATAATTTATACAATACCTCAAAGAATTATTTCATACATTTTCTCTGGTTCATCGTGAAATTATGTTTTTAGCATTACTTTCAAAAGTATTTAATGACGTAAATAATATTTTATTCAATACAATGTACTTCCGAAAAAAATTGTGAAATCTAAATTTTTTTCATAATTTGACATAAGAATTATAATTCAAAACAATTAATTATCGGACTTTTTTGTTTTCAAAATTTCATTCTAATTGTTTCTTTGCTATCACAGCATACTCTTTACACGGCTTCTTGGATACCCTTTAAAAATCTAATTCCATTAATCTTTTTTAATCAATGAATCTTTTTTTTTTTTTTCGTCTACCCTACTTATATGCAGACTGTATCACGTTCCGCTATTTTCTGAACTGACCGTTCATGAGTCGCAGAGGCCCCGTATCGGCACGTCCCTGTTTTACGAGGAGGGTTATGAATTTTTTACTTTCTGCCTACGAGCACGTCTCCTTTTTATGCGAGTTTAATAAATAAGGAATCAAACACGAGACGCGCCATATTTATATGAGCGTAACCATTAAGAGAAAACAGCGACTCTGGTAAATATCCACAACATCCTTTGGGTATGAAAAAAACATTCCTGAGATTTACAGCCAATGGCGGTATTTAGTTCGGTTAGTTATTTTATCTTTATCTAGTCGTTCGCATCGCGTTTTCTGAAACGCTGCAAGAAATATATTTATTTACACTCGGAATTTTTACGTTTATTTGCTTTTCAGAGAGTCAATTTTTAGCTAAAACTACAAGGAAAAGAAATGGAAACAGCATTAATCATAATGAAAAGGTAATTATGTGTGTTTAAAATTTACAATTAACACGGGGTGCTCGTTATATATCATAGTATGCAAGCGTCAAAGAAAAAAAAAGATATTTATTAACGCATTTTACGGTGTACTTTAAAACACATTACGGCTAATTCCATTTAAATAAATAAACAAATAAATTTTATATATTTACGAGCTAAATTAAATTTATGCACATAAGATAAACTTGGTTTTTCTTCATTTAACGAACTTAACTTATTTGCGCTTAAAACTACTCTCGATAGTAAAACATCTTTTATTTTTTCAAAGCCATTACCGTTAAATTTGCACCAAAAAACTGCTGAAAACTACAGCATTCAGTCATTCCCCGTTCCATCAAAAAATCTACTTCACTTCAACAATCTTCTGTCTAACTCAGAATCGAAACATTCTAATCAGTCGCCTCGCTTCCGGCTCGGCTTTACACGATCCACGTACACTCTAAAATGCAATGAGGGATCAGCACCCCGCTACAAATGCACATGTGCACAGCACTTGCTTTTGGCTCAGCGGTCGAATGAAGAGAACGATTTTTCAAACAACATATTGCGTCCAACTCGGATATACAGGTTTCCCTCACAACATATTACCATTTACATAACCAGCAAATACTGGGTGGAGAGATCAGTGATCAGTATTCCTCTCGTGCTTCAAGGAGGAAGCAGTGTTGTTTCGGGAAATAAATTCGCCAAGAATAAAAACACATAAACAAATCATGAAAAAAATATTTTTTTAGAAAAGATGAGAGCAAATCAGAACTTGCATATATATGCCTTAAAATTTTAAAACCCTACCATATTAATATCTTTTATTTCAATGCAATCCAATAATAATGCATCATAAAAAAATTGGGACAAGAATCTAATTTACTTTCTGAAGAATTACATATTTTCTATCCAACCTATTTTATCACTAATAAACTAAACCAACATAAAAAAAAAAAATCTAAATTATGACACTTCTCTAAAAAGCAATCATCGTTAAAAACTTTAGCAATAACTACCCAACTAAACTCCGCCATTTCGAACTTAGAATTTCTAGCATATAGCTTTTCATCCAATCGTTAGAATAGCAAAATGAAGCGTTCTCTTTCAAACATTCGATTTGTAAAGGAACGACTGAATAAACAATATTATACATTGCATTTTACAAATTTTCCTATTTAAGACTTTCTGCACATGTTTGGCATTCCTTTGTACATATAGCCGTAAGTCTGAATTTGTGTGTGGGGGGGAGGGGATAGGGAATAAAAAATATTACTGTAACAATTGAGGTACAAATCTGAACTTTTCCGCATTGTCCATCGCACATATACACAGCAACAAATACGCATTAAAAACCAGTAATAACTCATGTTTAACATGCACAGTCGTACATTTTCACAATATGAATGAATTCACATTCAATGAAGTTCAATCGAATTTTCAAGAGAAGTATCAAAATGCAGCAATTTTTATAGGTCCAACCAGTAACTGGAGACGGAAGTCAAGATGATTCCGCGCTGTTCATTAGCTGATTATCACGGGGTATTTTGTCTTTGAATACAATCATCTCCTCGGTATCCTCAATTTGTTCTTTCAGCAGTATGTTGGCAAAATTCTAAATATGAACACATGCGTATAATCTTCTTTTTCAAAGTTTTAATTGTTATTTATTTAGTCATTCACTCTATGTTTCTGAAACTGCTTTTAATTTCAATAATGCAAAAAGGATAAAGAAATATTCTTAAAATAACATTTTAAAATATTGTATTCTTTATTTTTATCTAAAAGTTATTAACATTAGTGTCATTCCGTAATATTTAAATGTAGTAAATACTCATTAAACGATTGTTTAGATTTTTCTTATAACATTTTTTTCAACATTTAATATTATAACATTTTGACATTTTTAATATTAATATTTTTGGTAATTACATGATTTTCAGAATGTATTGTGATTTCAAAATAAATTCCAAAGCTGCTTACAAAAGACAAAAAAGAAAAATAATAATGGAGTTATTTTGATTCCATGTCTCTAGTCGCGTGAGAAAATCCATGTCTCCATTGACGGGTTGGCTTTCAAGTTTGCACTCGGACATGTTACTAGATACGGATGGGAGGGCGAAGTGGAAGATAGAAAAGAGTATTTACAATAAGCAAAATATTACACATGCCACCGCAAGCTTATGCTAAAAACAGCTTTTAAAAAAGACATATGATATGCTAAAAGAGTGCATATTAAATTTAAAAGTATAAAAATATGAAACAAAATTAGCAACAATTTAAAAACAGCATTTAAAGGCAAATTAATCTGCATACAAATTAAAAGGGTGTATTCCAGTAATAAAAACAGAATTTAAAAAAAATAAAACATGTTCCAAATGAACATCGAAAAACTGATCAAAAATGGAAGGATATCTATATGAAAACGGGACTAGGTATCACTAAAAATAAATTTTTCTTAATTTTAAGACGGTGCAAAAATAATTTTTGTATAATGACATACGTTCCGAAGATATGATGGAAAGTAGAATAGTTACCTCTTCTTGATGTTAAGAAATAAGTGCACCAAATGTTGTCCGAATCGTTTTTAGGAGTAAACAGACAAATAGCTTTCATTTAAAAATACATAAATTATCCTCATTTTTAAAATTTTGTTCTCAGATTTTAGGCTCGCTAAGAAATTTTCTGTAGTGGAAAAACTTTTGAAACAAGTATCTAATAATACTGGAACTTTCATTTATTTAATTTCTTTCGATTCGCTTTCTTCCCTTCACAAACCATGCAGTAGAAACAATGAGGTTTGTTAATTCGTGTATGGAAGATCAATATATCTATGCCAAGTTAAAAAGGCAGTCCTTTGCCATTTTTTTCGAAAAGGACAAACCGTTTATTCCTGCATTTGTCCTAAAGACTAGTAGCTACTCTTCCTTGCCAAATGTCTTCCTATATCAAAATAAATAAAATATAATAATTGTGAAGAATCTATGGTATCAGCAGCATCAGAGGTCCACTTGCGTCTTAAGACGGTTGTCTTGCAGGGGACAACAAAACGAATACGCCAAATGGTGGAATGGTACGGCACACAAAGATCATTGATCTTCAAGAGAAATGCTGATTGTAGGTACAGCGAATATTATTAGGGTGCCACTCATTGACACAAATAAGATCATTCTAACATCACTTCCCATAAAACCTGGTCTAAAGAACAATTCGCTGAGGCACTCAATAAAGTTGGCGATTGCTTCCAAAATATTTCTAAAATGTTTCTTGGGATTAGCAATGAAAATCTAAGAGAAAGGAATTTTGAAGGCCCTCAAATTTGCAAATTAATTAACGATTAAAATCTTTTCAACATATAAGGCTACTTTTCGGTCTCCGGCTTGATCAAATTTCATAATAATTATTAAGAATGTTTTCAGTAACCACAAAGCAAAGAGCTATGAAGAATCTACGCAAGATATATTTAAAAGTTGAGATAAGTTAGGGACTAATATGAGCACAAAAGTGCATTTCCGACTTAATTACTTGATCAAATTTTCAGAAGATCTGGGTCATAATAGAGAGGAGTAAGAACCGAGGTTCCACCACGATATCAAAGTAATGGAAGCAGTATCCAGGTTGACAGAACACACATACGGTGGGAAACTATCGTTGGAACTTCCAACGCGAAACATCCATTGCACATAAAAAAGAAGTGATTTTCAATGAATTAATTGATCCTATTTATTTTTCATTTTATTGGACTCAATGCAACATCGCCTTGTATGTTTAGCATATCATTTAATTGTTTTAGAATATCGCTCATTGCTACTGGTCGCATTTGATTTATTGATATTTATTTCTTTATCTCACTCATTAATATTGCCTAAATTTTTTTTAAACTTCCATTTAACATAGATTTTAAGTGATTTCTGTTCTGACTGCCATCTGTTTATTTTATCAGTTACTCTTTAAGATGTCAGTTCATCGCATTGATTTAATAATATAATTGATTTGCATTTGTTACAGTTACAATGTGATTTGTGTGCTGCACACATATTGTTGCTGAAATACAATTTTCACTTTATCTCGAAAATTTACAGCCTAACTAACAAAAACACAGCCAGATTTGGAACCAGTATCAAAAAATTTCCTTAAAATCCGTGAAATATTATTGGCAATACAATCTTAATTGAGCAATGATGTTATAAGCATTTTCTTAAAACAATCACCAAATGGACATTTAAACTTGTTGGAGCATTCTACTTGCGATGAGCACAAAAAAGGAAAATCCAGGTTCAATTTCTTTGCAGAATCGAATATATATATATATATATTTTTAGAATAGTACATTTTTCCGTAGAGTGCGGCAAAATTTCGCAACAAAATCAGCGTTCAGACCTGACATTGAAAAAAAAAAATCTATCTGTCTAGATCGTTGCGTTTTAAAGTTTACAGAACTTGCATACAAAAGAAGAAAAAAAAAAAAAAATAAAAAATAAAAAAAAAAAATATCGAAAAACTGATTTTTTTTTTTTTTTTTACTTAAGAAGATTTTAAAGGGAAAGATTCATGAAAACCTCGAGGTCTTTTTTTGACAATCAAAATTATTATTTTGTATACTTTGTATGTGATAATGTAAAAAGTAGTGTTTTCACATTCTATAATCGCAAATTCACTTTATTCTGTCTCCTCCCCCCCATCTTTCATTTATTTTGGCCGGTGTTCTCCCCAAGCTATTTCATTTCTCGTCCGATTCCAAACGCCGGCGAGGTAAGACTCGAAATATTCCCCACTCCAACCAAAAATGTACCCGAAACGAAAAGGGCATTCGGGGAAAAGAGATTGAGAACCCTTTACATTTACACGCCTCTTGCTGATTTATTTCTTTTTCCCATCCGGTTGATAGCTGCAGTGAAGCACTTCTCCCGAAAGGAAACCTATTTTGAGAAGTCGGAAGGGAGGAGCTGTCGAATATTCTGTTACCTCCTCTTCACTTTACATCAGTAAATAGCTATCTGAATAAAGAGGGGGGGGGGGGGATTTAAGAGTAGAAATGATAGCGATGAAATCGTAAGGAAGATATGGGGCACAAACAGTCTTCCTGTAAAATTTATAAGAACCACAAAATTATTTTGAGGATAAAGGAATTCACATATTCCCCACTTGACTTTTTTCTCTCAAGACTTCAAATTATCTAGAATACCAGAATAGTAGATGAAGAAAAAGACAGGAGGAAAATGAATGATACATATTTACTGTGATAGTAAAAAATTCTGTAAAATGTCTTCGCAAAGGATGAAATGGCAGCTGATATACATAAACAGGTCATTTTATGATCATTAAAAAAATTCAACCTCGATTTTTCACTCATTTCCGCGGTTTGATCTTCCCTGAATCCGAAAGGATTCGCTTATCTATCGGCGTGTCTGTGAATATAACTCAACAATGCAATAAGCTAGATTGATGTGCAGTTTTTAAACCGAAATAAATTGCAATCCAATTTGAATGAAATTCATCAGCGAAAAGATTTTTTGTCAGTCCGAGACTGAACGAGATAACTCTCTAGACGCAATCACTTAGATGAATTAAATTAAACTTTGAAATAAATATTAAAATGTAGAATATATTCTCATGTGTATCAGAAGCAATCTCTTACATAAATGAAATTTGGTATGCACCATAGTTATACTTATCAAATGCTGAGTTCCGTCAATCTAAATAAAGGCGTCCGCAATACATAAGCCGTTTTTAAGAAGCACAAAAACTGCCCCATTGTCTTAATATATCAAAAAGCACATTCCCAAAGATTTAAAAAAAAAATGATTTGAAAGCATGATCGAAGACCCAAAATATAGGTCTGCAATCATACTGATATCCAAGTTTTAATGATCTAGCTTGTTGTTGTTTTGAGCTATTCTGCTTTCTGTACTTTGACGGACAGATTGTCAGAAACATTTACAGATTATGTTAAAAATATGATAAAAAGTTCGGCGTAAAGACTATTCGCCGAATTTCTTCCCGCTAGCCTAACTTTTTAATTATCATATTTACAGATTGCCTTTATTCCATGCACGAGCTTTTTCGATCATTGCAGGGCAGGACGCACTGGTTGAAGCAATTAAGCTAGAAGACGTGGGGATTCATCAAAATCTCGAGACCATATTCTTACATTTGCTAACTTTCTCTCGGTATATTTCAGTATGAAAAGCAAAAAAGTTGAATTTTCGTCTATAATTTAGATCTAAATCTTAATGGAGGATTCCTCATTAAAGTCCGAAATAGTCACGTCAGAACTTTCCTCAGTCACTACACAGTTTGCCACCGCGAGTAACTCTTGAGGGTTAGGCATCATTTTTGTTAGAACTAAAGGGGGGGGGGGAGAAATCCAGCATATAAAACTGCTTCATCGAAATTCCCAGAGGAAAAAATGGGGCATGTCTAATGTCCGAAACTCATCTTAGCAGAGAAGAAGAATTCCCATTTTTGAGCAAGCATCTGAGTCCATTTTTCCTTCCCACTCACTCTGGGAATCCCTTGACACAAGAATGTCTTCAGATGAGAGAAGAGCCCTCCTTTACCAACCAGGATCCATTTTCTAGAGTTGAATGGTGACATTAGGCGATAATGGCCATTTCGAACGTTACCTTCTCTTTATACCTCTATTCCGGTTTAACATCCCCCCCCCCCAAAAAAAAAACTTTTCGAAAGTGATCAATATTACAAAAAAAAAAAAAAAAAAGAAAAAAAAAAGAAAAGGGAGGCAAAAATTCACGGGGTTTGGAACAACATAATCTTTCCAATTGCAGCTCTGAACTTCCATTTAGAGAAATAATAATAATAATAACGCCCTCAAAATCAGCTGAAAATAGTACGATCCGTATTCACTTAAGACAGCAAAGAGCGAGAGCATTCTTCAGTCATATGCCAGCACAACGTGACGCGTTGAATGCATTAAAATATGAGGACGTCTTTTCTTTCACTACATGTGACCAAAATATGACAGAAATCTACAGTTTAAAGATCAGACTTTATACCAAATTTCGTGAATTTAGCTTATTGTTTTTGAGTAACAGTCTACTCCACGAACGGAGAGATTGTCAACAGTCCTTTCAAAGACCGACTTTGATTAAGCATAACAAGGTTGGTGATAAAATTATATGCTAAATATAAAGTTTCCTAGCTAGCTTCATTTTTACTTCCTCGTATGCGTAGCATAGAGAAAATATAGTAACCGTCAAAAAATTCGAACTCGAGATTTTGACGAAACTTCACGTTTTAGACTTCCCTGCGTTCGAAAAACACATTTTTGGAAAATGTCTGCGACAAAGGTAACAAAAATGCTTTGAGCTAGGCGGTTGAAACTCGGTATGCGGTCTTGACACCAAATTTGCAGATTTCTATCACATTTTGAGTAAAATCAGTTCAAAGGAAATCCAACTGTTCAAATATAAGTTAATACGAAAAAAAGAAGAGAGCTAGATATAAAATTCGGTACACATATTTAAAATCTATCTAGTAGACACCTATCCACTTTTGAACCACGTCCAACAACTGCTTGGCTGTCTGTCGGTCTATACTTTCAGAAACAAATAAATGCGATGTTTGAAAAACGCAAAGATTTAAATATATCAAATTTGGTATGGGATTTTCTGACTATAAGTGTAGTTTTCTGTCAAAATTTTGTTTCAATCGGTTGAAAAAAACACACAACACAAATTCAAATTTTGGATACTATTAACGCATACCAGGGATGAATCGCCAAGGATAACACGATAGATTCAGTAAAAATGGTAAATTCACGGCAAAAGTTAATATTTCGTAAATATTGTACGCCCATGCCATGTAGTTTTCTCTGGCATTACAAGAGAAGGTGCGAGAAAGTTTTGGGAAGACCACTCTCGCTGCTTTGTGCTGGTCATGCACACATTCTCACACAGATTTCGTTAAAAATCGAGAGAAATCTACAATTCTGAAATTAAAATTACTATTAAGCTTCTGTGTAAAATAGTGTTCGGAAGCTTACTGGTCGATTGCGCCCTATTTTGTTTGAAGGGGCAGTACAAATAGCTATTTCCATTTTATATGCATATATTCATATAAAGTCTTTCCCTTTATGTTTGTTGATACTGCACAGAGTTTGATTCACTCAATAGAACGCAAATGATGTACACTATATTAAAAGGGGAGTGGATTCGAAAATCTAACAATTTACATTTACGATCATTGCAATTTTAGCAAAAATGTTAAGTGTGTGTGCATTCAATATTCTAAGGACTCTATGCTATATTCAGCGTTTATTTTTCATTATAATGTTCATGAAGTATATAAAAAAATTCTGAGAATTACAAAATATTATAATAAGCGTTAAAGGCTAAAATTCCAAAAAGGAAATCTATGATTACTTCGATTTTTATATAAGCCTCTTGTTTTCTGCAAAATATTAAATTGCAACATAAACGCAACAATCCCTAACATCCAACGATGGAGACAAAAATAGAAGAAAACACGATAATATTCTACTTAGATGAAACGAAGGACAGAATTCTGACAGAGAAAAAAAAAAAAGACATATCTTCCGAAATAAAATAAAACTCTAACGTAAAACGTTCTAAACTTGTAAGACGGAATTTTTCAGAATAAGCGCGTCAAAATTTCTGAATAAAATAGATGGAAATAAAAATGTGCAAGAGAAGGGAAAAAACGAGTTAATTTAGTTTAAAACAAACTCGAAGAACGCCAACTCGCGTGACGCAAAATTAATTTCACTGGTTCTGAAAAGCAATCCGGTCACGGCACCGGTCGCAAAATAGGAGGGGAGGGAGCACAAGAAGCATTCTCCTGAAAAACACTCGAAGCGATGAAAAGTTGAATGAAGACGAGTGAAATAAAAGAACAAGAGACGGAAGTAGTTATTAAAGTTCGGATGGGAAAAATTGGGGAGGCGTTCCATTTTCTCCCGAAGTGACATCTCCGAAGTGAGAAATTGTTTTTTGCGGAATGGCAACGGACTCAAAGAAAAGGCATCAGAAAATAAAGAAAAAAGAACGCGAAGCGATTGAAAAGGATAAAAAGTATAAGGCCAGTCATTAAATTTATAGCGAAACGTAAAATTATGAAATGACAAAAATTGAAATTAAAATAGCGAAAATTAAATGTTTTTAACAAATTCGTAGCTGCGTCTGTATCTTGGTTCCTTCAACTTTATATACGCACGTGGAAAATATGTAGACATAAAATACAAACACTATTGTTTTTATCAACATCTCTGGAAAAATGAATTTTTCTGTGTACTATCAAATATTATATCTAAGCACTACTAGAAAATTTGACAAGCATATACTGAGGGCAAAAAAAAAAAAAAAAAAAAAAAAAATACGGTAGGAAGTTTCATATTAAAATGCTCAAAATATTATTCCAATGCGCGATATTATTAATTTTGAAATGGAATAAAATTCGCATTTCACATTATTTAAAATGTATGGCCCCTTGAAGCCATTATCTCCACGACCACTCGTGTACGAAATATGGATAATTAGAGCGGGACTACAAAAACAAATAAATGATCTCTAACATCCATTTTTTGCAGCCCGCATAAATCTCAAAATGGATTGTAACCTTAGTTTCCGTTCATTGACACTGCGTCGGGGAAAACAATGCTAAGTGTTCAGAAGGAGCACCGTTATCGCTTGAAATCTGAATTGAAACTTCGGAAATTCGTGTACAATTTGCTTATTAGCTGTAGCAACAAGCGTTCCGAACGCAATTTTTCTTCCAGTTGAAACGAATTAAACAGAAGGATGACAGATACCAACATCTTAACGAACCTGCCAACTTTCTGAAAAGTTATGCACGCTTAATGGATGCAAAAAGGTCAAACCAACAATATTACAGTGTTGTAGTAACTCAGCGTCAACGAATTCGGCATAATCACCCGATCTTTAGGAAAACAAATGATGAACTCTTCACCAGGATTCACAGTTTAGTGCATGTCAAAACGGTTTCGGTTAAAAGCTGGATCTATTCACCTGATTTCTATGGTTAAAATGAATTAGATCCGACACTGTAGACAAAGTAAAAGTTAATGTAGGTGTAAGAGGTTTCAAGAAATGATTAGAATCATAGCTTCAAATAGGGGAGGGGAGCCAAGGAAAGGGTAGCATTGAAGTGATAATATAAAAATAGTGGAAAATCAGACATGATTATTTTCAAGTGATACTTCAACCTATCTTGCGTAGCCCGCTGTAGAAAATCGATAGTACATGCAGCGTCTCTTCTTTTCGAGTAATTGTTTCAAAAATTCTATTTACATCCACAACTACGTTTTCCAGACCACATGCTAAATTTCACTTACGTAGATTGCGAAGTTTCTGTGTTATCCCGTTTACACGCGCACAAACTGGCCGCGAGATTGGCAGATTTGATAAACAAGTACAAATCTAGTGATAAAATTACATTTGAAATTTTATCTCTCAAGATAGTAAAGTTCTTAAACCATCATGGTTCATATGAACGCGACAGACATCTAAAATGTGGATGAAAACTATCATTTTTGTGAAGAGAAATCATTACCAATTTTAATTCACTGGATTTCTAAATTATTGTTCATAAATAGACATAACTGCAAAAGAAAAAAAAATGTTTAATTTAAGATGTGGAGATTTATAAAAAAATCTCAAGATCAAATCTTTGACGGTTATTATAAATTCTATTTCTATACTTCGTAGCAGTAAAGAAGTAAAACGAACTCTGCCACAAACCGAAACGAAACAACTTTTCAGAGTATACTAGATTTTTCTGCGTATAGTTACGCTCCATGATAAGACTATTTTTTCGATTAAAAAAAACAACACCCACATACGAATCCGATCTTGAACACTAACTCGATAAGCGAACACGGAACAAAATTTCACATTTCGCCAACGCGCAGTAAATGTCTCCCGTCATTAACAAAACAGGCCTCTATAAAATAAACATGGGGGCCAAGGAGCCAGTGCAAGGCAGCTTTAAAAAATACGATGGCCGATATAAAAGTACGGACTGCAGTCCATAAAACGCGCATAAAAGTAACGCACTCGGGCACAGAAAAACCGGTGTTATTGGATTAAATCGGAGGAGGGCGCACCTTTAAAAAGTTCCAGAAAATTCCTGCACAGGAGAACGCTCGTAAAATGGAGGCTCACGAGCTTTTTATACCCTTTACCTTTTCCCCATATAACTATCGGGAATTTTGTAATGCATTATGCGCCACTAAAACGAATCGCATAACCATACCAGGCGGAGGGCCGCAATCAGGCCAGGTGCTAACTAAGGTCATCAAAATTATGGATGATGAGCACGTAAAGAATTTGGCGGGGTCATCGTAGAAATAGAAAGCCGAGACTTGATTCAACTATTGCGTCACTGATAAAATAGGATCAATTATTTTTAAAGGATCCTTTTTCAAACATACAATGTTCTGCCAAGATGGATAAGACTGGCCACATAATCATCTGGAGTGGAAGGGCAGTGTGAACGATGATGGTCAAAAGTTCAAAATTGCGAATGAATATTAAGATGCAAATAGAGGAGGATTAAAAAGCAGTAACAAAGTTTCAAAGCGGGCCATTTTTAACCGATCGAGAAACAGGAAGCAACACATTCGAATATCGCTATGTTTTGATAGGATTGTCGTCGCAACAGCAAAGGGATGCTATCTAGGTAAATGCATCCATACATTTAAATGAATCATTTTCACAAACTCGTACACTTCAAACACTTACCTACTCATATCGACTTCAAATATCTACCCAAGACATAGAAAAACAAGAAAACATAATTTGGAACTATGTCTGTCTGTCTATGAAAACACTTATTCAAAACCGGAACGAGCTGGTAGGAAGAAATTTCATTTGAAGAATTTACATTAAAATTTTAGAAAGGTATCACATTTTAAACAAATTTCATGCACCTTCCTATCCAAATGAAGTGAAGTCTCGAATTTGTGGCACATGGGTGCAAGGTTAGAAACTTGATTGCCCCAATGAACTATCGTGTAAGTGAACCATGATGTTTGTTAAATATGACATCAAGAACCATATACTTATTCGTTGATGTGGTGAAACAGTATATGAAAATCAGGCTTAGGTGTCATCCTCATCTTTCGATCATTGCTCAAAATTATGAGATTTATTCCCAACGGTTCAGAGCATCAAAAAGAAAAATTAATGTCTATATCGTTTTGTACACATGTGAACGCGATAACTTAAAAGTACCAAAGGCTAAAAAGCTCAAACTTAGCATAGGATTTTATCATTAAATAAATTATGTTTCAAAATGAGGACAAAATGCGTTCATGCTTTAGAATTCTGTCGCTCTGTATGATACTTCAACCGAAAATTAAAATAATTATTTGAAGAATATACAAATATACATAATGCTTTAAATTTAGATTTATGTTGCATTTCAACACACAAAAGCAATGCACAATATATATGATATCTTAAAAACTAAAAGTCTGAACGAAAGAAGAAAGTCTTAAAACGTAGTAATAGAAGACAACCATTTTTATACCTTTAATATTTAATATTTTAAACAATTTATGCATTATAACTTTTAATTGATATAGTTCTATAAAAAACACAGCAATCGTATCAACAAATTAAATAACAGCAATTAGAATTTTTTTTTAAATTATACTTTCAAAACAATTTTAATATATAAGAAATTTTAAAAAATAAACAATATATAATACTTTGCATACGATAATCATACAGTTAAAATTGAAATGAAATTCATATATAAAGAGTTCAAATTTTAAAAAATGACACATTTCATATTTTTTGTTTGATTTAATGCATTGTACATAAATCTAGTGAACTAAGTGCCTTAAAGAAATGATTCACAGATCCCCAGTGAAAGAGAGCATAAGGTAGGTATAAACGCCGTCAGTTAACAAAAATATTTTATAAATAAATGTTTTATAATTGTTAATTTTAAAGTCGAAATCGCCACAATAAACTCATTTTATTACAACCGATCATACATGTTAATAGGAAATTCAAGGGATCAAAGAATCATTTCGAAATGGCCCAACTCCACTATAACAGAGTAGAATATAAATACACTGCACACACGCGAAATAAAATAAGTTTTAACGGAGTAAGTTCCACCGTGACAACATAACCATTTTCTATGAAAATTTTATTCCAATCCTTACCAGCGACCTACTTTGGATATTCTCAAAGTACAAAGTTGCAGTAACTCGAAAGAGCTTTTGTGTAGATAAAATACAGAAAAATGCTAATCTATGCAAATATTTTTTTAATTTCAGATACAAGAATATGCCTTCTTTTCCGAAAACTTTCAAATAAAAAGTTAAAGAATACCATCATAAGAAAAGCGGAGTCGGGGAAACTTAAAATGTTAGCAATTAAATCCAAAAAAGCTGCAACAGTTAATTATAATTCAAGTTATTAAGAATGTAACGGATACCATTGACATAAGAAAAAAAATTTATGGGAATTAAAATAACTTGAAGGATTATAATTCGAAACCTGAGACTGTTTTAAAACAATCAGCAACTAATGATAATCAGCAATCGATTTAAAAAAAGATTACATAAAAAAAAAAAAAAGTAAGAATGTTACATTTTAAATCCAAACTAAGGTAAGTGAAAATTTAAATAACCTTATCATTTAAAAGGATTAAATAAATAATAATTTGCATCTCTAAAAGTTAAAAAAAAATCATTACCAAAGAAAATTTATAAGGATGAAAATAGTGGAGACAATCTGAAAAGCGTTCAAAAGGTGAAAACATACGTGTTCGTTAAAAACTTAAACTCACAGTTTTGATACATTGTATCTATCATCTACTCCTAGCACAATATTCAGTTTTCTTCGCTCCAAGGCATGGTGTGCCATCTAGTGAGTCCAGTGCAAAATAAATGGTTTCCCCACAAAGATCTAGAAATTGCTACAGCCTTGGATTGAACATTAAAACATTTATACAATAATTAAAAATTGATTCAATTTAAAATTTACAACCGATGCCGAAAAGCAATAGCAAATTACAAACATTTTGTGACAAAAATAAACTTCAAGGTCTTCGTGTGAACCGTGATTTAATTCTACCGAAATCATTTTATGTTCAGCGTTGCTCATAAATGGTGCAATACGCACATAAATGTCGATTTCATTTTAATATATTTTTAAAGACAAATAAATAAATTACAGGCAGTAGAATGCAATCGATTTTATTCAAATCTCGATCCTATTCCACTAAAATTGATAAGAAAAATATAAAAATATTGAAGAAAAGAAATTTTTAACAAATATTCAAACATTTAGATATTTTAACAATAAGTTAAGAGAATATTCATGGGACTTGAAAGAAGAAAAAAATAATTCAAATAAAAAAATAATCCATTCAATAATTCGAAGAAGCCACAGTCCATTGCAACTGAAAGCGAAAGAAAATAAATATTTTGTTCTGCATTGTAGCAAATGAAACGATAAGTATATAGGAACACATGCAGGAAATTTATTTATTCGAAATGTTTAGAAATGCATTTCAAGGGGGACAAAAATGCGTGCATATCTTTGAGATATCCTTTGTATTGAAAGAACTTAAAAGGGACATTACGCAACCCAACAGGAGTGTTATCTCATCCACTTTCTCTTACATAAGAGTGGGCGTCTTGTGTTAAACTTAGCAGAATAGTGAAGAAAATATATTTGGCAACCTACCCTTTGAGCAAAGAGGTCCAAAACTGAAACTGATTAAAATGTCAACGTCAAAATCAAAAACCACATTTCGTTCACCATTCTGAATTATCTCATTCAATTATGAACGAATAGACACACCGATGAGTTCAAAGTTCGACATAAACCTACCATCTGGGTGATAAAGCAACTTCATCTATCTACTTATTGCCTGCTTTCACATAGGGAAGGTCCTGCGCTTTCGCGCACACACCTGTGGGGTTTTATTTGACCAAAAGAGGATGATATAGCAGATGTTTATTTTTCTATTAAACAATACGTATAGAGAGACATTAACAGTTTCGAATCGACGTAAAATAGAACAAGAACAAAATGAAAATCTGCATCGGAGTACAATAATTGAAAGAAAAACGCGCTAAAATACAGTAGAAAAGTAATCTTTTTATTCACTGTGTATCGTGCTTTTGGGGAGCAAAATCGTCCCAATGTGATAGACACAGGATTCTGAAAAAGAACAGCAATTGCATTCTTGTCACGTTCACATGCATGGGGATGGACCCTTTTCCCAAACGGATTTCGTACAAAATTTGATTTTTAAAAAATCCACACGTTTGGTGTTAACACTTTGTTGACCGGCAATTTCATACAAAAATTTATTTTGTTGACCGGCCATTTCGCACAAAAATGTATGCATGGCACCCGCTATTTGATATAGAAAATATCTCATGTCACCGGGGCAAAAAATGTAATTGAATAAAATTCGAAGTGATTTTCAAAACATTTTATTTGCACAAAACAATAGTAAAACTAATAATAACAATAACAATAATAATAATAATAACTAATAATTTTTTTTTGTATGGTAAAAATATATCAAAGTGCAAAGACGAGTTATCTCGTCACCGGTCAACAACGTTCGGGCATGAAAAGACGAGTTATCTCGTCACCGGTCAACAACGTTCGGGCATGAAAAGACGAGTTATCTCGTCATCGGTCAACAAAGTATTAAGAGCGCCTGTTCAATTTCATCGATCCAATAAGTTGCGTATTTTGAATGATCGCGTTGACTAATCGGCCGACATCATTTCAAAGAAAGAAAAATTTGACTGCCATTTACAATATTTTATAATTCTAGGGAATAAATATATAAAAAGGACACTTTTTAAAATAAAAAAAAATCATTTTGGCACAAAAACAATGCCAACTACAACAGGCAAAAGAGAAATGAATAATACTGCTTGCAGATACCGTCAAAGCGCGTTCACCTTCTCAGTGACACGAAAACAACTTTCTATGGCCATGACCCAATACATTTCGACGTCCTTTTCAGTTTACTTCATCATCTTGAGGTTGCTTCTTATGCGGCAGAGAGTTTTTGAAACAGAACAAAGTTAAGTTTCTAATGAGAGAGTCCATTCGCACAGACGCCTTAAAATCCCTTAAACATTAAGTTACAAAAATAAAAGCTATGAAATTTAGAATCAAATTATTATTGCATATTTGTGATCTCGTCCACTTGCTTCATTCCTACAAAATACAGCCTGAGTAAAAACTTTAAGGCCAGTAAAAATTTTTGAGAAAATGGAAACATATAAACTGAAGAATTAAAATATCATTTGATTAATAATTATTAAGCTTAAATAAAAGTAAAAAAAAGTAGAAAAATTAATTTGCAAATATTTTATTATTAGAAAATATTACAGAACACACAGATGAATATTTGGGCCTGAGTAAAAACTTTAAGGCCAACATGGAAAATAACATATAAGAAAAAAAATTACAAATACTTAGAAGGTTGTGTAGGAGCCATTTCTTCGAATTACTTCAAATATTCTTGTTTTCATGGATGAAACGAGTTTTTGACAAAGGGTGGGGTCGGTTTTATACCATTCATCTTCGATAGTAGATTTCAGCTCTGTTATTGATGTAAAATGTCTCCCATTTGCATAAACTCTTCTTGCTAGGTCACCCTAAAGGTTCTCGATTGGGTTGAGGTCAGGTTATCTAGCTGCTATTTCACAGTTTCAACATTGTTGACTTGGAACCAATTTTTTGTGCTGTTACTCGAATGGATTGATGCATTTGTCTTGCTGATATTTCCAATTTTCTCCAGCAAGACATTCAGCATTTGGCAAAAGATGATTTGTTAGGACATTTTGGTATCCTTGTGAATTCATTCTACCTGAAACGAATGCAATTGAGCCCACACCATTGTAAGCAAAACAGCCGCAAGTCATGACAGACCCTCCACCTAATTGGCGTTTGGAGAATATTTCTTTTTCCTTTCTTATATCATGCCAGTAGAAATTCCAGCCATCTGGTCCATCCAAATTCCATTTTTTTTTTTCCGTCAGAAAAAGTAATTTCTATCCATTTGTTGTGCCAGGTCATGACTTTCTGGCCAAAGTTCAAACGCTCTATTTGTGTCTCTGCAGTAACTGAGGCTTAGTCAATTTTGCTGTATAAGTGAACCTTCCAGACCTTCTAATTGTGTTATAAATCGTTTTTTGACAAACTTTTAAACCTGTTCAGTTTCCTGGTTGAGTACTTTCCAGTAGATGCAAGTTGGCAAACTCTTCTTTCATCACGCGGGGACAAAGCTTTAGGTCTTCCCCCAGTATTCTTTTTACCATAATTGTCTTTCAATTTAAAAAATTTGTTGACTACAGTCTTTGACCTTCCTATCTTTATCACAATAGCACGACTACTCATTCCTGTTGAAGACAAAGCTTCGATCTGTCCTCTTTCACGATCAGTTAACTTCCTACCCTTCGCCATCTTCACAAAGATCACCAATACTTCGAAGAAACGTAAGACAAATATGAAAATTGCAGCGTTGTCACAAGCTAGTAGTTGCAATGGTAATTACACGATTATATTATATTTATTTTTAAAAAATGACTGGTGGCCTTAACGTTTTTACTCAGGCAGAAATACTAACTTTTTAAATAACCACATGTTTCTCATAATTATGTATTTACAAATTATGTTTATGGCATTTATTTTTTATCAATGAACTTTAATAATTAATATTATTTGAATCCCTTTTATTTCATTTTACATTTTCTCAAAATTTTTTACTGGCCTTAAAGTTTTTACTCAGGCTGTATTAGTATTTCGTCGACACCATTTCTTCACCCATCTCATAGGAGGGTACACCGCTTTGGAATGTCTATTCATTTCGATTCAATTATAATCCCACAGTGATTAAAGTAACTCATCATAAATGAAGCATTAAAGAGCAAGTAAGCGAAAATTTACTTTAGAATAAATGTATTTACTGTATCAATATATTTCGTTAACCATGGCTTTAACAAAGGAAAACTGTGATTAACTAGCTATGCTAGACTGAGTTTCACTGAAACATTCAAAATGACTATTGCAAATTATATAATATATATAATTCGGAGGGAAATTTTTAGGCAGTAAAACTATTATCATTAAAAACGTAGTATTTTAAGATGGCGCAGTAAACATTTTTGTGAGATAATATTTTCCGAAGATCTTACGGGCTAATGCCAAAATCTTACCTCAGCTTAATGTTTTTGATTTATAATAAACTTTGAAAAAGATGGCAGTGATATTCCTTTCGTTTACAGGAGCACACATGCCAAATGTCATCATGATTAAACAAAGAGATATATGCTAACATCGCTTCATTTTGTGTTTAAATAATACAAGACAGAGAGAGAAAGACTAGTAATATCTTGGAGGAAAAAAATCGGCGTACTATCGGATTGATATATTTGATTTAATAAAAAATTTATTTTGCATCACAAGTTGCGTTTCTTAAAGAAAAATAGATGCTGTGAGTCACTGTGGCATGTAGAGCAACTTTCGACACACCAACAGGTGCATAAAAAACAACGTGCCTGAAAGTCATCATGTTATTCGAAGTAGTAAATTTCAGAAATTTCGAAGACAGCAGTAAAGAAATCAGAAATTCAGTAAGCTGAGAAATACAAAACTTGCTTTCATATTGATGGGAAATAAATTGTACTATGACGCAAATTAATTTAACAGAAGAAGCATCTTTTGCACACTTTGTTTAAATCGATTTGTATCACTCTTTAGAGAAGGGATTTTTCACTTTATTTTTTAAGTAGCTAATTTTAAAACTTCGTACACTAATGAAATTCTTCATTTTAATAATATCAGATAATCATTTAATAGGTTAATTGAAATTAAATTTCGTTCCAAACAAACGGCTCCTAAAGAAATGAAAAAACTTCATTTCAAGATTTCATAATATTTACAAGAATAATGCATAGCAAATGAAAGATTGAAAATAAAAAAATAATTAAGATAACAAAATTTCTACTTTTCTATTCACAAATAAAAACGTTCCTTTATATAATTTCATTCTTTTATGTGCATAAAAAGATGAAATATGGTAATTGATTTTTTCATTTACTTCTTCAAGTGCTAGAAAGGCTGAAAGTTTGTAAACTTGTGTATTTCAGACGGCACTGCTAAAATATTTTAAGAACTTAATTGTTGGCAAATCAGTGAAATTAATTAGCTGTTGAAAAATATAAATAATTTTTTAAAGCTTCTATTTTTAGCATATTAATAAAATATATCTCTAAAAACGTCCTTTATTTGATTTGTTAAAAACTTATTCAATTTATTAAACGAGAATTCAACATGAAAAATTTAACAAAATCATTTGGCTAAAAGAAAATTCAAAATATATTTCAATAAATGTTTCTTGATAGGAAATTTATTCTAATTTTGTTTGGGAAATAACTGTATTTGATATCAAAATGTTATTTTTTGTTTCAATGTCAAAAATTTCGATTTTTTTTTTTCAAACTACACTAAGTAAAATAAGTAATAATACGTATGAAACATCACATTTAAAAAAATTCCCCACTGGAAAAATTTCGATGGCAAATATAACAAAGTCAACAGATATCCCAACTTTTCACCACTCTAAAAAAAGAGCCAATAAAAGTAAAGAAATGTATTCGTTTATAAATGTAATATTAAATATACATTTATTTGATCATGAAAATAACAAACGTGCAAATAACAAATTCGCTTTCTTATATTCTAATGAAAGGTGGAAATAGAAAAGAAAAAAACTGAGGATGCATTTTTGGTGCAAGATTCATAAAATGTTTGAAAACATTTTTTTTTTTTTTTTATGAGTACATAATTTTCCTTAATGCCATAGAGGAAAACTTTTTTTACTTTAATTCTTTGTCAAATATGAATATAATTGTAGAAGATTACTAAATATATAAGTAACAATTAAATACACCATACTTTCCAAATAATCCATTATTCCTCTGAATTGCATCTATTGCTTAAAAAATTGAAATGAGCTAACATGAGAATTATGTACTAATAGCCTGGATTTTTGAAAAAAAGTTTCATTAATCTTTTTTCCCATGTTTAAAAAAGGGAGAAGATATTCAAAATATGCATGAGTATGCTTCAGCTGAAAGAACGTTTGCAAGCAAACATGCTTGTAAAAATACAAAGCAAATGAAATGTTTCATAAAAATACAATTATTACCTTCTTTATTTACAATTATTAGAAAGAAGAGATATCCCTCTAGAAAGGGAAAATTCTTTGCACATCATATGACTAAACTATCTTAATATTTCTGGTGGGAAAAATGCATAAATAGTAACGTATGCAATGTATATCAAATGTACAAACAGACGAGCATATGCATAGTTATTATTTCAAATAATATTCAATTCCAATTTTGACATTTTAAAATCCCTTAGATTCTCATATTAGTGATGAAAAGAAGTAATTTAATATGTATATGATCCATGTATAATGTAAACATGATATGCATATATCAAAGCTAACTCATGCATTTTCAAATTTTATAACCAAGCAGTACCATATTATTCAAATAAAATTTAATTAATTGATTAATTGATACTTAAGCTAAAAAAAACATCAAAATATAATCTTCTCATAGAAAACGTGAATAATTAGAAGATGTAAAAATAGAGTATTTCAGGTGGTGAGTTGAAAACCAATTACAAAATTCCATTTTTACAAATATAAAACTAATCGCATTAAATAAAAGTTTTTCAATCATTTTTTTTTCTTTTAAAAATAATTATTATATTGAATGTGATTGTCCGTTAAATTTTAAAATGAAAATCTAACTTTTTGAATAATAAAAACTTAGTATTTTGAAGTTTACTTTAATATAGCATAATCATGAATTTGTGATCCAAGTACTACAATTATTTACATAATTGTAATTAATCACCCAATAAAAAAAGTAAATGATGTTTACATTAATTTTTATTTTTCCTACAAAGAAAAAAATGTAATACTTATCAAAAAATTGATTTTCAAAAATTCAGTAATCTCCCCAAGATCAGATAAATAAAAATACAAAGAAAACTGCCTAAAAGCTTTATAACTCTGGGAAGCCCATCAATTTTTGGGGAGAGGACAAGGGAGTGCATTTTGAGATAAATTTAATTTACAAGCATTATACACTTGAATCTGTTCAATTGAAATCAAGTATTCTTTAAATTTAGGAATATTATCCCAATAGAATTCCCAATTATTGCTTGCAAATTTCACATCACATTTTTTAATATAATTTTAACAAGATGGGTTGCTTTATAATTTAAAAGTTGTCCAATCATGTAATAAAAATGCATTTAGTTTTGTAATAAAAAGGTTTTTTTTTCTTTTCTTTTTTTGCTATTTGGTTTTAAATTACTTTACAATTCAATTTTTTTTTTTAATTGATGAAATACTGAAATAAATTTTCTTGAAAATAAATCAGAAATCAAATCATTCAGTACATTTGAATTCACAATTTAAAACAGTTTATATATAGACCAAAATTAAAATCAATAAAAAAAAATTATTTTGGATATTAGAAAGAGCGAAAATCAACTCCATGGTTTGTATTGCATAAGGATGCCCTAGAGGATTTAATTTGGAACAGATCTCCTTGAGTCTGAAAAATATATTTTTAGAATTCTGACTCTGTTTTACATGCAAGAAGAATGAAATTTAGTATGTGATTTTTACACTATAATAGCACTCTCTATCAAAAGCAAGTCTCTACTTCCATATGCATGAGTATATGAAAATTCAAAAATACAATGAGTTGGATTCATGAAATTTGGCATATTTCTTTTCCAGAACAGTACATATGGGCAGAATTTTGGTAAAAATATATACTACAAATTACATAGGCAGATATAGATTCACTCACTATCATTTTAACTATTTGTGGATATGTAATACAATAACTCAAAAGTATAACATAAATGTATGAATTTTAATTATGATTAGCATTATTATTGCATATAACTGTCATCTTTTGGACAAATCAATTCATGGAAAGCAATACAGTTCCAAAAGATTCAGGTGATTCTAGTTTGCAACTGAGAAAGACTAAGTATAAAATGCTACATATTTTGGAATAATGCAAAAAAGTTCAAAAAATATCAATGCCTATTTTAAATGAATTAACCAAATTTCTACACAAGATTTATTCATAATTATATTTATACCAAACTTATACTATATACCTACACTTACTTATACCAAATATATATTCAGAGAAAACTAATAATAAACATTCAAGTAATTTTTCAATAGCAAAATAATGAAAATTTATACTTTAAGCAAAATGATAAATATGAGGATGATAGTGCATTACACAAAGCTGTGTGTGTGTATGAATAGGTATAATAATTAAATTTTTTACACTAAGCTTAAACACTTCTAAGTATATTAGTAAATTCAAAAATTTAAAGTATTTTTAAAAATTCATCTCAGTAGACTTACATTCAAAGTCACTTAATTTTTGTCATATTAAAAAACTTCATGTATCTAAATACAAGTAATAATTCATAAAAAGTTCGTTTAAAATTCTAAACTACAGAAGAAAAAAAATCTCCACATTTCATTCACAATTACCATGAAGCACCAGGAAGGATTTACTGAGTGTCCTTGTTAAATAGAGAATTTTTTATGCACTAAATGCCACACATTAAAGTTTCCATATACAGAAAATATTGTTTGATCTTCAATGTTACCATTCCTACTGACTGCATATATTACAGATATTTCATTTTATTTATTTTCATTCTTTTCATTTCAAATTTATTTTATTCAGATTATTTATTTCATTTCAAATCATTTTATTTATTTGGTTCTAAGTTGTTATCCATAGTATACTTCAGTAAATTTTACATCATTTTCAATAATTATGGAAAATTAAAATTAAAAGCTGATAGAAAGCTAAGATGGGTCTTGGTGAAGATTTCATGACAAAATTAAATAGTTACTTCTTGATTAATAATAAGAAGTGAGAAAAAAATAACTACAGTTCTAAATATATATATATATATATATTTAAACAATTTTAATATTTAATATTTTTATTCTTAATTTAATCTTATATTTTAAATTTTTATCTCAATTTGAATATACAGTGAGCATGTATCGTTGCAACACAATATATTTTATGCTGAGCAATGCTCAGTATATCAATGGCCATCAAATAAAATAATTTCTTCTAACAACTCTGAAATCCTTCTTTATAGATTTAGTTTTTTTTTGTGTGTGTGTGTGTGTATGAATGATAAGCCAAATAAAATGAAGTATTTGTAATTTTTAAAAGCACACATAATAAAGATTGCATATCTCCCCCCCCCCTTCTTTTAATTACAAATTGTAAATACATATGCAATAATAATAATAATATAATCATACCAGCAAAATATAATGCTTATATATAAAAAGAAGAAGCTCTGTTTTCAGTTAAAACAGATTACATTAAATAAAATAATACCTTCAGTTTTGAATTTTTAATATTTTACAATATTTATACCAAACAATTTTCATTAATTTTGACAACATTATTCAATCTCACAAAATGTTTGCACAAAATTTAAATTTTATACGCAAGTTATTATTTGAATTTAAAGCCAAAAATGTGCTTTATTATTATTATTCCTTTAGTAAAACTTTCAGCACTGCAAGCTTGAATGTTTATTCTCTTAAAAGCAAAATGCATCATTAAGAGTTAGTGGCTTCAACTGGACCTTAACTAATAGAATCATATGCATTTTTTTTCATTTAATTTTTACTATACTTATTAAACATATTTACATAAAAAAAAAACTCGATATGCAAAATAATTTAATTTGAAAACATCATTACTTTCAAAGATAGCAAAAATAATTATAAAAATCAAATTAAAAGATTTGATCAAATGCATAATTCCAAAATAGTTCTTCTACCTCCAAAATTTTGAATCAGAGGCACATAGAGAGATCCAAATTATTAAAGAAGTAAAAGAGACAATTGTTTAAAGATACCTTTGAAAACGATTTTTATTTTCAGTGTTCATTTGATTCATAAAAGCTATTTCTTGAGTTTAAACAAATTAAAATAAAGTTTTGTTTAGATGTTAGAACATTATGATACAGATTTTTTTTCTTCATTTTTTTTTCATATTAAAAAGTAATTTAATTTTTTTTATTAGCTGACTACTTTATAAATCAACACTGGCAGACTTAGCATTAGGAAATTTTAAATTACATATATATATATATATATATATATATAGAATTTTTAAACTTGAAATTTATTTCATCTCAGAAGGCTTAATTAATGTACAAGAAGCGAGGACGAAACTAGCGTCTGTTCACAAACGATACAAGAGCAGAGGAGCGAAAGGGACAAATATTTTTCTTTTGGTGGTTTTATGTTATGAGATTCTGGCAGGGATTTCTTTACACGTGTTAATTCTGGTTAAGGAATTTAAGTATCTCTTAAAAGAATTTGTTTAGCTTGACAGATTTTTATCTCTTTACTTGACGCATGTGAAAGTGCTGATTAAAGCAGTTTTGCAGAGCTCATGTAGCATTAATTAAATAAAAGAGGTGGAACTGGAGCAGGAAATAAGAGAACATTTTAGATTTAAATTAATATGGGTTAAATTAAGATAAAAATTTGGAAATTAATGAAGATTTAAATTAGATTAAGAGATGTCATCACACACACTTACATACACATATTAAAATTGTCATATGATATACCTTTTTAATGACGTTTTAAAATTAAAAGTTTATTTTATAGCCACAATATTTGTTCAGAATTTCTATTCAAGTCTGGAAAAAAAAAAATCCCTGCATTTTCCTTGTACATATATGCAATATAAGAGGAAATATGTTAACAGCACTTCATGTTAGTTATAATGGAATAACAATATCCTACAGTTTTAATGAGTGGACAAAGCAAGATTCTTCAATAAATGTGGATTTAAACAACATGCTATTTTTAAAACAGTAAAACTTTTTGTATATATATTCAAATATTTTCGTAGAATTCTTCACAAACATAAAAAAACTCTGCTAGAAAGCCTCTCTTTTTCTGTTTTAGTAATTCAACTAGAAATCAAGTAACTTGCAATCATTATTCCAATATTGGTATTTTTTCTTAATCTTTCTAAATCTTAGGAACATATATGCAATATATACAAGCTCTATCAAAAATAAGTATCTCATGTTTTTGCTTCTTTGATAATGTTTCTTTTGACAATGTTTTTCATAAACCGTTTAATAAAACTGAAAACATTTTGATATAAGAAATGACCATTGTTTTTTATGTCTGAATTTTTTAAAGAAATGGCTAAAGAATATTAGCAGCATAAAAGAAGTTAATTTTAGTCAGAATCTATTTATTCTAATAACCATTTATACTTTATCACTTGTGGCAGATCAAAAAAAAAAAAAAAAAAAAAAATTAAATCTATGTATTTCTTAATGTAGTCAAAAACTTTTAGAGTACTTTCACAAACACTGATGTTTTCTACCCAGAAGAAAGAAAAAAATTTCAATGAAAATTCAGAAAAACCAGCAACTTCAGGAAATTGGCATGTCTAGCTGGACCATTTTTAAATATTCTATACATTGCTCTAAGAATACTATCTTCTTTTTATTCAGTATATACTGAAATCCACATGCAAATTATATCTAAAATTTTAATCATTTTCAATGCAAGTTCTTTGACATATCTTACATTTGGTCCATTCATATTTATTTGTAAAATTGAATTTACTACCTTAAAGATTCTCAAACACAAAGCAGTAGTATGTCTAATGGAAGCAGTGTTATACCTTAAAAATACTGAATTCCAATATCTTGAGGAGATTATATTGGATGACTCACACCAATATCTTACAATAAGATACATTTAGTATTTTTGTGAAATGCAATTCTGAGCTTTGCCAAAGCTTATTACAAATTTTTTATTGCTACAAGATTTCTTAAAAGATTGTTGAAAAAATGGAATTAATCTGTAACAAATAATGTACGACATTTTTATACTATCTAAAGAACATTTTTTGGCTATTTCGCTATAAGTGAACATATGTGAAAATATTTCCGTCATTGGCATTAAAGGACAAAGTGATACAACAAGTTTTAATGCCCTTAAAAGTTCAAATGGCTATTCTTGAACTAAAAGGCTTATTTTCGACATCGAATTCAATATTTTTAGACTTGAAATGTCATCTCCTGTATTCCATTCAAATGAAAAGTCTAATATCAATGATGACTTTTTTTTAACTGGTATGCAATTTTATATGCCTTGCTCTAATGAAATGACTAATAAGTGTCTATTTTCCCATACTACTTAAACCAATTATCCTCTTATAAAATGAATTGTACGCAGCAATTGGATTTTGTGAAACTTCTCTAACCCATTCAGCAAAATCAAGATTGATATTTTTATCCATCCAATACATGTTAAAAAAGCATGCTGAGCAACACATTGTTTAAAAAAATTTTCTAATCTACTTCGATTACAGTTTCTCAAATACGAAACAAACTATTCAATAAACAATGTGAACAACTAAACATCACAGCAATGCTTCTGCAAATTGAACGTTGCTATTCTCACTACAGAAAGTTATTGTATTTTCTCACACAGTTAAAGTAGTTTCGCATATTCATTAGCTGAAATCTGGGATTCTCATGGAACAAGAACAACTGTCTTTGATATTGAAATTAGACTGATCTATGCAGAAAAAGAAAAAAAAAAAAAAGAAAAAAAAAGGAGCAAGTAGAAAATTGGCGAGTTTACACAAATGTTTCAGTTTTAATGCCATAGCCATGATTGCTGTTCTTGTAATATTCAGAGATCAGCATTTTTTAGATTAAAAATAAAAAAGAACTTAAAATTCCCAGTTTTTATGGAAATATTCAATTTTTCTTGTTTTTTAGATGATTTTTAAATTTTCTGTATTTTTCTGGTTCTCCTGGTGCCAGCAACCTGTTTTTTACTTGAAAATTGCTTACATAGAGATTAAATTAAAATTTCAAAAAATAAACTGGCTTCAAAAAAGTAATCCTACAGATCCGTACAGGCTTGTTAAGATCTTGTCATGTAGGAAAAATATACTGGCTGTTACAATCATTGAAAGCATATAATCTGAGTCATTTTGTAATTCCGCAAAACAACCAAAGAAAAGCACTGAAGTCAGTTTTGCTTAAAATATATCATTTGATATTTCTAAATGATTTTATTTTAATTAAATATCCTTGTAGTTTATTAATGCTTCATTAGATTCTTTTATTGCAATGTTTATACATAATATTTAAGTAACAAAGACTTTTCCACCAAATCAACACTAAATTTGAAAGTCCAACATTTCTACTTAAATCCAACATTTATCCTAAAGTGAGAAATTAATAGTTGTTTGTCTAAGATTGACAATAATAATAATAATTTTCTTTTGTGTTTGTGGATCTTGGGGGGGGGCATTCCATCTGGAAAGAACTGTTAATAAGTAAATATATAAATAATGATTTCAAATACATTTTGAAAAAAGTTTTCCTTTCTTTTTTAAATTGCAATTAATATACAATACCAACAATTAAATGTATGCTCAATAATTGGTTCAATTACATTTATAAACAACATACTAAATTTTACTTATGGCAATATTTACACAAATAAAAACAACAGAACCGATAAAAAAAAGCATTACAAACTGGTACTTAATACATTTTAACATATATAGTAAAACATAATACTGAAATTACACTTTTGTTTTAAAGAAACACTTTTAAATTTTATAAAGTAAAAAAAAAAAAAAAATTCTTTGTAATCAAAATCGAATCCTTTCTAAAATTTAAAACTGAATAACAATAATAATATAAATAACATAGAAGAAACACTGCATTTTACTGCAAAATTAATTTTACTTTCTAGGTGAAATCTGAGTTAAAATATAGTTAAGTACTCATATTATAATAAATATAGAACCATTTTTTTACATACATTTTACCAATTAGCTCAAAGTTAAAAAAATTATATAATATTCCATTCTTCTTAAGAACTACATATGAATAATGACCAGAATATAATTTTTATGAAATATATTCTCTAAAATAATGCTAATAAATACCAAAATTAAATAATGCAAGTAGTATATAATTTAATGACAACTGTAAATACAATGTATAAACATAAGATTTTAAAATAAGTATCAAGGCAATTTTAGTGTAAAACGGAAAACCGTTGCATCATTTTTCTATGTTTAAAATTTAAGAGCTGACATATTCCTACGTCGCAAAAAATACACAATATAAACAACTGGGTTTTCTATAAAAAATACTCCAGACAACATTTCTAATTTCAAACAGTGATTTGAAAGAAATTTTAATATCTTTAATATGGTGGTTATTGAAGATGAATGTTCACTCAGTTCCCATGATGATTTAATACACGCTAAAAAGAAAGTAAAATCTAATATCAATTTTGTGAAACTTACCCTTATATTTGCAAAGTTATTCCACAGATTAATTATTAGAACGCAGTAATATCTCAACAAATTACAGACAACAGCGATAAGTTTTTAGATCCGCAACGTCTAGGTTCAAAAACTAAAATAAATAAAACACAGTTGGCAAAAACACACTTTTGGCAAACACGAACACGTATTCTGAATTCCGGGGTCACTCAGTAAACTGAGATTATATTGTATCTAATGTAGATAAAATTTTCAAAATATAAAAGAATTAATTAAAGATGCACAGTAATTGTCTAATAATGGATAAATTAATTCTGGGAGTCTTGAGATTTCAGTCTAAAGGAGCAACTAAAGGAAATGTAAAATATATTATTGCATTTCATACGAAAGGTTTTTAGATAAATTTAATATAATATAGCAATGTATTTTATGAAATTATTTCATTTCAATTAAATTATTTTACATTTAAAAAAATCGTTAGTTTCGTTTTCGATCTTCGGTATTTAACAAGATGCAAAATGAAACTGGAAAATAGTTCGAAAAACATTGGCAACGCTACTAAGCTGTTGTTTTGTTGTGTATGTATGTAATGGATAACAGTGGACAAGCGAAAGTTATGGGGTGATGATTGTCATGCAAACATGATTGTGAAAGCCATGAGAAAAAGAGAAAGATTGCAATTTATATTTTTGAATTATCCTTCTCATTTAATGAAAAATTATGAATACATTTTCTTTACGAAGAAGTTTAATTCATTATTTAAGCACTCACTAAATCAACCATAATATAATGCTTCACAGGAAAATAGAAATTTTCTTTGCTTTTGAGCGTGAATATAAATCAGTTTTCAAGAACTTGATGTATTTTATTAAATTTATGCTTCGTAGCATCCCTCCATAATATTTGGGTAAGGAACTGTTGTTTTCCTGTCTTCCAGATGCATGTTTGAATAATTTCCTTTTTTTACTTAAAAATGTACTTATATTTAGCTTTATTTAAGGCAAAATCATATGTTTTTTTTTTAAAGCAAAATAAGTGTTGTATTTTTGATATTCAAGAGAATGCATTATAATTACATTGACAATACACATTTACTTTATAAATATTTTTCAATCCCTCCTTGGGGACTGTCCACTTTATTTTTTATTCATTTTAATTACCCATTAATAAAATTTTTAAAAATACATTAGAAAATGATAATTTATATTTTATAAAGATGATCGGATTCTATACTCTACATTTTTTTACATTATGTTTATTTTTCTGATAAATTATAATTGTTTTTATTATTTGAAAAAAAAACAGTAAATTAAAAAAAAAATTTACTACCATGAAAAAATTTTCTAAGTTGATATGTACTTTCTTCATTATATCCGAGTCTGGCAACTTCTATATTTTCTAATTCCTTCATAAAAATTTTAAAAATAGAAAGATTTTTTTCGGTTATTTCATTATTTAATTCGCAATAATTATATTCTGCTAGTTGATAAACCTGACATCAAACAAGATAAAAAAATTTTATGTCTTTTATTAATGAAAAATTAATAATTAATCAATCTAAAAAATATTCATTGCAGCCTTCCTTTTACTTCAATAATAATGAGATAATATGATATTGCCATAATTAAAAAAATTAAATTGCATACTTAAATTGTAAACCAAATGCCAGTATATGGAAATATAAATGCATTTTTAAGTGTATATATTTTATTTTTAATGTAATAACATTTTTATTCAAAACATTATAATACTGTTATTAACTGCTTTTTTTATTTTTAATGAAATTATTTTTAAATTTCAGTGTATTTAAAATTGTATGAAACAGTTTTCCAAAACTTATTTTTTATAGTAAGTTACTATTTTTAAAAGAATAATTTATAAAGAATAGAAAAAAAATTTACAAAGTTATTCCAGTGGCAATGAAAAGGCAAATAATTAAAAATAATATAAAATATTTACTATTTCTCTTGTAAAGCAAAATACTGACGGTAAAGATAAAATAATCTTCTCTATTCATGAAAACTTTATTTATAATAAATTAATGATTTATTAAATGTATTGTTATGAAATTTATCATAAGCTCTTCCTTCTGCTCTGGAATATTTATGGGCAGAAATCTGAAGAAAATCTATATAAATTTCCAATTTCTATAGCATAGAAACTTCATGTATATTCTCTTTTATTAATGTTGACATTCAAAATGATACATTATCACCAGGGTGCGTAGCATCATGAAAAGTGTCCAAATTTGAAAATCATTTTTAAGCACCTTAAATGTGCTTTATTTTTAATAAATGTCCTTAAAATGTGCTTAATTTTATCGAGAAGTGCAAAGAAAACTTTTTGAAGTGTGCCAACAAGCATTAAAATAAAACTAAATGTCTTTTTCTCACACTCCTCTTTCTTCAACAATGTGCATTGTTGTTTATTGAAATATTGGGAACTTTATCCCAAAGGGGCAATAGAAAATGCGTACTATGTCATATTTTTTTGACTTCGAAAAATGTTTGTTGTTCAGTAGAATACAAAGACGATGAAGAATTGCTTTAGTTATGCCTAATAACTGTATGCTTAACCTTTTTATGTATTATTAAAGAAAAATACACAGATTTGTACAACAGGCAGAAAATATGAATACAGCATGATGAATTTGGTGCCCCCAGAAGATCTAAAAACGCTTACAATGACGCCTTTTAGTTCGTTACACATTTGATCGTTGTTCTCGTTAATATTTCATTTTGGAGCAATGTCTTGTATAACTTATTAAAAGGATTTGCCATACAATGCTAATTGAATTCTTACTCATTGCATTAGTTATTGCGTAAAATCCAAATATGATGAGATTTTAACTTGAAGCCACAGATTTCCAATGATTGTGATTTATTGGACCAATCTTGAAAAGTTTAGTTCTTGTATGCATAAAGAAATCTACTGGATCTGGTACTTAAAATTTCAAAAAAGAATTTACAAGAAAAAAGATTTTCAGAATTTTTATTCTTTAAGGTTTGACAATTTTTACTTTTCCTCTTTTTGTAACTCATACATATATATTGTTTCCCAATGAAATCTCTCTACTCTTAGAGGTTTGTCATGATTGACAAATCATTGAAGTTAGAAAAGTGAAATGTGGCAGAAAGCTCCTTCTGTGATATTTGAAATGCACTATGAATGTATTTTTTGAAATTTTAATTAGAAGTTTAATTAAAAAATAAAAATTTATTTCTGCCTAATTATCAAAACATATTATTGAATAAAAAAATATTTTTACACCATTTTAAAGATTTAAAAAGATTGTTTGAATTCTAATTTCGTTTGAATGAATACTTTTCTTTCTTACTTTCTTTCTTTTTTTTAGTTTTAATAATTTTTGGAATTTTAATCTTAAACTCAGTTTATAACAATGATTTTTTTAAAAATAAAATTCAAAATAATGTCATTTCTTCATTGAATTGTTGAGTCACGTTAAACGTGCTATGATTTAAAAAGAAAGGCCTTTTATTACTTTTCAAATTCAATTCAAAATTTTCAAATAAAATTCAAAACTTTAAAGCAATACATTGAATAAGGTTCTTCACTTGATAAGTGTTGTGAAATTTTAAGGCAGTGCAGCATTTAGTGTTACACTAGCTTCAAAAATTACTATTTAAAAAAAATGCATTTACTGTCATTTTTTAAAATTTTCATTATATTTGTAACTGCAGAGCTGTTTTTTTTTTTATCTTCGTGAATTTGTTTCTATTATTTATGAAAAATAAGAAATGCAAAATCATTTTCATTTCTTCCTAAAATATATAATTACCTCTTTCTTATTTCTTAAAGTTAAAATACTAAAATTTTATTTATTTTTGCATAGAGGTTAAAAAGCAGGTTTTTCTTAAATTTTCAAAATATGAAACCTTTAAAAAAGTCTTTACTAAACATCAGAAATAAGAAGTGATAAAACAATTTTTTATTATTAGTTGCTATTAAATTTCTATTATTGTTTCTACTATTTCTATTATTTTATTAGTGTTTTTCTATTAAAAAATTTCATCTGAAAATTCATTTAAAACATTGCAGTGTTATATCTAGGTAGCCTTCCTTTAGCTCTTAGCTTTATAAAGCAGCAAATAAAATGTTTTAAACTGCTAAATATGGTGAGTTAGAGCAGGAGGAAATTTTAATTTACATCCCAACCATACCAAACTTCATTTGTTGCAGTATGTATAAAAATCAAATTCAAAATTTTCAGTCATGCTATGCATCTTTATTAATGCCAATGTAAATTCAGAAATGATGTATCTATCCAAATTAACTGATAATTTGTTAATTAAAAAAATGTTGAAAAAGAAGCCTGATTTTTATTGTTAATCTTATATAAAAATAAAAAATTTAACTGATTGATTAAATCTGATTTAATTTTTTGTTAATGATAAAACTATGATCATTTTTGTTTTTGTCAAAACCAAATATATTTTACATTAGACGCTTCTGCAGTATTGCACAAATAATTATAAAAATTACTATGTTATTGCAGAAATAACTTAAAATTTCAAAAATATGCATTTAAAATTAATTAAAAAAATTTCAATAAAAACAAAACTTTATTATAAGACGGAAAATATCCTATGCTTAGAAAGTAAGCAGGCTTGTGTATGCATGGATGTAAAAAAGTGCCTAATTTTTTTGGGTAAGGAGCGTAAAAAGTACTTAAAAAGGCTTAATTTTTGAAACATTTTCTCACTACGCACCCTGATCACTCTAAGAAATGTGTAACTTTCTTATGATAATATACTTGGTAATTTTAAGATATCTTTTCATTTTGTTTTCTAAAATGTAAAATTGCATGTATTTTAATTTATAATTATCAATATGATTTCAAGTATTTTTCACTTAATTGTGACTAACAGATTAAAAAGCATAAATGATGGGCCTTGCATGCAGCAATTTCTATAGCATAAATATATTCAAGCATATATTCATTATCCTGAGAATCTCTTTTCAGGCATTAAAGAAGCTCCATAAGCTTTAGATAAGATAAATTTTATGATTTTTTGATTAATTTACATTAAATAACATTACATTTGATTAATTAACATTAAATAACATTACATTTGATTAATTAACATTAAATAACTTAATGAATATTAATCAAGTGATTATTGATAAGATGTGAATAATCACTTACATTAAATTTTATAGTTTATTTTATCATTCAGCTGCTAACTATTATTAAGTAGACAATTATTAAACAATATTTATTTACTTAAAAGATATTACAAAAAAGGCAAGCTATGTTCGAACAGATCATATTATTTGAAAGAAAAGAAGTAATAGGAATGTTATAGTTAAATATAAACAGATTATGTTTATGAGCACACTTTGAAAAGTAAGTTGAAACAACTTTTAAATCTTTTGAAAGTTAAAATAGGTTTCATTTACTGGAAACATTTTAATTACATTAATCATTTCCTGAAATGGGGGGCGGGGAATCTGATTGGTGAAAATGGCTGATTCTGCTCACCCACTCCTCTGTTTGCTTAAAATAAAAACCTTGAAAAATTTTAAAATCCAATGCAGTTTGGGAAAAAAAAAAATGCAAAGTAAATGAAATTTATACTTAAGTGGTTATTTAGATAAGTAAAAGTGAAAATTCATAAATAGTTCATTTGCAGAAGAAATCCTAACTACTAAATAGATTTTCTTCAAATTTTACTTTTAAATACTATAAAGGTTTAAAAAAAAGATTTAGTGTCGATTCATTAAATATCTATTTTTGTTAGTTAAAAACTATATTTCTAAATAAAGAAACTATTTCATCTTTACTGTCCCCATCCCTGTTGAATGAAAATATTATTTATTTTAAACCAATGGGATTAGCTTCTCCAAAGCTTTCTTGCATTCTCTCTAGTAAAGATGTTATCTGCCACTTTTGAAGGCCATGAGTAAGGTTGAGAATGCCCTACAAGCTATCGACATACACTAGTTATGAGATATTAACCTTTAGTGTGAATTTATCATTTCTTCTTAATCTTGAGTGTGATGCTTTGCAAGATTTTTGTGGATTTATTTTTGGATTGTAGTTAATAGTATTCAAAATTCGAATTTGTGTTGTAGATGCATTTTCCCCGACCCATTGAAAGCACAATGTGAAAAGAACTTGTAGTCAGAAAATCTTGTGTCAGATTTGATATATTTAAGTTGCAGTATTTTTAAATCATCACATTTACATGCTTCTGAAAGTACAGGCTTGCAGATATTCAACCTCTTATTAGAATTAGCTCTGCAATAGAAGTGTTAATCTTATCCACCCAGCTCTCTTTGTTTCATAATTATTCTATTAAGTGATATTCAAACAGCTGAATGGATTTTCTGTGAATAAATTTTGCTCAAAATGCAACAGAATGCAAATTTGGTGTAAAAACCGTGTACAAGATTTGAAACATCTAGTCCAAAGCATTTTTAAGTCATCTTTGTCACAGACAGACATTTTTTTAAAATGTATTCTTCAAACTCACGAAGGTCTAAAACATAGGGATTAGTCAAAATCTGGAGTTTGAATTTTTCGATAATTAGAATACTTTATCTATGCTTTATATACAAGAAAATAAAGTTGCATTTATTTTTATATATATATTGATATTCTGTGAAGTGTTAATATTAAGTATACTTTTATTTTCTTTGATATAATACTTACACCATATAATTATCACCAATTGTTAGCTATATGATATTTGTTACCTTTTTTTATAACTGCTTCAAATTTTGCTCTGAGGTTATTTTAATGGAGATTTCATAATAATTAATTCAGTGGTATATTTTTTGTAAATAAAAGACAAGAAAATATTTTCATCTCAAATAACAAAAGTTAGTACTTAGCTTATAATGGAAGAAGAATCTAGAAAAATGTTTTTTCTTCTTGCTAGTGATGTACAAAGTTATTTTGTATTTGACAAAGCCTTTCTCATTTGAAATATCAAGATAAAATAAGAAGATTTATAAACTAATAAATTTTAATTCTTATACTACTTTCAGGCCCATTCTCTGAGACTCGAGTGGCTGCTTGAAGGTTTTTTTTTTTTTCATGCTTCCCTATATAATTTTAGAATACATAAGATGTATATGTGCAAAACTTTATTTATTGATGCTAGACAAAATAAAGAGCAATATTTGCAATACACAAAACAAGCAATAAAAACTAAAACCCAATATTCTAAAAAATATATTAGTTTTAGAGTTACGCAAAATATACAGAAAGAAAAACAATAAAAACAAAATCACTAACTTTCATAAAAATAAAAATATTTATTATTAAACGTACACAAAATAAACAAGAGGTATTAGCAGTACAACAAAATAAGCAATAAAAAAAATATACAGAATATGAACCTAGTTTGGTGCTCTTAAATTTTGCTGCTTACATGCGCAGCATTCGCTACTACCCATCAGTAGGGTGAAACAAAAATGGCCTTTTTTTTTTTTTTTAATTTTTTTTTTTAGATTTAGTTTGGTAATAGTGCGGGAAAGTTTAGGTTTAATAAGAATATTAAAAAGTTTTGTTGCAATATTACGTTATCTCGTGATGCCGCAAAGGGCTTGAAACCTGTAAAAAAATTTAAGGAATGGAAATTTTTAAAAAGGGCCTTTGAAAATTTTTCTGTGATTTTACTTTGGTAATAGTGCGGAAAAATTGCCTTTTAGGTTCAAAAACGTATTTAAAAATTTGGTTGCAATATTACATTATCTTACAGTGCCGCAAAGAAAAAATTGTGAAAAAAATTGAAAAAAAAAAATGTAAATTGTTAAAGTCTTTTAAAAAATTTTCTTAGATTTTAGTTTGACAATAGTGGTGAAAAAGTAGCTCTTAGGTTCAAAAAGAATTTTAAAAAAATCTTGGTTGCAAAACAAGAATATTTCAAGATGTCTAAAAGACCTGAAAGGTTGTAAAAAATTTGAAAAATTATAGACTTTGAAAAAAAATTTATGAATTTTTCGTGCATATAATGTTACAAAAGATTATTTTAAATACATATATAAGCGTTACAATTGAAAAAATTATTAATTACAAAGTATAATAATAAAAAAAATATTTTTTATGTCCAATTTTGCGTTTTTTACTTCTGTATCCTTAATGATTACACATGTTACAGCTGCAAAGTGTTTGTTTCTACTTCACTGCCACATGAAACAGTTTTTTTAATTACATTTTAGCAAATTTACACGTGAGTCAATTTTTGCTTTTATGTATCCTTCTCTTGCGATTGAACCACAGACATTTTGGGCCGATTCGGCCGCCAGTCTCACAGCTCTTTCCACTGCCTGCATGTGACAACGAAGCCAGAGAAAGTCGATAACCGAGTCCCCTATACTATTTGGTTCAGCTTCAGATGCCTTCTGTATAAAGTTTTAACTTAATATTAAACCGCACAGGATCTTGATAGTTTTATCGCTTCTTATCTATTTGATGGATCTGGTTGGCTTGCCTCTTTTTGTAAAGAACACTGTTGTTCTTCAGCGTTGTCAGTTCTTTTTTCTTTCTTGCTTCTTTCTTCCACAAAGCACTTGTGGTAGCAATATCAATATTACATATAACCATTTTCCTGTTGTTCCTGTATTGATCGTTTAGAACCTTTTATTACATAACTGGCATTTTTTTTTATACAAATCAGCAATATCAAATAAACGTCTAGCTTCTTCTCTAAATTCTTAGGTTGAAATTAAATTTATTTGTACATTTTTTGCTTTTATACTTTAATAAATTCCTGTATTTAGCATGATAAGCTTTTATCATTTGTGAAATTCTTTTGCTAGAAGCAACGGGGAAAGAAGCTCTTGACCCATATTCTGTTATGTTATGAGAACTAAAGTGTCACATATTTCGCTTACAGAAGGATCCTTCTCCGAAGCGATTTTGATGTTATGTCTAATATAACTGTAGTACTAAATTCGTCAGTAGTGTATTCAATTTCAAACAAATCATTAAATTTCCCCAAAATAGAACACTCCGATATTTGTCTTGTCTTTACTAATTTAGACTGAGCCATTTTTAATCACAGCAAAGCACAAACTAACAAATCAATTACGTTAATCACTTACACAATAGACGGAGGGGAGACGCCTACTCAACTGAATTCGGTAGAGCTTACTGATTTGAAATCAGCTTTGTTCTTGTCACCGGACACGGACAAATCTCCGCCTTACCTCAATAACAACCGCTCATGGCTCAATGCCATGCCAGTGCAATAGTAAAACTGTTTTTATACTTTTAATGTCTAATGAAAGGTTTTTATTTCATAATCGAAGCACGCAAAAATTCTTAAAAAGTTGTAAAAAGTGTATTTTTATGAAATTTTAACGGCCTTGCGGCACCTCAAGATGTACTCCAATATTTTTCATATTTATAATTTATTTTATCAACACTAAAAGACAACTTTTCCGCGCTATTACAAGTTAAAAATCAAAAGTTAACTATTTCGTAAAAATACTTTAAAATGTAGCAAAAATTTTAATTTTAGGAAACTTTAACGTCCTTGCGGCACCTCAAGATCTACTCCAATATTTTTCATGTTTATAATTTATTTTATCTACACCAAAAGGCAACTTTTCCGCGCTATTAAAAATCAAAAAATGATTTTTTCGTTCCATCATACCTATCAGTAATGCATCTGATTACTTCTTATTGTGATAATTTTTGTCGGTAATAATAAGCACCAGCAGAAACATTTTAACTTTTTTACATCAGATGAAGAAGAAATTATACCTCTATTATTCCATATCATTTTGAAAGTCTCGCTGTTATGATATAGCATATAAATAATAATTTGATATGCCAATTGTTATTTTAAATAAAATAAAAAGTTTTTTTCAATTCCTAATTTTGCTTTTTCGCTTTCCCTCTCTTTTACTTGTTATTTTAAATTGTACGTGCATTAATTTTAGTTTGTTTTATTCTTAGAAATGAAAAACATTCATATTCATAAAATTGACGTTCATATTCTGAAATGAATTTTTCAAGTTTGGAAGTCAGAGTGATTGAGATCCATTGACATAATCCTGTTTAAAAGCGAACATCAGAAATATATGGCGTTTTTTTTTTTTTTTTTTTTTTTCATTATAAAAATATATGGGAGCACTAGCACATCAATAAGCATTAAAACTAATTGCACATAAATAGTCATTAAACTAATGAGCCATTTTATACAAAAGAATATGAAAATTTAGCGAACGGGTGAAGGGAAATATTTTGTTAATGTGTCAAGAAGTCAAATCTAACTTTATTGTGCTATAATAATCTTGTTGAGTTAAAAGTTACTGATTGTTTTGTTATATTAACGTCCCGCTTTGGAGAACACTAGGCCCGTTTCCGAAGGGATCTTTTACTAATTTTGAATTACGAGGGTGACACTGGAATTGGTTCCTACCCACCCTCCCTCTTTCCTCCATACCCAACTAGATGGAAAAAATTTGGATCCGACAGATTTAAAATGAACCAGAGATCCATTTACAAAGCAGAAGCAGGTACAATAAACTTCTGGCTCCGAAGTCAGGACTTTACCAGCAAGCCACTGCGGCTTGCAAATTAAGAATTAGTGGTTATAGTAAAACTGTATAAATGTATAGAAATTGTAATGTAATGTTACATGGTTAAAAACGTTCGAAATTGTAAAAATATTTGAGCTATTAACGTTTTGAATTGGATATGAATAATTTCCTGAAAAAAAGAATTACTAAACAAAGTTTTAAAACAGGAGCTTTTAGTAAAATATTTGTATGGTATCAGTTTAGATGTGTGTGTGTGCTTTATTTATTATGTGCAAGATATAACCCACTAATCATTGTGTATTTATTTGGCCTTTTTGTGATTGCAATTTAAAAAAGTCAATTTTTATTTAAAAATTACAATGATTAAATATTTTACAAACTATTATATCTTATAATGTATCATTTTACTATCCAATATAAAAAAGGGTATTGCAAATGTGTAGCAAACAATGTTGCAGACCAATTCAATCAGCTTTTCGTATTTCTTTTAGTTAAAAAATCTAATTAATTAATCCGTCTGTTTGTAATCACAGTATTTCAAAAATACAAAGGCTTAGCTGGGGAAATTTGATGTCAATTTGCCTTAACTTCGGATATTAAACTAAAGTTCGTTTCAGTATTCTGAGACGATCACTTTTCGATGATTCTATCTCATTAAGGGTTCATTTCCGGAAGCTTCGCCATTCTTTGACCTTGATCATCGTCCTATTAGATACTTTTTCGTTCAATTTTTTTTTTTTCACGTATATATGAGTATCGTGTCGTTTCTGACTGTAGAAAATATTCAATAATTACCATGGATATAATATGAGAGAGCACTTTAATTGCGAATATTTACATAAAGAAATTTTTTTGAAAGCATATTTACATCGAAAAAACGAAATCTGAATGAATTACAGCATGTGGAGTTGAGTTGCAACTGGTATGATACTTACATAATCTCCCACCTTGCAATTTTATGGAGTACCTGAAATTGCGTCTATTGGGAATTTTAATACGTCGACCAGCTTTAGTGACAACATCAGGAGCTACTTTGGTTATATAATCATAGTCTTCACTGGAATCTTGATCTGAAACACCTGGAGTTGCAGGAAGTTGAGTGTTTGTATTTTTGTCCTTTTGCTGAGCAATGAATGGTAATTTTCCAGAACTATTGATTTCCAAGGAATAAAATCTCTGGAATGATTTCACTTTCCCCCCTTGAGCTGTTCTTAATTTGACGACTCTTTAATGTCCATTTGCTTCAGAGAGGACTCCAGTTACAATTCCTAATGGCAATGAAGACATTATTCATCAGTTTCAAGGAGAATTATGTCTCCAACATTCAAAGATTCCTCTCGGTTGTGACCTTTATGCACTAACATTGCTAAGTATTCATTTCGAAATCCCATTCTGAAACTATGCCGTTGTTTTTGAATAAAACGTAATCTTCTATTTAGGCTTTTACTGCCAATTTCGTCTAAATCATTTGTTTCACCTCTAAAAATGCCTTTCAAGAAACAAGCAGGTGTCAATGGCCTTAGACCTTCTGAATTATCTTAAGTTTATGTGAGTGGCCTGGAATTTATTGTAGCTTCACAATAACAAATAAGAGTTTCCAATTCTTCCTATTCAATACTCTTTCGGTCTAAAATTATCCTTAGCATTTCTTTTAGCTTGCGAATCATCCACACCCACCATGCAGCAGTTGGAGGGTTGAAACTCCATTTAATTTTCTTGATAGTGGAAACGACATGATCTTCGCCTTGAATCAACGAAGTTTGTGCCGTTGTCAGTGTAGATAATGTTAACTCCTAGCAAAAAAATCTTCTTAAAGCCATTATAAAGGTTTCTGTGGACAAGGAATTGACTAACTCAAGATGAACAGCCCTATATATAGCACAGGTAAAAAGGACAATCCATGTCTTTTCTCCAGAACGCAAAAACAATGGGCCTGCCAAATCAATCCCTGTGACTTCAAATGTTGCAGCAACTTTTATTCTATTTTTAGGAAGAGGTGCTAAAGGTGGCTCCGTAAGTTTGCTTTAAATCTTGTACAAGTAATACAATGAGAGATTACTTGTTTTTCTATTTTATTGACAGAAATAATCAATAATTTTCCCTCAAATTGGAAATGAGAGTTCGAAGTCCGGCATGCTGAAACTTATAATGTTTCTATTGTATCAATCGACGAAGGATTCATGGTTACTCGGCAACAATATTAGGCACTTAAAATTCTCATCTTCATCTCCCAGAACGCAAAAAATGAGCTTAATTCTAACTTTAAGAACGTCGGTATCATCTTTGAAAGTTTGTATATTTTTCAATGCTTTCATTTTGCATCCTGCAAAACTTTCCGTTTGAATTAACTTTAGCAAACAGTTTTCATCTGATTGGACTTCGTAAAGTAAATAAAATAAAGTAAATTGTCAGTCAAGTTAACTGATTCATGCTCCACATTACTGACTATTGTTTTCCTTTTCTCTGATTCAACTGAATTTTCATCAATAATTTGTTTCTTATTCAAAGACCAGAATTCTTGTGACTTTGATAATCATTCTGAACTTTCCCATCAATTGCTCTTCAATAAAATCTTTGCATCACAACCTGTGGAAGGAAGGTCTGCCGGATTCATACGACCGGGTACGAAATGTCAATAATCAGAGTTGGTATTTTTTCTTATTTCTGTTACCCTGTTTCTTTCGAATGTATTCCAAGAACTATTCCGTTTAATCCAAGTAAGACCAAGTTAAGACAAGTGATCAATTCCTCTCGTCTTAAAAAATCTTTCCACCATAAAAACTTAAAATAATCTCTATCCTTTGGGTTCAAGTTGATTTATAAAAAGGCATTTTTAATATTTGATGTTGTTCCAATAGCATTTTTACGAATTTGCATTATCAATTTTGGCACCAATTCTAATGAATTTGGATCCTTTTCTAAGCAATTATTCAAGCAATTTCCTTTAGAGTCTTTTGCTGAGGCATCGAAAACTGGGCGAATCTTTGTAGTTGTATTTCTAGTCTTTATTACAGGATGATGAGGTAAATAGTGTCCTTTATTCTTATCTTTATTTACAATTTCGATAATTCACTCTCGAATCCACTCATTAACAAAGTCATCATATTAGCTGAAATGTCCTGATCGAATACGATTTTTTGTAGTTGACATCAAACGCTTAGTGGCTAAATTTTTGTTGATTTCTAACTCTGGATATTGACTTTTCCACGGTTAACATACTTCATATCTCTTGTCTTCATTTCTTTTAATAGTTTTACGGAAAAATTCAACTGTTTCTTCATCGGCTACCTACCTTGACGTAATTTCTACAGGATTTTGTGTACCGATTGCATCTAGATTCCATAATTCCGTCAAATCTAAATTGGTAGCATAAATAATATTCTCCAAAGATTTTGACTGTTCGTTTGTTTTCCTTGAAATGTCCATCCGAGTTTTGTTTTTGTAAGGCTACTAAATTTTTATCAGTATTTTCAATTGATCCTGTCAGTAATGTACCAAGATAATCTGCGCCTATTAATAAACCTTTTTCAGGAATGTCTTGCGCTGTATCACTTAATTCTTTATTTTTTCTCTTCAAAATGGGAACATTTCAGGATTACTTACACAAGGAATAGCACCACGTATTTTCTTTTAATCTAAAACGAAATGTTGTGCCGGAAATTCGAACACAAGCTTTGCAATGTAATATTATAAACATTATGGGACTTGTGTTTAGTTTCACTGCCCCCATTAAGTTCATGACTTAACATTTCTTGATTTACTGGTTCCATTCCCAGTTTATCCACAATATTTTTTTTTTATGAAAGATCTCTGAGCAGCGGTATCGAATAGTTCTCAGATAATTAAATATCTGTCTTTATTGATGATTTTTACCAATACCGTTAACAATAATGTAGATAAATTCCTTGGTGACAAGAAAATCTTGGCATCTGATTCAGGCGATGGATTTTGTTTTGTGTCATTTATATTTGGACACATAATACTATGATGTTTTTTCTTGAATATAATACACTTCAAAAATGTCCTATAAATCTTCGAATTAAGACTTGGTTACAAACAAATAAAGCACCCACCTTTCTTCTTTAATATTTATCTTTCTTCTTCCAGTGACATATCAGGAGCTTTAAAGCATTCTGTTGTATTATGAAATGACTTAGTACAAAATATGCATTACTTTTTATTTTTATCAGCTTTTTCTTTTCACTATATACAATGCAAACTGCCGAAGGAATTTTATCTTTCTTCTTTGTTTAATTCTTTGTAACTCTTGATCCTTCGCAAAACCAGATCGAGTAAGTTGTAATCTCTCATCACTTTCGACTTCCGATCGAAGAAATTCTAACAAGTTTCCCAAAATATTCGACTTGTCTTTATTTTCAATGCTGCTACGTGTTCGTTCCCTCTCATATGAGATCTTCTGGAAGAGCTGGCTCTACTAATGGATACAGCATTGCTTCGTACTTTTCAGATGTCACTCCTAATGTATCAAATGCTTTTAACTAGGTTTCTGATTTATCACACAGAGCACGTAAGTTAAATTTTCTGCATTCTTTGCTTGCATTAAAACAAGATTCAAAAGTTCACGAACATAAATTTGGATCAACAACTCACCTTTAGCAAAACGCGATTTCAATTGTTCAGTGGCTTTATTATTATTTGCGCCCTACGGCGGAAATTTTCTACTAAATCTCTTGCCGATGAACCACTTTCTGTCGCTTGCAAAAGATATTGAAATTTATCATCCGAATCAATACTATCATCGTGAATTTTTTTAATTGTCCCCAGAATCCGAGCCAGTTTTTTTATATCGCAGTCAAAACGTTTTAATTCAAACATGGGAAGGCGAAGGATTTCGTTTTGTTTCATTTAATACATCAGAAGTATCACTATTTTCTTTTTTCGTTGCTAAAATAAAATGAACTTTCGTTTTCATAACAATACACTGATGGCGATAATTTTCCGTTAAATCAATGTCATTGGAAAATTCTTCTTCAATATTTTCCATTTCGGACCATATTACTCTAATTTTTTTCATCTAATTCAAATAACTTTTCAGCTTTATCATTTAAAATATTAAATACCAGTATCAATTCAATCTTACTTGCCGGTTCCATTTTCACATCATTTTCAATTTCTTTCAGCGAATTCTTAAATAATCGCCTGAATTGTGTTCTCTCCCGTTTTAGATAATCCATAATGCTGTCGCGGACGCCAATTTGTAAGAAATCTTCCATAATTACCATGGATGTGATACGAGAGAACACTTTAAATGCAAATATTTACATAAATAATTTCAAAAGCATATTTACTTCAAGAAAACGAAATCTGAATAAATTACACCATGTTGCAACTGGTATGATGCTTACACTGCCGTATTATTTTAATGCAGTCCGCGAGTAATCCCAGTTTATTTTATTGTTAAATATAAACATCTCCTCCTTTCATCCTTCCTCTCACCCCTATTTTGACTTTAAACACATCCTAAAGCATGCGCAAAAGCGCGAAGGGTTTTAGAATCCGTTGTCAAACAATAGGCATTGCGTTAAGTTGCGTTCAAATGTCATTCAAAAAGTCCTGAAACTAAAACTCAAAAATCCTAATGAATGTGGTGGAAAAACCTAATTATCACTCTAGTAAGTATAAAAAGAGTATTTGATGGCCTTCAATTCTCAACCATCGGATCAGCAATAAACAACCTCACTGAAAAATTCATGTATTAAAATATTTTATCAAGTAGGAATATTATTTAGGCCTAACGAGGCTGATTTATTTGGAAACAAATGAAGAAATGTCAGAGGTGTGTGCGGTTGGCTAATCTTCTGAAATCTCATATCGAAAGATATCCAGCAGTTCAGCTGACCAGAAAACGTACATCTACAAATCTTTACAGATGGTTGTGTCTTTGTAATTATAAAACATATGTAAGGCTCTGCAAACAAGCCAAATAAGAATTCAATAAATGTGTAGCAAAAATCAAATCTATCGAAAAAAGTAGTTTTGGAAAATTACGATTTCTACTAAAGATGAAATGAAATAACAGAACAATAGTGAGGGAAAGGATAATTCTGTAATTTGGTGTAACAACAAACGATAAATTTTAATTGCACACTTGATGGAAGAAAACATCAAAACATTAAGCAAGAATCTCTAGTAAATAACGAGTGAAAATTGTGTTCTAATAATAATACTCTGTAATAATAGAAAATTGAATCTATAAAATGGTCATTGAAAGAACGCTTCCCCATGGACCAATAGTATAAGCATGAAATATCACTGTGAGGCTGTGAGAGAAGCTGTCCTCAGTGCAATTGGAATTAATTCTCAATGTCAAGCAAGTTTATCACACCACTCCAATAAATTGTCACAGGAATACCTCCTCTTGTTCTAACTGCGTATTAAGAAGCTCTTTGCTATAAGAAAATAAAATTAAAACAACTAATAATACAATCAGAAACCTCATATTAGCCTGAAAAATGTTTTAAAAAAACATCAAAGATCAGGCAATATATTCAGTCCTTCTCAATTTAGAAAATCAAGTAAGTCTTGATAAAGATCAAAAAATTCTAAACAAGAAATGCCACTTTCACAAGCAGATTAAAGACGGACAGAAGAACTGATGACAGCATTTTATGATATGAATGAGGAAAGAAATAAATATGATATAGAATGGATGAAAAAAATTTCGAAACGAAACATGTAGCTCTTATTGAAATAATCCGTCACTGTAATCAAAGTCTGACCCGACAGCTATTCCGACCTTCGAGCTTATCATAACCCTCTCGCTCATCTTCTTATGGCATTACAAATTCAAAAACAATTATACCAGAATAAATATATCATTTAGATTGGATAAATGCACATGGTGGCCACCTAACTAATGAGCATGCAAATGCTCTTGCAAAATGAGTAACAAAAGAAAATATATCTGTAGATATGAAATTATCTCTTAGCCAACTAAAACATTCAATAGCCAAAATTAAAAAAAGAAATGGCAAGCACAAAAGTAGATTGATATATTTCATAATCCTGAAAACTTCTTTCAGAAATGACAAAAGGAACAAGAAAGAAGCATTGCTTTTCGCAGGTTCCCATATATCTTTAACATTTAGCTTAAGAAACACAGAACTAGTGCAGTTTTGTAGAGCAACAAAAAGGTTGGCAACTCCATGACTTTTACAAATCAAGACAATGAAAATAGGGATTCTAGGAAATAACTTCTCCAGGAAAAGACAAAATTCTCTTGAATTTCATAATGAACAGGGACCCGCTTTGAAATTTGCCACCAATAGCTGCAAAAATTTGAATTCATAAACGTTACATTTATATACGCTAATTTTCATATATTCCTTATTTAATTTCTCTCTTTCTCCCTACGTTTCATCTATATAATTTGTTTTTGATCGACAAACTGTATATAGTTTTTTTATTTTTCATTCACTGTCTTTGGCAACCAGCTAATTTGCCCAAATATTGATAATGATTAATATAAAATCTCTTATGCATAACTTGTTCATGAGTCACAGTATTTTTTTTTTTTTTTAGTATTAAATTGTGACTAAAGTAAAGTTGTGTATTTCAGGCCAGATTGACAAAGTTTGTAGCTCTAGATCAAATAACGATATCATTTGGAAAGGTGTGTGTGTGTGTGCGTGCGTGCGTTCGTGTGTGTGCGTGCGTGCGTACGTTTGTGTGTGTGTGTGTGTGTGTGTGTGCGTGCGTGCGTGCGTGCGTGTGTGCGTGCGTGTGTGTGTGTGTGTGTGTGTGTGTGTGTGTGTGTGTGTGTGTGTGTGTGTGTGTGTGTGTGTGTGTTAAGAGGAAAGCTTGAAAATTCATACTAGATATTTTTTTTTGTCAGAGCTTTAAAACACTTTTTGTTAAGACATGAAAATCAAAAGGCTGCTACTTTAAACATATTACGTTCATCCCCAAAATATAACATGTTATATTCTGGAGCTTATGCGACTTCTTATTTTCTCCTCTCACTTCCCAATAAACATTTTCCAGTCTTAAAGTATAATACGAAAGCAAAATTCAGAAATAAATTAGTTACTAGAAATAAATAGGAAATCTGTTCCATTCTTTTTGAAAAATGAGTCTGAAGTTCCTGTATTTAATAGAAGTCATGAAGCAGCAATACAGTTTGAAAGTTGGTGCCAAAGACCTGTGGAAATGCTAGGGAAGTCGAAACTTTGGACCCAGATCAGGCAGAAAAGCGAATGACAACCGGAAGTTTCGCTGGAGGATTCGATTCAGTTGTAAATGGTTTACAGAGTTCGAAGCAAATTTTATATATATATTAATTTACTATTCAGAAAAAAACTTTCTTAAGATTTTTATCGAAGTTGATTGCATTTAAATCACTCACTACGTGTAACCGTGACATTTTAATGTGTACTGTGTATGGAAAGCTACATTTTTTTTTTTTTTTTTGCTATTTACTTTTATTTCATTTTTTTTTTTCGATTATTTTGAATCAATTAAAATTCCCATGTTAAGTTAGACCGCCTCGCCCCCCCCCGAATGTCAAACTTTTCGTTCAGTCCCACCTGTCAGGATATTCAGGATATCAATATATATATGTAAAATATCAGAGAGCTGTTGTTTTAAAAATAATATTGATATTAAGTATTATTTTTGCATGTAGATACTTTTTATTTTATTTATGCATTTTTATTTCATTTTTTACTTTGATACTTTAGAACAAAATAGTTAGGCTGTTAGAGTGAGACTAATTAAAAATTTAATAACGGAAATGATACATTCAAAAATTTATAAAAAACAGTTTATTTATTATACACAACAGATTATCTTTTGTAAAAAAAATTTCAATGATGTATAAATAAAGCAGGTTGTTTATTATTTCCAATGGAATGCAGATGTAAGCACAAAAACTATATATTGTATAAGTAACAAAACCTTTGTAACAGTTGCCTTTTCACTTTTAAAATGCATTCTGTTTTTACAGGAAGTATGCTATGATGAGTCATGTTACTTATTTTTGCTGTGGGATGAGAGTGGCTGCCTGCGTGTTCAAGTATATTTCTGCTCCTTCTAACCACATGTAATCCTATGCATTGCTTTGTTTATCCAGTCAGATGGGTAAGAAAAAGAAATGGAATCGACCCCTCTGTGATAACACTAACCAGTGCTTCCCTCAGGGGGAGTTCTGTATTAATGTAGAACACCCGGATTCCAATAACTTTCAGACTTTCGAGCCACGTCTAGGAGTGACAGTGCCCAACTGGTCAAGACCTTCTATACAGTCTCAGCTGCGGTGCGAAATATGCGAGCGCGTATTCCAGTATCCTAGTCAACTGCGCGATCATATGCTAATTCATACTCGTGTGCGGCGATTTGTTTGTCAAGTATGTGGAATGAAGTTTATGAAAGAGCATCATCTTAAAGCTCATCAAGCTACTCATAGCTCGGTGAAGCCTTTCGCTTGTCCCATATGTGGACGCACATTTACATTAAAAGCAAACATGGAAAGACATACATACATACATAACACAGAACGACGTTTCACTTGCGATCAGTGTGGGAAAAAGTTCTCTCAGCCACAAACATTAAAAATGCACATGATTTCACACTCTGATGTGAAGCCATTTGCCTGCAACATCTGCGGGAAAGGTTTGTCCAGGGCACATAATCTCAGAGCGCACATGGCGATCCATCGGAATAACAAACCTTTCAAATGCCATCTTTGTAATAGCTCTTTCACACTGAAAGGAAACATGCAAAGGCATCTTAAAGAAAAACATGGTGTGACGGAAGCCGAGATACCTCAACATCAAGAACCGGCCCCAAGTTTGTCCAGCGAAAGTTTCATCTTGTCACTAGATCCAGCCGATGCAGTAGGTTCGCCTACAGGATCCAGAATTAGTGAGGAGGACATGTCTCAGAACTGTAACCACAACCAAGCTGCTGATCTACCTCAAAACAATAAACGCAGGAAAAATCCCCCCAAAAGAGTGAAATGCGAAACTCCAAACAGCGAACATGAGAACATTAGTAAAAGTTCACCCAGTGATCAGGATCACCATCGCCAACCAGAATACCAGGGTGTTCCAGTGTCAACTGTGAACAATGTGATGCCCGCTCCAAATAATTTCCAGCAAGTTCAGTCAAACACACTAGTGCCAGTGAACAACTCTTTTCCTTCCAGTTCACAGTTACAGCTGTGTAATCCTCCTCTAAATGTGGGAAATCCGTCAGATCATAAACCATTTACTCCATGTGCTTTGCCTTTACAAGCGAGTTTAGGGCATTCCAGCTTTGGACCTGTGTCAGTGGCTAGTTTCTTGCCCAGGCCTCCTGGGTTCTATGCAGACAGTGGCATGCTGACAGTTCCGCCAAATCCATTCCCAAATGAAAATGTAGAATCCAAGCTTCAGACGATTCATTCAGCTATTGATGATTTAGCGGGTAAACTATCTTCTCCACATGAGAAGGTTATGGCGATACATGAAGCTCTGGACGAACTCATACATTTGCGTCCAGAAAATCCAGCAAATAACTTTAGATGTGTCAAAAATGAAAGAATGGGAAATTAAACGATTTTTTAGGGGAAAGATTATAGTTTTTATTAATTTTCTTGTTGATGCCTGCTATTAACAAAACATTCCAAAATGACACCTTTATTTTCGGGACTAAGTAAAAATGCTGTTAAATAATAAAAATTTCCTTGTGACTTTATCCAGTTGCTTGTTTTATATTTAAATTTTCAATCTTACCCATCTTAATATTAAAAATACCTGTTACAGCAAATGGATCATAATAATTTCATTGCTCTCTACATAGATATTCAAACTCCAAGCATATTTTTATAAATCATTTTAAATCATTCCAGTTCAATCTTTAAAATCTAATAAGCTGAAAATGGTTTTCATTATGTAAAACTTCTATTTTAATTTTTTTTTTTTTTTTTTTTTTTTATGAAATAAGTAAACTTTGATAATTGTATTTTTTAATTATTTGTATACATTTTGACAATTATTGCACCGTTTGGATACTAAGAATTTTTTTTAAAGTTTACTTTGAAAATCTATTTCATTCTGTACTTTCTCTCTTTTGTTTTTAAATACCATCACTACTACAAAATACATTAAACTAAAATTATTTTAGAGTAAAAGAATTAAGTAGATTAAAAGTTAGTTGACATATTTGATTATATATATTTTTAAATGGATGAATTTTTTATTATATTTATACTTTTCATATTGTGCATTAAACTAAACTATATACTTTATATTCAATATTATGTTTCATAAATTTTGCAAATATATATTAGTCGCATTAAAATAAATATATTAATATATTAGATGAGTTAATTTTTTTAATGAAATTAAATTTTTTTTCAATGAAAAATTTAATTATTACCAAATTTTCAGATGAATTAATTACATTTAGTTGGCAGCTTTGATTAAAAACTATTTTCAATTCCCATGTGTATAATGTATTAAAAATTGAAATAACAAACACTGTTATATATATATATATATCTTTATGTTTGAAATTGCAGCTGTTATGTAATATTTGATAATTCTTCTGGGGAATTTTTTATGAGTGTAATCAATTCAAAAATTATCAATTTTATATTTTTCAGTCCAAATGAAACAATTTTACGCTTTTAAAAATGAATTTTTAAGACATTGTTGTTTGTATATGCTATGATTGAATTTAATAATTATTTATAAAGTTTTCTTTTGGAATTACTTTTTTATTTCTTTTTCTTTTTATATTAGTTACTATTTTATTAAAATGAATGTTCTTGACTATTATAGAAAATTGTTTCATATAATTTGCTCAAAAAAATCTAAGTCATATTTTTATTTCCTATGTGATAGGTTTGATGTGTGATGTCCATATTTCCTGAATAACAACATGTATCTGATTAAAACAAGGCAGTCTATGCAAATAATAGTTTTGTATTAAGAAACTAGAAATAATATTATAGAATACATAAATATTACTTCTTAGATACACTGTATCTGTCTGATTTGCCTTATTGCAAATCTTAAAAAAGAGCAAATTTAGTAAAACTGGTTGATAATTTTCCATGCACATTTCAGTATATGTACGAGAGGTGATTGCAAATTTAACTTAAAATGAATATATATACAGATTTCCTAACTAAAAACAACAAATTAGATTGACATATTCGATTTTGTTTATCTATATAAATGAAGCACTTAAAAATTTTTTTATTTGAATAAATTATGGCAAATGTAAGAGCAAAGTAAACAATGAAAACTGATGGAAATATTATCATAGATTATCAAACAAACAAAAACTGCTTTTGAAAGAAATTATCAACTACTTATAGCAATTTAAAATCCAAATTAAAGTATCAAAATTAAAGTAAAGAAATATACAACTTCCATTATCAGATATATTTAATTATCATGCTTAGTATTCAATTTCAAAACCATAATTTTCCACACATTTTGAAATAAATTAGAAATGTCTAAATTTTCTGAAAACCAGATTTCTAATTTCATACAGGAAAAAATGGTGAATCTGACAGTTGCAATTGAATGGAAGGAGCATTTATTAAAAAGTGCATGTTGCAATTCAGGAATTATGATAGCTGTCTTAAATAATACAAAAATCATGTTCTTGTACTATGTTGCTCAGTGTATAGAGCAGTGTTTCGAAGAAACGGTGCTCAGCAGATAAATGCATTGTGACAACTTGATATTCATATTCATTTATCAGCAACCTGTACAAATGAATGTAACGTTTTTATGTGTCTGCATGGTTATGATAGTCATATTAAAGAGAAACAAACTGGATATTTTTCTCGACTATTTTAATTTCGGAAATTTGTCATTTGAAAGCCTTTGATCAATATTTAAGAATACTAAACTGAAGTTAAATGGTTTGAGAATCATATTTTGCTACTTCTTGCATAAATAATTTGTTAATAGTGTTCTAAATTATATTTGGTTCCTGAGTAACAAAAGGTTTGACTAGATCTTTTAATGTTATTAACTATTTTTTATTGAAAAGATAAAAATGTAGTATAAGACTTATAAAATACATTTTAATGGTATAAAGTTGGTATTATCAACTTACTAAAATATTTCTAAACGAGCAGCTAAGTCTATTGCAAATCTTGTCTAGTAATCAGTATAATTCTCAATAACTCTCTTCAGCAAGACTCTGTTTTAAGTACAAATTCAATTTATCAAACATTAATTATTAAATGGAGATATTGTTCTAATCAAGTATTTTTAATCAAGTAGTAGTACAAACATCATCAAAAGCGTTTTTTCCTACCTTGTTTATCACATGTATTTGGTTTCCCAGATAAATTTAGCATAAAGAACTAACTACAAGAACCAATGTTATTTTACAGCCAACATTCAGGGTATATAGTGAGAAACTGCTGCAAAAAATAAGTACTTTTAAACACCTAGGCCAAAAAAATTAAGAATCTTTGTATAAGTATGCATATGTAAATTATACATTTTCTAAGCGTAAGATTTTTTTTTTCTGTTTTATAATAATGCACAGTTTTTACTCAAAAATTTTTTAATTAATTTTAAATGCCTATTCTTTACATTTTAATATTTATTTCTGTATTTGCACAACGTCTTCTGTTGAGAAATTTTGGATTTGGCAAAAACATAGAAATGATCATACAAATGAAGCGGGGGGGGGGAACTATCAATAGCCAAAAATTAAGTTAACTTTTAAAATTAATAAGTTTCCATATTCTTTTAAATAGACATTGATTTCTGAAATTGTCAATAGTTATTAGCACAGCATGACCAAAAATTTTGTATTTGATTTTTATATAAGCAACAACAAATAAGATTCAACATGGCTTGCATGGAAAAAGTAAATTTCTTCCTGCACCAACTTTTAATTATTTTATTTGCAGTCATAAAGCGAAGAGCTAAAGCATTCCTATGTTTATCATCATATGACTGCAAAAATGTTATGAAATTGATGATAGAAGAATGCCATGTTCTAAATGAGTTTTTTTTTATCGTTTTTAATAGAAAATAATAGCAGCTTTCACAAATAATCAGACTAAAAAGAAATTTCTTATCGCCTCTCACTTCTAAGGTTTAGTAAAGGCCTTTTTTGAACACTTAACGTCCCTGTTGTTGTTTCTAATGGTACTTGTCATAAACAAGCCCACTGACTTTAGAAGTCAGTGATTTTAAGCCAAGGGGGCGTCTCTTGTTTTTCAGTAGCGCCATCTAGGGCCAAGTGTACGACTTAGCTACATACACGTAACAACCCTTTTTACGGGGCGGACTTCATTTATGCATTTCATTCACTCATCCACAGATCGTAATTTAGAACTCAATCAGAGAACGATCATCCCTGATCCAGTACCCCCAGTGGTATTACTCTCGACAGGGAGAACTTTGTGACCACAACATATTTATACGTGCGCCAGCCACCATACACACGAGGAGTCTTCGGCCGGTGGGGTTTGAACTCGCAACCCAAGGGACGCGAATCCAACGCCCTACTAGCCAGGCTATCCCTAACGTTCCTAAAATTTAATGAAAACCTACTTTTTAACCTATTAGTAAAAATTCTTAGTTAAAAAAAATTACAGAAGAAATTTTTATATATTTTACGAAGAAATGGAAATGCTTTAACAAGTCCTAGTTTTCATAAATAATGGAAACAGCCCCCCCCCCAAATCAGTTCTGTAAGAAATAAAATCAGCGGGGGGCGTCTCCCCAAAAATTTCTGGCATACTGACAAAAAATCCATTGTATGGCATTGGCATACATAGCTACGAAATATCAACCTCTGAAGTGATTTTAGAATTTTTACTGGATCTGTCGTGTACTCTTTGACGAGTGTTTTGATGATTAATCTCTGGTATGCGATTAATAGTATTCGAAAATCGAGTTTGCATTTTAGATACGTCTTTCCAAACCGATTGAAACAAAACATTGATCCAAAACTATATTTGCAGTCACGAAATCCCATATCAAATTTGATCTTTTTAAGTCACTGCGTTTTTGAGCTATCGCGTTTGCCTGTTTCTGAAAGTACATATGGTGAGCTCTTCGAATTTGGCTCAAAATTTGACAGATGTCTATGTTGTAGATGTTAAATCTGTGTGCCGAATTTTATCCATCTAGCTCTCTTCGTTTTGTGGTTATCGTGCTAACTTATATTCGAACAGTCGGATGGACAAAAAAATTTCCTCTGAACGGATGTTGCTGAAAATTTTATCGAAATCTGCAAGTTCGGTGTGAAGACCAAATTTCATCCATCTAGTTCAAATTGTTTTTGTGTTACTTTTGACAAAGACAGACATTTTCCGAATTCCGAGGTTTGAAACACGGAGACTCGTCAAAATCTCGAGTTCGAAATTTTTGACGAATGCAATTCTCTTCCTTCTCTAAATTTTATATATGAGAGAGTAAAAATGCCAATTGAAGTATCTTTTGGATAAAGCATTTCTTGAAACCAGCCCGTGACAATATACCACAATGCTTCAAAATTTAATAAAACTCACCAAAGAATTTTATTCAGTGAACTGCTTTAATTTTTTTAAAAGTTTAAATAAAAGCAAAGAAAGCATTTATTTCCCCTTTTATTACAACTTTAACAGCTTCAAAATAATGTGATTTAATGATTCGAAAAATCATTGATATTATTTTGAATTTCATTATGACAATAATCATTGTTAACGGTCCAAAACTGATTTCTCAAAAATTATTAAAACTAAAGAAAGCAATGCATACATTCAAAGAAAATCGTTGAAAAGCCTTTTTTTTTTTTTTTTAACTTTTAATACAGTGTTAAAATAATTTATGTGCTATAGTATGCTTTGATGTTATGATGAAAACACGTTAAAATTCTGTGTTTATTTTTTAATTAGACTCTGAATTAAAAGTTTGAGAAATCCGTTCTTAATGCCCCAAAAATAACTTCCAAAATTTTTATGCTCATAACTTCATGCCTTTATGTTGGACGTTGCTCAGGAAAAAACCTTTATAATTAAGAGAGGTTTGATTGGGGAAACAAATTCTATAAAAAATATTAAAATAAAAAAAAAATCGTTATAAAATTATAGAAAACCTGAAAAATAATTATTATAAAAATTGGAAAACTTTTTTTTTTTATTTCTTTAAAAATTTTAAATGCTAGATCCAGCAGCCCCCCCCCCCGAGTCAAAACAAATTTGGCGAGATTGGTCCAATAAATAAATTTTTCTAAATGGATGGGAGCATTCAAAAAATACCACGAAAGATGACCATTGAAAATTAAAGGCTTCAAGTTAAAAGTTCATCAGACTAGATTTTACTCGATTGACTGACATAATTACATACCGCAATCAATGACAATTTCATGTAGTATAGTTGAATACCTGTAAAGCCTTTAATATATCAAAGAGAATAATTATCGAATACATTTCTGTTTTTAGAGCAGCTTTTACCATGGTGCTGTGGCGGATTTCCGCACAAGCGTTGGAGGCGGTGGCCTCGTGACTTGATATCTGGGGGGCTCAAAATCTATATCGTAATGCTGCATCGGCAGCAATTTTTTTTCATTGAAGATTTGTTCAGAATTTTCCCCCCCTTTTACTCAGAAGAAGAAGAAGAAGAAGAAAAAAAAAAAAAAAAAAAAAAAAAAGGAAAGAAACTGAATTAAAAGGAAAAGAGTAAACCAAACATAGAAAAACTAAAAATAAATAATTTCAAAAGTGGTGGTGATATTCAAGAAATTTCTCAGATATAAAAAATTATAAGATCTTGAAAAAAACCCGAAATATTAAAGCCATTTGTTCCAAATAAATTGCAATAATATTAACAAAATCATATTACTTTAATACTTTTATTAACTGTGGGAGATATGACATACCGGGACGTGGGATGATCTAAATGCTTTCTATTTTTTTTTTTTTTTCAGGAGCAAAGAAGACATTGTGTTTTATTTATTTGATTTACAAGGATAGTATAATGTCTTGATCCAGACTGATCAAATAACGAAGCAAAATTTCCAGACAATTCTTTATTTTACAGCCCTATATATATAAAAGAACAACTTGTTCTAATCTTGGTTAAATGAATAGTTATTTACACCTGTAGTAGGAAACACAACAGTCGAAGTCGAAGGTTTATCTTGAAACTCGGTTCTCCATCAATACGGAGAAACAATACCGCAGGGAACTACCAGGTTGTTAGTCAACCCGACCACTCCAGGGGTAGATCTCGGACTCCGAACTCGTTTGCGTAGTCCAACAGTCTGCCTGCAATTCGTTTCTTCTCCTCTCCCTAAAAAAAAAAAAAAAAAAAAAAATCTCCGCACTTTATTTTGGCGACAATCTCCGCCTTTTAATTTACATTAGTCATTTTAGCTCTCTTTCGGCCGATCGGGGTTCAGCAATATGCTCCCTTAGCGGCGCCAGCCGGCCGTGGGAAGTTCCTTTTAATGATGCACCTTTCATAACTGATTATTCTGGAACACGGAGTTATCATAGTCCTTTCACAATGAGAAACATTTAGCATCCAGATGTTTGGACACCCCTTTCTCTTTGAAGGTAATCTCAATATCTCTTGGACGAGGAATTCCCACATGTGGTCTTTCACTGTAGTCGCTAATGCACAGATGCGAGACCACCCAGGTGAAAAGATCCACCATCTGGCTATCTCGAGGAGTTTAGTAATTAACAGCGACGACACAGCTGACTGTAAATGTCTTATCAGTACTGGGAAACGGGGAATGTTACAGTAGTGTACTCAAATGTGTTATAATTAAAATGAACTTTCTGTCAAATTTCAGAATATTTCTCTCATGATTTATTTCAAATTTGTTTGCACATCCATGAGATCCATTTTTCGTTGGCTAACCGATTCACAAAACATTTCTCAGCTAACATAAGATAAAGGAAGGGAAAAAATGCCCCGTTTTACAAGAAATGTCAATGCCATTCCCTGCACCGACAAAAGGGTGTGACATTGACCTCACTTTTGACATAAGGCGGAGGGAATGATATTATTTTGTAGATACTTTTGTTTATTTCCGTTTACTGTCGTCTACATTTCCATTAATGTATTTTATTCTAGCGAGATTTTCTTTTTGCTGACTTTTTGAAGATGCCAGCTTCTATACACATTTTTCAAGTATCGAAACAAACAAATGCCGTCTTTTTAGAATTAAAAATATAGTTTTTCTCAGCTATCATAATTATTTATTCAGTGCCATTTTTTAATGATTTAAAGAGAATTCATTCTATAGTTTTGTAAATGTTTTAATTTTTTAAAAAAAATGGTCGTATTGATAACAAAAAAAATAATAAAGAATGGAAAGATAATTTTAATTTTATTGCTTGCCATTTTCTTATTTTTAAATAAAAGAAAACATTTTTGATTTCTTATTTTAAAAATTTCCATAATAAATAAAGAATATATAACTATTTAAATTTACCCAGTTGAAATTTTCTGAAAACATACTTAAAAAAAATGAAGCGTTATTCTTAGGATTTATTTCCAACATAGGAAAAAAAGCAATTAAAAATACACTTCACTTCAGTTTTTATTAAAGTGAACTCAGTTATAGGAATGCTAACATTTATTAAAACCGAAGAATTGATAATTAGTCACTGATTTAACCTCTTCTCTGCTGTGCTTTTTTCTTTAATTCGTTAGTTTCCCCCCTCCCCTCTTTCATGTCAGATTATGAAATTTTTTACTTCCTCTTTTTTTCCTCAAATGCTATTTAGATTCGGGGCGGGGGAGGATTTGACATGTATTTATCTAATCGAATTACATATTAATTCTGGAAATTTTGAAGTATTAGTATCTTCAAATGCATGTTGTGTATCACATGTTACGAATTACGCATTTACATTTACAATATTCAAATCATAAATTGTTTCAGGAAATTTAAGAACTGTCAGTCTTATGATTTAACGCGAACACTTCATTCCTCGAACAAAACAAACAAATAAAAAACTTGTGTTTTTTTTTATCTGTTTTTTTATGTCGTTGAAAGTATGCTTTTTATTTTTGCTGGTTTTAAATATTTTGGAAACCATGCCGAATGTTTCAGAAAAACCACATCTTTAAATACGAAGGCTAAGTATTTTTTTAAAATTATATATTTAATCATTCTGTACTAAAAGTTTAATGCTTTATTATAATTACTTTTTTAATTTTAATTCAATGTTATATAACTCTAGAAAAAATATCTAGTTCCGACTCTCTTGTGTGTTTGTCCTTCTAAGTAAACCTGTGCACACTTGGCGAATAAAATCTTTTTAATAATATTCAGAAGCATTGACAGTAAACATTTTTTTAAAACTCTTTTATTGAAAAATATTTAAGTTACTCAATAATATTTAAATAATTTTTAGCGATAATAAATTTAATAATATATTTAAAATATTATTTAAATTAGTACTAGTAATTTAATTATTTTTAACTTGCACTTTTACTAAAAATGAACAAGGTGCAACTGCGATTTCCCGAACATCAAATAGAAAGGTGGGGGGGGGGGGAAATATTTAAATAAGCAATTTTCCTTCAACCAGATAATATTTTCTCTAAGTATTATTTTTAAAAAATTTTAGAAGAGAAAATTTTATATATTTTCTTCTTTAATTATTATCTGGATTGTTAATAGAAAATACCACTCAATCCTTCGGTCAAAGGATGTAGATACTTTTATACATATTCAAAGTTTGGAAAGAATGTAAATAATAATATTTTCACCTAACAGTTACTTTATGCCATTTTATCCATTTATGTTAATATTTTTTTATATAAAAATGGTGCACTTTTTTTATTTGATATATACATATAATGTAGAAATTGCTAGAAAGTAAGCGCAAAGTTAAAATTAAAAGTTTAATTCTTATTACTTTCTCGTTATAAATAGAATTTACCTAGAAGGGGGCCTCAAAATAATTTAGCGCCTGTGACCTCATGTAAAAATCCGATACTGCCATGCTCGATAATCTTTTTGATGCACCAAATTTATCCTACCTTTTCTTATTTTCCGTTGATCGGATAAATCTGCATATTCTCCTTTAAAAAAACACATAAAAGTCTAACGATAACTTACCAGGCATAACTTAAATAAATTCTTCGACATCTAAAACATTGAAAATTGAAGTTCGGAGTTTTTCTATTCGCAATAAGTATGGCACAGTACGCAATTCGTATTCGTTTGCAATTCCTCTTCCAGATAACTATACCAGTATTTTAATAAATGGCAATGCACATTGTTGAAGAAAATGGGGACAAGAAAAGAAAATGAATCACTAAGCATTATCTTAATATATGCTGGAACCCTTGGATTCCTTTTTCGAATTCTCCCCTTTGGTTGATTTTCTTTTTTTATACATTCGGTAAACAAGCCTTTACGACCATGATTTTGAACTATCATATTCAACTTATATGGGAACAAAACAAAGCGAAAAACTTTCTTAGCTCTTCACAAGAAAATCAAGCACTTTTTAAAGACCTTTTCTGAAAATTAAGTGCTTTCAAGGTACTTAAAAGTGGTCTTCAAATTTAAATACTTTTCATGATGATGACAAAGGCAATTGAAGTACAAAAGTAAAAAGATCATTTTGAACCCATACCAATTTTCAAATAAGAAATTCTTCGACTTCTATTGTAGTAACACAGGGTCGTACATTTTACGATTTGTAGAATAATGAAGGAAGGCATCTATGTCTGATATGGAAATCTTTCTTCCACACCCAAATTCGATACACAGTTTTGGTATTAAAAAGGGCCAAATTTTATTAATCTATTGTGTTTGAAATTTATCACATGCATGCAAATGACAAGTGGCAAACCATTAGATGGATTTGGCTCAAAATTTGAAACATTTTAATATTCTAGTGATAAAACTATTTGTAAAATTTCATCATTGTAGTTAGTTATGTTTCTAAGTTACCATATACACATTCTAATGGACAACCTTCAGCAGACAAAATTTGGAAGAGACTTCATCCACTTAGCCCATCTTTGAGTTATGTTCTTGGACAGATATTATTTCATAATTGATTTTTATCAACTCAGAGACATTTGACTTTTTTTTAAAAAATTATTGCCATACATTATTTTTGTATACGAGACAGCAAAACCATAAGTAGCCTCATTTACTTTTATGTAACAATATATATAAATTGTGAATATCTGAAATCCAATTTTTTAAAATTTTAGCTGATTATTGAATGCTTATTAAATTAAAATTAGATCATTCACCTTCAAATTAGGTATTTTGATGTGGATTAAAAGCCAAACAATTATGTGCCTCCCTCTTAACTGTTTTATTTCCTTTACTATCTAATAAAATGACACCTATTTTGGGAATGCTTTCTTATTTGGATTCAAATGAAAATCCATTGAATACTTGACTTATCTATGTATTCGAAGTAATTATAGTATTGGATTATAATCGTTATGAATGGTTTATTTTTGGCTTACAACTATCAAAATTCGCTAAATCGATGCACGAATGGCATACGGGCAAAACAGTTAAGGGGTTAAAGGTATATTAATATCTGCTTTAAAGAACCAATCCACGCTTTTTCTGTAATACAACAAACTGAAACAAGCATTTAATTTGATAATTATCTTACTCAAATGCCAAGAAAAATTCTTGTATTACCTCCTCCCCTCCCCTCAGACTACTCATGCCACCCCCACCCCCAAAATGAAATAAAGTCAATCTAGATTCAGTTAATGAATAGAAATTTAGGATTTTCTAACTTGCAAGACAATATGTAGTATTTGTCATTTGTCCACTGCATACTAAACAAAATGGTTTAGAGAAAACATGTTATTAGTCATACAATTAAGCAATAATAGTTTCTGTCGAATATTGAAGGTGGAATGAAAAACTGTAATGGGGGCTATCATTAATAAAAATACTTCCTTTTAACTCACATTTGATAATTCGGGAACACCTAAACTTAACAGTTCCATTCGGATTGACAAGCCTGCTGCTCATAAGCCAGCACACTATATTCATTCAAATCTAATACATAAAAATGATTTTCTTGTTTGTTCGTCTTTTATGTGCTGCCATACCGTTTATCCGATTGTGATAAAACTTTGCCAATTTATTGCTTGCATTTGCATGAAAGTTATAGACATAGTTTCAGCATTTATTTTGAACACAATGAAATTTAGAAACAAATCATTTCTATGTTCATCCAACTGGAATAAAACTTTAGCAATTTACTGCTTACACTTGTACACAGGTTATAGGCATAGTACATTAATTATATTATGTCTATTATATAAAAATGAATTTTTGTTTTTATCTGCTGCCATACCATTGGCAGCAATAAAACTTTGCCAACTGATTGCATGCACTTCTGTGAAAGTCATAGGCACAGTATAATTATTAGCATTTATTTTGAACACAATGAAATTTGCAAACATATCGTTTCATAAGTTTCTATGATTTAACAATATTTTAAAATTGACAAAAGACAAACAGTAAATGGCACATGTCATTTGGAGTTAATTGCACATATATCAAATAAAATAAAATAAATCAATTATTATCACTGAATGTGAGAAATGAAATCGAAAATATTTAGTGAAAGTGCTATTTCTTTTTTCTTTTCTTCAATAAATAGTCATCAACACAACATGTATTCATTCAGCATATTTTGGCTGTGGAGAACCACACATATTATTCAGTTTATTTCACACATACGAAATAGAATTATTGTCGATGCCGAGCAAGGTAAACCACATATAATGGAAATTTTCCAGTGCAAACAATAATTTTTCTATTCAGTAAATTGACAAATGATATGTCAGTTATACAAGCATATATTGTGTTAATTGCTTCATCAAAAAATAAACCTCCCAAATGCTCATCATTTAGTAGATCTATCAGCACAGCACATAGAAATAAGCAAATTTGAGCTCCTCAAACAAACAAGAAACAACAAGCAAGCAATGAAGCAGATTGTTTACAAATTGCAAATTCACTTGCTTAGGAATCTCAAGATCAACATGCAGCAAGAAGTGAAAGATATTTAAGTACAACCCGATCACGCATATTCAAATTAAAACACCAACATGCAATAAGAATCGAGACAACTATTCTTAAAGGAAAGTCAAAAGGAAGATGTCCTCATTCCACACATTCCCACTGATAGGCCTTTTGGTTTCTCATTCACTTGCATTCTCTGTGACTATTGTGTCCTCAACAAGGCGCAAAGTCAATCAGTTCAAGTGTGTGGATTGAACCTAGAAAATCCATGTTTTTCGCATGGCCAGTTGAGTCGAACAACCAAGAAATGTAATTGCTTTTGCTGAAGACGGAAAAACAAAAAACACTGTCTACACTAAAGCACTTCAATAATAAAGTTAAAATAAATAAATATTATTTATACTTCTCCTTTATATATCATTAAATTTCAATAAATGTATTCATTGTCAATAAGAAAACATAATTCTATCATTCCTAATTAAATAGGATAGCTATTTCAAACGATATTTCCAAAATTATTTATCCTGCGGCAGCATAATGCCAGGTACCAGCTAGTGGGTTTTAAAAATTGTATGCAAAACATAGATTCAATATGTGTACATATAATTTCTAAACATAATGTGAAAAATACAAGTTGAAAATACATTATATTTTGAAATTCATTTTTGTGGTTTTAAGTTGAGAAAGAAATATTAGTAATTGATTTCAACTATTTTATAATTTAGAAGAGTGCAGAAATAATTCAGTATTTACATACATACTTTATTCAACACTTTTAGAATTTACATTTCTTTTTTTATTATTATTTTGAGCTTTCATTTTAATAAAAATATCCATTATTTCAAAACCTCTGTTTGTACCAAAAGAATTTAAATTAGCAGTATTACTAAGTTACAAAAACATTTCTTTCCAAAGAATTTTCTAGTCAAATTTATCATTTCTAAAAATGTAAGTTCAGAATAGTTATGATATGAATAATTAAAAATAATACCAAAGCAATGAACACTTCAAGAAAGTTTAATGATGCCAAGTGAATTTTTTTAAATACTTAATAGACTTGCAAGTTCCTTAACAGTGAAAAAGTCTACCCCCCCCCCACACAATTTTAGCTTTGAAAAAAATATTGAAAATTGAGAAACTTTTCTTTAGTCTTGAGGGCTACATAGTGAAAGTATCTATACAGTTACATAACCGTAACATGAAACAAAGCTCTTTAAGAATGTGTCCCTAGCATTTTATCAATCCTGTCGCCCTTTAGTTACATTAGTGATGTTTAATGAACATAGAGCAATTAGCATCCAATAAAAACATTTCATTGATAGTAAAAACTTTTTTAAAAAATGAAGAAAATACTGAAAATGCTAATTTTATTTTTGAATATATTTATTACATAAAAATGAAAACACATACTTAATACACATTGGAAATCAACATACAGACAAGAAATATTCTTTAAGAAAATACTATCTGTGCCGCCTTCTATCTGGAGATCTGTTTCGATGTCCACGTTTTCTAGAATAAAAGGCAAAAATATAAAAAGCAAATCAATTTTTTTAAGTTATTATTACAAGGAAAAAAAAATTAATTGTTTTCGGATATCAATCTATACTCAATAAAATGGAAAACATCAATAATGTTTTTTTAAAACGTGATTTTTACAGCAGAATTTAAACAGCAGAACTAGGTTAATTCCGAACTAAAAGGACTATATTAATTTGATTTATTCAAAAATTCAAATTTAAAAAAATAATTACATCTAGAGGAGGAAAAAACTTTTAAATTAAAAATAGTTTCAAAAATGTATTTTGTATTTAACAATGTTAAGATATAAAATAATAATTATTATATAGGAAAAAATAATAATTTATATTTATTATTTAAAAAATAAAACACTTTGAATACAACAATTATCGAATAACACCTCAAAATAAATTAAAATTTAATTGTGACTGACTGCATTGCCATATGAATTAAAGCAAATACAATATATACATATTTAACTAACAATTCAAAATTAAACTTTTCCTCCCTTGCAATTTTTAGTTTTGATTTCAAATTGAGAAAAATAAATTTGAATTTAAATGATATTTCAAAATAATAGGAAATCAAAAGAATTAGAAAAAGAATCTGAATTATCCAAATTGCACTGTATAATTGAAAATATTAAATATGCATGATTTTCTGAGTGATAAAAGCTGTTAAGTACTTTAAATTTACAAAAGTTATTAAGTTACATGTTGAAAACAGATCTTTTAATTGTTAAACAAAATTTCTGATATAAATCAATCTACTGGAATAGCTTACATAGACAGCAAAATACACCTTAAGGACAATTCAAAATAATTTCATTCTTGAAATTATAAATTTAAATCTGGAATTAAGATCCAAGAGAGTTAATAAAATAAAAATAAGTGTAATGGCACAAGCGTTTATACTTAGAAAAGACACATAGCTAAAACAAAACGCAGCATTCAGACTTCTCTTAAAATTATCTCTTCAAAATCAAAGCAAAACCACAAACATCCTACTCCCTCTGTTACAACACGCTCTCTTGCGAGAACCAGAGTTTAGTGAAGTGTAGTTGCTCATTTGAATTTTAAAAATAATGTTTAAGAACATTAGAAAAGAAGATTTACTGAATGAAATTGGAGAAGAACTTGTGTAGCAGAGGGAGAAGGATGTGTGCTTTAGCTTTGATTTTGAATTTTAGTTATGTGTCTTTTTTAAGAAGTATAAACACTCGTGTCATTACAATAGGTACATGAAGAGGATGTACACGCCTAGGTTCAACTATTTTATCCTCATCATACTCTCACATGAGAATAACAAAATAATCAGACATGTATTGAGGAAGAGAAATATGATAGTAGGGGAAAGTTATCTTAAGTTTTGGTATTTTACTACATTTCAAAATTTTTCTTTGTCTAAAAAAGCTTTTTTAAATGATCTTTCATTGATTTTTCAAAAAAAATTTCTAAACAATTAGATCAATAAAAATATTTTTTTTCTTACTTCACAGTTAATTCATGTGCTTTTAACATTAAATTAATAGAAATTTATGCTCTAAACGAAGACAGAGGATTAAGCCAGGTTCTTTAGTACATAACAGAAAATCAAAACTTTGCTGATAAAGAATCAACTTGTGCAATCAATACAACTTTCCACAACACTAATATTAAAAGGTTTCACTCACCAGTTCAATGATACATAATACTGTATGAATATATATATACATACTTTAATGTCTGCATATTAAAGTTCATAAGTCTTTCTATAAAGTGCACTCATTTAGATTTCTATTTTTCATTTTAAGATTGGATGATGGGAAATAAAGACATTTTAGTCATTTTAAGGCATTATTTCTTATTAGGTCTGAAGCTGCTTGTAGACTTCATACTGCCAAAGGACATGACTGGTTTAGATAGCTTAAAACTAATTCAAATGAAAGGAGTCAAAGAACACAGAAGTGGTAGAAAACAACTGTAAAACTTGAAACTAAAGCTGCTGTAAAAAAAAAATCTACGATTTTTATTTATTTTGAAAAGTCAATGATAAATTATATACTTATAAAGAAAAGCAAATAATAGTTTTAAATAAAATATTTTCACCATTGATGTGCAAATGCATGATTAATTTCATATTTACTACTTCTAAATGCTTAAAGGAATAACATTAAGAACACCTGTTATTTATATTAAAAATGTTAAAACTTGCATCTAAGAATGGGTTTTGATGTCACAATGCAAGTGCCTTTACCATTAGCCACATCATAGCGATTAACAGATTCTAATTCTACATAAACTACTAAAAGGCACCAAGTTTGCAAACATATTCACATATAGTCAAAACAATATTCATTACAAGATGTTAATTCCATAAAAATTGTCTTTACTTTTGACCGTGCTTTGCAAAATGAAAAGTAAACACAAGAAAAAGGTACAAATTAAGAAATCTTATTTATATTAAAATAAATGAACTAGAAATAGTAAGACATTATTTTGTATTACTTTGTTAAAGTTGTAATCCCTAAAACATTTTTATTCTGCTAAGCATTGAAAATTTCAATTCTCTTCTTTCTTTTCCACTACAATCAAACCTTGCTTTACGAGCGAGCCCCTTGCATAACAAGCAAAACAAAATGTAAAAAAGTGATTTGCTTAACAAGCAATATTTCACAAAACAATTAGCGAGGGGACTTCATGAATGTCACATACCAGATTGGCTGGTATCAGTCTGCATAGAGTACTTGTTTGAAGAAAGCCTGTGTTGTTGTTGTTTCTAATGGCACTTGTCTTAGACAAGCCCGCTGACAAAGTCAGAATGAAGAAAGCCTTCATATCTACATAGAAAAATTTTGATCTGATAGCAATAGACTGTGTGGGTTTGAGCAAGTATTTACCTTAATTAATGAGATTTAGTCTGGCCAAGATTATGGGGTGGATGAATCTACTGGCTGTTGTAGAACTTCCAAAAAACTCATGAAACTACATTCTGGATTGCAGCAAAAAGTTCTGGATGAGATTTGATCAGAAACAGAAGAAATAAAAAACAAAACTAATCAACAACCTTCCAGTGAAATAAAGAGATTTTGAAAGAATGGGAAATTACTGCATCACATGGTGAGAAACATCACTTGATTAGATAGTAGCTATGCACACTACAAATTCATTTGACAATATTGTGCCTTATTTCCTCCTTATTTTGAAGCACAGACAAAGAAATATTTTTTTTTAACAATTTTCTTATTAAAAAAAAACATGTATTATCTATACTTATATATAAAGCTCAATGTGTGTGTGTTGGCCCTCTACAGAAAAGATGATTTGACCTACAGCTACCAAATTTGGTATGTGCATACCTTGGAGGTCGGGAATGTGCACCTAGGGTCCCTTTTTTTGAAATTTTAATTATTAATTAAAAACTAACTTTCCTACCAAAATAATCTTTTCATTTTCCCCACTGCCAAATGAGTAAGGCTTCAGTTTTTTCCCCCCCAACAGGAATGAGGCTAGGGCTAACATTTTTCGACCGATTATTTCAAACGATTCTGTTTATTTTCTTAATGTTTTATGCATTTAAAATTAAACATTGTTAATTAATCGATCTTTCAGATTCATTCTGAAGTGCTTTTGAATTAAAATAAAACAGATTAAAAAAAATTAAAAATTTCTAATCTACATAGCGTTACCCCAACTGGCGTAGAAAAATTCATGCATTTGCGTTACCGTAACTGGTGTTGAAAATTCACGCATGCGCATTGTATTCTGATTATTTACATTTGAACGGAAGCGGACTCGATTTAAATTATTTTTAGGTTAGTTGTATACTTTTGTAATTAAATTGTATTTATGTTAGTTTAAGTTCATAGTTTTTTTTAAACCTGTTTTCGACCGATTATTTTAAACGATTCTGTTTATTTTCTTAGTGTTTGATGCATTTAAAATTAAACATTGTTAATTAACATACCTGCTCAAGATGAATCCGAAAAAATTTTGTTGACAAATTCTTGAGATATTATATAAATTAAGAAAGATATTCTTTAGTGCCCATAAGGTTTAAATGCTCAGTGACTCTGTTTTCAGTAATCATATTACAAAAAAAAAAAAAAAAAAAAAAGCTTTGTTTTAGTAAAAAATATTATTATATTAATTGCAGATTAATCATTTCCACTTTAATTTTAAAAATAAATTCTACGGGAGCTAACAGAACATTGGAGAGATACAGATAACGTTATGACTGAAGGCCTTTATAATATTCTGAGTGAATTGAAATTTGAAGTTTTTAAATATTTTAATGAAGAAGCTATTAAAGTAGGAATTACATAAAATAGTTAATTATTAAAATTTTAACGAGCATTAAGATTGGCGAACCGGCTGATCGCCAAAGGCAGCTAGTAAATAATAAATTATGTAATTCTAAATTTGTTTGAATATTTTTTTTTTTCTTCCCAGGATGGAAGGCATTATCATATTTTACATAGATTCTTATTGAAAAAGTTATTTTGCTTAATGATTATTTCACATTATGAGCATTATTTGGGAATGAATTATAAGTTCCAATGTAGTTAGTTAGCAGATTTCTGCAATTTCCATTTTTGATTTTAAATCAGAAAAGTTTTCTTTGTCTTATGCTTGTTTGATGTTTAGCTATGCTTCTTATGACTTTCACTATTTTGAGATTACTAAATGTTATATATCCATTTTTTAAATATATTTAAAGGGTGTTTTTGTGCTTATATAAGTTTATTTTTTTAGTTGAAAATTCTCAATTCCACAACATTTTTTTATTCAATTCAGTTGAAATCAAATGTTTTGAAACATGTTTCTTCACAAAATTTTTTCAACTTCAATTCTAACAACAACTAAGATCAAAATAGGAATCTTAATTACTTCACACAATTTTTTATAAGACTTGACCATTTCAAATTTTGATGAAAATATGTCAATTCAATTTTTGGATACTTCAAACTCTTCAACTCTCACCAATTTCCAAGTGTAACAGTAATTACAAAATGCATTCAGAGTACATAATTGAGGGAAGATGTTAATTTCACATTTAATTTCCACTTTTTTTAGAAAATTGTTTATTACACTGCCATCTAAAATTATAGAATAATATTTTTTTCAATTTCCAGATGGAAAAAAAATGGATGCAAAGTTTTGGTCATTTTTTAAATACACAAAGGAAAATCAAGAAATTCTTAGGGATCTCGAGTACATCAAAATAAAATTCCAGGATTTTTCATGCACCACGGAAAGAGATCAAGAGAAAAATCTAACCATTAACACCCAAAAATTAGCAGAAAATCTTGAAAACCTCAAAAGCACCAGAATTTAAACATAACATATGCTGTAAAAAACATATAAGAAATTTCAGGAATTTCTTTATAAAATTTTTTATACATAATCCTACATGTTGTTACATAGCATGAAAAATGCTGTAAAATGACCTCTCCCAACTCTATAATTCAAGTAGGAAAGTTTTTGGATAAATTTTTGAAACTTTACATAGCTGTAATTCAAAACCTTAACATATTTAGTATTTTTCCAAGTCTATATAAATAGTACATTTTATAAAAATATCAGATGGGGGAGGTAAATTTTGCTTTAAAAGTGTGTTGATTTGGTCTAGAGCAACTCAGCTGATTATATCAAAGTCAAAACAAAAACAGTATAATTATGATCAGAATTTGGTGGAAATCTGAACAGATCATTTAGTTCAAGATTCTACCAGACAGAAGGTTTGTCTACCTTTCATTCCAATGAAACCAAACATAAAAACCAGCAGAATGGCATTATCAAAGAATCATTCAGATGGAATAAAAAGATATCAAGAAACCATCACTTTTCACTAAAAATATACTATTACGAAAAAACCATTTGATGAATTTAGAGTGAGAAGTCCAAGATGGATGACATTATTTTATTTCTGAAGAAAGCATGAAAACACAAATATCAAAACAAAGTTGAAGCCATATTAAAGCCTACAGAAAGACAGTACTCGCAGAAATAAACAATGCATTTGCAGATGTGGCTTTAAAAAAATCCAAAAAATTATTTTGATATAAATTAATTATATATATAAAAAAATCATGACAAAGTAGGATTAATTTCATACTTAATGTTTAAGTTGCACTTCAAGCGTTTAGAATTCAGAAATAGTAAGAAAGCAACTTTCAAACATGTAAAGACAAATGTTTAATATTTCATACATTTTGTTTGAACACAATACACAAAATTATTTCATATAAACTTACTTCTTTGTGGGGCCTTTTACAAAGGCCCAATCGACACTGATTTGTTGACCAAGCATATTTGTGCCGTTCAGGTTCTCCAGTGCAGATAAAGCTTCTTTATATGTTTCATATTCAACCAGAGCGTAACCCTATAGAATAAAAAATACAGATTTTGTATAGATTTTTTGGGGGGGAGGGGGCTGATTTTACATTTTCAACATTTTTTAAAATCCATCATAAAAAGCACCCATTCAAACCAGCAAATGTCTACTTTCATTCAATTGTTTTTGCAAATTAAACATTTTTATCTGAAAAACATGTGGCGAGTTAGGACCAAGAGAATGTCCAAGACCATAGCTAGATCATAAGCAAGAAGATTTGACAGTTCAAAATATTTTTAATTTAAATATATATTCCTGTTATACTATTTTTTGGTTTTGACAATTGTTGAAATTTTATTTTCTTATTTTATATAAAACAAAAATGATTTGATGTCTGTAGCTCAGAGATGAGATGGTAAATAATTTCTTTATGTTTGGTTAACGAGTTTTGTCTGTATCACACCATCTTTATTACAATTGGCTGACTGGTAATCCAATTGTCCATGATTTGACTATATACTGATTATCATCAGTATCTTCTATTTTTGAAAAAATAATTCCGTAGATGCTAATGGCAATCAACAAAGCAAATTAATTTCATCTATTACATTGAAAAGATGATAGAGAAAGAAAACAACACAGATAATATTAAAATACAGTATTAAATGAAGAAAAATTTACTTGAAAGAATAAAGAGAAAGAAAATTATCACAAATAATACTGGAGTGAAATTTATTTTTTATTTCAATTGCAGCAAGTTAGTGATATTTTAACCAGGATACAAATGATGAATCTTGTTTGACCAGTTTCTACTGATCAAGTAAGATTAATTGCTTGTTCATAAAAGATTCAGCATAATAGACTATAGCAAACAAGTAAAATGCCAACCTTTTTTTACTGACATTAGTATCTACAAAATTATTTTTGGGACAAATCAAACTGCAGTGGACTAACTGAGGAAACTGACTGCATGTCAAAAGTAAGATTGTAAAAAGTGCTTGGAGTTGTGAAGACACTTGAATTATGTCACTACAAACAGCTGTTAAATTTCCCACATTTTGGGATAAATGATTATAAGCTCTTTTTCATGTAGCTTCAGAATTGGAGTTAAGGCTATTATTCTTTGAACTGCAATAAGCATTTGAAATAAATTTTAGTTCTAAAGGTTTTTTTTTTTTTTTTTTGCTTGTTTAAATACACAAATAGGTATATACAACATTGCATCTTTTCCATATACCTAAAAAGGTACTACCACTGCCAACTTTCACACTTTTGTGCACCAATTCCAGATTTCTATGGACTTCATCAACATGATGGAATTCAATGAAGTGCACTATGGGTTCAACCTAACTAATTTAGAAACCATTATATTTTGAATAGCAGTTCAACTTGGTGGTTGCTATGAACAGAAGTCAAACCTCTATCAAATGCAAAATTAAGAGTAACTGAACAAAATTCAGTATTGCCCCTCTTTCCTGCCAATTTGCTATGCGCTTCTGAGCTGATACTCAAAAATAGCTAGAACATGAGATAGTAAGCATTTCATCCAAATGTTCTCTGAAAAAGCTTCATACATGTGGTTCTCAATCAAATCATGCCTTTGGCTAAACAGTAATGATGAGATTCATCACTTAAAGCTAAACCTTAAATTAAAATTTCTAATGTTACAGTTATATAGTTTGTGGATATTTATAGCAATGCAAAATTGGGATTCTTAACTTATCCCCACCCCCACCTCAAGAAAATATTTTTAAGCATTAAATTATGATAGACATTAAAGTTTCATTATTTTAATAGCCCTATGCCTGCTTGTTCATTATATTCATGAACTATCGAAATAAGTTCAAACCCTAATCGATAACATCCTATAACGTCAGAGAGCTAAAAAAAAATATTAAACATCATTTTCATATACTGAATTTCAGATAAATTTCAATTATACAAAACCCTACTCTCTCTCTCACACACACACTTTTTTTTTTTTTTTTTTTTTTTTTGCAAATATATTAACCAATACTAGAATATTAGTGATTATTAGATAAGACTTTTAGCCAACCAATCATATCTCAGAATTGTTTGTCAAATTTAGTCACGAAAAATGCATTATAAAATTTACAGTTGCTGGAGCGCTTAAGAATGAAACGATTTATTTTCTTCCACTGGGTTCTCCCCTATCCATACTGTTTACCAATATGACAAACAGAAATGAACAGTAATTTTACTAAGAGAAAAAAAAATTCATTTATAAATACAAAATGAAATCTCTGCATGAAAATAAAAAGAATTCTTCAATGATGCCAAAACTGCATTGACTTATAGCTCACCAAATATAATAAAACTAATCACTGGCACGCTGGCTCAGTGCTTGATTTGTAAAATAGAGAAAAAAGTGGAAAATTGGCTCTTATCATTTTTTTTCTTTATTGCATAAAAAGAGAAATGTTTTGGAGGTATAGATTTCAGAAAAAGATAGTATGAATGAATTTTTTAAATTTTTGTGGCAAACAGATTCATATACATCAAACCATATAAGAAAAATGCTGCCTGAATCTTTTTTTTTTTTTAAATTTGCAAGATGCATGTGTACCTTTAATGTACCAACAAATTAATTTCTTGTGTTTAATATAATTTTAAAATTATAGAACATTTTGTTGAATGTATGGAGAATTTTAAACAATCACAAAATTAAAAAAAATATGTTAAAAGACAATATTAGCAATAATGTCCATTTCATGTCGTCCATAGCATCCATTTATATGAAAAATTTAGTAATCCATGTTCATAATATTTAAAAATAACAAAATAAAATGTTTTACGGAAATAATAGCAATAACATCCGATACTTCATATTTGAAAAAAATGATCTCCAAGAAGGGGGAGGGGGAATAATTATTGTAAAGTATTTAATTAATTAAAATAAATTGCTTTGGAATTATAATAATGAGTCAATATTTTACAACCAATTTTGAATACCTAAAATTCATATTTTTGCTCTTGTAATATCTCATGATCGTTTTGACATTCAAAGGCAGAAAAAAGAAGGGGGGGGGGGGGTATAGCTCCATATATATCTTTTTAGGTAAAAGAGACCCATTAAAGCTTATAATCATAACAGTGAGAGGAGCTGGGCTTTACTTAGGCTGCTTTTCACATAATGTGCAAAACCATTTTCTTTAATTATGTGGATAACTTGCCATTCTGAAAAAAAGGACGCAGAAACTTTTAGCGAAAATATTATATATTTTTACATATATGTAATAAATTAGATATGATTTTTAATCTTTCTCTTTCATAGTATGTTTTAGACTATTAGTAAAAGTTTGATTTTCATTAGTTGCCAAAGATGTTTCATTCTACTTATGAAAATATACCAGCAAATTATCATGTTTAATAAAAATTAACGTTTATAAAAAATTTTCCAATTTTATAATAAATTTCCCTGATTTTTCTACATTTTCTGGAATTTCCTGATGATTCCTGGTTTTCCTAGTCGGCTGGCCACCCAGAATATTTTCCAGAATTATTCTAGAAAAATACAGAAATTCTACAAATTTTTTTAAAAATGAAATATAATTAAATATTTTTAAAAAAATCACTCCAAAATATATATTTCTAGTCTAAAGTATATTTATATCAAATTTGGTGACTTAATTCAAAACATTATTTCAGCCAACAAATAATTTTCTTTAATGTAATTGGGAAAAATATTAAAACAGGAATGAAATAAAGAAAGAAAAAATAGTTGAGAATTTGAAATTAATTACCTTTAAAAAGCCAGTTCGCCTGTCTAGATTCAGGTGAATATTTTTTATATCTCCATGCTCAGAGAATTTTTCATAAATATCATCTTCCTGGGCTTCTTCGTGAACTCCAGTGATGAACAAAATCCATCCTTCAATTGCTAAAATATAAATATGTTATTTAATTTTATTACAATTATTTCGTATCATATAAATATAATTAATACAAAATATGCTGATTTTTAAATATACATCTGAATATTAAACTATATTCCTGAAAGATGAATAATGAAGATTCAAAATAAAGTGAATTACTTTATTATTTGATGATTAAATTTTATTGACTTCATTTTTACTTAAAGGATATTTAAAAGAAGCATCATTGTCAGGTTTTGTATTTAACAGAAAGGCCATGAAAAGCTTACAATATATTTCTGCATGCTTATCAATTGTAGAAATAAAGGAAAATGCAAACAAAAATAGCATGCTATTTTTAATAGGTAAGCTAATATTTTAAAATTAAAAAACATAATTTTTTGGAATCACAAGGTTGTTAATTTTTTTTAACAGTTAAATATAAATCCCATCCCTGAATGATTGTACAACAGTAAAATGACTTTTTCTATCCCAAATTAATTATTACTAGGCACTATTTATACATTTGATAGTGAGCAATAACACAAAGATTTAAAATATTTCTATCTTGATTTAAAAGGAATTTTTGTTGAATATGGAATCCTGTACAAGGTGAGATACACCTGTAATAATTTTTAAATCTGAATCATTATATATACAAAATATCTCAAAAATATAAAAATAAATTTATAATTCAAACAGTTAAGATTTAAAGGAATAATAATTGTAAACTACTCTTAAACAGAGACATCAATGGAAGTCAATTTGCTTTGGCACTCTTCATGTATTAGAGAGGAAATTTTTGATATTTCTATTCAAACAAGAACTGGTTTATTGAAGAGGAAGAAACCCCAAAAATCTTTAAAAGATTGTTTGGGTTAACTAATAAAAGTTTTGAAAAATAATTTATCTATAATTTCAAAAACATAATATTAAATAATAATTTTTAAAAACTTACATCGTTGTGGCCCTGGTTCATCAGTACCATCATGATCCATTGCTTCATAGTCTTGGAGTTCTTCACGAGCTGTACCATCTATGATATTTGTTTATTTGTTATTTAACCATAAAGGAAATAGTGACAGACTAATCCCCCCCCCAAAAAAATAGAAGAAGTTTATATTTCCCTATATATTCAATCTAGGAATACTTCCAAATACAAAGCTTCATCAAATGAAGCAGATAATTTTACAAATATACCTTAGCTTCTTCTGTAGAGAGTGATAATAATGATACAAGCTACAAAATGAAATAAACTATTTATTACAAAATAATAAATTTCTTCAATAAATTACAAAAATTAAAATTTTATACAGCTTCTTAGCAAAGAAGTGAATAAAATGCTTCTCTTATATTCTACTCACAAAGTTTCACGTTTCTATCTATGAAATTTGAAGAGATATGCTACTACACTTTTTTATTTTGAAACATCACTACAAAATTGTTACATTCAGAGTGCTGTATACAACTTACTTATAAAAATTAGTTATTCATTGGGAACTTATCAATTTTAATGGCAACAAAAAAGGGCCAAGAAATTTTCTGTCAATTTAGCAAATTTCAATTGTCAAACTATATAGCATGCGACTCTAGCGTGATTTGATATATGTTTATGCACATATTTATTATATATATATATGCACTTGTAAAAATTTCTTGGAGCTTTTTAGTTACTAATAAAATTAACAAATACCAATCATTGAAATTTCATCAAAATAATCTGAGCAATTACTGCCATTACTTATTAAAATTACTTCCTGTTTATTTATTAGATTTTTACTTGTATTATAATGATTAAAAGTTCAAAATAAATCTTTGCTATCACTTTTACCTTGGGAATTGATGTTTTCTTTCTACTACATTCATTTTTAGAGGAAGTTTTTCATAACATGAATTTCAGGATAACTCAACCATTTTTTTTTTTTTTTTTGTATGATCTTTAAAACACCCAAATTCTACTACATGTAAAATTACATTGTCTTCTTTAGTTTTTTAATAGTTTAATTTAAAGGGCAAAGTTTTAATATCTATTTTCTTTATTTATAACAATATATTTTCAATTAAATTATAAAAATTTTGCTTTTCCTTTTAAAATTTTACCTTTTGCAGTAAAAGTTTAAAAAAAATTATATAAATATTAACATTTTCTCAATAACAACATAAGAATAATTATCTCAGAATTCTGATTACTTTTAAAATCTGCATGAAGTACATTTTTGTAACTGAAATCATTAAAAGCTATTACAAAATTGTATAAGTCTTCTTTTATTATTATTAAATGTTATCAATGAAACTCATATAACACTACAAAATAATCTGAGCAATGGTTATTATTTCAAAATTTAAAAAATAAAGCTTACCTCCTCCAAATCCTCTGCCTTTGCGTTTTTTTACTTTGTCTTTAAGCTTCTGCACACTTTCTAATGAAAGAAATCAAAGTAATCAGCAAGTAGCATAATTTCTTACTTTAATTCCATAAGCAATATTCTACAATATTACCCTGCTTTTATACTTTTCAAAAACTTTTTGAAATTGTTTGTCTTTATTTCATAATTCCTCATCTTCATACAATGTATTTAAATGGAATTCTTATAACTTTTTTTCACTTAATTTTATGATTCCCTTAATATTTTAGCATATCATTGATGCAAGAAATAGAAGGAAAATTAATGAAATTTTTAAAAAGAAATTGATAGTGTCAAGGTTCACATTCCTTCTTTTCATATCTGTTCTTTTTTATTTTCTTCAAAATTTTTATTTTAAATGTCTAATGAAGCTTCTAGGTACCTGTTCCTGTAAGCAAAGTATGAGTTGTAAAAAAAAAAAAAAATGAAATACTTAAGGTTTTGTATGCATGATTTAGCCTACAACATTTGTATTATTTGAAAAATGCAAATTCTTTATAGTCAATGTGCCAGCAATGCAACACACTTCCTGCATCCACATTTAGCAAAACTAGGAGATGCTTTTAACCAGAAAAAAATTATACACATGTATTAACTGCATACAAATGAAATCACCAAAGATTTTATGGCCATCAGCAAATGATTGTCAAAGGTGTCACGCTAATCTTAACTAAAATTGGATGAAATTTGCGAAACAGCATGCGATTAAGCCTAAAGTACACCAATGTCAAGTAAATAATTCAAAACACCATTGACATACAGTGAATACATAAGTACCAAAAATTCTACTTTTAAGTTGTAGCTGGTGCAATGCAAGGTCTGTTAAATTTTTCTATTTCAAAGAATTCAATGGAATTCTTAAAGAGAATTCAAAGGAGATGGAACAATTATTACTCGTAATGATTCAAACGATTTTCGAAGGTCCTGTCAAAGATATGATTTCAAACCACGAGGTATTAACAATGAAAGGTCCATTTATTTAGTATTTCAATTCTGAATTGTGTATAAAATTTGTCATTCGCTTCACATCATTTATACAAATATCGACAGATATATTGATTATACATAAAATTTCATTAATTAAAAAGTTATCGAATCAAAAAAGATATCAACAATCCTTAACAGACTAAATATATATTTACTAACATAAAAGTAATTATTTTACACTTACGATCGCCTTCTTCATCGACCTGAAATTCCTCTCCTCCATCATCAATATCCAAAACATCCGACATATTTACTAAAGTTTTTCAATAAAATATTACACAGATTTTACCGCTTATTTCAATAAATTTAACAGTAGAAAAAAAATTAACGATAGTAAAAGTTGAAGTTAAGCTCTCAGTAGTAATGCCATTCTGTAACATTTTCTTTCTAATTGATTAGAGCAACAAGGAATATGTGGCTTCCTCTTTCCAGCCTCAGTTATAAATGTCTACCTCTAATTCGTTACGTGCATGAGATTGAAATCCCGTTCTTAAGAAAAATTATCTACATTTTGGTCATTTAAAAGTCAAACAAATGAAGTTATATGTAAAGAAAAAATTCAATTGTGCAAGATATTTCGAATATCATATAGAAACTTGTTTTCATTATTAACTGTGACTTTCACTCTATGTCAAAAAGCGGCTGTGATTTTGTATGTTTTGATTTTTTATTATCGTGGGTTTGGAAATTAATAAGTGAACGATTTTTGCTCAGTCAGCTATCGAATTGTTTAAAAAAAAACTAAAATAACAATGGCTGGTACTATATTAGAAAATTTAAGCGGTCGAAAATTAGCTTATCTTGTAAGCGGTCTTCTGATTTGTCAAGTGGTGTGTTTTCTTGTTGGTGGTTTGATTGGTAAGTATAATATCATTAGTTTTTATGTGGAGATAGTACAGATGAAATTCTATGTCATTTCTTGTTTTACTCTATTTATAATGTTCCTTTTAATTTTAATGTTTTAAATGGTAATCATTTTGTGAAGTTGTCATTTTCTTGCCACTACGCCAAAGTCATATTACGAGATTTACAACATGACAATTGCTCTTACTTTAAAATTGGATTTTATTTGTATAAATTACTGTGTCAGTCCTTCAACCTATGAGATTTGTGCATGATAAATGTTACAAGATATTAGAAGCATTTGATATTTTGTTATTATTTATTTGTTTTTCCACAATATAAAGGCTTTAAAAAAATAATTTCTATTTTTGAAAGGCTTTTAAAGTATAATTTCGTCGATTTTCAAATAGTTAAGTATTTATTTTGTATTGTTCAAGAAAATTGGCTTCAAATTGGTGTTACAAATTGATGAAGAATTGTCTTTATTTACTGAAAATAGAGCACATGAAAGAAGATTAATGTGATTATATATTAATATAATTTAATTCTTTTCTAATTAAAATAGTTTAATTTAAAATAGTAATGTCTAATAGTTAATAGTAAAATAGTAATGTCTAATTCTTTGAAATTTCTGAGATATAATCCATCACTAACATTAATTTTGATGTTTTTGTATGAGTATTGAGTAAAAGATAAAGCTTTAGCAAACTGTGGAAAATAATACAAGCACTTAAAATCCTTTCTCATGGCCAAGCTGTTATGGAGAAATGTTTTTCTTGTAACAAAAAAGTTGGAAGCCTAACAAAAAAAAAAAAAAAAAAAATTATAACTCAATAAAAAATATAACTGATTACTTGAAAAAATTCAGAATCCCTTGAAATCACAAAGAAACTAAGATTTTTTCTAGCAGGTTTAAGATAAAAATATTTGGCTTTATAAAAATATTTAGAAGATCAGAAAGAAAAATTTATTCAGCACAAGATAGAAAATGCTTTTTTGGTTATTTAAATGAACTTAAAAAGAGAGAAATAGGTGCTTACAAAATGTAATAGAAAAATTTGAAAAAAAAGTTATGAAAAATTAACAGAGAAAGCTGATTTGATAAATGATATAAAATATGTCTATCAACAGTTTTCGCTGCTCAGCAAAAGAGTGAACGTCAGAAAGCATTGAGGAGAGCTAAATACAATGTATGAAGAGTTTAAACAACATTAATCCCTCCGCCTCTTCTTACATTTGTATTTTCAAATATGAAAAAACTTTTCTCTCTTGAAAAAAATTGTAATTTTTGTTCTCTAGTGCTTTTATGAAGAGTACAGTTGTAATAAAAACATGAATAATGCTCATTTTCTTGAAAATTTATTAATTTGAAATGTGAAATTACATATTTTTCTTCACATTGTTATTTCTTTAATAATTTATAAAGGCAAACTTGAAATGTTATTATCTAAATGGAAATTTCATCTTCAACTATTTTTTTTGTAGCAAACTTATTAAATTGTTATATCACATCATTATACTCCAAATTGGTAAGAGTTGCTTTCAAAAATAACCTCTGAAAAACCTTAAATTTTTATACATGAAAAGAGAAGAAGGGGAATCTTGTTATAATTAATGTAACACATTTGCAGTTTCTTGCACTCTGAAAAAAAAAATGCACAATTTAAGCACATTCTTGCTTTGTTTCTTCTATTGTAGGCTTTAATTTTGATTTTTAGGTACACAATGTATTTAGTATTAACCGATATCTATGTTTTTTTTAACTATTATTATTACTTTTTTTTTACTAGTTCAAATCGAAAGATTAGCTGAAAGGATTTCTCTTTGTAGTTTTGAATCTGAGAGATTGTCTGGAAATGGATAGTAGTTTTAGTTTTTCTGTAATAACTTCTGTGTTTGTAAAAATTGGAAGTCCTTTGATGATTTAATTATGGACTTTGAAGATTAATTTTGTATGTCTGAGAGGGGACATATTAAGTTTTTCAAAGTTTGGCATTTTCAGAGGAGATAAAAAAATTATAATGTTGTTGCAAAAGTGGTTAAGTATCTGGAAAATTGCAGCATGTTTCTTGCAGGACACTATTGTAGTCTTCAGACAATTTTAAGTTAATCACAGGAAACTGGTTTTGCAGGTTGATATTGCTTTGGAATTAGTAGAAATCTTTTTCTTGGTAGCTATTTCCATTAGGACGGGGTTAAATTCTTCAACAATCATAGGAATATCAAAATTGAAGAGTTCAGGGATTGTTAGCATAAGGTTTTCAGGGATAAGATTGAAGGTTCAGGAGTATTTACGAAGTCTTCTGAGCTGTTGGAACTAGTTTTGGAGAGAGAGGGAGCATTGTTTATTGTGACAGCCCTGGTGTTTGGGATTTCTTACAAAATAAGGGCCAGTTTTAATTAACCTTGTAAATTCTTTTGCAACATTAATTCATCTGGAAAGGCTATTGAATAAGTTGGATTTTGATTTGCTGGTGTGATTAGGTGGTTCTCTATCAAAGGGATATCATTTCTTCCATTGATGATGGTAGTGAAGAATAACAAAATATAAATTTTTAAAAAGGTTAAGGTAGGGATAAAACACCCAATTGCTGGTTATTTTTATACATGATGAATTAATAACATCTTCAGAATGCAAGATGTTGTCATAGAGAGATTTAAAAAAAATTGTTGTTGTTGTTTCTAATCCCAAGTGGTATAGCTGCACTATACCACCTCCATGAAACCAAATATCTCTAAAAAGAATTGATTTCTAAAAAAAATTTGATAGGAGCATATAGGGTTAGCCTGGGTGTAACCAAGCGTTCTAGAATGACTGCAAAAATGGAAATTTCTCTACCTTGCATTTATATGTTGTTTTTTTTTTAAACATTCTTTTAATATTATATTTTTGCTTACATATGTAAATGATGTGCACTAAGTTTTTAAATTGTTGCATATAAAAATATTCTGATTCTAATTTTGTTTTATTGCTTATTAATTTTCTTGGGTTTTCATGTAGCTCCTGCTCCATCCAATGTAGAAACTATCTTAGCTACTAAATGTCAAATGGATCGTCCTATTGGGATTGATGAATTTGATGATGTATGGCACATCCCCAGAGGAAAAGGAAAAAGCAGTATCAATTGCAAGGTTGTAAATGACATCAACCTTGATAGTCCAGATGTCATTAATGATCCAAATATTACACCTAATCATTTGAGCTTTGCATTTCAAGCCCCACTTCCTAAGGATGGGATGATTCTGGATTATTCAAGATGGATGGGTACACTTAATGCTATCTTGGAACTAGAGATTTTATTTAAGAAGGAGAATCCCATGGGTAAAGCATTAATTATATGCATGTTTATTTATTTATTTTTTTGGTGGTTTGTAAGAAACAGATAAATCAGAATATATGGTAAAAATTGTATTTATATATATATATAATCAAATTATGTAGGTGCAATGTTAAAATATGGAGAAAAGTGTTATAAACTATTTTTTTCACTTCACAGTTTATGGTAATTGCTCAGAATACATCCACCAACAGAATATAAACTTTGGAAGCATCAATGAAATAGCTAGCATACATTTTTAGACAGATTTTGTTGATGACCATATCGCATGTATATTCATTGAAGCTATATGTTTAAAAAAATACTTGGTACTTTTAAAATCAGACTGTGCCCACTTTTCACACTGTCGAGCATATATGGAGAGTATAAGTGGCTGCAATTTTGAGATGCAAAGAAAGTAGAAACATTTGCTATCAGTAGTACAAATAAATGATTTATGTTTACTTTCATGTTGTTTTCTTGCATTTGTTCCCAAATGGATCACTTGCATCCATGCATTGTTATCCACTTCTAATTTGCTCTAAGCAAAATTTACTTTGGAATTTTATATAATGATATATAAATAGCATTCATTACACAATTTAACATCTATTGTAATATCTTCAAAACGAAGCATTTTAAAATCAAGGGAGAAAAACGCAGTACTAAACTTCAAATTAATATACATTATACATTTGGCTTATTAAAAATAATGCATTTTATGCAGTTCAACAATTTGTAAATAGATATTTAATCTTGTTTTCCTTTAATATATGCACAATAAAATTAATCCTGCATATCAAATACAATTATTATTTTGTTATTTAATAATCTAGACATAAGTTTGTCATTTTAAGAGACATATTTGATGTTAGGTTATTTCTCATACCTTTACCTTTTCAATTTATATTTTATCCTCCTCCCTCTTTCAAACAAAATATTTTTAAACAATATCTCAGATTTGAATTTCTGATATCCTTCCCTAGGAAACAAATTTAATAAAGAACCAAATTTGCAAAATTTAAATTTTTTTTAAGTAGCAATTTCTTTTATAACACTTATAGTAGAATTATTGAAAAACATTTATCAGTTATTTGTCATATGTTACTATATGCATGCTATAGAGAAATTGCAATATATTTGTCAGTTATTCATGGTATACTACTATATGTATGCAATAGAGATGTATGATTTTTCTTTGTAAAGATTTTATTGCATTTTAATCTTTTTTTATATATTTAAAACTTTGCTTCATAATTTGAATGCTATTTTAGCTAAAAAGCCAGTCATTACTTTTGAAGTAAAACTTGGCTCAAGAAATAAATGGGATCCTTATGATAAATGGACTCTTATTGCTAATTCTACTGAAACTAGGGACCTGAATTGTGTCATTGATGAAGAAAAGGTAATAATTACGATATTTTGTTAATGAATTTAAACTTGCATATTCTGCATATATTTTTTTCTAAGACAGTGAAAGTTATTTTGAAAATAGAAAGAAAAAAAAGTATTGATATCTAGTCAAAAATGAAAATACCACTTTTAGTAATGGGCACTTTAAAATGAAATACTTTATCATTGAAAGTGCATCACACAAATGGAATCTTGTGTGTTCTAGTTATGCTTTTATACAATTTTGAATCTTCTATCTTTTTGTACTTAAATTATGCTTGCAATATTTACAGTTTTAATGCCTTATTCTAATTATAAGATTTTTTTTTTTTTTTTTTTTTAGAAAATTGATGGTTACCATTATGATTGTGATGTTTTACCTCTTTTTGAGCTGGGAAGTGTTCACTATGACTACTACCTTATTAATATAAGAGTCCCAATAGACTTCACTGGCAAGACTCCATTGAATGAAGGGATTGGTCACATTGATGGCATGTGGCTTGTGGTTAGTGAAAAGTTTAGGAAATTCATATTTACTTTAGAAATTATTTGCTCATAAATGTAATTAAGCCTAGTCAAATCTAAATAAATTTAAGTGTTACAGAGCATACATTAATATTATATAGCATCTGTATTCGGAAGCATTCATGCCTATCATCCATCCTCACTTTTCAAATGTAAAGAAATTTTTTACATTCTATTTGCGTGTTTATACAAAAAAAAAGTGAATAAATCTATTTTGAGAATGCTTCTAATATGCAGGAATTCATTGATAATTTTACTGATTAATTGTTTAATGCAATTTTTCCTTTTAAGAAACAATTTTGTGACTCATGGTAAAAATGGCCTTCTGTATTAATTGGTGCATTCAGATTGTAAGAAAATTTGCATTGCCCTTAATTAGCCAAATTTAAGTTTTTAGATTATTCATAAAATGCATGATTCACATTTTCATTTGGATTTTATTTTCTCTTTGTTTTAACTTTTGTTTGAAATCTTTATTGAAGAAAAACTGTTTGTGTTGTAATCATTAAATTCACTAAAATGTATAATTTTAAGTCTGTATATGCATTATTCATTTAGAAATAGATCATGATGTATTAAATGTAGAATATAATGTATAAAATTTTAGAATAAGAAATTTATGATAATTCTGCTTTTTCTTTACTTGTTAATTAAGAATATCAGTTTCATGGTCTACAAACATACAAGTTAAATTCTGAGTATTAATTATAAACGGGAAGGTTAACTTCAAAATTTTCGAAACATTTATAAATAATAAGCCTTATTTAGGTAAAACTGCATAATATCAACTGTATACATAAATTAAGTCTTAGAACTAAATTTGAAATAAAATTTGGTATTTTGGAATATGTGGGTATTGACTTTGCTTTCTTTGAGTACTTTAATAAATATACATTTGTTATTTAATGTATAAATTCTAAATAATGAAAATAAAAACAAATTTCAATGCACATGGTGTGTTAGGCAAAAATTTGACATCTAATTTTGGAAAAACTAGAAAATTTCACATGTGAAAGTGATTAATATTTACGCCTATATATCTTGAAAAATCTTTTTTTTTTTTTTTTGACAGACTACATAAGTTTGTGTGTGTGTGTCCATTTTAAATAAAATATTGCAAGTTGATCCATTTCAAGGAAGCTTAGTTATATTATATCTGCACATTATACAGCTGTGTTTGTAAAAAAAAAAAAAAAAAAAAGAATGCAATGGTAACTGTCAAAACCAGCAGAAAAAAAGATAATGACCATATATATAATGATTTCTCACAAATTCCTTCCCTTAATATTTATTTTTTCATTTTTTAATTTCTTCATTTTATTTCAATTTCCTGTTAACATTTAAAATATCTAACAACATTTTTGTACACATTATATTATTTTTATTTTTATTTCAGCTTATTCATCAGAATGGTGGTTTTACTAAAGTGTGGGTGTCTTTGAAAACTATTTTCTTTCCTGTGGTTTTGCTGACACTGATCTGGTACTGGAAGCGTATTAATTTGCTATGCAGAGCTCCTATTTTAGTTGAAAAGTATGATGTTTCATTTTCCAACAATTTTATGATGTATAGTATGTTTTTAGGACACAATTTATTGATTTAATTTTTATCATTGTCATAATAATAATTAATTGAATTTTTTACAAGAATAATCTATATCTTTAATCATATTTGATATAGAATTGAAGAACTAAATATTGATTTTATGATTTTTGATAATAATTTATGAAATAAACTGTCAAATCTCATTTTGAAGTATAAAGCAGATTTATAACTGTAGACAATTTAACTGTGCTTTATTGCTACATTATCATTAGTATATGTTTGTGTTTTTCATGGCACACATTCAATATTTTATTGTGATTTTTTTTGAAAAAATTTTTAATGTAAAATATTGAAGTAAATCTTTGTTTTTCTTCAGAATGCTACTTGGTCTTGGAATAGCTTTGAGTGTCTTGAATTGTAAGTTTTTGTTTGTTCTGATGTATTTATTTATAGTTATTGTTAAATTGACGTTGCTCTGATTGATCTGTTATCTGATCAATTAGAATAAAGCTACTCACCTCTGATACCTAGAATAATATTAAACTGAGGAAGATGTGGTACTGTTTTTGTTTATAAAGTTTTAAGTTTTGGATTAGTAATCTGTGACTTAATATGATTTTAGTGAATATACACAATCCATTCTCTATTCAATAATACCTATTTTGATGGAGTCTTATTTTGTACTTTGCTGTAAACATGTTGTTTGTAGTCTTCAAAAGTATATATGTCGCATTGTAGACAGATACTTTTATATGTATGAATGAATGTATTGAATGAATCTTAGTATTTTATGCATTTGCTGTTGCTAGGCTTTTTGAAATTCCTTTTAAAATTTTGTGTTATCACATTTCCCCATAGTTTTGATGCTTGAAACTGAAAGTTGGAGGAAGGAATGTTCACATTTTATCATAAGTCCTCTTCCAAGGCCCTCTCCGGTGGTAGATTCGGTTGATTTTTATTAATCAAATAATTTCTTTTCTTAATTTAAATAAACTTTTTGGGAAATATCCAAGAATTTATTTATTTATTAGCATTTCTATATTTTTAAGAAAATATAATCATGAAAAAAATTTTTAGTATTGATCATACAAACAATTATACCAATTGCAAAACTAATTTAAAACATAAACAATTAAAATGCCAGATTATAGTTGAAGGATGTATTTTTAGGAAGAAGTGCAGTTTATTTTAAGAATCAAATGAAAGACAGTTAGGAAAACATGAACTTGTCATTTGTAATACTCTTTTCCCATTTTCAGATCACTAATTATCTAAAATATAAACTTACAGTAATATTTAATTAATTGCATCGATATCAGTGCTGCTGCCAAATTACATAATTTGGCAAAAGCTTTTAAGGATAAGTATATCTTGTTTTTTGTTAGTTTTAAATAAATCAGCCTATTGAATGATAGAATCCAATGTATGTTATGTTATTTGCTGTTTCTTTCATTTATAGGCCCTCTTGAATATTTAACCTTATGGATCGACATGCCTTTCATGATATTGTTGAGTGACATCCGGCAAGGCATTTTCTATGCATCTTTGCTCAGCTTTTGGTTAATTTTCTGTGGAGAGCACCTTATGGTTAGTTACATTTTGTCTTTTATTTACTAAAGTCAATGATAGTTGATGTTGACAGTACATTTTTTGTGATATTCGAGTTTTGATTTTTGTTAACCCGGCACAAGCTAAGAATCCGTTCAGGAGCATACGCCGGAAAACAAACCTCATTCCTTCCTTCCTTGACAGTACATTGAAAACTGAATACTCCATTACTAATAAATTATAAGATTCATGATATATTACTGTTAAATGAATTCTTTGAAATGAAACAATCTTCATCTTCAAAGAAATAATTGATTCAGAACTCAATATAGAAAATGTTAAGGGCAGTAGAAAACATGAAAATCAAAGAATCGCAAATGAATGTATGACCATAAACCCCACTCTAACCAGCTGGTGGATAAACAAAGATGCAAAGTGATGGATGAAGAAATTCTTTATTTAGCAGTACTTTACACTGAGACTGTAAGTGTTCAGATTAAGTTACACAATAAAGTGTCTGTGGTTCAACAGCTATTTGTTTCATGATGGTAGCACATTGATTGAGAGACCTTTTTAAAAATTCACAGTTTTTTCCAAATTTTTGCTGTAAGAACTTTTAATATGGTGAAATAACTATAAACATTTTCATCTCTTTATCAAATTGTGTATGGATTCATGATTCAAAACTGAACAACAATGTTGAAGTTACGTTGATTGTTGTTGGTTGAAATTACAAGTCAACAATAATCACCAAAATAAGTATGCTTGAATAAGCTTTATTACAGTTGGCCACACAGATGTAAAGACACTGTTTCTGAAGACAATATTATATGGGGAAAAGAAGTATGACATGTGAGAAAATGAAAATTATGCAGTATTGAATGCAATTCCTTTCTTGCTTTAAAAAGTGTACTAGATTCTCCAATCCTGCATTAATTTTCTATTGAATAAAACTATACATCTATATGTTTGAGAGTATTTGTGGAGTGGTGAAAAGAAGTGAATTAGTCTCAAAATCATTCATTGAACAAATATTCTAAAGAAATTAATAATGAAATTATTAATTCATTTCTCAATTTATGAGTCTACTGCTGTTTTATGGTGCATAGTGTTGTTTATTATAGCAGTATGAGAAAACCATATCAGATCATTTTAATATTTTGAAGAAACTTGATGAATTTCTTGCTATAATTGTAATGTTTCGTGGTTGAATTCTATAAGAATAATTAGAGTTGTCAGCATTGAAAATTTTAAAACATTAAATTCATAATGAGTAATTTTTGAACATCATGAATTAGTATTTGTAGTAGACTGAGTTCTATTCTCTATATTCTGATTTTCTAAACAATTGATCAAAAATAAAGATAATGCTACAACACTAGTAAATATTGTTGGCCAATAAATCAAAAGTGGATCTTTTTTTTTTTTTAATATTTTGATTGTGTTGATTCTGTCTTTAATATTGTTTGGATTGACAGATATAATAGAAATTTCATAACTTGGATTTCAGAAAAGGGGTAATATTGTGTAAAAAAATTAATAAATCTTGTATAGCAAATAATAATTTATTCTGTTGATGTTATTAAGAACTTAAAGAGTGCATTGAAATGATAAAGAATTAATTATTTTTATGAAGTTTAAACTTTTGATCACATGAATAATTGCTTCATTAGCTGATAAGATAAGTTGGTATGAAAAATACTAGAATGATACTCCAGCCTGTGGTTTTTGTTTCAATTTCTTATATGTTTTATAACAGATTTGAATCTGATAAATTAACCTTAGAAATTAGATCTGATAAATAACCATTAATAATTTGTTCTTGACTAATATTAGATCTGAAATAATTTATCTGAATGATTTTTTTCTCCATATGTGATCAATGGTTGGCAATACAAAATAATTTCCAGTGAATTATTTTTAAATAAATATTACATTATTTTCATCCCTGAAAAGCAAAACATGACAAAGAATTTAACTTTCCTTCATATTTATTTAATGAAAACAAGGGGGCTTCGACCCCTGCTTGCTTTTGCTCTCTAACCTCAATGTTGTCTGATATTGTATGCAATATTTGACAGTTCCAGTTAGCAAGTTTAACTCCACTGGCCATTCTTTCAGTGTTGGAAGCTTAGTCTTTCCATGATGAGAGCATACATTTTCTTATTTAAAATTTAAAGTCCCGCAATGAGAACTTTATTTGTGTGTATCTAAATATTGAATAATCAATCTGTCACACTTTACCACCAACTTAGCAGCTTTTCATTTCAAATTGCTTGATACTTGCTCATTTTTTCTTCGTCTGATATTTATGGAAGCTCCATTATAATTTTAAAAAAACAATGCTGGGTTAACACTTGTATTGCATAGATATTGAGATGATTGTAAGCCAAGAGATAAAAATTTTTTGTTACTTTTAAAAGATAAATAAACCAAAAGGCTGTTCATTAGTGTTGCCACAAATGGTGAGTTTAAAAGTAGATTAACAAATAATGTTTTTTTTTTAATTCATTTGCTTTTAACTCTTTTGCAATGGGCATGTCATATATGCATCATCTACAATTGTCTGTCACAGTCGAGCATACCACCTGTGCATTACTAGAGGTTGAAATCTGGGGACAGGTGATGTATATGTGCCTGACCTTCAGTTATCTCATATTCTGCCTCACTTTGGTATTTTATTCATCGGTTGTTGTTGGAAGGTAGTAACCTTAATGTAAATAAAAAGAGCTGGATTCTTTAACTTTCCACGGGAAAAAATAAAATTCTCGTATTTCTAGTCTGACTCTGAATTTTATTTATTTTGTTATTATTATTATTTTGGTATTATGTTATTATTATTATTATGCAGGTTCTGTTTGGGTGTTTATTGCATTTAGTGTAACATTCAGATGCATTATGCATAATTCCTTTTTAATTTTGGAATACCTTGAATTCAATTTGTTATGGTAAGAAAATATTATTTTTTAAGAGGGAGAAAGTTTCGAATTATGAATAAGGCAATTATTGGCACAGGTTCTTGGTCTAAAGAATTAGAAATCAGGATTTTGAGTGATTCTGATATGGCTATTTTATCAGAATCTGAGATCACGCATGCCAGCCTTCTACTTATTTTGTATTGTATTTTTGAATTTTTTTATAATCATTTTAAAGTTTATTAGTGCATTTTGTCGATTAAAACTTCTGAATAATTTCAATAGGCATTTTGAAAATTATTTCACAATGTAAAAGTTTTTCTAAATATATTTTAATGTAAATTAAAAGGAAAAAGCTACTACATTCTAATTTTAACGTATATGATAAGCTGAACTAATAATCTAGATTGGTACTAAAAATTATGACGATAGGACTTAAACTTCCTGGATTTTTTTAAGCTTAGCTATGCAAAAACACTGCTCACATACACTCCGTCCCGAGCGAGTGTCTTGAATACAGTCATTCTGAAAGGATTAATTTGGTGTTAATTAAAGCTTTACTTTTCCTTTTTTGTCACCATTTCAGTATCAAGTGCAATATAAATACTTGCAATGGCATAATAATAATTTTCAATAATTATTTCAAACAATACTGACAAAATAAACCTCAAATGTCATGAGTCAAGTTATTCGCTATTTACCAATCACAAAGCAAATGAAATTCAATGCTGATGTATAATAGATAGATAAATATTTAATTGAATAAATAAATACAATCAAAATTATCTTATAAGTTTGCTTTTTAAGTTTTTGCAACATTTAAGATCACTTCAGTTAGTTTGTGAATATTATCAGATTATATTTATGGTAGGGGAATTATGAATCTTAAAAAATAAATAAGGGCACTTTCATTTAAGATTTGGGACTATATAGTTGGCACTAATAATATTTGCAGCTTAAAAAAATCCAAAGTATACAAATTTAATAAGCAAAAATAAAACTTGACAGTACTTTTTGGTTTTGTATGTGTTTGTTTAAAGACTTTTGAAGTTTAATTTTAAGCTTAAATTATCTTCTTTCTGTGTTGTGTATTTTTATGTTTAATTTTTTGAGAAAAATAAGTTAACTATTTATTTTTATCTTTCTGCTTCATGTTAATTAAGGAAGGTAGAAAGGTGAGAAAGATATTTATATATTCTTTTGATAATGTGTATTGTTTTTTGTGATTGTAATAACTGAAGTACTAGGAAGTATTATTATTATTTTTGGATTTAATGACAAAATTATTTAGTGACGAAGGCTCTCAAATTTTGATGAGCAATTTTCACAGTATATAAAAATCTATTTAAAAAAGTAAACCCTTTTTAGTGTTATGATATTGATTTGTTTTCTGTACTTTCAGCCAGTACTGATAGTATAGAATAATGAAGATACAATTGATTGATTAATAGTTGCTATTTTAGACAGTAATAGCTTAAATTTCTGAAATAATCTGGATCTAAAAGTTGTGTTATTAAAAGGCATTCGAAACTTTTTTTATTGATCTCATATTTAAATTTAATTTGTAATCACATTATATATACTTATTAATCATGAATTATAAATAGTATAATTTTTTTTAATTGTATTTAATTGTAATCAGATATGATTTCTTGAAATTGAAGTTTTAAACCTCCAATGTGTTTGGAGGTTTAAAACTTCAAACAGGAGTTTGGAATTAACTTTTTGCTTATAAAAATGCATAAGCCTTTTAAGATATAAAGTTTCTATGAAAAAAAAGAAGAAAGATATGATTTATTTATTTTTTTGGATGATTGTATAAAATCTCATAAAGGTGAATTTTTTGAGTCATTCTATGAAGATTTTGCTGTGTAATAAAATATTTATGTCTGGTGCTTTTATTTTTCAAATACATTATGAAAAATTATATTTTAGAATATTTTCTTTGCAAATAATTTATATAAGTATTTAGTTAGTGTTATCATTATAAACATTATTATATTGATTATCCTATTTTTAAACTAATTTTGAATTAAAAATAAAAGCTCATTTGTTTGTTCATTGAGTGATGTTTGATATCCTCAGAATGCTTTTATTCCAAAGATGAAGTTCAGCAATCGTTTTCTTGATTTTAAGTGTTTTGTTTGAAGAATTGTAGTGAGCAAGTATTTTGACACTTTGTATGAGTAATAATAGAAGTTCCAGATTGATTATCTGCTTAACTGTCTGTGCATCATTTCATCCCGTTTTTACATTATTAAATAACAATAAAACTATTCATAAATGTTATAATGCTTTTAAAAAATAGACAAATATGAATGGAATAGATAAATATTTCAAATATTATACATAAATTTTCATATGAATCAAAACAATAAAATGCTCCTAAAATAGAAAATTTTATTTAATTAAATAGTAGAAAAAAAATGAGTCATTAGGGGTTAAAATTTCTGTATCTGAATGTGTTGAACATTTCTATTAGAAGTGTAATTTTATATATTCTTATTTTATCAATAAAACTTACTTTCATTTTTAGGATGAAGTAGAACGTAACAGGCTGCGTAGTTATTGGCATTATCTCACAACTGTTGCATTGGGGTGTTTCTGCTTGTTTATTTTTGATATGTGTGAAAGGTAAGCTGATTTTTTTTTTTTTTTTTTCAATGGCCAAAACTCGGCTTTTAATGAATTGATGCTTAGAGAGGATAATGATGATTGTGAACCTCTTTGTAAAATTCAAAATCATTTTTCATTTTTTGAAATGAATAGAGCCGTTCTGACTTTTTCAATTTTTCTCTAGAGCAAGATTGAAATCCTGCAGCTCAAGAACTTTTTTATTGGTCCAAAATTTAACTGTGCTATTATTTAGTAAGAAAACTTGTGGCTGTAAAAATCTTTCTTAAGTTGAAATTAATTTTTTAATACTAATAAAATGTCCTCCCCTCCCCCTTTGTTCAGTGTGAAAAATATATACATTGAGGTAACAAAAGTCATGGGTTGTCTCCTAGGTAATGTGTTGGACCTTCTTTTTCTGCAGCAACTTGGTGTGTCATGGTTTCAAGTTGATGGAATCTCCTGCAGAAATATTGAGCCATGCTCTCTCTAGAGAGTCCTTAATTTTGAAAGTGTTACAAGTGCAGAATTTTGTATGAAATGACTTTTTAATTAGGTTCCAAAGATATTCTATGGGATCTAAGCGATCAGACGATCTAAGTGGTCAAATCATTTTCTGGAATTGTCCACAATGCTCTTCAAACTTATTGCAAAAATTTATGGCCCTGTGACATATTGCACTGTCATTCATGCATTATTGTTTGAGTGTATGAAGTCTGTAAATGGCATACACTACCTGACATACATACATGCAGTATGATGGCATACATACCTGAATGCCATCAATTTTCAGTTACTGATAGATTCAGTTGTGATCAATAGTTCAACCCTACCTTCAGCTTTAACTAACTAAAATCCAATAAATTAGTCCAACTGATATGGTCACAAGCCCAGGAGAGGTGCTGCGATGCCGTGATGTTAGTAAAGGTACTCAAGTCAATCTTCTGCTACTACAACCCATTAAAGCCAAATTTTTCTGTACTGTTGTAACAGACATGTCCATCATACATCCCACGTGGATTCCTGCAGTGATGTCATGCAGTATTGTTTTTTTATGAACACTGACAATTCTGTGCAAATGTTGCTGGTCTCGGTTATTAAGTGCAGGCAATCACCCACTACATTATCCATGGTGGGAGATTGTGCATAAAAATAGGTAGACTTAACACTGTGGGTGTCAGAATGTTGGATTCCCTAAGGATTTCTGAAATAGAATGTCCCATGCATCTAACTCCAACTATCATCCCATGTTCAAAATGTATTAATTCCTGTTGTGTGTCTTTAAGCATGTCAAAAACCTTTCATATGAATCACTTAAATACAAATGAAAGTCCTTCCAATGCATTGCTTATTTATACATTTTGTATGCAATACTACTGCTGTCTGTATATTTGCATATAGCTTTTTCATTTTTTTTTTTTTTTTTTTTTTTGTCATGTGTGCATGTGTGTTGAATATTCTGTTGTAAAGTTTGTATTATATTTATATTTTTCAGAGGTGTACAGTTGAAGAACCCATTCTTCAGTATTTGGACATCAACTATTGGATCAAAACTCTCGGTATCCTTTTCTTTGTTTGCACTTATAAACAATACAGTATTTTATAACATTTTAAGGATCAAGGCAAAATAAGCTCTGTATTCTCATGAGTGAATATTAGTTTGAGCATTTCTTCTTCAACCTCCAAGACTAGATTTTAAAAAATTTTAATTCAATTTTTTCAAAGCAAATTTTAATACAGGTATAATCATATAAAAATTATTTAAAAATCATTTTAAATAAAATTGTTTAAAGAAAACAGCTGTTGACTTGAATTAATCACCCAATTGTATAAATAATTGGATCTCATTGATTGGTAAGTAAATATGAAAAGCAAGGAAAAAAAATAGTAAGAATAACATTTTGAATTTTAAAGGATTTAAAAAATTTCTATAATATATTCACATGCAGTTAACTGGAGGCATAAAAGTAGATTGCTTTTAAAATATTGGGGGGAGGGGGGGCACTAAACACATTGAACTTCTGAAAGTTGCTGATGCTCTTACCTATTTTTCCTGTTTGATAATGTTTCTTATAAATAATAAGTTTTTTTTTTTTTTTTTTTACATTCTTTCAACTTTTTTTGATAGGAATTCAAAATTGTTTTGTAAATTAATTTACTTGTTAGTTTTATTATCAATAATTTAATTACCTATTTCCCCACAGAAATTAATTTTGTTTTAACATTATAAGGAATATATCTAATTTCATTTTCTTTAATTCAACTTATCTTAATTTTTTTTTTCTGTATAACTCTTTCTTGCTTATATTATATGATAGGTAATTGAAAATAACTTCAAAGATTTGTAATATAAAAATTTCACTTTTATTAATTCATTTATAGAAAAGCCTACATTTATTCAAAGGAAAGATTTTTATTGATACAAAAAGATATAGTATTTACATTAGGTACCGATTATAAGACTATCAATAATATTATTTCAGTCACAGTTTTTTTTTTATTTAACTTTTTGTGCAGAATCTCTTTTTTAATTGTTTTGTTTATATACTTTCTTATGTATAATTTTTGCCCCTTGCATGTTATGAAATAAATTATTGCAGTTGTATTGAATTGTCATAACACTGTTTAAAATTAGAATTGATTGCTGTTTTTATTTATCAATAAGAAAGAAAGAGTTAAATTTATTCTTCCATGCTCATTTGTTCCGCATTTGTTTTTAGAATATTTTGAAAGTATTCATAACATATGTCTAGTAAAATTGCAGAAGTAAATCTTAGTATGATATTTTCATAATAGAATGGGAATTCCATATTTCATGTAATGAATTAGTGTGTATTTCTGATTCATTTATCTTCGTTATTTATGAACTTTAAAACTTTCTTTTTGTGTCAATTTTTTTTTTAATCTTATTTGACTTGTCAAAGTATCTTTATCATTTCTTGTTTTATATATATTAAAATAATTATTTTTAGTATTTTCACCAAATAAAATTTGTTTTTAATTTTGAGCTGAAATTTGGTTCATCTGGATGATTAATAATCAATGTCATGATTTTGGGGTTGTAAAATCAGATTTCCTTAACATGAAATATAGTTGGGTTTTATAATACTTGCTGGAATATCTGCTTGCACATATTTCATTTTTCTTTGTTATATGGTATTTAAAGTATTCAGAAACATAGGTTTCAAAAGAAACACATTACCAAGTATGAGTAGTGCCAGAAGAATGTACTATGAGGTAAGCATTCTCATAATCCTTCTGAAATTTGGGTGATTTTGAATGTGGCAGTCGGGTTATATTATAATTTCTACTTACAGGGTATAATTTATCGTTTCAAATTCTTGATGATGGCAACAGTTCTATGTGCTGCTCTGACTGTAATTTCATTTGTCATTGGTCAGGTATGAAATTTTTATTTGCTTATAACATTTATATTGGCCACTATACTTTTTGTAATTTTTATGGCAAATTTATGTAAAACCCATTTCCCATGTTTGCATCAGGATTCTGCTATATACTAAAATCATATATATATATATATATATATTATTTATTAAATACTATTAGTTATTACTAGTGAGAAAGGGCAATTTATTGCAGCTGATAGTAATTTTGTGAAGCATTTTTAATTCTTTGATAAGTTTTTCTTTTCTAAAATGTCAAAAATGATTTTTTTTCTTTCTTATTTCTAACTAAAAGAAATTTTTTTATGAAATAGGGTTTAATCCATTTATTTCCAAATTTACAGATTACCAAAAAAATTCTCTAATCTGTAATATTATGTTGTGCTTAAATGTCTGGAATAAAGATATCTAAAAGTAATTTCTAATTCTGAGTAGATATCACTCGATTATTATAAATTTGGCTCATGTTCAGAAAAACTCTTAGCTGGTAAATTAAGTTCATTTTGTGCATCATCAATAATAAATTTTTTCTAAAAATTAGTTGACAATTCATTGTTAGAGGTAATTTCGCTACTCTTTTCATTATTGTATAAATCAGAATAATTTTTCTGTATGTATACTCTTTACTGATGTTAATTTTTAGTTTTTTTCTCAATAGCTGCTCTAGTTTATATTCAGTTGTGGAAATAAGTGCTATTGACGCTATAAGAAATTTAAACTGTAAATATTCTCAAAATATATGTGAATTTTTTAATTAGGTGAGTGAAGGACAGTGGAAATGGGACAAAGATATCCATTTGCAAATAGAATACACATCAGCTTTCTATACTGGTGTTTATGGAATGTGGAATCTATATACTATAGCATTGCTGGCATTGTATGCACCATCTCACAAGTATTATCCAGCTCAGTCAGGTAGGTTTTGAATTCAGATTGAAAGGAACTAAGTATATCTTTTTAGATTCATATAGATTATGTAACAAGATTTCAAACAATAAGTGGATAATTTTGTATTAAAAAAATGTATAATTTTTAAAGATGAAATGTATAAAATATAAATAAGTAAATAAAAAATGTGTAATTTATAAAGAAGAAAGTATTTATGAAATTATGTTGCACATTTTTATTTAGGCTGAACAGAAGAAAAAAAAATGGTATTCATCTGAATTTAATGTCTTTTGTATTAAAATTGAAAATCCATATCATTAAAAACTAATTTTTGATTTCTGAAATGTTGAGCAGGTAAAAAAGTAATGAAATGAATGACAGGAAAAAAATTGGAAAAGCCAGTGTTAGAAAGAGTTTCAAAGCCAAATGCATTTTTTGATTCTTAAAATCATTAACATGTATTTAATGAAAGGGCTTGCAATTCAGATCAATATTTATTGTTATTTTTATCTGTTTGATCATAAAGTAGTGCCTTGTAAACTTTTCAAGCTTGCTATTTTGCAGTAATTAGATCTGATGGCTTTAGTACCTGATTAGTTTATAGTTTCCAAATATAATTAAACAGTTAATTGAAAATCCAATGGTATTCCATTAGAGTTGGATAAATTTTGAAAAAAATGCTAAATGTAGCATTTATGATAAGGCCTGCTTAAGAAAATTCTTTAAAAAGTGATAGATTCAAATCTTTACATATATATATATATATTTATGTTCAGATAATTTTTATTGATAAATAATTTCTTTATTTAGATGCCATCTCCTCCACTCAAGAAGAAATCGAATTTAGTCGCCTCACAACTTCTGAACCATCACCATCAGATCCAACTGAAATCTCGAGCCTCACTGGCCTGACAAAAAAGGCTGCTTTTGATTAATATAAAATTTTGAAGAAAGCAATCATTACATGCCATTAAACTTGTCAGTATTTACATGCCATTTATTTTTGTCTTCACTGACAATTTCAGCTCATTTTTCTTGTTGCATATGATTTTTATATAGTGGAACTATTGGAGGAGTATTCTAAAATTCTACCATTGTTTTTGTATTTATTTTCCAGTATAGTCGTTAGTTTTTAATTTTTGGTCAGATGCTCGGAATACTGGTTTGCTTATCATTTTTACTTATAAATGTGTTACACAAAAGTAATGTGTTTTTGTCTAATATGTTGATTAAGATATTTGTTTAAATTTTTTCAGAGGCATATTCAAATAATTGATAATAATCTATCTATTCAGTAATATCAATTATTAATCAATAATAATAGTATGTGATTAAAATTATTCTTGTTATTCATATGGCAAATATTTTTAAATACAGACACTGATGTATTGTATTTTTGTGATCTTAATTTTAATATGTTTTGCTTCTTATACATTATCCTTTTTTTTTAATCTGTGTAATTCATGATTTTGACTAAAAGTCAAATAAAAATTATTATTGGATATATAAATTAAAATCTTATTCGATTTCTAAGAATTACTTTTTGCATTTATTTATTTATAAAATTGAATTATATATTAAGTTACAAAATTATGAAATTTCGGCATACTATTTCTGTAGTAATTTATGATAATTATCATTTTTTAAAGGATTATGGGTTTTTTCCCCCACAAATTTTATATAATATAATTTTAAAAATTAAGTTTTAGTGTAAGAGCATTTTATTCAGTATAATTTGCATTTCCGACTTTTTACTTACAATCAAAACTTTTACTTTACTTTTATACATTTACTTTTATAAGTCATTATATAAAATAATATTTCTTGCCATTGTATGAATATTAAACAAATGTATGGTGCCTCATTTTAGTAATATATAAATGGCTTATTTGAAGTACTTAAAACAACTTTAGAAGTAAATATTAATTTTATTTGTTTTTGCTTGGAGTTATTTTTCCTTTTCTAATTACATGCTGTAATTAATGTATATAATAGGGGGGGGGGAATTCAGATTGAATATTAAATTTGATAGTGTTGGTGAAACTCAAGAAAATCCTTGGCTGGTTTATAATAGTAATTAAAGAAATTCATTAGATTTTTCTTTCTTTTTTATTGTGATCTCTATGCTGTTGATTCTAAATCTGTTATGTAATCATTAATGATCCCTAATTTTTTTCTAAAAAATTTTTTTCTTTCATTGGGGAAGTTTTTTTTTTTTTTTTTTTTTTTACCTTTAAATATAAAATTATTATAAAAACACAGTGTTTTGCAAACCTTTTTTTATTAAATTTGTACTTAATTTTCTTTAAAACTTCATTTAACTCTATAACTGCCATTCAGGTAAACTGCACCAGTGTATCTTTCAAGAATATAAAAGTGCATCATTTGTATAAACTACTTTGTAAAATTATGCAGCCCTATTTATCTTGTAAATGAACAAATTTAATATGCTAGGATAAGCATTCTTCGAATTATGTATTCTTATGGTAGAAAAGTGAACTGATTTTTGAAATGTGGACATGAAAACTTTAGTAAAGAGTTATGTGCTTAGGAACTGTTTAACTCATTTTTGGATAGATTCTATCCTCAGAAATCAAAATATTGGGGTTTTTTTCCTTGTAATAATAATTATATATAATAACAAAATGTTACAAAACAGGATTAATTAATGTACAAATCAAAGAATGTTGCTGTGTTAGTGAAATTTGCACAACTTTCCACAAAATAAAATCAGTTATTTATATACATTATATTTCACAAACTATATAACATACCATATGATTTTACTTAAAGAAAATTACTATAAGAGATAATTATATTCTCTACTGATATGTACCCATAATCAAACTGATCATTGAAGTTATAAATTTATACAGAAGTTCCAATTTTTATGTAATAGCACTGATTGTGCTTTTAACATTTTTTTTAAAGCCTTTTTTTACTTGCAGAATAGGTGGCCATTTTAAATGAATCTTTCACATACTGCAAAATTCTTTTATTCTTTTATATATATATATATATATTTGCAGCTCTTTTGTAATGGCAGCATAGATATATTATTCAATGTCATGTATGTAATTCATGAGAAGTATCAAATTACATATAAATATCATCATAAAACGCACAAAGTTTTTGATGTTATGTAATGAATGTTTTTGTAGGTGCTATCCTTTGTAGGGAATTACTCCTGTTCTATTTTATCATTTCTGTCCCATTTTATTACTTATATACATTTTAGGGGACCATATTGGTGCATTTAAATATTTCTTACTTTATCTATCACTATTTGTGGAATGTTTCGTCTGTTAGTAACATGGTAAACTCTTCTTGTGCTTTTATGGCATATAGTATTATATTGTCAGTTGAAATTGCACATATCTCATTACATGTAACTTTCCTAAACAGCTGAATATATTCTTTTTTCAATAATGGAGTGGATTCATATAACAATGATATTACTTGATAGATGTAATTACTCTCGTCATCTAAATATGCATAATCATAGTGGAAATGCACACTATACGGCAGTGTTCATTTTCGCTGTGTTCTTTTCAAAACATTGTTTCTCCAAGCATTAGTGTATATATTTTCTGATTATTTTGCAAAAGTAATAATATAAATAAAAAGTGATGTTAATAAGTTGAGTAAATTAACAACTGGAGATTTTTTTTTTTTTTTTTTTTTGTATTAGAACTTTGATAATTTTACATTATGACAACAGAGAATAATTAAACAATTATTTCGGTAGAAAAACAAACCAGTTAAAATAGATTAACATTCTTTCTATCAGTAATTACCTGATACAATGTGGATTCTAAATTTGAATTGAAATGTTGTATTTTAGATATAAACATGAGCATGAATCAACTCCATTGTTTTTGAAGTGCTGCATTTAAAAATGACATTTATTTGTTTGTACTTCAAAAGAATAAATGCATTAACTTATTATATATACTTGAATTTAATTTTTTCAAATAAATATTACTCTGTGAATGTATTAATGTTAATTTCTCTTCATTCTAATTCAGAATTGTTGTTATCTGTTATTCATTATTATTTTTGGCAAAAAAATAATGGCATATTTAAAAAATTTTATTTTTATTTTTAATTTGATTGGAGATACAATTTCTGCTTTGAAACTCAATTTTTGTAAGTTTTATGCCTTGTATTTTAAATTCATCATCATTATTATAATTTGAAAATAAAATGTCTGTTTATTTTGTGATTTTTATAATATACTTATTGTCATATTTTTATTATTTTTAAAAAGTATTTTTGAGAATAGAATATTGCTTATATCTCCAAGTCTTCCTACAACTTCAGATTCCTTTTGCATTTAAACTCAGTTATAATGTGTTGTAATAACAGTCTTTGTTAATTTTTAAACATTTTTTCCATACATGTTTTTTAACTACCTTATTAGGTGGTACTTTAATTTGACATTGTTTGTTCAAAATTTCAATAATGATTTTTAGAATTTGGAAAATATCAAACATGCTTCTGTCATCTTTAATATCTAAAATCAATACCATAGCTAGAAGTTCTGGTATTTGCTACAAATGAAGTAATGCTTCTTTTTTTCTGTATTTTAATGATTTTCCTTTTACTGCTTTTGAGTTTAAATGGTCTTCTGTTGTGAATTTTTATCCAGAAATTTTTATTTGTTTAATTCGACAAAAAAATTGTTGCATTGGTTAGTGGAATATCAAAACATTTGGAACCTCATAAAAAAACCTAAAGCTGCATGCATCACTTGACTAAAATTATTGCAATAAATATTTTCATTTTCAGATTTTTAAAAAAAAATTATGTTATTAGATATATGAGCCTGGTATGTATAATTAGAATATGAGCACTCTTAAGTTTGTTTTAATAATATAATTTATTTTTCCAATTATTTACTTTTAAAAAAATTTGAAATTACAACTATTTAATTAAAAATAATGGTACTAAATGTGAATTTATTTTAACTATCTATCGGAAAATTAGTTTGATATGTGAATTTTACCAAACCTGCAATTTTATGCTTAAAATACTTTTACTTTGTTATTATTGAAATGCTCAAAACACCCATTCAAACAAAATGCGATGATCGCCCAAAACACGAATATCTCTGCAAAATTTTTCTTATATTTTTATTAAATGTGTTGAATATCCAAAGTTTGTGTTTTGTTCTTTACAGGAATTCACCCTCAAGAAAAGAAGAGCCAAACCCATTTCATTGTACAAACCTTCCTAATAGCTATTAATTTAGAAGAATTGCTTTTTGTGTATCAAGCATTTAAAAATATGAGCTGCCATTACAATTTTTGAATATTCTAAAAAATCTCTTATTTTTGAAAGAGGAACTGCCGGGTTTCATTATTTTGAGGTGTTGAGTCTCCTAGGTTCACAGGAATTCGAAGATTAAAAGTCTAGGCAAAATCTTACTCTATCAAATTTTCTCTTTAATGTATAGAATCTCATGCTTTTTTTTTTTTTTCTATTATACTGATGTAACAGTACAAATTTTGAATTGACAAACATTTCATCTGTTTGACATATATATATATATATATATATTACTGTTTTGCTTTGTTTTTAGAATTTCAAGATGAATTCTTTAGAGACCAGTGAAAACTTCATTAACTAATAAAGTGCTTAAATTTTGCAAATGTTTTGAAAGAATTAAAATATGTCTTTTACAGTAAAATAAATAATTAAAAAAAATTTGAAATGAACAATTAAAGTCATAAATTGATTTCTTCTGAAGCTAATTTGGAAAATATAAAGAACCTGAATATTGAAATATGTATACACTTTAGCTTGAATGCTGTGCACTATCTAAATACAGCAAAATTATTAAAATATTCATATTTTTTAGCTGTAATATTTTAATTTCTCATTTCCCTATTTAATTTAGTTTTTTTTTTTTTGTGAAACAATTGTGTTATTATTTTCAATTAAAAAAATTAAAAACATTGAATTAATTCCCGTATTTTTAAATGTAATTTTTTATATCTATGATCATAAAATTATTTTCTCTTTTTAACAATGGATTTTTTTAAATTTTATGGAATTAATAATTTTGATATTTCAAGATTTATTTTTTTTTAACTATAATATATAAGAAAGATGACCAGGCTTAGAATTCAGATTCTAAATCTGATTTTATAGAATATTAAAACTGAAAAAGACAAATTAAATACTTGTAATTAACTTTCATGCATGACTAATGAGTTGAAAGTATAATTGAAAATTTTAAATATATTATTTACTGTGTTCTTTATATAATTTAGGGTTATCCTTATATGTCTGTGATTTCTTACTTAGTTGAATGTCACTTATTATTAAATAGTTTGAATGTGTCCTTGTTATGGTTGTAATCAATGCAGCTAATCCACTTTTGCAAGTCTTCCTAATTTCATGAATCATTTTTTTTTTTTCTTGTTGCCAAATGTTTATGCCCAAATGTGCCAGTATTTTTGCTCTGTTATTTTCAATGTTTATTGTTGGTTTTGGTGAATTTTGCTTTTGTTTATTTTTTACTACTTTTCAAATTTCATTTTATGAGTTTATTCCTAGAAATGACTTCTTGAATCTCAAGAAAACTACTAATGCTATGGATAATCATTTTTGTGCTTTTTTTTTACATTAGAATGATTTATGGCCATACCTTAGATAGTCTTGTTGTTATTACTTACATTAATGTATTTGTAAAATAGTTTTCAACTTAAGACAAAGAAAAAAATGTAATACTGTAGTAAAAATAAAGTTTTTTTCTTTAAAAAACTTTTTTTGTTTCTTTAATTTTTTTTATAAATATTTAAATTAAGGACTTGAAACTTTCAGCAAATGAAATGTTGCATGTAAAAATTTCTTAATAATGGTAAGCATTTTTTGATGTCAATTCAGTTAGTATGTGGTTAATATAACTTCTTTCTGGATCTGGTGCGAATAATTCTTTAGCTATTATAAGCAAAACATCAGAAAAGATTTTTTTTATGTATCTTTATTTTTTTTTATACAGAATGTACATATATTTATTGCTGTAGTGTACCAGCTGACTGGTTGAGGTATGAATATAACTTCTCTCACTCATATAATGTTTATACAAATACAAAATTTCTATACAACTCTCTTGCATATGGTCATCATAAATGTATTTTCACAGTTTTCATAATAGTAAACATGAGCATAGGCAGTCATGTATTTGCGGAATGCACACATATTGGGGGTGAGATAGGAATTCATTTCTGTTTAAGAGTTGAATATAGGTGATGTGTTTTTCAATATCCTTGATGGCCATCTGCAAACTTTAACAGAAATTCTCTTCATCTGTGTATAATCCATATTTAATGAAATACCAATTCACAATGGCACAACAAAGTTTCGTGAAGGATAACATAACTACTGATATGCATAAATGACAATGGCAAGTGAGGCACGATATCGACAACGAACTTTTGAAGTAAGCGCTAGAATGATTCACCATCTGAAACATAAGAGCTTTGCATGGTGTGGTTTTATAAATTCGTATATCATTAAATATATTGCACATGTTATATATTCTATTCATTTTTGCTTCATTTTCTGACAACCCTGCCTCTCCCTCCCGTCATTCGATCTCATAATCTACTGTTGGAATGATTTCTTTCAGTAAACTCGATTGACCATTCAAGTTTGTGAACGATTTTTTTGGGACATCCTATATTTATAAAAGCTATGTCACAGACTAGTTTATGAGATTATAAATTGAAGTGGTGGTTATAATCTTTTTTTTGGAATGTTACATTAGATATATTGACCTCAATTATTATGAATTCACAATTGTATGATAACCGTCATTTTGCATGCCGTGCAATTGCTTGTTTTCCCGCATGTAAATGCAAGATAAATATGAATCAAAGTTTAAATAAGCACAGTGCATTTAACATACCATGGCAAGTTTGAACCGACCTCAAGAATTATCTATTAGAAATTTCTTCCTCCCCCCCCCCCCAAATTAAACATTTCAGTTTAACTTTTTTATATCAAATGTTTTGCGTGGTACCTCTGTTACTGATAGTCAGATTTTCTCTGGTGCGAATGGAGATGACTAACATATTAAATTAAACTGTGCGATAAAAGCATCCGCGAGGTTTCGAAATAACCGGGGAATTTTGCAACGAAATAATTTTCAAATTTGATTAATCCATAATGACATCAGTTGCAACGGTACATTTGTGGCGAAGACGAATTTCCGTTGGAAAGTCATATCATATGTTTCTAGAATGTTGAAAATTGTATATATATGTATTTGCACATATTTCTTTTCTACTTAGTTAAGAGTTTTGGCAATGTTGCTCTCCCCTCTACAGAAAGTTGAATCGATCCTCGCGTTAATAATTATTTGACAACATTTTGAAAGCTATAATATTCAACATATACTGAACGTACAACTTTGCAATATTTATATATCATGACCATCTTGTAGTCACTGCCTGACAATTTGATTTTTCATTTTGCATGCAATACTTTTCCACCCTCTTTTGAAATATATCACATGTAAAGAAAATCTTCCAGATTGTCTGTAAAACTTTGATTCAGAGAGCTTCGAGAATTGTTTGAAAAAAAAATATCGTCGATTGTGATTTCATGCTTCAGATTGTAAGTACAGGGAAAGGAAGAACATTTCACTGCACTTCTGTCGGCAGAAGTTTTCCTTCTTCTTGAAGCCTGAAACAGAAATGAGAAGGAAAAAAATTGTATTCGCAGTAATATTGCACGTGTAGATATGGTAGTTTAGGAAACTAAAAATCATCCTGGGAGAAATTGAGACTCTAATATAAGTTCTGGCCCAAAGAAGGATTGGAAACATAATTTGGATTGAAGAAATATACAAGTAACCAAAAATATAAACAATATGAAATTAAAACCTATTATTGAAACAATCTAAAACTAAAATTATTTCTGAAACGAAACTAAATTATTTCGGAATCGAAACTAAAAAGTAAAAAACACCACATTGTATTTGGACAGCGCAAATGCAGTTACTACTAAAACACAGATGAATCTAGACAATTAGTAATAAAAAACAAGTTAAAAGGGAAAAAAAAATAAAATAAGAATCCGGTCTGAAGACTTTCTCAAGGGTCACCCTCAGGCAAGGATTCAAAATAAGTAATTTTTTTCTGTGAGGAATCGAATTTTTGTCCAACAGTATTGACCCCCCGTGACCCGAAAATCCCCTGAAATTAAGGCCTAAGAGATACACCCTTTTTACAGAAAAGAAACAAAAAAATAAATTAAAAGAATATGACCATCAATAAGCAAAAATACAATAACATGAAATAAACTAAATAGTAGCTCTCATAACCAATTCTGAAAACAAAAAGGAAAGCACATATCAGCAGCAGGTAAAAAAAATTTTTGAAAAAGGGGACCCATCGTGTTTATTCTTGTTTCCTGCGCCCTAAACTGTTTCTGCTAACGCCATTCAAGGTAAAAGTAATTGGAGGGTCTCAACGCCATCTATTGAGTTAGTTAATACGCTACGGAAAGTCTATTTTTTTAGGCAAAGAATTAAACCCAAATCATATCTTTTTTTTTTATTAAAATACTAATATTGCAGTAGTTTCTGGGAAATTCATTATTAGTTAAATTTTTAATGAGATTATTTGTTACTTCAATATAGGAAATTTTGTTATTACACACTCTTTTAATCCTGTTGAATTGTGAGAAAATTACATTTTTGGAAATTTTGAAAATTTTAAATCCAGAAACGTAGCTTCAAGTTGATTTTTATTTGCTTCTGTTTGAATTAAATCTTTTGGATAGCAATTAGTCACAATATTGGTACTATCAAAGTTTATCAAAAGTAAGTCATCAATATACCTCCAACCGTTTATTAAATTATATTTAATTATTTTTTTTTCTCATAGTAATGTAAGAAAATATTGGCAAAAGCACTTGAGGAAGCTGTTCCCATTGGAATGCCCTTTACTTGTTCATAAAAATTAATCCCATTAAAAACGTAATTTTCGGTAATGTTAAAATTACATAATTCTTGCCAATTATTTTTGGTAATAACACCTTCATTTAAATATTCGTCATATATAAAAGTACAGACATGCATTAATTTTTCATGAGGCAGCTTGGAGTATAAATTTTCGAAATCCTAAGTATTAAGTTTATTAATGTTGTTATCTTTAAGAAAATCCAAAACGTTTTTGTTACTATTGATTGTAAAGTTATATTCTTCTTTGATTTTGTCCAGAATCATTTTTAAGTATTTAAAGAAATGTTTTCCCGTATAGTAATTATAACAGCCAGTGCTACAAGTCACAAATCTGAATTTTAATGATTTTTTATGAAATGTAACTGTTAGGAACAAATAAGGATAGTTTAAAAAGCAAGTCTTAATTTCGGTTTTTTCTTGCGAAAGCTAGCATTCTTTTATCTAATTCCTTTCTCTCCGTGTTCTTTAAAATATAAGTTGTATTAGAGTTATATTCATTAATTAATAGTTCTTTATAATAATATTTACAAATTAAACAGAAATTATATGCTGATTTATCTATTACTGTAATAACAAATTTTTCTTTTAAATTTTTTCTTTCTTTTTTTAATGTTTTGCTAAAATAAATCTCGCGTTCTTTAGATCTGTCACTATCTATATTCATTTTTGTTTTAATTTCCACTAAAATTCTCACTTTTCATTCTCCGAAACCTTCCGCAGGCCAATGGTATTTTCTAGATAATTTAGAAATAAAAATATCCAAATCTTTTCCAATAGAAATTAAGATTTTATTATGGTTTATTTTCTCTCTTAATCTAAATTTAGTTCCTCTTTCCATTAACTCTCTTAAAGAGCTGGATGCAATGATTTTTAAATTACCTGTAATAATAGGACCTTTATCCACATCTATAAAATCTTTAAAGCTTTCTTTGTTACAGTTACAATCTGTTTTATTTATTTTATCTAAATCTTTGATATAGTAATTATAATTACAAATTTGTTTCCTTAAAGTTAATGTATAACTAAACACTATTGAAACAGTTACTTTATCCGATAAAGGAAAAAATATATTATTATTATGTACAATATTAGGTAATTTTAGTTTTACGAAGTTAATATTCAAAAATTTTATCACACAGAATTCTTTGTTTACATTATTTTTATTATTAAATAGTAAATCATTTTTTCCAATATTAAGCTTACATTTAATTAGATCAAGAATTATACATTTAGTGTACGAATTTTTAAACTTTAAATCCTCCAATTTATTATTTATTAACCATTTCATTTTATTATTTCTAAGACCAAAAATATATTTCCTAATTTTGCGAATGTTTTCACTATTATGTTTCAAATTACAATAATTCGGAAATTCCTCAAAAATAATTTGAAAATTGCCACCTTCCCCTTTACCTCTTTTAAATCTTTTACTGTATTTTTCTTTATTTAGAAAATCTTTAAATATATTAAATTTTTAATAAATGCAGTTATTGTTTAAATCTCCGTAACCTTCCCCATTTAATTTACTATTAAGTTCATAAGGAAATAAAGTTTTTAAGTTACAAATAAAAATATTTTCTAGGTCTAATCTCTTGTTTAAGTGATTACCATTGTCTTCTAGAATGTAGGTATTAATATTATTAAAGTTATGGTTTTGAAAGTGTTCTAGTTCAAAGTCAGTAGTCTTATTTTTTATAAAGATTTTAATATCAGATCTATGGTTATTAATTGTTAAATTGAGTTCAGTGTTAGTTTGGTAAAGTCACAGCTTTCTCAAGTGCTTTAGCCAATATTTTCCTTCATTATTACGAGAAAAAAATAATTTAATATAATTTAATAAACGGTTGGAGGTATATTGATGACTTACTTTTGATAAACTTTCATAATACCAATATTTTGACTAATTTCTATCCAAAAGATTTAATTCTAACAGAAGCAAATAAAAATTAACTTGAAGCTACCGTTCTGGATTTAAAAATCGAAATCGCTAATGATGAAACAATAGTTGGCATCTACGATAAAAGAGATGAATAGAACTTAGCGATGAAAGAGATGAATAGAAAATAACGAAACTGTGAAATTATCATTCTAATCTAAAGTCTAAAATTTTCAAAAATTTAATTTTCTCACAATTCAACAGGATTAAAAGAGTGTGTAATAACAAAATTTCCTATATTGAAGTAACAAATAATCTCATTAAAAATTTAACTAATAATGAATTTCCTAGAAACTACTGCAATATTAGTATTTTTATTTAAAAAAGAAAGATATGATCTGGGTTTAATTCTTTGCCTAAAAAATTAGACTTTCCGTAGCGTATTAACTAACTCAATAGATGGCGTTGAGACCCTCCAATTATTTTTACCTTGAATGGCGTTAGCAGAAACAGTTTAGTGCACAGGAAACAAGAATAAACACGATGGGTCCCCTTTTTCAAAAAATTTTTTTACCTGCTGCTGATATGTGCTTTCCTTTTTGTTTTCAGAATTGGTTATGAGAGTTACTATTTAGTTTATTTCATGTTATTGTATTTTTGCTTATTGGTGGTCGTATTTCTTTAATTTATTGTTTTGTTTCTTTTCTGTAAAAATGGTGTATCCTTTAGGTCTTCATTTTAGGGGATTTTCGGGTCACGGGGGGTCAATACTGTTGGACAAAAATTCAATTCCTCACAGAAAAAAATCCCTTATTTTGAATCTTTGCCTGAGGGTGAGAAAGTCTCCAGGCCGGATTCTTATTTTATTTGGTTTAATTTGGATTCTATTTTTCCTTTTGACTTGGTTTTTATAACTAATTATATGTATATAATGTAAAACATATTTTTAAGCAGTTTCGTGGCCGAAGAGAGAGACACTTTGAATTTCTAAACTTCGCTTTATTCCATCACGGGAGACGTAATTTATGTGCAAGAAGCGAGGACGTCGTTCACAAGCGATACGAGAGCGAAAGGAGATATGTGTCCCCAATGATTTGATACCGAGAGATCCTGACAGGGATTTCTTTGCACATGTTGTTTTAGGTCAGGGGAATGCAGGTGTCTTTTAAAAGAATTTGTTTAGCTTGGTAGATATTTATCCCTTCACTTGGAGCATGTGAAGTACTGATTAAAGCAGTTTTACAGAGCTCAAGGATCATTAATTGAGTAAAAGAGGTGGAAATGGATCAGGAAATAAAGAGAACATTTTAGAATAAAATTAATATGGGCTAAATTAAGATAAAAATTTGGAAATTAATTAGGATTTTATTTAGATTCAGAGATATCATTACATATAACAGGCGGTTTCCAGATTTTTTGTAGGTAAGAATATCAATATGCGAAATCATTTCAAAGATTATTTTGGTTTTATCCAATTCATTAAATATTTAAAAAATAAATAAATTCAATCGTTTTTTTAATCACTTATGAATACTCCGTTACAGTTTTCATTTGTCTGTATGCCAGGAGTTTTTGAAATTTGTTTGTTCATTGATGAGGTCATAAGTAGAACCCTTTGAACCCTTTTTATTTTTAAATGTTTACGATTATATTTTTGAGAAAAAAATCTTCTGATAAAAAAAGGAAATAATTTGTGAATTAAAGACTAAATCTAGCTAAGACGTTTCTAAATTGATACACTTTCAAAGAATTCAAATATGTAATCCGCGAATTTCTTTAAAATTGAATAATTTCTCATAGTAGTACAACTTTCATGAATATAATTATCCGTCAGGAAACCAGTTGGTGTTGGTTTCTCTCTTTAACGATGAAACAATTTACCACACCCTGAAAAATAAGGATGCATTAATAAATTAAGTGAGGCGTTGTGATTCCAAGAAACAGTTTATCAGCGGATCATCGTTTTTCATGAAAACAGGACTCGTACAATCTGACAAAGGGCCTGAGAACCATTTATACACTTTAAACTGTTTAAACCTATCAAACTTGTCAGCACAAATTAATTGTAAAAAATAACACTTCAGTCAGAGATTTTTACGCTAAACAAAATTTATCAATAGATCGGAAATAGGCTGTTTAGAATGGCCTCCTCGAAAATGGAATCAGGAAAAATTGTTGTTTATCATTTATTAATTTCACTTCAAACGAGTCAAATATGTCTTTCCAAATGGCAAAAGTACATCAAAAGTAGCTTTTGTAATGACTATCGATCAATCTCAGAGAAAGTGCTAAATTATTATTGTGAAATGCTATATTTACTCAAGGATAATCCAAACTTCCTTTTTTAAAGAGTCAGTCATTATAACTATATTTTTGTATCAGTTGTCAATGATGGCAAAAAAAAAAAAAAAATACAAGATAATCGCATGGGCAATAAATATTATAAATTAAAGGATATTGTAAATGACTGTTTTTACTATTTTGTATACACATTTCGTTGAGTATTTAATTTCTACAACCCAACACAAGAAAAATTTTTTTTTTTTTTTCCTCGGAAGGAAGACTAGGAAAGTTTAAATTAGCGAAATTTTCTGAAGTGTTTGCTGCTTACATTCATTCATCACATAAAATCAGTAATATCACTGTCAGTGAGAATAGGTCCCCCCCCCCCCAGACCATCTTTAATTTCAAAATCAGTTCACCTCTATCGACAAATGGCTTAGAATCTGTATCCGATGATAATTAGGATTGGCCGTATGGAAAAAAAAACTATGAGATGTATCAGTACACTAGCTTAATATAAATTATTGGTATACAATGTAAATGCTATCGATGTATTGAGTGGAATTTAATCTTCATTGCCAATAATCGGGGTTGTTACTATTCATGGCATTTGTCATAGACAAGCCCGCTAACGAAATCATCAACTTTAAGCCGAGGTTTTAGCTCCTCTTGTTTCGGTAGCGCCATCTCGGGACAGGAGTGCGTTTTAGCTATTCTTGCATCACAGCCCTTTTCACGGGGCGGACTTCATTCACTCATCCACTGATCGTAATTTAAATCTGAAAACGATCGCCTCTGATCCAATACACCAAGTGGTATTGTCCCGACTTGGAGGACTTTGGGGGCTGTGACAGAATTATGCGTGAACTAGTCACCATGTACACGGAGGCTCTAAGGCCGGTGGGGCTCGAACTGACAACCCAAGGGATGCGAATCCAGGGTTATACCAACCAGGCTATCCCGGCCTCCAATAATCGTTATTCTGAATCGAACCTAGAAACCTATATGAATCGAACCAAGAAATTTCATCTTAATAAAAAGAAAGGCAATTACTCTGGTAGTCGATAAGGGCTGTTGACCACATCAAAAGGTACAGGTCGATAAGTCTTCCTGGGTGAATAAGGTTGAACGAAAGCCACTTGGAAAGATGGGACGGTCGTTGGAGTTCGGTACCCGAATTCCTTATTGGCTGGAACCCCATTCTTGGAATGGTTCTTGGCGCTAGAAGAATCAGAATACGAATAGGAAGATGTGGAAGACGACTCAGAACAGGTGGAAGGGCTGCTCTCTCGGTGGCTGTAAGAAGAATCCCGACTGTCGTCTCCACCCCTTTTGAAGAAAAATAAAAATTTGGGAGTTTTAATTTTAAAATTCGAAATTTTAAAAAATTTTGCTAATCTTTGGGTTTTTTTTATTTATATTACTAAGAGTTGAGTGAATAAACTGCAGTTGTAAATAGTATTATTGTTGTGCTTTAGATATATTGATGTAATGTTTTGAATCAATAGGAAGACTATTTTGAGATAGACCACGTCGTTATGAACTTAGTCAAATGATCAGGATGACGCTCCATTGTCCATATCATCATCTCACCTTCATGAGAAGTCATATTTCTTGTATACTAGACCCGTTTGGACAGTGGGTCTTTGTCGAAGTTGATACCGAAGTGAGGCCTCAGCTTATTAATAAAGTATTTCTAATTTGATAAATGTATTTAAAAAGATTTTTTTTTCTTAATGTTTTTTGGTAATCCGAAAAGTTTCATTTACTTATCACCTTAGAAAAATAAGGACTAATTTGAACTTGTTTAAATTAAACGAATTCTCTTTTGGATTGATTAAAATTTTTATCATCTCCATTGCTAAATGGAACAGAGCAAGCATTGTAGATCAAGTCATAACACAACAAATGATTGATTGAATAAATTAATCTTATACTATCTCTAGAGTAGAATAGGTGTATAATATAACGTAAAGATCACATTTTTACAGCTTGATTAAGAAAAGAATACGAAAATAAATTTCGAAAGTCAATACTTTCTTAATTTATTTATCACCTACAAGTTATATATAAATATGTATAATTATCACAATACATTAAACGAAATAATTAATCTTGTTCAATTTGTTGTGGAACCTTATCGAATAAAAACACGATTACCTAAAACAACTAATGCAACAAAAGCAGGAAACGATAATTCTAAGAATAACTCAAAGTATATCCAAATAAATTTGCTAAAGTTATTAATTTAAAATGTACATTCGATATATAAATAGTAAAAAAAAGGGAAGTGCTTCTAAAATCTAAGGTTTAAAAATCAGGCTTATCTTAACTGCAAATTAATTAAATTTTTAACCTGCTATTATTGAATTGCAGATCTGCTTAGCTTTCAACTGTGTAAAAAAAATCTACTTAAAAGCAAATAATTTTTACTTTTACTTTTCATGAAAATGTCTTAAAACTGAAACAGATATTAAAATCTATTTCTAAGTAGAATTAAGAATTGATTTAAATAATGTTAAATAAATCGTTATAAAAGTTTTAAAAAATTAATCTTTATATCTCATGCAGCGAGGCAGAAGAAGTAATTATATTAATCTGTAATATCTAACTGTAACTATACTGACATCCTATAATGAAGAAGCTTTTAACAGTATACATCTGCAGTTATAATAAGATTATTATCTGATTGAACAACTACAAAAGTCTGTTTGATTTCTAAATCGAGCGTCTATTTCAAATTACTATTTAATCCTAAACAAAAGTTTTCTAATTGTATGTTGTTTTTATAATATTCTTTTTTTTTTTCACTTTATCCCAGTAGGCGATAAATTAAAAAAAAATAGTATTGTCAAGCGATTCGAATTCATATTGGAAATTTGAAATTCTTAGCTCAGGGTTCTTTGTATCTCAACAAAGAGAAATAACAAAACGTTAAAACATCCATCCCGTAGGTTGGTTACTTAAAAGTTAGTTACCTATTTTACGTAACCAATTATAAAGATTGAGGGGGGGGGGAGGTCCTTCAGGAAGGAAGGAATAAGAAAAGAAATAAACTGTCAGCTTTAGAATTTTTGAGATATCCTCAAGGGAAAAAGACTAAATATTAATAACGTCTTCATAAAGAATTCTGAAAGCGCGCCAAAAGTTCCGAGATATTACAAACAAGCAAAACAGAAAAAACCGAATTAATAAATGAGGACAAAGCTTATTTCAAGAAGAGATGCCTCTTAAAACGTGAAAGAATTCTTATAAAATTATTCGAAAGAAACACTGTAGACTGCGATGGTCGTTGGTAAAATCTTTGCTTTGGAACCGGAGAGCTTCAGATTTGAAGGACCAACTCCATCGAATGTAAAAAGGTTTGTTGAAAGTTAAATTCCTCCAGGCCAGGTGATATGAGTGCCGTCCTCCTCGCCATTTGATTACAGCTCAAAATTGTGAGGTCTGTCTCAAAATAGCCCTCACGTTACTTCAAAGCGGGGCATAAACGTTACTGACCTGAATCACAGAAAAATGAATAACTTACTGAGCTTGCTTGAGGTGTCTCTCCTCTTTTCTGACGATGTCCATGAGCTGCTTGTAGATGTTGGTCTTCCTCCTCTCTTTCTTCTGCGGGGCTGGTGTAGGAGAAGAGCTAACGTCCCCATCGTTCGCCTGGTCCGAAGTTGTCAGACGCCCATCCGGACTGTTGCTGGACTCTTTCTTCAGACCATCCAAGCCCAACTTCTGCTGTTTCTGCAACCACGTGTCCACCACTCCATTGCTCTGCACCCACGCACCGGAGTCGGGGGAGCTCATGACGGAAGATAGAGACAGCCGACCTGAAAATAAAAATAAGTCTCGAGTGCAAACTATTTGAGATGAGTTCATAATTTTTTTTGAGGAGGAGGGGGAGGGGGGAATAGGATTTGTCTGAAGAGATTGGATTACCCGAATTTCATCCAAGGGGATTCAAGATGTGGAGACGTCTAACCGGAACCAAGAAGTAACAGTCGGGACTTTCCCGTCTGATTGGTCGTCTGTTTGATTTATTGCAGACAATTATCACGATGTCTGTCAATTTACTTTAATCATATTAAAAGGATTACGAAATGTCACTAAGATTATCCACTAAGAGAGAATAAATATATTCTGTGTTCAGAAAAAAAAAAATCTTTCAAACGAGAATGCATCAGAAAATAAATTATAAAGATTTGAATAAGTTAGATTTTTTTTTGAATATGAATTAATTTAAAGATACCAGGGCATTTCAAAACTACTAAGAAAAATCAAACTAATTGAGGATCTTTCCTTACACGTTAAAACAAATAATCTAAAATAGGTTTTTATCCCCTCTAATCCATGACGTCTAATCACTTGACGCAACTTCCAAAATATTAAAATAAAGTTGTCTGCCCAAATTTCAAGTTAAACAAGTTACAAAAAAAAAAAAAAAAAAAAAACGGAAAAGCAATTACGAAAATTAGTCAAAATTTTGTGTTAATACAGATACCATTCTGGATTGTTGCATAATTCCATTAAGAAGTTGTTTACAATGTTATTGAAAGTCAGATAATCACTTTAACAATTCTCCCCTATATGAAAGAGCTCATAAACTTCAAATTTCTCTGGTCAAATTGTGGCTATCAAAATCATTGTTCATCTCCATTTGTAAGAACAATTTTAAACTTACCTTTAGCCGAAGGGTGCATGTTTGTCTTCATTACGGAATCCTCAAGCAGAGCGGGTGAGCTTTGCCAGTGACTCAAATGAGAAGAATCTGTCGCAGTGGGTCCTTGTCCAAATCGAAACTGCTTCAGGCCCAACTCAGACACAGTTGTTGTTCTGTCAGGATTGAAAAACGGAGATTGGGAATCTTCTCTGGATTTGGGCTCTGTGAAGTACGCCTCATCATCGAAGTCATCTTCGCCATCCGACTGAAGTTGCTTCATCCTTTGAAGCTGCTGCCTGATGGAAATCTTCTCTTTGTTCCTCCTTTTCCTCACCTCATCTTCTAACATCTTTGCCAGCTCAAGATCTCGTCTCCGACTCAGATCGAAATCGGAAGCAGTGTCCCTCTTCTTTGAGTTTTTGAGTCCAAAGTTTTGCCTTGAAGCATCTGCGATGGCATCGAAACGTCTTCTCATGTCATAAACTCTACCTCTGGTTGGAGGAGAGCATTCTTCGTCTTTCACAAACCCCCCTTTATCAGGGTTATACATAATCTGGCCATCAGTTGAATAAAACGAGAAATTCGAATTTCCAGAATCAGATGATTTCATTTGTTTTCTCATGTGATTCGCTTTCGATACTAATATATCACCCAGAAAATCCCCAAAATGATTTTGTACCATGAGTTCGTACTTTTTCTTATCGGATAGCATTAGATCCGAAGAATATTGCTTCCCTCTTTTTTGAAGTCCGTACTGTCCAAAAGTCCAGTTAGAATCTGAAACGGTAATGTCTTCTTCGCTTAGATATTTGTTTCGTTTGCTTAGAAATCGTTTGAAATTGTGACCCGGACAGTTGTCATATGTGGGGTCATTTCGCTTCGGAATCTTTTTCTTACTAATTTTCGTACTGTCTTTCAAGAAAGAAGGTTGAGTGGAATTGGCTTTTATTTCTGAACCAATCGGCCTCATATTCGAAAACATAACACTTGGAAGAGAGAATCGGGTCGAAATCTCCTCCAAACCTGGTCTCATTCGGGGCACAATGGCTTCCTCACTGTCCTCGCTGCTGACGTCCGAGTCGTCTAGCAAATCTTGTCTCGGCGTCCAGTGACTGTCACTCATGCTGCTGTGTTTGAAACCGTCTGCACCAAAGCGGTCGTACCTGTCATAGTCCATATCCGACTTTCTCCGAGATCGGTCATTCATTCCGTTTCGCTGCTGCAGATTCTGCTTGTAAGCAGAAAAAGATTCTGGACCGTCGTCGCTTGTGGAATGATTGCTGCTTCCCATGCCATCCGATCCGAGTGCCTGCCATGCTTCTGAAGGAGAAAATTTTGGCACCTCCGGAGGCTTCCTTGGTAAAACAGGTCTTAATCTAAAATAAGAATAAATAAATAAATTGCATCCTGAACTTTTCTTTTGGAATGACGTTATAGTAACAAATCAAAAGAGAAATGGACAAACGCTTAGGATGAGATATTCAGAAAATTGTAACGTCATTCGAAAAAAAAAATTTCAAATATTTCATGACTTTTTATAATAATATTTGGTTAAATATAAAGAATATCATAATTTATAAAAAGGAAATAATTCCGCATTTGTTTACATTTTCATTTGATGCAACTTTTAAAAATGTCTAAAGGTTAATAAACACTTTAATTTAAAATTGTTTATTTCGAACTCGCATTACAGCAAAGTTATCTATGGTACAAGATAACTAGATGAGAAAACTCGTGGAATAAGTGAGATTAGTTCAAGTGTGATTTAATATATATATATATATATATATATATATATATATATATATATATTAGGAACATTTGATGACATAAGATGATTTTTTTTTAAATAGCAAATCTGCAAACTCTCCATTAGATGAAAATTCGCCTATTTCGTATCTAGAAGATTAAATAAGACTTATTATTATTATAATTGAGAGATGCATCCTTTTTATACAAATCTAAGATTCTATGGCCTTTTCTAAAAGTAACAATTTAGTTTTTTTTTTAACTATTCGACACAGTTTTGATGATTTTACTACATTAATATATTTTTCATTCTATATTATCTATATTAATATATTATTCAATCTGTATTATCTGCATTAATATATTATTCAGCTTATATTAAAATACTTTTTAGTCTTCCATCATTACAGTTAGTACTGTAACAGTATCTGTAATAGCAAATTCGCACATCGGGATACCCCCCCCCCCGCCCTCTCACTCCAAGACCTTGGATTCCGGGCATTTTGCTAGTCCAGTCAACCTACATTTACGCTATTGCTCTGAGCCTCGTATGGGAATCTGAGTTGCCCTTCTCTAAAAGATATATTGGAAAACAATTAATGCCTTTCATTTTTTTTTCCCTGAGCCATTAACCAAACATATTGAATGAATTTTTGCATTCAAAAACGACATTCATAAGATTTTGATACAAAATGTCTCATTAAATAAAACTCATTTATTTTAAGCACAACATTTGTTACCTAATAAATGAACGAAAACTTAAACATTAACATACATTATGTCTAGGGATTGCAATACCGGTATACCGGGATACCGAATATCGGTATTTTGAGCCATTTGTACAATTTCGTAATACCGGTATTCACAAGTTTAAATACCGGTTTTTCGGTATTTACTAGAAATTTTTAAAATTGTCTCCACTATATGTTCAGGTATCGCGAACATAGCAAAATAGTATACGTTTTTGTTTTTATGTCTCCCTAACGGGCGAAATGAATTAGTCAATTAATGGCTTAAATCTAAATTAGCGAAACATGGATTATCCCTGAAAGAAAATATTGTATCCATAACAACTGATGGGGCAAAAAATATGAAAAAAGTTGGAAAGTTGATTGGTGCAAATCAGCAGTTGTGCTATGCACATGGAATTCAATTAAGAGTAATAGATGTATTATACCAAAAAAATAAAGAACAGAAGAATCCAAATACTGTGGATATAGAAATTTCGTATTCCAACTGTGAAGAGAGTAAGAGTGAGAGTGATATTGACAATGAAGATAATGACAATGTAATTGTTGAAGATATTGCTAATGAGGATGAAATATTAACCTATCAAGAATTGCTTCCTATAATTTATATTCGAAAAATTGTTAAGATATTTAAACGTTCTCCTATAAAAAGGATATATTACTATAATATATACTAACTGAAAATAAAACAGAATATATGTTAATATTAGATTCTAAAACACGTTGGAACAGTTTACTCCTAATGATGGAACGATTTTTGAAACTGAGAAATCCAATCCAAAAAGCAATAATCGACTTAAACCTGTAAATTAATTTTTCATATAGTGAATTCGACTTAATATCCAGAACTATATCAGCTCTACTTCCAATAAAACTGACTATTGAGGCATTATGTCGGAGAGATTCTAATTTTTAACAGCTAATGCAACAATAAATTTCATGTTGCAGTCACTGAAAGAACAGTACACATCACTATCTGAAGAATTATATATTACATTGAAAAATCGCACAGAAGAAAGGCATACCGAAATAGAAAATGTCTTACGTATTTACATAATTATAATGATTTTAAAAATGAAAAAGAAGAAAAGAAAATAACCAATTCAAATCTGATTAAGTTTAGAGTAAATTTTCTTAAAATTTTTTACCCACAAACCTATCCACATTCAGAAGAATTTGGTTCAATTATCGAAGATTATGATGTCACTACTGTCGATAGTGAAAAGGAATGGTAGTGGGACAGATGCGTAAAACCATTTGCGTACGGATCATAAAACTGTTAATCAGTTGTCTCGTTTACAATGCGGTTGTGTTACTTACTGATAAGGGCCAGTTCTAGAAGAGGTTACAACATCTTAAACGTTATCTAAAAGTGTCATATTTGGCGAGAGTTAGCCTGATGTTTGACACAATTTCGAATACTTAACGATACGTTCATTAATATAATTTCATGCGTTTTAATACTATAGGAGTAATTTCCACTTTGCTTTTTATGAAAGATGGATTGCTTTGCCATGTATTTATTTAAAAATGTAAGATAAAAACATTGAGGAATGATATTTCTACTCATATAAATAGTGTACCCTCTTCAAAATAATAATCATTTTTTCTAGATTTCAGATATAAATGCATTACTTTACATCAATATAACGTTTTGCATTAAACGAAAAAGTTTGCGTTTCATTAATTTTTGATTTATTTCTTCTTCATTCGTTTATTTAATTCAATAATTTCGAACATTAAAATATGTTATTTAAATATAGGCACTTAAAAAAGTTGTTTCTTAAATTTAAAGTATAATTAAATGAGGTTAGTGGTATTGGAATGATTTGTAAAGAGGGAAAACTTGCAAAAGAAATTCTTGAAATTCCGTAAGTAGTAAGAAAAGCTTCCAATTACGGATGTTAAGTTTTCACGCTATATCAATTTTAAAAAAATCAGTTTCCAGAGTAGAAAGCCATTACAAATTTAAAATTTTCTGTTTGTCATCGTAGATATAATTTAAATATTGTTACATTTTTTTAAAAATCTGTACTCTGATAAAGATAAATTATTTGTTCATTGTATGACTTTGCGTTTTGTATATGAAATATTGTAAGTATACGGTGTATAAAATAAGCAACTTACTAAATCAGAAGTATATTAATATTTTGCTAACTGATCATTTGTATCTGCGAAAATTTGTAGGAGATATTAGCTGAATTCAAATTTAATTTTCTTCTAGTTGCACTATTTATTAAACCATAATACAAATCTACTGTTAAAAAATAAAATAGAATTAAGAAAAATGATTTTTACATTAATAAATGTAGTATATGTTCTTCAGTAACTTTAATTTTATTGAAGATCGTTCTTATATTTACAATAAATCATTAAAAATAGTTTTGAATGAAGTTCTGGTAATACACTCTTCAACAATATACATCTACACCTTAATTAAAATGTTTACTGATTAGCTATGCGTTTTATCCATATTTTAATCAATATAATTATTTCTTATTTCAGAAGAATTTATAGCTGTTTTAAACCTTCCAGGGGCCCTGAGATAATGCAAATCTCAAAGCAATTTTTCTCTCCAAATTTTTTAATTGATTTTAATTTAATTTTTATTCAGCAATTTTAAGTAGTAAATTTTGAAAACTGAAGTCGTAATATTATGTCCCTTTCTAAAAAGTCCATTTCAATATTGTACAAATAAAAAAAGTGCACAGTCAAAACGTAAAATTAATTTTAAGCAAAATATCGAAAACAAAAGACAACTTTATATAACACTCTAAACAATATTGTAAAAGGAGGAAATATGAAATATATTTTTTTAAACTGTAAAGATCCAATTTTTTAGAATTATAAAACAGCATAACGAATAACTTGTAAATGGTAATTAGGAATATAACTAGAATAAAATTCTAAAATTAATTTAATAAATACTTGATTATGACTTGAATAAATTGACTGCAGGGCCGTCTGTCATAAATGAAAGTATAAAACTAAATACCTTTCTACAACTACTAAAAATTATCAAGAGCTGAGGGTAGTTTTCTTTGTTGCTTTTTTTAACTAATCACTCTTTGTTAAGATTTGTCATTTAATCAGACTCGTCATATCTAAATACTTTTTCATCCAATTAGAATATTATGTTAACTTACCTGCATATGCATTTTGCGATTAATATTTATCATAAGTATTCTTTATAAGCTTCTTATGCATTCTACTTTCAAAATTTACATCATCAATGGAAAAATAAGAGAATACAGCGTTTAAAAATTATCTAAATTTGTAACAATATCACAAAAGATAAAAGAAATCACACTAAGAATATTTTAAAATAATATTCAATACATTGCGATATTATAAAAATCAAATAAATAGTAAATTCGGGAAAAGTTTAAAAAATGCTTTCTTACGTATTATTATTCCATTTTCAGTTGTAATGTTCCATTAAAATATCCCGAATTTTCTTTTTAATTCATAAAATAAAATAAGGACTGATTTAGGAACTTAAATAACAAAATACCTGATAACATACGCGCGCGCATACACACACACACACACACACACAAAGGAGGGGGGAGGGGAGGGAATGGAAAAAATTGAATTTAAACACGGAAGCATATACTTTAAATTTCACAGGTATTTCCAAAATTTCGTTTAAAATTATTTAAAAATTAGTGTGGAATATTCAGACTTTAATCTAGAAGTTTTAATTAACAAAATAAGATTTTCTTCCAAGAATAAAAGTGAATGTATATATATGCGTCTATCAATCTATTTAAAATATCAACCACTGGATGTAGATATACTAAATTTAACACACGTATGTTTGGGAGAAAGAAATGTGCAATTCTGTGCATTTAAAAATATTAATACAAAAAATAATGTTATCTCTAATGTAAATTATCTTAAAATTTTTTAAACAACATTCATTTTATTGGTTTATCAGTACTTGCGTATTTTTATTCTGTAAAAAGAATACAGATCTTAGATAGCATGTATGTTTTATAGTTAAGATCTTCCGTTTATATTTACGTATGAAAAGATAAAGTTTTCATATAAACGAGAAAACTAGATTTTTAAATATAAGATAAAATGTATTTTTATAACTATATCAGGCTTCTTAAGTTATTTATTTCATGTGTATATGAATTATTTATTTGATTACCAGATTTATCAAAAGTTTTGAACAAATTTAATTTCAAATAGTAGCAAATTTATCAACTGTTAAATTCTCTTATTGACTTGTGTGTTATTAATTAGCTGAAATGCACATTTAAATAATCCACTTATCTTAAAACAATTGGAATCGCTTGTGATGGTAATAGTTCAGTTCAGATGTTCCTGTTCCAGATTTTCTTTTAAACTTTATTTATTTTCATTTGAGAACTATATTTAGCATACTTTGACTGTGAATGAATAATGCAGAGAATGGATATGATTTGGAAGTAAAAACTATTTTTTTCTGTAAATTTTTAGAAAGTTATCAAAGTTATCAAATAATTCTCTTATTTTTTGATAAATTAAAATTCTAATTAAAAATTCAAAAAAATCACTTTCCTACCCTCCAAAATATATATTTGCCAGATTTGATAGGCAGACGGCCTGGTGTGTACAGAGCCAGCATATACACATAGAGACAAAAGTTTTTTCCCTGTGTTTAAGCATCAAAATTTAGTTAAAATACCAATACATTTTCTCGCCAAATACTCTTGCCAACAGATAACATATATTTTAGCAAACCTAGACTAATTACTCCCTACCCCCTTTTTTCAAAGAGCTACGCGTGATTTATTGGCTTTTTTATGAGCTGTACGCATCTGTCATACAGCCAAAAGGAATTGTCTCTTGAACAAAAATTAGAATTAGCGATAAATAAAAGAATTCAACGAACCGAAATACAATGCAGAAATCAGCTATATCCAAAACCATCCGACCAGAAATCGATTTGTTTGAAGATGAGGGATTTAGAGGTAAATACTTGGAAAAAGTATATCGCGCATTGCTAACAGTACCACCAACTAGCGTAGATGCCGAAAGAGCGTTTTCGACAGCTGGTAATTTTTACACAAAATTACTTTTCAGGCTTAATGACAGTACAATTATGTTTTTTAAGATCACATTTCAAAAATTTGTAATAGTATCACAGACTGAATAGTGATATTTACACTTTTTTTGTGATTTAAATAAATAAGATATTTCTTTACTTTTTTGTAATTATATACTGTTATAATTTATAAGTTACAAATTATTTTATGTGATATTTACACTCTCTAACAAAACTGGCAAATAAAACAAAAAAAAAACACCTGTGTTTTCTAAAATTTCTAATACCGGTATTAAAACCGGTATCCCGGTATTAAGATTTAAAAAATACCGAATACCGGTATTGAAATTTTGGTCCGGTATTGCAATCCCTAATTATGCCTCTTTAATGATAATAATTTTTTAGCATTCTATCTGTTTGTTTGTCTGTTCAATACAAATTTTGCAATCGATTTTAAATTAACTTCTCGATGAATGAGAGAAACTTTCGACATAGCTCAGAACTGGATGATATTATATTAACTGACTTTCTTATCTGTTCGGTATGAATTTTGTTAGTTGGTATAACTTATAAAAATGTTAGTTTAAAATCGGTTGCAAAATTTCTCACACACAAGACTGAAAAGTAAAAAATAAGAATGTAATTAAAGAATATTAATACATCACATTTTCGAAACCGATTAACTAAAAAGTATAAAATATTGCTCCTCATTATTTTATACTTCTTAAGAAGATATAGTTTCTTTAAGAAGATATAGAGGAATTATTTTTTCTGCATAGTGATGTCAAAAGCAATTTTTCTCTGAAGTGACAAGAACTTATTCAGAATTTCAAAACAAATTATTTTAAATATGTTTCAACATTATCGTAAAATTAAATATGATCTCAAATTTTCAGATCTAAATAAAATTTATAGCTATTGCTGGCGGGAAAAAAAGCTTACCTTTTTTTATTGTTTTTGGGGATAGAAGGCAAACAATTTTTTTTCCAAACAAAAAGTCACAAAACTTATTCTTGAAAGTTGTGAAAATGTAAAATAAAATAATAATAATAATTACTGATATGAAAATTTAAGGAACGTGTGACCGATATTCCGTCATATACTTAATACTTTTGTATGACAAAAAAAAAAAAAAAAAATCCTTTAAAGCATTTGCTATTTTTTATAAATTTTCATTTGCCATCTCTTTTGGAGTATGTTGAGAACCTTGATTTAGAAAGTGCTGGTTACATGCATGGTTTAAGTATGCTTTATTATAACGCATATTTAAACCATGCATACAAAATTTCAAATGTTACCTGACATCGATGGCAGAGTCTCCATCCTGCTTGTGGAATACGCTCCTTGACAAGTGGTCCCATTCCTTCTCGGCCTTTTGCTGCTGCGTGGGGGTGCTGTTCCCGCTTGGCAGTCTGAAGCGACGCCTGCCGGGGGAAAACCTCTGCAACGAAGGCACTATCTCGTCGACAGCCGTCTTTTCATTGGACTTCCGCTCTTCAGAGTCTTTTCCAACACAATCCGATTTCAGGAAACCTTCGGAATGTGTCGTCTCAACAGGTTTTTCTGTAGGCTTGGGAACGGGTTTGAAAGCCCCAGGATCTGAGAAGTAAAATTTTGGCGGCGAATTCATCTCTTTGGGTTTGGAATCAGAATCTGGAGAGTTCGATGCCTTTTTTTCTTTTTCTTCATGGGAGGACACATGCTGACGACTTTCGGCGATCTTTTTAGTGACAGCTTGGATCTCTTTCTGAAAAGGATCTGGTCTCTGGGGGAGGTAGGAAGGTATTTTGTTTTGATTGTCCGATAATTTTTTACTGTCGAACACAGTGGTTCTGGAGGCTGGACGTTCGTCTTCTTCGTCTATTCGAATATCTCCTGTGCTTCTACAGTTTCTCCATTTTTCCAAAGGATGAATCTGTTAAAAAAAGTTGTGAAAAATAAAATGAAAGAAACTTTTGGTTTTTTATTAAAAAGAAGTCATGCCGAATTTTTCCAAAATAAATTTATGGTAATGAGAATACCTAATTGATTAAATTGCATGCAATCATTTTGATTCCAAACATTTATTTGACAATTTTTTTTTGTTGTTGTTATTTCCCGAGTTTAAAATTCTTTCTTTTAATTACGGGCTTATATTTTAAACTTCTTCGGAAAAATAATAATATTTTTCGCTGTACTGTAATGCTGTTGAGGAAAGAATTTCGCTTGTTAATTTGTTAGGAATGCTTTGTAAAAATTTACATTTTGTTGTGGATTTTTTTGCACTTATCAGCTGAGTTACAGCTTTTAGATAAGACTGGATATTTTGCGAAAACATATCTGGAAAAGCTTCCTCCTTGTATATCAGGATTAAAGATATTCCTCGAAAATGTTTTAATCTAAAGGAAGGTGAGATTTGAAGAGCCCCGCAATCAGCCTAATTTGATTCCTGATTTTTATGCGTTTTTCACCTTCTGTAATAAAGGCGGCAATTTCATTCCTTTGTTCTAAATTCTTTGCGATTGTTTTTGTTGGTTCGATTTTCATTCTGTGATAAATTTGTTGAAATTCTTAGATTTTATCTTCTGACCAGTTAATTTTGGCTGGACATTTTTAACCAATCAGCTATGTCAATTTTTGTCATGCTTTTGAATTTAAAAAGTTGTATCCGGAATTTTGAAGGAAACAATAAGATAAAACAATAACGAATTTTTTTGGGGTGGGGGGATATTGGACTGTTCCTTCAATTTAAAAAAGATGATGAAATAACGGCAGTTAAATTGATGACTCGAAAACCCACCAGAGCTCTGGAAATTTTTGGTAAAGAGAAGCCGCGGTGAGGATTATTATTATTTATATATTTGAGAATTTTTCTTTAACTTGGAAACTCTTCCGAAATGTGGTGTACCTGCCTCCTGGTGCATCATTATATTCCAAACAGGATTCCACTGAAGGAAAATTCAATCCCCACTTCTATGAAGCCAGTCCTCGCTTCTACTTGTGACAACTGCGTGCTACTTATATCAGACTTCTGTATCCAAAATAATAATCTGACCTCGTATTGCACCCGAGGACTCGCTTCTTTTTCAATGCTACATCCCTTCCTAATTGCTGTGGTATTCCCAACGCCCCTTTATTCTACGTTTATGATGAGCGCATGTGCCAGCCTATCATGTGACTCCTTTGACGATCCGTGCGCTTAGTCTTCTGAGAGCAAATACCTTGTATCTTATTATTTGCTTTATCTAATCAAATAATAAATAATTTCCTTCTCTTTTGATGAAATAGCCATTATTATAAAGGATTTTTTTTTGAGTATTTAAGAGATTTTATAAGATTTATTTCATTCAGATTTGAAGTGAATATGATTTTTTAGCATTGAAGGTTAATTGATTTGTACACTAATTATCGTATAAAGAAATTAAAAATCCTTTCTATTAAAATAATAAATATTTTATACATGAGATTCATTTGGGTAAGTTTCCTTAAGTAATTTGAAAGAAGTTATTTATAACGTGAGAGTTTATTAATACATTTGAATCCTGATAACTGAAAGTGTTATATTTTATATTTGTGACTTTAATTTAGAGGTTTTTACATTTCTCATGTGATCTTAATAAAAAAATATGTTGAATATTTAGATTTTAGTGTAAAGAAGGTAGCTTAAATATGGCAAAATATGAAATCCTAGTAAATAGTTTGAAATAACTTTTAATTATATTATACACTAGCTGCTCTGATGACCAGTTAGTCCGCCAAAATTACTAGTGGCTACAATTTTCAACTAAATACTTTATGAAACTTTTTATTATTGTATTAAAGTATTTTTAAGTTTCAAATTTTGATAGTCATACAGCTCGTACTATTTTGTAACCTCACACGGTTTCTTTAATTTCTGAATTTTCCCAATTTATTGTCATCTCCATTAAAATCTGAACTTTAATTTCAAAAGGAAATTATTAAATTCAAGACCTTTTGGTTAAAACCAAACATGTTTTAAAAATATGAGTACAGAAAATAGAATTGTCTAGTATTGTAATGCAAAATTCTTTCTCCATTGTTAAAAGTTAAAGAAATATTCTGTTTAATATCTTTGTTGTTTACAGGATGAATGAAGAAAATGACGTTACAATGCCTTTAAATTTAGAAGACAGATGAACCGGACATAATAGCTCTATGATATCACGCTCTCCATGAGAAGAGTTCATAAGCACAATGAATAAAATATGAATAAGGTCATTAAAATAACTCGACTTTAATGTCTGACAATTTGAATAAAAAACATGGACATGAACTTTCATCTAAAGGAATTAACTGAAATTAAATATAAGCAATAACTTCGGTGAAAAAAAAAGACTAATCTGAAATAAATCAGAAAAATAAAGATTTATCAATCCATCAACATATATGCCCCATCTCAAACTGCTTACGAAATGATTCAGCAAATATTATCAGACATTCTCAGTGGTAGGAATGTTTGCTCGAAATCAAATATCCGATCAGTATCTAGAGCTCGATAAGTAAAGAGAGTTCGATCAGATTTAGACATTTTAGATTCTAATCTAAAATATTCTAACATTTCTATATTTAAGATTCTAATTTAAAAAATGCACATTTTCACTCGCTAAAGTATTACATATCAAATTTGGTAGATTAAGGTTAAACAGTGAGGCTTGCAAAGAGCCATCAAACTGAACACACACAAAATACACGCACACATTTATCTTCTTTATATAAGAGATAAAAAAAAAGAAAGAGAGAAACAGGGCCATCAGAGATGTATTCATAATTTGCCTTTCGGCTTTCGGCATTCTATAGAACTCATAGGTATTCTACACACTACAGATTTGTATGTAAGGACGAACTCGATAATACAGATAACCAGTTTTCACACTTTTAGGTAATGTACCTGAACTTTAGAATAACGTAATATAAGATGCTGCTTTGATTATCTCTTTGCACTGTAATTTCCTTTGAAATTAATCATGCCTGGATACTTGGGCATCCCATTATTTCATTTTCAGATGAATGCAACAATTCATACTCAAAGAGTCGATGTGGTTAGTATTCAGACTTTCATGCGGAATGACAGAGCTCAGAAAATCAAGCAATTCCTTATGTAAGAGAAAATATTTGGTTTGTTTGGAAGTTAAAATCATAATAAGGAAATTTATAGATTTGTGTTTCTTAACTGTAGACATGATCAAATAGCGAATAGAATCGATGCAACAATTCTCCAGTTTATACTCCCACATCAGAAGAAGATTCATTGAAAGATTTCAATCAAACAATAAAAGGGTTTGGATTTCGATGGCACCATCCACCACAGAGCTAAACAAGGAAAGGCAGATATCAGCTCTAAACATTACCAGGCTCGGCACTTTCTATGGTGCAAATCAGGACTTAAACCATACGGACGAAATCACCTCCAAGAATGTAAGCAACTTTTAAAGTCAAATCCCAGAGATTGACCTTTTCTCTTGATCTTTAGCAGCATAATCAGGAAAGCGGCCAATCTACCAACTGCAACGGGGATTACCGTGAACGGGCAATGCTTAGAATTTTTATTGTAGACGAAATAAACAAGTCATCAATAATCTCTCTTGGAGAGCTTTCACTTGCCGTCGAAGGATAAAAAAGGAGACAAAAAGAAGAGGGTAAGCTTGAAGCAGAAATAAAATTCTGAGTATCTGGTGACGGGGCACCAGTACTTATCACAAAAAAGTGAGTCCTAGAGATATCGTAGGTTCTTAGGAATCAGAAAGATGAGAAGGAAAATATAAAACGATTTGAACTTCTGAGCCAAAACATTGTAATATGATAATATTTCGTTCTTTATTCAATTTTCTTTGTATTATTCTTAAAGATTTAATTTTAATTATAACTATGATAATGTGCTCACAAAGATTTACTTTATAACTTCAGGATATGTAAAACACACAGTAATTAAAATAATAAAATTAGTCTTTATAATACACTTACATCTTTAAAAATATTTTTTAAAAAAAACTAGAGAAAAGTTTGCATGTAAAGTAGATGCAGTTGATATTCCAGAAAAAGCTTTTTTTTTTTTTTTTTAATTTTAAATTGGCATAAAAATGCAATATTATATTACGAAGTTATTTGAGGAAAAACAATAGCGTTTCCTCATTTTTAATTAGATGACTAATTAAAATCTAGACAACACTTTTTTACTTCTTTCTTACTAACTAAGATGCAACTATATACAAAAATTGGTAAAGTTAAATCCACACTCTGGCCTGAGCGATTCTCGTATTTTGAATTTTCCAACTTATAAATATTATTTTGTTAAAGCAATGAAAACTGTTTGAACATATTATAGAATAGAATTTGTTTCATTGAAATAATTTGTATTTATATAAGAATGAAAATGGTTGTTACTAAGGAAGAGTCAAAGACAAATACATGTATTAAACTTACGTTCTTTTCGTATGTAGTCTTATTGTATTGACTCTCCACCGCCCTTGTGACTAGCTGCGACCTTGTCTTCTCTGATGTCTGTGTTTCGGATTTGGAAGCAGATGGGGGAGTACCGATCTTGGTCCTGGTAGTCACAGAATTAGGCATCGGTGGAGGTGGGGGCGGGTGGATAACTATGGCTGGTGGTTGTGGGGCCCTTGGCTTCGATATGCATTTACAAGCCAGTTCATTCGTACTCTTCCTATCGTCGTAGTTGGTGACCTGAGGTCGCCTGGAGTAATTGTTCCCAGGTGGTGGAGGATCAGGTGCTCGAGTTTTCTTTTTATACTTCAGTTTACTGGCTCTGATGGCAGCTCCCCCATTGCAGCTCCTTCTACTGGTGTAGGCTTCTTGAAACTCCTCGTGACTGCATCCATCTCCTGACCCGGGCCGACGAGCGATGTTCGGGTCGCTGTGAAACAGTCGGTGGTTCCGCAGATTAAGGTGATGATAGCAATTGTTCTCCTTCTCTATCATCTCGGAGCGTCTTCGCAGTATGCCCATCATCTCACTGTCGGCATGGTCCTCCTTACCCCCGCTGTCCCTTCGCTGACCGCGGATAGTGCCGGCGGTTTGGAGGATGCTCCCGTTATCAGTGCTGCGCAGTCGTTGTCCGGCGACGGGTTTTGGCAAGACTCTATTTTGGGGGTGGGCGTACTTGGGGATGCCTCTATGATCATGTTGATAACCATTCCGTGATGGGAAATCTGATGATTGGAATCTTGGAGATCCGAGGACGATGGAGTGTGAGCTCCCGTTCCCCATTTCAACATCCGATTCTATGGGCTCAGACGACGAGGTCTTCGCAAATGCTCGAAATTCAGAACATGTTTCTGAAAGAACAAAAAAATAATTTAATTTCTAATCTTTTAATTATTTATTTGGATAATCTCGTATGAAAATATAAAATTACCTTCTAGAGGTTTCAAGTTCTCAAATATTTAAGACGCAAAACTTCTGAAAGAAGAAGTTGACACGTTTTATTTAAATGTATTAATAAACGTGTCTTTATTGTTACAGTACTTAAAAACAATTCAAGTATAATTAGATTATGCCATAAAAACATTTATAATCCATTTTGAAGTAAATATTTCGAAACGTTTTTACTTTTTTCGAACATAAAGTATATAAAAAATTGTTTAATCGCCAAAAAATTCGATTTCGTTATTTTCAAAAACATTCATGAGGCCGATCTCCCAAAATCTAAAAAAAGAGAAGAAAAAAATGAATTCTGCCTTTTTATTTTCAGTAACTGACAAATACAAATAGTTACAGTCATGAAATTTGGTTTGTAGCATTTAAGAATCTCGCTGCGAAATTCTTTAAAATCACTATTTAGATGCAATGTTTTCAAATAAGTTCAATTACTTTTCAAAGAAAGTGAACTGATACTATGTGTTACTCGATAATAATATTGTTACGAAATTTCCGGGGCTCGTTTGGATAGTGGAAGTTATATGGTGTGAAGAACGCTCAATCACCAGGCGGCAGTAGAAAATAAAACAACGACGTTTATTTACACGAAGACACACAGGACAGCACAAAGACGACAACTATATACAGCACAGAAGACGATTATCTTCAGCCGAGACGTGCAGCATACAACAGCATACACAGCAGCATACAAAACAGCATAAACAGCAGCATACAAAACAGCATAAATAGCAGCATACAACAGATTCTACTGCAGACAGTAGCACACAGCTTAGTTCAGCACTAGCGTCACTCCGTCGCTGCTCCGCTTATCTCTGGAAGGCCAGTTCTTTACCGTCGGTTCCGACTACGACCACCCTGGCAGCCGCGGCCGCCTCCTTTTATTGGTCTCAGGGCGCGGGGCTAGAAGCCTCTCAACCAATCAGGAACGTTCGAGGCGTAACTCGGTTCCTATTGGACGGTCGGGAAAATTCTCGATGTTTCGGGTATAATCTATTTTGGCGCCAAACTCGCCAATTTTGTCGCCAAGCTCTGGGGCCTCCCATGGAACCAACTATGCTGGAAAGCCGCATCACAGATTCGTAACATTGTCCCCCTCCTAAGGACTGCACGTCCCGGGCTGGCGTCCCAACAACTGGCGTAGGCTTCCGAATGATGTGATGATGTTGATGTGTTTGGCGACTTCCGCACTTTCGAAGATGGCATCATTCACTAATTTGGCGATGACTAACGATCCATCCGAACCTTCTCAATGCTTTTGACACGGACCTCTTCGTCGTTTCGGATTGTACACCCAGACTCGATTTCTCTTCTTAAAATGCAATGCGTCCCATGGAGCGAAACGCTGGATCGTAGTAGAGGCCTCCGGAATGAATTCTTGCCAGGCTGGTCAGTTGGTCACTTTAAACTTCTTCCATCGAACCAGCCGTATATTAGAATGATCCAGCAGTGCCTTCTGAGGTCCACTCGAATGCCAGGTATTCGCCTTCGTTGCCAAAGCTTCCGAGGGAATATCTCCGCCTATTCCCGGCTCATTCTCGACACTTGAGAATTGTCCGCAGCTCTCCATACTGGATCTTCTGAAGAGGACATCTGCCTTTACGGAAAGGGCTCTTCTGCAACGACACAACTTGACCGGATACACAGGAGATTCCTTCGTACCTACTTGCATGACACTCCTTGGAGAATCCACAGCAAAGCCGAATTCTTGGAGGAAATCAAGACCGTGACAACAAGGATCAGCGATTCCAGCCACGTAGTCTTCTTCCGTGTCACTATGCCAGGAGATACCAAGAGGCTTGCAGAGAGGTATTCTCTTCAATCTTTGGGACGAATCCAATCCAAGCAGGGTCGCATCAACTCTTGCATCCATAGGCATCGAGCACGGGTCGCCACCAACAGACACGTCCGAAGAAAGTCCATCTTCCCCATCCTCAAGCGCCTGCACTTTCGGTTCCACTTCAGGGGACTCATTCGGAGAAGACCGTTTCAGTTCCGCAATTATTTGACATTCTCCCTGTTCGCTCTTCTCCTCATTAAACTTCGGTTCATCCTCCAGATGGCTAAGCTCCTTTTCGTTGACACCGGTCTCCATTCGATCTTCAGTCTTTTCTTTTTCCACTTGGCTCTCGCTGCTTCCTCCAATTTCTTCCGTAAAGGCTTTCATTCCTTCCGTGAATATTTTCATGTCTTGCAAAAGTTTCTCTTGTCCGGTTTCCATTTCTTGCAAAAGTTTATCTTGCCCTTGCTTCATCTCATCCATAGATTTCATCATCTCAGCCAACAGAGCCAGTAACTGACCATTACCGCTATCAGCCATTTTTGCTTGGGATCTCGTCAGCACCATACACTATTAACCACTATCCCACTTCTGACACCACACAGCACACAGGACAACACAAAGACGACAACTATATACAGCACAGAAGACGATTATATTCAGCCGAGACGTGCAGCATACAACAGCAGCATGCAACAGATTCTACTGCAGACAGTAGCACACAGCTTAGTTCAGCACTAGCTTCACTCCGTCGCTGCTCCGCTTATCTCAGGAAGGCCAGTTCTTTACCGTCGGTTCCGACTACGACCACACTGGCAGCCGCGGCCGCCTCAGGAACGTTCGAGGCGTAACTCGGTTCCTACTGGATGGATCGGGAAAATTCTCGATGTTTCGGGTATAATCTATTTTGGCGCCAAACTTGCCAAATTCGTCGCCAAATGGTCGCCAAGCTCTGGGACCTCCCATGGAACCAACTATGCTGGAAAGCCGCATCACAGATTCGTAACAATATAATATAATATAATAAAAGTCTGTAATTCGTAAAAATAAACACTCTAAACTGCGAAAAACGCGGGATGCAACAGAAAATGTACTAAACGCCAACCCGCGGAAATAGCGGGATACGCATCTGGAGGGTTAAATGAAAATGGCAGATTTTTAATTTTAGACGAGATACATCAGCATAAAATTTGTCTGTTTTTTCGCCCATGCTTATGGGGGCACGATAACTCAAAGACGTAAATAGTTAGATTAATGAAATTCAGTGGCTTCATCATTTTAATTGCAGGCGTCCAACGCACTGAATCAATAGAAAAAAAAGGTATCTATATTTGTTTTCAAACAGTATTACGAAACACGAAACGCGCTATTTTGAGCAGGTACGAAGTCCTCAGGTTTTCGCTTTTGGAAATGAACACACAATCTTTAAACCAATGAGCGAATTCATGTAGCCCGGACTATTTTGAATTATTTCTTCTACCTTTCTCATGCGAGCTGTGATTTCTGTTTTTCGCTCATTGTCGAATGACACTCGGGATTATATTTTAAAAATAATGTTTTGCTTAATATCTTCACTAAAAACCATGCTTTCAGGGGATAAAAAGCATTCTATTTGCATAACAGATGGAAGGAAACTTCTGCTATTTTTTAAAAAAATTTACTGCGCAGGAGTCGTGTTCATAACAGATATTTCGGATAATTAGAGAAGTGACAACCTGCCTTCGTTTACTTCCATGGAGTAGAAATTAAAAGAAATAACGGAGGACTTCGCATAGGGTTGGAACGTGTCTGAGAAACACCTCCTCGATATGCAACTCTTTTCTTGCGATGCGCCCTCCCAGAAAACAGTAGTGCAGCAGATGCGTCGGAATCCTTCATTCATCATGGCATTCACTGGTGGCAATTTCACGGAATTCATTTTAATGTTTAGGCGTTCTCATTCAGAAAATTTCTATTATTGCATGAAAATTGATGAAAGAAATGTGGTTCGTTTGCACATTGTTAGAGTTTAGGTTTTACCATTTGGGATTTCCTAGGGTAACTGCAACAATGAAATGGAACTGTCATTCGTTTTTTGAACTCTCCCCTCACAATAAATCTTGAAATTCAATAGAGATTTAGCAGTGAATGTACATATTAAGTATATACTAATAAAAAAATAATGAATATTTCTGACTTTTTTTAGCCATTGTTTCTGCTACTGCTTTCAGTATTTCGTTAAATGAATTTTACCGTTTCACATACGAAGTGTGTAGAAAGTATTGCAATCGTCAAAAAATTCGAACTCGAGATTTCGGCAAATCTCCACGTTTCAGACATCTCTGAATTCGAAAAACACATTTTTGTAAAATGTCTGTCTGTAAGACATTTTACAAAACTTTGAGCTAGACAGATGAAATTTAGCATATGGTCTTTAAACCAAATTTGTAAATTTCTTTCAAATTTTGAGCAAAATCCGTTAAGAGGAAATCTGTCTGTCCGGTTGTTTCGAATGTAAGTTCATATGATAATTACAAAATAAAGAGAGCTAGATGACTAAGATTCGGTACATAGATTTAACACTTATAGTGAAGGCGCCAAACAAATCTTGGGTCATGGAGGGTTGAATGTCTGTCGGTCTGAATCTTCAGAAGCATATGAACGCTATAATTCAAAGACTTAAATATATCAAATTTGATAAGCGGTTTCGTGTTCTGCATCTGTTTTGGGTCTCAATCGGCCTAAGGACAAATTACAACGCTTCTAAAGCACAAATTCAATTTTCGAATAATATTAACTGCGTTCCAAGAGTTAACGGGGAAAAAATCCCTTCCCCAAGGAGCACACGATAGATTTAGTAAGAATGCTAAATTCGAACCAAAGATTTAGATTTGTAATGTACGCCAACGCTATAAAAAGGTACTGTCAGCCTCGCCCTAGCTCCGCAATTTTTTGCTGGGACTGGGAAACTAATGCCCTTATTAGCGAGTATGCGAGAGAGTTTTCGAGAGAACACTGCCACTAGTTACTTTATTTTACTTTAGATTTCTGTGATTGCTTTATGCTAGGTTGTGTGTGTCAGCATACAGGTATGCATTAGTATTGGACATATAAAAGTTTCTTTGCCTAGGAACGCCAAATATCCCAAGCTGTCACAAATTCGATAGTCTCAAATATCGAACAAATCAAAATTTAAAGCAATAATAATTAAGGTATCGAAATAATATATATTCAAATTCAGTTTGGCTTAATTAAATACCATTTTAATTGAATATTACAAAATATTAGATAGAAATTTCAATTAGAAAATCACAAAATTATGTCAAATAAATTTGGACGAATTGTAATGAAAGTTTAAAAAATTTGCTTTATTAAAAACCTTATTTTGTATAAATTTAAATACCATATTTACAGGAACCCTTTTTGAGTGATGCTACGAAGGTATTAAATCAAGAATCGATTATCGGTATAAATTTTAAGATTCATTGATTATAATTTGTAATTAGTGTTGACACTAATTACACACTTGCTTTATTTTATCACCAAGAGCTATCTTTAGGAACATGTCATCAAAATTAAAAGGCAGGCAATGGTCATCCCCTCTATAATTCTCAGAACAGTCATAAATATCATGAAAGGACTCAACTCACATTCATTTGATGCCCGACAAATGCATCACGCCATTTGGATTTTACAATCCATTGCACCTCTTGAAGCAGCGTCACAACCCATCACTGGAAAACGTGATGATTGCCGGTCGCTAGATCTTTAAAATTGCGCTTACCATTTATTTGGCTGTGAGCCGCTTTTATTTGATTCCAAAACCGTATTCATTGATACTTGAAATAGGGTCACAAGGGTGATGAATTTATGTTTACAAGTAAGCGGAAATAATTTTTAAAATGTTAAATTTAAGCTGGAAACAAAAGAATATGGACAAATTGAATAAATTAATTTTATTAATGTAGCAAAAAATAAATATTAATCGGATAATTTCCTATTTTTTAGTCTTTAATCTGTAGCACATTATTATAAATAGTAAGAAATCTTAATGTTCTTTTTTCTTTTTCTGATTTGCAATTAAGTAATGTCATACGGAATCAAAATTTATTTATATCTAGAAATAATTGCAAATCGTCTTATATATATATATATATATATATATATATATATATATATATATATATATATATATATATATATATATATATATATATATAATTGAAGATTTCTAAAAATTGCAGATTTTCTAATGGAATCTAAAGGAATGGCATTCTGCTAAAATATTTTTTAAAGATTAACGACAGAAAAATTATCTTGATTCCTTTTCATTATTCATTTTCATATGAGTAAAATGAATTTTCATGATGGTATAAGATTTGATAATATTTATCAAAATTTTTAGACAAATTCAAATTCGAGTCTGTTTAGTACTGAAAATCAAATATTTTACGTTTAAAAATAGCAAGCTATGGGTTTCTTGTACTAAATTTAATAAATTGTATCCTAATACCAATTTCATTTAAAAATTAAAAAAATATATATCAGGTTTAAATGTGTTATCCAAATATTCCTGATTGCAAAGCTAAGAAAACATTTAAAAATATCTTTCATAACTTCAACATCTAGATATATTTGTTGTATCGATGTCTCTTTTTAATGGCAACAAATTTTATAAATTTCAATTGCGAAATATGTTTCTATTGTTAAACTGCTTAATTTTATGCAAAAATTTTGTTTGGATAAATTAGTTTATTATTTTTTAATTAGTTTTATTGAATTTCTTCTTGTTATTGTTTATAGAAACGAATTAAGTCAAATGAAGGACGAAATATTACTTTTAACTATGCATATGAAGAACATAGAAAAAAAATTAACTATTATAAAAAAAAAATCGAAAATTTCATAATTATTCGAAAATTTGAAGGATTATGTTCAAGTATTAAGATAATAAATTGCAAAGTAAATTAAATGAAACAAATAAAATGAAGATTACTCCATCCATTCCTTTCGCAAAAAGATAAGCTGCAAAAGTTTTCTATTGAAAAATGAAACGACCACAGAAAGTTTAAAAAACAGGTTATTTTCATTATTATTTTCTTATAGATTATTATTTGAATTCTTAAGTGTGAAATTCAAACATACCGTCCCGATCTCTTGTCCGCACATCGATTCGAGGACACAATATCCAATTGCTGGTGTCGAATACGACTTCCATTATCCGACTGAAACTGTTCAGAAAATTTCGAAAAATCCTCTTTGCTCCATTTAGCTTAATACAGAAGAGACTTGCACACAAGAAGCATTGAAAAGAGGCTTACATTTCTCATTTTTGCAGGTAACATATTAATAATATAGAATGAGATTGCCGTGTTACCTGCACGACCCACTGGCTCGTAAGAAGAAACATTTTTTTCTCTCGTTCCTCTGAACTTTTGATATTTTTTTTTCTTTCGCCACGCGTTACCCTTACCTCCACCCACCCAGATGGCCCTACTTGTTTTTCCTCGCTAGCCCAGAGGATATCTAGAAGTTTCACATCGGTACAAATTCCAGCACGAAGCTTTCACCAAATAAAATTTAAAAAATAAGTCTATGGACCATTTCTGTTTTGTTTTCCATTGAGCATTTCTAGATCAACCAAGTAATATAAGGAAATGTGTGGTTCAAAAGAAATAAGTTAATATTTGAAACCACCGTATTCGACAGATTGGATGTCGAGGTGCAAATATTCTGCATATGAGAAATTGAATGAAATATTTTATATGTAATGCAAGAGAGGAGCATATTTTATATGCTTGGCGAAACAATTAAACCTACCTTAGAACGAATAAATATTATAAAAAGTAAGCAAAATCACAATTATTTTTCTAGCTTTCATTTCTTTTTTCATGATCTATATTAAATGGTTATTCTCATTTTTTTTTTAAATTTTGAAAAAAATGCGTTCGAATTAAACAGGGGTTAAGAGCGAAATTCTTAATTGTTTTTTTCTGCTTGGTGATTTTTTTTCCGGATTGGTGGCAATTGCACGCATCGCATTGTCATGATTAGTTAACATTTATTTCTAATACAAGCAACTATATATAACAATTATTTCTTCTTTTTGGGCATGCGTGTCTGTGTGGGGGAGGGGGTATGGACTGTAAATATTTATAGAAAATGAATTAGCGGATTTTAATCCAGGAGTTATTAAATTTTTCAACATAATTTTTCATTGAGATCGTATGTTTCTTGTATACCAATAATAATTACATAATTAGTAGTGAAATGCTTAAAAAGGATGTTTGTCATATCTTTATTGGCGATTTAAGAAAAAAAAATTAGAAAATTTCCAAAAATTAATCTGTTTAAATTAGATCTGTTGTAATTTATCTGATTTAAACTAATATATTAATATTCATTCATAATGCAAAATTTTGCATTGCGTGAAACTTAGTATTCGTTAAAACGCGGCCCTAACCGGAAATGCCATAATAACTAAGGATAATAAAATAGCCATCAGCCTTCGAAATGATATAACTTCAAAATGTTAATTGCACTCTAAAATGCTGGCTGGAAAAATAGGAACCAGGGATTCCATTTTTATGTTCATACTTTAGCTTTGTACAACGTGATGCATCAGTTGTAACATACTCATGTTAAGCATCAACAGAAAAGAAGAAATCTGTTGTTCTAGAAACTAATTGATTTGACACTGCTCCTTTTTTCAGGTTTCTAGATATTAATTGCGGATCTGCGATTTCTTCTTTCGGGGAAAACGTGTCGCCATGCTGAAAGGACTTCAGATTCGATTACCAATACTTTTATGAACGGAGAGAAAGACACGCTTCCGACTTCTCTGGGAAGAACAGAGATGCAAGCGGTGCAACGAAGGAATATTAGTAACAATTCAAAAAATAAGTTAACAAGTTTTATTATTAATATTATTATTATATTTCTAATTTCCTTCCATGATCAGTTAGTTAAATGAATGCAAAAAATCTCAGCAAAAATATTTATGTTTAATTTTGTTCTCATCTTTTCTTCAGCAAAGGTTTTCTAAATTTCAGATTCTGATACATGCGTAACTTGTTTGCTATGCACTTATTAATTCTTCGGATCGTTTCCCCCCCCCAAAAAAAAAAAATTTGAGCTTACATCTCATACAGGGAATGATTAAAGGTCAGTCACATCAAAAATTTGTTTGTTTGATCGAAACACACTCGTAACAAATTATTTGTACGAATTGAATATATTTCGTAATTCTTGTTATATATTTTAAATAATTTTTGTCAACAAAATATTTTGTGCACTATGAAAAGAAAGTAAAATTCCGAACTTAAACAGCGATAACATGTTACAGAAATATAATACATAATATAATACATTTCAGAATAGAGCAGTAGTACTTAAAATTGTACAAAACATTAAAACAATTATTAAATTTTTATTTTATCTCATTCCCACAAAACATGTTTCCAGTCTAAAAAGAACTAAAAATAATAAAACTAAGCCTGAGAAAAAGACTAATTCTTCGTGCAAAAACATACCTCTATACTTTGATTATCAATAATGGAAAAAAATCCTAGAATAAAATATTTGTAATAACAATAGAAATCATTTGAATTCGTTAAATAAAACGCATTGTTGTAAAATTTACATAAAATATATTAAAATTAGAGAAAAAATTGGAAAGCAGTTAAATTGGTGTAAGAATTAATATATATATATATATATATATATATATATATATATATAATTCTCGTATTGTGAAAAAAAATACTTTTTCGTGATACATTTTTGATAATGTCAAGAAAAACTCTTAAATTTCTACCAATTTTTAATTAATATAAAATTTAAAAAATAGCTCAAAATGCACAGTCCCATCCTTCAAATTTTGTAGAATTAAAAAGCCCTGTAGAGTGATAAAAGTTTTGATATTTTTTAAATCCTTCTTTATGGAGTACACATTTCGTTTATTATATTTATTTCATTGAGTCATCGTGACCTCGCGAAGGCTTTTTGAAAGGTTTCTGAACAGCTCACAGGAGTCAAATCTCTTTCCCCTAGATTTCAAACCACATAGAAGTAATAATACTGTGATCATTGTTAAAATGCTCCAGAAAATTCGAGCAAGAATCGTGAAATGAGCTTCTCGAATAAAACGCCAAGATTATTGAAATAAAAGATGGCCTTTTCTTTAGAATAAGTTTAAGTTGCAACACCAAGGAGGTCATTGCAGCAAATTTCGGGTTTTCTCTTTGTCTCAAAAAAAAATCGTTTGAACCATGGCTTTGTGTAGTTAAAGAGGATATATCTGAAACTCTGCTAAGATAATAAAGATACGTAACAGCTTATTTATTGACTAATGGTCAAACAGACTGGGTACGTGAAACTATTGGTACGCTACTCAACAAGAACCTTTTCTTTTCGGCCGTCAGAAAATAAAAACGGAAAGAGAACGGTATCGCATCTTTTCATAAATTAGAAAGAACGGCATCTCGAGGCTTTGTGGGCGATTTCTCATCCACTTTTATTTGTGCGCTTCCATTCAAGAGATTCTTTGTCTCTGGCTGACCTCGTCCTTTGATGCATCAAAAAAGACCTTCGTGAAAGAGACTTCAATTAAGATTCGTAGTTTCTTCACGCTTGTGCGCCTGCCGCCTAGGTAGACTAGTTGCTAATGCCATGGCTCCTTAGACTATGGATTCAGACAAGTAAAATGATAAGGGATCAGATAAAACTATTCTGGGACGACGCAGTATACCTTTTCTTAAAACTGGAAAAACAGATGATGAATGCATTTTGAATTTAAAAGTTACCTAAAAGATAATTAAAATTAAATTGCTGTTTTAATAATTTGTTACTCCAATTTCTAATTTATTGAGGAAAAAAATAAAAAAAAAAGCCTTTACAACATTATCTTTCAATAGAATATAAGATATCCTAAAATTATATTTAAAGAAGTTTTATATACAGGGAAATAAAGATGTACACTATTAGATGTTTTTTTTAAAAAAAACATTCGATATGAAAATTGTCAACATTTTATTTTTTTATATATACAAAATGTATGTCCGCTTTTAATATGTGACCCTTAGTTGAAAATCATCAAAAATTCGAGAAGATCGGTTGTGGCAAAATGTCACCTTCACCCAAAATATGTTACATCATTCGTAAACTATTTGCCTTCAAAATTTCAATTTATGCAATCTCAGATTTATTTGGAAACAGATTTACAGAAATAAATTCGATAAATCAGGCAACAGTTTACATTATTTACTTCGGTGAGTCAATATTAAAATGAAAATCACATTATCAAAGGCCTGATGCTATACAACGGTAACTTCTTTTTTTAAAAATTGATATTTTGTTTATTGAATATAAAGTTCTTTTTAATTAAATTCGCTCATATAAGAAATGCGCAGGAAGAAAGCACTAAAATAATCAAAAAAAACTCTAAATCACTATTTTGTCGACTTTAGAGACCTTCCCGAATTTGAAAAGCATATTTTTGGAATCATTCTACCCGTCTGGGAACAGGATAACTCAAAAGAGCTTTGAGCTATACGGATGAAATTTGGTGTATGGTTTCTAACTCAAATTTATAGACTTTTATCAAATTTTGAATGCGATGCATTCAGGATAAGTCTATCCGTCTATGTGTCCAATTATGAGTTAACACAATATATTTAGAGTGAAGAGAGCTGGATGAATAACATTTGGTGCACAGATTAACATCAAAAGTGTGCTCTTTACAAGCATGTAAACGCGATAACTCAAAGATGTCATAACTTAAATATGTGAAATTTAGTATGTTGACTTTGAAATTTCCAAATGCAATTTTGTATCAGATTTTGATTTTAACTGATATGGAAAAACACGTCCGAAGTGCATATGCGATTTTCTAGTACTTTTCTGTTGATCACATCCTTGCGATTAATCGCCAAAAAACTCCAAAATCCAAACTGTGATAAGCTCTTTCGTAAATATTATTCGCAAGAGACACATTCACATAATACACTAGGACATGTATTACAGAGAATGATAAAAAGCTTCATTAAGACCACGTCTGCTGATCTAAGAATATGAAGATTTTTCCAGACATACTGTGTGAGGGATGTCAAGAATTTTCGATTAATTAAATTTTATACTACATAAATAAGAATCTAAAATGTGTGTACTATTTTAAAAGCATTTTCCTATTAAGAATCAATGCATGGAATGAACATTTAAAAATAGCATTATTCAATTATATTCGTAAATGGAACTTCCATTTCAAAATTAAATATAAATATATTCTTCATTGTAGTAAACTGTATGTGACAATATATAGTAACAATTATAAAGATTTATTATTGACTAGTCACTTATAGCAACCAGCCGGTTTGCCGTTTTAATGGTCGCTAGAATTGTCAATTGGATATTTTATGTAGTTTGGTCTTAATGACTTCATCAAAATATTTTTAAGCTTCAAATGTTTCTAACTCCTACATATATTACTCATTCTACTTTAGAAATTTTACGTCCCTCTCCTCATTTTACTATGCATTTCCTTTATTTTCTATCAGCTTCCCTATAATTTGAACTTTAATTTGAAACGGAAATAATTCAGCTTCAAGTCAATTTTTTGCTGAAACCAAACCATGTGAATATAGGGAGTGTAATTGTTTAGCAATGAAGTGTTATATGTATTACAGATAGTTTTATATTTTGTGCAATATCTCCAAGAATTATTCAATAAAAAATTTCTAATTCATTATTCAGTTTTTAGATTTAATTTCAAAAGGATTTAAATGATGTAAATAATAATATTTTGCATTTGTTTTCCGGTAAATAAATTTACTTCTGTAAAAAAGTAGAAAATCTAAATTTTATACATTGCTTTGGTACAAAGGAATCATATGTAATAAAATATTCTTGACTTCTAGCTTTTAAATAAAAAATCAATCTTAATCTTCTGCAACAAAATCTGATAAAATCGTAAAGCACGAATATTGCTATTTTAGGCAACTGAAAAAAAAGTTTGAGAAACTCCAAACGCTGCTCTTCTTCGAGACTGTCGATAAAGGGGTCTAAAATCGAGTGTTTTATAAAATAGTTTGTTTGTTTGTTTCTTATGGCACTTGCCACTGACAAGCCCGCTGTTACGAAGACAGCGATTTAAGCCTGAGGGGGACGTCTCTTATTTTTTATAGCAGCGCCAACTAGGGCCAAGAGTACGACTTTGCTACTCACGCATCACTCATTCGCTTGCACAACCCCTTTTTACAGGAGGGCACATTCACACATCTCACAGATAGAACAACAGAAGAACAACCATGCCCAAACCGGGACTCGAACCCGGGACGCCCAGATCACGGGGAAGACGTGCTACCCCTATGCCAGGACGCCGGCTTATAAAATAGTAATATTCAAATGTTATTCACCTCTCAGTTTTAATCGCAAAAGTGTGGACGTTTTTTTTGCAATTTAAAATAATAATATCTCAAGATTTTTTTACTAAGTATGATGATATGATATTATTATATGCAATCAAACTCCATTTCCGTTAACTTCACGTATAATTTAGGTTCAATTTTCAGCCGAGTCCTACATTTATTTTGTAACTAGCTACCTTTAGTGATCAGTTGATTCGCCGGGATGAATGGTTATTGAAATTTTCAATTGTTTCTACAGAAAAATATTTTTAAAATTCAAATTTCGATAGACATATAACTCACATTATTTCAAAAACCTTGCACAGTTCTGTTCATTGCATTTCCTTAATTCTTTGTCTACAACTTTATACATCCAATTACATCACAAAAAAACACACAATATTTTAAACTAGAGGCAATTAAATTTTTTCCACCATGGCCTGATTCTGAACTTAGATCTTAATTTTAAATATAATAAAATAGCAAAAAAAAAAATTATCAAAAGCATGCATTATCCTGAAACCTACTCATATCTCGAAATCTGCATACCTTGATCACTATGACGGGGGAAAAAAAAAAGCAGGATGAAATATTAGTAGCGAACGATTTAAGTTTTCTTTTAACAATAAAATATCTTGCTGCAAAAATGCTTAACTATTTAAAAAAAATTTAATAAAAAAAACGAAAGAAAAATTATACGGAAGAAAAATTTGACATCATTGAAAAGATATTTTTCAAATTTAAATTGCTGTAAAATTCTTTTTTGTACTGTAATAATTTTAAAACTATGTTGCGGAAAAACACCAAAATTTTGTTTCATTTATGAATAAAATTAGAATCAAAACTTTAAATAATGCCTCCAAGTTGCACGTTGTCATCGTCTAAAGTATGCCTGTGGCAAGTTTAGCTGGGCCTGTAGAGTGCCAAAATACTCACCTGCCCGCGCAAGTCTATATTAATCTTTATTTCATCTTTATTATAAGTAAAAATTAACAGCAGGGCTGGGAATTTAGTTACACTATATTATATGTTGAAATGCACTAAAAATTTCATTATTTTAACGGATACATACAGGATGCCCCATACATTAGGGGAAACTTCAAAAATTCGCTATGAAACAAGTAATGCTTGGGGAAAAAAAAGACTAAAAACGAAAAGAACTTAATAATATATATTAAAACAAAATGCAAAATAAGATATTATTTTATATTCATTTTAATATTCTCTGTAAAATGTGCACCTCCCAAAGTAATGTAATGTGCCATAAGTCGAAAGCCCCTGCTTTAGTGAATGCCATCTCGATTTCGTTGAGCGAATCAAGAATACTTATGTCAGAATTAAAAGTATTTCCCGTGCAAGTTCGTAAACAAAATATACTATTATGAAAATAAAACTAATTTCGTTTGCTAGCATAGAGACTAAAATAATCAAAAAAAAAAAAAAAAATGAAAAATCCGAGATTTTTTATAGTACCAGCTTCCAATAAGAAAATGAATTAAACATTCTGCAGATTTTCATGTAGCAAATTAATATTGATATCAATTACTAAAATAGATTTTTATTAAATTTCAAATACCCATCAACAAATATTTTGCCATACTTACTAATTTAATGTTATTTTAAATCTGAAATTTTTCAAGTTTTCTCCCATTTTATGCTAAACTGATAAGTGCCGGCATTTTGTTGAAAACTAAATTATGTAATTTTATGAAAGGATGTAAGACTGTTCCGTACCACATGATCAAGTATAAAATGAGAACTCATCGAGGATTGTACAGCTTGTCAGTATTAACTAAACAGCATTGGTTTTAAAAATTTTACTGTACTTTGAAAAATGGCCCATACAAAATAAGATTCTTAAAATGGTACTGCTTCAAAAAGCAATTCATTTTACAAGGTTTTCCTATATATTATGAAATGGATTAAATTTTTATCATCTTATGAAAAGAAAACGGATATTTTATCCGAGATTCAGTAAGAGTCAACGTGATTTAATGAAGTCTATTTTTAATATGGTCAGGAACCGGTGTTATAGAAATGGAGTGTCTGCAGCACAATTCTAATACCATGAGATTAACTTTGGAGACGTCTTTTTTACTGTTGAACAGGTGGTTGAAGAAACAAAGGGAGAAAGGGGTCGTAAAGCAAAATCTTGTCAGTGAGTTTAGTACATGAAACGGCAAACTCTTTATCAGTGAATTTAGTTCATGAAACGGAGGTTTTGGATAAACTGCCTATCACAGATTTAATGAATTCACAATAACACAACACAATCAAATAAATAGCACAATTACGAGTCTTAAACAGCAAGGTAAATGCGATGACAAATGAGATGCAATATCCACAAGCACTTCGAACACATGAAATAAGTGTGCAAAGTGCTTGCTTTTTGAAACTATGCACGCTACGCATATTATCGTTCATCAATTAGACTGCTATGATATTGAAAATCTGCAATCAATTAAACCTGTATTGTACACGTCATCTGTAGCATCTTTCAATTTCACTTAATAAAGAACCCTTTTGTTATCGTTTCCGATCCCACGCTCTATTACAAAATGATTACTCTACCCTGTTTTCAACATGATTTTAAAATGTTATCATTATATTTGATTTGTTAATGCAAGTCGATTCTTCGAAAAATTCTGAAACAGCTTCTGTTCACTCTATGATGAAACAGAACTATGAAAGCATATTCTGTTATCTAAAGCGTATCTACTGTAGACCGAATAGTTCCATAAAATCTACAACTCTGCATAAAATGGCCTCTAAAATGAGATCCCAGAAAAACAATGCTGCTTTTACCTCAGGGAAATCTCCCTTCAATAAAGTGTGCCACGACGCATCTCAAAGCCGATATTTTCCCAAGCTGGTTGTGATCTAATCAGAGGCGATCCGGCAAGTGTCAAAGTGAATAACGACTCACTTACGCGAACACGAAGCGGTCTTTTGTTTATCGAAGGTTCATTACAGCCGCACAAAGCAACGGCCTCGGCTGTTATGTCATTGTGCGAGGAGCTTCTTTTTTGTTTAAAGGCCCTTGGCGTGTTACGCTGGTTAGAACGACCTTCATTTGTTTCGGCGGTGGGAATGGACTGCTGTCATTGAGGGGTGGGGTCAAGCCTATCTCGTAGGCTACCCCTGTATCTAGATGCATATCTGTTTTGTTAAAGGAGGGTCGATGAGTCAGGTAGATAGTAATTCCTGGGATGACCTGCTGAAGTTGTACACGTGTATTGCTTGAAGTAAATTGATAGAGTCTATCTATCAGTCTACCAACTTCTAAAAGTAACGTTCCTTTCTACGCACAAGTCGAAAATTTACAACAGTTTTTTTTTTTTTTTAAGTAACTGTTAAATAATAACGATTTAATGATTTTTTAAAGAAATTCATATCACTATCTTTAATTGTCAGCAACAGAAAACTTTCTTCGATACTAATATTTTCTGAATGTTCGAACAATCTTCTATCTTCCTTGACTTTGTAATTTATTTTTTGAAACGCTTATGGAATTTTTCATATCTTTTCCATGACTTTAGGTAATTCTGGTGTTCCTTATATGCATAGTGGTATAAAAAGTGTAAATGGCATGGTATTATTAGTATTACTGTATGATATATGGCATTATTTCTTTTTTAATTCTTCATTATTTTTTACTTTAATAAGAGAAATAAATGCACCAAAATTTTGTCTTCAAATGTCTTGCAGGACAGGTGCCCGTATCCTTGTATCTTCCCTCGTCGCTACAACACTACATTCGCATGCAGCCAGTGGAGTGGGCCAGGCGGTGCCTTGCTACCGGGGCCCTCAAGCTGAGGAGTGGCCACCTGACCATCAAGCAAGCCAAATTTGCGATAATTTCTCTCACCTTTAAGATATAAATGTAAAACGTTGCAATGCAACTATAATCATGGCAACTCAGTTGATAGCAATTTCGAACTTGTAAGGAATCCCCCTAAATCCTTTCTGTTGTTTGTATAGTGTTGCCAACTTTACTTATTGAAAAATTTATATTATTTTCAATTTTTTCATTTTTCTTTAAATTGTTACTTTACTATTATAAACTGTTATTCTTAATTAATTGAATTTCTGAACATAACATTAAATTAAACATAACAAGAATTTGACTTTTGTATACTTATACAAAAAAATTCATTCTATTTAACGAAAAAGAAAAAAAAAGTTTTTAAATACCTCTCTTTTTTACTTGAGAAATGCCATTTTTTTATTTTCTAGTACATTATAGAATAGGCATACTCCCTCCATCTTTTGATTATCTTGAACGTCAATCGATATTTGTATCGCCACTGGGACATTCTCGACTTTTTATAAAATACTCGTTGGGGTTTCCCACGGACGTAGAGTAGCATTATATTTCTCCTTCCTGCAAGTTCAACGTCTGCAAGTAATCGAGCACTTATGAATTGTACTGTATAAATAGTTTTCAATCGTTATTTCACCCATTGCTTTATCTTGTACCATTAGCCTTTGGAGCCATCTGATTCGCTTGGAATGGTGGCTAGGAATAATTTTAGTTTTTATGTACATTTTTTTTTTTAAATCTTGCCGATTTCATCGGCAATTTTTTTTAAATTTCAAATTGAGATACAAATTTATCTAAAGTTATTTTAACTACCTTACACTTGTTCTACTTTTTGAGTGTATGATTTTTTATTGCGTCAGGTATCAAATTCTCATAAAAATCATAGCTGATTGTTTTCGTGACATTTAGATGCACGTTGTCTTCAGCGGAATCCACCTACAGGCAACTTTCCTATTTCCCATGTGTTGTTAGTCCCGCCATTAAATTTGCGTTGACGCATTTGATGAATAACATGTGAGTACGGATATTAATATGTCAGCTAAAATGGCTGGTTAAAAAAGCAATGAATAGCAAATATAATCATTCAGCGTAACAGATTTGTTTTCTAATATATTTAATATCTTATAGGGCAAAAGCTACAATTTTTGCAAAAACTGTAATGAAATGAAATCTGAAATCAAAGTTCTCTAGGACATCGCAGAAAAATATGAAAAATAAATAAATAATAAATAAACAGAAGTTTCATTCCTTGTTTTCTAAGAAAGGACGAAAACTCGTGATAAATATTTAATAAAATAATGACAATAATCTGAATTCAATTGTAACAGTTGAAATGACAAGTTATGTAACGAAATATTTTTAAAATATTATCAAAAGCAGAAAAAATATTGTACGGCAATGAAGCGAGTGTCATTAAAAGTACAATTTTTCTTTTAAATTTTTAAATGTACTTGAAATCATTTTTATGCTGCTCGGAAGTTATCTCCAAGAAATGCTTAAAGTTCTTTTCATTTTTATTTGCTAGAAATTTTAAAAACCCAGTCCGATATGAACATATGCAAAAGCATAAGTATGTTTGTACCAAATTAAATAACTCAAAATCAAACGATCTGTGGCCAATAGTCTCACATTCGCCTTTATTATTATAATAAGCGATGCATCCTTCTGACAACTGAGCAACCTTGTAGTGATTTTAATTGTAAGCCGGTTATACAATAAATTATGACTTGCTATCAAAAAAAATTCCATTCCTTTCTTTTTGTGTTAATGACCTTTTTTTTTTTTTTTTTTTTTTATCTTTGTTTATTTTATGATTAATAACTTGTATAGCTACACCAATTTTTTTAAAAATCCTGTCTATAGCTTATATTTTTATTATCAAACATCAAAATGACTTGATTACAAAATAATAATTACTATTTCAATATATAAATGTCGTCGGCACCAGCAGCGGCGAATCCAAAAAAAAGTCGCCCTCGCAGTGAGCATCGCTCGAAACGGGGCGAGCATTTAAACTTCACGCCAGCCCCAAGATAAAAATCTATGTTACGGCGAAGGTCACTCGCGTCTGAATTCCTGTTTTCGAACGATCCTCTCTTCTTTTTTCACATTATTATTCGTTCTACGCATCCTTCCGGCAGCAGACTTTTATTTATTTATTATTATTTTTTTTTTTCAGAACAGTAACCAAGCCGTTTGTTTGTTACATTTTGAGCGAGACTTTGAAGGAATCCACCCTTTACCACACCTCACCTGTTGCACGCAATCCCGCCACAAAGAGGCGATGGGAAGAGACCAAGGACGCTTCTTCACATCCTCATAAAAGGCAGGATTATATACTTATTACTGCCGCTACCTGATAAATGTTGTCCACCTGTGAGACGAAATTTTTATTACGAGTTAAAATTTGTTTATTTGAAAACCTTTTGAAATAAATACATGTGCATAATTTAATATCAGGATAACTTTTTCTTGCTGTCTGTAGTTTTACTTTTCAAATAAATTTAATAAAACAGTCTGTTTTTTAAATTTTTATCAATGTTCTTAGATTAGTTTATAATTCTTATGTTTTAATTTTCCTTCATTTATAATTCCCAATTATAAATATTACGAAATCATGAAATCACTTTTTTTCTCAAATTCATCACCAGATGACGTCATTTAGGAATTCATAATTTAATGATAACTGATTAAATGATAAGTGAGTTCCGAAAGTATTAAAATAATTCCAAATATATGTAAGCATGCAGCAAAATGCCGGGTCCTTTCGAAGTATCATTTACAAAGGCATAATTGAGGCGTCTGTAAAAAGAAAAAACTTGCCTGATAACCCATTATTTTAAGTAAAAAAATTATTGGGTTATCAGACAAGTTGTGGTGTTGTTTTTTTTCCTCGTATATTTGAGACATTCGTACAGCAGAAGAGAAACGTGGAATTAAATAATATCGTCTATACAAATGCAAAATATCGCATTCTGGCGTCTTATTCTAGAGGCCATTCAATAGTGTAGAGTATATTGATATTTTCTAAGTGTATTTTATCGATTGATTTCATTTTTATCATTTATTTATTTATTTTGATTCTGTTCAATCTTCTTAAAATGCATCAGAAAATAATATTTATCATTTTAACTCGATTAAAAATCAGCAACTCCATATTTCGCATATTATATATGTATATATGAGCTAAACTAAAAGCATCAAATTTTGTTTGTAGTCTTTAATTTTTGAGATCTCAATGACGTTTTGAACGAAATTTGTTCAGAGTTCACACTGTCTGTTCGGCCTAATACAAGTGAATTTAGTAAAATTAGGTTAATGTCCATATCAAATTCGGAACCGAACCCCACAAGCGGAAGAACCGAGGACTTCGATAAAATTAACATTCAAAAATGTTTGCAATCTTGTGGGTAAAATTTTGGCTCTGCGTCAAGTTTTAGTTACAATCGCTCACAATAAAAAAAAGGGGGTGGGGGGTATCTAAAAATACACATTTGTTTTTCGCTACTTGTGCATTAACCGTCACCAAATATCGCACACTAATAAGCATCATCGCAACTATTGTTCATCAATGGCATGCGTTTGATGCACACGTCCCGATTTTTCTTATTATATTAAGAAACCATTCTCATGTGCGGGGCCATGGGAATAAAAACTTGACTAGCCTATACAAGGAGTTTGCTTTTAAACCTAATTTAGGAAACAGTTTCATCAAAGAACGCCGATGTTCATACAGTGGAACTTTGTTGATTCGAATTGGCAGGGATCACAAAAATATCGGTTTTTCCAAGATTTCAAATGAAAAAAAAAAAAAAAATGTATACAAAAATGAGTAGAGTAAGGAAAAAAATGGCAGTTTTAAAACTCAAAAAGCAACAGTGATTACTTTAACTATAGAACAGTTTCTATAAATAATGCATAATTTATAAAGAAATTGGAAATAACTTAGATAAATAAAATGATTATTTACTTTTTAAATAGTTTTAAAAATAATAATTTCAAAAATAAATAAATTATATTCAAACACAAATCATTCTATGTTGAAATCAAAGAGTAAACAATAAAATTTCAAAATAAACAGAAAATTTTACTTCCTATATTATCAAAATTCTTAAAAACACGAGAAGTTTCTCACGGATCTTTTATTACAATATGTTGTGCAATAATAAATCTCTTGCGTGAATATATAAAAACAAATTTTAAAGAAACCTTGAAAAATGATTCCTTTCGTGTCATTGAGAACAAATTAACTTCTTCGAACAAAACGATGAGTCTGAATCGCGCATCGAATGACTGAATTTTTAATTAAAAATCTACACTTAATTGAAAATATGAAGTAATTTTAAACAAGTAAATAGTAACAAAAATGAATTAAAAATGCTTCAGTATCTCAAATTGCCTTATGCTATTATAGAAAAATAATAATAAATGTCTCAAATAGGATGTGTCATCCAATTAGGAAATTAAGTAAATTCATAGGTCAAGGGGTTAAACAAGCGAAAACAATTCAGAAATAAAAACATTTTTCTTTATAATGCTTTTGACTTGGATTGACTCAATAGATTCAAATTAAAAACGATATTTTAATAATACTGTATTAACACATTGCGTACGGGCCACGAGATTTCACTGTTTTAGCAGGTCGAACGTTGTGACCGGGTCACAAGATATCTCGTTTTCATGTTCTTTTGGCTCAGTCGATGCATAACCAAACAAAGACAAATATTTGCCACATTAAGTACCTTAAAGAAATCTGTAAGACACAGACCTGGGACAGCACAGTTTTGGGCAAACTTGTACGTTCTAAAATCATCATAACTTTGTTATTTATGAAGCAATAACAGACGGGAGCACGTTGAGCGCACAGAGTGCCGTACGCAATGTGTTAATAAGAAATTTATGGCAACAGTAAGAAAAAAAAAATAAAACAAAAACAGAATGACTCGAAAATTCAAATGAACCATTCTCATCTGTAAAAGAATGGCACAAGTAATCGCTCTTAGTGAACGAAAAAAATATGTGGCATCAGTATAATCTATCAAAACTCCGTAACAAATTTCTGGCCTTTTAAGAATTCATTTTTATTTATGCCATACAAATGAAACAATGGATTTTGGACAATTCGACGCAATGGGACCAGTTAAAGTAAAAAATGACGTTGTAACAAATGAAAAGCTTTGAGGTACCTTTCGCAAATTGTCGATGCGTTTCGGCCCACATCAAACATTTTCTTTTTGGTAACAATGGCGGGAAAAAGCGATGGATATTGTTCGCCAACGGCTAATGATAATGATTTACGAAGTGGGGACCACACGAGGAATGGACACCAAACAAATGGAAATCGTGAGTTCGGATGACCCTCACACGTACGACAAACGATATTCACCTACTATGCAAACGATGCGGAACAAGACGGGAGATAGTCAAGCCACAACAAACTGATCATTGCCTTCTAATCAGATGCACTTTCCATAAGTTTTCGGGAAAAAAAATTCTTTTTTGATTGAACTGTGGATTTCAACAATCGCAGAGGACAGTTTTTGTTCGTGACCTCAGCTATGAACGAAAAATAATTTTGCGACTCAACGGTGCATATAAATAACAATCAAAGAGAGTGTTCTCCGCTAGACTTTCTAGTGCATTGATGAAATATGGCGCGTTTTGTTCCTCAGAATATAGTGAAAGGAACTTTACCGATTTACTGATAGAGTGAACGATCGGTAATCGGTATTTACCGGTATTTCTGTATTTACCGATATACCGAACTTTACCGATATAATGATGCAATTTTACCGATGAGAACGGAAATTTGATACTGCTTTATGGTAGGAATGATCCAAGCATGGAATTTGATTCATATATGGTAGCCACCTTGCAAACTAACTTTCATTTATATATGCAGGGATTTAAAAAAATATATAATCATATTTACATACACGAAGATGTACAGATCTCGTACAAAAGCTTTCTAATATTTTTATTTTTTCGTATATGAAATTCACTAATCGATAATAAATTTGTTCTTGTTGTTATTTACAGCACTTTTCAAGCCCGCTGACGAACTGCCAGCGATTTCAGCCGATTGTGTAGTGGCTTCTGAGGGAAAAGCCCCTGAGTACCTGAGGGCAGAAGTCTGACTTCTAGTTCATATGAAGATGACACTCACACACTTGCTTGTACAACCCCTTTTTACAGGGGGACTCTTTCACACGCTTCACAGATAGTACACAGGTTAAAGGAACAACCCTGCCCGAAACAGGACTCGAACCCGGGACGCCCAGATCACGGGGTAGACCCGCTACCCCTAGACCAAGCTAAATCCATCTCCTTTTTAGATTTTTACAATTTTGACACCAACATTTTTCTTCTCCCGTAGGTCCAATATATTCAAAATTGGATGCTTATTGTCTTTCTATTTTACTACACTAATATACTTTATTATAATGTAGACAGATATTCTTTCTTTTCTTACTAAAGCTTCACTATCTAGTAAAAGACAGTTCTGAAGTCGGTCTGTATCGAATTTTGGACTAGTTTAATCAAAGACAAGGTGTCCAAAAAGCATACCTTTTTTTCTTGCTTTACTATAAAGTACAAAACACGCCATTTTGAATAAGAAACATTACAAGAAAATGGATGAGCATCAGTGGAAATAGTTTTATTTTTAAAGTTCGGTCATAGTAGCCCTTGCCGCTAGCCAGATGAGACGAAGAAAGTGTGGCGAGATTCCGTTGAGCAATTATCCGCTCCTTGTCAGAGGGCATTTCACCAGGAAGCTTGTGTTCCCGCTTGGTTGCCGGAGCGTCCTCAACCGATGTCAAACTATGGCGTGATGAAAGTCGTCAAAAACATTGCTCTCCAATCAATTCCTGGAATATTTTTTTAATTCTTGTAAATGTAGGGTGTCACTTATACAGGTTCGGCTGCATAGTTGACATTATATAATATGACGAGGTTGGGTAGTTGGCGATGCGTTATTAACAATGGGTCAAATAGGCAAAGAAGCACATTTTTCTCAGCAGCAATAACATTTTGAATGTCGTGGCACAATGTGAACTATAGAAATGTAGCACACCGCTATAAAAAATATAGTTCCTCATGAAGGGATAACTCTACAAGTTAGTAACTGATCGCCTGATTCTGTATGTATATGGATCAACCCTTCCGACAGTTGGGGAACTCTCTGGTAGGACAAATAGTAAACTATGCCATCAATATATTTCGATTCCACAGCATAAAAAAGAAAAGAAAATCGGCTTCATTTCTATTTTTTATGCGCAAATTACATTTTATTTTCTTCTGTTAATTGTGAATTGTTAATTAAAGTTGAAGTGGGAAAGGTAAAACTTTCAGCATCTCAAAACAGCCCTCAGATTGAAATATAATTTTTTTTTTCAAATTTGACGAATTATCGCCTTATTATAATTTTATATAGTACTACGTGTCCGTTTATGGGTGCATTTGTTTAGAACTTAGGAACCGAAAAGTGACTTTCAATTATTTTTTTACATAAACAAGTTAAAAAGCAGAAAAATCATTGATAAGCTGTCATCGGTTATAATATTTAGTAACCTCTTTCGTCCTCCTCGCTCTATTCCTTATGGAATTTCAAACATAAATGGTGAAGGAAGTGACATTTTCTGTTTCATATGGCTCTGTTTAAAGAGAATCTCCTTCCTTTTACAGTTTGCCTACAAATATAATTCCCTTGGACTTATTACAAATTTTAATTTTTCCTTTTTTAAAGTCATTTTGATTTTTTTTTTTTTTTCATGGCATGCTTCTTGCATTTCAAACTTGATAAGCCTTTTACTAGCTTCCTTTCACCTCTGACGCATATTACCAAAGAAAGGATGAATATTCACTATCGGAGACCACACATTTCAATCTGTCGCCGATGACTTTAAAATAGTGGACAGACCTGTTTTGCTTTTAGCAGACATAGAGAAGTCTTTGAAATTAATTTCAGCCGATTTTTTTCATTGGGTCTTATATTTTTTAGTTCCTCAGACACTCAGTCATTTCCTCAAACACCTGTAGCAGTTTTGACCGAAGCAGAAAAGGCTTTCTCCGTCCCACATTTGAAGCTTCATTCATTCGATTTGAGGAGTTCATCGAACAGATCTCTTTCTGTCGAAGGTCACGGTCTCCTGGTTTAAGCGATCATGACATCTGAGCGTCTTTTCTTCAGCCTCTGAAGGTTGCTGAACCACCCTCACGCGACCATCGAGTGGAATGTCCCGTTGCACGCCCACTGTGCGCCTCACCCGAAACGCTCGTGAACAAAACATAATAAATAAAACGAGCTCATTTGCAATCTAGGTACGTCCTAGAGAGACTGCACATTTCATTCATCAATGCAGTCTTTACTGTTCATTAAGCAAGTGCAGAAGGAAATAGTTGTGGTTCTTATTCCACTTTGTCTGGCTCGACAAATCAATATCACTTTTTAAGTAGATGTTGCATATCATTTAAGATTCTATAGCGGTTACTAAAGGAAAATTGTATGCAAAATGGATATTCTAAATGGATATTCTTACTATATCCCTTTTATTCACCTTGACAGCTGTTATTAAAGGTATGAATGCAGTGTTGGGAACTTTTGAGGATCCCGCCTAAGCGGAGCAGAAAACACGTACGCAATTCGATCCTAAACGAAGTGTACAAAAAGAAAGGAATGCCTGGAATAATATCTATTAATACGATAACTATAAAAGTGTCTTGAGCTACTACTTTTGATGATATGTGTTTTTAACACCAAAATGGTAGATTTGTCCTAAAATTTTAAAACGAAATTTTTTGACTGTCCGCATGGATAGATACGGCAGAATAACCCAAGAGAAAAGAAGAAGAAGAAAGTAAAGAAGAAGTCGTATGAAATTTCATAGTCTCATCAACAATAAACATGCTTCCCATATTGGACCCAATCCATCAAGGGTTTGATTTTTTTGTCGGTCAGAATTTGTGTATAAGTGCATACGAAAAATCATAAATGAAACAAGCAAGTTAAATATAATTAGAAATGTAGCGTTGACGAGAAATTGTGTATGCACTCTTATTAAAAATGTCGATTTATGTCAAATCTTCAATTGAGTTGGGCTCAATAAAAACACATAAAATGCATTCTATGTCTTCTTCAGCATATTACATATCACAAAATGAGTCATATTACGTGAATATACGAGAAAGTAAGTGCAATTGGGTCGTTAAGGGTTTACAGAAAATCAGTTTCATTTATTGATTTAATATACAATTACTTACTTTCTTAATTTACATTACTTTTCCAAAATCTCTAAAATTGGCTTTTCTTTTAGATAAATATTTTCAGTATTTACAAGAAGTCGTTTATTATTATTATTTTGAATTTGCAAAACCCATCTATTATATAAATGGATAATCTATTTTAAAATATTTCTATCAAATAAATCATGGATTGTATCGCAATGTTAAAGATGCTTGTTACAGAAGAATTGTGATTTTCTCTCATTTTGAAAATTGTGATGAAAATTGCATTATAAAAATATAAAGCGGTTTGCTATTTAACGTTCATAGTTTAATCATTAAATAACGGCAAAATATACAATGACTAAAAATATGTAACGCTAAATATATTTCAGAGATATGCAACATAAAGAAATATTTTAAACAACTAGATCGATAAAGATTATATAACTTGCTATATAAACATCAAAGATCTCATTTTTAAAAAAAACCCAGCAGGGATGGTCTCTTTAAAGCTTTCTCTCGTAATCTTTGATTAGGCTGACGCTGTATTTTAGATGCGTTTTAACTCTTCCGACTGAAACCAGAATTTGACACAGAACTACGACTGCAGTCACAAAATCACACATCAGATTTCATCTATTAAAGACACTGAGTTTTTCAGTCATTGCTTATGAAAGCACAAATTAACAGACGTTCAATCCCTTGTTGAATTTCCCTCAAAACTCGATAGCTGTCTGCACAATAGGCGATCCATCTGTGTATCTCATTTTATCCATCTAGCTCACTTCGTTTTATACTTATTCGGGTTAATTTATATTCGAATAGCGAACAGACACATTTCCTCTAAAAAGATGTTGCTCAAAATTTGACAGATATCTTCAAATTTGTGTAAAGACCTTATACTAAATTTTCATCCATCTTGTTCAAAGTGTCTTTGAGTTATCTTTATCACAGACATACGGACATTTTCCAAAAATGTGTTCAAATTCAAGAAGGTGGAAATTCATCAAAACCTCGGGTTCGAATTTTTTGACGATTGCAATACTTTTGTCTATGCTTCGTATATGAGAAAGGGAAATCTAGGTTACAGAGATTATTTTCATTAGCCTGACGCAATAAGAGGCATCCGTTGGACACAGGATGACTTAGATATCAAAAATTAATATAACAATTTCTCCAGCATGTCGCACTAATTATCACATTTCAGGGATAAAAGTTTTTCATAACTTTCTAACTTAAACAAAGGAGTCATTACAATACATTCACACTGTACATTCCCAGCGATTTTGCGTAAGTTGTTGGTTCGACAAACAGAATAAAAAAAAGGACAGATAAATCAAAATTTTATAAATTCTCTTTTTATACCCATCCAAATTACTAATTATACCCTTTTACATCAAATCCCCCTGACCCCGATTTTCTGTCTTCTTAATGTCAGTAAGCTATAAATACTTGTCATGTAAGTAGCAAAAATGAGTTGTAAGAGAAGGAAGTCAATGATTAAAAGTATTATACGTATTTTTAAGCTCAATTTGATGATTTAACTTAATAGCAAGAAATATAAAGTTATGTACACCTACAATATGAATATGTGTAATTAAAAAAACGTGAACGTAGAATGCAAGATTAATTCCTTTAAAATTTATTTAAACTTATTTTGTTGTTCAATGATAAAGAATTACACTAATGTGAAGAAATGAGTTTAAGATAAATGAGTCAAACGTGACACTTTTTAGTTACTGAAAAAGTCAATACATTGACAAAGTAAATAATTTACCTCTGATTACTTTTTTAAAATGAGATCGAAGTATATTGAAGCTGCATCACTATGATTGACTAGTTGAAAATCTGTTGTACTTTTAGAATGAGAAAAGTTGAGATTTCCATTTGTATAAAAATATTTATAGCAACTAAATAAATCTCATAATTTTTCTTTCAAACCGAAAAAAAGATACTTGTTTTAGATGCACTATAGAAACGGTATAAAAAGAACAAAAATACTTTTTTACTTGATCAGAACATGACGTATTAGATCTCTGAGAATAAAGACAAGAGATAAAGATAAATTTTTAACTATCAGATGAAGTAGATGTTCTTTGTATCAAACAGATGAACAAAAAAGAATATATTTGCAATGATATGCCCTTTTCTTTTAAAAATCGTAATTGCTAAGAAACAATCAATATCTATGATCTAGTTCGAAATGGAAAAAGGTATACAATATACTTTATGTATGAGATACTGCTTTCATCAGTATTGCTTATAAAGGTTTGTCTTATTTAATTTCAAACTGTTTGAAAACAAAGCCTCACCAGAACAATAGGAAAAAATCTTTTCTCAAAATAATATGTTAACAAGACTAGCGAGTTTCCGGGTGTCGGCTTATTCTCGATATATTTATAATTTGTTTTTAATATTTTGGAGCACCTAAAAAACATATTTATTTTGAAAATTGAAAATTTTAGAAATTTTAATATTCAAAAAAATTAGAAAGAATGGCAGAAATAAATTTGAACAATGAATTGGATTATGTTCATTAATTAATTTAAACATTGTGGGAAGTTAATTTGAACTTTTTTTTTTCTTTCCCGTCAACAAAACTGTTTTCCTTGGGCACAAATTGGAAATAGATTAGTACATTGCAGAATCCTCAAATCTTAAAATCATAAATTCAGCCTTTAAAAATTCTATGAAATAGTTTGCTTAAACTTTCCTATAAATAAATCTTCTCAGTACCGAATAAAAATAAATCGTTAGCAGTCCAAAGAAATGAATAACCAAGTTGTTCACTAGAAACTGTACGATTTCAAGTCACTTACCCTTGTATTTGGACGCCAGATGTCATGTTACCTCGCGTGGAAGGGTGGCAAGATGAGTAGGAGGAGGTGATGCCACCGAAATCGAACGCGCTACTGCATCCGAAGTTAGTTACGGATGTCGCAAGGTCAAGCAGGTGTTTTCCCGTCCCCATCCTCGAGCCACAAGGATCGGGGTCGTAAATTCCGCTCGTTTTCGCCGGAGATGGAGTTCCAGTGGCCCACTTGGACGGAATGAGTAGTATTGTAACCTCATTCTGGTATTCCCACCCTCCTCCTCGCAAGAAGACTGGAGAGTGAATCGGCAAGTTTCGGCGTATTAATTCTGAAATGGGGACGGTTAATGATTCGGCACCTTTGGATCAGGAAATCCGCAGAGGATTTTTGGAAAATGGATGCTGGAAGATAAATCATCCAGACAGAATTTTGTTTCACATATAGTTATTTGCAGATCTCTTACAACCGGTCATCTCCTACTGCTTGAAGTGACACCTTTAACCCTTTGATTACACATTTATTTGAAACAACTTTTATATTTGAAGCCCGTTTAATTTTTTGAACTTGTGAAGGCAGTAGCTTTTACGTAAGAATTCATTTATTTCTTATTATTCAGAATACATACTGCTACATGATATTGAGATAATTTAAGCTAATTAGAATTTTTAAAAAATGGAAACATAAATTCAAACAAATGCGGAACGCTCTTATACGTCAAATGTACCCAAAGGGTTAAAAAGTAAAATATATATACTTATGCTCTAAAGCCAATCTGATATGCATTGGCTCGTTACAATGCATTTTAAATGGCTAAAAAAATGCGAGAAAAAAGGCAAGATTCACAAGTCAAGAAGCTCAACTATTGGAGCCGTGTTAAATACCTTTTTAATTTACATTTAATTAAAGGATATTCAATTAAAGAACAGTCAAAGAAAGTCCAGAGAAATGTATGTTGGGAAAACACTTTACAGGAAATTTCTTCTCTTCAAAATTCCGTGACGAATTTTACTTCTTTGTGACCCACCATTGTTCGAGATCAAAATGTTTTCATGTTTTAAAAAATTGTGTAATGCTTTTAAAGTAAAATATACTTTTACATCATTTCATCATCAATACAAGCATTTATTAATTATTTATAATTTATTTTTAATTAAAATTGCGCGAACAAATGAAAGATTTACCAACAATGCAATATAAATTTATTTAGTCTTTCCTCGAAATCTAAGGAAAAAACTCATTTAGAAATATTTTTTTATTAATTTAATGGCATTGGAAAAAATCACAGAATTCAGCAACATTGATAAAATAACTCTCATTTCTTACCATCAAAGAATACATTAAAAAATATTATAGAGACACAAAAATAAATACAACTATTATTGCAAATACAATAAACTCAATAATTTCATTTCGATGGTTTTATCAAATCAAAAATTTTAAAATTGGTATTGAAACGCAAAGAAATCAGATAGTAACAGCCGTTAAGTATCCTTTCCGCCTCGTTTATCAAGATAATTCTGATATTCTCAGTTTGGCCTTTTCTTTTTTATTTGTTATTATATTTTACAATAACGCATCCTATAGTTTTTAATAAGGAGGTTTCCTGCAAAAAAATAAGTACGTAACTTAGATATAAAAAGTTTAAATTAATTATGCTCGATTTCCAAGCCAAAGTTAAGTAAAAGTTTACAGTTATTTTTATTGTTTCGGTGAAATATCTATCAAACAAACGAAGGGACGGGCTGTGAAAACAAGATTTTTTAAATTAGCGCATGAAACAAGTCCCTGCTTCGAAACGAGAGACTAAAAAGAAATGAGATGAAACAAAATAGGAATAAAAAGAACTTTTTAGAAGATCACGACAGTTGTAAATATTTATGAGATTTCCTCGAACGGAGCTTTTTCATGAACAATCGGTGCCGCCTCTCTGCGATTTTCCTAATTACGGTTCAGAATCTAGATCAGTAGAAATTTCATCCTCACAACAAGTGTCCACTCGTGTCGCCTCAAGGATGAAATGGACTGGAATTTTCGGACGATTATCCGGATGGATGAAGAATCGAAAATGAGAATGTTTCCAGCCAGTGGTAACTTGTTCAGGCCTAGTATCCAATTCCATTAGGAACGTCGATAATTTGCGAAAGTTGTTTAAGAGGGAGAACAAGAATGAGCAGGTTATTAAATTCTATTTAACGCAAGACTTACTTCAAGGTCCAATTCGATATCATTTAATCATGCTCTAGAGGGCATCTCAAAAGCAAGACTGAATGTTTCATAAAGTTTTTGTGAGGATGATAATATTTAGGAAGATTGTTAGTCATTTTAATTTCACAACACTCGCTTCAGATAAGTTATAAAAAAATATCATCACCGCAATCCTTATTAATTGAGCACATTGTCAAAGAAAATACAGCCTGAGTTCATTTTCTTGTAATGAATTTCATTTATATTTTTACTGAATATTTAAAAAACTATTTTAGGAGAAAGAGTAAACTTCTGCATTTGTTAATCTCATGTTAGTGCTCTAATTTGTTAATCTTTATGTTTTTAAAAGTTTCTTTAACATAGATACGAAAAAAGAGAAGGCATTTTCATACTAAAAGACAAAAACAATTCATCGTTTTTTTATTATTATTTATATCTGTTAAATTAACCGACAAATTGTAAGCACAGAAATCCGCTGTTCCTTAAGTCACAATTGTATGAATAGGTCTCCTACTGCAAATAAATGATAATAATAAACGTTTTCGTGTCAACTTCTGACCTTTTTCGGTCATTTTGTGGATCAACCACGGAATTCTTTTATTCGCTGACCGATTTAGTTCATAAGCGAGACTTCAATGTAAACAGTTTTTTCCTGTTTGGTTGAAGTTAATTCAATCATCTCATACGTCTAGAGCAAATTTTATGATTTTCTTGAATTTCCACTTGATTCAATGAGCTTTCATACCTATTTCAAACACATTTTGAGAAAATTATTTTCTTGATTAATTTTAAATGACGGGCAACACTCATTCATTTTTGTATGTATCATCTATTCGATCTAGAGAAATTATTTCACAACGAAGTTAATAAATTCGTCAGTAGATGTGAAAGAAATAAAATTCTGCATCTGAAAAGTGGAATAAATTGTGTAATAAACTAATGATGATAATCAATCATTTTCGTCAAAAATCACTACAAACGAATTGTCATGTCAAAAACATCGAACACAAATGTTTTCCTTTCATTTTCGATTCAGTCTTCTTTTATTTTGCACCGATGGGATAAATAAAATAAAAAAAGTTAATCATTAGAAAAGTTAATCATAAATAAACATTAAAATACGATAAATTATTTTATTTAAAAGGCCTAAAAATTATTATCATTGATTATGTTTGCAGATATAAATAATAACAAATTTCTCTCTCTCACTCTCTGTATATATATATGTGTGTGTGTGTGTGTGTTACTGTAAATGTAATAAACTGTTGATATGTAATTTTTTTTTATGTACATGTATGTGTATGTATGCGTTATTTTATGGTGAATTTTAATAATCTATTAACAGATTTAGTTAATAAGCTCTGAAAATATCTAAAAAATTTGCGTCAGAATAGTGTTTTAGCCCATCAAGAAGTGCAAAATTGGTTATTGTTGTTCCATCACCACAAACTGTGTGTGGAAAATAAGTCAACTTAAATGAAATGCATATTTAAAAAACTGTTACGTTTTCAAACCTGATTTAATTAGAAAGCTGTCATTGATTTTTTTTTCTCGGCATTGATTCGAGATAGATAGGCATTATGATATAAACAATTTTATCCCACCAAAGTCTATCCCTGAATTATAAAAATAAATGCACCTTTTTTAAAAAATTAATTTGCACTGTGCATCAATTATTTCAATAGCTATTACTCTACATTTCTTTATTGTTATAAGGGATAATAAACGCATGTAATAGCTATTTTCAAATTTATCTCAAGATATCCGAAAAAATCAACAAACGAAAAATTTATCCTCTTAGCGTAATGAATTCTTTAATCATCTTTGTTTTATATATTATGCTGCCATAATTTCATTGAAGAGTAAAATCAGTACTACTCGAATTGCTAAAGACTTTTATTTTTTTAATCAATTTTTTGTCGAGCATTCGATTCTTCGTGAAGCATTAAATGTTTCAAATAACTTAGAAAAAGCTTTCGATCCCACTGAGCTCCCTTAGGAATATTTGTTCTTCTTCTTAAAGGGAAACAATGGACTCAAGAGATTAGAAAAATAATCAGTTTGCCGAATTACATTTGATCCGTTCAAAGGCATTTCACTCTAATACTTGTAATGTCTTGATCCTGACTGATCGCATAAGAGAGTAGCGTAACAAAACAGTTCTTTTATTTACAGACTTATATATGAACACAGAAACAACTTGTTCTCATCTAGGTTAATGTTTTTAACAAAATTCACACAACAGTTGAAGTTTGTCATGAAATAATTCCTCCGTCAATTCGGAGAATAAACATAAAAGAAAAACTCTAACAAGCTTTTAGCTAAAACGGCTAATCCAGGAGGGCCGCTTCAGAAATCCACCGATCTTTATCGGGTGGATACTAACACAGAAACCCGAAACACACGGAGCTTCTCACAAAATCAGGAACATTTTCTTCGAACACCATTGTCTCTCTGAACTTCTCCTTCCATGCCTCTCACTGCTCTCTTCTTTTCTCTTTTTTTTTCAAACAAAAAACCCGCATTTTATTTCCTTCAAATCTCCACCTCTGACTTTCCCATTGGTGAACTTGAGTTCCTTATCACTCAATGGCTGCTCAGCAATGCTTCCTCAATGATCTCCAGTCGATTGTGGGAATGTCTGTTAATGATCCATCTTTGCAGCTGACTCTTCCCTAACACATGTTAATTATAATCAATTCACAGCTAACACCAGCTAAAGTCCATCTGACTTCGACACTTACGACTGCGGTTGCTGGTGATGGATCGTTTCTTGAAGATTTGAGGAATCCCTTCATAAAGGAAATAAGCTTAACACCTGGGTGTTTTCATGTTCATCTCCCTTAAAGATATGATGGATCTATTTGAAACGACGAGACACCCACCTATAACTCTTTATCTGAATATAACAAATAACTAGACACAATGAATCTACCAGTGAAAAGATCCCCATAAGGATGTCCGTAGGCACTTAACTATGTGTGGGAAAACGGGTGACGTTACATCTAGCTGAAATGCCAATTACCATATGAGGAAAATGGGGAAACGTTACATACTTTACAAGGACCATCTGATTTAAATATACAAAAAAAAAAAGAAAAAAGAAAGAAAGAAACTTAAACTGATTGATTGATTATGAAAAATTCGTAAAGCATGCAACATAACATTTGAAATAAAATAGCTTTTAAAAAGAAATGTTTCCAAAAATTAAAAATAATAATGTAATTCATAACAATGCAAATATGTATTTAATATTGATTTATTTGTATTAAATAATTAACAATCGTTAAAATGACACAGTTCAAATTTAAAATTTGAACTGTATCATTTTTTACATCTGAATATTGGAAGTGGTATCAGTTTTTAAATGCAAAGCTAAGATACAAAGATCTACGTAACCATTTTCTATTATATAAGTACAATTCCGAAGTTAAAAAAAATATATTTCCAAATATTCTAAACTAAATTTAGATTAGCTCTTTTCTTGATTTGGTGGAATTGAATTTGGGCGGAGGAGTTATCACTTTCAATCATGGACGGACCTCGTGGAAGCCATCTCCCTCCGGTCGATTACTAACTAGATAAATCGCGTAAGGGCTCGACCGGACGCCACAAAAGGGTCCTAGAGAGGAACTAGAGCGAGAATTCCGAAAGGTCACCCGTGTTGTGGCCGCTTGACACCGACCCCGGTAAAAGTGAAATCTGATAGCGCATCCATATCGCCATTCCTTCCTATAGACGAACGATGGAAAAATAAGATGGCCATTGTTTGAGCAGAAGACACGCGCTTGCACAATCTTCCTTTGTGCGAAGAATTCAAATGAATTGCCGTTTTGCCGTATCGATTCCGAATTCAAAGGATTCGTTTTGCATTCATTGTTTTATCTGCGTTATCTGTTGCAGACGCACGCAGTTAGTCATCGCTGCCATGTGACGGCGATTATTCCATTTTTTAAAATACGTTACGTAATGCTAGTTGAAATTAGGAAGAGTATTCTGCGGCGGATTTTGCCACTCTAGGCAGGGCCATAAGGCCAGCTACACAGCCGTATTTTTAATAATTTTTTCCTTTCATTTTTAACTTAATGTCGGTATTATTTGTTTTAATAGCAATGTGGAAATATTTTTATCGATTATGATTTCACGGTATCCACATTCCTATTCTCTAATATTTAAGCAGGAGCTCGATGTTCGAATATGCTATCATGATTAAGTGAGCTAATAAAACATGTAAGGATCTTGCTCATTATATTAGATAAATCGTTGTATTATTTTAATATTTTACAATTCATATATTTATATATTTTATTTTCAATTTATGCCAAAAGAATCTTTTCAATCGATCTGCCTCTCTCAATGACCCCCAAAGTAGTACCTATCCGCCTCTGAACATTTTTAATACAGGATTGCCATACTGGTTTTCCGTGAGGTCAAATTCAGGAAATGTGTTCTTTCAAAGCTTCTGGTTTTAGAAATATTCATTTGGTCTCAATGAATGGTGCATACGCAATCTATATCGATTTGTTACAAGAATAATAACTTTTTCCAAATGGCACATTAAGAACTTGGTCTTATTTTTGTCATTTTGATCTGTCTACTCTAAAAATATATAAAATATTATACATATATAATATCTTTATATCAAATATAATACCCAAAATCCTCTTAACGTCTGCAACTTTATTTTTGATTAAAATCCGTTGAATCAAAGAATTTTTAAATCGTGCACATCTTGAAATATTACTGACAACACCAGACGATTTTTGAATGCTCATTTTTTTCCATTAGATATTAATAATTTCAAGGATTGATATAAAATTTAAATAAACGTTGTGGTAGCAATTCGGAGGTAAACAAACAGAATAATTTAAACTTTTTGCAATATTTCCTTTCAATAGCAGATCGAATTTCCATATTTAAAAAAAAATAATCATATATGTATATGAAAACATAATTTTTATTAATAATGTTAACTATTTAATGAATGTTATAAAACCTTCATTAAAATTACCTTTATGCTCCATTTGAGCACAATTTGAAGATAAAATTGGGATTCATATTACAGTCAAACTTTGCATGAATTTTTACTTTTATTTATATAGTTTATCAACATAGATGATGAATTTCCTCGGTAATAAATTAGGTTAGTTAAATTACGAATGTAAAAATGTGTAAAAAAAATCCTAGGCATTATATTTTAAATAGTATATTATATATATATATATATATATATATATATATATATATATATATATATATATATATATATATATATATATATATATATATATATATATATATATTGTAAAATTGTCTACGTAAATAAATAAAAAGTAGTTTCCTTTTTATGAAATTTAAATTTAATTTGTGAGTTTTGTGGTTAGTTGAAGTTAAATTAAAATGTCCGGGTACGTTAAGGTGTCACTTTAAAGAGATTAATAATGGGAATCGCAAAGGAAACAACAACAACAAAAAAAAAAAAAAAAAGTCGAAATTCCTTCATAGACCAGCAATCAAAAAATGAAAAATAAATCTCTATTTTTAACAAGTGGGATTCTACTTTTTTGTTGTTGACTGAAAATATCTGCCTGGCATCGATTTAATGAGCAGAAAAATGACAAAAATCACCTTCATTAAAACCAGCGGAAGTAGTCTGTCTTCCACTTCCCCTTATAACACAATGCAATGCATTTTAAGCTTCGCATTCAATTCAGAGAAGCCCTTTAGTATTTTGGAGACGTGTCTTTCGTCCGACTTAAAATTGAATTCTGATATAAGTTGTTGTTAGCAAGAACACGTGCCATATTTTAATTATTCGCGAGGATGGCTGACAGACGAACTTTTCATTGGCATATTTTCTCTAAAATTGGAGTGAAACCTGCCATTTCGTGATGAAGAAAACATATGAAACTGCATCTCTTTAGTTCGCTTCACGTATGAGTGTATTCAAATAGAGAAAGGTTTCCAGATATAGTTATGAAAACTTCAAAGATTCATCAAAAACTGAAGTCAAAGTCAAATTTTTTGACAGTTGCATTTTTTTCTTTTTTTTTTTTGTATATTTATTGTAAGAGAAGTATATTTATTGTTCAACTTTGCTACTAGTTTTGTGATCGAAATCTACATAGCTATTATATGATAACTATTTCAGTAGCTATTCGCTGATTTTCTGTCTTCGGAGGCCTTTTAAAAGATAATCGGTTGGCAGTTGGCAAAAAAAAGGGCCAGGAGACTGCATTGCTGTTAAATGATGTGTTTCCTCGCGTCTTAGGAATGATCAATGAATTAGAAAGATTTCACTTCCAATGCGATGTTTCACTACATGCAAAAAAGTTATTGGTTTTTAGAACAGGATTTTGTCCTAGATTATCAATCATTGGTGGAAATCACTCATCCAACAGTAAAATCTGCATTCGGAAATCATCAAATAATAATTTTCTAATGGTATCAATTTAAACCCAAAATATAAGAGCATCGGGAGAAAATATGAAATGGGTTAGAAAAAGAGTGGTTCAGACTTTAGATGTAAATAATTCTATTCCGGTGTCTCTTTTGATGACGAGAACAGTCGAACCTATTCCGAGAGAGCAGAAGGACCAGGATGTAGAAAACAAGCAGACCAAGAAAGTCACATGAAAGGAAGCAACTGAAACTTAGCACATTTTCATAAATCTTTGCGGGCAACGTTTATTCCATTTCATCGCATGGTGCTATGAAGCTTTCAATGTACATAGGTTGAATTTTTAACACTCTGAGTGAAAACCTTGTAATCAATGTTTTTTGTAACATTATAGATGATGAGACTGGGATTTGCGAAAAGGTCTTTATCGAATAAGGAGAATCATGTTAAACATCTCCCAAATTTTATGAATGATTACACAAATATCCGCCATAATGGATTAGAATCTCTCTTCAAATAAAGTCCAACAAAAAAAACCCCTTTTTTTTCTCTCTCTCTCTCTCTTTTGGACAAAGAGGCAAGCTATTCCTAGAATATTATGTAATGGATGGGCCAAAATAATCCTTTTTTTAATGCACAGGATGTCGCAACAGTTCTGTGACAAAGATCCCACCTACTATCGGGAGACCAGATCAATGCATTCGAAAATGTTCCATGTAAAAAGCTCCCGTTGCGCCATTCCACATCTGATATCATTCTGTGGCATGTTACTATTTCTGCCAACAGCATGGAAGGCATCCTCCCCTAACCACTTCCGGAAATTGTTGCCAATTGCCGAGTGTTTAACGGGCTTTCAACTTACAGGACGAGGGCGTGTCTGCGCCTTTCGAACATCCCCTCTCTCTGTGGCTGACGGTTGAGTCTCACGTGATTCCACGAAAAGCCTTTCAAATCGAACGCTACAAAGCGATGCTGTTATTCCTAGAGTTTAGGTAAACTGTAAGTAAACAAGACATTCCTCCGCGGCCGTAATCACGTAAATATACACCTAAGTAATAAAATTTTGGATAAGGGCTACCTAACAGCTGGTCATTTGCCAGTTCAGCTTCTTAACAATTGAGTCCCTGGTATAAATCTTGCCGGGTATGTTTTAATCATGAACAAACACGATAAAAAAAAAATGGAAACTTTTTGTGTTTGTCAATGTTTTGGGGTTGAACAATTAAACTTCAAAAGTATTATTCAATTCCTCAATACTTAATACTTTTTTACTTAAGGAAATATTTTGAAGGCTTCATCAGAGATGGAAGTCTTCCAAACTTTACAACAGGTAGAAAGCAGATTTTTTCCCTCATTTGAAACTGATTTTTGTCCCTATTATTTTTTCTTAATTTTCCAATAGAAAATGACTTCCATATTCCTTGTTGGTTGCAAAACAATTCATTCTGGGTTTTTTTAGAAAATTTAAGTGGTACTTATTAAGCGAATACTTGCTAGCTTTTTCCTCAGTTAGTTAGTTATATTATGATCAAAATGTTTATGAATGATAGATATTATGTCAATATTTTTATTAGAAATATTTCTTTATATAGAAATAGAAATATTTGTAAAAATAGGAGTGAAAAGTCAAAGTTCTCCAAGTAGTCTAAAATATTTTCTTTTTTCATAATCAACCATACTACCAAAAAATACATAAAAGATCAAAATTAATTATTCAGAACACTCAGCCTACTAGAGCAAGACTCTTCATTAAGTTTATTATCCTCCCACTTAATATATACTGACTGTTGGTCAAAATTAAAATTGTATTTGGTTTCATTGTAAGATTCTAAGCTACAAAACAATTTTATTTTTAATTAAAATGAGAATATCAATTGCTCCAACCCATTTTTAAAGCTCCGAGTTATTCAGAACACGATAAATGGTACGAAACAATTTTTAAAAACCTTGAAATTTATTCATTTCCATAAGTTTTTATAAAATAAAATAGTAATCAATGAAATACTGCGAGTAGCAACTCTCAGGCAAAAATGAATAAAATAATTTCAATTATACTATCCGTAATATTTTCATTCAGTAAGAATGCCAAAACTAAAAAAAAAAAAAAAAAAAACTCATCTTTTTCCAGACATGCAAGTTTTCTAAAAAAAAATTTAATGGCTGCCAAATTCCCATTAGCTGTAAAGCAGCTGTGACTGAAGAAAATTCACGGAAAAATTTGGATTTCTCATAGCGAACGAACTATTCAAGAATTTCTTTATTATTTAAACAGATTCATCGAATCAGATTGCTATGTGTTAGAAGAAAATGGTGATGCCAGTTTTGATGAATCATCATCAAATCCCCTTTCATCCCCCATCATCAATCACCCTTTTTTTTTTTTTTTTTTTTAGATGTTCTGAAATTGTAAATTGAAAAGGTTTTCTAAACTTCCTCCTAATTGAGGAATTTTTAGGCTGATGCATCCAGCCGCAGGTCATTTCCGGCTCTGCGACAGCACGGAATAAATATTTGGGTTTTTATGTAGGTCGCTCTTGCAGATTTTTATGCCAGCGGGATGTCCGAGCACAGGGAGCATTATTTTTTCCAAAGTTTCAGCTTGGAGCGTTTTTCGTGGAGACGACACAATCCCCAAAAGTGCGCATAATTCGGGAACCCAAAGATGAAAATAATACTGACTATAAGGTTCCGGATTTTTCGATTTTTCTGAATCTATAATAATAATAATAACGATGAATGTATGTGTATGGTGGGGGTGTAATGTAGCAGGCCTCCAAACGGTGCACCCTGGTTAACAGCAATCTGCTACGGCTTTACCTCTATTCTCGTGTCTCTGACACTGTAAAGTTCTGAAATATTGGAAGGCTAGAGATCTAATGACGTCATAGCCAATCTTCTGGGTATTTGTAATAAATAAATGTATGCATGTTAGGGCTCTACAGACTAGATCATTTGACCTACAGCTATACGACTTTCACATGGCTTTGGAGGGTGGAAATGTGCAAATTGGAGCAATTTTTTAAATGTTAATCAAAATGTTTATTAATTAAAGATTAGACGAAATTTCCGTGAAAACTTCCGAAAATATTATTGCAGAAAAGTAAATTTTACTCGGTTTCAACATTTAAAAAAATTAGCTTTTTGATAATACCAATTTAGTTGTCGCGCGAATTTTCCTCAATTTTTGGCAATTTTTTTAAAAAAATAATTTTTTTGCTTGATTTTCAAAAATGGATTACATTGTTACCCTGAAATTCAAACCGTTTTCATTGTATCATCAACTATCCGACAGCGTGGTTTTCTTCCATTGTTGAAAACTAAGGAAGAAGGATTCCTTTTAATATTTGCTTAGTTTCCGAGACGGATAAAAAAAATGGAAGGTACAATACCATAAAATTAGAAAATAGATACACCGCATTCGCTTTTTAACAGTGCTCTGATGTTATTGGGACTGGTCTCTCTTAGAAAGGTTCATGCACACGATAAACAGAGACAATTGCAGCAACACGGCTTTACAGTCGAACAATGTGGCGGAATCATGAACAAGAAGAAAAACGATTTATCTGAAATCAAATATAACTAGCATTCCCGAAGTTGGTCACTTGAAGGGATAATAAATAAAGATAAACTTGTCTTATTACGAATTTGCTCCGTTATTCGTATTTTCAATTTTCTATTAACCCTCCAGAAAGTTTAGTTCACCTTTAGATCATTGTATTGCATCTTGAGGATATAAAATCTATTCTATGATAATGTTTACTTTTCATTTTATAACAATTGATAATAAAGATTCAAGATTTTCCTTCATTTTATACAATTGATACAGGTTATTAAAAAAACTCAAAAACAATGTAACATATAAAAACAGCTCAAGTATGCAGATTTCATGATTTATATATTTGATATTTTGAATTGCGGAGAGTAGGAATAATATTAAAAGATCGTCTGCAATTCCAGTTTATTTTATTTAACTCAAATTCAAGATTAAGATTAATGAAATAAATTTTGCATTCCTTCATTCTCTTTTACTGAATATCGCGCCATTCCTCAATGATTGCAAATAAATAATTTCACGAGGTCCTCAATTGATTCGAAGATTTCGCAGCTGAACAATGTTTTTTATAACTAAATGTAATAAAACATTTCTCAGTTTTTCAAACAATTTAGCACATGAAATGCAAATCGTATTGTTTGTTTTGAATTTTTATTTCAGAGTTTATTGTATTCACAATGCTCTAATTTTATTTCTTTATTCAAATTGCCCACTACTGAAATTAAATCAAAATTTTTAAAGCTCTTTTAATATAATTATTCATTATTTTATTTATTAAAACTGCTTATTGCTTTTCTACTAATCTCGAATTATGTTTTTAAAACCGTGCAATATTGTAAGTCCAATCCCAAAGCATTCCAACAACTCGGATAATTAAAATAAACAAATATGTAGATCCAAAAATGTTTTCGAATTCGTGTGTTCTGTAATGCCCCGGTTTTCATTTGATTTAAATAATTCGTGTTAAAAATTAATGTTAATTAGATTTAGTTTCTAAAAATTTTATCTCCTGAAAAGTTCTCCATTTAAATAATTTCTTTGCATAAAATGCAACTCCTTAATGTATCCAAATGATTATAATAGCATGACTGACAACAGCAAAAGAAATAACGAGATACTTATTTGCTCTATACTCGGTTTTTGCGCATTTTTATTTAACTTGACTTCTTTCATTTTATAAAGATGTCGATTGGCAGTCAGTTCTTTTCTCACTTCATGATGTAATAGGATTCTACAATTGTTTCCTTTACTGAGCTCTCTGTAACTAAAATAATTTACAGAACTTATTTACCAAGTAATCAATTAATTAATTTTGACTCGTATCATTGGAATCATTTGGTAATTCATAACATTCATCCTAATGAATTAAAAATTAAAGACTAAAATGAAGAATATAATTGAATTTTTTAAAAATGTAAATAAAAATTCAATACGTTATTAAAAACGTGCATTTAAGGAGCTACTTTAATCAGATTTCTGGATTTATTTTGAAATTAAAATTCAGAAAGTTAACTAAATTAATAGAGCGTTTCGCATCCCACATCAGAAAATCAATCTACTTAAGAATATTCTGGAGTGATTTGGTCGCTAGCTTCGAGTAGAGGGTAAAGGATACTAGTTGTAAAACTGGACAAAAAAAAAAATAAAAGAAGTAAATTACTAAAATCCTTCCTGCCGGTAAGATGGAAGACAAAGCAGGGTTCCTTTTATTGGGAGAAACTTTCTGTAGGTTTTTAAGAAGCTATGCAGACAGAAGAAACTGTAAGAGTGAGAGTTCTCCAACAAGGATTCAAATGTTCGATGGAAATGCTTATAAAATGAGTCGAAGCGAGTGGTTTCAAGTCACTTTCATGTTAATAACTTCTAAGCAATTGCAGTTATTTAAAATCTTTCAACACAAAAGCTGTTCATTACGATGAAGAGTTAAGTGATCTGATACCACACTATTTCCATTTCTGTGGGAGGTGTGGGAAATCGCAAAAGCCTGTGTCACTCAGAAGTGCTCTCTTATGTTTGATTTTAAAAAGTGAGTAAAGGAGAAAATTATGATTTATGATAAAATGTATAATAGTTTTGAGAGCACAAAAGTAGTGAGAAATTTTTTGAACTCTCAGAATTATGATATATATGTAATAAAGTCAAATTATTTGTATTTATTAATTTAGTTTTTTTGTTAATCACTTAAATTCAAATTCAAAAAATACTTTCGATTTCCGAGTTGTGAACACTTTTGGTTCTTCCCGTATTTTTCAAGACCCGTGACTTCAGCTGTTTAACATTGAGATGTCAGGTCAGTCTAAAAGAAAATTTACACCCCTAATCATATGAAAATTCCAAGCCTGAAAAAAAAAATGCTGGCCGAGTTTTCAATAGGAAAAGTCCTTTCTCGAAAGAATAAATGTTCCGAACGAGCTCCCACATTCTCTTTTCTGTCCTTTTCATCGATGCACTACTCAAGCTTCTGGTCATGACTGCTCACAATAAAAGTTAAAATAATCTAAATGATGAAAATGTGTTTAGTTTTCAAAATAATTTTTTCTTTCTTACAATTTTTTTGCACTTAGAATCAAAAGAAAAGCCTTTCATTTCCTTTAATAAAATTTTAAATGCTTAAATCGAAAGGGTCGTTAATTTAAACAATCCGAGACAACAAGGAAGCGTATTTTTACTCAGAACATCATGTTATACGAGGACTGCGATGGCTTATGGATTCATGACTAGATGTTTCCAAATTCCATACCCAATTTCATTAAAGATCCATAGAATATGTGAGTCTGGAGCACGTTAGATCTGGCGTTCTAGGCCAAACGTATTCCCATTAGTATGGTTTGGAATTTTGGGGAAGTGGTGCAGCTCATGTACCGTCCTTGTCATCTGACTGGGGTGAAAAAATAATGAGGTCCGTCCCACAATAGCCCTTCTATTGCTTCCAAAAAGGAATATTAATATAATTTTGAAAAAAAAACTGCTTTACACGTAAACTTAGTTGATATTCCGATTCTTTTCTAATTAATTCTGCACTGTTTTGCGTCTTTCAACATTTCTTATCCACTTTATCATCTAGTTTTCATTATCTTTTCGACTCAAAGGCAGCGCTTTCTGAAGATCGGAGGATGAATGCCGATCTTCTAATTATGCCCAAAAGGGAAATGTGCCTCGTTAATCAGCTCAACAAAAGCAGAACTTTCTGGAATTGTAGGTCACTACCGCACCAACAAAAAGCGACTTCTTTGTGTGCAGAAGAAAAGGGGATGTTCTGAAGAGCATCGATCTTTTTCAATAGAAATTGTTTGAGTAGAATAGCCGATATTCGGCAAAACAGCTGTCAGCGATGACGTAGGGTTTGAAAGCTAGGATGACTGGCGATCTGCCTCATAAGTTCCAAAACGAGAAGTGAATCCGCAGTTGCATTCAGAATCTTCTCGTATCCATTCACAGTATGTTCATTTTATTGTAAAGGGAACTAAGTAGTCTCTTTTCTTACACCAATATGAAGCAGAGATCTATAATTTTGATATAACAATGAAATATATTAAATGAATCCAAATAAGACATAACATACGGTTTTATGTTCAGGTAAAATGTGAAATGGAAAAAGAAATATTTGTTACTGTAAAATTCAATATTTATTTCCTCTTCGAAAATCCGGAAACTTGAGAAAGGTTACATCGCTGGTTAAGCGATGATATCATCACTAAGCACACAGGTCAACATCATATTACAGGCTTGCGTCTGAGTTAAATCTCCAGACAGATGGACGCTCATGTGAAACCCGTCAAATATACAGCGCGTATTAATATTTGGAAAAGTGTAAGACAACGTATTGCATGCCCTTTCGAATACGCACGACAGTGAAGTTCCATCGCTAGGTGCAACACTTTATTTTTAAGATAAATCTTCGATCTCAATCAAATTTGCCAACCTCATTCGGAGATGAAATACCATTTACAAGCCTTTTAGATGAGAAGTTTAGATACGTTTATGCAAGATATGAGCTTCGTAAAACAATGAAGATTATTATCTAGGAAACCGAAAAGAGAACGGGAAAACCTATCTTGTTTCATAATATTTAAAGATTCTTAAACAGAAAGGAAGAAAACAATAGCGCCAGACGTTGCCAGAGTCATTAGCTTTGTATCATCGAGGAAGACATGTTGTTATAGACCCTTTAGTATCTTTTCATACTAAAATAAAATAGGGATTCGTCATTGAAGCATACCTTCACTGGAAGAGAATTTTATAGTTCAGGGCTGATAAATGATCTAAATGCGAATTTAAAGTTTGTTTGGTTAACGAAACAGATGGCTTCATCCAGATTGCATTTGTACGTCACTACAGGTGCACTAACTTTTATTCCCCTAAATACTGCCTTTACACATATCTGCCAATCACAAAATTTCATTAAATAATGTGGACAATTACATGAAAATACTTTGGCGTTCTGTGAAGGCTAATAGTAAAAAAGAGAAGAAAAAAATGTATGCATCCACCATAGTGCTAAAGTGTGAGCCCGTAAGTTTTCTTACATCCATCTCTGCATACAAAGAATTTCACATATCTGTCTACAACATTGTTTATGGTTACACTTAGACAGACTTACCGCCCATTTAGAGGAGAACATTTATTTTAAAAATAATTTTCGTGAAACATTTATTATCCTTGCAAGTTGCAACGAAAGTCTGGTATGTGTAAAAATGGCATAAGTCAATACATTCGTCTCAGCAAATTTTTTTAATAGATGCATGAAATTTCATAAGTGTATAGAGGGATCTAAAGAAAATATTTTACGAAGAGATACTTTTTCTCCGCAGGATTCTGTATAAAAATTTAACATTTCAATTTATAATTTTTTTTCTAAGGAATATATATATATATATAATTGAAATCTCCTATAACAAATTTCAGTTTATCATACGAAAAATATTTATTTTGCAGTGTAAGTTTTGATTGTTCATGTGTTGGGTTTTTAAACCCTAATGGGTCACATGGCATGCATTGATGAATGGGACCATCCGAAGTATATTGAGAAAAAGTAAACTGCTATAATCTTACAGCAGAAGTTATTTCAATAATGTTATTAGAAATGAAAGTAGATAGTGGGTGCTCAAAATTTAAACTCAAGCGTAGTGAATTTGGAATGCTTGCTGATATTTTTCCCATGTTTCCGATTGAAAACCAATTATTCAGTAAGCTTCGATGATACATGATCTTTATATTTAAATCTGGCCAATTTTTTTGGACATCAAAAATTCAATTCTTAAAGCAACGCCATTTTCTCACATATAAGTTATAGAAGGGAAAGGTTCTGATTCAAAGCCGAAACGTAAAAGTTGTGAAATCATAAAATTTCTTTATTTTTTCGTTTCCTAAGTTTCAGTTTAAAACTATTTCAAGCTCCTATTGGATGGAATCCTACCTCGATTTCTGATTCTGTTTTTTATTATTATTATTATTATTCAATCATTTCTTATTTATTCGTCTTTTCATTAACTGTTACAGAAAATTCAAATATTTTAATTTTTTTAGTTTCATATTTTTGTTCAGCTTTCGCTGTTTTTATTCACCTTCACGCCTTTGTCTGCATTTCAGTACAACTTCTGGTTTTCATTTTTTCCGCTTCTTCAGTTGATAACTTTTTAAGGCCAAGATCTTTATATTGTCACAAAGAAAATATAATTTAAGAAAAAAATTGGGTTTATTTTAAAATTTGAAAAAGAAACCAAAAAAGACGAACCCTTCATTATTTCGTTTCAAAGAAAAAAGTAATTTGCAGCCAACAGAACGAATGCACGAACAGTTTCTGAAATCATTTTGGGGCTAATCATTTTTATATAACGTTTCCAACAAATGTTTAAGTTCTTTTATTTATTAAACTCATTTTCTTATTAAATTTTGGTCCACTTGCATGTCATTATTTTCAAAATAAAATGATTATTCTAAAAGCTTATTATTTTAATGCGGTCATTTTAATTGCGGTTATTTGTTTCTGGCCAGTTTTTTTCGGTGTCAGAAACCTTCTTCCTGAAGCAACACAATATGAACACAAGACAAAGAAAATAATCCAGAATTATTTTTGTGGATGGGTCGGCCCATCTATAAAAAGAAAAGATCAAGAGGCATAAAATTCGGTGTGGTTTTCTAAAAAATCACCCTTTTCTACTATCTTTTGGAGAAAAAACTTCACTTTCATCCGATTTTAAAGCAACAATAATATGATAAGCTACAGATATGTGACATTTAGAATATGATTTTCTCATCAATCTATGAAAAATTTCGAATAAAATCTCCCAACAGTTAATCGTCTGGGTATCAGTAAAAAGTGTATTTAGTTTAGTTTAGAGTTATTAACGTTCCGTTTTAAGGCAACACTAAGGTGATTTTGGGACGGACCTCGTCATTTTGAACCCCCTGTCAGATGATGAGGACGACACCTAAGCTAGCAGATAGGAAGTCTAGCAGCGCCGTTTGGTACTGGTACTGGGATTCCAGCCCCTATTACTACTCTCCTTAACAAGTAATAGGGCCTTCACAGATATAACAACGGCAACGAGTTCGAAAAGACTTGATAAGGTTAGACGTCCCGAAAGAGTCATGGTGTGTTTGATTGGAACGGACATTCTGATAGTACGCTTAACCACGGAGTCAGGTGAGGGTTCTGGTAACGAAAGTGATAACTTGAAAATGCAACATTTTAGATGCATTAAATTTATTATATCTTAAAACCAAATTATAATGAATTTCCTTAGCAATAAGTAAAAAAGAAGGCTTTCAAAATTCAAGTTTATTCGGTTCTGCAACGTACTGTGTGAGAAAATCGAGGGAACCCGCCCTTTGTTTCATGTGGCAACCAGTTATTTTTCAATTCGGGGCGGATGAGCGTTTGCGTATCATGCTCCCGAACGTGTGAGTTAGAAGGTATGAATATTCAAAATGATGCAATCGAAATATTGATTAGCATCCGACAACAGAATATTGCAGGAAGCTCGTTTTCGCGATAAATGACGCCGTTGCCACGCTTCCGAAAGGAAAAAAAAAAAAAAAAAAAAATTGAAAGTGCCGGGTCAGTAGCCGAGCTAGGATCCACGCCTTCGTATCTTCCTAGTCACTTTTTTTCCTACATCGATGGCAATTATTCTGAATTCGATTGTATTCTTTTCTCGCAGATGCTGCATCAGCCATTCAGAATAATAATAATAAAATTGCTGCGTGTGATTTGAGTAATTGGAAGACCTGGAGGAAAGGGCGTTCCATACCATTGATTCCAGCCTGGATGCCAACAATGGAACGAATAATAAAATTTCACTTGTTCTTTATTTCTACGGCTTTTTTCGGTTAGAATTCTGTTTGGATACTGAAGACACAATGCGGATGACGAAGAAGGAAAAAATGGCAATAGCGTGAAGTCTTAAAAGACTTTTTAGAATTCCAAGAAAGGGACAATTCCCTATGCTATTCCATAAGTTATAATTATCCCTATATAGGATAAATTAGAACTATTTGCGTATGCGGATATTTTATTCGACTGGTTAAAATTTCGTTGAAATAATTGTTCACGCAATTGCAAGAGTAGATATGATCCTTATAAATGATGCATTTAAATAGTAATTGCGGATTGTGTATATTTATAAACTTGATCTCGAAATAGAACTTCATTAGCAGGAATCGTTAGTGAAAGAGCGTATTTCTTAAAAAAGCATCTGCTACATGCTATCCATGTTAAGGCGAATTTCAAAAAATTCTGTCTTTTTTTTTTATGTTTATTTGTTTGTTTCTTTTTTTTTTTTTTTTTTTTTTTTTTTTTGAATTCTACACAATACTTAAAAAATCGAAACAAAATTTATGGGTTCCTATGATAAATTGAATTTATCTAAATGTGCATGTAAAATTTTAGAGATGTATCTGTATTTTTTTTTATTGATTAAGTTATTTTTTGAGGGATGACAGAAGAGAAAGCAATGTTGCCTCGTTCACTTTTCAGATCATATGCTCTTAATGATAAAAAATGAATTATTACAATTTTCTACCGCCTTCAAACGCGTATGGTTAAACTGTAATGAAGTAAGTCATTAGGCTTTGTCTACATGCCATTTTCCTAATAAGAATGAAAGTTTTAAATGAGAGGTTTTCCGATTTTCCTTCATTAACAATTTTCGACACACTAAAGCTTCTAAAACAATTAAATGAGGATGTTTCTATTTTTATGTACAGTTTTAATTTATCTGCAGAAGCATGCACTTCATCTGCTCTGAGATATGTATTTATTTTTTAAGTTGTTATGATTAATATTTTTGAAATATGGATCATTCTTGGCTTTGTCTTTATTTATTCATTAAAGAGGAATAATATTTTGATTCCATTACATTTTTGCAATTTTTTTATTTGAAACAATTAAAAATGAATTAATTCACATTTTGTAAAAGTGGTAGGTAAATTAGATGAATTTTATATCATAGTATTGATGAATGAAAATTATAAATTCATTTTTCTCCATGTTGTGTTTTTGCTTATATACTATTATTTGAAAGCCAAAGGCCTTTTTGAAAATGAAAGAAGCTGTGTGTAATTTTTTGTGAATGTTCTAAACTATATGCTTTATAAAACTTGCTATAGATTTTTTTTTTAAGTTCAAAGTCAAAATGAATGCATTTTTCTGAATTTTTATTGTAATTCACAATAAAAAAGCTATAACATCATCAAGGTGGGTTTGCACTCAACCAGTCATAAAATTCCAGTAAGTCACGCATATGCAGAAGGAAAATTGCGCATGGCCAGGAAGAGCGGAATAGCAAATTCTTGTCCCAACGAAAAAAGTTCTTGATATTCTATGTTTCTGCGCATGTGTGTTTTTACTGGATGGATTGTAGCCGGCTGAATGTAAACACTACTTAAATCTCATTAGCAGGAGGAAATCCATAGCAAGTTTTATGTAGAAAATCAGTAGCTATCTGAGAAGATATTTTGTAAAAAAATCCACATTTTTAAAAAAGCCTTAAAAGTTTTTTAAAAAAACTCAAATTCCTTAAAAAGATTAAATTTTACAAAAATTTTAGAAATAATTCAAAATTTTTTGTGGAGAAAAGTTATATTCTACATAAAATACAATAAAAACATGATTCCAAACATTACAATTTCAAAAAAATTGCTTAAATAGTACCGTTGTTTCAAAAATCCCACAAAAGCCATTCTTAGGACGAATAATAATACTTTGCTAGATAAATAAATTTCCTCAATATTTATATTATATACAAAAATTTAAAAAACGATTCTTTCAAAATTTCTATGCAGGTAGAATTATTATGTTTTTACTATTTGTTTTTACAGGACATTGAGTGTTCTGCCGATTTCCTCCACAGATATTTCAAATATTTGCACTTTTTTTGCAGAACTTTTAATGAATAGGTAACTTTTTCCCCCTTGGAAGGTGTAGCGCTTTGGCCATGTTATCTTGTGAACAAGTTTTTTTATTGCTTCAGTGCCAGTGAGAGAAGAAAGCTGGCAAATGGGATTTGCAACTCAAACGAAGTGGAAATAGTGAGGAATGAGAAAATTTTCTTTTCTCTTCCAATTATTCAAATTAGGCGAATTATCACCTCGTCAAAACGAACAACTTTTGCTCTAGAAATTTTGGAATAGCCGCCATGCATTAAAAAGATAAAAGTCTCGATCGGTCTTCATTGACTTTTGTTCTCCCTCAACGGTGGCCTGGTGCTACGGTCTCGGTTTCGGAACCGGAGGGCCTCTGGTTCAAGACACGATTACACTGAAGAACCGACATGTAAGCGGGTCTGGTGCACATTAAATCCGTCGGGGCCAAACGTCCTGCCGCTGGTGGTGCCAGTTCAGGTGTCGTCCTTGCCGTTTGACCGCGGTTCAAAACGACGAGGTCCGTCCCAAAATAGCCCTAGCGTTACTTTAAAACAGGACGTTAATAAAATTAAGCTAAAGTCATTCTTTACAGATACCCAGATGATTAATTCCTTGGAAGATTTTATTCGAAATTTTTCATAGATTAATGAGAAAATCATATTCTAAATGTCACATATCTGTAGCTTATCATGTTATTGAGTTGCTTTAAAATCGGATGAAAGTGAATGCTTTTTGTCCAAAAGTTAGCTGAAAATTATGAAAACTAAACCTCAACAGGTGACACTTCATTGAAAGGCTTTGGAAATCGCATTCTCTTTTTTAACTCGGTAGCTTTAATCTTTTTGAAAATAAAGGTGAAAATATTGTTTGGCTAGTGAAATTTCTTTGCCTGTCCCTTAATGTTAAAAATGGGTAGATATTTCAAATTAAGCGAGTTATTCCTTCATCATAACGTACAGCCTTCTATAGTTGTCATCCTTAGAAGAAAGAGGCTGACAGCCCTCCCTCCACCTTAGATAGAAGAGAATCTGTCAACGTTCGCCTCATGAAAGTTTCTTTCCTTTCTTTCTTTTTTACATGCATTAATGTGCGCACGAATTCAAAACTGGCCATTTTCAGGTCTGTTTAGAAAAATGGAAACATTGACTTTATCCATGCCATTGGTTATGGATGTCAAATAGCCTCGAAATCTTTGAAAAGAAATGCATCTGTGAAAGAAGATGCAGCTATACAAGGCACTAAAAATGTAGAAAAATCTCCGATTGTCTACAAAGTGAAGTCGGAATCTAGTTCTATTTTTGATATGCATTTTGTGATCGAAATTTAAAACATAAATCTCTCTCTCTTTTTCTTTTTTTTTTTTTTTTTCATCTTTACGGACTAATGTACACAAAAAATGTTCAAATAGAAATTCAAGAATACGAATGCATACAAATCTCACTAATCATAGCAAATTATTTAGTTTACATTCTCTGACTTTATATAACAAATGTTTTCATGACAGGACAAATTTTAAATTAAAGGTAAAGTGAAGAATATCGCTGCAGAATGATTTTGCTATCATGGGACACACTTTAAGAAAAGAAGAAGAACAAATTGTTTGCCCAAAATATGGGCAGTGTCCGATCAAGATGAGAGACAAACAAAATTTTTCGCATTTATGTTTAATAGAAAATCAATAAGTATCAATGAACCTATTCAATCAAATAATCATTTGGATATGAGGTCAGAGCTCTGAAGGGAAGATGAGCTCCTTTTCAATTAATAAGATTGATTGAAAACGAGCAATTGAATGTATAAATCTCGTATAATCATACTGATATTGCAAACAAGGTTTTCATATTATTATTACTTAAATATAATAATAAAATAAAATAATAATTGAAACGAGCCCAAATAATTAAAGGTATCTGAAATCAAATATTAAAGAATGTTTAAAATCAAATTTGGACTGTTCTCACAAGTACAGAAACAAACTGATTTATAGTTATTAATGTATTTTTTTTTTGTGAAATAAATACATAGTTATCTAAAATAAAATTATCACTTTTTTTGGGGGGGAAACCCCTCCATTATTAGTAGCAAATTTTTTGAAGTGAAAATTAACATCTTTAAACATTTATTTGAAAAGTAGATGGAAATATTTCTCTGCGCAAATATTTTTTTAAGTAACAGTTATTATTTTTCAGCTCCTCAAACTAATAGAATTATTTTAAAAGTAAGAATAATTGTGAGAAATATTCGTGTGTCGAAAAAATCATGCGAATAGCATTTCAATTATTAAATTTTTTTCCAAAAGTTAAAGGAATAAACCAGCTCAGACGGTATAGCTGTAAGGACGACGTCTGAGGATCAGACGTCGTCCTGATCCTCAGATTATTGTCGAAAACAGCCTTCGTCTATTTCCAATACACAGCATTTAACCGACAAAATGTACCAGGTAACAACGTATGGCAGAGAAAAAAACAAGTATTAATCACGAATACTGCCCCCTTTTGTTCACGATTATTTATTATTTTGCAGGCCAAAGAAAACAAATGAACTGATGAATGCACAATAGCAGGAGTCCAGTGAGAGTCGGATACTATGCCAGAAAAAGTGCGTTTCATCTGAACATTCGACTGAGGTTGAAAAGGAGTATAGCAAAAGAAATCATCCATTTGCAACTGAAACCGGCAGTAAAGATTTATTTAAAAAAAAAAACATTTTTAACAGTTTCAATAAATAATTCGTAATCAATCAATAAACAGCAATTAATAATAATAGTAAATTTATTCAACATTTTTATAATTTTCTTAAAACATAAAAAATAATTTTAATAAATACACTGCAATTTTAGAAAAGCAAAATATAACATTTTAAAAGGGGTCGTTTGATTGAATATATTGTACTGCAGAGACTTTATGTACTATTCAGAATTTATTATTCACTAAAAGGAATTAACTAAAAAAATCTTTTTAGAAATAAAAATAATTTATAGATTTTTTTTTTTTTTTTTTTTTTTTTACGGTTTTGACTCCCAACTAACTAAATTAAATTAGAATCAAATGCCACTTTATTTTGGCACCGTCTCTGAGCAGAGAAGAGTTCAGATTCAAATGTTTCGTACTTGCCAAGTGCCTCTACATAAGAAATGAATTTAATCTGTAAGGGAGGATGAATATATGATTATTTTCATGATACATGATACACAACACATCGTTTCGTACACAAAATTTTACGGTCATCGAGCAAAATCGAGAACCGTATGAATAAATAATCAAAAGAAACAAAATGAAATTCATTCGTAAAGCCGAGAGTAGTTCACAAAAGCGAATTCGTTGTCTACATGAACAAATCGCAGATCTTCCAATTGAAGGAACTGTTCATTATACTTTAATGATGTGCGCACCAACAGGAGAATGCGATCATTAAAAGAGAGGCACGGGGGTTAACGTTCCAAGGTCATCTACCCGATTTTTATTCTTTTGGGAATCACACTGTTCCTGTTTGGTGACTTGAGATGTGTTTTCCTCTCATTTTATTGAATAAATTTAATTTTTTCAAAATTTATAATTCATCTGTTTGATATTTGTAATACAGTTGCATTTATTCTTTGATTTTCAAAGGCTCAGTGGCTGCCATTTTCAGATGAACTAAAAATTTGGCATCCTCACCTTTATAGTCATAATGGTTTGCAGAAAATGTTTGTAAATGCTAATTGTGTAACCATTATAATATAGCAACGTTTCACTTCCACCAGTTGCAGCATCTAATAAACATTCATGTCAGATCATGATGAACCATTCTCTATCATTTTGTTCCACTATTTACTGCATTACAATTCGAATTTTTTTTTCTTCTTTTTTTGTTTTTCTTTAAACGCACATTTTATTCTCATTACGATTTATTATTATAGTAATAAAGGGGAAAACTTTTAAAACCGGGTGGTCATATAATCGAAAACATTGCAACTGGGGAGATGCATTGCGACCATTTAATACACCATTTAGACCATTTAGCTAAGCTAACAGAAGATTAATAAAAACTTAGACGGAAAGCTTATGTTTCAAATAATCAGTAGAGTCATTTTTTAAATTCTTTATTTGAAGCAGCAAAAGAATGAAATGAAATGTATGACCTTTATATTTCGAGATAGGTTTTCACAGTTCCGGTCGAAAGTGAATGTTTGAATTTCTCCAAAATCACGACTGTTGAAAATTCTTTTTTTTTTTTTTTTCCTTTAACTATATCTAATGTTTCGAGATAATGTTACTTGAAAGAAATTCCCTTATTTCGAAACATTTCCTTGTTTTTTAGAATCATTTTTTAAAACTTAAATAAAGCTAACAATTTTCCCTTTTATAAACCTATAAAGACAAAAGGGAATTTCATTTTACGATATTTATTTGAAAACCCATTCCCCACTTATGCGTTATTTTTATTAATTTTATTTTATTATAACTTTAAACAAACAATTCTTATATATATATATATGTTTCGTGTATCCCGGAAAAAGTTCTAACGATTTGGATCAAATATTATATTTAGATAAGACTTTAATTTTCGAGTTTATCTGTTTAGGTGTCTTCCCTCAAAAAACCCGATTTTACACACACACAAAATTATGACTAACTATTAAAATAAATATATTCACTTCCGCTCCGAAGTGCGGGCAGTGCAGTGTAGTGGTCAAAACAACATGAATGTCGCGTATGTTGGTCCTTGGTCCGAGTCGCGCTTTTTGCATTTTTTTTTTTTTTTTACCTATGTATTTATATTTCATATTTTTGCTTTTTAAGTTTATCTATATAGGTATCTTTCCTGAAAAAAAAAAGAAACGCGATTTTACACTATGAAACAAAAGGCAAAAAAAAAAAAAAAATATAACTATTAGTGCCTGTTTCTATCTGCTCTCATGCTGACAATGTCACAAGGACTCGGACTCGATTTCAAAATGGTAAAATGGAGTGTAAGTTCAAAATAAAGTAGAATAGATGAACTGTGAAATGAATACTGTCCTATAGCGGATTGTTTCGAATAACTTGTTAATTTAAGTGCATTCATGATTTTTTTTCTTTAAATGATCCGTTCATAGGAAGGTAAGATTGAGAAATATTCATATGCAATCAGTATGTGATTCGATCCAAATATTTTCCCAGAAAAAACACGATTTTACACAAAAAAATGCCGAGCGAGCTGGGTTTTTCAGATATTTTGATTTTTAAATGATGTATCTTTGCTCAGCATAAATAAGTTTTAAAAAATCCTTTCATTTGAGAACTCGATTTTTTATTAATATTTTTTTTAAGTTTCATGTTTACAGCATTTATACTCTGAAGTACGAAAATTTATTGAAACTTTTTAAATGGATTCTTCAAAAATGTATAGATTTTATTATCAGTGTATATTCTATGAAGTGAAAAAAAGTCCATATGAGTTTTTAAAAAATAATCTGCAAATTAAAAAATATTAAAAATTGCAAATTTTAAAAAAATTTAATATTAAAATTTGCAAATTTTAAAAAATAATCTGCAAATTAAATAAATTTTAATTAAACTCTTTAAAATAATAAAGCACGATGGGCACAGTTAGTATTCATTTTAATTCATTCATTTAATTAATTTTTGATTCAGTTTGTATAAATAAAAAGCAAAAATTCACAAATAATTTGTATGCTATAAAAATTCTAAATACTGAAGATTTTTATTCATTTTTGATCGCAAATATTGTGACGCATGAGTAAAGTTTTAGTGAGCTTTTAACTGGATAATTAACTTTTAACTTGTTAAAAACTATGTTTGTATGTACAGAAAAGACTATTTTTGTCTTTAATGCCAACATTATTATAGAATAGAAACATATTACATTATTTACATCGTTTCATTATTTATTTACTCATTTTTTCTTTCGAGTTGTCATTTCAAATATTCTGTTCAATTGAATGGCATCTTATAAAAACTAATACTAACTTTTTTGTATTCTAAGAAAATTTGCTTTTCGCAATATTTAAAATTCGAATGACGAGGCCAATATTCTAATTTTATAATTTAATAAATGAAGACATGACTTTGAGTTATATAATTTATATGTAAGTATTTTTAGATTAAAACTATACATTTTTATTATTATTTATATATTATTATGCGCATATTTTAATACACATTGGCATACCGTCGAGTGCTGATATTAAACATACTTTTACTTCCTGCCATATAACGTTTGCACTTCGTAAGCGTCAACAGCTGATTTGATATGTAATATCTCTAACCTTAATTGCGTCATAAATTTTGTCCACATTTACTACAGCATAACGGAGGTTTAATGGCGGCTTCTTGATAATTAATGGACTAGTGAATTTTTTTTTTTCATTTAGAGGCGCATTAGCAAATACTGAATATCATATATAAATGATGAAAACCTAGCAAACGCACTCTAAGGAAGCTGCACTTTCTGGTACTTTCATTGAAATTGAAATCAAAAGACAACCGTACCTGAATTTCCGCTGCCCATCATGTCAGTCCACACAGGTGCAAAACTAGCAATCATTTTTGGAAGCTAATTTGATATTTTATTCCTGCATGTGAGAAGTGTAAGTGTAAAATTGGATGTTATTCCACGTGACAAGGCGTGCTGAAAAGCATGAATCACTCGAATTCCTGTCGTGTGCACGGAATTTCCAGTTGCTGAAAGTCAGATTCTTCAGCTGTGCAAACGTGGCGTTCGGTCCACAACAAAGAGAAGTTGTTCCAAAAGCATTTACACTTCTGCATCACCTTCTCGAAGCGCAATCAGCTATGCGTCTGATTTCATCCCGCAGTCAGTGAGGCGGGAAAGAGGTGGAATAAGTGATTAACCTTCGGAAAAAATTGGACGAAAAAAAATCGAATATGTTCAAATCGTTGTTGTACGCGTATATTTTCAGTTGATGCAGAACCAATAAATATATTAAAAAAAATAACGAAATCGAAATCTATTTTGATAAAAGTTAATTAGCTATGTTTATCTTTTTTTATTACTATTTTTTTTATTAGATTTGTAAAACATTTTCATTTTAAGTAGTAGATTTAATGCAAATGTTCGTCCATTAAATCGACAATTGTATATATGCATATTATAAAGAAAAAATGAATACAACTTTGGCAATTTTAGGAGGGGATATGCATTAACGCAATTTTCATTCAAGGTGACTCTTTAAATAAAACTTCTGTATTTGCAATTCATAATACTAGAAATTTTTCACTTGAAGGAGTTTTGACGCCAAATAAAGTCCATATCCAAAAAACTGAAAGAAGTGTTCTTTGGAAATTGTTTGAATTATAGTGGAAATGAAATTAATTCTCGCCCTGCTGTTACTCTGGCTTTCACTCCTTCAGTTATTAACATAATGATATTTAAGAGCAGTCAGAAAAAAAACACAAAATTTTATATTCCTATGTTAAAAATCTTCATAAACAAAAAAAAAAGCAAAAAGTTGTAAATAAGAATAATTTGACTTAACTCAACTCTGGACAAGGTCGACTAAGTGTCTTGAAATATCAGCGGCTTTCTGAACATCAAAAAGCATCGTAAATACCACGGTCAGGCAGGCTGTAACCAAAAGCGAGAAGGCAAAGGATTAAGATGATCTAATTCTCGGCCTAAAACGAGTGTATTTGAAAAACGCGACCCATCCAGTAAATAGTAAATAGCAACGGGAATGGAGTGGAATTTTTGGAATTCGTCTCATTCAGGGAGAAATTCGAGCTTTCTCATCAGAATTCCGTCGAATTTAAATAAAATTTATAATTTTACATAAATAGGATAAACAAGAAAAAAATAGTTTATATTAATGTTATTTCTTCATAAAAAAAGAATTTTAATAGGGAAATATAAAAATGGAGACTAAAAAATACGAATGGTGCAAAAATTTTACGCGGTTCATTACGAATATGAGGTATTTTTCCGAAGAATATTTCAAGGGTTCATGTGAAAAATTCTGAAACGAGTTCAAGTTTGAAACAATCATATATAACATATCGACTTATATATACGAAAGTATTAACCATTTACTTTCAGTCCTTTATTTTGGAAACTTTTCAACTTCCTGAGATCAGATGTCAACTCCAAGCACAAAAGCCGTACGTAAATACTTGTTTCGTCGCGGATTGAATCTGACCTACAGCTTACACGAATGAAAGACTAAGTTGATAAATTTTGGGGATGCAGAGCTCTTCCGCTTACATATGTAGAGCAAAGAATAAATTTATGTCTAGAAGTAACCCAAGTATTTGTATATTCTTGTATCCTCGGTACGTTTAATTTGGATTTGGGCTAAAGTGGGCATATTTCTTATTCTGCAGGGTAATTATAAATAAATTCCCCCCTATAAACAGCATCATAGAACGCTAACAGGTGGACGGATTGTAACGAAATTTGGTATATAGACTATACACGAAATACACTCACGGAATTTTGAAGAAAAAAAATGTTTTTTGTTCCAAAATGTCCACCAGAGGACGCTTTTCCGGAAAAAACATTAATTTTTACATAATAAACGACCTAAACGGAATGCAGAAACATTTATTGACTAGTTTCTGATCACCTTGTTATCGCACCACACTAAGTAAAAGTAAGGAAAAAATAACAGTATGCTGTTTGAGAGAGAGAGAGAGAGAGAGAAAAAAAAAACAGTTCAGTTTGCAAAAACAAGAACAGATTAGGAAATAGAAGAAGAGGAGCAGTTGTTAATTGTGTCCAGGGTGATGTATTGAAACGTGCTCGATGTGACCATCCTCATTCACCTGCAAAATTTCATGTGGACGGGCAGTGCGTTCAACAGCAAGTCTTAACTGATCAGTTGTGATGCTTCGCACATGAAGCGTTATGGAGTTCCTTAAGTCATTCAACGTCGCAACTGCATATCATTATCATTACATCCGGAAACATCGACATAAAACATGACAACGACTTCAAACGTTTAATATCCTAACCTGTTTTGCATAAAGCTTCCTCTTCTTCGCAAGCGTGTAAATCTCGATATTGTTTTCCCTAGAATTCACAACGTTTCCCGGTTTTACATTTTATTACTCCTAATTCTTATTCTGGATTGTTAATATTGTTTCTGTATTCCATTTTGGTCATTTATTGTGTCAAAATTAATGTTTTTCCAGAAAAGACGTCCTCTGGTGGACATTTTGGAACTAATTTTTCTTTTTTTTCGATATTCCGTGAGCACATCTCGTGTACAGTCTACATACCAAATTCCATTGCAATCCGTTTGTATTGTCGGATGCTGTTTATAGGAGAAGTTTAATTATAACCACCCTGTACTTAAAAGGAGGCAATCGCATCACTTCAGTCTCAGGTTTTCGTCTTCATGAAGCCACCATGAACTAATTCTATATTATGAAGTAGCTGATGGTTCTTTGACCACTTTTTTTCACGGATTACTTGAAAATAGTTATGTTATTATTGTGAATGAACGGATTCAGGCATTTGAGAATCACAGATTCGTACACTTTACTGAGAAAACTAAGTATTGAGATTGGGCAATCATTTTAAAATAATTTCCAAGTCAGAATTTTGTAAAAGGAGCAGCTGCAGCCATTTTCGAGTATTTGTTGATTTAGAAATTTTACAGCAAAATATTCACATAGTATATTAAATTGAGCACAACTCTAGAGGAGAAATGTTTTCAAATGCGATTCGTGTGCTGATCCAATGGAGATGACTTCTTCGGTTTAAACGTTTCGATAAATTATAAAACTACAGTAAATTTTTGCATATAGAATTGAAAATGTTTCCAATCATCATCTGCACATCTCAGCATAGTAGGAGACAACGTCATAAAAATATTCCTCTCTGTAGTATAACTGTGACGTTTTGGAAAACGACTTAGTAGAAAAGATTTCTAGTGAAATATAATTTCCAATCAATTTCAGGAAATATAGTTATAGTTACGTGTTAAATCTTGCAATCGTGGGTTCAAATACTATTTGCAAATATTCATTTTTTGGGAGAGATTTTTCTTCCTTTTTTTCTTAGATATTTTTGATAAATATGGAATCGTTAGCTTACCGTATGCTAAGTCCGGTAAGCAACTTGACAACAAACTCCCGTGAGTGTGGGGTGCTTGAATTTTAAAGATTAAGAAATGCTTGCTGGCTTTGGTACAGTTAGAAACTCGAATAATATGAAAGCGTTTTTAATTTCGAAATTAAAACTAAACTCTTTCTACGCTGTGTCCAAAAAACCTTTGAATAAATCCAGTAATGCTTACATTTGCTCTGCTTCCATTTCAGAAGTATTTCGTTCAAAATATACCCTACGAGGAGCATCACCAAAGAGCAATACTGCAGCTGGTAGAAGATATAATTGCTATTTAAATTAATTTTTAAAAGTAATTTTATTTAATTAGGTATTATCATTTATAAATGTGGAATTTTGCAATCCATTTTCTTTCTCATTTCTCGTCGGGTGAAAGTTTCGAAATTTTGTGTATTTCAATATTTTCAATGATAATAAAAAAGTTTTAATATTATACTAATTTAATATAATTTAACTAATTATAAGTTAATCGATTCAGTAAATTTTGATTCCATATCGAGAAGAAGGCCGCGGTGGCCTGGGGTTAAGATCTCGGCTTCGGAACGGGAGGGCTTCTGGTTCGAGACCCGATTCCGCAGAAGCATTTCCCGATTACCCAAACCGTCATGTAAGTGGGTCTGATGCGCGTCAAATCCGTCGGGCCAGCTGGTGTGGTGCGGAAGCTTGGTGAAGGGGGTGCTAGCTCAGGTGTCGTTCTAGTCATCTTACCGCGACTCAAAATGACGAGGTCCATTCCGAAATAGCCCTAGTGTTGCTTTAAAAGGGACGTTAATATAACTAAACATATCGAGAAGACATCTTGTTGAGAATTTGAGAACAAATTAATTGAAAATTCCGTGTTATTTATAATAATTATATGTTAAAAAATTTAGTCTTATAACTGCACCAATAAAAATGCGTTTTATTTTATATTACTGATTCCAAATTATATCCACTTCCACAAAAAGTTAAAGTGATATGCGTCCCCCCCCCTTTTTTTAACATCCTTGTTAGCTTTTGAGTTTGATGTGCTTGCTTCATGTTATTGCAAAGAACTGATAAGCGCTATGCTTAAGTCTTTTCTTCGGTTTTATTTCCTTTTCGTAAAGTATCAGATTCTCATTGTAAACTCCGCCCACTCTTTTGTCTTTCGAATTCCAGATGCCGGTTTCGGAAATCCGGAAACTTTCTTCGGGACGAAAGTAAAACGCTGTCTAATCCGATAATAACACACTGAGAGACGAAAAAAAAAAAAAAAAAAAAAAGAGTGAAATCTGATCGTTTAGACCAATTTTCGCTGGAGAAATCATGCGCTTGGAATACATTCCAAATGGTCAAGTGTCATAATTATTGCTTCATTCTGTTGCACTATAATTCGAAGAATAAAAAAGGCTGTTTTACGTATGTGAACTGCTATTTACTCCACCTTTTGGCTATTTCTGGTCCTTAATGCGCTTCTGACGAAACGACAATAAAAATTCGACTTTCCGAATTCGAGTTCAAAAAAATAATACAATTTATGCGTTAAGTTGTATTTATATGTTTTTAAATTCATTTTTATGTAAAATGTATAATTTATATTGTTTCAAATAACTGGGAGACTTAAAAATTGTTCGTCGCAATTAATATTCTCATTCTAATTAAAAATAAAGATACAGACAATAATAAGAGGATTTAATGTGTTATAAAATAACATTTGCTCTAAAAATACATTTTTTGACCAGATTGTTGGTTTTCCGACGAATTAAAAAATTAAGTATATTTTACTTTCACACACGGCTCTGACAATCATTGATTTGAAAAATGATAAAAAAAAAATATCTTTGCAATGTTAGAATTATTTTTTATATTGGGAACACATCAAATTTCATTTTCAAAAACTGTAACATAAGTAGCTGAGGCTTTAGTAAAAAAATTATTAATAATTGATTCAATAATTAATTTTTTTATTAGTTAAAGCCATGAAAATATTGTCATACAGATCAATGCCAGGAAATGACTGACCAACACAGAATCGCCTCATGCCCATGCAAAAACCGAATGTTTCTTTCCTTTTTCAAGCGTAATAAAGCTGCCACTCACGCGCGTCTGCTGACAAAGGTCTTCCCGTACACAGCCTTGGCGAGAGCTCGTTTCTGCCACTGAGTAAAAGAGACCGAATGAGTGAGGAAAAAACAGCATACAAACGAGGAATGTCCCTTTGCTTTCTTTTTGAGCTCATCCTTTGTAGGTATCTAGGTATCTGAAGGCCACGAAAGCAATTGTGATAGCGGACGAAATGGCTTTCAGAGAGAACTCGTAAAACGCGAGATTGGATGTTGTTTGAGCTAAAGCCTTGCAAGTGCCCCGGCTTAAAGATGTACGCCACGGAATCCGGCTGGTGTTAGTCATGATTCTGAATCTGAATGATGGAGAGAGTTACAAGATTAAATGCAAATATACGTAAAGTAGGTTTAGGCTATGAGATATTCTGAAGTCAGATTTAATTCAACTTTTTGAATGTGTTTTTATTTGGTATATCATTTCTCACTGCTTGCAACGATAGAGTTTAGTAGTCGATTTGAAATAGACTTTCTGATGAGACAGAATATTGAAATGTTGTACAGTTTTATATTCTCCACGATAATATACTGTTTTAATATTTTGTAAACATTGATATCAATTAATAATAATTCTCCTTAAATTTCGTTCTGGGTAGCCACCTGTAGTGAATAGGAGGAAAATCGATTTCAAGATTCCAAATTAAAACCCTAAAAGTAGAAAATTATAAAAAAAACTGCCTTGTAGTACACTGAAAGTATGTATTTGTAAATTCTTATTCGTTCTAGAGAGCTACTGTTTACTTCTGCTTCGTAAGAAGAGAAATAAAATGCATGTTTCAACAACGAGTTGATGGATTTAGTCTGAAGTTTGATCAGACGATACATTTTATCCTTAATTCTAGTTTATTAAATTACATTTCTTATCCCTGGCTCTCTGCCGTTTTGAGTTGTTACAGCGTCAACGTGCAAACAAATGGCTAGACTTCTTTCAGAGATGCTTTATTTAATAATTGATAGATATTTAGCATCTTGTTAAATTTTTGAGACGTTATATTCACAGACATTCAAAAATGTCTTATACGGACTGAGGGAGATCTTATCGGCGCTAAACTATCACAGTCGAATTTCTCAATATTTAAAGCACAAAGTAAAAAAAAAAAAAAAAAAAAGGCTAATTGTCCAAGTAAAGGCAGAAAGTCTCTAAATGAGAGGGGATTTAATTCAAGTACGGCTAAGAAAGTCTCGAAATAGTCAACAATAACGTAGAAATTTAGAAGAAATTAATTTAATACACATCGCAAGAATAATAACTATATCAAAATTTTCCTCTTCACAATGTAGGCGAATAATATCATACCTGGAGTCCAAAATTATCATTTCGATAATATCCGTAATTTTGATTAGCTTCTCACAGTTCATCTTATACACCATGTTTTGTAAATGTCTCTCTTTTCTTTCAGAAATCACTCACTATTGCCAAGTATTTATGTAAATAAGATCACAGAATAGATTCAAGATTTGGAGGAAAACTTATTTGCAGGTTAGAAGTTTATCTCTTAAGAACAAGCGTGACATTTTAGAAATACATTTGACATGGGCGTTCCGATGCCTAGCAAACCGGCAACTAACTATGGCACTGGAAGCGTGAAGAAGAAATAAATGTTTAATGGGATCCCCTCTCCCATTATCTTGAAAAACATCATTAGACATGTGAGATATATTGAACCCTTCCTACATATATAAACACACACATAGACATTAATCATATTCATTTTACTATCAGACGGAACTTAGAATCTCCATACCGTTGGAGATTCTAACTTACTTGAATTCGAACAGCTTGCTGAAAACTTTCCAAATTTTTCAAAGGCGCAGAAGATTTTTCTGAAATTTTTACTGGTGGGAAAACAGTTTTCTAATTTTAAATTTATAAAAACGAATATGCAATCCACTATGCCTCAGGAGCGACTTATCAGTCAAGTCAGTTGAAAGAGCAATGATATAGGAAAGAAAGATAATGTGAATTTATGGATATAAAAACGCATGAAGAATTAATTTTTGAAAATATAAGATTTAAAAAATATTTTGTTTACGAGAATAGGCCATATTGTTGCCCTGCGTCCTGATCATTCGGTAAAGCAAGACTTACTTCGGTATTTGGTTAACTCAAAGTGGTTAATTCAAAAAGCCACTATACAAATTTTATTCGTTTAAACATTGAAATGATGAAAAAGTTGATCTGTTAATTACAACAATAAGATAAATTTTACCTTGAAATTGTCAATAAAGATTTAGTTTTAACAAATTAACAATAAGAAATTTATTTCCATCAATAATGTTGTTACCTTCACTATAATTAGCATTTTTTATAAACTCAATCATTTTAATAAGCAATCAATATATCTCATTTGAAAGGCAACAAATATATAATTATACGAAATAATAATCAGTAAACCACCAGCGTTTTGAAAATGGGAAATATTTTTCACTGTTTTCTTTTATTAAATTCATAGTCCAAGGATGATGCCTTTATAGGCGAATTAAGAGCCTTCAAAAATTATTAAAACTTAAAAATTATTATTATTAACAAGCGAAAACAATTAAAAATAAGTTTTGCACAGTTTTTAAAGATTTTTATTTGATTTCGCATTTCTGATGCTTATTAGATTGGAATTTTGTCTCACTTTTTTATGCACTAAAACTCTGAAATTTTACAGCTATTTTATCCTAATGACAATAATAAATTTGGAGCTCTTAATTGTCAATTAATACAAAAAAATGTTCTAAAATCGATTTCAAACACTATTCTGTTTGTTTCATTAATGAAAAAAATTAAAAACAAAATTGTTGATCGGAAATCTCGCAAAAGGTAGCGAAACCATAAGAAATTCGGCTCACTCATTAAAAATTAAAACGCATTACAAACGGAATTCAATTCGCAGTTTATTTGCAGCCCGCTAATATCCGGACTTTGCGGCTACAGTTTGTTATCCATACTTTTGATCAAAAAGGATTAAAAGTAAAAAATTAAAAATATTATTAGAAAATAAGAATTAAAATACTTATCTTTAGAATAAATAAATTAATGGTTCGAATAAAAACATTTAATGTCCTAGTAGAAAATTATGTGCGAATTAGAATATTTATTTTTAGAAATCCAGAATATTAGAAGAAAATAATTTTCTTCGCAATGAAATTTTATAAAGCTGCTTAGAATCTGCACGAAAGCTTAAACATTGCTGGCCGATTTGATATAGTGATTTGTATAGAGCGCCAGCCAGATCGCTTTTCATCTCTATCTATATCTAAAGCTGAATGTGTGTGTGTGTGTGTGTGTGTGTGTGTGTGTGTGTGTGTGTGTGTGTGTGTGTGTGTGTGTGTGTGTGTGTGTGTGTGTGTGTGTGTGTGTGTGTGTGTGTGTGTGTGTGTGTGTGTGTGTGTGTGTGTGTTGAAGCTCTACAAAAATGTCTAAATAAAATAAATAATCACATTTTACGCAGTTTGAAAATAAATGTTCTGGTAAATTAGTATTTTTAAATTTTTTGCTGCTTTTTGAATCATATTTAATAAAATATTATTGAGACACTAATATTTTTTATAAAAAAAAAGTTCCGCTCTTTCGCAATTAAAGTGTTGAGGTATGAAAATTTAAATTCCTCTATTCTACTTCTGTAAAAACTCGCGATTTTAAGCCTCTCTACAGAACATCTTGAAAAAAAATATCCAATCAGCGCTTGCACTTCCCCGAAACTAATTGTCTAAAATGAATATATTGATGATTGGTGCCCTAAAATAATGACATTCTAAGCTTTATCATTCGATCAAACTAGATCGCAGAAAATTTAACATTAGATCGTCAAAATAATGTTGGTTAATATGATTTATAGGATCGTAGGGCTGTATAAAATTTAAACATCACAATTGTTTTCAGAAGTGCATCCATTGATTGAAATAAAATAAAATAGGATTTATTGCACTTAAATCTTTTTGAAGGTAGAACTGAATTTTATGTTGAATTAGAAAAGTTTTTATAAAATAACTTTTTGATATATTTCATAAATTATTTTTTTTTTTAATTTTTACATCTGTAGTTATTTTTTTTTAAAAATATGCTTGGTTCCAGCAAAAAACGTTTTCATATGTATTGAAGTTTTATCCCTTCCATTTCGAATTCAAACAACAGCTCACGGCAAATAAGAGATATATATAGTACAAAAAACAAAATATTGGAAGGCTTCTATAATAATATGAGTTATATAACTATCAAAATTTGAAGCTTTGAAATATTTTGCTTGAAGAAATACCGCTGTTAAGAGACCAAGGTACATAAATATTTAATTGAAAATTTTAAAGAGAATTTCTCATGGCTGACTAGCTAGTCGCGAAAGGTGATTAGTTCCCGAATAAAGCTAATATACTTAATAATAAAGTTAATATAAAATAATAAAGCTAATATAAAGCCACGATTAGTAACTCAATAAATAAAAACTAAAAACTAGAAATAAGAAATATAAATAAAAAAAATAATGAAAAAAAAAACTTTTATCAATGCAACAAAAAAAAAATATATCAAAAATCTAAAGCTCAAAATTAAAACCGCAAAAATTTGAGGCTTTGTAAAAAAGCGAAGGAATCTACAAAACAACAATAAATATAATAAAAAAAAATCCCTTACATTCATATTTATAATATGTATTAAAATTAAAATGTGCTATAAATGTGATTATGATTTCAGTTTATTTAAAATTTTATGCTGCTTTTTCTTGACATACAAAGTTTTGATTTTAAAAGTTGTTTTTCCATTTTAATGCATTAATGAAAGCGTTTTTAAATTCATATTTATTACTTTTTATTTTAAACTCGAATCAATCATAACAATTTCTACTTTTAGATGTTAACAAGAATGTGGATATTTAATCGAATATTCTAATAAGGAACTCCAAGGACAGAGAGAAAAATTCGAATAGCCAATGATTTCAACTAAAAAGCGCTTGAATTATTTAAGCTCCATTATGTTAAATTTATATTTTTATTCATTTTAATATGTTATTCTGATTTCCCTTAATGATGGAAGTTTAAATATATTTCTTAGTTTTAATGATTTCAACAGATTTTGAAATTGGTGATTCGATAGTATTTCCAGTAAATATTATCAATACAAGGGGCAAAGAGACATTTCACAGAATTGAAAGCGAAGCGATGAATTAAAACGAAGCATTTTTCACATTTCTTCAACTTCGCATAAAAGCCAATCATTGCTACACCAACAACACCAAACTTCCTGATTTTTCATTCATTTTCACAAAAACATAAAAAGTAATTCTGAAATATTTCCTTATTTTGACTTGCCACAAGAGATCTATAAAAGGAAAAGACGCTTATGAAGCTCTTCCCTGATATTCACGGAGTTTTATTTAAGTTTGAGAAAATTAGCAAAAAAAAAAAAAAACTTTAACATTGAATGAATGAAAAAACAAATTTCAATTTTAAGATAATTTTTATTTCATTAACTCAAACATGGGCTAATTCATTACTGTGCCGGATTCTGACCTAATCCATCGTATAGTCTAGCGTCCATAGCGGTGATGAGAACGGATATATACACAAAAGGACTTTTTCCTATATATATAGAGAGAATGATATGTTTATTTATATATTAAGTGCTTGTGTATTGATATTGTATTGCCATTTATGAAAAGCTGTGCCACCTGTTTTTCTAATTAGCTTGTAAAAATGTATCTGCATGTTTTATTGCAGATACATTTTTAGAAGCTAATTAGAGTCGTAAGTCGTATTTTGTCGAGATTGCTTTAAGCGATTATTGAAGCATCGAAAGGTTTTTCAGAACATTTTCTTAGACAAATATTTTATCCATACTTTTCTCAAATAATGATATGAAAGTAAGTCTTCTGTGTGATAGTAATACTATTTATTATCGAAATATTTACATATATATTAAGACACACACAAAAGTATTCAAATTTCATCAAATGTATCGCGTATTTATCAAGTCCTTCAATGATTTCGAAAGTAAAAAAAGTTTGTATAAAATATGAAATAATCCATTCATGAGACTTGCGTAATTTAAGGAAAGTGACAGAGAACACACAGGACGATTATATAATCTTTCTCTGATAACAAAACTTTAGCGTACGTAACCGTTGAAAACAAAAATGTATAAATTTTTATCTTTGTTCGCCCGCATTCTAAAAGATTCTTCTTCTTTTTTTTTTTTTTTTAAATCACCGAAAAGACATCGGAACTAGACACGTTCGTTCGATGATAATAAAGAACAGACATAGAAGACATCGTCCATATGTGTTCAAAATTTAATTTCAAGTGAAATTTCGCCGATGAGGGTAAAAGCGCATTATGGTCCCACGTAACCAAATGGGTCATTTCTGTTCAAAGAATATTTAGAATTCTTTACGAAAATTCTTTAGATAAGAGTTAGCTTGTGGCACCATACTGCGGGGAATAGGTACCTCATTTCGATAAAGGCGGGAAACAAAAAATAAGGTATTAAAATTAAAAAAAAAAATTATCACATTTTGCTTTTTCAAATTCATACGAAAAGTGAAATCCGAAAGTCTACTGGATATCAATCTGAAATATCTTTTATTATCATCGGTCAGATAGAGAGGCTAGACCATATATATAAAGAGCAGTGAAAATTGAGACTCGAAGGTTAAAGCAATAAAATAATCACCATCTCTCATAGTGTGTGCTTGTTTCACGCATTATGAGAATTATGAGAATGCAGAAAGCTCCACGCAACTTCAAACATGTGATTCCTTCCTTCAAAAATTTAACAAGACACGATTAAAAATATCGTATATATGATCTCCCATTCGAAAAGGTAGATGTCATAATAATTAATTATTTAATCATAAATGAATGCGAAACAATTTCACCTCTATTTTTACTTGTTTAGGCGTGAAATAATTGCTACAATAACGAAATAAATAGTAAAATCAAAAATGAACCCAACAAATAATAAGGGCCGCAGCATCCTGGTGGTAAAGTCTCACCTTCGAGAGCGCAGTATTCTAAATATTAACACTATACCTTCAAAGAATCACCATGTAAATGAATCTGTTACATGCTAAACCCATCCATAAATAAATTTCCTTCCACTCAATGGTGTAGAGATTTGAAGAGTTCAGGTGTTTTTGTCATCTAATCGATGTTCCATGTTACAAAGGCTGCCCCCAGCCTTAATACTGATGCAAAATGGGACATTAATTTAAATATACTAAGATAACTCTCAAGCTTATCAAAGCCCTTAACATTATTTGAAAATCTTGAGGAATATTAAAAAAAAAAAAAAAAAAAAAAAAAACGAACAACTTATCAAGGAGAACAGGGGTAAATCCCTAAGCTAGATGCCAAAACCAGAGAGCCATTTGTGCCCTGTAGTATGGTGGCTCCTGAAGGGGGGGGGATTCCCGTGCAGATGGATTGGAAAGAATGGACTCATCGCCTCTTTTAAACCGACGACCTGTGCCAGCCTTGAGTCTGACCATTTTGCCCTCTTTCCCCTCTCTTGTGGTTTTCTGGGGTTCTTTGATGTCTGTTCATTTTACCGACAATTTGTGGGCAACTCCGGATCGACGTCCACAGGCTGGGGCAATAAGTCAGTAGGCATATTTATGACCAAATCCGTAAGGCCACAAGTCGTCGGAACGCGGCTTCATGTGACCCCTCTCAATGTTTCTTCCAGATCATACGAATAAAAGAATTTTCGTTGCTTCATTTTGTGATACTGAAAGCTAGGATAACAAAAGCTGTGTCTAGTGCTCTTTAATAAATATTAGTGAGTTCGAAGTCTCCCGTATACAGAGGGAAAACACAAGGAAATTTACTCAAATAATCAGTCTATTACAAAAATAAGCATGTTACTAAGTATTCACTTTTGCAAAATTAAATATTTGTAATAAGGAAAGGCCCTACGCTCATCCTGTCGTTGAGTATCTCAAGATTAATTAGGTGGTTGCTCGACTACCTAAAAGTTATGCATTGCTAGGAGCTATAAGTATTTTCACCCTAGCTCATTGTAAGGAAAAAGAATTCACATTAAAGCTGTGAACCCACTACGAAGATGTTATCTCTTTGATAGTGTCATTAAAGGCGGGTAATTAAGGATTTCACTACACTTAATTACACCGCTGTTCATTTCGTTGGGTCACTTTCCACTGCAGAAGTCCGATGAGCTGCCCATTGTCACACCGTCGCTAATGAGTTGATTGGTAGTGGGCTGGAATGCCTAACAATGCACTCTCGGGTCCTTAAACGCACTCGTTACGCGCTTCGGCGCACACGCGTTGTCTCGCGATCGATGACACGCAGAGATCCCGATTTGTCCTGCTGATCTACAGATACGGTTCGAAAATAATCAAAGGGCCTCGAATGGTATAAGAAGCAGAAGGAAGAAGAAGAAAAATTTCGCAATGGTACAGAGCGAAACCCCACTCGACCCATGCATTGCCTCATTGCAATTACATTGAATTTAAATTTAAATTTAGCTTATAACTGTATATATATTAAAGAATTCAATTATTGTGAAGAAGTCCTTTTTCTCATAATGATGGTTTTTAATACAATTCGGGAGAGCAAGATACAGAAAAAAATAAAATAGTAAAAAGAATGATTCTATTAATTATAGATATGGAAAAAGGATCCGTACGCAACAATACCGCAAAGAATTTTTTTAATGAAATAAAAGTTTGAATTAGTTCGGAGTTGCTGTAAATTATTGCAAACATGTCAGGGTATTAGTCAAAATTCTCGCATACAGTAAAAGCATGTAGAAAAAAAGCAGAAATTTGAGTGGTTCAGATTTGCAACAACAATTAAGAGTCGATGAATCTTCTCTTAACTGTTGGAAAATTTCCGAATGTGTAGAGAGAAATGTAAAAGATATTTTCTTTGAACTTCAAAGAGCTGGAGTACTTTCTGGAAAATTCCGAATGAATTCGTAGAAGATATAAGGTACGTTTAGAAGGAACATGGATAATAGTAAAATAGTGCAATAGTAAAATTGTTTTTATATTTCTATTCATATTATATTGCCTATTGAAAACTTTTTATTTCATAATGAAGACACGCAAAAGTCTTTGAAAAAGTTCCAAAATGTGGGTTTTTATGAAATTTTCAGGTCCTTGCGGCACCTCAAGATGTTCTCCAATATTTTTCATATTTTTAATTTATCTTATCTACACCAAAAGGCAACTTTCCATGCTATTACAAATTAAAAATCAAAAATTGGTTTTTTCGTTCCATCTTACTATACAGTTCTCACAGTACAAGCTCAGGGACAAAAATATCTAATGCCCTTAACATTTCTTCCAAACATTCCCTTTCCTGAATCGGTTCGTGCCAAAGAAATCCCTGTCTCGGTAAAAGCGTTGATGGAAAAACTTCTCACCCTTTCTCCCTTGTTTCCTATTGTGAAAAGAAACATTTCACCGGCGAGCCAGTTTATTAACTATCCTCTTATAACCTAAATATAGTATCTCTTTTTGACTATGTTCATAAAACTATTTCCTATCAATTTAAATCAAACACAAGATCACGGTGCATTAATTAAGGCTTTCATGGGTCCATACAAAATCTAGTTCATTTTTTTATTATTTTCTATTCAATTCATTTTTCTATTTTTCTATTTCATATAAAATATATTTCATTTTCACCATGAATCTACAGATTTGAAAGTTTTGCTACCAAATTCGATATATTGTTTTATAAAAACCCGTAGCATGAAATGCAAGATTGGAAAACTATTTTGCTTTATCAAAAAGCGTCCTTATAATAAATTTTCATATTTATTCTTTCCTTTAGAAAAAATGCTCTTCGTTCTCTTTTTTTTAATTCACAGTTTTCGGCCGGTCTCGTGGAGCTCCAAATTTGAGCTAAGAAATAGGGGAACAATTAAGAATTGCGGAAGCCTGAAAAAAAACGAACTCATTATGAAACTCTCATTCTTCCATGTCCCAATTAACTATTTTATCAATAAATTGCATTTAAATTCGCATATATATTAATTATTATAAACCTTCTAAAATAAACAAAATGATAAATGTGTCATACCGGTTAAATGGATTAATAACATATAAAAATACAGTTTAAGCACTTTGAATAAGATCTTTTTTCCTTCTTTATTTAAATTATATTATTGAAACGCTGTAGATGTCACTCTAGAATTAAATTACGAAATTTAGAGATTATTTTGCTCATTCATTGACAGAGATCAAATATTGCCTTTGTCTTTGGTTAGGAAATCTTATTTCAATATTGAAATAAACCTGATCAAGGATTTATTTATTAAATCAAGACTACGAATTTCTGTAGATCACTATAGAATATAAGAAATGAACTTAGCTATAAGGATATTGGATTAAAAGGATGACTTTAGAGAAGGGATCTTTTTTAAACGAAAAAAAAAATCAAAGTTGAAAATTGTATTTTTCACAAATAGAATATTTATTTCATTATCTAAAAAAAAAATTATTTCTTTTTCTCCATAATTTTTTTCACGTTCTTAATAATTTTATGAACTGATTACAGTGCATTTACTTTTCATATAATGACCTCACTTTTTTTTTTTTTAACTCTACTTCAGATCTTTCACTTTGTGTTCATCCATCCATTGCCAACAAGTAATTAGAAATCTATATCCAACTATTCCTGTCTACAAAACAAATAGATGAGAAAACCAGTTATTGGTGAGCAATGCAAATCCTGCTGCGATTTCTCTTCCATCGAGATTACTTAAAGTTTCGAAAAAAAAAATGAATAACGAATAATCAAAAAAATAAGCATTCCGTTCTCCCCTCCCTGCTTGGCTTACTTTCATGGAATTCATTAATCGAAAATGACTCTTTCGACACTGATGTCTCTGTAATCTTGATCCACTGGCGGGGGAGGAGCAGAGCGATTTCTCGGAGGAGAGTGTTGCCGTTTTCGGTTCCATTGACCCGGAAACACGAAATGGTGTGTTTGCCGAGAGGGCTGTTAGGCCGAGGCACTGCGCGCACGTAAGGCGACACTGGGAACGAAAGAGGCTCGTCCACAGTGGCGGCGTTCCGAAGTAGGTGAGGTTTATGGGTAGATGGAAAAGCCTGTTAACGGGTCGGCTGTTGGATCGAACATCTGTCGACGCGCACACATAATTCAGAGAAAGAGAAATAGAAGCCGAGTAGAAATCATAAATTAAGTTGTATTGTTGCGGGGTAATTCGGGAAGTCACGTTCGCATCGGTTGAAAAGAAACAACGTTTTGTGATGTAGTTGCAGTGTTCTTGGTGTTTTATGCGAGAAACTAGAGAGCGTTATCCATCGAAATTATATGTGTGTGTGTGTGTGTGGTGATATTTTAAAATCTAATTTAAACTTAATTAATTTCCTAATTGTTAGTTTAATTCTAAAATGTTCTCTTATTTCCTGATCGAATTGCACCGTTTTTTTATTTAATTGATGAGCCAGAAGCTCAGAAGAAACGTTGTATCTTGGTTATAAAACAAACTGCAAATGGATTTGTTTTTAAATACAGTTGATTAGCTTAATTTGATTATATTAGATTTAAGCTTCTGCCTGACATAGATATCTTGAAAAAAATTTATAAAAGAACACAATAACTGTAAAATTAGTTTTACTATAATAATTTTTAATGCGCCAAATAAATGTGTTAGAAACCTACTAATTTAGAAATATAAAGAAAAACATTTAGTAACACATCTGAAAACCCACTCATTTTTACCTTATCAATGCTGCTTTCTAAAACATATTTGATCGAGCCTATGCTATTTTTTTTTTCTTTTCGAAAATCTAATTTTGAAAGAAATAACGTGTAACATAGATTTAAAAAAAAAAAAACTTTCAATAAAACTACTTATAATCTCTAAACTGAACATTTAAAATACAAATATAAATTAAGAATTATAAAGTATCCTAATGAGAAAAGATAATTTAGATTCAATTCAAATTTTTTTTTTTGTTTTACAATTTTGCTATCTTTTAAATCATTTCTGTTTAGATAATGCAAAATAATGTTATAATTCTTTCTTTACAATATTATCTCCTTTTTCGACGATATCTATTACTTCGATCTTTGGCTCCGCACTTCTTGCACAATAAATTTCACACCCTTGCATTACTTTCCGAACTTCTCTTCATCTGCAACTAATTGCGCATAGAAACATTGCATTGTTTGTTTTTTATGCCGGCGTCAACGATCGTTCGTTCATTTCTGTCTCTAGCTTGATGGACTCAAATAAAGCCTTCTCCTCGTTTACTTTACACTTGGTGGAATGTGAGAACAGGAGTTTTAATGTGTAGCTTCTGTGTTAGCAAACAATTTGACATTATCAGATCCAGCTTCATTTAATAGTTCATTAAAACTATCGTATTATTTTAAATAAGCGCGCATACTTTTTGTGTATACGATACCAATAATATATTTGTTGCACAGTGCCATGTTCAACCATTTCCCTGTTTACTCTAAGGATATCTTGAAGGTATTCAATTCTGTTAAATTCTACTTTCTGTATTTTCTGTATTCGCCCTCCCTTTTGTGTTTTTGAGCTGTTTGTATAGATCACATGGAGAGAAAGGCACATTTACTTTCAAAAATATGCTTTACAGGTCAGTCAGAAATATGGAGTGCGTCCAAACGTCGAGGTAGAATCTTTTGTTGATATCAGTGCTTTCTATCTATATTCTTTGTATACGAAAAGTGGTCTGGATTCAAAGGATCAGGCAAAAATTCTCCGCGCACTTGGGTTTGTTGCACGGTAATTCTGTCACGAAGCAGAAACGACCTGCGCATGTCCGTGGACTGTTTTATTGGCCTCCATTTCTGATTCAGTTTCATAAATTCAGCTTGTAAGCTTTAGAAAGAGGAGAACAAATCAACGCAAACTTCGAGAATTAGCTTTATAAGTAAAAAGATATTTTAGTGAGTCTTTCTATATTTTAATATTTTGTAAGTTTATTCTGTCTTTATAGAGCATGACATTTCTACGTTAGCATCAAGATTTCATTCGTTAAATTCATTTCCATTTAAACTAATCAGGTTTCACAATAAATCCCTGAAAGTATTTGTGCGTGCTTTTTGCTTGAGAACTGATGCATTTTACAACCTATACCATTCATTTTGCCGTGATAAAGAATTTATTCTTATTTGTAAAAAACACTTTATGACTGAAATTATTCAGACGGATTGAAAGTTCAGTTAGGTACATTCTGTGTTGAAATACAACACCCTGGAAGTAAATGTCGGTCGTTTCATAATGATCGTGAATTTGAAATGGAATTTAAAAAAAAGCAAAATAAATGACAAAATAAAACGATCGAAATAAAGAAGATGAGACGTAAATATTTCAAAATATTTTCTCCTTCTTTGAGATGAAAAAGCAAACTCACGACTGCAGGAGTAGATAGATATCGAGAAGTGAAAGAACAATCAGTGTTAGAACGTATTAGCAAACACCAGGAGCAAATCCTATTTGTGTAAAAATTGGAAACAAAGGAAGCATATCCGGTAGAACACTTTTTAAGAAGAAATAATCTATTCATCTGTATCTGAAATTAAAATTTTGTTTCCGATTTAACTTTTTTTAAATTTTTTTTTGTAATATTTTCTTTAAAAGCGAAAATGGATAATGCTCGAAAAAATTGTCGTTTTGATTTTGAAATATTTTGAATAACAAAAAGATTTCTTCACGTAAGGACTTTTTAAAGACACATATATTGAAAAGAAATATTTGTTTTAAAACATAGCATTTCGAATAGTTTTTATTTTAAGAACTCGATAAATGCAATTTCAATACAATCATAATATTAAGCACAAGCAATAAAATATCATCTGAAAATTCTGCAATTGTTAAAAATGAAGTGTTTTAATTTCATAGCCTCATCCGAGATTAAAAAATATCATTGTTGAACAGCCAGTGAATTGCCATGCTTAGTTCAGAGCATTTATTTCAAACACAAATATATGAAGCACATTTTGCGTGTATGTATGTATTGAATGAATGTACAATTTATACAATTTTTGTTTTGAAAATCTTTCCTGAGAAACAAATTTAAATCAATGATAAATAAAACTGACGGACTGATGCAAGTCGAAATTTCATAAATAATTTGTAACTTAGGGAAATCCTAAACTATTCTGTAAATTTTTTTCAAATTTTGAATATAAATACTAAAAAATACCAAAAAGGTTGGGGAAGAGATTTGTGGAAATTCTTACGATATTGAAATTTTTTATTAATTAAAAACAATTTTATTAACTAAAACTTTTTGTAGATAAGAAAAATTATTTTATCTGTAGTGTTAATGTTTGTTCCAACTGAGGGAAAATATTAGGTACGTTGAATTATTCTGTTTATTTTCTTTCAAGCTGCTATTATCACTTTTAATACAATTTTATATTGTTTAAAAAATTAATAACCTATAGAAATTTATTTTCATTTTTTAAAGTTGAAGACAGTAGAGTATATTATGTTTATAATAATTTAAATAAAATCATTTTTATTGTAAAAATGACTACACATAAAAGTATTTTCAGTCGGAGCAACATCGAGAATATCAGCTCGTAAATAAGATCGAACAGTTTTCTATGTCTTTAGAAAGATGTGAAAAAATGCATCGATTACAAAAGAAGTGTTTTTAACGAAACTTGAAACTATGCTGAGGTGAATTATCATTTTTAAAGGACAATAGAAATTATACATATAATGCTCATTCATAGATGAGCGAATACGACAAGAAATTGGAATAAAGAATATTTGGGTCTAAAAAATGAATACAGCAAAAAGAAATCGATTATTTTGAAACTCACGTAAAGATGGCAGTAAATATTTATTTTTGATATTCAATGTCTTTAATAAATAATACATAATTACTGAATAAACAATAAATATTTTTAATAAATTAATTAACAATTTTAATTTTGAAACAATATGTTTAATAAGTATTATATGATAAAACGTCAAAATATTTCAATTGACATTTAAAAGCTTTTTAAAACTTGAGACTTTCTTATTGCTGTTTTGATTGAATATTTTCCCGGGTAGTAAAAGACGTCGATTGAAAGAGACATCAAAAAATAATTCACTTACAGCCCCGGAAAATCGAACTAATGAGAGCCAAAGAAGCAATTTCTTATTGCTTTCAGTTTCGACTCCAAATGAACCGTCATCCATTCGGATTGGAACATTCGGTTGATAAGAAAGTCCGAGGATGGAGGACAGAAGTGGAGTCAACCCTTTTGGCACTCGGAAAAGTCATTCGATGCAAAATTATGCAGCTAACACAAGGACTTGCTTATGACCGTGAAAAAAATATTTATTATAGTTTTAAGTTGAATTTTACCGAAAAATTAATGTACGTCTTCTTACCGTTCTTTAGGTATTTGTTAAATATCAAAATTAAAAATTTACTTAAAGAATAAATGAATACAACATCAAAATGATGCACCGTTTTGAATGGTGAGTGAGAGGCACCATCCGAGTGCAAAAGGTTAAAAATATTCGAATTTATTTCCTCAGATCCGTATTCTATTAGCTAAAATCTTCTTTTGTAATCAGTTTTTATCATTTACATTTATTTTTTCAAAAGTAATTAAACTAAGAAATGGAGAGAAATTTTGCCAGGTGGCTTCATTCCAGTTTAAATATAGGGAAAACTAAAATTTTTTGTAAAAATATTTACACTTACACTGCATCAAAGAGATTTGGTGTTATTAAAAATCGGGAAGAAAGACGTGACTTTGAGCTGTACGATTCATGCGATGCAAATTGCGCAAACGTTTGTCTTCCACTTTTTATATTCTGAAAGGCATGACATAGTCGATAGTGGGCAGCAGTACCCTGATGGTAAGGTCTCGGCTTCAGATCCGGTAGGCTTCAGGTTCGAGACCCGATTCCCCCCGAAGAACAGTCGTGTAAGCGGGCGGGTCTGGTGCACGTTCAATCCATCGGGGCCAAACGTCCTCCCGCTGGTGTAGTGTGGAAATTTGGAGACGGGGTACCATCTCAGGTGTCGTCCTCGTCATCTCATCATGGTTCAAAACGACGAGGTCTATCCCAAAGTAGCCCTCGGGTTGCTTTGAAACGAGACGTTAATATAACTAAACTAAACTTGACTATAGATTCGTTAGAACTTTTGCGGATTAGTTTCTTTTATGTATGAATATTTCAAATAGGTTTTGAGATTTTAACTAAGAAAAAATCTTGCTTATCTCTTCCTAATTGCATTCTTTATAACTTCGCTATGCAATTAATAGAGACGAAAATGGGTCATTTCAATGAAAGTAACGTCATATTGCAAAGAAGAAGAAGATTGATTTTAGAAATAATATGGAAAAATATTAGATTCAGACTACGTACTTTTTTAATATAAAAAAATGGCACTTATTTTTTTTAAATTAAAAATCGATTTATTCAAAAGGTTTTTCCCCAAAAGCTACAGCATTTGTCCATTTTTTGGGCAACAAATGAGTATGGTTATTTCAATGCAATCGAACTATCAAGCCAATTTTGATATCTGCGTGGAAATTGAACCTCTCTCCAAAAGGATGTCCTGCATGGTGAAAAATAAATAATGGTTAGAAGGAACAACATCTGGTGAATAGAGCAAGTAAGGCAGCATATCCCAGTGAAATGATTTTAAAGTTTCTTTTACTACTTTACATTCTGTCAACATATGAACGAGTATTGTCGAATTGAAATTTAACTTTGCCATGTCTTTTGCTATATTCTGAATGTTTTCCTCTTTAATGATATGTTCAAATGAATCAGCAATTGCTTTCATTGCATACTATGGATGGTATTATCACCTATTGCTTCCAGTTCCGCAGCGTGGATTTTTTTTATGGGTTACCATACTTTCTGTCATGTGTATAGAAACCCTCATTTTTAGATCACCGAAGTTGCATTCGATGGGAATAGGATATGGTTCTGATGAAGTTTTCTCTGCTATGAAATGAAGTAACTTTCTCTAAATGCCGTTTGTTTGACACAAAAACCTGACATATTTTCTAAGATAAAAAAATATATATATTTAAATACTAACCAAAGATCGCGCACTCATTTTTAAGGATATTTCAAGATAAAAGGGTATTTAAAGAGCCGTTTCTTTGTAAAACTACCTTCCTTCTTTATTTTTAGGCAAGCTGTGCAACCAAAGTCATCTATTCAAATGGGCAGAGTCCTATTTATACACTCAACAAATCGAAACAAGCGATCGAAATTCTTCAAATCAATAAAGGAAACTTCCCTATGGCGCTCGATTCCTTCGATGAAGGCTCCTGAAGAAGCCCCAGATAAGACCACACCCCGCTTCAAACTAATTTACTTCACAATTTAAATGATATTTAATTTATTCGAATAAAACTTATTCCGTAATGAATGCCATTTTTCTAGGACCGAGGAAGGATTAAATATATCATTCGTTAAATATTTATTACCCAACATCTTATTTATAAAGGCTTCAGCATTCAATATTTACCAAATGAAAATACCAATCAGATAATTCCTAAAATGAATACATTTGGAAACGAAATATCAACAAAAACTTGAAATGAATTTATCAGAACAAAAAAAAAATGAATTTGATAATTATATATTTCTAGTTAACCGAACAATCAGTGCATTTCTAGTTAACTTTTGATACTATCTTGCAAAAAATTCTTTTCTGTCATTACCATCTGAAACACGATTCAGTTCAAAGTCGAAAAGAAAGAAGCTGCCAATAATAGTTTATCGAGGATTCCAACTGCCTTTCAAGTGGCTTTACCGTGGTTTTTGTATTCAGCACTGAATCCTCTAATCTCGCAAATGAATAATATGGGTGGATAATTTTTCGTAAATATCCACTGAAACGAACGTAATGTATGTAAAGAGTCATATTTTAAAATAAAAGTGCGTAACAACATACTCGGTTGGCTGACTTATCAGATTGGAGCATTTAACCCATCTCTCGCCTTGAACTTTAGGAGGAAAGGAGGCATTACAGGAGATTCCTGTATCTTTCTTTTAATTACGAACCGCAAACGAGCAATAAGGTATTAAGATAAGGAATCGATGGCAGGATAGATGGGAAACATTTCTTACTTTGGCGGCTTCACGCTATGCTACTGGTCTGAATTTGTAGCGACTGCGTAAAGCAAACAAGATATTTTAATGCAATGATGATAGTACCACATAATGACTCGGGGATGGATGCTTGGTTAATATCTTTCTAAAATTTCTCTCCGGCAGCATGCAGGTTAAAAAGCAGCAGGAGCTCTTTTTGCTTTCCCGCGTATGAAATGCACAGGGAGAAGTTTCGTAATAATGTCAAAACGCAACCTCCAAATTTGGATAAATCAAATACTACACGCTTTAGATTTCCTTCAATGCGAAAGATTACAAATTTGGAGTCTTTAACTGCTGTCATGAGGAAAAAAATGCATAAGCAGACAAAATTTGTCTCGGCATCAAAATTGTAGATTGGGACCCAATTTTTGCAAAAAAATAAACTTGTCAACAGAAATGATGTCTGCTCTTCCGTCATTGTATGCGAAAGCGTGCGAAACTTCGCATGAAGATTTAGGGTAGGATCAGATCAAATTTTGGGTTGAATCCGCCATTTTGTTCACTATATGTCGCAATGATTATTCATATCTGCATGAGCACACTGGATTCCCATTCTTTATTTCCTCTCTCATTTCTGAACTTTGTTTTTCAAGCACTCACTCCTGACATATAACCGAACAATCTCTATTTCTGACTGAGTTAAACATAAGAGATTTGATTGGGAGTAAATGCATCCAATATACCTGGCTAACCGAATGGGCGTCAGAAACGGCTCGTATGCACATAAAACGTGTTCTTTCCACAAATCATGTGCTCGTGATAGGTTTTAAATATTTAATCGTTGTGTTTTCGGCATTTCACTTTCAGTATCACCTAGAAGGCACTCGGCATTTCATAATGTTTCTCCTCCACAAACTTGGGGAGACACAGCTTTTATTTTCTTTCTAATGTCTTATGTCCAGCATTTTTCGACAGGATGAACATTGATTTCGCGTCTCCTGATCTGCCCACAGGGCTCTAGAAGAATGATTTTTAAGAAGTGAATTTTTATGTCAAAATTATTAATCCGTGTCAAATTTCGGAAAAGCGGCTACCAGGAAAAAGCACTGTTCAAAAGTGTAAATTCTATGAATTTTGAAAAGAAGCATCGCTACATTGTGCAAGAACATGAGAATGTCGAAGGGAAAGCACTCCAATAAGCTTCGGAGAGTTTCATTTGATTAATATAAAGGAATTATGCATAAAAAAGACCATCCTTTTTAGAGTCAAAATTTCTATTTTCGCGGCTGTTGGAATTCAGCTTAAGTAGTATATCTATGGGGAAAAAATCATATTCAGGGGGGAAATAATTTAAATAGGAACTTTAAAAAAAGATAATAAAAATTAAGAGCATCCTTTAATAGTTGATTGCTTTTATTTTTAAATTTTTATAACTAATATTTTATTTTACTATTTTGCTGCTGCAGTACAATTTGTTACACTTGGTTTCACGGCATTGCTATTATAAACTTATAGGAGGGTAGGGTACACAGACACGAAATCGCAGTGCAATGCTGAGTCGGAAACGCTTACCAGACACGTGCGCGGGACTTCCGAGCGTTAGCTATTTCAGCATTCCATAGAAAGATTTAATTATTATAACTAATAACCTCAAAATTCCACTCGAGAGCGGCGAGTGATAATAACTAATGACGTAGTAAGAACGTCACAGTTGAACATCAGCAGATGAATAGTTCATCAACAGAAGAAAAAAATTCACTCTTCCGTTTAAATATATCTATATTTCGATCGATGATGTTATTAAAACTTTATTTTTTTTTAATTACAAGAAAATATTTAAATCTTTTTTGAGCGTTTTTTTTTTGGGGGGGGATGGAAAAATATGAGTGAAGTGAATCTCTCCATTCAGGATTTTTAATATTGTAAAAAGTATGGTGAGTTTTGAATCGACTGTTCACAATATGGTGTGTTCTAAATTGTTTTTCACAACTTTAATATCACCTATGCATTTTGAATCTACTAACCGCAATTCCGATGTTACGTTTTTAATTAATAACCAGGTTTTATTCCATGTGGACAGCTGTGTCGTCATTGATTCTAGTCATTGAATCTTGTTATGGAAGGCTGAAGGAATCCTGCGCATAGACAGTGTCATCTGCCGTGTTCAGCAAACCTTTCCGACTCAGCAATGCTGCGTGAATTTTAGGCACCCTACCCTCTAAGATATTTTATATTCCCTTGTATATGCAACATAATATTGTAACATACTAACTGCACAAATGTCTGGAAGTTCACAACATTTATTTTTCTTATTAAGACACAAATTCTATTCATTTCATTTTTAATTCATAAAAGTAAGTATATATTAGTATATTACAATTTTTCTGAATGGTTGTGAATCTTTACAAAAAATCTGCTATTTGCATACTAGTTGATGTATCCGGCATGTCTCAGGATTCCCAAGTCTTCATTACGATGGCAAATTCAAAGCAAATGAATAAAATGTTTCCAAATATCTGTCTATAGATCAAACAAAGATTGAATTTAACGAACATCGAAAGGACGTCATTAATAAATAAACAGTTTTTGTCTTCAATCAAATTTATTTTTGAGAATGGTTTGATTTTTTTCGTTCATCTGATTCTTTATCATCTCTTTTACCTTTTTAAATAATATCGAGCAGAAACACAAAGTATTTTAAAGTAATAATGAGGTAATTGTTATGTCATTTGAAATAGCTTAAAAAGAATTCTTCCTTTTCGTTAGGAATAAGCAAAAAAGTTTCTAAAAGGGCGACTAGGTGGGTGCCACTGACTGCTCGAACCGCGTAGTGTCGGCGCGATTTTGTGGATGCGTCTCTTATTCACGAAATTCTTTCCACAATAAACGGGATTTGGGGAGGCAGCCGGACAATGGATTGTGACGCAAGGCGACGGCTGGAAATCCAATCCGTTCCGCCCTACAAACGCCTCTCAACAGGTGGTCACGCACCGCTGTCCCATGCAAATTCTCGGGTTAATTAATAAAGGTTTAAGTATTCGATGCTCCAATTATATGGGCCATAAAATCTTGGCAGTGGTGCCCGTCTATCTCGAAAAATGGGTTCGGTTTGTTGGATGTTACGAACTTGTCATCTTCGACAAGAATGCTAGCTTCTTCATTTCACTTTCACATAACCACTCCATTTCACATTTTTAATCCAGGGTTTATAAATATTTAAAAAATGAATTTAATGTAAATTCATTTTTCTTGCTTTCATTTCTACATTCATCAATTATAAAACTTAAATCTTTACTTTTTCTCTTAATGAAAGGGAAAATGAAATGGGATCCTTTTCCTTTTGTCATTGGGAATCTTAAATGGTTCTTCATCCTTTTAAGCTTTATAAAAGCACATTAGGACTCGGCGGTGACGATTCGAATCCTCAATATATTTAAAGGATGAAGTGCCTTTTCTGCTTTTAAAGATCAATCCATGCATCTCTGTCTATGGATGTAATATCTCTGCATTTATTTTTTAATATAGGTAACTACAGCGGATTATTTTTTTTAATTTCTTGTGGAAGTAATTTTTTAGTCATTTTTTTTTCTCCTCATATAGGGTAGCTTAGAAATATGTCCTAGGCCTGGGTTACTGAATGCTACTATTTGTTGAAGCCACTGTGTAAAGGTAATGTAGTAATGTATTTAAAATAAGCCCCAAAGAGAATGAAAGCTATGCATTATATAAACAAAAAAAGCTTTAATTATAATAAAATGATGAGATTTTTATTTTGCTTAATAAGCCTTCATCGAAGAAATGTGCCAGACTTCCTGGGGGGAGGGGGGGGGGAGTTTAGGGAATCTTCCACTTAATCAATGGAGCACACGGCCTTCTTGCTCTTCTGTACATAGAGTAGAATCCCTCCAGCAGACGGCATCGAATTAACCAACAACATCGGAATAACAGCATTTTTGAAGCTATCAAATGAAATCCGAAATCTAAGATTTAACTTTAACTACTAGGATGCAGAGGTCAAACTCACGGCCCCATGCAACCCATTTTAAATATCTTTGTGTACCAGATATTCAAAAATGTTTTTAAAAACTTATGTGTTATTGTTAAAATGATTTTAAAAAATTTCTTGACTTACTTTTTAAAATTATTAATAGCAAAACACAACTTTAATCAATGGCCGTTTGTATTCATATTTCATCGAAGCACCATTTCCATAATAAACGGCAGCAAAGGTTTAAAGATTTTAAATCCTTGAAAGTAAATTTTTCTTCGATTCTTTCCGTAGATACAAAATCAGCATTTAAACAAGTGTAAATCGAGATAATTAAGATCCATTAGTGCTTAGATTGAAAGAAAAAATGTATGTGACTGCAATTGTTATTCTGTGACAGATTTCAGTTTCAGTCGACTGGGAAAAAATGAGCCTAAATCACACATTCGATTTTTAGACTAGTAACTACATGCCAAGGACAAATCGGCAGAATATATATATTGGAATTTTACCTACCTGTCTGCGATTACAAAAACTCTCAAGTACGAAAAAATGGAATTTCATAAGCGAATTTCACGCCAGAAATGTAGGTTGGCATTAAAATTGTGGCCTGATCCATCATCATATTGATAATTAGCTAATCTTTCTTTTGGTTCTCTGACTCAGAAAGGAGACTAATTCGTAGATTTTGGTATACATCACATTTATGGATAAATGTGCATTGAGATGATAAGTTCAAATAGTATCATTTTACCTTTCGTCATATCTGAACTACTCTGTGATGTAGCTCGTGGAGATAAGCAATGGATTTCAAAATTAAATCGCTGTAATGCATTTTTCATGCATTCTCTAAGCATTAATATGAAAGGCTAATGCATTTCATTCTTTTGTCGAAGATTGACCAAAGAATGACTTTTGAAAACAATTCCTGTCTTATTATTAACAACAATAAAAAGTACAAAAATATTAAAAAGAAAACAGATATTCGAACTCAATGTTGCTTGATGGAAAATTTTGTTTTCGCAGTTATTATTTTCTATTTCTTCGATGCACACAATTCTGCTATTCTCTACAAATTTTTAAATCAAAATATCAATTGCATCAAGTAATTTTTAAATGTAATTGTATGAAAAATAAAAGACTCGAGTATAACATTTTTCACGAGCCGATAAAAACAGATTATTTCTTATACGTTATTAATTATTTGTGAAGTACGAAGTTCAATCAAACATTGCAAGTGGCAACTCGGAAGGAACTAATTTAAATTGATCTGAGATTCTTTCACCCAGTTCAGCATTCAGATAAATTCTAGGAATTCCCTAAATCCCAAATTATTCGTAGTATGTGGCAAAAAAAAATTTGAAAGCGTTTCAATCATTAGTTTTAGATTTTTTATGGTATCGGTATGATAAGGTTTATGATAATACAACAAAAATATATTCAAAAATCAAAGTTATTTTCTTAAAAAATGCAACTGATTTGAAACTTGTTTTCTGTTCATCATTTAAAAAACTTTGATATTTCAATTTTCGCATCTCTTTAATAATGCATCAGAATGTGAATAATAACTTTGAACAATTGTCTATTATCAAACAAAATATTTTTTAAAAATCTTTATTTAAAAAAAAGAAGAACAATGAATAGTTTCGGCATTCAGATAAAACAAAAACAAGAAAAGATATCTGCGTTCGCAGAAGGTTTATGCTTCCTTTGTTTTTCAAGGGCCATCGAAGAGTGTAGGATCGTCATTGGAATTTTGTTTACTGTAGCCAACCCAAAGAAAGAAACACGAGGTAAAGATTTGTTGCATTCCATAGATTTTTAGGAAGATTTATCACAAAAAAAAACCCGATACTACAAAATGCACGCATGAGAGTGAATGCCACTTTTATCAAAAATATAGCGTCTTCACTGATTTAGAGAGAAGTAATAAAATGCATAGAATCTTGCAAATCGTATACAGTGACATTTAACAAAGAAATAAAAGGAAACATCAATTGAGACAGACACACGAACGATACACATAAATCAAACACAATACAATTGCGATATGTTTTATTAAGCCATGTTATCTGGAGAAGGATTTTGCAAGAACGCCGAGTGCGTGTGAGAGTTTTAGAGCTTGTGATTTTAACAATTCTAATTTTCATATTCTTATGCAATAATTAAAGTTTAGGCAAAAAAATTATTAATTTTTCTATATTAAATGCAGTTGATAAATGTAGTCGATTTACACAAGTCTCATTTCGAAACCTAGCAAAGCTCACGTCAAGAGAAACGACTTTTTAGTAACTCTCGAAATCGAAATATTTTTAATTCAATTCAGCATTTTTATGCGTATTAAATATTTATGTAATTTCAAAAAACAAAATTCCAAAAATTCTGTCATTTGCAATTTGCATTGAAACGCATTTTCACAGTTTCATATACTAAGTAGGCAAAGAGATCAATAAAAATGTCATAGAGATTTCGATAGTTACATCTTATATATTCAATATATATAATATTTAATATCCGAAAAATCCGCTTTTGCAATTGTGTCTCTGAAAATGAAAAATGGACGAATAAAATTTATTTTGTGGCATTTACACCAAAATTATAAATTTCTATGAACTTGTAGACAAAACCCGCCGAGGAAAACTGTCTGTCCGTCCGTGTACGTTCAAATTTAAGAACTCACCATCGCTTGATAGATGACATTTGGAGAAGAAATTGGAACTGAAGATAAGTATCAAATTTTGGAATACATTTATTTAAAGGGTGAATCTTGCTCTTTACTTCGAGCGTGAATTCAATAATTTTATAACTTAAATAAATGAGAGCGAATACTTCTGATTTAATAAGGAAGATTATAAATTCTAAGATTCTGAAAAAGATTCTAAGATTCAAAAAATACCGGCTTAGTACATATTGTGAAAAAAAATGTAAAAATACCTATTGTGTATTTAAAAATAATAAAAACTGGCTAATGGATAAAACTTGTTGTATGGTTTTAACAGCAAAATAATAGATTAAATCAGATTTTGAACGAAAACCGCTCTCAGGGAATCATTATTCTCTTTTATAGAAGAAAATAATGATTCACAGAGAATTATTTTTTCTCTTCTTTTATAAGAGAATATTATGAATCAAAAACTTAATGAACTAGATACGTGAAATTTAGCTCATAATTTTATAACAAATTTTAGATCTTCGCTTGGGTTTAAATCAGATCTGCTACAAACTTGATTACCTGTCATTTAGTTTTTAAATGTAGATATGATCACAATAAATCAAAAACGCAACAATCTAGAGTAACGAACATTAATATAGGATTTTTACATTTCATTTGCAAATTTTTATCGTTCATTTTTTTTATTATTATTATTATTATTATTTTTTTTTTTTTGCGCAAAATCAAAAACATAATACAAAAAAAAAAATAGTATTCAAAATTCTTTCTATATTTGCTTTTAGCAATGGAAGAAAATCACGCCACTAAATATTAGAAGGAACAATGAAATGGATTGAATTTCCTTCCGACAATGGAAAGTATTGTTGGAAACATTGCAAAAAAATTTATTCTTTTAAAAATTGGAAAAATGCAGGAAATAAATTGCACAAACACTAAATGAATGTCATTAAAAAGACCTTTGTACTTCAAAATGACGTAAAAATCATTTTTATGCAATAATAGTATTTTGGAAGTTAAAGCGCAAGATAAAACGGATAAAATCTCTCTTAGTTTCTAATTAATAAAATTTTTTTAAGAAATCGCACCGAAGTGCTCATTCCTATTCTCCAGAGAACATTTGTACCCAATTTAGAAGTTCAAGGTGAGATGGTATGGCCTGTGGAGTTCTAACAGACACATGCAAACCTTTTCTGTTCTTACTGGTAGAGATTCCTGCACCTTTATCGCTCCTGGAAGACAAATCGGAATGCGCATCTCGACAAGCTCCTTCCTTCCGCCAACAAAGGATATCTTCTTGTTGGTATTGTTTCCAAATCCTGATCATCCCCAAATGTTGTTTGGATTTGCATGGTCACGCCTCACTCACCGGCCATGCTCTACTTGGTAAAGGCAGCCAAATAAAAATAAATCCAACAGGTATCGAAGGGTATTTAAAGGGTATCAGAGGTAATGCTCTGTGAAATAAAAACTTTCACAGAAATGAACACCGGAAGAAATCAAATTTGGAGATGACGAAAGAAGAGTCGATTCGATCATTCCTCTCCTTCGTACAGTTTATTTCGCTTTTGCTCCACTACAAGAAAACATCTCAAAACACTGTGTGTTGGAGGGGGGGTGATTCTTCCCTTTATTTTCTTTTTGCGTTAACAAAAATAGCACATTTTGTACTTCCTTTAGAAAACAGAATGTGTTTTGAAAGTCTTCCTTTTGTCCTATTGATAAAGATAAGACAACGTAATACATTTATCTTGGAAATTATATTTTTGGATTATAATGTTCGAATACCCGCGAATAGACAGAGTGAACTCCACCCCACCCCACCCCACCCCATATCCCGTTTTCGAGGTCAATATAATACTGAATAGATGAATAACTACGAAACAGAGAAGAAGGCTGTTTTTCCTTGATCAATTTGAATCGGGGACTGACACAGAACAAAAATTCTGATGATGAATTCAATTCCTTAGATTTTTGAGTTATAGTATTCCCATGCACACGGATGGACAGACTTCCCATGGATGGATTCCGTCTAAAATTTGATAGAAATTTACAGTTTTAATGTGTAAACTGCTCGTTGAATTCTAGTTGTATGGATCATTCCGTTTCTGATTTACTATGATGTCGTCTTCGTCCACAAACAGAGCGACAGACAGACATATTTCCGAAAATGTGTTTTCCACACCCGAGGAAATGTAAGCTAATGTCTGGAGGATGAATTCGTCAACGATTATAGTTTCTTGTTCTTGAATTCTCTGTGCAAGAGAAATTAAAATACTTTGAATAAATAGCGAATCACAGCACAATGAGAATGCTTCAAATACAAGAAACAATCGGTCATGGGTGGATTCACTCATTCATAATTTTCGGAAGTCTGAATATGAAAAATGAAGTTTCAAGCACAAATAAAGGAAATGAATCACTCCATGTTTGCTTTTCAGTTTCTCAGAAACTAATAAGTCAAAGAATGCCACGAAATCTCACCGGGTAGAACAATTAAAAACAGATGCCAAAAAACGGGTCAGACCGAAACTTTCCCCGATTTCCAAATGCCAACTGGTGTACATCTTTCCATTCACTTACAAAAATGCGAAGCGTCATTGCTTTTTCCTTTCTTTTTCAAATTCTTCCTCGAAAATGCTGAAACGAAATCTGCGAAATCAAAGATATTTAGGATGTTAGAGGCAATAGAGGAAGCCATGCGCGATCTCTCTGAATAGTGTTTCAAACGATATTTAATCCTCTAGATCGAGCATTTTGGAATAGAGTTAGATTTTTATCAAATTTCAAGAAATGTTCTCATGCAATAATGCGTTTTTATCTATCTCCTGATATATCAAAAAGGCAACCCATTTTTCTATTTGTTGACTCAAAATATTCACTAAGTCTGAAAAATAATAGCCAAAGACAACAGGAAGGAATTTTTATGTAAAACCTTGACTTAAAGCATTGGTAAATATATATATTTTTTAATTTAAGTCATTTCATTGTTTCTATAAAATATAATTCTATTGGAACAATGTCATCATTTTATACTCCTCTTTCTTGTTGCAGATACGCTTTTGTAATGAGAGAAATGTGTATTCTCTACATTCCAAATGTTCGCCTCATTCGGCGGGTTTTTTAAATTAAATTAAATTTTTTTTTATTTGAAGAAGGGAAAGAGAAAATAATGTAATGATAAAAATTGGACTTCGTCTTTTCAGGGAATCTGCACATTGCAGATCTCTCTGGGTCCAGATGTGAGCTCTAAAATCTCATTTTGCACTGGGTGATAAATTTCTTTCATTTGGTACGCGGCATATACATTCAAATTGTAGATTTCGATGAAGTGAAACACTGAAATATGGCGGCTTATCACACAGAAAGTCTGGGGACTTGACACGCAGGGTCTGTGTGCTATGCCTCCTAGAACAAGTAAATGCGATAATTAAATATCATTATTTGACAGATGAAATTCGAAACATAGAATAATCACTAGAATTAAAGATACATATGAAATTTTGGAACTTGAATGTTTTCAATCTATTTATTGCTTACGAGAACACGGCAACCAACTCAAAAATATATAGTCTGTTTTTCAATGGGTCAAAGACAAGAGGTTTAAAGTGCATGCTCGCTGCTCTACGAAACATAAAATACATCCTCTGATGTAAGTATATGTCCTCTGAGAGTAGAAAGGAGAACATTCCCAATGAAGGTGATAAAAAGTGTTGGCTAAAAACTTATTAATCATAAAATAAAAATAAGATATGTAAAAAAAATTTGCAACTAAGCAAAAAATTATTTTTTCAAAAGAGCTGTTTCTACTTTGATTGGTTTGAAGTATGGACAAAATGTTTCAAACGTTTAAATTCCGTTTCTCAATTTATAAACATAAAGAAAGGAACCATTATGATTGGTTGCTGTTTCACTTGATTGCTTACGTCAATGGCTTTAACGAAATCATCAGGTTCTATAGAATTCGATCAAAGAACTTTTCATTAGAGATAGCATTATAGAATATTTTAAACTTAAACATATTATTATTTCTTAAATATTTCACTGATTAGAATTTCTAAAAGTGTTAAATTATGAATTGTTTATTTTTGTTATCAAATTATAAATGTTTTAAAATTATACATATTATGTTTCTTTAATATTTGATTGATTTAAATTTCTAAAAATGTTAATTATAAATAATTTGATTTCTATTGCAGACGTTCATAGGATACGAAATTTGTAGAGCCGAAAAAGTGTGAAGTCCACTTTATCGATAAACAGGCAGTTTAGATTATTATATTAAAATATTAATAAAATAAAACATAATATATACACGCTCCTAAAATAATGAAATCACAAAATATCATCGCGTATTTTACAATCATAGATTTTACATGTATATCTAAAAAAAAAAAAAAAAAATGCTATTTTTTGAAATTTTGTTTTCCAAACTTTTATATTCTTATTATAATTCCTCGGCCTTCAAAAATGACTTTTACTCAGAATGAGGATAATTTTACTCTAGTTCTATGACCATTAAATGTTAATTAAACAAAGTATTTTTTTGCCTACAAATTATATATATATATCAAAAAATAATAAATATTTTTTAAAAATTGATTTATCAATTTATTAAAAACGGAATATTATTTATTTATCAAAAATTTGGAGCTCAAAACAAAAGTTTTAAAATTTGAGGAGCAGACAGAAAAGCTTAAAGCAAATTTAAAAAGTTATAACCACATTTATAATGTATTTTAATTTTTATATTAAGAAAGTCTTTTTTTGTGGGGGGTGGGGTGTCTGGCTCTTGTGACGTCCACTGTAGATTTCTGTTTTCAATCACCTCACGCTCTTACGATGTAACTTTTTCAAGAGATTCTTTTTAAAGAAGTATTTATATTTATCACTTTCTGATTTCTAATCACCTCTTTTTTTTATGATATTCATTTTGGTTGAAAATAAGACACCCGAGCATTATTCAGGATCAGAACGTTGGGCCTGCAACGACAACATAAACCATTTTACCAAATCGACAAGTTCTCATCCATATTTTAAACACTCATATAAAATTTCATCATGAAGAAAATTAACTTTTGCTTCCATTCCTGATTTCTTAGAACAAATATTCAAATTTGTACGATCCATATGCTTATTTTTTTACACACTATTAGTAAATAATCTATTTCGCTTTAGCAATATTCCGATTCTAAAAATAAATATTTTATCTTTTTATAATATTCCAGATTCCTTAGTTTATTTTTATTTATTTATTTATGCCAATTGATAGTTTTTTACCAAAATAAAAGGCGAAATCAAAACCTCAAAAGCGAAAGATATTTTATAAAAACATTCTTAGTAAACTGAAATTTGAATTGCGTTTATAACACACTTTAATAATTTTAAATGAGTATCCACATATATCTATTTTATAATATCACTTTGTCTTGATTTCGTCCTAATATGAATTGACTTTCGATTAAAAAAATATAAAAAAATTCCTACTTTTTGCTGCATTAAAAATAAGACATTTAATTTTTTTAATTTTTATTATTTTCTGCTTTTTTTATTTTTAAAAGTATTTCCCATTTCATGATTTCAAATATCATGAAATCTAAATAGTAATATTTCTCAAACTGAATTCCAGGAGTTCATTACCTAATGGATCATCAGTTTATATCTAAATTAATATATTAATTGGTAATTAAAGGCTCCGATATTATTAAAATATTCTTTTATTATCGTAAACCAATATCGTTCCACGATTCCAGGATTCTAGTACGCAAGAAAGTGGGTGAAAAATCGATTACAAAATTCAATTTTTACATATATAAAACCACGCGAAATTATATAAAATCATTTTAAAACGTACTTTGTAAACTTTCACACAAATTCCATTAATAATCATTTTTCTTTAGTGAGAAATTTCTATCCGCATTCCATAAAAAGATAATTTTGAAAAAGGAAAAAAAAAATACTACATTTTTATTCCGTTTACAATTTTCCCATTTTTCAATGTTCTTTAGGCAGAAATTTGCATTCATTTGAAATTCTTGTTTCGCATTTTTTAATCTGGAGCCACCAGATGTGAAATGTGAAACTATTAAACAAATAATAAAAGACGCTTTCTTCAATAACCTCGCACCGTATCATCAAACCTCATTTTGAAATTCAGAAAATGAGCCTTTCAACAACATCGATTTTATTTCCGCATATCATTTTTCTCTCTTGTAAACAAATGTTTCGGCATGATTTGAAACAATACTTTCCATTGTTTTAATGACTGAATTTATACGCACACTCTCTGCGTCGATATTAAAAATATTTTACTGAGCACAAAAAAATGTTCGATTAAAAATATTTTATCGAAAACATACGCTATAATTAAGAGGTTTCATTTACTTATTTTTTATTTAAAAATGATGTAATGGCAAAAGACCAAGTCTAAACTATTATTCTGCTGATTGTTTCAAAGAAAGTACTTGAAACCTTTTTTTAGAAAGAATGGAGATAAGTTTATTTTAATTGAGTATATTAAAATATCTTAGATATTTAACGAGAGCAATAACGGATGTATTTTGAAATTAACAATACCGTTATTAAAAAGTGTTACAATTTCTAAAAACCAATAGTCATTTTATTAAGAATTTTTGAAATAACTGATCGAATGAAATATATGAAAGAAAAAGTACAATGTTAACTCGAGCTGATAAAAGCAATGAGCAATAGTTTCACGATTGGCATAGTTGCTATTGATTTATCTCATGTCACCACATGACATAAAAACAGGGCATATACTAATATCTTTGCTACAGGGCTGCCATTTAAAACGTCTCTTCAAACATAATGGAGTGTCACTCAAGAATTAAAAATTCTTTTTCCAGATTTCAGGAGATGAGCACTTGGGAACTGCGTTCTCTGTCGATATTTACGAAAACAAAGCAGTTGATGATTTGTCTGAATTGCTTGGCAAATTTCAAAACAGGAAATTTCGCAACGGAAAGGAGACTTTTTATAACAAAGGTAAGCACAATGTATGGAAGAAAACAATGATCATATTTCTAAATGGAGTGTGTTTTGTATTTAATGTTCTGCACCAAATGTTATTCAATGTTTTAAAAGAAGAAAAATAAAGAATCTGGAATGAAGGAAAATAGAAGCGTAAAACATCGCTTACCGTATACGAAAAACAGAATTATTTGTTTTATATAAACTTGAATGGCTTATTTCCATCAGTCCAGTTCATTTGTTGTTTTAATATCCTTCATTGTTTGAGCATTTAACTTTTTAAAAAAACTTAAATTTGGTCAGAAAATTAAACTTGTTTGAGAAGTGAGACTACAACACTGAATACGACCTAATTTGGCATTTCAACTGGAAAGTTTTGCAGTTGCATTTCGTATGTGTTTAAAAGAATGTATAACTAATTATCAAAGTCGAGTGTGAATTTAGAGAGAAAAAGTAGATAGGACAAATAAAGCAGGAAATAAATTAAAAATATTCGCAATCAACTGAAAGCAAATATAGTTAAATTCAACTTTTTACTTTTGCTGAAACACTGAATGAAATTTCTAGATTCTAAATATATTTTCAAATATTAAAGACAATTCATCACAATATGCTAATTTATATATATATGACTGGCATGCAATTTTATTACTATAATAAAAAAAAGTCTAATTCGTGAAACAGCATATCACTTAATGTATAAATTTCAAGATGATAACGAAATTCTATGCTTTATTCTCGTGGCATTAGCAAGTTTATACCGGCGTAAATGCTAAATCTTTCATTTTCATTATGATGATAAAGTAATGTGAATGCTGTGGCATATCAATGTCATGAATCCAATTCTATATAGATTCAATATTTTGGAATCATTTCTCCCTTTTCATAATGACTGACTATTGGTTAAATATTTTCGTTTTGTTTTCACCTTTCTTTGCTTTTTAAATATTTTCGTTAAATGATATATTGTGATAACATTTTCATGGCATCTGCATTCAGTACATTTTATAAATATAATGTCCATTTACTGCTTTTAAACGGATTAAAGAAGAACTTTTCTTGCCCGTTTTGTTCAGAATTATCCGATTACTTTAGCCATGCACTTACAACGTAGTAAGTTCTACCTAAATACATGGCTTCTGAAAAGTTATATATATATATATATATATATATATATATATATATATATATAACAGTCACGTTTATTTAATTATGGCGACACATGAATAGATTTAGCATGATTTCAAAATGAAAAGTTTCTGCATAGAGTACTGCTTTGTTACCCGAAAATAACAAAACACTATAAAATTATACATTGAAAAAAAAACTAAATCTTAAAATAAGCGGATCAAAAGGAAAGCAACAAGATTTAAACTAAAAATAGTCATAAACATTCAATATATAACAGTTTGATAATGAACAAAATATCCTCCATGAGCTCAGTTATTCTTATTTATTTATTAAAATTACACTGTTAAACTAGAAGTAATTTTAATAAATGAAATGGTAATAATTATCGTTAAAAATAATAATATATTGAATCCAATAACTTCAAAAGAAAAATTTCGAAATAAACAGCACGCACGCTTCACCATTTCGCATTAGCATATTCATTACTTTTTAAGTGAATTCTTTTTTGATTGATTGCATCACAGTCAAATGAACGAATGACTTCATAATTTCTTCATTTACAATCCCCGAGGATTCAAAATATAGACGCATTTAAACTAACAAAAGCAATTCAAAAATAAACACAACTTTTTTTTTCAATTTTAAGTATTAGCACCTAATTAACAAAAATAAAGCAGAATTACTGAAAAAAAAAATGTAGTATTTCGTTAATAGGCAATTCAAGGTAAGCGAAAAAAATTCGAAATATCTTCGAATTAAAATCAAATCAGCCAAATTATGAGGTCCTAAAACCAAAACCAAAACAATTCTATTGTTACAACAAAATGTCTCGGAGGCTGTAATTTGTATAATCCTACAGAATTCTTTCCAAAGAGGATTTTTAAAGATAGTGTTTGATATAGAAGTAGCAAATAAACTCACCTGGATGATTTTCAGTACAAATCCAAAAAGAAAAAAAAAGAACTGAACAAAGCTTTTGAAAAAATGACGCTCAATCCCACCGGAAAAAGCAGGCGAACGCACTCGCGGCGTCCGTACACGTAAAAGTAGCCGAACGACTGTCGGAAAACAGCTGGACGGCAGGATTGTTTCTCTCGCTACCTGGATGACCTGAGCGACTGTTTGCCAATGAGAAGTCAGACAGCCAATTGCTTCAAGTCCTCACCAGGGGTCGCTTTTCTCTACTCGCAAAAATCGACAGAGGCACCGACTGAGAACTGAAGCTTTGTTGAGAGGCAATGATAGATTGTGCATTACAGTCGTGGGCTTAACGTAACTTACTTTACATTGAGCAATGATGCTTCACGGCATAATTTAACAAATAATAATTATTAGATTTTTTTTTTATTAAATCTAAATAGGTTTTGACAAAGAAATTACTGTTAAGCAGATACTAATTGTAATTAAAACTCGAATTTCAAAATATATTTTCTTGCTTATATTTCTTATTGTCCTTTTTCTCCTTAATAATATATGTATGTAATTATGTTGACAAGGCCGTCTCAACAAATTTGAGCACTTTGGGCAAGAGTAATTTGGCGCCCTATTAAAACTGCAAAAAGAAATTTGAGATTCTGGGGAAAATTGAGATAGAAATAACTTGTAATTATAAAAACAATTTAGAAGCAAAAATCATTTGGTTTTTGATTAAAGTCTTGTGATTATGCAAATCAGAGCCTTTTCAAAATAGGATTTCGTAAACCAACTTACTACTCTGCTAAAAGGAAAAATTTATCACGATATTAAAAATAGAGGCAGAAGTTCGTCGATGGGCGGGGTGCAAGCACAATTTCTCTAATTTGGCTTCAAAATAACTCAGAATAATTAATTTTGCATTTAATTAAAGAAAATTATTATTTAGCTTTTATCGTTCAGATGCTGACATTTCTCTCATTGCTGAAAATTTGCAAAGTATTTTGAAAAGGAAAAAAAAAAAAAGACTCAATTTCTTTTATTGGTCATCAAAAGATTGTCAATGTTTGAGTCTATTTTTATGAGACCTTTGATGTCTAATTCTAGAAAAAGTATGGTTATATTTCATTCTAAACTCTAGCATATAGATAAAAACATAGGTTGAAACAATGATTACATAAATTTGTTGTAGCATAATCAATAAAATATTTAATCAAAAAATAACGAGTAATACGTTTTTAACTACTTTGAATTTAGTTCAAATTTGACACAGTTCTTAATCTTTTGGATCTTTTTTTTAATACTTATAAAACGTTTCAGTTACAACAAAAATAAATTAATCTAACAGAACTACAGTAATTTATAAATGCCTAATATTGGATAATGATAACATAAGCAAATTAGTACTACGATTAAATCTAAAAATAGTTCGTTTTTGTTCATTTTCTTGAAAGTAAACAATGCTTCTATAACGAAAGGAATTAATGTATAAGGCACAATCGACGCAAGGGGAAGCACGGAAAAATAAATATATTAAGTCATAATTCCAATTCAAAAGAAAGAAAAAAGATCCTTTACCTTTGACAGATACCGTGAAGAATTTTTGAGCTCCCTTCGTTTCAAGCTAGAACTTTTAATTTCTCATGGATTCTTTCTTGTCTTCACACCCACTTCTAAAAGCTTTGTTTTACTAATTCGGAATGCTTCACACTCGTGTGTCTTTTAGCGTAATCGGCGTCAAAGCATGCTTGGGAAAAAAGAATACATTCAACTTTGTATCGATTGCGCAGGAATGATATGGCATGCTAAATGAACAAATGCATGCTTTCATCGTGGAGGCCATAAAAGCATACATTTATAGTGGAGGCTATATTCAAAAAAATCCCCCCCCCGAAAAAAACTTTATAGAAAACCAGAATAATTAATAAAAAAAATATTCGATGTTTTAGCCAAAAGTCGATTTTTTTCATAGCGTAGTCACCTATCTGAAATAATTTTTAAATAAGGGTTGCAATAAGGAGCAAGAATTCAGATGTTTCTAATCAGAGGCACTCAACTGACTATTATTCGGAAATGAATAAATACAGAATACGAAACAAATACGATAATGTTTGTTAAGAAGGCTGGAGAAAATATTTTGTAAATTTATATACAAATTGATTTTTTTATGTAATGCTTATAAAAGTGTGAAAAATATACAAACATTAAATTTTCCATGTTAAGTCTAAATATATATATAAATGTGTATATTTAAACTTAAAAAATTAATACATTTTATTCAAAAACAGTTAAATCTTTAATATAAACTCCCCTATCTTGACTCTTTGGTACGTGTTCTTATAGTTAAGGGCTTTTTCCCTCGAATTTATTTCAAGTTAATACCCCCCCCCCACACACACACGAATGAGTGTTTTTCCGTCAGTTGCATGCACTGGTTTTTCTAAACAATAATGCATATAACAGTGAATCTGACTCGCACATCGAATTACTAAATTTTTAATTTTAAGTGAAAGTATTAAGTAACTGAAAATGTAAAAATCACTTAAAAATACCTCAATAACTGCGATACCATTTTATTATTCAGGGAATTAAAATAGTAATAACTGTCCAAAATATAAAGTGTCATCTAATTAGGTAGTTAAATAAATTCGTATGTAAAGGTGTTAATATTATATGTAAATATACTTGAATAACTATTTTATTCATCATTTTATCAAAAACTTTTATCTAAAAAATTTTTTTAAAATTTAGAAATTTCTCCGGTTGCAAAGTTATAATACTGAAGGTAAAATTTGAAAAATTTTGATGCTAATTTATTTAGAAAGGTTTAATGCATACTTGATAAGCTCTTTTGATGTTGTTAAAATGCTGCCGTATCACAAATATTTATACTTTGTCGTCGACTGCAATCGCTAATATTTCATTCATGAAATAATTGTAGCCTAATGAATTGATGATGGTGATGTCGTGTCCACTTTACAGCGGAAGAGAGGAGCAGTAGCTTCTGAGGGTAAGGACTCCTGAGTACCAGAGGGTAGAAGTCTGACCTAGCTCATATGAAGATGACACGCACAAATTAGCTTGCACGACCCCTTTTTTAGAGAGGGGTTCTTTCACACACCTCACAGATAGAACACAGGGTAAAGAGCAACCACGCCCGAACCAGGACTGGAACCCGGGATGCCCATATCGTGGAGAAGACGAGCTACCCCTAGGACAGGACGCCAGCAGCCTAATTAATTAGATTGCGAAAAACAGATATTTTACTGTTAAATAAACTTAATTTATAATTAATGCAATTTACTTAGTTTGCAGATTTATGGGTGAATTCACATAATTTGGTTAAGCAACTCTTCTTAGCATTGCATATTGTATAAGAGAATCGAGAGAAAAGAAAATTTTATTAAATGAAATTTAACTGTTAACCAGATTTTAGTCAGAGAATTCTCATAGTGAACTAAGTGAAACGAACTTACAAATTCATTACCAAGGAAGCAGCAACTGGATGAATAAAATGACAATTCTTTTTTGAACTATTCATTGTCCTATTCCTGTATAATAAAATAAAGCTTTCACTTCCCTAACAATTCTATTGACAAGTGATCGAAATAGTGGATGCAAACAATTTCTTCTTCATAAACGATGATACCATCTTATCCGAAATACAAAGAACAAGCGACATCTTATTCAATTACTATTTTAAATAAGAACTAGTTACGACATTTGAATTGGATGTCCGAAAACCCACGAAATTTACATCCATCGCAGTGAGTTCTGAGTCGGCCGACTCTTACAAAAATACGATGTCTTATTCACCGGCTACCTTGTCGGTCATACTGCCAAAAGTAGTGCAAATTATAAGCTGAATGAATCAGATGTTTGAAAATCTGCAAACCAAAAATTATCAGCAAAATGCGACATCTTATAGACTTGCCACCTTATCAATTATTTTCCCTAATGAAGTCAAACCGCTTAACCGTCATTTGCATATTTCGACTGTTTACAGTATATTAACTTTGAGATGTCTTTTAAATTATCAGATTCGTTCCAGCTCCCTGTAACCGTCTTGAGGAGAGTGAAAACGTTTGCTGACGAAACTCTCAATCTCTCAACGACGGGTGGGGGCAAACAGTTGCCGACAGGGGGCAATTGCTCCTTTTGCCCCCTGCTAACGCCGCCTCTGTCCCCTTCACATATTCCCTTTTTACATTATTGTATTCTGTGTAGTTGTTGCTTTGTTATTTTTTTTGTCCTGTATGTAAACTTAATCACCCCCCTCTTTTTTTTTTTTCTAAATAAATCTTTCCACGTATATCCATTCAACTAACAGGGAATCCTACAGATTCCAAATTCGGGGATACTCTGTGGTGAAAAGAAAAGAAAGAAGGGGAAAAAGTATGAGTGTCTTTGTTCTCCGTAACTCTTTCCTGCAAAAGTTCGCGTTAATTTCATGAGTATGCGAATAATGCAATTTTTTAGATGCGTGAAAATTGTGAATTCCTCCCAGTAGACTTGGTCCTTTAAATATCCCTTTTGCTAGAAGCGAAAGGAGTAAGATTAGGCGAGCGAGGAGGCCAAGTTGTAGAAAACAACGACCGATTATACCTTCTTCAATAAAAGGACTCACTGAAGAATTCACCTGTTCAAAAAAAAAATTTTTTTTTTAAAGCCAAAGATCTAAGTTGCTGTGAAACTATACTATACTGTAACTTTTGCAGAGAGCAATCACGCTTGATGGATTTTCTGTTACTCAGACATGGCAGTAGAGAGTATTCACTTGGTCATTTAAATGAAAGTGGGCCTCATCCGTCCACATAATATTCACAGCCAAGCGGCTTCGACTTCCATTCAAGCAAGGAACTGCCGCCCAAATGTTTCTAGGATTCCAGCATTATTGTAGGAGAACTCATGAAGATTATGGATTTATACAACAACCCAGAATTCGCCTCATCACTTTCAAACAATCGAACAGGGCACGCCAATAGCACAAGAAGTAGTTGATTGACTAGCAACATCATGTGGAGATTCTCTACGTCCGCCAAAGTCACATCTACTGCATTGTACCATGTATCTGCACTGTACCACCTACTGCACTGTTCTACTTGTTAAAATACCCGGCTACTCGGCTCTCAAATTTTATCAAACAGAGTGATGTGTGTCATTGTTCCATGGTATATCCTCACTGGCGTTCTTTTCATTTTGATAAAAAAGAAATTTCTCTAATAGAATTTTGTCCTTTAGCATCAGCATTATGCAACAACCAAATGAATACTGTCATCTGTGCATTACACGTCTTGCATATTAAATTAGGAATTAAATCCGTCAAAGCTTTGACTATCTATCGGTCTATCATAAGCATTAAACACGATAATTCAAAACCGCAATGACTTAAATACATGAAACTTGGTATGGCATCTTGTGACTTCAGATGTCGTTATGTATCAGATTTTAATCTCATATCAGTCAGAAAAAGAAAAAAAAAATACGCTTTCTGTTTTCTAGTACTTGTGTATTAACCGTGTCCTAGTGATTTATCACCAATGATAGCAGGCTAATTCACCCTTTCATAAATACTGTTCGCCAATGGCATGCGTTTAGTAACACATAAGTACATTTATTAGAGAATACGGGAGAAAGTTTAGGCGAGACCACTCTCCCTGATTCAGTTGAAAGTATATGTAATTCCTAAGTACAGACAGTTGTATATTTTAGAGACTGAAAGACAGCAATTAAAGAGACAAAGAACCTTACTCTTGAAAGATCCACATTTAATAGTCTATGATTTAAAAACTGGTTTTGGCAAATCTTGCAACTTTTTAAATTAATTTCGGTTTCAGTTACAGTTATGGAAAATGCCAATAGAACGAGGAATTATTTTTGCTTGTGTTCGAAAAGCATATTAGTATCAGATGGAATGAGTAGTACTCGAAAGAATCGCTAATATTGGATTAATAATTTCTAACATCGGAAATATTATTTTGCGAATAACTAATTACAATCTTATACCATTGCACAGACTTTTATATTTTTATCATAAAAAATAGCAATGCGCTTATTTATTCCTGTTCATTTTTCCAACAAGAGCATGATAAAACTTGCACATCTCAGTCATAATGCTACTTCTATGTCCCATTATGTTCACCTCTGTTAATGAACTAACAGCGGCCCGGGATAGCCGGCTAAGTAGGGCGGTGGATTTGCCTCCCATGAGTTGTGAGTTCGAACCCAGCCGGCCGAAGATTCTCCGTGTACATGGCGGCTGGTGCACGTTTAAATCTGTCGTAAACACAAAGTCATCTAAGTCGAGACATTACCATTGGGGGCACTGGATCAGAGGTCATCGTTCTCTGATTCAGGTCTAAATTGTTACAAATGATGATAATTATGATGAATGGTGGACGAGTGAATGAAATGTAGGAATGAAGTCTGCCTCGTGAAAAGGGCTGTGACGCATGAGTAGCTAAAGCTTACTTTTGGCCCTAAATGGCGCTACTGAAACAAGAGACGCAAAAAGACTTAAAATCACTAACTTCGTCAGCGGGCTTGTCTATGACAAATCCCATAAGCAACAACAACAATGTTTGTTTTTATATGTTTTTCAGTGCACTAGCTTACAGACAGAGGTATGAATTAAAAAAATGTTCGGGGTGAGATTTAATATAATAGTAGTACTCCTTCAAGATGTTCCAGACATAGCACTCGTTAAGAGATTAGCTTAGCATCCATGCAAGAAGAACTCGATCCTGGGGTAGCTTTATTTCATTATCTTTGAAAATTATTTCAAATTAAATTGATAACTTATAAATAATTTCATTTAATATCTTATTCATTCTCATGTAAAAATAAAAGTTCATTCGCTTAATATTTGAATTAGAATTTATTAATTATTTTTCAAGTTATCCTTATTATTAAACATAGTTATTTCATTTTTTATAATTAAAAATTAATATTTACTATATTTATTTTAATTTAAAACTATATTTTTAAACAGAAAAAATAATTATAAATTTAACTTTAATTGTGATAAATATTTCCTACAGTGACTCACATCAAAAAAAATTTTTTTTGTCAGTAATTCTAGGTATTTATTCTTCGTTTATATATCTTTCCTCGTCCATTTACATTGCTCTATGAGAAATTAAACCTGAGAGCCAGTGCAATACAATTATTTTTAATTCACAAGCCTTGATTACAGGCGATTGCACTTTTAAATCCCAGATTGGATGCTTCACTATACAATGATTCTATCTTGATTTCATTTTAATTATCCAATACATTAACATCATCTGTATTCATAAACATTTTCCTTCAGAAAACTTTAAATAAAACTAGATTATGTTGAATAAATTAAAGAATGATATAAAACTCTGCATTCGCAACAAAATCTGAGAAAAACTGGCACGTTTTCTCAGCGTTTCTAAAGCAACAGAACAAAGCAAATATTTTATTTTCCGATTGTGCAAAAATGATCTGAGGTATCAAGTTATTTTGTTTTCATTCATGTTTAATACTCTCAAAATCCGCGGCTTGATTGTAAACAGAATTGAACACGTAGCAACAAAGGCTGTTATTCCCTGAATGCCGGAAGATTGCAGTTAAAGGATGCCAAAAAAATTGTGAGCTTGAAATAAGACGTACGGGTGATTTTGGTTCACCGTTGATGTAAGCTTATGTGATAAAAGGAAATGGTACGTAATGTTTGGTTCGACAATTTTTGAATTCTTTTAAAGGTCCATTCGGTAAACGGAATATTTTGAGCACTTTATCAAGATGCGAGTGGCGTCATGCATTTCATCGGAACTATCACATAATGGGATGGTGGATAAGTTGAATTTGCGATAAGGATCATTTGCTTATTAGATGTGCTGTGGTTCGATTCTGTCTTCTATTTCGAGATGGGTTTGCGATGAGACAATAGTTGAGATGTTTCCACATGAATCTCTGCATTTGCTTCGATAATAGCTTCCGGTTGTAATTTGAATGCACCTTTCACATTTCCTTGCACCTTTTCACATAGATATTTTCTGTAGAAATCGAGTCTATAAATGTTGATTGATCCTTTACAAGAGAATCGGTTTCTTCGTTTCAAAGGAGTTCTGAATGAGGAACTAATAAAAAAAAATTTTTTTTAAGCTTAGGAATTTTTGAAATGAACTGTTGCATGACAAACGAAAGATGATATTTTGAGGCGAAGTTTTTAGGCCGAATGACTAGAAGTATCGATATCCTTGCAAGGAATGAATAGATCTTCAAATGTTTAACATATCAGCTAAGACTTTTGACTTGAAAATAGAATTTAATTAATGAATACGATAATAATTTTTTTGATAAACCTGCGATCGAGGGGATGGATTTCGAATCATCAATGGCTATGATTAAATGATTTGGAAATGGGATTCGGATGCCAGCTCAGTGAAGCTAGCTGCAATGACTGAAGCTGGAATTTCTAATTTCAAAAATTGAACTCGTCTACTGAAATGCTGAGGTTTTCACCTCTCGTCATATTCGATTTACTTTCGCCCGATTCGGTGCCTATAACTTTTGGCTTACAAAACAAAACACGTGTGAATATTGCCACTTGTTCCAATCAAAGCATATGAAAAAAAAAAAAAAAAATGCTGATAAAACCGGAAGACCTCGGAGCCCACCGCTCCTTGTGAACGCACCCAATAATACTTTTTTTTTTCGCAGGTGAAAAGAAAATGAAAATATAAAGAGCTATTTGGTTAAATTTATCCTCGGAATTATAAAATAATTTATACGCAATTGCGAAGTTGCGTGAAACAATCAAAGGTTGAATCCACTGCTTGTCCGACGCGCGCACTTTCTGCGTTCGCGCAGATGTGAATGTAATCCTTCAAAAACACAACAATTTAAATGAGCGAAATTTTAATTGGGGTGCTATCGCGATGATTACACATATATATCGAATTCTGGATTTCAGTTGGAGAGAAGAAATTGCCCAAAACGGATACTTGGCTTTCTTTATTACGCCTCGAAGCACGCGTGATATTATGTCATAGTACGAAAATGGGTGGACACCCTACCATCTAGTGGTCCTGATCTTGCTCCGTAATTTCCAAGCGTGCCTTTATTAAGGAGTATACGAGAAAGTCTAAGGAGGACCACCTTCTATTAACTCTTTCCAGTTTTTTCTTTTCCAAAATGAAGATAATTTAGGGCTCCAATGAGTCAAATAAAGTATAAATAGCTGTATTTTGCTAAAATAAAAACAAAAATTAACTATAAGCGCAATTTTTGAGGAGGGTCATATGTACTCCAGTGATCTTTTTAAATGGAACACGTGTCCCATTGGGGTTGAGGTGACCATATAAAATGCAGCGAGTCTCTAGTTTCTATTGCAAGAAAATTCTTACCAATTACATATCCAACATTATTCATGACATTTCTATGTATGATACATTGCAAAACAGATTTTGCAGACGCAACTTTAAGCCTGGCACATACAGTTTTCGTTCGGTTTTCTTTTTTACTAAGATGTAGTTAAAAATTTCACTAACTATTGAACAGAAAACTATTGGGGCATGCATTTCAATAAATTCCTCACTTACTTATCCCTTTGGATGATTTAAAAATATCAGCGGGACATACATGTCACGGTGCAGCCCAAAAGGTTAACATAAAATACCCACCTACATTATAACGATATTGTCCGCCATTCAGAATATCGAATAACATCGCGAAGAAATCATACAATATTGTGTGCTAATAGCTATGACGAATCATTAGAATATGCACAAAATGATTGGCAAATAACACATGTCTACCGAAATAAGCATTAATAACCTTAACTTGGTTTCAGAATTTTTAAATTCACTTTTATAGCTTTTCTTTTCTACGCCTGAGGGTTAGATTTCATACGATCCTGGAAGAAAGCAGAGACGTTCAACTCTGGAATATTAGTTGAAGCAAAGCGAAAGTAAGAGACGCATACTATTCGAATACCAAACAAAACACCCACACTTCAGAGGCTCCCAAACAAAGCATATGGAATCTATATCAAAAGAGAACGACTGCGTAGAAAGTTAGATTGTGACCTTTGAACTGTTGCGCTACAAAGTAGGAGCAATTTCCGTTTCTTTGTTCTACACAAACAATCAACAAGCTTTTGCACACTTTTTTGTCAATCGAGATGTTTCGTGATTGTTAAGATGGAATCTTATGGGGGATTTTTTGACTCATTTTCGTATGTGAAAGAAGCATTCTTGCAATTTTCGATGACAGCACACTGTTTTAATATTTTCGGAACTTATTTATCAATTAATCTATTAATATAATTATATATATTACATGAATGGCCATATCTGGTAAGAAATAAGAGAAAAAAATGATTTCAAGAGTCTGTTACATATATAGGTTGAAACCCTGTATATTAAATTAGAGCTATATGAAGAACTGGATACAGACGTAATAAGTCTTATGAAAACGTTTTGCGAAATCTGCCTGAATTCATAATATATTTATAATTTTCTATACTTTCACAATAAGGTCTTCCAATTTTCAGTTGAAAGCAATACATGTTTGCATTTGAACTGAAAATCATCACAAATTCACTTAGCTGAACTTAATAGATTTTTTTCCCTTTACGCATTATAGAGCCAATTCTTGCTAACAGGATGCATGTGAAATTATCGGATATTATACCGATAATATCCCGAAGTTATTATCGGATTAATAACTTCGGGAAGAGGAAAAGAAGTACTGTAACGGTACGAACGATCGGATCTTAAACTTGAAATTCCCTAGTTTTATTTCCCTAAAAATAAAGACAGAGAACTTTAAATTTAAGATCCAACGGTTTTTGAATAAAATGTATTCGTTTTTGAGTCTAAATGTATACATGCTCCTACGTGTAAATTTAGACGTAAAAGTACTTTTTAAATAGTTAATTTTTCATATTTTACTAAGCCATTACAAAAGAATAATTTTAGTACACACATGTATTTACAAAATATTTTCGCCTGTCACCTTAAAAAACAACAGCATCTACGTTTTCGATATTATTAGTGGTTTTGCAAACTCATTTGCATTAGATTCGCAATCCTTATTTAGGTAAGGGAGAGAAAAAAAATTGTGGTGAAAATTTTTTAAATTAATTATTCTGGATTCCTAAAAAGTGAATTTAGTTCCGACATTCATTTTATACTACATCCATTATAATGGCATACATTTCATTGAAAGTGAAATAACATCAAGACACAATCAACGTAAAGTTGAATGCGCTGTAAATAAGGAAAGCATTGATTATATATAAGGAATGCAAATAATTACATTGAAAGATAAACGAGTGAAAAGCATTCTAATTAGAACAAAATCGAGTAGCTTCGATCTTCTGTAGTGGGAGTAAAGAAAAAGAAAAATTATTTCATCAAAAGTTTTTCGACTTGAAGACGCGGCAAATAATATTTATTCTTCAGAATACTGGTGGCAAAGGTAAATGAATTCTTTTCTCTCTCTCTCTCTCTGAACTGGGACAGATTTATAAGAATAAGCATACGATTTCTTATTTCGTATTTTTTCTTATGTTGATAGAATCTTGGATATTAATTCTTTTCATATAATTATATTTTGTAGAAGCTTTCATCACTTTCAAGATAATTCGCTAATCAGGAAAACTTTTAGATAATTAATCTTTAACTGCTTGTAATTAAATGTAAAATTAATTATGTGCTATTTCGAAGCTGAATTAGGGAAATTATACTTGCCTCCTGCGTCGGAAAATTTCTATCGCCGTCTCTGTTTATGAAGAATAGAACAATCAGAATCCCGCGAAAGTTATAAAAAAAAAAATAACACTTTTTTTTTCTTCTTATTTTTGCATGCAAGTAACATCGAAAGAAATTTTCTGTTTTCATGTTCATTTCTCCCTGTTCGTGCCTCTCCTTATCAAACTTCGGTTCATCCTCCAGATCGCTAAGCTCCTTTTCACTGACACAGCTCTCCATTTGATCTTCGGCCGTTTCTCCCACTTGGCACTTGCCGTTTCCCTCAATTTTTTCTGTGACATCTGGGAAGTCTTTTTCCACTTGGACCTTGCTTTTTCCTTCAATTTCTTCTGTGACATCTGGAACGTCTTCTTCGATTTTATTACCTTGATCTTCTAAAGCTCCTTTCATTGACGAACGATCTTTCTTTAATTCTCGCTGCCCGGCTTTCATTTCTTTCGTAAAGGCTTTCATTTCTTCCGTAAAGGCTTTCATTTCTTGCAAAAGTTTATCTTGCCCAGCTCGACTATCTTCCAGCATTTTCCTTAATTCGTCTAACAAAACGCTCAGAACAAACTTTCCCGACATTTCCGCTCGAGATCTTGACAGCACAGCACACAATCAGCAGTCCTCAGTAGAGAACAACAACGACGTTTATTAAACACAAAGACACAGACGACGAATACAAAGACGACAACTATATGCAGCCGAGACGTACGCACAGGTCGGCACACTACAGCAAACAGTAGTCCACAAGTAATAATCGACCACAGCACACAAAGCGGCCAGACAGACTTCAGCAGGAGAGGGAATCCTCGGATCTTGTCTCACTGTCTCCTCGCTTTAGCTGTATCCAACTGCCGACTCACTACCACATGACTGGCTACTCCCCACACAACTTGATGCTGCTTCCACAATAGACAACAGGACTCGGTACACAGCCCAGTTCAGCAATAACTTGGCCTCCACACAACGCTGGCACTCCGCCGTTGCTTCGCTATCCTCTCAAAGACTCGTTACTTGTCTACGACTACGTTTCCGCTTCCGATCTGGTTCACTGCAGTTTGAGACTGCCGGCCTTTTATAGCTCCCGGGAGGCAGGCCGAGAATCTTCTAGGCCAATCAGGCGTATCTCGATTTCTAATGGACGGATCGTTAAAATTCTCGAAGTTTCCAGCATTATCTATTTTTTCACCAAAGGGTCGCCAAGTTTCACGCCAAGCACTGGGATCACTGGCTCGGCACCCGAGCAGCCTCCAATACAGATGATTGTAAACCAGTCTTTCCGATGATAGAAGTAACCGTGCTGAGAAGCAACTTTACAAGCTTGTAACACTATATATTAGCTGCTAAAGAAGCATACTTAATAGCCTTCCTTATATTACCTATCTTAAAATTTTTTTTATCAATAATGATATAGTGCATGAATTATTCTACTACAAGGAAATTATGGACTAAATTCCAAAAACACAATTGGTAGCAAACAAGGAAATAATATTTGTGAAACATTAAATATAACTTTTCATTCTTTTATCAATCAAATTATTATTTTACTGTGATATACCTTTAACTATTGTATAGTTTATGAATATCTTTTTCAGCCTTATTAATAAAATTAGTGCAAACTTGAAAAGTTTTGAATGTATTTAGACAGTATGAAAGTTATTTGTAAAATATACCTTATAATAAAACAATTATAATACAGTGAAGTTGTTAACACTGTAATAGTAAATATAACTAATAATTACAGTTTCAATAATCAATAACTACATTTCAGAAGGGGAAAAAAGGTAATTTTAAAAATATAAATTATAGTTTCAAGGATATTGTAACTTATTCTCAGAAGACAGAACCTATATGGAATCACAGGGATAATTAATATCTAAAATAATAAATAAACATTAAGAACACTGTTTCTTGAAAATTTTATAACTATTTAGTTATAATTTTTAACAATTCCAAATAATTACTTGTCTACAACTGAAATATATTAACAGAAAATTATTCATACAGTTTCATAATACAATTTATAAAAAATAGCAAATTATTTAAATAACAGAGATCAAATTTAATATTTAAGAAGGTAAACTTAAAATTGGAAGTAAAATTTCACTTGTGCAATAATAATTATTATAAATATTACTTATATGATTTTTCTAATTCCCAAATAACTGGTACCTCAATTTACCCCACCCCCCCTTTTCAGCATATTAAAGTATTTTTCTTAATTTGCTCTGAATCAGATTAAAAATTTTGATTTTGAAATTTTATAGCACATACACAACAACATAAATTTTAATTTTAAAAATATCTAGTAATGATGGCCTGCACTTTAATAAAATCTTTTATCTCAGAGGATGCAAAAAATCAAACATTTTGAATATTATAAAGCAAATAATCTTCTCCATTAATAAAAATGAGAATATTATGAAAATAAGATTTAAGAATAGTTTTTTGTACATTTATTTTTTACAAACAATATTTACATGCGAAAAGCAGAATCACAAACAACAAAGTTCATAACAATTTATACAAATACTTTTGAACACATTTAGGATGTCTTTTAAAATAATGTAAAGCTCTTAAATATAAGAATATAAAAATAAATTAGGGACCCTTCACAAGTTGTCATTCAAAGATCCTTATTCAATTCCATCTTTAATACTCAAAATAGTGATAAATTCTAGAAGATACATTTGGAGTTTAACATCAGCAGGTTTATTCGTAACAGAAAAACCAGGTACTCCAACTTTTTCCAAAGTAATTTGCTGATCACTGACCTATAAATTAAAAAATGTTAACATATTTCAAATAAAAAAATTACTGAAAATGAATTTTAAGCATTGCAGAATATAAATCAAAGCATCTAAAAACTTGAAGAAAAGCTTTTTTTTAAAACTTGTACAGATATTAACAGAATTTAAATTTATTTGTGGACTGGTTCAATAATCCAGATTTACTTCCTGGCCAGATTTAACTAGCCTTCTTGGCTCTAATCACTGAACTAATTATTTTATTCCCCTATCCTATTAAGTCGTGTCATACCTATGGATAATTTGATCCCTATAGCAAGAAAACAACAGGAACTCTAAATAGCTAGTTAAAATTACAGCCTTCAACAATGAAAGAAAATCATTCAATCAAATACTTAATGAAATAATGGAAATGATTTTTGGTTTTATTCACAACAATGAAAATATCATTGTGAAATACACTTTAAAATATTTTTTTAAAGTTGATTAAATCTAGACTAAAAAAAATCTATAATAATTTAATTCAATCTAGATTTAAAACAATGTAAACTATATTAATATCATTGAAAAGTTAATTTTTTGGACTTCAAAAGGTGTAAAAATAATTTTTGAGAGGGAATATTTTTAGAAGTTATCACAAGAAAATACCAAAGTCTAATTAAAAAAATAATTAAAATTTTAATTCAATTTTTTTGTGGAAAAAGTGCTCATTTCCACCCTCCAAGGTATACATGTGTCAAATTTCGTAGCTGTAGATGAAACAGTCTGGTTCAGGCCTGTGCAACACATGTCATCTTTATTATTAGTAGAGATATTTTACAACATAATATGAATACGCACAATTAAGCTTTCATCTACCAGCGCACACACAAGGCCCCCCCCCCATCTATTCTCTTTTGTTTAAAAAATTTCAAAATTTATGAAAGTTAAAACCTGTTATTTCCTACAGCTTTATGATGAAACTAGAAGAAGATTAAAACAGCAAAAATCAATAAAACAATGTATCTCAATTTTTACCAGAGTTTTGGGAGTCAAACTGACTTCCCATATGAAATACATAAAATGTTATGGCTATGACAACTTACAACCATGAGAAATTTAGAGATCTTCACAAAAGTAGTATGACTAATAGTGAAAACAATGATAGCTCAGACTCAAAAATTAATGAAACTCGGGAAAGTGATCATAATGCAAAATTGGAATAAAACATAGATTCTGAATACTCTAGAAAATCTCATCAAAAGACTTTTCTGCTCATGAAAAAAAGTTGTATGCTTAAGCTTCTTTCTGCAAAATTTTAAAATGTAAACTCTACATAAAATATAGATTTTCTTATTCTTTAAATATTTTTTACAGAGAAAAATATTCACTTTATGAAAACGGTGAAAAAGGAAATGAATACAGAAAAGAAGGGGAGGGGGGACAAATTCAATTTTAGTTTTTCTTATCAAATATTGCATGTGTCTTAAATGGAGCATATTTGCATTAAAAAATATTCATACCCTCTGTGCAGATTTTATTTTTATACTAACAGCCAATAAGATATGGAATAAGTACGAATGAATTTGAGATCAAAATGATCCTGTGCATGTGCTAATGTTCAGAAAATGGATGCATGTGCTAAAGGGTTAAAAAAAAGTTCAAATCAAGTATTAAAATACCTAATGGAAAAATAAGTAACATCACACAATAAAGAGATTTTTCTTAAAATTTCATGGAGATATTAGCTTAATAAGAATACACAGTTCACGGTTCATGTGACTAATGCAACAATTGGAAAGATTTTAACAAGCTATAATATGACAAATTATTCTAAAATAATCTCTGAGAAAAACCTTTTATCCTTATATTTTAATTAACATTAATCAGTATAACATATCTATACAGAAATTATTTTAAACAAAAATTATTTAAAAAATTAAATTTTTAGCATTATGACTAACTTAATTTAGTTAACATATAAAAAAATAGTTTAACTTCAAGACTAGGTTTTTCTGAATTTTTAAAATTAAAAAATCTGTAATTAATAACAATGATACATGGAAATGTTAAGTTTGAACAGCTTTTGACTTATTAATAATCGACAATAATCATTTATTGATATTTCATTATTTCAGTGGTGTGACTAATGTAACAATCTAATCTTCTGTAATAAAACATTTAAAAATGAAAAATGGTATATTCAATTTTAATACAAATGAAGCCCTTTCTTAAATTTTTATAGAGGGCATTAATGCCTTTTCTGGTTCCTTATTTAATGGATAATGGCAAATTTCCACCAAGTCTTGAGAAAAAAAATTTCTGGACCATTTGAACATCACATGCAAAAACCTTATTTTGCACATTTCTGACTTTACATTGTATGCTATTATTCACACTACATATTTTTTCCTTGGCCCTTTATAACGACACAAAGCAGTGCAGTTATGGTGCATTAGAAAACAGCAATGCTGTTCTTTATTGATTTTCAAATGTGCTGATACCCTATCTGATTAAATTATGATCTTTCTTTTCAAATTCAGGTTTATTTTTTAAATATCTTCAATTATTTGTTAACTGAACATTTGTTGCTACATACTCGCCATAACACTTGGCGCTATTCAAATGGGTACCAGCACATCAGATTCAACAGCTAATACATCACCACTCAACAGCCTTATCGTTCATCTCACCTCCAACTCACTGGAGGGAGAGTATTGTGGTGAAGCTTATAAGCCAGCTAACAGTTACGGGACACAAGTAATTACTTTTATCTTGTAGTCTTGTTACTTGGCTGCGAACCACAAGGTCCGCAGGTTCTATTCCACCCAAAGCCAACTTCCACAAGAATAAATCAGCTTGATTTAGATATTATGAATTGTAGAAGGCTGGTATACGACAACAGTAGCAACTTTAAAGGGAAATATAAAGATGTACAAATTAGAATAATTGCTCTATATCCTCTTGCAATTTATTGCCTTGCATATCACATACTTTTAATTTATTAATTTATGATGCCACTTCCAGCAGTATATATTGTAAATTCTTTTAGGATATTTCAATTTTTATATTGCTTTTTTTAAATTATACAAAAGAATGGGAAATTCTTTGGAAAATACTGATACTGATGGAAAAATACTGATAATACAGTGAATCCGAAACTAAAAGTCTGTGGAATTCAATACAAGGAATGGCCTTTATTGTATGTTTAATAGCATGGTTTAAAATATTGTTCAAAATTAACACTATCAATAAACTATTTCAAACAAAAACAATTGTTCCTGGTTGATTTAATTTAATTTAGTCGATAAAATTAAAACTGAAATAAAATTTAGCACATTTTTAGATGAAGCAAAAATGATAGCATGCAATTTGAGTATTTCAGAACATTTTTCTGAAAAAACTGTTCGAAAAAGAAAAAGATTATATTCTAAAATAGCAGAAGATTAAGATATAGAAAAATCAACTGAGGAATTTAAATGATATTTTTTAATACTGTAATTGATATTGTTATTGTACAGAGAGAAGATATATTTTAAAATATTTCAAATTAATTTATGTTATTCTAAATTAATTATTTCAACTATTAATTTAGAAAAACATAGATAAGAAAAATATTCCAAAAATTTTGTAAAGTTTTATAACAATGATGTTCATGAAAACTTAATCTAGGAAATTGGTTTACTATGGGATTCGATTTCGAATAAAATGGATATAAATAATGCGCAGGACATATTGTAATAAAAACTAAATTATTATTTCTAAATGTATTAACTGTGTTAAAACTTTTCTTTATATTGCGAGTTACTGCTGAGAGTGCTCTTTTAGTAAATTAAAATTAATTAAGAATGGTTTTCGATCAATCATGTGTGCAGAACGCTTAAATGCATTTGCTATATTAAACATCAAAAAAAAAAAAAAAAAAGAACAAAAACAAAATCATACATTATATATAAACATGCAATAGTAATATATGCTTAGTTGTAATTTTTTTTTTTTTTTTACATTTTACAAAAAAATTTAAAGTCTTGAATTATTTCTTGCACCCAGGCCCCTTTATAGAGAAGGTAGGCTTTTAGAATAAGTGATCTCTTCATTTAAAAATATTATGTACTAGTTCTAATGCTTCACAAGTGATAAAAATTGAAAAATTCATTTATTTATCAGGCTAATGTCAATATTTAAAGAGTGGATAAAAACACAGTCCATTTTTTAGTTCAGGAACTAGGTATTATATTTCTGTTACCTACAAAATTTTAAGCAAATCACTTGAGAAGTCTATAAACTAAAAGATTTTTGCTTTATACCTCTTTTTAGCCAAATAAATAAAATACTTTTTTTAAAAAAATTTTGTCATTTAACTAAGCATAATTTGGTTTCATACAAGTTTTTTCAGTGCAAAAATTCAAAAATATAGCTATTTTAAAACATTTTTTTTTAATCTCAAATATAGTTACATTTCTTAAAATAATTTAAAATTTTTAAAATTCCAATGCTGAATGACTTAACTAAAACCTTATAAAATTTATAAGCATGTTCCAATTCAACATGCAAGTTTTTTTTTTTTTTTTTTGTTGTTAATTGCAGTTGATATAAATTTTTATTTCAGGTTAGAGCTCAAAATTAGGTAAGATGACAGGTGCATAGTGTGAAGAATGGAACAGATGCAAGACTTCTAATATGGAGTAAATTAATATCAATCAAAATTAAAAATACTTTGCTGGTGGAAGTACGAATAAACCATCTTAATGAAATTTTTCATGCAAAATCTTGTCTAACCAAGTTGATCATAAACAACAATAATCATAGTAAAAATTAAGAGCATTTCCCAAGAGGAAAAACAATTCATTGCCTCATTTTGCAATATTTACTCTGTTTTTATCAGCTTTAAAATAATATAATATTAAAATTTTATTTATAAATATCATTTAAAGTACTGAAACTCTTATAGTAATTAGGAATGCAAACAGAATACGTTGCTTGTAAATGCCTGATATCAATACTATATTATGTGCTAACTGTCTACAAAACTACAAACATTTTCAAATATTCCTTATTCACAGTTATATATAAAAAAAATTATAGTTTTGAAAGACCTTTATTAAGATTCAAGCATTTAAATTAATATACTGTCATCAATTTAACCAATCTTCTTTTATTAACAATGTTTGCTCAGTATAAATTTTCAAAAATGACATTTTCTTTCGGCTAAGCAGAGACAAACTTTTATTTCGTTGCTGAATTTGCGATTGAAAAAAAGTTTCTAACCTAAGACCAAATGTTGTATTTTTAGAAGTATAAATGCATATAATCTGATAATTAAATAGACAGAATAAAATTCTTACTTAATTTGCATCTTATAATAAATTGGGAAAATAAATTCAAGTTAAATTTTAAGTTTTTATTAATTAGGTTCAATTTTTTGAAATAGGGGCATTTTTGGCACTAAGCTAAGAAATTCTGGTCTTTATGACACAATATAATTTAAACAAATTAAAAGTCAGTATACACAAGAAAATATTGTTTACTTAAAGAGGAAAATTTTAAATATAAAAAAAAATCACATGAAATATAAAATGAATTATAAACATATTGTGTCATAAAATTTATGCTTAGAAATTTTTGACAATTGAAGGTACACAAAGAATAATAACAAATAAAAAGAACAAGAAAAATCTTACCGTCTGATCCAATTCCATAATTATTTTCATATCTAAAAGATTCAGTTCATTCTCATTATGCTTGTCTGCAGCCTAGTATTAAAAAATAATTTGCTATCAGAAAAAGCTACAGTAACACAAACACCTATAAATAATCAATGCAAGAATTTTTGTTTGGAAGAATTAAACAAATATTCATATGATTTGTATTAAGAGTCTCAAAATCAATATCAAACCAATTTAGCAATAAGTATTCTCATTATGTATGAAATATAATGCATTTAATTGAAAAGGTCATAAAAATTTTAGATTTAAGATTTAGATTTTTAAAATAATTCCATACTTTAGACATGAGATGCATTGTTTGAATTTATTTTGTGTGACTGTTACATTTATCTTACTACATACTGATGACTTACAAAATTTTTAAATTTATTTGAAATTGTTTTAAATTTTTTTTATTACCACCTTTTAAATTTATTTACTTTTTAGTCACCTTTAACGACCACCTGAAGTATTGATTTAATTTCAATTCAATTCTTTAGAAATAGTATGTCTACAATTCCAACAAATTGTTAGTCATTAAAACTATATTACTTTAATTGTTTATGCCCTGTTCATTTTGTATAAGAAATTCTCTAATGGAAATCAATTTTGTGGTAGTGTAAATTGAGTTTTTTTATTGCCCTGTGAACTACACAGAATCTTTCTTTCTTAGTTTTCAATAATAAAGCGATAAAATAATGAAAACGATTTGAATTTTAAGGAGATAATGTAAAAAATTTAAAAAAAAAAAATTAAATTGTTAAAGTTTAGAGAGAATTTGCATGACTAAACTTTAAAATGAGGTAAAATTAATTTTTATGCTAAAATATTTTCAGAAGTTATTGAGGAACAACACCAAAATTCAGATTAGTTTTTTATTATTTAAAATTCTAATTAAAACTTCAAAAAAATTGCTCTGAGGAGTACATTTCCATTCTCTAAAGTATATATGTGTTAAATTTATTAGCTGTAGATCAAATGGCTTGATCTGTAAAACACCAACAAACATGCATTCATCTTTATTAATAGTAAAAATTCATTTAAATTATTTTAATAAATTATGTATTACTTATAAAAATGATTGAAAATTAAAAATAAAACTGCCATTTTGAATTAAAAAATTATTTTCTCTTATCGTATTCATCTTTAGATCAAAATTTTCAATAAATGATATTTTTAATATGATCCTATCAGCTGCAGTTTAATGAAATCCCAATATAATATTTTTTTAAATCTAATTTAATTTTGTAATATAAGGTTCAAATAAATATAGAAATAAAGATCACCAAATGCATGCATATAATCATTTTTGAATGAATTATAAAGAAATATGATTTTTATTTAACATATTTCAGTTTTCTTTAATTAAGAATAGGAAGAAAATGAATTAAATGCCTCACAGAAAAATTCTCAGTTCTCAGTACCTCAAGTTCAGCCATTTGCCTTGCTCTGAGTACTTCTGCATTCCTAGGATTCACCCTAATTTCATTTGCTAATGCTTCTTTATGGCGCTCGATCATTTTCTCTTTTATAGCTATTTAAATGAAATTTTTTTTAAATGCTTGTAAGTTTTCAAAAAATAAGAAGTTAAGTTTTTCAATAAAAAGGCTACTTTTAAGTTACACAATAAAACTTTTACAAACTTTCAACCAAAGGCAAAACTTATTTCAAATTTTAAAAACATTCTGTAGATTAGAATATCATTATTTGATAATTTCAAATTTTTAAAAAAATTTTTGCAACAATCTACTATAATGTGATAAAAATTTTCTCCATACACTAAAGTAGATAATATTTTACAATATTCTTTTTTCAAGCAGCAACAAATTAAGACTATTTTTGTTGGTATATTTCTAAAAAAAATACATATACAAAAAAATTTATTACTATGAAATTATTTTTACAACAAGTGAAGAAACATAAAGAAAAATTACTATTAAAAATAAATTTGAAAGTAAAATTGATTTATGATAAATTTTGATTCTTCATGATCACAGTTGCTCTTTTAATTGACTTGATTCGTTTAAGTTATTCAAATTATTAATTATGAAGATAATTCTTCAGTACACGACATGATAAAATTCTAAAACTATTAAATCTAACCTATGAATGCTAAATTATCTGTAGAATGAGAAAATAATTTAAGAAAAGTTAAAATGTACTATATTCTTGAATTGCATGTGTCAGATGTAATATGCTGAAATCCTTGGGCTTTATATAAACTATAATTTTGCAGTTACATAATCATGAACTTTTATTCCACAGTTATTTTAATCTTGTTTTTAACATAATTAATATTAATGCTTAATTTATCATAAAGATTAAATTTCAATTTAAAATTTTTTTATTTATATTAAAACGATAAGATAAATGTGAAGTAAAATTTCAATTCTTAAAAAACACATTGAAAAAGGAGTAGAAAATCCTTTAAAAGGCTTTGCCCATAGATTAATAAAAATTTTAAAAATATAGAGAAATTCCAAAAATAAAGTCCACCTTCATTCATTTGCATTACCTCAAAAATAGAGTAAAAAAAATCAAAATAACTACATTTAAATTTTGAAATCATGCTAGTTGAAGGTATAGGCTATTTACAACCAATTTAGGAGTTTGGGACTGCATATTAATTTCTTAAACAAAACAAAATGAAAACAATTGAAAACCATTGACTAAGCCGGGGGTGGGCAGACTTTTCCAAGATACAAGCTATTTCTAATTTTCTTTAGGTGTTGTGGTCTACCCAGTGACATAGGTATAGTGAGCTAAAAAAAGTTATACAATATTTATTATAACTTAATAAATATGGAATATGTACTTACCTATATAACTACAAAAATAATAATAACCACAAATATAATAATAACAAATAATGCATTTAACATCAAATAATTCAAAATACATTAAAAAATAAATCAATTTCATCTATAGTTCTTGCAATTATAGTTTATAGAAGACTTAGGCTGCATACAGTTTGCCAATCTTGAATATCTGGGTAAATAATTATTAAGTGTGAATCTTGCACTGGATTCTAAGTGGTCATCTGCAAGATGGGAATGATATATTGTCTTAATTATATTTGTCATTTAAAATGTAGATTCACACAGGTAGGTAGAGCCAAGGAAAGAAGTTAAATGATATGCAACTTTTTTTAAATTATGATATTTTATTTTACCCATTAGGTTCCAAAAGTTATCCTTAGGTTTTACATGGTTAAAGTTAGGAACATGCTTTTAAAATGTCATTTTGAAGGGGGGAAAAACTTCATTTTACTCAAGAGATAAAGAGAATATAATAATGTTCCATAAATGTTCCTTTTAGCATGCCCATCTTAGGTCTCAGTAAAGGCAGTCACCCCAAAATGTCTTGATGGTTCACCAGTTGATCGCAATCGACTAAATGCTTATCCCAGACTAAGCAATAACTGTGAAATATAACTGCTTTATAAATATGATACCGACACTAACAGGCAAGAAATTTTACTGCAAAATAATATTACACAGGCAAATTTAATCTACTATCTACATTTTAAATCTTGGAAGAATAGACAAAATTTACCATCATGTGAATATATAAGTTTCATCCGTCTTTCTAATAAATTATTTTCAGTCATCACTTGAATGTCCTTCAAATTTTTCACAATATCAAACACAGTTTTATCAAGCAATGAATTTGCTAACTCTGACAAAAAGCTATCAGTCATTTTCTGTTGATATGTTCTGGAAAAAAAAAAAGAAAAAAATTAAATATGATTATAAAAAAAAATGCTGTAGATATAATGAAAGCAACAAAGGAAATATAGATGTCCCAACTCCATGAAGAAAAAACATGTATGTGCTTATATCACTTTTTAAAACCAAATATGAAGAGGAAGAAAAAATATTGTGTATCATATTTAGTTTGGCTAACATGTTAGGGCAATAAAATCTAGCTAGCATGTTAGGATAAAATATAAGGTGTAATCTTTAGAGAAGCTTTTTTAAATTACACCAACCATCAAAGAGTTTTGGATGATCATAAAAAATCAGAGTTACATCACTGAGTAAGAAACTGCAACAACAACAATAATAACAAAAATCAACTTTGGCAATAACACCAGAATCTTAATACTAACCCTCATATTAAATCCCATATGCTATTTATCATTTTATGACAAAAATAACCTAGTTTATGACATTTATAATGAACAGATTAGAATGCATGTCAAACGGAATATAAAATATTTTTCTGTCGGTAATGGAATATTAAAATATTGAATAATTTCTTGAGAACTTCATACAATTAAATTACTTTATACCCGCCCCCCCCCATTTTTCAAAAATTAAATGTTTATTACAAATACTTTATACAGATTATTTAAATATTTTTTTCACGATTTTATGAAACATTATAAGAACCTACATAATTAATTTACGCCTCTGATTCCAGTATGACTGATGAGAAATTCAAACTTAAAAAAAAAAGAATAAACATAATCTTAGCGGCCAATTTTGCATTAAATACTTACTCAGGTAATTTGTTACATAATAGCTTTAATTCATTTAACAATATATTATGCCTCTCTTCAAGGAACTCTCGATTCATAAGATCATTTTCATCAAAAGACATTGTAGCTATTTTCTGTCAAATATTAAATCTGAGCCATGAACCGCTTTTTATGTTTTCGCCTTTAATGTATTTTGTATTGTATTGATTGTATTTTTTTTTTAAAGTCCTAAACAGAAAATTTTGCAATTTTATATTTTGGCAATTAATATACATTCCCAATGTTGAAGTTCAATTCAGTTCAGTTGTGTTTTGAGATTGATGCTCTTGCTTATCATCTCAAATTTTTTAAAGCTGTTTTGCTTTAAAATGAAGGATAAAAATAATATATGTCCAATGATCATTTATTAATCATGTTATGTCGATGCACCATTTTAACATCAGTAAATACTTTAGGAGACAATAAAATAACGCTACATTTTATATGACCACGAATATTTTACGAACAGAACAAATTTTTAAAAAAAATATAATTCTACATATGTAATGTATTTAATCCTTCATATATACCGGTGTCCCAGAAATTTGTAAATACTTTAAAAATTCATAAAAATTGAAGGAATGAGTATATTTGAATGCGGTTTGTGAAACTGTTATCTCATGAAGGGAGATTTTTTTTCATACAAAAAAAAGAAATACTTCAAAAATTTGTCGATAGAGGACGCTAAACACAAGCAAAACATACATTTCTACGGGAAAAATACTTTTATTTGCATGCAAGCAATTGTTTACATGCGTATCACACCAGTACTACAGTACTTGTTCTATGTGTCCGCCATCACCACGAATAACAGTTTGGAAGCGGAAGACAACTCTGGTAACTGCATCATACAGCATATCCGGATGAATGCATGAGATTTCGTGGCGAATGGCTTCCTTTAGCTGCACTAACGAAGGTGGCCTATGGCGGTACACCCGAGACTTAAGGTAAACCCATAGCCAAAAATCAAGGGGTGTTAAATCTGGTGAGCGTGGGGCCATTCATGTGTAAAGTGACGGCTGATTATCCGTTCTTCAGTAAAAGTTCTTCTCAAAAATGCCTTCACTTCAGTGTCGATATGAGGAGGTGCCCCGTCTTGCATGAATGTCACTGTGTCAAGGATATCGTGTTCCAATAAGGACGGTATCACTTCCTTCCGTAACATTTCCAAGTAACTTGTTCCATTAACTGAATATGTCTTCCATCCTGTTTTTTTACAGGGCTTTTCAAAGAAAAAAGGGCCTACAATAATGGATGCAGTGAAACCACACCAAACAGTAACTCGTGGTGAACGCAGGGGCTTCTCAGTGTAAGCATGTGGATTCTCATGTGCCCATATTCTACAGTTATGGGTATTAACTGCTCCATGCAAAGCAAAATGAGCCTAATCTATCCACAATATTTTCAGCAGCCATCGCTGATCATCTTCAATTTTCGCCAAAGTCCATTTTGAGAATTTCAATCTCTTATCATTTGGTATCATTTGGCTGTATCATTTGGTAAAAACTGATGTAGCGATTGCAATTTGTATAGGTACAATTGCAATACACCATGAAGGATACGGTACACCGAAATCTTTGGTATACCAGTTATTCGTGCCACTTCTCGTGCGCTACTGACTGCACTTGTAGACTGTTTCCTTAGCGTGTCCATTTGCGAAGAAACATCGGGGGTACTGACTGTGGTTAAACGAGGGGCACCACTGCGTGGCCGATGACACAAACTTCCAGTTTCTTCGAAACGGCGTACTAGGGAAACAAGTCCAGCAGGAGTGATCGGACCTGAACCTTTCTTCAATCTTTTCTGGGTCCTAAACTTTCGTAAGGCTTCAGCCGCCGATTCGTTGCTGACATAAAACAACTTTACCATAGTGCTTTATTCACCAGTGTCAAAATCTTAATAATTATGTTTTCAGAAATCTCACCCTGATTTGGGCGAGTTGCTTTACATAACTGCGCATGTTAACCTTTTTAATTTTTCATGACTCGTAATGTTACGCTTTTAGACCTTTGGACTTTGTAGACATCCCATGTTTTGATTTTATTATAAATTGATAGAGATATTTTAATTTCATGAGTATAGCGCAGCTTTAGCCAAAGATGGCTTTTGTGTCATAAAACACAAATAAACTCAAAGTTGAACTATTTCCATTGACACCAGTTTTGTGAAGATATTATTTTAAATCGTTACAGAAGTGTCTCGGTTTTATTTTATTAGGAGGATGAGTTCAACAAGACAAAGGGGACAATCAGTTATCTGCTGCTCATCCGATAGATTTTTTCTACAGAGTAGCCCTCGGATGTGATACAGTCTTTGATCCAACGAAAAATGTGTGCATTGGAAGACCTCTAACTACTACTTTTACAGGCTTTAAGACTATAGGAATGATTAAATAATGCTCACATTTTTAATCATTCCATTTTTAATCATTAACTATTTTCTGCAATTTCTGGGTTTCTACATGGTTATTTAAAAGGCTTAGTCTAAGCCCCTCCGAATTCTCACGTGCAAAAAAAGAGGACAACTCTCTTATGTACTCCATTCTCTTTTTATGCTCTTTCCTCCAGTTTTCTTCCCATTATATATATATATATATATATATATATATATATATATATATATATATATATATATATATATATATATATATATATATATATTTCTTGAGCTAATTATTTAAATACTATTTCCTAATTTTTATCTTAATTTAGCCCATATTAACTTCATTCTAAAATTTTCTTTTATTATCTGATATAATTCCCATTTTTTATTCATTTAATTCTACACGCACTCTAAAAAACTGTTGGTCTCGGCATTTACTCATACTCCGAAGGGATAAAAATCCTTAATGCTTCTCTCTAAGATACCTAAGATTCATTACCCTAAATCAACATGTATCAAAGAAATCTCTATCAAAATCTCATAGTAAAATCAGCTGAAGGGAAGAATTTTGGTCGTTTTTACTTCTGTGTCGCGATGTAGACTGATGTATCTCTGACTTCATTTTATCTGTATAAATTATGCCTCCGGAATGAAATAAATCGGTTAAAAGGCCAAACGTTTTCGGCCAAGCAAATGCTAATATAGGCCTGAATTCCCTTCGTTTGCTTTAGAAATATTATGAAAACAAAGACCTTTCTTTTCATTTCCTAAACATTTCTTCTTTATTTTTAGCCTATACTTTTCATTTTCGAACCCATATTGCTATACAAAAGTTGCTTCTTTATATGTACCTTTATATGTTTTAAACTTACCTTTCAAATTTGGCTCATGAATTCAGGGATACCCTATATATATATAAGTATCCAAAAATAATAGCATTAGGTAATAAAAACCTATAATTGAAACAATCTAAAATTAAAAATATTTTGGAAACGAAACTACACTATTTTGGAATTGCAACTAAAAAATTATTTCTGGTTCAAACTAAAAACTAAAGAAAGAACAGAAAAAGCACTATTGTATTCAGAGAGCGCAAATGCAGCTTCTACTAAAACACAGATGAATCAAGACAATAGTAATAAAAACCAAGTTAATAGGAAAAAAAATTCAAAATTAAAACATATAAAATAAGAATCCTTATTTTATTTGGATATTATTTTATTTGGTTTAATTTTGATATTTTTTTCCCTATTTACTTGGTTTTTATTATATATATATGTAGGACTGGGTGGGACAAAATGCCCATTCAATCCCATTTGGATCAGTGTCTAGGGTACTGATTAAGAAAACTTTTAAAGAAAAACCAATAGTTTATTTACAGTAAACAAAATTAAAAGGATATTAACAATTAGGACGGGAAACATTATTTACATTAAAGTTAGAAGTAAAATATTTAGATGACACCAAGGGCTAAGCCTAACCAGATGTCTGCTCATAGCTAAGCTATGTAACCCCTCTCCTTCTCCGCTCTGCTCTGCTCTCCTCTCCCCCCGAGCTAATGCCAACAGCTCGCTTTTTCAAATTTATGGTCACGTGATCTAGCACTTTCGATTAGTAGAACCCGTGGTGCCATCTATTACAATACAATAAAACTAAATTGAATTGGATACATTCAGTATAACAGTGGAATGGTAATGGCCACTAATTAAAACTCTACAACTCGGCCAATCCTGCTAGAACGATGACCTCATCGTTGTTTACATGCTGGCACTCAAAATTGACATTCAATTCCACTCGGCCAAACTGTTATTAAAGGAAACAAATTCAGAAGTTCACTTTAAATACGTTGATTCTTAATAGAGAAGAACGTTACACTAGTAGTAATAATTTGCTAAATGCATAACTGGAAAAAAATGTATAAAATATAAATGCACAATTTAAAGGAAAACACAGTTTACATAATTGTTGATAACTCAAGACAGAAGTTCACTATAAAAGGAAAATATAATGGACGGAGCATGGAAAAAAACATACGTGCACATTCATTGAAGCACAATTATGTTAAAAGAATATAAAAATAGACATAAAGATGGAATACATTACAGAATAAAATACGGTTACTAACAATCGCCCTGATTTCGCTTTATTCAACCAGGTGAGTAAAATTTCATCATATCAGCTGACGACGTGGTCTGATTCGGACCTTCATGGTCACCTATTTTTTCAACGTCGTACCTGTCTTTCGGCTTTACTTTTATAATTTTATATGGTCCTAAAAATCTAGGTCTTAGCTTTAGTCCAGTCCCGAATTGAGTTCGTTGAATGGCTACCAAATCCCCTTTCTGATATACTGGAGCTTTCTTGCGCTTTTTATCATAGTTCTTTTTATTTTCAGCCTGTATATTCTGGATGTTTGCTTTTGCGTCTTGCCGAAGTAGATCTCTCTGTTCTTGTAATTCTTCTATTAATTCTTCCAACAGTAAGTCTCGTATTCGGAGATCTTCTTTATTCCTCATTGTGGTGCCAATTAACAGTTCAAAAGGTGTCCACTTGGTACTGCGGTTTGAGGTACTGTTAAGAACTCTCTGTAGTTTGTCTACATGCTTGTACCATTTTGTAGGGTCATCAATTGACAATTTGGTCAAGACAGGTATGAGGGTGCGATGCACTCTTTCTACTTGGCCGTTTCCTCGAGGTACACCTGTTGCTGTTTGTAAATGCTGGATATTCTCGTCGATACAATATTCACTAAAGGCTGTAGAGGTGAATGCTGATCCTCTATCAGTGATAATTCTCCTTGGATTGCCAAACGTTTTCTGTTGTAGTCTTAATTTGTCAAGTGCGTCCTCGGTAGAAGTAGATTTGACAGGGTATAGCCAAGTAAATTTGGTAAATGCATCAACAACTGTTAGGATATGTTGATATTTCTTGTTCGTGGATGGCATAGGACCTATAAAATCGACATGATAGGTACTTAGTGGTATATCTTTTTTAGGAATAGGGTTTAAAAATCCTTCTTTCTTCCCACTTTTCTTATTCGCTAGTATACATGATACACAGTTCAGGATAACATTTTGTACTAGTTTGGTTAGATTTGGAATAAAGAATTCTTGCTTGATGATTCCTTCGGTCTTAGTTGTTGAAAAGTGTCCCTTTTCATGAGCTAATTTGATTAATTCGGTTTGCATATCTCTTGGAACAACTATTAATTCCCGACCATTTTCATATTTATATAAAATTTCGTTTCTTTCGAAAAAATTTTCTTGATTAACATTGCCGCTGATGGCCGATCTGAAATTTTGGACATTTTCATCCTCTTGCTGGGCTCTTTTCAATCTTGCTGTAATAGTTTCGTTTGATATTACAGCTACCGGATTTCTGCTTAGAGCATCTACATGTTGCATTCTTTTACCTGGTCGATGAATAATTTCGTAGTCAAACTCTTCTAACAGAAGTGCCCATCTGGCTATTCGAGTGACTAAGTCCTTTTTATCCATAGTCTTTTGGAAAGCGGAGCAGTCTGTAACAATCTTGAAGTGATTACCTAAAAGGTAGGTGCGAAATTTCTTAAGTGCGGCGACAATGGCGAGGACTTCTAATTCGTAGCTACTATACTTTTCTTCCGCTGGAGAGGTTTTATGAGACATGTATTGGATCGGATGCAGTTTTCTATCTTCGCCTTCTTGCAGTAAAATGGCTCCATACCCATGTTGACTTGCGTCCGTATGTAGTTCTGTTTTTCTTCCTTGTCGAAATATATTTAACACTGGACCTTCTGTTAATATTTTCTTGAGCTTTTCGAATGCTTCAAATTGTGGCTGGTTAAACACAAATGGAGTATCCTTTCTAGTCAGGTCACTCAGTGGTTTTGCTATCTTTGAATACTGAGGAATGAACTTGCGAAAATAGCCGGTTAGGCCAAGGAGACTTTGAACTTGTTTGACCGTTGTCGGTACTGGAAATTTTTTTACTGCTAACGTTTTCGCTGTTGACGGACGGATTGTCCCGTTTTCGACGATGTGACCTAAAAACTCTACTCTCTTCTGCAGAAATTGACATTTTTGAAATTTTATTTCTAAGCCAAATTTGGAAGCTACTTCAAACACTTTCTTTAACTTTTCGAGCCCTTCAATTTCGTCTTTAGCTGGAATTATTAAGTCGTCCATGTAAATTATCACAATGCCTTTAAATAAGTTCTCGGAAAATACTGTACACATACCTCTGGAACACGCTAGGACTGGTACTCAGACCAAAAGGCACCTTGTTGAATTCGAATTGTCCATCAGGAACTACAAAAGACGTGAAGTGTTTACAGTTTTCGTTTACGTCGACATGAAAAAATCCGTTTCTTAAATCAAGGGTAGTGTATACTTTAGCTTCTTGGAGTTTATTCAAAACGTCTTCTATTAACGGCAATGGGAAACGGTCTTTGATGAGCTTTTTGTTTAATTTTCTATAATCGATGCATAACCTAGTAGTACCATCTTTTTTCTTTACTAATACGATTGGACTCGCGTACTCAGATGAGCTGGTTCTGATTATCCCTTGTTCTAACCATTCGTCGATTTGTTTATTCACTGCTTGATTCTCTGGAAATGAGAGTCTTCTTGCAGGTTGGTAGACTGGAATATCGTCCTTTAAAATAAAATCATGGATACATCCATACATCCATACTTTCAGTTTTTTCTGGTTTGTAACTGGAAATTAGCTCCGATAATTCTTTTCTTACTTCTGGACTAGAAATGTGCTCTATTTCGATTTCATCTTTTGGTCTTGCCTCATATAGCTGTGCATGCATGGAAAATATTTCTACGTCTTCTCTTCTTCGAAATTTAACACCTTCTTTGGCGAAGTCAAGTGAGGCTTGTTCTAAGATGTCTGAACCAATAATTGCCTGAAAATCTAAATATGACGTAGGCACCACATGCCATGTCAGAGAATATTTTTGTCCATCTAATTCGATATCTTGCCGAAAAGACCCTTTTGTTTTGACTTGTGATTTCCCTAAACCAGATAATATAATCGTTTCTCTTGAGAGTTCTGAAGGTTTGATGATTTGTTTGCAAATATCTTCTCGGAGGAGTGTGACTGAACTACCAGTGTCGATTAATGCATAGAAAGTTTTGCTTCTTAAAGCTACTTTTCTTGTTCTCATTTTCTCTAGTGAAAGTTCAGAGCAAACTTGTACGATAGGCGCCAAAGGCTTATTACTTTTCGTATTTTTGGGTCGCCGTGGACAATCTACGCCAAAATGTCCTAGTGTCTGGCAGTAACAAAAATTCACAGGTCTCCATGGTTTATTCTTCTCGACGCATGAGTTTCTATTTAGCTGCAAAGGTCTCTTCTCGAACTTGTTATTTCCATCCCGGAAATTCGCTGGTCTTCGTGGGTAATTCTGAAATTTATTTGCTCCTTGAACTTCATCTTTCCTTCTGAAGAATAGATCTCATGCTTTTGGTTTCAATGTCCTCCTGACATCGTCATATTGCTTGAATTTTCTCGCCACATCAGCAGGTGAATTTATGGATGACCACTCATCAAGAAAGTGATTCTGTAACTCTGGTGGTGCCTTCCGTTTCATCTGGTCAGCGATAATAAGTTCACGTAACTTCTCGTAGGTGTCTATTTTCAGCCCTGTTACCCATCCATCAAAATAAGTCTGCAATTCATGATAGAAATCTTGCCATGTTTTCTCAGGAGCTTTTTGGTGTGAAACAAACAACTGTCGAAGCTTCTCCGGTGACAACTTGAATCTCTGTAACAACAGATTCTTCACATGTTCGTAATCGTTCGATTTTTCCTCAGGTTCTCGAGCAATTAAATGAGCAATCTCCAGAGGAATTAATCCTAGTAGCTTCTGGACCCATTGCTCTTTTGGCAATAACGCCAAATTGGCATGGTGCTCAAATAGCGTTAAATTTAAACTTATGTCATCTTTCATGTTGAATCGGTGGAACATCTCTTGCGAAGCCTTATTCGTTATTGAAGTATCTGCCGAGTTTCCATGACCAACATTTCTTTGAGCTTGGATTCTCAACTTCTCAAGTTCGTGCTCACGTTCCTCCTTCCGCAATCGCTCTTCTCTTTCGTTTTGTTTTTCTACTTCTGCTAGATGTCTGTCCTCAATGATACTATCTAACATCACTTTGGCATCTTCCTCATCATAATCTTCGCTTTTCAAAATCAGATCTTTAATTTTGGGTTTCGTCAAGTCGGATTCAACAGATACGCCGAATTGTTTCGCGAGAGCAATTAAATCTTCTTTCTTGCCTTTTAGTAAGAAAGCCATTTTGAGAGAAAAAGGGACCTGGTGCCAAATCAAAGAACTGTGTTAATTTTGAAATGTATCTAAAATTCTCTATGCTTTGGCGTATTCAATTAAATGCCAAATTAGATTAGTTTCGCTTCAAACTCGAAATTAAAAATTAATCTTTGGGAAATTTAAAACCAATTCCTTAAAACTATATCTCAAAATACACAAAGTAGTTTTAAAACAGTTCCACTCTGAAATTATAGATTGAAAAAATGACACTGATAATAACTTTCAAAATAATGCTAGTGACAATAAAACAATTGTAAAGTAGAAAAGCCCAAAATTACATCAAAATATTAGTAAAATTCAAAATTAAATCAAAATAAAAGTAAGATTCAAAATTAATTCAAAATATAAGCAAAATTCAAAATTAATTCAAAATATAAGCAAAATTCAAAATCAATTCAAAATATAAGCAAAATTCAAAATCAATTCAAAATATAAGCAAAATTCAAAATCAATTCAAAATATAAGCAAAATTCAAAATTAAATCAAAAATATTGTTCGAATTTAAACCGAAAGTGAATGAATTATCTACAACATTGATATATAAAACAAATGTTTTTAACAATTCAACGGGTTTCCTTAATTCAAAATGCTATTGAATGAATAGAAGATAAAATACTTTATTAGAAAACCATGATTAACTTTCAGCAATAAATTTCAGATAGTAAGAATATCGGATATTTCATTTGAGATCACAAGTAAAATATTAAAAAAATCTCTTTCGTTAATATTCATTTATGCAGCTAGGAAAAATTATTTGAATGTCAGTTAAGTTTCTTCAACACGATACATATATATATACTTTCGTTTCGTTTTTAAGGATATCGGAATGAATAAATACCCGTACAAAAATATAGCATAAAATAATATACACAAATAATAAGAAAAAAGATTTCATACAAGTGGAACTCTTGATTTGGACTCTGGAATCCTAAGGCGCGCCACTCGAGGTCATTGCCCTGCCGTTGATTCGGCGATTGGAAGGGAGGAAGGAATGAGGTTTGTTTTTCCGGCATATGCTCCTGAACGGATTCTTAGCTTGTGCCGGGTTAACAAAAATCAAACTCGAATATCAATCAATAGAAAAACAGAATAGTGCATACAAATTTAAAAAAAAAACAAGTTAAATTCAGAACTCAAAACAGAAAAAATATTTTTTTTTCAATAAAATAATAATTCTTAATTAATCAATAGTTTACTTATAATTAATTTCCCTACGTTTATTATAGAATAGACACTTCAAAAACAAAACTGAAATCTGTTACTATATATATCAAACACATTAATGAATCTGAAATTTTTATACACAACAGTTATCAATGGATTTAAACAAATGGATTGTTACATATATTTAAATAAAAAGAACTGGAGAGCGTCAATAGATTACTTTCAGGTCGGCGATTCAATTCTGGAACGTAGACAAAATATTTCAAAGTACTTACGCGAATCTTGCTCAGTAGCTGTATGCGACGACACAACGTTTTATATTTTACTCGGCGGTGCACACTTCTTTTCGATGCTTCGATAATTTTTCCGTTGATGATGCTTTCCAGGTAAGATTTTTTGACTGATGATGCTTTTGAGACACAATTTTTCCACTGATGACAAGCAGGGAAGAGACTTTGCATTTTTAAGTTCGATTTATTCTCTCTCGGGTGGCAGGCAGGCATGATTTATTTGCAAGTAGGCGCGGACAAGTCACGTCCGCTCTCTGCGCGACGCAAAAGCAGAAGTCGGGAAGAGCGAGAAATAAATTATCCCTCGTCTTATATAACATGAGATATTGATAAGGAAAAATTTTTTTTACAGTGCTAATATATTATTAAGATTCTGGTAAGGATTTCTGAGGCAAGTTAATCACAAGTAAGGGAAACACATGGATTTTTTTTTTTAAAGAATGTGCTTACTGGACATTTTTCTATCCCTTCACGCTGAGTGTGTGAAAGTATTAAAATATTGGTATTTAGCCGATTCAGCAATTTTATAAAGCTTTTCTTGAATTAATTAAGTAGAGGAAGTGCAATTGGATCAAGAAATAAGAGAATATTTTAGAATGAAATTACTATGGGCTAAATTAAGATAAAGCTTCGGAAATTAATTTGGTTTAAAGTAAGATTTTAATATATATATATATATATATATACTCATGTTCAAAATTGAGGTCACAAACATAAAATCTGAGAATCGGAATCGGGAACTGAGAAACAGGGTATATCAAAAAGTGTTAACATTATGAATCAGAGATAAAGCATTTATCTCTGGAAAACCTGTCTAATATGGAGTGTGACCACCGTGCACTGCTATACAGGCTTCACAACGAGCTTTCATACTGTTTATGAGGGTGTCAATAAATGCTTGGGGCAACAAAGCCCATTCTTCCAAAAGCGCGGCTTTTAACTCTTGGAGGGTATTAGGAAGGGGCTTACGTTGTGCAATGGCTCTTCCGAGACCATCCCAAACATGTTCAATAGGATTGTGATCCGGAGACCTCGAGGACCAGTCCATACGTCGAATATCCTCTTCCTCAGGAAACACATCAACGATCTGGGCTGTGTGTGGACGCACATTATCGTCCATAAATATGAAGTCTCGGCCAAAAGCACCCCAGAACAACCTCACATAGGCTTCAAGGATTTAATCTCTATAGAGATGTGCATTGACAGTACCAGCATCGAATACGTGCAGTGATGTACGACTGCCCAATATTATGCCATCCCAGACAAGGATTCCTCTGCCATCAAATCTGTCGATTTTTTTACGTAAGAGGGATGATAGCGAGCTCCTCGCTCTCTACAGATGAATATTCGACGAATGTAACTGTGTGATAAATCTCGGCTCATCACTGAAAAGAACTCGCCCCCATTCTTGCTGTGCCCAAGACTGCTGTGTTAGGCCCCACAAGAACCGGGTTCTTCTGTTGGATGCAGTCAAAGAGACGCTCTCAACTGGTCACCGGACATAAAGGGCACTCTCTGCTAGACGTCTGTATACTGTTTGTCTGGAAATTCTTCTTCCAGACGCAGCAGCAAGGTCAAGAGCAAGTTGAGGAGCCGTTGTCAGCCTATGCCGTCATGCGCTTAATGCCAAATAGCGATCCTTCGTTCTGTGACGGCCTTGGCCGGCCTTCCTGGTTACAGTACCACTTGTTTGGAATTGATTCCATAACCTGGATACCACTTTCGGTACCACTTGTAATCGCCGAGCCACCTCCGCTTGAGACTGCCCAGCTTCAAGCCTGCCGACGGTTATCCATCTCAATGAATCGTCTAAACGATTATGAGAACTCATTCTCACTAGAAACATGTTACATTTTTTGTTTTAATTCAATATTCACAAAATTTCAGACAAAAATCGCAGATGCCTAAACGGTCTACTTTCAGTAATTCCTCAAAAACTAATGCTAAATAAAAAAATTTCCCACAACAAAAGTTAATATCGTGTTGCTGGTCCTTCACAATATAGAAAATATAATTTGTTTAAATTTTACTGGTAGCCATTTAGAATTACTTTGAAAAACCTTTTTGTGACCTTAATTTTGGACATGAGTGTGTATATATATATATATATATATATATATATATATATATATATATATATATATATATATATATATATATATATATATATATATATATATGCACTTGAATAGCTTAATCGTTTTATTTCTTGATTAACAAAGGTGATTATTTATGATTTATATTACATGAAGATGGACAGCTGATGTTGTTCAAATGGACTTTCCCGCCTACGCGGGGTACAATGGACATTTGTAAAGGATTTACTCTGCGCAAGATTTCCACTTTCGGCCTTTTCAGAGGATCATCTCTTTTCGAGCTCTGGTTCAACCCTATTAAATTAATCAAAATTTCACTATTTAATATCGAATTTTGAAACTTTTAATTCTAATTTTGAATCTTTTAAATCTGATCTAACAGTATTTAAATAAATAACAGAAAATAGTTAGAATAATAAGTTATAACAATAAATAATTTAAATTTTTTAAAATTAAGGATTATTTTTCAAATATACAAAATATTATTCTCTGTTATTCTTTAGAATCTTAGAATTATCTTAATTTTTTTTTATGCTGAGTCTAAAGGTACTTGACAAATTGAACAGATTCATTCAGCACATTTTGCATTTTTAAGGGAGAGGGCTGCAATTAGCTCATCTTCTAATTGATCTATCTGGTTGTTAAGTCAAAAACGGTTTTTAAGTAAACATCTGAAGCACAAACAATGCTTTTATAATATGATTCACAGAATAAACAATCACGCTTTGAAAATATCCTTCCTTCATTAAATGGCTTAAAAATGAAACTATCATGCATTAAATATTTAGGTATAAAAGGTTCAGGAAATATATCATCGTGTTTGAAAGAGTTAAATGTATTACTTCAAATCTCAAATTAAAAATATGTAAATATATATATATATATATAAACGGAAATTTAGTACGTTATTAACTGCTGGAAATGAACAAAAAATGACCATTGCAAACTTTTTTTACACATTTTAAATGAAATTAAAAAAGAGTATTTAGTGCAATTAAGTCTTGATGAATCTTTGACTCCTTCACCTGTGATCATGCGTTATGTTTGGCGGCCAATGTAGATCTGAATTCAAAAGGATCGTTATGTCCGATTTTCCACCTCAGCGATGACATTGATTTGATCGAAAATGATTGACTAATTTTCGAAGAGCAAATATTCCGACAAGACTTGAGTTAAAATGATAATAAATCATTTCTATGGACTAAAAAGGTTTTAGACGGATAAATCTAGAGACTGTGCTTGTTTGCTCATCGTAATTTATCCAGGGTGCTTGCAGCCTTTCGAAATTTATCTACAAATGTACGAGCAACTGCGTAGCGCAAGGTTTATTAACAAGGTGTTATTCGATAATTGCATTTGTTCGAAAACTTGTTCTGTAACAAATTTTCGAATAAAAGATTTAAACGAAGAAGAAATAAAAATGCAAAATGCTGCATGAGATGGATATCCAAATCATACAGCAAACATTATAAAACTTTAGGGAATACTTTTGCTTTCATTGTACTTACAACTGCTAATCAGAATGTTGTTATGATTACCATATCGAGTTTTATTAGTTAAATTGTTTCACCAAAACGATAATTCTGCAATCATTGCTGCACAGAAATATTGGATTTTGAAGGGGATACGAAATATTCCATTGACTATTAAAAATCTTCGGTTAGTGATAGCCAAATTTGAAAAAAAAAATAGAAAGAAAGAAAGACACAGATTCGTTTAATATTTTAATATTCATTCTGTAAAAAGAAGAAAACTTGTTTCCACAGAAGCCAGAAGCAATAGAAAAGATTGCGTTTCAATAGAAAAGGGCAAAGTTTCCATAATACAGACTAGTACCAATGTTTGTTCGATAGTAGGAGAATTGAGTATGCCCAGTTCAAATGCACAGAAAGTTATACCCTGTAAAAGTTTCAACTTTTGTAGAGGTTGCTTCCTCGTTATTTCGAGACTCGACACGATTTTAAGTTCAATCTTTTGCTGGTTTTGAAATTAATTCAGAATGGCCGTGGAATATTCTCTGGATGGATAAAGCGAACTTTCATTTGGACGATTCGGTGAATAATCATAATTGCCGGGTTTGAGAATAATATATATATATCAGTTTCCAATCCTGCAGATTACATTGCAATCACCAAAAGTAAAGGCATCTAGTGGGCTTATTGCATCATTAACTCTCAGCCCATATTTAATTAAGAAATTTCTAGAGATCTGTAATATGCTCGATCATTTTGCAGCGATATACATCGTTGTTTCAGAATGAAATTATTTCGGATCTGTAAGCATGTGGGTTCCTCCTGAGCACTGTTTGTGTGCAAGATAAAATTCTTTCACACATTAGCCTTTGTGTTACGGATATTTTCAAAGAACACAGTAGAATGTGCAGTCAGTCTTGAATTTAGAGATATGTTGCCTCCCCGATCCTCAGACCTTACTCTATGTGGCTTTTGGCTTTGGGGCATTTAAAACACCTGGTAAGTCATGACAATCCCAAAACTATAAGAACTATAGTTGTAAGCAGCATTTCCCAGAACACACCGCGGTCAAATGGCAAACACGCTACCTTACAATTCCAGATGGTAGCTGAACATGATAGCTGTCATGTTGAACATATTTTATTGTAATGAAATTTGTAAACTATCGTAAATGTATTCTAAATGTGTAATTTATTGAAAAAAAAACCTTCAACAGGGAATTAGTTTTGGAGTCATTTTTTTTTTATTCGCTCAAATATATTCCCGTCTTTTATTATATCCCACGCAACATTTTGTAATTTTTTGAACGATAGTTTTTGTTGTATATAGCTTTAAAATAAGATTTTTTTTTAATTATAAGTACTATGTACATTGCAAATTCAGAGAAATTTACTGATTGGTGTGGGGCAAGAAAATTTCTCTGATTTAGCTTAAAATAAAATATAATTTTACATTTAATCAAAGCAATTAAGCATTAATTAGTTCATTAAATTTCTTTACCGTCTTAATTTTTTTTATTCAGATATTGATATCACTTTTTCTTTTATCATTAAAAATTTGCAGATACATTTGTAAAAAAAAAATTTTTATATTTTTTCTTTTACTGACAATTGTCAATATTTGAATCTGTTATTTTTAAGATTTACTTGTTTCAGATTTAATTCTAGAAAAAAGAGCGTGACTCTATTTCATTTCAGATTTTAGTAATATAATAATCAAAACATATTATAACAATAAATCAACTAAATTTTTTGTAGTATTATCATGGAAATATTTAATCTAATATTAATGAAGAATACATTCTTAGCTACGTTGAATTCGGTTCAAAATTAACAAAATTCTAGATTTTTTTAATGGATAAAATATTTTAATTTCCAGAAAAAATGAATAATCGAATAGGGCTACAATATTTATAAATACGTAATATTAGATAATAATAACCTATCTAAAATAATATGTAATAAAATCAAATAACTAAATCTAAATAACTAAAATTCATAAAGCGTTATCTTGATTTTTTTTTTTTTTGAAAGTGAACAGGGCTTTTGAAAAAACCTTGATTACATGAAAAGAATTAATATATAAGATATTGTCGAAGCAAGAGAAAATATGAAAAAAAAATCACATTTTATTATAAATTCTTCAATTTCAGAAAGAGAGTAGAAAAAAGTTCGTTTACTTTTGACAGCGGTGCTCCAAAAAATATTAGAGCTTTCATCATCACGACGAAGTACTTTTGATGACATAATTTCCCACGGACTTTCTCCGTTCTTCACTCCCACTTCTAAGACCAGAGCTGTTAGATTACGCCATTCTAATTCAGGATTCTTTTAGTGTAATTATTGCTAATGCAAAGAAAGCATTCAACTTTGCATCGATTGCTCCTGGATGAAATTTCACGTTGAATGAACGAAATGTATGTTCTTTTAAGGGAGTATTATTAAATGAATGTAGAAACTAATTCAAACTTTCATAAAAGAACTTTTTCAAAAGTCCAGAATAATTTATGAAGAAATATTCGATATTTTCGCCAAAAATCACATTTTCAATGTTACTATCTTCCCAAAAGAATTGTTTTAAAAAAGGATTCTAGTCAACGAACCGGAGAACAGATGCGTTCAGAATCTGATGCAATTGGCTCGTGAGAACGAACAAAATGCTATTATTGTTTCATAAGAAATTGTGGAAGAGATACGATGATGTTTTTCTTTGAGATGGCCGGAAAAAATATTTTGTAAATATATGTGCCTATTAATCTTGATAATATTATATTATAAATGATTTAGTAAGATATGAAGAGCGCACATGTGATAACAAACTACTTAAACGTTAGATTTCTCATGCACTTATTTACATGTGTATATCTAGACTAAAAAACAAATGCCTTTTATTCAAAATTAATCAGATTTTTTATTTCAACTCCCTTATCTTGATTTTTAAATATGTTTTCTCATTGTTAAGTGATTTCCTCCCTCCCTAAACTAATCTTCATTAAAAAATTAGTTTTTTTTTTCAATTGTACACATTATTTTTCTTAATGCGTTATATATGGATATTCTATGAATAATTCCTTTAATAATCATTTTATTAAGATACAAATATTCAAGTCTATTAAGAATTTAGAAACATTTAATATGTATATTAGTAATGGGCCAAAAAAAAATTATCTGAAAAAAGTTTGAAAAATTTAAGCACTAATTTATATAATAAGTTTAATGCATACTTGGACAAGTTCTTTTAGTGTAGCTGGAAAAAAACCCCTACCATCTTTATTTATTTATTTTGGTATTCAATTGTAGTTGATAATGTTTCATTAGTGAAATAATTCATATTGCAAAAGCATGCCGATATTAATTACGTACGTTTTTGTTAAATTTACTTTAATCTTTAACCAGATTTTAGTCAGAAAATTTTTTATGATGAAATGAAGCATATTAAAGCAGAAAACCTTGTATATTTATGCCCAGGAAATAGCATGCAGATAGATGAATAAAATGCAGATATTTTTTTTGCCGAACTATTCAGTGAATTCTAAATCAGGGAAAACTATCTCTTTAATTAATGTATAATATCGATACTTCAATTTTCCTACTAATTCTACCATCAAGCGTTCAAAATAATAAATGAAATCAAAAATATAATTTTTGATAATTCATGATGATATCTTAGCCGAAAGATGAAAACAGTTGGGAGAAAATTCTATATCATACTCATTTGCTACCTTACCGGTTTTTTGACCAAATGTGAAGTAAATTATAAGCTGAATGGACGATGTTTGACAATCTATTGATTTAACCTCTTTGATTTCCTTAGCATTGAGTTCTTAGTTATCCCATCAAAATTGTCCGCAAATTGCCAAATGCAGTCATTCTGTCGACTTAAACTGTTACTTGGAATTCCGATTGTTTATAATATATCAAGTTTTAGGTGGGCGAATTGAATATTAATTAATACTCAACTAGCCACACCACCATTTCGAAGCTGTGAAATCTTCTGCTTTTCTTTCTACTGAAAAGTTGAAAATTCTTTTATAATGGACAACATGAGGCCTAATATTTATAGACATGCTGATGTCGAAACCTCAGTGTTCTAGCTGAAGTTTATAAGTCAATTATTGATATAAATTAAACGATTAAATGCTGAAGTTTGTAAGTTATTTTATTGATATAAATCGTTTAAGTTACCGATTTATATCAATAAAAAATTTAAATCGGTTTATTGTTGTTTTTGATGGCACTTGTCATAGACAAGCCCGCTGACTAATTTAAGCCAACATTTTTGTGTCTTTTGTTTCTTAGTTGCGCCATCTAGGACCAAGAGTATGACTTAGCTACTCACGCGTCACAACCATTTTTACGGGGCGAACTTCAATCATGCAATTCATTCCTTCAACCACAGATCCTAATTTAGACCTGAACCAGAGAACGATCACTTCTGATCCAGCACCACTAGGGTATTGATCCCGACATGGAGGACTTTGTGACCACAACAAATTTATATGTGCGCCAGCCACTACCACATACGGAGAGTTTTCGGCTAGCGAGTTCGACGTACGACCCCCATTGGGCTATACGACCCCAATGTCCTACCAAACAGGTTATCCCAGCCATCAATTGGTTTTTAAGGTAAGTAACTACGTTAAAAAGTCGCTTTTTTTTTTTCGAAATTATGTTTTTTTTTTATTATTATTTAATACTCTTAATGTTTAAACAGGTTTCTGTATAACACCGTTAGAATTTCGTTTTGTAAGTTCGTTCGTTTGGAAAGTTACGTTGATTTTTATATTTGCATTTACATACATTTTAATGTTGTTTTAGATCTGTAAATGCTTTTTTCTCAAATTGTATTCTTTGATAGAATTTCCTTTAGAAAAACCTCTAAAATTAAAATCAAATGTATATTTTACAGTTCAAATTTGGTATAATAATTTCTCAATATGTTCTGTAATTACTGAACTAGAAAATAAGTAATCTAGTTTTTTAGAAATATTTTATAGTTGTTTTAGTGCTTCACAATGTAAAATCTTTTTAAATATCATGTTATTTATCAGTCGAACCAAAATATTAAAAGGATAGATAGAAATAAGTTAATTTTTTAAGTCCAGGAACTAAATAATATATTTCTTTGGTTATTTGCAAAATTTAAGTGCATGAAAATAATACTTTATGAGTCTTTTTAGCTACAAAAATTGCCTTTTTTTTCCCAACAGCCTTTTAAAAATACTTTTAAAAGTCTATACAAAAGTTTTAAAACGGCTCAATTTTTTTAAAAATACCCTTTTGTAAAAACTTTTGCCATTTAACTGGTATATTTAGGTTTGTATGAAACTCAAATCAATCATTTGAGAAATCAATCCTTTTCAATCTTTTCTATGTAAATATTTAAATTACTTTATCTTATAAATAAACCTAACGATTGTAACATATTATTATAGAGATTATAATAGAACTAAGAAATTATAATTTGCATTAAAGAAATGCTTCGGGGCTTTCTATGGTTCATTGGTGATATTTCTAATCAAATAGGTTGAGATTCTTCTGAGTGTTACGAGAATTCAATAAGATCTAACCTATTAGGCTCGTTATTAAAATCTGCATTAAATTATTCAGATGCATTAAATTCTTTAGAAGGCTACAGCGACTTAATGGGAGTGTCAGATATTTGAAAATTCTTGACACAAAACATATAAGAGATTTACAGTTTATGTAGGCCTTTTCAAAGTTAAATCTATCATCCAGTTAATGAAGAATCAAACATCTTAAAAAATTTGCAAAGTAGTAAGTAAACAAGTTTACGTATCAATAAAAATGCTACAAAAAAAAGTGATAATTATAGTTATTTCAAAAATGAGATTTAGGATTTAATTTAACATCTAAAGCAATTGAAATAAAAACATAAAATTTTATATTTTTTATATTGTTCTCAAGCAATGACAATTAAAAATTAAAATACTAATTAACATCGTTAAATAAAATGCTGAGTAGATTTCCAATGCTGAAAATTAAATCTTCAACGTAAAAACCATTGCAACAGAAATGAAATAATTGCGTCAGATGTTTGAGATACTCTATCATGTGAATAATTACGAATTTTGTTACGACTGTAGTTACAAATTTTGTCACAACAAAGTGTGAGCGCTGCTAACGTTTTGAGTATCTATATTGATATTATCTCTTATTTATTTCACATTTGTGTTTAGGGGTTTATTAGTCTTCTGTGTTATATCGATGACTTCTTTTTATATAAGATGCTATAAAATATAGCATTAATCATTTAATTATTGGTGGGAACTGAATTTTTATTTGATCGAAAAGATATTGACTCTTATCTGTTTGATAAGATTGCATGAATTTAAGTAAATATTCTAATCCATATACTAGAATATTTTCTGAATTTTGTAATTAGTATTAATCATTTTCAATTACTGATATTTAAACTTGTCTTATAGTCATTTTGATGATTAATGCATTAATAGTATCGAGTAAGAGTGTAGGAAGTTATCCATACTTATTACATTTCAGTGAAAGATATGTCAACTCTGATTTTAGTATTTTCAATATCCATTAAAAAGTGATTCAGTATTGCTAAGGAAAAAAGATAACCGATTCATAAATCAAATAAGGAAGTAACCTAATAGAAAATGTAAATAATTATTAAAAAAATAAAGATAATTAATAAGATTAATTTAAAGAGAGACAGTAGGCAGATAATTATGATACAGTGTTAAAATCATTATGTGAGCATTTTGTAACTTGTTTTTCCTACATTTCTGTAACTGGAAAATTAATTAATCATATAAAAGTCATTCAAATTAAATAATGTAGTGAATTGTACCATGATTTTCGTATTATCAGTAACATTTCATTTAGGTGTTGATTTATTTATTCATTTAAAGAATGAACGTTTCTCTGGTTGATTATGGACTTTTTCTGAAAAATTCAGTTAGGCTTGAATATTAATAAAAGTATTATGCGTTCAAATTTTTATTTTATTTCTTTGTCTCGAAGATTTGTATTTTGTAAAAGTATTAGTAATCCATATTAGATTCTTGGTAAATATTACCTGGAATATAGCTTAATATTTCATATTATTGATTACTTAAATTTTGTTTAATATATAATTTTTTTCTGTAGAATATTATAAGTTCAGTTATGCTTTGAACCATCTACATCTTCCTAGCTCTTTTTTTTCCCTTTCATTGATCAGTCATCAGAAAGCAAAAATTTAGGTACATATTTGTTTTTCCATCCCTCTGTACTTTTCCTTTTTTTCATTGGCCTCACACATTGACCTTTTAAGAAAATTATTTAAAATGTTTAAAAATGAAATTCAGTAAATATTCTCAATTGTTTATGATTTTAAGTTGATTTCTGAAACAATGGTTGCACATTGGCTAAAATATGGAAATAATTATGCTATCAGGCTGTGTGACTGAATGTTCTCTCATATTCATAAGTGTCACACTTAACACAGTTAAATTGAATATTATCAAATGGTTATTATTCAGTTATATAAAAATATTGTCTAATGAATATATAATATTTGTAGATTCTGTTAATTTATTATTATATTGCGCTATTAATGTATTAGTTAACAATAACTATCAAAAAGTTTAGATGCTCTTTTTTTATTAATTATTATAAGTGTTGATCTATTTTAAATAAGTAAAGTCTTTTTTACTTTTATGATTTAATTTACTTCAGACTTCTCAGCCTCCTTATTGTTTTGTTTAGATTATCATGTATTTACTATTTTTCATTATTGCTTCAAGTAATTTTTAAAAATTTAGATTTTGACAATTATTTGCAGTGTACTTCAGGATTGCACATAATTGTTACCTTTGACAACATTTGCCGTTCAAAAGCAGGCATCAATGGTGAAAATGATAACACTGATGATAAAATTATAATTAATTATTTTCATTGATAAACATTCAAAATCGAGAATTACAATGAAATTCTTATAATTTTTCAAATTATTTTATATTTGTTGAAAGACAGTTCTTAGTTAATTACGTGAAGAGTACTTATCCTAAAGAATGTGAAGTATGCGTAAGATCTTATTCCTCAAGATAATCTTGTTGCAAATCTTTTGAAAATGGAAAGGGATCGATTTTTAAAATATTCTTGTAATGTTACTAATAATATTCCTATTCCTTCCAAGTTCACTAAAACTGTTAAAGAGAAACATGACAGGGTTGTAAAGATTCAGAATATAGATGTCATTGAATATAACAATCATTGGGAGGTTAAATCTCAACCTGTAAAAGGAAAGATATATGTAGTAAAGAAAATTGCAAATGCTTGTGTTTTATTGGATCATTGCAGCTTTAAATGTTCAAGTATTAATTATGCCACCTTGTGCAGTCATTCGTATCATTGCTCTTGCGAAGACTGCAGCAACTTGTGTAAGCACATACATAAAATTCCTTTAATGTCTTCCAAACCTAATATGTACACAACTGATGATTTTCATAAATTTGATGAAGAAAATAGTTTTATAATTAATTCTGATATTTTAAGTGAAAAATTAAATCCCAACATGTTATCTACCGAGAAGTGCGGATCAAAGGAGGCAGAGTGTGAAAAGTTATGTTCTGAAATATTATAATCAATAGAAATTCTTCAGATTAAAGAAATCATGTTAAATAATGTAGTTAGTTGTTTGAATAATTTAGTAGCTGGTATGCGTGGGGTTTTGAATCATAAAAATAATCTGGCTTCTGTTACACCTAAATTATATGTTGCAACTAATCAAAAAATTAAACCTCAGATTAAGTTTTTTAAAACTTCTCATAGGAAAAAAAAAAAAAAAAAAAAAGGAACTGCTTGGCTCGTGAAAATTGCAATAAGAAGCAAAAATTAAATGAAAAGCTTCTTGATAAACCTAACAATCATTTTGAGTAAGAGGCAGATTTAAAATCTTTTAATGTTAAAAATTCTGAATGTGTTAATCTTGATGTGTTTCATATATTTAATAAGTATAATGTCACAAATCCTACTGCTATAATATTAACTATTAATAATATTGATCTTTCATTTTATATGTTAAAATCTTTAGATCCATATGTTACTGTCAAAGAAGAAAAATATCTTAAAACAATATCAACAAATTTCAAAAAAGTTTGGTTCTACAATTCAGTTATTGATGCATTTAATTTTGTATTAACTAGAAGATTCAAAAATTTCAAAGTTATAGAATCTTTACATTCTCTTTTGATTTTTAATCAAAAAAACATTCTTTAGTTTCCTTGGATTTGAGAAATAGCAAATTTTGATTTTCTTACAATTCCTCTAATTTTAAATTCCCATTAGACTTTAATTATAGCCGATTTGAAAAATTAAATATTTAGATATTTTGACTCATTTTGTTATAAGCCAGATAAGGATACCTCAACATTAATAAAATGTTGGTGTACAGTATTAAATTATTCGTTTGATTCAAATAGTCACTGGAAGATTATTTTGTCAATTCATGTAAAACAAATAAATGATTTTAATTGTGGTGGCTATATTAGTTACTATGTGTATCAAGAATGAAACAATTTACCATTGACTGAAAATTTTGATATAGTTGCTTTTACAGCATTGCTGTTCGTACAAATCACTAAAGGCTTAAATTTTTAAAATGCTAGTTTTGTCTCGAATACACATTTTCAGTATTCTATGCTTACTTCCTTTCTTTAAATAATTAAAAAAAAAAGGGAATTGGGCTGTACACCATTAATATTTTAAACTTTAAATTAATAAAATTCCTAATGGTTGGGTTTAGGTGATTGTCTAGACATTTTCTGGCTTTCACTTAAGCTCTTAACTTTTAGCAAAATTCCTTGTTAATTTCAGTTTCAGTAACAATAAAATGCGAATTATCATTTTGCATTGATGTAAGAATGGAGAACCCAACTTCCTAGTAAGTATATGGAATTTAAATTTGTAATATAAATTAAAAGATTATGATGTGAATTCTAGATAATGAAGTGTGTGCTTTTTTTATGTGCTTCAAGGGTTGAAAAAATTGTTAAATATTCATATTGTTGCTTGCATTATTAAAAATCCCAATTTATTTATTTTGTCTTCTAATAAAGGAATAGCATTCCCAATGGTTGGGTTTAAGTGATTGTCTAGATATTTTCTGGCTTTCTCTTAAGCTTTTAACTTTTAGAAAAGTTCCTTTTAAGTATTTTAGATTCAGCTGAAGTAATCAATTCTGCATTGAAATTGGAATGGAGAACTAATTTTCATGAATGTTCAAGAAACTTTTGAAATGTGGGAAGCCTTATTTAATGTAAGCTGAAATGTACACTAATTTTTTTTTTTTTTTTTTTTTTTTGTGTGTGTGTGTGTGTGTGTAATAGGAAATGAAAATTCAATTAAAGTGGTTTTCATTTGTATCTGAAATAATCCTCTTATGGGAATTGAAAATGTAATAATTTTTTAACTTAAATGTCGTACTTAAAAGCCGTATTCATTTTCTTAATTTTATTTCTAGATCTTCTTTTGTTGTTATTTTTGTCTTTGTTTTTATCAATAACCTTTGAATATTACAACAAAAAATACTTGTTTTCAATTTTCAGTCAGTTTTTAAATAAGTTAAATATGTGTTTCAACAATATGTTTGTATACATACATACACACACAAGATATATAACATGCAAAAATGCATTATGCTTGTAAGGAATCGGGGAAAAATGATCTTTCAATATTTTGCTATCATGTTGTCGAAATCTCAAATTAATAATCTATAAAGAAACAAACTAATAGGCTCAGAAAAAATCTAAATCTAGGAAAATGTAATTCTTAACACGTATCTATGTAATAAAATATAAAACATGATATTTTTTAGAAGAACAAATGCTTGAAAAGTGCTTCTGTAACTTAAAATACCTTTTTTTTTATTCGACAGTTATCGTCAGCTCAATGCCTTTGGAGTTTTCTTTGACCTATTAATGGTTATGATTGCAATATAAATATTTACTGATATATATATATATATATATAAACTGAGATTTTATGATTTGAAATGAAAATATTAGTTTTTTATTAATAAAAATACTTTTTAATATTTTTATTTGCTGAAAAAATTTGTAAATCATAGGATCTTATGATGATGTTTGAGAACTGTATATATTAATCAGAATTTGATCATTGTAAAATCAAGCACATCTAAATAAAGTATAAATGCCAAAAGCCGTGAAGTTTAGTATAGAAATATAGCCAATAAAAAAATCATGTTAAAATTTAAAATTATCAACTTTATTAGATGTCTTTGCCAACATGGCTGGTTTGTCAGGATATTGGTTGTACTTAATTTCAATTATGTCCCAAATTTGACACTGTAGGTCAAATGATGTGGCCTGTAGACAGTCAACACACATACATTCATCTTTATTATTATTATAATAAAGATTATTTAAAAAAAAAAAAGGGATCAAAAGTGATAAATCTTGGGCTTTCTTCTTTACTGACAGAAAAATAATTTTAATTATGTGTAAATAGATAATATATTAAATGAAAAAAAAAATGTTTACTTTAGATCAAATGATACTTAGTTATATATTATAAAAGAACCAATAAAAAAAAAAGAAAGGTTTTTTTTTGATTATTTAAGTTTTTTTTAAAATTTAAAAAATACTTTATTTAAAGATTTATATCAGTATATGTTTTGCTACCTAAAGTATACAAGGAAGATCGGCAAAAAATCATTACTCCTCTTCAAATTATGTTAACCATTTCAAAAGCATTATACAAAAATAAGCAAATATTAAAAATGATATTGCTTTGTTAAAAAGATTCTTTACTTTTAAGGCTGAGAGTTTTATATAGAACAAGTTTTAGGATTTACAATCCTTGGAATTATAGTTTTATTCATTTCTTGAAATTTTTTCCATAGATATGGAATGTATATTTCCCAGAAAGATTTGAAAGTTCAAATATAAAATTATTTCCCTCTTTTGAAGTAATTATAGATGTGAGCAATTATTTTCTCTTGACATGAAATAAGTTTACTGTCAGATACAGAATTATTGATATTCATCTTGTATCATTTTGAAATTAATACTATTGACAACTTATTCCTGAAATAGGAATGAGGGTAACTGAAGATGCCTCGTGCAAAGAAGGAAGCATTGATATCAGTTTGTCTTTCTTCTTTTATATAACCTTTTTGAAATAATAATAAATAACATTTTTTTTTTTTTTTTTTTTTTTGTCTTTTGTATAAACTTTGTTTAAAATGAGTTTGATATCTTGGCTATAAAGAATGAGAGGAATTTATGAAAGAGTTGATCACTTTACAATGCAATTAGAACAAGATTTTGTATAAATATTTAAAATAAATTATTGAATCCATGATTCCAGAATCCTTTTAATTAAATAAATGTTGGGTTGGTGATACCTATAATTTGATGTCACCCAATTGATCCTGATATTTTGATGTCATCTAATTGATACTGATAATTTGATGTCAGCTAATTACATATTTCATTAATTTTTATTATGTACGAGTTAAAATTTTTGAATGTTGATTCCAAAGAGATATTTCACCCTATAAGCCCTGCCGATATCACCCTGTTCGATAGGCGCCTGATTCAGGCGCTTAGAGGCGGTTAAATGAGTTTAAAGTAGCACTCGTCGAGAAATACTTTTCTCCCTTTAAACTCATTTAACCGCCCGAAAGTGCCCTGTCAAATGGGGCGATTTCGGGACGTCAGGGCTCATAGGGATAAAGCAGATTTTAAGTAAAACTGGTAATGCAAAATACCATATGTGCGTATACATTGTAAATAAAGTATTGGGCCCAAAATTTTGAAAAATCTGTTTTCGTAATAGAAAAATTCCGTGATGCTAACATTATGTTAATTAATTAATTTTTTCAACCTATATAAACCTGTTTTCGTGAGTAATTTTCATCGACACCAAACAACATAAAAAGACATAAACATCACGAAAACTCAGATTTTTATTTTCATAGTCCCGTATATGAGAGTAATGAAAAACCGTATTTGCATTTTTGGAGATAATTTCTTCAAACGATTGAAACCAGAATTCGAACTATAACAGGTAAAAAAAAAAAAAAAAAAAAAGGATTACAATTTCAGTAGTAAAATGACCTACCAAATTTAGATTGTTGCGACTTAACTTATTGTATTTATATGTATTAGTTTCCTACAGATGAACATAAATATGATACGTATCCATATTTTAGATACTAAATCACATTTTATCTATCTAGCTTTTTATGTTTTGAAATTATCATGTTCACCTGCATGTTTCAGTAAAATCAATTTCATTTCCAGTCAATTCTAGATTTTAATGTTATAGTAATACTTTTTATTATTTCAGTCATTTTATTTGTTTTCAGGCATTTAGTGACTATACTAAATACATTTATTTTCGTACATATTCATTGCTATTTATTTTAATTAGGAGAAAATTTCCAAAATAATAACTAATCAAGTTTAATGCATTGTCATGCACTGAGTTTTTAAATTAGAAGTATGAATATTCTTTAAATTTTCTAAGCATTGCTTGTGACAATTCTTTAGAATACACATGTTGGTTACATTCTCTCACATTTTCTTTCATTTTCGTAGCTCTATTTTTATAAAGTTGGTGGAAAAATGACGGAAGAGCTGTATTTTTTATTACTTTATTGCTTAATAAACAAAATTTTTCAACGCCTACTGGTTTACTGACTGAAATTTAAAAAAACTAAAGATGAGAAAATTAAGAAAATTTGCAAACTGTATCTTCATAACCTGTCAAATGGAAAGTGAAATTTTTTTCTGAAGAGACAAATATTTGCATGAAAGTCAATATAAAGTATTAATATAAAGTCTTATCAGTGGTTTTCAAGCATTACGATTTCTTCGAATATCATATCAATGGAGATATTTTATTGTAATTCGAGGAATTTTGTCGATCTTCACTCTAATATTCATACTAATCAAAATATTTTTTAAAGTCACAGTCTTAAAAAATCGCAGCTAAATTTAATGTTAGCAGAAATTTTCTCCCTGAAACATTTTCTTATACTTTTTAATAATGATATTATCATCCCTCCTCCTACCACAAAAATGGACCTTAATAAAGGTCGTATACATCACGAGTATTCAAATTTTTATTTTCAGAGACCAGTAAATGAGAGTATTTTGCTTCATAATATAGCTATGCAAACTGCGTATGTATTTTAGGAAAGGTTTCTTCTACCGATTGGACCCCGAATCCCAAACATAACAGAAAAACGGGATTGCAAATTTAGTCACAAATTTACCTACCAAATTTCATTTTTTTGATTGAAGTTACCGCATTTAAATATTATTTAAAATATGATATGGAACTACATTTTAGGTGCTTTCTATAAAATCTTATAATCTCTCTACGTTTTGTACTTATCGTGTTCACCTGTACTCAAATAGTCTTACAGACTTCCTGAGCATGGATTTCGTTCAAAATTTGATAAGAATCTACAAATTTAGTATAAAACCCATGCACCAAATTTTGTACATGTAGATAGTACATACAATTATAATTCTCGAAAAAAAAATTAATTAAAGAAAATTTAAATAAATTGAAAGTCATGATTTTGATTTCTGTCTATGTTTCAGATCTTCCCGTGTTTGAAAACATGTTTTTAGAACCTGATAACTAAAAAACGATTTGAGCTACATGTACGAAATTTGGTGCATGGATTTTATACTAAATGTGAAAATTTCATTAAAATTTTGAACGAAATCCATTCTTAGGAAGTCTGTAGGGGTTCTTGAGTACAGATGAACACGATAAGTAAAAAAGCGTAAGGAGTTAAATAACAAGGTTTCATATAAAGCACCTAAAATATAATTCTTTGTACAGCACAAACATAAAAAAAATCCTACGAAATCAGGTTTTAAACACTGACAATAAAAAAATCGCCAACATTAAAAACAAACAAACGATAAAATTATTATTTATTTTTAAAAATGCTTTTTAATTTTTTTATTTTCTCATTAACGAAATAAAGAGTAAGTATTACAATCCGTAAAAAATTTGACTCGAGATTTTGACGAATCTCTCCGATTTAAACCTCAATGAGTACAAAAGAAAAAAAAAACAAAAAAGTGGTATAAAGTTTCTTTCTTTGTCTGTCCCGGAACGCGAAAACTCAATAGCGCTTACAGCTCGACATAAGAAATTTGGTTCATGGTATTTACACCAAATTTTGATCGAAATCCATTCAGATATAGTCTATCTGACCAGCTGTGCGAATATAAATTAACATGATAAAATGAATAGAGCTGGATGGATAACATTTGGTACGTACAGGGGTGTTTGTGCTCCGGGGAAACCCCGGAATTCCGGGGATTTTGAACTTCGATACCCGGAAATTCCGGGGATCGTCGTTCAAAAGGAAGTAGGAATAATAATGAATTATGTATTTTGATCTGGGTAATTTTGTTTGCTTTGAAAGCAGAAAACGCAAGCTCAGTGTGTGTGGTGAAAACTTTTCCCTTCTTTCTCCAAAGGCAGTGATAATGCGTGAAAAGGGGGAAAAAACTTTTTTGTTCTTTCCTTATTGCGAGTTATGACTCATTCCCCCGGTTCTCGGACATTCTCTTCTGGATTCTTTTCGGCAAGTAGGCGCGGCAGAAAAAAAAGGGAGAGACTTCGTTCGACCAGATGTGCGATCACGTGACCTGGGTTCAAAGGTCTTAATTTTGCAAAATTAATGGTTATTAATTTTGCAAAAAAAGTAATTAATTGAACTTTTATAATTAGGTCATTCAATACTTCGTAATTTTTCATTTCTCCCCCCCCCCTTCTCGAAACTCCAAAATGTCGGTAGTAAGTCCGTAAAAGTTTCAGGGGATTTTTTGGGGTCCCACAAACACCCCTGTACGTAGATTTAGCATGCTATGTATAGATATCTATCACATTCAGAACCAAATCAATCTAGGGGTTGACCGTCTGTTGTTCCGTATATTAGAAATAGAATTTTCACAAGCATGTAAACTCTATTTGCTCTATGAATTTTTGACTACAATTGTAGTTTTGTATCAAATTTTGTTTTCAGTGGATGGGGGGAGGGGGGAAATTCGTCTAAAACACAAATTTGATTTTCGGTTTCTATTAACCGCATGCTATAGAGTAATCCTTCTAAAAAAAAACGTCGAAAATCACACGGTAATTTCAGTAAAAACGCTAAATTTACGCCACAGATTTATATTTCATAACTGTTCTTTGCGAATGTTATAATAAAGATACAAGCCTTTATCCAAGATCCGCAATTTTATGTGGGAATAGGGATCTTCCATACTCCCACATTATAGCACTGCCTTATTATAGCATAACGATGAAGTTTTGGGAAGATCACTCCAGCTGGCTTATTTAATTTCAAAATAAGATTGAATTTAAAATGATGTTTTTTTATTAGACAGGGCCCCGTCTATATAGTTTACTAGTATTCTTAAGTCCAATATACTAAGATTAGTTTGCAAACTTTCCGTATTTTTACCTTTACTTTAAAATTACTTTTTACCCGATTATCTGAAAGACATTGTAATGTTTCCTTAGTAAATAAAAACCACCCACCTAAAAAAAGTCACAAATGTAAATGTCCTAATTTTGGGGTAATTCCGAAATGCTTTTTTATATTTCTGAAGCAAAAACTTGGTTTTTAAAAATTATTGAAAAAATGGAATATCTTGAAATATTTATTTGGAGAATTTTAAAATATCATACAGTTTACACTTTCCTATACTAACCTTCATTTTCTACGCATTTTCATAACAAATATTGCAACAATCGGTAATTAATAAATGAAAATGTTTGATGTTTCTTTTTAAAGAGTCGTTTGAATACAAAACAAGTATTCAAATAATACATATAACTGGCTGACCCGGCAAACGTTCTGCCTTATAAATTATTTCTATTGAATATTTTGGTTGTTAACGAATGTATTGTAAGTGTGCAGGGGTGGGATCTATGACAGAAAGAGGAATGGAGCACTGTAGACGATGATCGCCGATAAAAACTAAAAAGCACCAACCATTCATTTTCTCAATACAATGTATTTCATTAACGTAACGAACATATACATTGTTTCATCTCTTAAAAGTTAAACGTAAAGTGAAAAAAGTAATATTTTTTGTCCTAAAGTATAAAAATGAAATAAAGGAAATCAATATTCATTTCGAAGAGCAATTGAGTATACGTTATTTTTTCTCAGTCCGTCTTTAGCCAACACAAATAAGCTCGATAGTTTGCGCACACGAGAACATGCCACGTGTGAAAAACATGGCGTGACCAAATCTAAGCCGCAAACAGACATAATTTGGTCTTGCAACTTACTGATTGCCACTGCGAATGCGAATCTAATAGGAAACTGAACGCGTTTGAATTCGATTAGCACGTCTGTGAGAATCATTGGAATTCGTGGCAGCAAAACATTTTTGGCTCGGAATTTGCCATTCAAAATGGTGCCTTCGATAGCGTTTTTCATCAATTTTTTAATGACCAATCGCGTGTCATTGCACAGCCATGGTGGGTTCAAATTCTGAAGTAAAATAACCGGGGATCCAACTTTCAGTCGTAGAAGGTGTGGTGACATGCCTGGCAAATCCAGTAAGTTCAAAAACTCTGATGGATAATTTACAGATTCGTTAGTATCGCAAACTGTATCGATCAGTTTGTATGATACCAAGTCGCTTGGCAACGACTGCTGTATCTTGAAGTTTAAATCATCGACGTCCACATTTTTTGCTGCCAAAATGTCTCTTTCTGCCAGCCACGCATGATTTATGTATTATGTGCGTACATCGGGAAATATGCGGTCAATGAGAGCATTTTGCAAATCAACGATAGTGCAGAAATTAGTGGGCAATTTTATACATCCAGTATTTTCACAGATAGCAACTTTGCCATCACCGATATCTAACAATTGGGAATGTGTCAGCAGATGGATCTTGTAGCCTTTGGACGCGCGTGTTTATTTTTAGCTGGACTTTTTCAACATTACGCTACGCTGGCGATGATTTCAAGCAAGCGTTGATCTCCTCATCGTACGGTGAACGTGGATAAGGACACCCTAATTACCTAGCGTTGTAAAATATACTTTACGACCTATTCTCATACCTACCAAATACACATAAAAAATTTCATGAAAATCGGTCGAGCCGTTTCGGAGGAGTTCAAACACAAACACCGTGACATGAGATTTTTATATATTAGATTATTAATATAATAAAAAATATTAATTTATTATCAACGAAAGATATTGTTCTAAATTCATGGAGTTTACTGAAATTTTTAAATTTTAAAACTTTGTTTCTTGTCTATAAATAATTTAATATATAAAGTTTTATCAAAGCAAATATTAAAAAAATATTAGTTATTTTTTATTTAAAATCGACATTCAATTGTTTCTTTGACGATCTATGAATTTTTTTTTGCATGTTTAATTCATAAATTTTTTTTGAAGAAATTTTTCAGTCGACCATTCAAGGAATTTATTTTTATTTTCATTAAATAGTTAAAATTAATTGACAATGAGTTATTTTATTGCTTGAATTATTAACTTGATTATAAATGAAATTAGAATAAACTGAGTATCAAACTTGATTTCCTTAAATATCCTCCATGTATGGTGAAGATCTGATCTCCTTCACCTGTGAAAGTTAAGGTAGCTTTTTTTTCACGAATTCCTTTCCAAAATAAGTTTCGTACTGCTTTAAAAAGGGACCGAAATTCATCTGCCTTAAATTCTTCAGAAGGCTACGGTAACTTAATGGGAATGTCAGATATTTGAAAATTTTCTTGATACAAAACTTATTTTTATAGAAGAATTACAGTTTATGTGGACTTTTTGAAAGTTAAATCTACCGTCCAGTTAATTAAGAATCAAACATCTTAAGAAATTTGCAGAGTAGTGTACCATCTCAGACAGCAGTGAGGTTTCAACCAAGTAATTAAAGCAGTGCTTGAGTTACTTTTAAACAAGACAAGTCTACGTATCAATAAAAATGCTACAAAACAAAGTGATAATTATAGTTATTTCAAAAATTGAGATTTGGGATTTAATTTAACATCTAAAGCAATTGAAATAAAAACATAAAATTTTATATTTTTTATATTGTTTTCAAGCAATGACAATAAAAAAAATTCAAATGCTAATTAACATCGTTAAATAAAATGCTGAGTAGATTTCCAATGCTGAAAATTAAATCTTCAACGTAAAAACCATTGCAACAGAAATGAAACAATTGCGTCAGATGTTTGAGATACTCTATCATGTGTAGAGATGCATAATCCACGATTTTTTGAATAAGAAATAATTTTGCTATTGTTATTTTTAAATATTTGTTCCAAATATCTTATTTCAATCATAATTAAAAATTATTAATTAGTATTAAAAATAAAATTTATAAATTGTAATTAATATTTAATTTACTAATTTAAGTTACGTGTGATTGAATTAATTTATCTATTTCAGCTTTCTTAAATTTGCTATTTTCAAAACTATTTAATTTCTTTATTGGAGTAAACCATTTTCTGAAAAATTTGAAATAAATATGTAATTTCTTTAAAATGTTTACTTTAGTTCTTTATTCTACCAATAGATGGCGCCCGTTGTAAACAATAATGTATGCAATCACAGTAGCAATTAAAAATAATCTTTATGGAATAGTGCATCGTGAAATGTGAATATCGGAATGTCAAGGTCACTCCCATGCAATGGAGCGGTGACTTCGCACTTTGCAGTGTATAGGGATGACGAATATTTTCAGAGCGGTTATTAAGTAACCAATATCAAAAAGTCACAAATACAAGTGATCAATACTTTTCAAAGAGGGGTGTGATTCAAATCCTTGATACGATCTTACTGATATTTCGATTACAGGTTTTGGATTACGATAGAAAGTAACAATCGATACGATATCACAGAAATTTGCCGAAGCGGTGACTTCACTGCCAACTAACAATCGATACGATCTGTTCAATGGAAGCTCTCGAAAGAAATCTGATTGGATTGAAAAGTGAACGGACCCGTTATTGGAAATATCGTATCGTATCATTGAATTGCATATCACTGAAATTTATCGGAGCGGTGATTTCACCGGAAAGTGCGAGGCTTCACTGGAAAGTGCGAAGTCACCGCTCCAATTTACGGGAGTGACCGATATTCGTATTTGATGATGCACTATTCCATACAGATCATTTGTAATTGCTCGTGACATGATTGACTTTGATTACATGTACTCTGTTTACTGCTGGCGCCATCTATTGGTAGAATATAGGACTAAAGTAAACATTTTAAAGAAATGACATATTTTTAACTCATCTTTTCCAGAAAATGGTTCACTCTAATAAATTAAATAGTTGAGAAAAAAAATTTAAGAAGTAAGCTGAAACAGATAAATTCAATCACACGTTACTTAAGTATTAATTACAATTAATAAATTTTATTTTTAATATTAAGTAATAATTTTTAATTAATAATATGATTGAAATAACAGATATTTGGAACGCATATTTAAAAATAACAATAGCAATATTATTTGTTATTCAAAAAATCGTGGATTATGCATCTCTAGCAGTGAAGCCCCACACTTTCCAGTGAAGTCACCGCTCCGTTAAGTTTCAGGGATATGCAATTCAATGAGACAATTCCAAAAATAATCGGTCCGTTCACTTCAGTGGGTAAGGGGCTTTTCTTATGCATGATAGAACTCTTGTTCGAGAGCTTCCATTGGACAGATCGTATTACTTTCCATCTGTCCAATGGAAGCTCTCGAATCGATTGTTACCTCCTATCGTGATCCAAGACCTGTAATCGGAATATCGCAAGTAAGATAGTATCACGGATTTGAATCGCATCCTTACGGATTGAATCACATCCGTAATAACCGCTCGTAAAATATTCGCCATCCCGAAACTCAAATTAATTCGGCACCAGCTCTGATCTCATAACCAAACGCAGACATAACTCAACCTCCTCTCAATAACATCTACTTCAGTGATGACTCACTCAGCTTCCCGGATGCCATACCAATGCAAGAGTAAAATTTATATTTTTCTATTCATATTAAAACGCCTATTTAAAGCTCTATTTCCTAATCGAGACTCGCAAAAATCTTTAAAAAGTTGCAAAAGGTGTGTTTTTATGAAAATTTAACGTCCTTGTGACTCCACAAGATGTACTCTAATAATTTTTATTTATCTTATCTATAACAAAAGACATCTTTTCCACGCTATTACAAATTAAAAATCAAAAGCTGATTATTTCGTAAAAAACTTTAAAATATAGCAAAAATTTCAATTTTATGACACTTTAACGCTCTTGCGGCACCTCAAGACGTACTCTAATATTGCTCATGTTTATAATTTATTTTATCTACACCAAAAGGCAACTTTTCCGCGCTATTCCAAATTAAAAATCAAAAGTTCATTTTTTCGTCCCACCCTCCTATACAGTAGCAAGTACGTACTTGTCCAGAACAAGATCTTGTGTATAAGCTGAAACAACAGACAATAGCAATCTAATTTCTGCTGATGTGCGACTTACTGAAATTTATGATTGGCCGAGTTTAAATACACCTTTATTTAAACGTTAATAAAGTCATTGGCTTAAAATGTCATTCAATTAATTAGTTCCTTCATAAAGTAAAATTTCACTTAGAAGTATTAGAATCGAATTTCAATCACAATAAAAATTTCATGATATAAAATTAGCTTGGGAGGGATAAACCCCTGGGGGATTCTGAAAAATTGAGGTAACGAAGTCCTGAAATTTTTAAAAATATACTAGAATTTGGAAACTAGTTTTAATCTAACTATCAATCAGATTCAAGTTTAGTTAATTCTTTGGAATCCAAGTGAAATTAAAATTAATACATTTATTTTGTTTTTAGCACTCAGATTTATTTAATATGTGGCCCATAGTGGATTGCTTAAAATTACCCGAAAAGATCCAAAATTGATTATCTCACAATACGAATTTTGGAATGAAATTTGAGGCACACAAATACTGGAATGATCAAAAAGCCGGATTTTCGGAATGGGAAAAATTCCGATATTCTAATGAACTCGGTGAATGAATTTTTCTATTTAAATAAACTTGTAGCGGTTTGGCAGCAACAAAAATGAAGAATCGTTTGTATTATTTTTATTTTAAGACATTTGTATTGTTAAATGTGTAGTTTATGCTTAAACATGAACTTAGCTGATTAATATAGAACGTTTTACTTCTATAGCTTCGCTTGTATTTTCTTATGTACCGTGTTTTTCGACAATTGGTTTAGAAATAGTTTGTTATAGTTAAAACGATGGAAAACGCAAATAAAACACGTTTTCTAAAACAAGTTAATTGCCTATAAGGAATTGGACATTTAAGAAGCTAATGCCTACATTGAATACGGAGATCATAAAAACCGAAATTCCATAAACGTTTCTTGAATAATTTCCATCGATATCCATTTTCAGTAGATGCGATAGCAACAAATTTAAAAGGATTTTTTGCAATTATAATCTTTTGATAATAATTTGAGAACTGTACACACATTACATTTAACCCTTGAGTTATTGGGGATTTCCGAGATTTACAGAGTTTTATTACCTAGAATATGATTATACTCATCAGTATTTTGTTAAATTCTCAGAAGTATGTGGAAATTGGATAATTTCAAAACTTGATACTCTTGCTGGTTAGAGACCTGGTTCACTACCGAACAAAAAAAAAAAATCACCCAAGAAATAGTCTTTACAAAATATTTTAGTTCAGATTAGTAGAGGGTATTGCATTCGTTCGAAATACTTATGTACAAAACATTTTTAGTTTAAGAATAGGTCTTCAAAACTTCTAAATGTTTTTAAAATATAAATTTAAACGCGAAATTTGGTTCACAAGCTAATTTCAGATTTGGATGCAATTAAAATATATAGTCAACAACGTTAAGATCTTTAGTTCGTACTTTGTTTCCGTAATGACTTTACTTAGGCGGCAAAGAATAAAGATCTTACGACTAATATAAATTAACAAATGACAAATTTGATTGAATAAAACTTTATTACACAGTCGAAGGCATTTACAGTCGGTCTTCTATACAATCGAATTATCTTAGAAAAATTATGGAGTTTACAAGTATAAAGGATAATTAGAAATTGCATACAACCAATTGTAACACATAAAACTGATGACACACTTGCATTTATAGATATATGCACAAGAAAATATTTGGGAACAAAAATACACTAATAATGCAAAATTTATACAAATGCATGAAAAAAATACGACAGATCTCGTTTTAAATGGCACCATTTACAACACTTTACACGCACTAGAACTGGAGACACTTTACACGCACTAAAACTGGAGACACTTTACACGCACTAAAACTGGAGACACTTTACACGCACTAAAACTGGAGACACTTTACACGCACTAAAACTGGAGACACTTTACACGCACTAAAACTGGAGACACTTTACACGCACTAAAACTGGAGACACTTTACACGCACTAAAACTGGAGACACTTTACACGCACTAAAACTGGAGACACTTTACACGCACTAAAACTGGAGACACTTTACACGCACTAAAACTGGAGACACTTTACACGCACTAAAACTGGAGACACTTTACACGCACTAAAACTGGAGACACTTTACACGCACTAAAACTGGAGACACTTTACACGCACTAAAACTGGAGACACTTTACACGCACTAAAACTGGAGACACTTTACACGCACTAAAACTGGAGACACTTTACACGCACTAAAACTGGAGACACTTTACACGCACTAAAACTGGAGACACTTTACACGCACTAAAACTGGAGACACTTTACACGCACTAAAACTGGAGACACTTTACACGCACTAAAACTGGAGACACTTTACACGCACTAAAACTGGAGACACTTTACACGCACTAAAACTGGAGACACTTTACACGCACTAAAACTGGAGACACTTTACACGCACTAAAACTGGAGACACTTTACACGCACTAAAACTGGAGACACTTTACACGCACTAAAACTGGAGACACTTTACACGCACTAAAACTGGAGACACTTTACACGCACTAAAACTGGAGACACTTTACACGCACTAAAACTGGAGACACTTTACACGCACTAAAACTGGAGACACTTTACACGCACTAAAACTGGAGACACTTTACACGCACTAAAACTGGAGACACTTTACACGCACTAAAACTGGAGACACTTTACACGCACTAAAACTGGAGACACTTTACACGCACTAAAACTGGAGACACTTTACACGCACTAAAACTGGAGACACTTTACACGCACTAAAACTGGAGACACTTTACACGCACTAAAACTGGAGACACTTTACACGCACTAAAACTGGAGACACTTTACACGCACTAAAACTGGAGACACTTTACACGCACTAAAACTGGAGACACTTTACACGCACTAAAACTGGAGACACTTTACACGCACTAAAACTGGAGACACTTTACACGCACTAAAACTGGAGACACTTTACACGCACTAAAACTGGAGACACTTTACACGCACTAAAACTGGAGACACTTTACACGCACTAAAACTGGAGACACTTTACACGCACTAAAACTGGAGACACTTTACACGCACTAAAACTGGAGACACTTTACACGCACTAAAACTGGAGACACTTTACACGCACTAAAACTGGAGACACTTTACACGCACTAAAACTGGAGACACTTTACACGCACTAAAACTGGAGACACTTTACACGCACTAAAACTGGAGACACTTTACACGCACTAAAACTGGAGACACTTTACACGCACTAAAACTGGAGACACTTTACACGCACTAAAACTGGAGACACTTTACACGCACTAAAACTGGAGACACTTTACACGCACTAAAACTGGAGACACTTTACACGCACTAAAACTGGAGACACTTTACACGCACTAAAACTGGAGACACTTTACACGCACTAAAACTGGAGACACTTTACACGCACTAAAACTGGAGACACTTTACACGCACTAAAACTGGAGACACTTTACACGCACTAAAACTGGAGACACTTTACACGCACTAAAACTGGAGACACTTTACACGCACTAAAACTGGAGACACTTTACACGCACTAAAACTGGAGACACTTTACACGCACTAAAACTGGAGACACTTTACACGCACTAAAACTGGAGACACTTTACACGCACTAAAACTGGAGACACTTTACACACACATGAAACATATGCCATAAGAATACAAAAGCTAAGTGAGAGTTGATATTTTTTTTTACTTTTAAAGCTGATTAGGGCATTTCCTAATTGAATACATTATTTGATTTGTTTTTTTCTTTAGATATGCATATATAATTCAATTAAAATATTACACTTTGATTATGTGAAAAGCTAATAAGTTTGAAATTTGAAGTTATCTAAACAAAATAGATTGAAATTTAAACGATAACAATTCTACCTATATGACGAATTAAACTAAAGTAGTCGATAACCAGCTGTTGTATTAAACTGTTATTCTTAGAAGAGTTTTAATTAACCACGATATTCTATGCTTTCCATGCATGAATGCAAAGAGAAATTGAAAAAGCTTTTTACGAATAGGGAAGACCAGATAAGCTCCAAATAGATATTAAAACAAAAGCATGGTAAATAGAACTGAAGTTAGTGAACCGTTACCGCAATTGGAGAATGACCAGAATTTGTCAGATTTTCGAACACTGGAGTCCTACAAATTTTTGCAGTCTAGTCAGCACAAGCGTATGCAAAGAAAAATGTGCGGAAAAATTTAGTTTTTAGCATTCCATTGATATTGTTACGAGGACATTGAATCTCGTGCATGCTTTATGCTTAAATACAATTTATTCAAATATAGAAAGACTTGCTGAGATCAACTAATATTGGTTGTTAATCAGTAGTTGCGTTGCCTTTTACGGAACTTTTTATTTGGTTTAGAGAAAAAAGATTTACAAGTTATTTAAAATAGTGTTTAGATGGAAAAGATTCAAGTTTAAAACTGGCTTATAAAATTGCTTATGGACAAATCTAATCCGATATACAAATCTGTATAAAGAGCCTTAGAAATGGCATCTAATTCACTGAGAGATTCTTATGGACGAGAGCAAATGGCGACCGAGAAAGCCAGTTTCTTCACCTGTAGTCTTATGAAAGAAGAATCAAAGATTGGGTTCTTTAAGTATTTAGAAGGCTAATTTAGAAGGATTTGCCAAACTTCAAATATACAATATTCATCTCCCTTACGAAACGAAATAAAATCAGATTATTAAGAGACAGACTGTTCGAGTCTACCCAATGAGACAATTTAATTCTGGAGACAGAACACTTCCATAGAACATGTGCGACTTGGATTTCAGGCAGTTTTTGGATCAAAATGGCATTTGAATTTTTATTTAGATGCTAAATACGATCATTAAAAACCCAAAGAGGCACATTGGTTGAATCGATGAAGAGATTGCGCTAGAAATTTTTTTTAAACAGGAAGTAAAGCATTGTTTTATCTGCCTGGGATTTATCAGTCTCGAGATAAATTTCTGAAGATCAATCAAAATTAAGTAGCTTACCAGAAGGCAGTAAAAGTTTTCTACGCAGTCTTTCTTTTCGCTCAGTCAAATTGAATTCCTAAATATATAGGACAGAATATGTTCAAAGAATTGATCAATATATGCCCATAACCATGGCTCTTATTGCTGAAGTCATTGGTGAAGTCAAACAAGCCAATGGCTTCTAGAAGTTTCATTTCATATATTATAGAATACTTTTAAAGTTGAAATATTAAACTAGAAACTCAAAAGCAAGTACTGAAAGAATGTATATTTTTTAAAAGATGCAATTCCTGTCCACTTTCCCACAACAAATGACATTATGTTATCCAACATTAAAAAAATTGCGATAGTATAGGCAATTGGAAAGTAGCTGCCTTGGATATTGAAAAACAAAAATTCACAGATGCAAGCCAACTGGAATACTTTCAATGCTAACCTTTGGCACTGCCTAGTTAATCGGTTGAAACATTTAAATTCGTATCCTATCGCATAAGTGACCAGAGACGTTATAGGACGTCCGAAAACCGAATACTGACTGCCTATTACAGAGTTGTGGTTAGACAGCATGCGAGTTGTCAGTTTGTGAATAGATGTCAAACGCACATTCTGTTTGCATAGTCCAAGTAAATCCTTGCGTTTTAATTTATATTGCACATTTTAGGAATACTGGATGACATGGATTCAACATAAATCCTCAAGTACATATAAACAATTCTGAAGTCATTTTAAATTACTGGTTACTTAACGATTCCATACTCAATCGGAGAAGCTTTATCCAGACAGAATTAACCATCGAATAAGAAAGATGTGGAATAGATTTTCCCTTTTAGGGATTATTGCTGTCCAAGTCACCAAAGAGTTTAAGTGCATTTAAGTGCCATGAATCTTATTTTGTTTCGTGAATTGCATTGTTAATAAAAAACCAAATTGCAATATCAATTTTTTTTTAAAAGGCAAGTTCTCGCAAAATTTTACTATAATTTATCTGAATGACCTAGTAATATCCATTAGTGATTCAAAAGTTCATAGTTTTAATAATAGAATTCCGATTCAGACGATATGGATATACAAAAATGAATTAAACGAAGAATCCCTTAACATTTCTTTGCGTTTTCATCCAAAAATAACCAACTTCATATTCCATATTTTCAACATAAGGAAAAAGTCAGCCATTACCTCAAAGCACCATAATACAATGATTAAGTCATGGTTATTGGAGTCAAGATCACAATACAAACTTATGTAAACGACTCGGCAAGACCAAACCCTTCTTGAAAAGGAAAATCCAATAGTCGTCCAATCCATTAACTATATTACTGAAAATGAGTAAATAGTTTTTACCTAAAATCCTTTAGTAAACTCGATTTTATCAGTCACAAAACAATGATTTACAAGTAGCAGGATGTAAGCAATCAAATCACCCAAGTGTCCATATAGATGGAAAAGATTCAATTGAGACATTATCTATACCACCAACCAATCAGTCATTTTTACAAGATTATCAAGTGGGTCATCTCCATAAGCAGGCAAAATTAATAAAACCTGATGGTTTCCCATGGCTTACGCATATAATATTGAACCTAGCAAAAAAGAAATGGCAGAAAATTCTGCAATTCAAGCGCTTGTAGGAAACATCCGCGAATAGATTATAGACAGCACCATTTAAGATTAATCTCAAGAAATGGGAAAATAGAATGACCAGCCTCTGCAGACTAAGACTGTTGACATTAAGTCTATATAATAAAAAGTCGCAAAGTGGGCAGAAAACTCCTTAAGATACCTCGGCCAAGAACAAACCTCACTTGGAGACTGGCATTTTGCAGTTTTACATTGACATGTATACACAGACGACTCCAGGACCCAACTTGTAGTTTGTGTTATGGATTGCATCCAAGAGCAGATATTTCTAATATCAAATTGAGTTTCCGACGCATAATTGGCAACTTTTAGACTTACAACGCACAAAAACAGTTTAATAGAAAATGTTTAACAGCAATGCTTCTGAAGCATTCCAGCATAAAGGCAATACGGACAAAAGCATATATCGAATAAAGAGCGAACAAATTATCTGACAAGCTTTTAATCAAACAACCAAGAAAGACTGACACTATTAAAGTACAGAACTATAGCTGCACAAAAAGAATCTTTGGAATATAATGATGGAAGTTTGACAAGTACAGGAGAACCATTTCACAGACCAAGAATCAAATTACGAACCACGATTGAGAATGGGAGTAATTTTCATGCATTTGTCCTTTTAGAGAGCCCTTTTGTATATTGCAGCCAACTGAAAATCAACTGCAGCTGTGTTTGAGTTCAAAATTGCATTTTGTTATTAAATGTGTATTGACAGTCATATCTATGACAAAGTTAAATATGAATATGGAGGCATCGTGTTAAGCATACAGCTGACAACCCACTTTTCAGAAAAGTCGTTATCCAAGATCCCCAATCGGGAGTAATGGGTCGAGTAATGCTTTTTGCTCTCATTTCAGTCAATGTTGAGATACATGAAATTCTATAATTCATATCTTCCGATATGCAGTTTCCTATAAGCCGAAGAGAGTGCCCAATTTTTTAACTAGATTTTTAAGAATGCACGCATCTAACTAGCACGGATTGTTTATTTTTAAGTTTTGCAGTAAATAGGAGGATTTACTTTATCGGATTAAATAAGAAAAACTGATGCACGAACTAATTCTTACTCTTAGCACAACAGAAAATTTAACTTCAAATGTTCGTTGCATTTTCGAACTAGTATATACGAGAATTTTCCCTCGACGAAAAAATTTGCTTATGAAGACTTATGCTTAAAATTAAGGTGTAAGAACAAGCAGCCATTAGGAAAACAATGATTTCGAATTAATGGGACAAAGCTCAAAAATCAATGTCTTGGATATCGCAACGAAAAATTAACCTATCATGCAGTCGCATATTTTATTTCTAATGAGGAATTTTGAATTAATACATTAGGTGGTAGTTGGTTATATTAACCGTTTGACGTCTAGTTTGATCCAAAAGAAACTAAATGTATCTGAAATGTTACTATTTTACCTATAGTCTACATCCACATTTTGCAAATTGTATTTTCTATTATACATTTAATTTTCAGAATTGTTTTACGATTTTTAAGACTTGTTTTATGATTTTTGTGAATAGTTTGACAACAATTATAAACATTTTTAAATACGGGCTAAAAATTTATTTTAGAAGTAACCTAAAACAAACTTTATTCATATTCATTTCTGTTAATCGATTTCAATAACACTAAATTCATTAATATAGCTTTTCCAATCACAACGCTACTACATAGATGACCTTTAAAAACTCAGCATTCCATATCAAGACATGGAAGAGACGGCAACATAAAATGAAGACGATACTTTTCTGCTTAATGTAACTTTCCTGTCTCTGCAAGTTGCTTAATTCTCCGTTCGTTCATAAATCCCTTAAACGAACCCATGAAACGACCTCGAACTTCTCTCTTCAATAACGGGTCTTCCTGTAGAAAGGTACAATAAAATCTCACAATATTAATACGACTGAATTTAGAAAGCTTTTATCGGTGGGAGGCAAAGACAGACACACTCGGGGGGGGCAAAGACAGACACACTCGGGGGGGGGCAAAGACAGACACACTCGGGGGGGGGGCAAAGACAGACACACTCGGGGGGGGCAAAGACAGACACTCGGGGGGGGCAAAGACAGACACTCGGGGGGGGCAAAGACAGACACTCGGGGGGGGCAAAGACAGACACTCGGGGGGGGCAAAGACAGACACTCGGGGCGCAAAGACAGACACTCGGGGCGCAAAGACAGACACTCGGGGCGCAAAGACAGACACTCGGGGCGCAAAGACAGACACTCGGGGCGCAAAGACAGACACTCGGGGCGCAAAGACAGACACTCGGGGCGCAAAGACTTCTCAAATTAGGAATTGTTACCACAAAATAATAGGCTTAAGTTAGTTAAACAGAAGGAATCTCCTCCCCAAGAGACCTTTGATATTATGGCTAATTCCCGGATGAATTGTGTTGAACAAATATAATTAAACATTTTGTAGAGAAAGGAAAATTGCATTAAGCAAAGAAGTATCGCTATTTTCTTTGTTAGCTATCCCTTGCCTTGACGTGGAATATAGAATTTGTACAAGATAACCCACGTGGCAACGTTGCAATAGGAAATATTATGTTAATGAATTTGATTGTATTGACAACGAATAAAATTAACAGAAGTAAACACAATTCAGTTTTATTTTAGGTTGTCATGAAAAATGCAATTTCGTGTCCCTATTTGAGAAATTGTTATTACAAAAGTTGCCAAACTGGTCATGATTTTCCTACAATCACATTTAAAAAATGACATTAGAATTTAGAAGAAATGCCTTGCGTGGTCACTTCTGGAGTACTTTATGAAAGTACATTTTCCAATGCAGAGAGCCTTGTCCAAATTCGTGGGTTGCTGCAAGAAGCACTACGGGGAATCATCGCGCATGTTGATTGGTGACGATGATGACTGCCACTCGGGTAGCTCGTGGTTAGATTCCCGCGCATGAAGTGAGCAGACTGGTGGAGCCCCAGTGCATCATCCATGACAGCCTGGCTTGTGTAAAAGTTCAGTTTCGGAGGATGGCCTCAAATTCTCTCAGAATCTATATCAGATTTAACTGCATCCCTACAAAGTTCGCTTTGATTGGCATTGCTGCTAAATATAGCTTTCCTTATAAAAGCTATCAATACCTCCATACGATTTTCAACTCTATCGATGTACAGTTTGGATTTTGAAGGTATTGACATAAAACGTGTAATTAAAATATCTTGAACACAGATTGATCTCCCGAATTCAGAAATCTAATAACCGTAATTGTTTTACCATATCCTAATTCTTCAAAAATATGATTTTCACGACATCAGATTATCCTGAGAATGTCACAGAAGTGAAAATTAATGTAATCTTTCATTCTCTGCAGTCTTCAGCAACTCCTAAACATAAAAAGCCACGTGGAGGAATCGCACAGAGCTGAAATCAAACATTGAATTTACCCTAAACCTTGCTGGAATCGGTAAAGTTAGTCTCGTTTTCATGTTGCGTAAGGGATATTGAAAGACGGACCTAGTATTCTCATCCACACCAGATGACGACAAGTACTTAGCCAGCCCTTTCACGACCCTCTTATACCTTACTATCCATTACGTTTTCGACTCTTTAGCACTAGAATTTGACGATTGAAAGGAGAAAAAACATGGCACCAAGTTATTTCTACATATTTCGTTCTTAATAAAAATTCCTCACTAGATTAAGATCCTTCGTCCTTATGGTTCTTAAATCTAAAGAAATTTAAAGGGCTGGACTAATATTTTTAATTTAATAAAGATTTTACTTAACTGAAGTAAAGAATGAATTTTTAAAAATTAGTAATTATTTCGGTATAATTTTCGAAGATCCTGAAGTATATTGGGAGTAATTCGATTCTTTTTACCAACGGAACAATGCATTTCAGAGACTACCCTTGAATTTTCTGTTATAGAAATCTATTGAAAGAATCGACTCGCGTTTTAATAAACTGAAACTGTTCTAACTTGTACGTAACCAAGAAGCTATTTTTAAATTTAACCGATGGGCAAACCGATTTTAAAATGGATCATTTTGAATAGCAGAAGTCTAGCGAAATGAATGAAAAACGGGGATAGGTCAACTTATAGAAATTTAAATTTTTCAAGAACGGAGATCCAAAAAGTGTTCCCTTGGTAATTGCAAGCTTTGTAAGAAAATTTATATGACACTCTAGAAGCTAATTTTAAAGTTAAACGCAGAGCTCGCTCTTCAGTTTTACTCCGAACATTGTTGTGCTGTTGGGTTCTTTACAGAGCGAGATGCCTTCTGCTAATGCATTAGTATCTGCAAGTATCATTTATGCGTTCAACTCGGCTATGTTAGCTATATTCAGAGTTCCCCTGAAATAATCATAGAATAAAATATCTTCTATTTCTCAGCGTACTAAACTTATACTACATATCCACTGGTCTATTTCTGCAATAGTATTAAATATGAAATTCACCTAAAAGAAGTGAACGGTTAAACATGCCAAAACCTCTCGAAATCAGTCGCATCACTACCGATAAATTAGACAATATAGGTTTCCAACACCGAGGCTACAGAATGGCGACAATACATAGGATACTGCATTATAACAGTGAAATAGTAACAAAATTCCAAATTAGAGATAAAAGTTCCAAATTGAAAGATGCCTCCATGACTTGAACAAAAGAACGAGACAAGCATGAGAAGCATTAAAACTTCACACACCTCAATAACCGCAATGATTTTCCCAATACTGTCACGAAATTTTAAGTTGGGGATTTAAATATTCGAATTTCCAGAAAACCTTTAATGAAATAAAAAAGAAGACACTGGATTATAAAGCTCAGAATCCAATCCAAAATAAAACACAAGGCAGCTACTATAATTAAACTAGATGGGCATACATTGTTACGATTTCAGGTTGCATCAGATTACATAATTATTGAAAAAATGATAGAGACTCGCAGTTATTTTAAGCTTGAATATCCACGTTGCACTTCAATAACATTTAAAGTATTGTTAGAAACTCGATTAAAAGAAAGTAAGAAATCCATCTCTTAAGATTCTTTGAATTTTGGATATCCAATTTCTACAAAGATTGCAGTTTTGTAAATAAAACCCAGGATTAGACAAACTACTTTATTTCCCAGAACTGGAATGAAGATCAAGTTAATTTCAACTTTGCATTACGCTTATAAAACCAGCAGGAGTGGTCTTTCCAAAACGCCCACATACTCTAATAAAATTGTGCCAGAGAAGGCCTTGCATGACAATGCACAATAGCAACGAAAAATGAACCTTTGGCTTGAGTTTGGCATTTACTGTATCGATCGTATCATCCTTGGCGAATTATTTGGCAATGAATCGTCGGCATGTGTTAATAGTCTCCAAAAACTGGATTAGTGCTTTAGACACTTTTCTCAACCGATTGGAACAAAACTGCAAAACTGATTTCATATACTTAAATCATTGTTTTTGAATTGTAGCAATTACATGTTTTTCTGAAAGTACAGACAGTTAACCCTTTGTTGGATTTGGCTCAAAATTCCGCAGATGTGTGCCTTAGAGATCTTCAATTTTTTTTTACCGAGTTTTATCTATCTATCTCTTTTTTAAATGTGTTAACTCGAACAGAAAGGCAGACGGAATTGAATTTTTTTTTTCATGATTTCATAGACTGCAAATTTGGTGTGAAGACTTTATACCAAATTTCAACCGTCTGGCTCAAAGAGTTTGTTGTCACAGACAGACATTTTCCAAAAATGGGCTCAAATTCAGGGAAGTTTAAAACAAGGAGATTCGCCAAAGTCCCGCGTTCGAAATTTGACAATAACTATTTTCTCTTTATACTTCTTATACGAAAATGTAATGCAATAGATTTCGTTTTAGATTTTATAATCTTGAAATCTTGATAAAAATATGCTAAATCTTACAAGTCCATTATTTCCTATTCTAGGAGTACAGATTATCAGCCTGTACTATCAGAATACTTTTAAGACTTATTTAAAACCAGGCAGTAAGCATTACAACGGCTTGATTAATTTGGCCCCTTTCAGAATGGCCAAGCAAATGTGGAAATCCAATCCATGAATTATTTCTACAGGTCAACTCAATACAGAGCAACTGGAAAAACTCGGCAAGATTCATTTCTTTACAGTATCAACATAAGCAGAAAAGTTATGCAAGGGGGGGGGCAAGAATTAATAAACGAACAAGAATTTGAAGGCATAAGAATTGGATATATAAGAAGCATAATTGGAAATTAGATATATAAAAAGATTCCACAGAATAATTTTCATTTCAATACATATCAAAGCATTTAATTTTCAATATCTGGAAAGATCTTCTCAATGAATAAGAAGATTCAGCGAATTCGCTGTGCTAAGTATACCAACTACTTATTCAATAATAAGGAGTTATTTTTTTATCTAAGTTAAAAGTAGTAAAAACATAACACTAATGCATTGTAGTAACTTTTCTAGACATTACTTTAAAAGTTCCTAGAAAGTTATCCCATATCTCAAACTGTAAAATATATAAATATATTCATAATATTTCCTTATACAGTATTAATGACAATGTATAAAACTGTAAACATAAGTTGAAAGAACTTAAAATTGAATGAAATAGGGTAAAATTAGGAAAAATTTCACCAAAATTCATCTGTAAATTATCGTTGTATTCATTTTACCAGATCTTTGAATACAAAATCAAAGTCAAAAGTTTGGCTTCCCAATATGAACTTTACAAGTCAGTTTATAGATTTAAGAATTAAAAAAAATAATGACCCAAAGCAAGTGCTCTGTTCTTTGCAGTTCTATTTCCTCTGATAATAAGTAGTATTGTTCGGAAATAGTTATGAAGAAAAAAAATCATTTGAAACTGTCCAATACATCAACTATTGCACCAATAAGTAGGCAATCAATACCACAGATCCAAAATATTGGGAAAGTTGAACTAAGGCTACTTTAGCCTAATAAAATATAGCCTTTCAAAGTCTACTAGAAACTATGTTAGCAGTTGAGTAAACTCTTCCTGCCGGTTTAAGCATTTTCATGTAACATTTGCTATCTTTTTTTTTTACATCAAGCAAATTGTTATAGGATGTCTAATTACGCAATAATTCAACGCTGCAATTTTAAAAGAAATGTTGCCCTCAAAAATCAAAGGCCGCAGCCAAGAACTTCCGACTTGTACGAATTACTGCATAGGCACTGGGATGGTTGATGTTGAGGCACTCGTCTCGAACGAATGCTAGAATTTTAAAGCTTATGTGTTTTCATCTTTAAAATTGACTTGGGGCATGTTTTTACTTTTTGACTTTAATTTTGAAAGCGTTTCATAATGCTTTTTTCCTCAATAACCTGTTTTTTTTTATTAATTATACTTTCTAATAATTCAATAACTTTGAGCACCTACAAATATTTAACAATGTGTTATTTCTAACAGATGATCCATTAAATAAGATGGAAAAATTTTATATCAAACAGAGGGCCAAACTGGATTTGGAAATTTACGCAAGCCATTAAAATACATAAAATTTTCTAAATTCTTTAGAAGAGTGCTTTTAGTGAAAATATTTTTAAAGGGAAAAATTAAGTTTGCTATCGAAGTAAATTTAATTTCAAAGACTTAAAATACCACAGAACATAAGCGCATGTCAGTATCCCCCAAGAATAAGAATAGCGCAACTTTGAATAGACGTTAAATATGTAGTTAAACACATCTATAATTATAGAACTCGCTCAATTTTCTAAACATTCTTTGACAATGAAGATGTTATGAGGGAACCACTGTTAAATATTTAACAAATTAGAAATGGTTCTGGGCAAAATTTAAAATTCTATTGGATTGTGTTAAGAAAAAGATAATTTAATCGTAATTATTATTACCTTTTTCGGTTAGTTTTCCTAGCCAAAGTTCGAAATGTACGCGAAAATGCCTACATAAACAAAAGCATAGTTTGCTTCTGTTCTTTCTTGAGAAATTGTTTCTTTTAATCTTTAAACATATTCATCTCGTAAATAATAAATTATCATAATCTCGTGCTAATTTAATATTGTCTAAGATTAAACTATTTAGATGCAATCATCTGACTAATTAGCATAAGATTTCGGTATTTCTGATTCGAGTCGTAACTACTGTGCAATATGCAAATGTAAATCTGTATGTACATGTAAATCAATCACGTGATCGCCATGAGATCATATAAAAGCGGATGCCAGCTTTTGTAAGGATATATCCGAATCCATTCTCCCGCTCTCTGGCTTGCTTTTCATTCTAGCGACGTTTGTTTGCTACGAGTTTCAGAAATGTCTGAGAATAGACAATATTATACTTTCTGTGCTTTTAAAATTTTGTTAAAGTAACTTCTTGATTTTATATTTTCTGTTGAACCTTAATGAATAAATCCCGTTGATGTTTTTAAAAGGATGTTGATCTCCAATCAATGAACTTTTGAATCCTTTGCATCGTAAGTAGTATTAGTATGCGATTAGATGAACTTTTAGACCACTGCGTGATATTAGAGTTACTTCATAATTAGATGCAGCCAATGCTACTCGTCATTTCATAAGAAATTTTAACAGATTGTGAATTATTTCCATCCAGAAAACTGATCAGAAACGGTATAACCGGATGACTTATCAAAAGTAGCCGAGCAGTGATACCCGACTTTACTGCACAAATAAGTATTCAATTGATACTTTTGGAGTTATACGACTAATTTTTGGAATTTAATTCTGCACTTAGCATTCAGCTTTGAAGAACAGGATGTTTCATTGAGTTGTTAGGATGAGCCTCATCCTAACAACTCATTGAGCCTCATCCTAACTCATTGAGCCTCATCCTAACTCATTGAGCCTCATCCTAACTCATTGAGCCTCATCCTAACTCATTGAGCCTCATCCTAACTCATTGAGCCTCATCCTAACTCATTGAGCCTCATCCTAACTCATTGAGCCTCATCCTAACTCATTGAGCCTCATCCTAACTCATTGAGCCTCATCCTAACTCATTGAGCCTCATCCTAACTCATTGAGCCTCATCCTAACTCATTGAGCCTCATCCTAACTCATTGAGCCTCATCCTAACTCATTGAGCCTCATCCTAACTCATTGAGCCTCATCCTAACTCATTGAGCCTCATCCTAACTCATTGAGCCTCATCCTAACTCATTGAGCCTCATCCTAACTCATTGAGCCTCATCCTAACTCATTGAGCCTCATCCTAACTCATTGAGCCTCATCCTAACTCATTGAGCCTCATCCTAACTCATTGAGCCTCATCCTAACTCATTGAGCCTCATCCTAACTCATTGAGCCTCATCCTAACTCATTGAGCCTCATCCTAACTCATTGAGCCTCATCCTAACTCATTGAGCCTCATCCTAACTCATTGAGCCTCATCCTAACTCATTGAGCCTCATCCTAACTCATTGAGCCTCATCCTAACTCATTGAGCCTCATCCTAACTCATTGAGCCTCATCCTAACTCATTGAGCCTCATCCTAACTCATTGAGCCTCATCCTAACTCATTGAGCCTCATCCTAACTCATTGAGCCTCATCCTAACTCATTGAGCCTCATCCTAACTCATTGAGCCTCATCCTAACTCATTGAGCCTCATCCTAACTCATTGAGCCTCATCCTAACTCATTGAGCCTCATCCTAACTCATTGAGCCTCATCCTAACTCATTGAGCCTCATCCTAACAACTCGTAAAAGTGAGTATTGAAAGCCTATGTTTACTACATGAAAAATAACGTGCAGTCATACTTCTGGTTTGCTTTTATAGCTAAGCATCAGAAAGACTGACATTATCGTTCGATATCTTTTTATGAGAAATTTCAATTTTTTTCCACCACACTGCCAAAACTGAAAGTATAAATTAAGCTTCTTTTGGTGGTAAAGGGAGAAATTGAATTTATAGTTATGAATATTTTCCCACCCTCTCACCAGCCGGCTGGTAGCTAGCCCATCCTATTTTTTTTTAAGAAAAAGGGGGAGGCTAGGGTGCTATCCTAAACCTTTTATCCCCAATTTAATGTTAAATATATTAAGCCTTTCTATTAAATACCTAATCCTAATAGTGCGCGCGCACTTTCCCGTTATTTTTATCTGAATCTTTCTAAAATAAGAAGCCCATCTTTATACTTCAGCGTTGGAACGAGGGAAAGAAATGAAATTTCTCCTTAACTTTCTGCAACTGAAATGGTGTCCAAGTACCTGCTGGGAAGTTATCGAGTTTCGATTTCATGACGCAAGGCTCAGATCTGTGCCAAGATGCACCACTGCAAATGCTGACAAGTTATGGTTTCATTAAAGAGCCAAATATGGCCAAACTGTGCCAATCATGGTTTGGAGTTGTATATGGAATATTAATGAAAGGTCAATGTAGTATTAATTTTTGTATTCAACAAATTAAAATGAAAATGAAATTCGCTATACTTAAATTGTTAAGATTGACAGTATTTAAGAAATTTCCGAATTGGGACGTTACCTGCACAAAATCGATACGAATTTAGTACGCTTACGAAACCAGCGGAACCTTCTCAAAACATTCTCGCATACTCTAATAAAGGGGATATCCCAGAGAACACCTTGTATGACATTGGCGCACAACAGATACGAAATATTAACTTTGGCGTGAATTTAGTATTTACTGAATTTATCGTGTCATCCTTGGCGAGTGATTTGTCCATTCATTCCTGGCCTGAGGTTAATAGTATTCGAAAGTCTAATTTGTGTTTTAGACGCATTTTTCCAGCCGATTGAAAAGAAAATTTGACACAGAATTACACTTGCAATCTCAAAATCAGAAACCAAATGATATATTTAAATCGTCGCGTTTGAGCTATCGCACTAACAAGCACAGATAGACGGTCAAGCCATTGTTAAATTTGGCTCAACATTTGGAAGGTTTCTACTTCATAGAGGTTAAACCTCTATGCTTAATTTTATCAATCTAGTTTTCATTTTTTAGTTTTCGTTTTAACATGCGCGAACAGATTTCCTTTAAATGGAAGTCTCAAACTTCGATAGAAATCTATATAACCCGTATAAGGGCATACCAAATTTCAACCGCCTAGCTCAAAGAAGTTTTGAGTTTTGTCACAGACAGATGGAAGTTTCCCAAAAAAGATTTTTTGAATTCATGTAAATATGAAACGAGGAGGGGAGTCAATCTCGAGTTCAAATTTGAAGCGATTGTTATACTTTATACTATGTATGCTAGAGTAAAATTGATTGACGATTAAAATCGAGACCTTCGGATAAAAAAATTAAGTGAATCGACGGGGGTTGATGGACACCGATTACTAAAAAGTTAATGAAACGGTTTTGGTTAATACAAAATTGATTCATTTTCACTTTAGGCTCTAGTACAGGACGATAAATCCAGGAAGTAAGCAATATTGATAGAACGGAGTGCAATTTATTAGAGATTTATAGATTCTGGCCGTGAATTAAATATAATGGTGAAAAAATTCCTTCATTTAAGTATTTGCAATTTTATGTAAATGAAACATTCTTCCCGTACCTAATGTTACTGCTGAAGGATTTTGCAAGAGTGGATTGAGAATTGCGTTACTGCCATTTTACATTCAGTTCTCTAAACGCATTGTTACTGGTTATTTGAAGTTTCAAAGATTTCGATATCGAGAAAGATGAGCATTAGCTGCATAGTTAAATGGTCGGAAAATTTGTATTTCTTCGGAATTCCATGTCTTTACTTTTGTATTATTGTGGTAGACACCATATTAATTTTTGAACTGCAATTTCAGAATCGTAATTCAGTGACACTTTGTCACAAATGAAAATTAATAACAAACGCTTAGCATTTCCTATTCTGAGGCAAAATTTTCCTAGGAGAAAAATGGAATCGAGAGGGGGAAAATTATACAATTTACGAATTTTTACCAATACTTATTAATATTCGCTTTTAAGTTAATAAATTTCAGAGTATTTAATACCAAAATTAATGTCGCCATTTATTCAGTTTAACCGTGTGTAAACTTGTATACACTTAACATGCATTATATTTACATTCTCAGCTTCGAAATTAAGAGTTATTATTGAGGTATCAAATCCAATTTTCCCGGTGTTTCCCGCTTCAAATGATTGGAATCTGAATAGCCATCCGAATGCGAAAGCCTGAGGACTTAAAATAAGAAGATTCAATTATAGAAATTATGTACACAGATTTCTCCAACATAAAAGCCAAATGCCTCATTGAAGCATGTTCGACCAATTAGAAATAGAACCGAGTTCCATTTTGTACCTACAGTCGTAATTTTTTTAAATATTTTTCTCAAATACATTGTAAGGATTGCTTCGATAAGAAATTGGCAGCGAAAAACCTAATCAGAATTGTTACAATACAATTCCTTAGTGTCAAAGCATCAAATTGCTCATATGCTAACTACAACCTTAATTTAGAAATCCATGCTCAAAAACTATTTGCTACTGTTCTTATTGTAATGTTGAAGATTTTTGGGACAACTTCCTATTACAGAAACACTATGAATAATCAATTACTCAAATCTTAAGAATTCTGAAGTTGAATACTGAAACACCCGAGTTCATTTGTCATAAATTCACTAAATACCCTCAAAAATGGCTATGATAGCTCATTTTTTTTCAGGAGTTAATTCACAAAAGAAATGCTCCGACTTCCTTCACGATTTCCAAAATGTCCCTTTGCACAAAACCTTCCCAGCGACTCGCACTAAAAAGGAGCCGCTTGACAAGAGGCTGAATAGCCGTATTTTAATCGAAGTATTTCGGGCCTTCAGAACTGGAAAAATATTCCTACACTACTTCGCAATGAACTACACATACCACTTAAAACGATTAACATACTGAAAATTAGACATCTAATGGACAAAAAAGAATCAGTCAATTGAACTTCTGTATCAAGATCTTTTGCATGCCATTACGGAAGAAAATAGCAATTTTTTCTGCTAACAAGATCATATTTTTGAAATTTCGTTGAGACTCTGAAAAATCTGCCACGAAAGTATGATCAAATAGTAGAGAGCACTTGCTAAGACAGTCTACAATTGGGATTTAGAGTCAGTCAAGCTCTTCAAGTATTCATTGCACATGCTTATTTTAAGCAAATTTAATATCTTTAGAAACATCCCATTTTGGATAACATACTATAAAGATTTCTTAAATAATCCAGAAAATCTTAAATTATAGTTAGAAATATCTTTGAAGTCAAAAAATATTACCATGTTAAATTCCATTCCTTGGGATCTTCCGGACTGTATTTTCTGAAGAAACTTTCTGAACTGTTCAGGAACAGCAAACAAGCTGAATCTTGGGTTTACAGGAACAACAGATTCCTGAAGTAACTTGCATCTGGTCAGTTTCCTCATTCAAGGAGCACCTTGTAGTAGATCTCTATACATTCAGTAATGGAAGAACCAACAATCCTAAAAAGAAATAGCTTTACTTAAACCTCTATACATGTAAGATTGAGAAAGATTAAAGTTTAATGAGATAGAATTTAATCTACCAAACATTTAATCAAGTCTAAACTATAAGAAAATAGTATGAACGTCAAAAAATTCGAACTAGAGATTTTAACGAGTCTACGCTTTAAACCATTCCGCATCCGAAAAACATTTTGCGGATTTGTATCTTACTTGAACATTTGCAAACCAAATTCGGTGGATGAAACGTGGCCTTTACATATCTTGTAAATATCGCTGGATTTCTACAAAATTTGATGTGAAAATGAATGAATACGATAACTACAAAACCTAAAGGGCTAGACAGATAAAATTTGGTATATGGAATTAGCATTTAAGGTGTAGAATACAAAAGGAAAATTTCGAAATGAATCCATTGCGATTTTATCAGTTCTATACTTTCCCGTGGAAATAAAAGTGATAACTCAAAAACGCACGGCCACAAACGTCGCATTTATATCAAATGTTATTTGTCTATGTGATCTGACTAAAATTGAAGTTTTGCTAAATTGTGGCCCGAGTCGAACAAAGATTCTATATTTCTGAATATATGGTTCATCGAAAAAATTCTCTACTTCAAGAGCAAGACTCGTACAAGGGTTGAAAATAAAGTTGAGCATCCGTGGAGTTCAATCTCGTCCAAGTTCAACAATTATATGTGAAGGAAGGGGTGGGGTGACAATGAAGTAGAAAGTATGCGAGAAAATTTCTGCAAGACTCCGTCCAGATGATTCTTATCTGTACACAGTATATAGAGCTATATACACCAAACAGTTCAAGTTATATCGAATTACAAATGGCATGTCAATAGGCTTGTGATTTTAGAAATTTCTAGCCATCCTAGATGACCAGTTCTTCAAACTCGATAAAATAAATTTTATCATACTAAATTAAAATGCCGTTTAACATTAAGCCGTCAACTTTTTATTGGTTAGATATGTACGTAAATTGGAGAAAAACACGAAATGACTCCAGAGGGTGATTCTGGGGATATATCGAAATTTTATATTTTCAGAGCTCTAAAAATTGAAGCGCGGCATGGAGCAGGTGACACTTGGACTATATAAAGACCACCCGTTTTTTCCCATCCAACAAAATTGGAATGGCTTTCTCCAAACTCATTTAATAAACGTTATACTTTCGCATAAAACTGAACCTTGGGCAAAATATGCCAATATTTTGCATGGCATTGGTGATCAATAGTTGCTAAATATTAATCTTTGGCGTAACTGGCATTTTCTCGTATACGATGTATAGATAAAGTATTGTAATCGTCAAAAAGTTCGAACTCTATATTGACGAGTTTCCACATTTTAGAAATCGAATTAGATAAACATTTTTGTAATCATATCAGCCGTCCGTGTTCTTCCAGCCTCAAGTCTATATGGCAGAACAGAAAAAGCTTTAAGCTAGACGTATGAAAACTTACTCCTCTAACCCAAAATTAAGCAAAGTTGACAGTGAAATTTAATGTCGAGGAGGCATAAAGTTGAAAGCAATTTCCTTAAAGTAACTTATTGATTATAAAGTCAATGTGCTCATTACTGGTGCAATAAAAATACGTTAAATGTTAAAATCAAAGTTCAAATTAACATTTCTAGACCTTGGTCAACAGATTCGAGCCATTCATCCTTTCTGTCTAACATTTAAACGAACTGAAAGAAACTGTCTTAAAATGGTGAAGCAACAAACCAGTTGTCCACAGTTATCTTCCGCCTCGACCGAAAAGCTTAAGCCATTTCTCATATTCCGTCTAAAAAAGTACTTGCATGAGGCGAGTTTAAACAGTAGCCAAATTTGCATTGCAGTTGTTGCCAACCACAAATCACGAAATTTGCATAAAGGTCGGGTTCGAATCAGCTTGTTTACTTATGTAGATCATGGCGCGGAATTGGAAAAACACAAGGAAACCATAAAAATTCGGATCCGAAATAAATTTTAGTATGGATATTTCCCAAATGTCCAACAAAAACAATTTTTACACGAGATTTTTAGATTTCAAATTTTGAACAAAATCCGTTCAGTGAATGTCTGTTCAAATTTAAGTTAACGCGGTAATTACAAAGAAAAAAGATCTAAATCGTACGTTATTTTTAAGGTTAAGTTTAATAAACATTGTTAGAAGCAAATCATTTTAAGTCGAATTTCACCAAGAAAACATTGTCGGCCCCAAGGGTGTCAATTAACAGAACGATGTGCTTCAATGTGGCTTGTCTAAGTAAAGTTCTTGCATATACATAACGCATGTTGAACGTTTAAAATACAACTGCACATATTACATTTCTCTGAAATAACTTATTGGAGAGCGTGTGGGAAAATTTCGGGGAACTACTCCCGCTGGATGCTAACCGATTGAAACAAATTTGACGGATATAAATGTAATCTGAAGACAATAGAATTTTGTATACGATCTTAAATTATTGCGTTTCTATGCATACGACAGTACAGATCGATAAAAGCCAAATTTGGAGACGAATTCGATTCCAATTATCCGAATCTATGTTTTAGATGCTAAACCTGTGTATCAAATTATACGTTGGCTGCACTTAACTACGAGTTGGTTCTATAAGTTTTGTATTTACTGCGTTCGTTTTACTCGGATAGCTTCGATTAACTTTCTCCGATTAGATTTTTTCAAAATTTGAAAGAACTATAAATTTGATATCAAGTCCCACACCAAATTCATCTATTTAGCTCAAAGCGTTTGAGTTTATTTTCACAGAAAAACAGGAATAATGCCAAAGAGAATTGGATTTAAAGATATCAGAAAACATTCGTGAAATCTCTAATTGAGTTTTTGCAAATTGCAATACTTTGTACGAGAAAGTAAAGTTTGATGAAATCGGCGTAATGGTTGTGGCATGAAGATTATCGTGGCTTTCGTCAGAAAATGAAAGAACGAGAAAAATCTCGCGCTATTCTATTCTATTCATGCTAATTTAATATATCTGAGCTACAGCCTAGAACTACCAAACTTGTCTGAAACGTATTTTAGACGATGGGAATTGCACTTCGGGAAAAGGTGCAAATTTTAATCAGAATTTTCTTTTACTGGAAATGAAGCGAAATTTCGGTATCTCTCCTCTATGATTTCCGAATATAACAAATAGTTTTTACATCATTTTAAAGTTTAAAAAAATCGTAAATGATATCAATGTTAACTTATAAATTAAGTTTCTACTCCTAATGAATTAAGAAAATATTTTAACCATTTTCAAACAATTTATGTCGCAAAAAAATGAAGTACGTAGAAAAAAGTAGTTCTAATTATCATGTTGCAATTACGTTGGGGAAAACTTCAATTGAAAGACCGAGTTGACCCGCTGAAATTTTAATCTAAAAATGCGAAGCAGCATTTTTAAGTATTGCTGTCTCAAAGAAAATACGAGATGCGATATTTTCTAAAAAAGTAATACGAGAAAAGATTTGCGATGATTTAAAATCGCTATCGATTTAATTCATTCTTATCTAAGGTACATAATACATAGGATATCCACACTAATCAGGGCCCAACAGCTAATTTCTATTACTTTAATAGATACATACGCGAATGAGTCTAAATGAGATTTTAAGTAGTTTGAATCAAATATTTCTATAAATTACGTTTACGCAGATTTTTACACATTTACATTTTTATATTGATCCTGAATTCTATGAGTCATTTAATAAAATATGCTTGAGACATTAATATTTAAAGTTCCACTCTTTCGCAATTAAGATGTATTAAGTTATGAAAATTTGAACGCCTATTCTATAAAAACTCGCCAAGATACACTATTCAGGGTTCGGATTTTCCAAGGCAGATTGTCTAAAATAATGCAATCGATAATCTTAAAATACAGTAGACTCCCGATTATCCGCAGACGGGTTATCCGCGCCTGTCGCACTTAAGTTTTTTTTTTTTTTTTTTCTTCCAAGCAAAGAGAAAATGCTTCCAAAGCAAGAAGCAAACACAAATGACTGATTTTTTCAAAAAAGTGTAGTTTTACAGTTAAGCTTTTGTAATTACGTAATACATTACAGTATTAAAACAGTACATATGTAGTAATTTTTATGTGTATCCTTGACGCTTCTCGTAAGTACAAAGCACTTTTCTGTTTTCATTAACAAAATGCATTTTAGGCTAGTTTTGAGTGATATACTAAAATAGTAAGCGTTAGTCAAACATTTCCTGCTGTTTATTTTGCGTTTTATTGTACATAAAACGATTTTTCAAAGTTGGAATGACTGTTTTCTCTTTTGCTATACCCGTTTAGCTTTTTTCGGATTATCCGCGATTTTTGTTATCCGCGGCGGCCGCGCCACCCAATTCCGCGGAGTGTACTGTAATGATATTCAAAGCATTCTTGTTCAGGCTTGATCTCTGGTGACAACCATTAAACGCAAGTAATTTTACCGACCATGATTTACATAGAACTATATAACATTTAGAATTAATTGTTTTCTGAAGTACATTTATTAATTGAAATAACGCATTTAAATCTTTTTGAAGAAAAAACTGAATTTGACGAATCAGAAGTTCACTTAATTCCTTCAAATACTGAATTATAAGATATTCTGCGATACATGTAAGTTTATAATACTGAAGGACTCGATTTTCTGTAGTTAAAAAATGACTGGTTTCAGTAAAAAGTTCGTTCATTTCTTATTCAAATTTAAATCTTACGGCGAATTGGAGATGACAGCAAATTAAATATATGTATTACAGTGAACAAAGGCTTCTATAATGTGAGCTATGGGGCTGTAAATTTGGAGCTTAATATTTTGATTAAGTCATTAAGAGACCAAGGCACATAAATATTTAACCGAATTCTGGGAGTTTTACACCTGGTGACCCAGCTGGTCAACAAAGGCGGCCAATATTAAATAATCCGCATCCATTTTAATATTCATAATTTATGTATGAAAGAGCACATCACTGCGTGCAATTGAAGTAGTGGAGTGCATGAGCAGTTTCATCGGCATTTGACTAAGATGGCATAAATTTACTCCTGAATTCAATCGGTTAAAAACATTCTAGATAGCAACAGATCCATTAACCATTTCGGATTTTAATTAACAGTTTTGAAAATTTTAACTGTAATTTTATGAACTGAAAAATGCTGAAAGGAAGATTTTAAGTAGTTTACGACTGAAACAGCCTGCTGCTAATTGGCTAGACTGCTTTAGTTGACTAAAATTATTGGGAATAGCGGTAAGTTCAAGTATCTTTACAATTTACAACTTATTTCAACACTGAAAAATAAAATATATTAACCTACAAAGAACCAGTTGGAGTGGTCACCAAAACACTCGCATATTCTAAAAAGGTGTCATTACAGAGAACATGTTTCATGACATTGGTGTACAATTATGAAATATTCATTTCAATAAAGAATTTATCGTGTGATCCTAAATTCATAAAAATGTTACGGAGCCCCCATTAATACCTAGCATGCGGTTAATAGTACCCGTAAAATTAATGTGCTTTAGACGCGTTTATCCCAACCGATTGAAATCGGATTGACCCAAAACCACATTATATATATATCATGTTTACGTGCTTTTGAAATTACCGACTGACTGACCGACGTGAAGCCCTTGATAGATTTGATTCAAAATTTAATGGACATCTATACTATAGATATTAAGCATGTACCAAGTTTAGTTCAGCTATATCAATGTCCCGTTTTTAAGCAACACTTGTCTATTAAAATATGTACCAAGTTTCATCTGAACTCTCGAAGTTAGTGCTGATTTGTATTTAAACAGCAGGGCAGATTTCTTTAGGACGGATTTTGCTTATAATTCGGCAAAAATTTAAAAATCTTATGTAAAAACCGTAGTCCAAATTCACCCGTCTGTCTCAAAGTATTTTTGAATTGTCTATCAAAGACGAGCAAACTTAGTGTTACTCATAATCGGGGTGGTCAAAATCTCGAATTTTAATTTTTCGACGATTACAGTACTTCAGATGTTAGAAAGTAAGAATGAACATGGATCGCAATTAAAAAAATTAACACTTCTGCCAAGCACATGCAGCAAACTCATTTAGTAATATACTTAGTATGATTTTATTGTCAATAAATAGCATTAGCAATTGAATATATTGTAATTTTAGGAGACAATTTTAAGTAAGCTACTTAAGATATAACATTCAGCATCTAGACTTAAAAGTTAAGAGGAAGTATAAATTGTAAATTAAGAAAAAATGATATTTCAGTTTACTTACATTTGTAAAAGTCCCGTACAGGTGTAAAGCACCAGCAGATAATTACGGAAGTCAGCCTCCATTGCGTCGTGGCATTAGTCGATTCTTGCATAGCAAGTCTTCTAATATCCCTCCATTTTTGTTCAAATTTTCTCGACTAACCAAGTATCCAAGCAATATCAGATGAGATGACAGATTGAATCATCTGAAAAGAACGGAAATACATCAGTGAAACGTGTTTAAACTGTTCACAATTTAAAGATATAGAAAATGACATGATCCTTAAAGTGATCTCTGTTTATAAAACCATTGACACAGTAATTTTGCTAATTAGACGATTCAACTTATTTGGGGCATTATTTTAATTTCTATGAAAATGACATTTGGGTAGTGAAGCGTTTTAGTGATTTACCTTTCAAATTTATATTTTTACTTAATTGCAAATTAAAAATTAAAAATTCAGTAATTCGATGCACGAGTTACTCATCATCGTTTGCGAAACTTAATAAAGAATTAAAAGACAGCATACTGGTGTTGAGCTGATGCTGGATAATCAGTTTGAATTTTTTTGATGTCGAACAAAGCATGCCGAAGCGTCTTCAAGAAATTCCCAACACAGATGTTATCCTCCTACCCTAGCATTAAAATTGTGAACCATTGTTAAGGCCATGACAACCACGAATTTTTTTTTTTATTGGAGGTCCACATATGACCGTTTTGTACTTCAATAGTATAGTGAACCTAGAATGTAAGTATTTTTTGTCGATCGAAATTAAAATTGTTAGAAACTCAATTTTTGTAAGAAGATCACATACTAGATTTCATCTTACTAAAATGTTGAATTTTTATCACATGCATAGAAGCAAGTATACTTACTGACAGTCAACCCATTGACTGATTAATTTCAAGATTTGGCACAGATAATTTAGATGTTAAAATTGTACTAAATAGCAAGCGTCTACCTTTTTAAGCTTCATAGCTATTGTGTTGCACTTTTCATCGAGATCTTAAAATTTTAGCGACGGTTCATTGTTGTAGCTCAACGAATTTCGATTATGGCCATATACAGACATCTCTAAAGACAGTTTCCTAACTCGTGGAGGACTGAAACATGACAATCAAAAACTCGAATCGAATTTCTGCGATTACAATAAGCTATGAGAAATGGCATGCTAAATTAAAACCCATCAAAACGCAAAAGCATAACTAATTAGATGCGACATAATCCAAACATTCAACTGCCCCTAGATGAAATTTCATTAAGATTTTTCAGGAACAAAATGCAATGGATAATTGCAACGTGTATAATTTTGAAATGTAAACTCCACAAAAAATTTCTACATAAATAATTGAGCAATCCACAAAGTTAGCGGTATTTTACCCTTGTAACCATACGTTGCATTTTCGACATCGGAGTGGCTCGTTTTGGTCCGTTTATCTTCAAAGATTAACACTACACTTGCATATAAAATCTTTTCATTCAACGCATTAGAGAAGCTAATAAGTTCACATTATAGTTTTAGGCGAATTTTTAAAGTTAAAACAATGTCTGCAACATTCCAACTGCAGATGCCCAAAGGATTGCGACTTGCAATTATCAATGACGAATACAGGCGCTTTCAGGTTGGACAGTATTGCAGACTAACCACTAATTGATTTGCTGGGAATATTGCTTTCGTTTTATGTTTAATCTCGTAAATACAACTTGACGCTCATGATTCTCTCCTCAACTGAAACATGTTCTTAATGAAGCATAATTCCATGAGATCGTTTAAATGTTTATTAAGTTTCTCGAAATTAAGTTTCCGAGTATTCTATATCAAATTTCAAGTTATCTTTTAAGGTAATGTAATTACAGTTTGTTTCCGGATTAGCAGAAGCGTTTTTTTCCTGAAGCTTTCAGAAATGGAAGGAAGTCATGCGATTGTCATTTGATGAAACAATACAAATGGTTTGAATATCATTACAATAATGTAATGTAAGAAAAACTAATAGTTATTTTAAAAATTGTCAAAATTCATAAAAAATTATATGGCTATAAGATTTCCTTAGGCGATTTTTTAAATTTTAAAAAGACGCAGAAACTAAATTTTTACTTCGATGTTTTAGGAAATTATGACCCAAGAAAATTCAAGTTTCATTTAGCATGCAATTAAAGTTCGATAAAATCGCTTAGAGATAAACATTTTCATCTTATAAAGTATACCTGTGCCAAATTTGATAGTTTTAATAGCTGTCCTGTAAACTTCCGGCACAAATATATACAATTCCTTTTTAAGTATAAAGTTCAAGAGAAAACCAGCCAAGATATAAAAAAAAACCCAGTTAGAATTGAAATGTACTTTGAGAGATTAGAAGTTTTATTAAAAATTGGTCGGAATAGGTTTGAATTCGATTTTTCAAATTTTCGTAATTCTATAGATTTAGAATTCATAGTGTAGGGATAAAATGCAGTTAGAAAGTTACTGTTTTGCATTTGCGAACTAAATATTGCAGAAACTGATCTAATCATAAAGTTTTTGAACCTAAAGGTTGTGACACAAATGGACAAGCACATTGTTTGTCGGGATATGCCGTTGAAACTTTTAATTGATTATTTCTTATTCAAATTTCAATTAAAAATTCTTCAACAATAAAACAGCTAATTGGTCAATAATTGGAGCTTAATCCACATATTTCGCTTAAATAAGAAGAGTAAATCCTCAAAAGACATCCAAAAAGTGTCGAAAATGAGATTAAATTAATTTTCAGAACACTGGTTCACAATTGCCAATTTCGCATTCGATAAAATTGCGTAACAAAACGTTACAAACGCGGATACATATTATACGCTGGCTGAGAATGAATATTCCATAGATAACTAACTACAGAAACATTAAAAACTAGCGTCACACATTATTCACTTTCATTTGCAGCAAAATACTTACGAAGTTATGAAAAAATTGACTTTTCAGAAAAATTAGGCTGCAAAAAAATGAAAGTTTTCAGAACGGCGATGGTCTATAACTATCAGTTTGTAACCTAAAGCAAAGTACCAGAAAACATCCGCAACATACTAAATATTTACCGAATATAATAAACAACTTGCGATAGAAGCACGAGAAAAATTACCTTATTCAGATTAACAAGAGTCTGTCTCAATCCTAAGGCAGTCGAGGTCTCCCCTTTCTGATTCAGACGAAGTCAGATATCACTATACCAAAAATCTTCGCAAATTATAATCTACTTCACTTCAAATCGATGGACTAGAGCATAACTCCTTAAGCCATAGGTCCAGGTTCTAATCATGATTGTTTGAAAACTTTTTATGCTATTAAAATTTCGTCAGCCTTTGCAATGCGGATTTTTTTTATTATTATTATTTATTAAGTTACGATAAATAACTCCATTTAATTCTAAGAATTTCATTCCAGTTTTACAAATAAGCACAATAAACTATATTTCTTTTTAAATTCTTTTATTGCAGATTAGTTATTTGTTTTTGTTTTCATTTCCTTGATTATGAATACACTTGAGAACGCCAATAATATGAACTCAAATTATTTATTATTTATTAATGGCTACATTTGTAAAAAGTATTTGAAGCCCTGGCAAAGAACTTCAGGATAGAATAATATTCTATTATTATGTTCATGACTTTTTAGAATTTAAGAAAGAATTTTGAAATCAACAACAACAACAAAAAGATGAGTTAAATACTAAATTGTAATAATAAATAAATACTAAATACTTAATAACACAAATCGCAATCCAGATGGCACTTTTAAACAACAGAACTTGAGATTATGCACTATTTGCCAAAAAGTATTTGGACACCCATGTAAATGAGATTATCTGCGGTCATGATGACGTCACATCTTCTGTACTTAAATATCGTGTAGGATCCAGCAATGGCATTAGCTACGGGATTCTGCTTTGTCAGACTTCAAGAAAGACGTAATTGTTGGATATCATTGAATTGGTGCATTCTTGGAAGGCATATATAGCGTGTTAAACCATTCCAAAATCGTTAATAGTTTTTGTGGTAAGGAAGTGGAAGGTGAGTGGTGGTTGTCAGAATGCGCTTCCTGTTAGTTGAGTGGTCTACTGGTTTGTAGACTGTACCAAACTGATGGCGTACATACTGGAGGAGTTCCAATAAGTATCTACGGCTATTTAATAAACAACGCCAGGAAGCCTATTTGCTTGGTTTCCATGGCCTGTTGCCGTCCATAAGCTTTCGAATACAAAATCCAATCAACTCTGGTGCAAGGCACGTTAGAATTGAAATGCTATTCCTATACGTCAAATATTATCTGTCTAGCTTTCTTCAGTTTGCAGTTGACGGTTAATTTATACTTGAACACCCAGACGGACAGACTTCTTCTGAATGTACTTAAAATTTTATAGGAGTTTATAAATTCGGTATAAAGACAATATACCAAATTTTGTCCATCTAGCTCCACTTCTTTAGGTTCTTTTTTATCAGAAAGGTGTTTTCGAAAAATCTATTTTTCGAACTTAGTGGAATATTCGGATAAAAACGTGCAATTCTTTAAAATTTCGAATCTCGTCTGAGTTTTTTAACAATTACAGTATGTTCCCTATAGTTCATATATGAACAAGTAAGAATATATTCTGCGCTTTGTAATTATCTTGTAACAATATTCAACTTTTTAAATTTCATTTAAATTAACAATCGAGATCTAAAAATATTCAAATTGTATATTGTTAGGGGAATATGCAGAGGCCAAATTTTAGAATTCTGTAGTATTAGAAAAATGAATTAAAATTCGATTGCATCGGTACAAATACGAAAAAAGTTAAATTAAAAAAATTTTAAACAAGGAATTGTGTTTTAGAGTACTAACGGTAAAAGAAATGGCTCTAAACACGTTTAAGCTTGACTTTATTTTCGCTGGAAGTAAGAAATTTCAATCATGAACATTATTAATAAATTTTTCCACATTGCAATAAGGGTTTTTTATCCCAATTAAAAAAAATCTTATAAAGTGAAAAGAAATGAGAAAATAAAAATTGTACTTTATGCAAACTTAAGTGTTGTTTAACACTAGGCTTACGGAAGAGTGTCATTTTGACAAATTTCAAATATTATAAGAAAAATTACAAAGTTCACATTTCTATTTTATCTCTTGCACTGACTTTTATCTGTTGAACGAGGTAAATATATGTTGGTGTCTATTTTCTTCAAACGTGTTGAAACATTGATTCTTTATGGGTATACCTATATTTACGAATGTGTGTCAATTTGACGCTATCGTAAACCAAGCGTTAAAAGACGGTGACAAGCTTACCCAGGAAACAATATATTACAATGAGACAAAGTTGGGAGTCGACATAGTATACCAAATAGCGCGCAAATATACCATCAATGTAGCATCTTTTCGATGTTCTCTCGAGCTGGTTTTCGACTTTGAGGTTTAATGGCAATAAACGCATAGATCTCCTACAAGAACACACTACATCAAAATTATTCTAAAGGATTTTCTATTTCAATTGTCCAATAAACTTGCAAACGGAAATAAAAAAAAATATATAAAAGTATAGATTATGATCTTCCCAGTATTTCGCAGAAAGCAAGGGTTATCAAATTGGCTTTTGTAAAAGAAACAGAAGCAATAATACTTATAAAATATGTGAAAAGATTGTTTGCGGAAAGTGGCCAAACACAATTGAGAATTTTTGTAAAAGATGCGTGAAATGAATGTATAATATTGAAATAATGTGTACTAAAATTTTTCTATAAATAGATTCCATATATTTTTTTTTCTTACTTAAATAAAGTAAAATTATATTGCCTTCTAAGTGGTTTTTTTCTTTAAATATATGTAGTCATTCACACATCTAATTGACGCGTGTTGTAGAGATGGGTATATAAGAAATTTCCTCAAACATAGTGTTAAGGAATATTTCATTGAATTTTTCTTTTATTTTACAAAATTTTAGAATTCTAGTACATCAGGGAAAAAAATCTATTTTTAAATTCCATCCTTACAAATATAAAACAAATCAAACTAAATAAAAAAAATCCCTGACTGCAGTTTCAATTTTAATTATAACTCGTGGCTGATATGGAAGAGTGGTTTCTCTCCTACTGTCGTCTATGTTCGGTAACAAAGGTGATGTCCGTATCCATCTCTCGTATAAAATTATGAACCTTGGACGGGCCAAAAGTGCACATATTTTTAATTTTAGTGTTTCGTATATGAGAGTTTTGTACTTTTTACTTTTTCTCACAAAATAAAGTTTTATAATTGTCAAAAAAAATTCGAACTCGGAATTTTTTTTTTTTTTTGAATTTCCATGTTTTAGTCCTCCTAGTACGAAAAACACATTTTTTTGGCACAATGTCTGTATCCACGAACACGATGATTTAAAAGCGCTCTGAGTTAGACGGCTGAAATTTCATATATGGAATTATGACTAAATTTGAAGATTTCTGTCAAATTTTGAACGACATCCATTAAATGGAAAGTCTGTCTGGCTGTTAGAGAACCAAGTGATCTTAATATCTTCCAAACGCAAAGAACTATGTAAATAAAATTTGATACACAGATTTAGAATCTAAAATGCAGACACTTATTATATTTTGAACCAAAGCTGTCAGACAGTTGAATGCCCGTCTGTCTGTATTTTCGCGTACATGTAAATGCCATAACTTGCAAAGTTCAATGACTTAAATCCATGAAATTGGATATATTATCTTGTGACTACAACTTTGGTTTTGTGTCACATTTTGGAATCAATCGGCTGCCAAAGAGACGGCCAAAATACATGGAAAAAATGGAAATAAAATGAAAACTACATGACCAAATGAAATGGTCATAAAATGAAACCTTCATGACCAAATGAAATGGTCATAAAATGAAAACTACATGACCAAATGTTATCAAACTTGGTAATACACTGCTCAAAACAATTAAAGGATATTGTAAGCCTTGTATAAAATAAAGGTATAAGCAAAATTTTTTTGAATAAAATGGAAGAAGAGAGTCACAAATGCAATTTTTTTTTCCAAACTTCGCAGTATGAAAATTTTGCGTTTGACGTCAAAGACGACGCTTTAGCGGCAGCGAATTTGATTTGGCTTTCAACTTAATGTAAGACAAAGCAGAAAAGAATGATTGACATTCATTAAGCGCGTTGTTTCAATGAGTGCGATGTCACAATGAAGTCATTTAACCGAATCAGAAGCTTAGAGAGTTGTTGGCCGGTTAGAGGGGGGAAGGCAAACACAAGCCAAAGTAGCAAAAGCCTTTGGAGTTTCACAAAGTGTGATTTCCATGATCTGGAACCGCTTTTTAGAGACTGGAAACGCAGACCGAAGATCAGAGCAAGAGCTTAGACGTTCAACAATGCCCAATGAAGACCGTTATTTATTGCCAATGGCTCGGAGATACCGAAATATGAATGCCACTCTTCTTCAACAACACCTTCGCTCGGCAACTGGTACCTCAGTTTCCTTCACTCTGTAGATATGTATGCTCGCTGACCAATGGTGTGTGTCATGTTATACTCTGTTTCACTCTAACTTGGCAGTAGTGTATATTCTAGGCATGCCGAATCACAGTCGCTGTCAGGGGAACTGGGTTACTTTAAACTATAAAGTTACTAGAAATGCAGATCGCTAGCGAAACTTTATCTCGCAAATTTTTCGCCAAATAGTAAATATTTATTTACTTTATCATATTATCACTTTATCAGAGAATTAATTGTTTCCTTATTTTCATTATTTTTTCAATATTATCGATACATTATTTTACATTTCGTTTCATCGTTTCTCAAAAGAAAACCTTAAATCTTTCAATATTCTGTAAAGCGTAGTTCGGCTAATGTTTTTCGAAAAGATATCTGTATAAGCGTTCACATCTTTTAAAACTTTATCTAATGTTGGGATCTCATTTCTACGAAAATATGCATGGATTTTTCGTCAAATACAGGATAATGTAAAATCATCATATTTTACAAGACCTGAATGTTTACAAGCCTGGTCGTTTCTTTCCAGGGGTACTTAAAGGACTGGATGCCTTTATTTCTTTTTTCAAAAAGAAAACTGTTCATTGCGAAACACCTGTAAGGTGCGAAACTTTATCGACGATTTGATTGATAGAATCTTGAGAGTTTTCTCGGAGTCGGGAATAAACGTTTAATATGTTTCTGCATGCTGCACTTTTTGTTGGTTTCACTCGTCTTGAAGGTGTGCACAGCGTAGTCGGTGATAACACTTTCTCTTTTTCAGACATTTTAGAAGTGAATAAAAATAACGAATCGAATAAATATTCAACAATCAAAACTAATAACTACTAATGTGATTAATAGTATCAAAAATATCAGCTACTAAAAAAGCGAGAATAAAAAAGTACGAAAGATTATAACGATTGCGAACTGAATGAAGCTGAGTTGGCGGAGACGTAAAAGAAAAGCGCCAAATATTTGACCTTGAAGACCGGTTCTAGCCAAAGTGGAATTCATTATGTCAATCTTTTAGCTTTATTCGTTCGCTTTATTTACAAAATACTTAACAGATAAGCACTTCTAACTTGAGAATAATTTGAAATACATACTGATAAAAAAAGGATTTCTGTAATTTATGATATTATTTGATAAATTTCTGCGCATTTTAACTATTTTAAAGTCGGAATTGATGGGGAACTCTTTCCCAACGCAGATCGTCACATTTTCTGCCTTTTACAATACTGCCAAGTTAGGGTGGAACAAAGTATAACAGCAAGGCACCGTTGTGTCCGTAGGGAGTGGGCAACAGAGCATGTGAACTGGAAGAGAAATGAATGGCGCAATATTCTTTTCTCTGACGAGTCCCGTCTTTTTGTTCATCCTGATAATAGGCGTATTTTCATCTGGAGGGAACGTGGCATTAGAAACAATCCTGCGTTCGTGCACGAAAGTGTAAGATTTGACGGTGAGGGAATGATGGTCTATGCTGGCATCTCTATTGATGGGCGCACCGATTTCCATATCATTCGAAATGGAGCTCTGACCAGTCGTCGATATAAAGATGAGATCCTGAGACCTTTTGTAGTCTCTTAGGCTGCAGCAATTGGAAATGACTTCATATAAATGGATGTCAATTGCAAGTCACATCATGCTAACTTGGTGAATGATTTCCTTTTGGAGAAGGGAATCATGCGAATGGATTGGCCAGCGTGTTCTCCGACATGAACCCAATTCAGCATGTTTGTGACATTCTATGCGGACGAATTTCTGGACGCCAACCCCCCCCCCCCAAACTCCTGAAGAACTGGAAAGAGCTCTTATGGAGGAGTGGGACATTGTACCCAGATTATCATCAATAGCCTCATTGATTCGATGCTTCAAAGGTGTTCAACGTTTCTGGCCGTCCGGAGAAACCATACCCTCAACTAAAAACGATTTTCTTTTAAGGAAACACCTTTTTTTATTTGTTTTTCTCATATGCAGAAATTTCGTTTCTTTTCTTTTTTTTTTTTTTTTTTTTTCCTTTGTACCCAAATGATCAATAAAATGCATTTTTTTTCTGCCAAACAAATGTCATTTTTGTCTCCTATTGCCTACTACGTCTGTCGATAATGTATCAATCACTCAAACAATTCTTCAGGTGTAAGATCAACCCAGAAACTCAATATCCTTTCATTGTTTTGAGCAGTATAGTTTAAAGGAGGTCATGGAAATTTCTTTCCTGCCCCACCCCCAAATAAAGTTCAAAAACTTACCACCAAGAGTGCAATGGCGCTGTAGGCAATACTGTTAAGCAAAATAGGACATGAAGACACAGGTTTAAACACAAAGAAGGAGAGAAGCAAAGAGAGTCTCACTCTCATAGACGCTAATGGCAACTTTTTTAACATAGCGCTTCCCATAGACAGTAGCGCCTCTAACTTCCCGCAATTGAACTAGCCGGTCTACGACATCGTGACGTCATCACGATAGGAGAGGATGTCTGTCGCCATCACAATGGTGTGAAAAGTTTTTGCAATTGCTATCGTTAATTTTCCTAAATTTTTACAATGCTTCGACAATTATGAAATTTAGGAGCAGACGTAATTTTTTATGCATTGTTAATTTAGAATTACTATTTAGTCATCAATGTAAGGAGTCTTTCAACTTTTTCAACAGATTGGAGTAGATTTTGTACTTTATTTTTAGATATCGACGGACTGAAATTTTAAGCTTGTTTTACTTCTCATTCATCTGTGTGAATAATCCACACCATGACTATTATGAAAAAATTCTAATCCAGCACTCTTTCCTCACTATTTGAGATTTACTTTTTGTAGAGAATTAATAATTTAAAGCATGTGGAAATGTCATTAAAAAAGTATTAAGTTTATTTTAAATAAAATCACATTAATTTTTTTATATATGAACAGAAAATAATTATCCCTTTCATAGAGTATGAATATTTTAAAACACGAGGATAAAAAAAATTTAAAAAGTGTAAAGTATTTTTCAAATTAATTTCTTTTTATTCTTTTCTCAATTTTTTTTTTGTTCAAATATAATTTTTAATAAATTAACCCCAGGAAATTATTTTTTAGGGAGATTAATTTAACTTCTTGCTATCTGTTGAGAATATATTGAAGTAATAAATTCATTTTTCCTAATTTCTCATGCATTTTTCAAAGATATAAAAAATTATGGAATGTATTTATGGTAAAGAAAATTCATTTGTAAAGTTAATTATCAGTTTTTGTAACCATAGAGAGAAAATGTTATTTAGCTTTGCTCCAAACTTTTATAATAAATGACAGACTTAAAATGTTATAAAACAAATTTATTGACCATACATAATAAAATATTACAAATAAGGAACATTCCAAAAAATGTCACAAATATTTCACTTTTTTTTTCATAATTAAAACTGGGTTTCAAATCACAGTTCATCATTTTTACTTTATATTTTATAATCATCCTAGCAAAAGAAGAAATAAAAAAAATATTTGCACTTCATGATTATCGAAAAAGTCCATGTTTAGTTTGCATAAAAGACCAGCAAATTTTATATTTATACATTCTTTTTGATAAAATAGGGAGAAATTAGTCATAAAAAATTCATATGGTTTTACAAAATATTGAAGTACATCATTTACTGGCCAGTTTAACCCAGGTGTTAAAAAAAAAAAAAAAAAAAAAAAAAATCATATTCTTTCAAATGCAAAAAAAAAAAAAGTGTGATTATCTAAGATTTTTGCTTTATATACTAATAATTTTTAACATGGAGCAAAGAGGAATCAGAGAAATGTTTGTTACACAGCTGGCATTCCTTAAGTTGTACCTTAATTTTCCTAATAGTATGTTACATTTTAGGGCTGAGAGACATATTTGTATTTCCAAAATATAACATAAAAAATTTATAATCAACACAAATCACATTTCACCAAATTTTTAAGTACCATTTTTTCCACCATTTTTTTAAAGAAATTTTTCAGTCGACCATTCAAAGAATTTATTTTTATTTTCAATAAATAGTTAAAATTAATTGACAATGAGTTATTTTAGTGTTTGAATTAATCACTTGATTATAAATTGGAATAAACTGAGTATCAAAATTTCTATCTCGAATTATACCATCGAAAACTTCTCCCCGGCGTGTAAAATTTAGTTTCCAGGTATCAAACTTGATTTCCTTAAATATCCTCCATGTATGGTGAAGATCTGATTTCCTTCACCTGTGGAAGTTAAGGTAGCTTTTTTTCACGAATTCCTTTCCAAAATAAGTTTCGTACTGCTTTAAAAAGGGACCGAAATTTATATGCCTTAAATTCTTCAGAAGGCTACGGTGACTTAATGGGAGTGTTAGATATTTGAAAATTTTCTTTACACAAAACTTACTTTTATAGAAGAATTACAGTTTATGTGGACTTTTTCAAAGTTAAATCTACCGTCCAGTTAATTAAGAATCAAACATCTTAAGAAATTTGCAGAGTAGTGTACCATCTCAGGCAGCAGTGAGGTTTCAACCAAGTAATTAAAGCAGTGCTTGAGTTACTTTTAAACAAGACAAGTCTACGTATCAATAAAAATACTACAAAACAAAGTGATAATTATAGTTATTTCAAAAACTGAGATTTGGAATTTAATTTAACATCTAAAGCAATTGAAATAAAAACATAAGATTTTATATTTTTATATAGTTCTCAAGCAATGACAATAAAAAAATTCAAATACTAATTAACATCGTTAAATAAAATGCTAAGTAGATTTCCAATGCTGAAAATTAAATCTTCAACGTAAAAACCATTGCAACAGAAATGAAACAATTGCGTCAGATGTTTGAGATACTCTATCATGTGAATAATTATGAATTTTGTTACGACTATAGTTACGAATTTTGTCACAACAAAGTGTGAGTGCTGCTAACGTTTTGAGTATCTATATTGATATTATCTCTTATTTATTTCACATTTGTGTTGGGTAGAGTTAACCGGAGGACGTATTGGAGGATCAAGCTAAGTTCCAATTAGTGCCTGTAGACGGCGCCAGCAGTCTACAGCCATCTATAGGCGCTAACAAGAACTATCCCAATTGCAAGATTAGCTATAATAGGGGTTATAAGATTTGGCAAATAAGCACATTTGTGGCGAATTATGCCAATCTTTTTCATTTCCTATTACGCGATTTTGTTTTTTATTTTATTCCGCCAAAACTTGGAATCGTCAAACTGTTTCGTTTCTTTTACTCTTTCTGAAACTTTACTCGTTTCTTTCAAATTCTTTCAGAAATTCATCATAATTTTTTTTTATTTTAAATTGATTTTGATGTAAATAAATTCTTTATTATTATTAAAATGTATTTATTTATTAAGAATTTTTTAAGTCATTTGTTAAAAATTATTATTTATTAAATAACATATTGAAAATATAAATGTATTTATTTATTATTTTTTATTTTATTATTGTATAATTATTTTTCATTTGAAAGAAAACGTCACCAACAGTCGAAAATAATAGAAATATTTTCATGCGAAATTTGAATAAATAAATGTTATGTTATTGCGATTCGAAATAACATTTGACTGCAAGGACTCTCCATATAATATATATATATAAATTTTTTACTATATGCAAATTTTTTTTCTAATAAAAGAGAGCGTGCGCTTGTGTATGCAGAGAAGAATAAATATGTTTTTTAGGGTAGGAAAGTGTAATGTTTGGTAGAGCAATTTTTTAATTTTTATTATTTAAAAACAGCGAAAAAGTTTGAAGTTTTTCTGCAATAACTTTCGAAAATGTTTCCAAATTAAAAAAAAAAGATTTTAATTCATCTTTAAAATAAAAGTATATTTAGACATATATCTTTTTAATTATAAAATCTTATGATAGTCTTTATTTTAACAAATTTTTAAATTTTGGATTTTTAGCAATATCGTAAATGAAAAACAAATCATTTTCATTTTTCAATCAAAGCTGAACGATTTTTCTTTGTTAAAAAATATGAGATAAAATTATTCATACTTTTAATATAATAAAATTTATAGGCTGGCATGCCATCAATAAATTGCATCTTTCGAGGCAGGTTGTTGGACTTAGAGCTTAATAAAATTTATTGGCTGGCAATTAGCTATTTCTTAGATAGCAATATTAAGAAATCTTGTTTCAAAAATTAAATTAAAATTTCAATAAAAAATTAACAAAATTCCAGCATTTTCTTTATAACTTCGAAACATATCACTGACCAAAAACATTTTAAATTTTTAAAAAATTAGTTTTTCAGTTATCTTTTTTTTTTTTTTTAATTCCATTCAATATTTTTCTTTTTTGATCTTAGTATTCTTCAAAATACTTTTAAACTTATTTTTCAAAAATATTTTTCATTGGTTTAGTAAACTATACTTCTATATGAGCACATTGCAGTGATATTCAATACAATTTTATGCGCATATTATTGTCATTTTAATTTTTTAAAGATAATATAAAACTAAACAATTAAAATCTACAATCTTGGCTTTCTATAATATTTTGGATGAAGATTCAGATCTACTTTATTATTTTCATTTCTATTATTTATTTTTTATTTATTTTATTTCATTTATTTTAGGTTAACATAAAATTAAAAATTAGGTATAACTGGAGCATCATCTTTTTTTTTTTTTTCCTAATAAAATGCAGTTGATTTTTTTATTTGACCAGCTTTTTATGGCTTTTTTCTATCATTTAATGAAAAGCAATTTTAAAAATTAACTTTCTATTAGTTTTAATATATTTACTTCTTAGCTCAATCATTAAATAAGTCCTCTATCAACTGCAAGATAATTCTTTTCGAAGGTTATGTTAATTATTTATATATTATAGTTTGCTTAAACAGTAATTCTCCTAAAAAACTAAGAATTAAAGAATAATTAAACTAAAATTAAGTATTAAAAAAAATTCTCATAAACAGTATTTTTTATAATAATTTACAACTATATATAATTTGTTATTTTTTTGCAATTCATGCATTAATTTAACAAAAATTAAATTTATTGCAAATACTTTAATTGACATAATTAAAGTAATACTAAATGTATGATGGACAGACCAGCTGGTCACCGAAAGCAGCTGGTACATCCCTAATTATTTCGATTTCGTTTCCAAAGTATATATCTAACAATAATCATCCTTATAATGTAAATGTGTTTTCAATGTGAAACAAAACAGTCTACTTATCATTGGGGAACGTGGTGTTTATATATTAAATAGTCAGCTAACATTAGAGCTCATGTTTCTTCTTCGGCTCTAGCTATGTCATACATGGAATACCTGCTTAATTATGCACCGACTCCTCTTAAAATCTAAAATTACTATTTATTGACTGATTCTCTATTTAGCATTTATGTTCAGCAGCCGGGTATGCGCCTATATTGTTATATTAATGTTGAGTGTGTAGCATGGACCTTTAATTGTTCTATAAATTTCTACATATCTTTTCTGATCAACTACTATTCTTTGAATAATCTGCTTTTATTCTCTGAAAATGTAATGAACTTGTTTGTAGATTATTTGATGAAAATAAGCTGGAATGTATAAACCCCTTCAAACCCATAATGGGATTTATGATATTTGATTTTATCAAGTAAATTCTTCCAATCAGACTTCAAATCTTAAGAAATAAAAAATTCAATTAAATTTGCATCAAAAACTATTGTTATGACTTTTACAAACGCTATCAATAGAAGGATATTGGAAAACCTATCAGGAAAAATGATAGAAAAAAAAAACCATGAAGGAGCCCGAAGTGGAGCAGTTCTCTTAGTTTTCGGAAAGGGGATATCCTACAATGGCAAATTTTCAGGCACTGTGTTTTAATTTTGTTCAATTAAATCCTATTACTCCTTCCAATGATTAATACATTAATCTTATCCGGTATCAATGACATCATGTAATTTGATCTTGACCACTTGTTATCTGCTAGGAGAGAACAGATTAAGGAAAAAAATGTCTTTGACGGCAGATCAAAGAGATCCTTATATTTTCTATAGACTACTTATATTCTCTTTTCAAATTTATCATAGAAATTTTACAAAATATAAATATTAAGGTGATTCGAACCTTTAATTCGAAATATCGTAGTATAATAATATTTTAGGTTTCATTTTAATCTATCTTTATATTGTTCTTTTTCCTTAATTACAACAGCAATAAAGTAAATAAAAATGGTGTTTAATATCGACAATATCAAACACATTCTTGAGTATAAGACCAAGAATTAAGCAGGATCGGTCTTTAGTCGATTGCTTCCAATTGGGCGACGTTCATAAGGTCTCTTTCTTATTTCCTGCATACAGGGTTAATTTTTCTTCCGCCTTGCCATGGACCTTAACAAACATAAAAGAATCCTAGTAGTCTTTTTACGAAGGGTATTGTATGTTCGTAACATAAAATTTACAGCTACTTTGTCTATTTAGTAGGGGAAAAAAAGGGGGGTCACGAGAAGGGTATTGGGACCAGACATTTCCGTACGAGTTAAACGTCCAATAAATCATTCTTGCTCATTGAAGAAAGGGCTAGAGAGTGATTAGTCTTTGCTAAAAACGCATAAGCCTGCTGGCAAGAATGTTTAGTGAGAAAATGTATTGGTATTTTAACTAAATTTTGATACTTAAACATAAGGAAAAAGCTTCTGTCTGTCTGTACATGTGCTGACTTTACAAACCAGCCTTTTTGACATGTATCAATCAAATTTGGCAAATATTTAGTTTGGTGGGTAAAAATGTGCTTTTCAGAGTGATTAAAAATTTTTTAATTAATTAAAAATTAAGCGAAATATTGGTCTTTATTCGGGATAACTTTTTAAAAGTTTACAGTAGAAAAATAGTTTTTATAGCATTATAAAATTAATATATATATATATATATATATATATATATATATATATATATATATATATATATATATATATATATATATATATATATATATATATATATATATATATATATATATATATATATATATATCCTTTTAATGATACCAAATTTGTTTATCATACAATTTTTTTTACAATATTTAATAAATTTTTTGAAATATATTTTAAACGTATTTTGCAACAATATATATTTCACTGTTGAAAAAAAAAAGCTCAAAGCCGTTTTCAATGTTACTACTAATTTTGTATCAGCTTTTTTTTTTTTTTTTTCTGTTTCCATCATTGTTACCAGTTTTTTGTCTATCATTGTTTCTATCTTTTTTTAGAATTTACAATTTAGAAGAATTCAGAAAGTTAAAACTCTTCAGCAACGGAAATTATTAACTTCTAGTCCACTTAACATGCTATTTACTAATGGATCTGTGGCGAAACTTTTCATGAGCAGAAAATAAAAATTTCAAGGCATTTCTTCTTTAAAAAATAATTAGCATTTTATGCATTGGATTCTGGTTCATTATAAAAGTGGTGTTTTCTATAAAATTTGAATAAAGGAATTTTTAAATAAAAGCCTTTTAACTAGGTAATGTGAATTTATGAAATTATTATACTGCACTGAATTTATTCAAAAACAAGATATTTGTTCTTAATTCGAATTCTCCTGTAATCCTGAAAGTTTATTTTTAAGAATTTTATTTTAACTTTTGCAAGCTCAAATGCTCACAAAAATAAGTTTTTTTTTTTTTTTTTTAATTTTTAAAACTTTTTTTTATTATCGTAGATATGGATATTCTATCAACATTTTTATTTATTAATCACCATTTTAACAAGACGCATTTATCCATATGTCATTAATGGGAACATTTGGAATAATATAGTTTTTTTTCGTGAAATAATTTGCAGAAGGGGAAAAAATCCCAATCCGATTTCTTTTTTGAATGAAAATATGATAGTTGAATGCTTTGTGAGGAAATTGAAGAATGCCTTTGGAAATAAAATAAAATTAAAAATAAAAATAAAACCATGAAAATTTTAAATTTCTGGCTTGTGGTAACAGATAAGACGCATTTCAAATTTATATATTCATCTACGGATTCTCTTGACAGTTTCAGTTTCTTTAGCATTTATAGAAAGAAAGTTTTCCAACTTGAAATTAATTACGATCATTAAATCATTAATTATAAAACATACGATCATTAAATCATTAATTATAAAACAAACTTACGATCATTAAATCATTAATTATAAAACAAACTTACGATCATTAATTCAGCAAGGACGCTTAAATTGTTGGGCAGATATATCGATTGGATCTGAAATCAACTGGATTTCGGATTTATATAAAAAGTTCGCAAAAGGAAATAAAAACAAGAAAAATTGCTCCCTAATAATAAACGACAATAATGATCTATGAATTTTCAATTATTTTTTTATATAAGTCCTAAAAATTATTTATTTCTGACAATGTTCTTGCATTTCAATTTTCTTTTTGTACCAAATAAAGAATTTTCATAAATCTTTGTTAAGTCACTGAAATAAATAGTATAGTGACCTATTTACTTATTACAAATAGTATTTTGTCCATTTGTTGGCTAGCTTATGTGTATTCATGAATTAAAAATTAAAGCATATGTTTTAAATTATATATAAATTTACGAGTATGTTTGGTTTATTAATCCGTGTGAAAAACACGTTTTAATCATTTTCTATTTAGCATTAATTTCTATTTGTGATTTCCATTCTATTGCTGAGTTATATCTATAGCAACATTTTATTTAATACTAGTCACCTAATAACTGGCTAGCCAACGTTAATGACCGCTAAAATTTTCAATTAAATACTTTACATAACTGGGTCTTAATAGCTTCTTAAGCAAATTATTTATAAGCTTCAAATTTTGATAGATAGTCTATAATAAATATTATATTAGAAGACTTCTATGATTCTATTCATTTTACTATGCATTTTCCTTATTTTCTGCCAAAGCCACTAACCATCGTGGATGCACTTTGATATTTTTAGTCTTTTAACAATACAATCTAATTTCTAACCTAGAGCAAAACAAAAATTGGCATTTTTCTTCATATTAAAAATATTTTAAATGTAAATTTTTCAGAATTTTTTTTTTTTTTTTTTGCAGAATTAGATAATTATATTGCTTATTTTCCTGAGATCAGCTTTGCCAGTCATAATTTTTTTAAAGGGCAGAATAATAATTCGCACAGTAAAACGAAAACTGAACATTTTTTTGCAAATTTAATAATAACTTTGGTGTTCATCAAGAATTCTTATGCTTTTGTATAATTATTCTTGATACGCTTACTATTTGCTCAGAATTCTTAAGATTTTTGCAGGAAAATGTGCCTAAAATATTTTTAGAAAATTGATTAAATATGAAAAAAATATTTATACTGCAAAAAATTACAATCATTGAAAAAAAAAATTTCTGAATATATAAAAATAACATTTATACTGTAATATTTTCGAAAGTTATCGAGGGGAAAAAACATCAAGAACTTGCTTAATTTTTAATTAATTAAAATTCTAAATGAAATTTTAAAAAATTGCTCCGAAGTGCACGTTTCATCCGCCCAACATAGTAAGTTTGGTAGCTATATGTCTTACGGTTTGATTAATAGAGCGTCAACGCCCATATATACAGACACGCAGACACATATTGATCTTTATTATTAGTAGAGATCGCTCTACTAATAATACGCTTTATTATTAGTAGATAATGCATTTCATGTTTGTAAAGATGAAGTTTTGTTATGGAATTTTTATTCACCCTCTCAAGTGACACAGTTCAAAATTGCACTACACGTTTGTATTCTCTATGACTATACATAATTTTGCTAGAAATTAACTTGTCAATTTACTTAATTTTTAATTTCACATGAGTAGTGTCATCCGGTACTGAATATGAGAAAAAAAAACAATTTATTTTTAAATTACATAATGCATATAATCTGCACTAATTATAAAGATAAATTTGTGTGTGTTTGTATTGGTACTGTACAGGGAAAATCGTTTGATCTATAACAACCAAATTTTGCACATATATTCAGTGCGGAAATTTGAAATTTCGGTGGGATTTTTTGAATTTTCAGTTAATTAAAATTTGTGAAATTTTGGTGTTTTTGAAATAATTTCTGAAAATATTATAGCAGAAAAACAATTTGTACAGCATCTTAAAATTCAAAACATTATCTTTTTAATGATGAAAATTTTTTTGCCATATAATTTTTTTTTATTTTTTTAAAAGTTTTTAAGTTTATTTTACAACATTGTATTTTATTACTGAAGAGAAACTGAAACCATTTACATTGTTGCTCCTAATACCTCATCTTAGCCTTTTCCCACTGATATGAAGGTTTGGTTTATTTTCCCATGTTGAGTTGACTTAAATATGAGGCATGCTTTTAATAATTTTTCTATGTATATTTTGTTACATTATATAAAAAAAAAGTTCGCCCTTTTGTGACCAAAACTGAGTGAATTATGACAATTTGAATGTCACTGTTTTATAAAAATGCGGAACTCCATTGACTGCCTCGAAGATACAAAATCAGTGCCCTGAGTTTCCCCAAGATTGATCAATCTAAAATAATTACATTTTTTATTGTCCTAAAATAAGGATATTCAAGGCTTTATAACTCGGTCAGATTTGCCGCAAAGATGGAAACGTTAGACGGTCAAGATTATTTTACTGAATAGGATCCCTAGGTCTGAAGGATCGTATAAAATTTAGACTTCATAATCGTTTACAGAAGTACTTTTTTAAATGAAATAAAATAAAATATTACGTCATTTAAATCTTTTAGAAAGCAAAATTAAAAATAAAATTTCATGACGAGGCCAAAGAAAATATTATTGAATTATGTTTTTATTTAATTCATAAAATATGTAAATATTCTGTAATACAAATTAGATATTAATTCTGAACTCATATATTTTTTAAAGACGTGTTTGGTTTTTAAAAAATGTAATTATTGAAGTTTTATCAATTCCGGCTTCAAATTCAAGTTTACATTTTACGAGAGCTCATAGAAAATTAGAGAAAGGCATCGAAGAACAAACAGAATAAGGAAAGGCTTCAATAATAGTATCGGTGATATGTTTATAAAAATTTGTAGCTTAAAAACATTTTGCTTGAGAATCTATTAAGAGAGTTACATAAAATATTTAAAAATGTTAATTCTAGGCAAACCAGCTAGTTGCCAAAGGGGAATAGTAACAATAATTTAAAAATTTTAAAAAAATAAATTAAAATTTTTTTAAATCTACTTTTAATTCACTAATTAGAATATCTTTTAAAAAGTGTTTTTTTTACAAAAGTTATTTTATATAACTAGTAAAAATGGTCTAGAAATAAGTATTATAGAAAATAGTTTCAGATTGGGCCTCGCGTTTTCTAAGACAAACCCTGTAACAAAGGTACTAGAAAGTATTATTATAAAATATTCTTTAAAATATTTTCAAATATTTAATTAAAATATGAAAAGAAATTACACAGAAATAAAATTGATATCACTGAATAATTAATATTTTGAATTTTAAAATGGCATAAGAATGACTTCTATGCAACAATACGCTCCGAAGTTATTGAGACGAAGGATTAAAACGTCAATAAATTTTTAAAGAAAAAAACCTATTTGCAATTTTAAAAACTTTTCTTAGTGAACATTTATTATTCAAATTACGAACCAACTTTCGGTCGAACGGTCTAGCCTTCAGAAATCTCGAATATGTTTTTGCCTTATAAATGTTCTAACTTAATTCAGAGACAACATCCAATCTATAAATTTAATCCTGTTAAAATTTTTGTAAATAATGCAACATCCTTTTCAGAAAAATTAGACATATCAATCGAATGAAAAATTGAGCCCAATAAAAAAAATAATAAAAGAATAAACAAAAATCGATATTTTAACTTGAATTTATTTTTGCAAACGATTGCCTTTATTTGAGAAGCTACTTTTAAGCGATTTCTTTCTTTGATGAATACAATACCAAACAAGAAAGGGGAAAATATAAAACTCATGTTATTAAAATTTTTTGGTTAAAAATCTTCATTATTAAGCAGATTAATAAAAATAATAAAAATTTTGCTATATGCTGCCTTCCAAATAGCTCTTCTCGGTCCTTTTTAATGAATATTAAATCAACAGAATAACGTTAGAGTAAGATGCTGATACCCGTTCGTAATTTCAGTCTTACTGAAGAATAATATAATTATTAATGTGTTTATCTATATGTTAACATGAGTTACAAGACAGATTGCCGCCCCAAAGCTTAACATTTAGCAAACGTGATTTAGAGGATAAAAATGTGTACTTTTAGGCAATTTATCAAAATTTACAACTATAATTTTAATTAATCTCTCTCTCTCTATATATATATATATTTATTTATACATACTATATATTGGGATAAAACTCATTCGACATGGTTGTATAAAAAGTGGTTTTGTCCATTATTGCTATCAAAACATTAACTATATTAAAATGCAGCTCAAAACAGCGAACTCAAAAACTGACTAAAATACAACGATAAAAAAGTATTAAATAAGAAATAAATCGTAATAATAATTCCAATATTCTTTATCAAGTGTTTGTAATATTTATATGCTACAAGGGAAAAATAGATTCAGTTTTATCAACTTTACTTAAAAATCATCCGTTCAAAATGGATATTCACAGACCAATGCGAATGTCAAATACTTTGTTATATCATTTGTGTAAACAAATAACTGTCTGTTTAATTATTCCTTAATTTGTCTTTTTTTTTTAATTCAATAAAAAATTTATTCATTTGCCTTTATAAAATGAAGGTATTTGTTTGAAGGAAATTAGATCATGAGTTCACTGAATTTTCCCATCTCCAGGCATGGGTTAAAGTGTAATTATCAAGTTTCGCGTGGGAAAAATGTTGATTATCCCTTAAAAAAGAATCATTATCCATCAATCACTCACATTATAAGAATGAGAAATATGCATTCCTTACAGCTTTTCTAACTGTTTACCAAGTTTTCTCTAAAAGGTAATTAAATTCCGTTAATCCTGCAACTTTAGCACATATGATACTAGATAAGAGCGCATCTGTTTACCACCATCCGGTGGTTTTGTTGCCGTAAGCAAATTGGGGTAGCTTTTCAAAAGCAGCAGAGATAGATAAGTAGATGGAAGTGGAAAAATCAATTACAGAACTGTCATAAGTATCTATTTTTCTTTCTTTATGCTCATAAAAGCATCGGTTACTGCGCTATCTAAGAAATACTTTTCTGCAAATAAGCTTTCTTTGAGAAACTACATTTAAGCAATTTTATTTTGATGATTAAAATGCTAAAGAAAAAAGAGAAAAATATCAAAATAATGTTTATTAAAATTAATTGATAAAAAAACCTTCACTTTTAAATAGAATAGTAGATAAATAAAAATTTTACAAGATGCTGCATTCCGGTGGATATCAAATCAAAGAATAACATTAGGTCAATATACAGATATGCAATTGTAATTTCAATCTTAATGAAGAAATATATAGTTGTTCATATATTTATCTATACTTTAACATGAATTATAAGACAGACTGCCGACTCCAGAAACTGAAAATCTGTCAAACATGCTTTAAAAGATGAAAGCGTGTGCTTTGATGCAATGCATCAAAATTTCCAGTTAAAATTTTAACTAAACAAAATGTTGATGTTTTCCTCTTATAATTCCCAAATATATTATTGTACAAAAATAATACTAACACCATTTTCCAAACTTAATATCAAAATCCTTTTATTGATATCAATTTCATTATCATACAATTGTCTTTTTAATATAAATAAACTAAAAAAATATTTTAGAATGTATTTCTACAATAATTTTTATTATTGTAATAAAATTCATTTCATTCCCAAGACTATCAAAATTTAACTAATCAAGTAAAGATGAATTTATTCTTTTGTCATTAATTTAAACTTGTTTTTTCTGTCACTCAACATTACGCGTTTGTTTGTATGCAATATAGTGATTACAAAAAAAAAAAAAAAAAAAAGTATGGCAGCAATAATATTATTTGATAATAATAATCTTTGAAAAAAAATGGAATATTATGTTTACAGTAGTAGCTGAAAAATCTACAAACGAGGTAAACAATTCCTTATGACATCTTGAAACAACACAATTTCTCGTACCCTTCAAGATATTTTATTTGTTCAATAAAAATGCTTAGGTAAATTAACACAGCCATATTCGAAATTTTGTTAAAATACCATTTTATCATTCAGATTTAGTATTTAAAACTTCAAAAAATACATTTGGAAATTATGAAATTTTCTTCTGAAGCATTAACCAAGGTTTCTTTTATTCGCAAAATAATTATTTTTCTTCAAAAGTAAAATTTTCTTTTAGTGCGAGTTGATTAGTGATGGCATTCAGGTATCTAATTTTAAGGATAAATATCCACGATGGTTATTTATTTTTCAATTAATTGTATTCATATAAAAAAAACTGTATGATCTTATATGCTAATGTTATAAAGAGGCAGAAAAAGTATAAATATAAAAGATAGAAAGGGAGGGAAGCATATAATTTTTTTTATTTCATAAAATTTTTAAAAAATTAATAAAAAAACAAAGAATAACACATCATACATTTAACATACTTAATTTAAATTCTTTTTAGTTACAATGAATAATAATGAGGTAGACGATTTTTTAAAAAGTAATTTTAACTAAATAAAAAAGAAAGATTTTTTTTTTTTTTTTTATTTAAAATGATATTGGAAACAAAAGTGAAAGATACTGTTTACAGTTTTTTTTTCTTCCAATTTTCAGGCTGTGGTTTAAGCATTAATAAGAATCATGTTTTAGAGGTAGAATTTGAATTTTGAGAGGAGTTGCATAGATTATCAGCTTTGATACAATACCTTGAGAATATATTATATCATATATTCCAATTGTAAATAATTGTGCTTTCTCTTTGTTCATTAAGTTTTTTTTTTTTTCCTGTCAAGTTATCTTTATCTCTTTAGAAGTTCCCAATTATATGGTACATATCCAAGTTCAACTGCTCTTTCATATGCTAAAAGATTTCTTTTTTCTTCTTTTGTGAATACAATGGCCCAGGAAGTTCTTTCAGTTGCATTTAAAATGTACAAAACTACTTTGATTTTTAAAATACTGGTTTCATACAAACTCCTTCCTCAAAACAATGATCAGAACATATTTTGTGATCCTTCTGACATTATTCATTCTCTGTCCATCCTTTTTTCTATAATGAATAAAATCTGTCTTCAGTTGATTGCCATCTATTTTCTTTTATTGATCCAATTGATATATGTAAGTTAAACCACTCAGACAGTTTTAACCTACTTTTGTCAGTAGTTTAAAATTTTTACTGAAGGTGAATTGAATCAATATTAAATTATTTTTGGAAATTAGCCTTTCTTTACGTTTTTGTAATGGGGACAATGGAAGTTGATTTAAAGTCTCCAAGTGACTAAAGTCATATTCTCCAAGTTATTAAATTCCTATTGAACAAATGAATTTGCAGATAATTTGATTCAGAGATTATGATTATTTTTATTATTGATTCTAAATTGTAAATAATTTTTTTCAATTTAACATAAACAGTGTTAAAATTCATTATTCCATTATAATTATTCATTACTTTAAAACAAAAAAAATTATTTTCCCATTTTATTTTTCTAAAACATTTTTTTTTTTCTTTATCCTCATAGAAATTGCCTTTTTTAATAATTTAGTCAAAACCTTAATTCTAAAAGATAAAGTAGGTATATAAACTATATAAGTTTTAAGGATTTTCATCATCCTTTATAATTTTTTTACACATTATCTCAGAACTATTCATCACTTAGTATTTATCCACTCATTTGAATCAGTTAAAACAATATTAGTGTAGCATTTTTTAAGGTGGAGTAAATGTTTATTTTGTTAATGGTTTGGTTAATTAATATACATTTGTATAATACAATAATGAATGCTTGTGAAGCAAATCATATTTATTTCATGAATTATTATTGAAAATCAAAATGAGAAGAAATTAAGCTTAAAAAAACTAAGAAAAAGAAAAATTTCTTGAGAAAATGTAAGTGTCGAATAAAATATGACTTAAATATTATGCAAAAATTAACAAATGATATTTAACAATTTAATTGAAAATTCTATTGACTAATTTAGAATACACTAATATTTTTATATTAAATTAAAAAATAATTTTTATTTTTTGAGATTAAAAATTACATTCCAAATTTTCTTTAAAAGTTTTAACTTCTGTGCATTATTATAAATGTAGAAAATTCAACATTTAGAACAAATTTATCCATGATATTAGAATTTTTAATACAAATTTTCTTTTAAAATATTATTACACCAATCGTATAATTAGAAATAATTTATTCTATTACCTTTTCAAATTTAGTTTGGCTACTTTCAATCAAAATTCTGATTTTTAGCATTAAAAGAAGAATTAAATTGCTGTATGCATAAATAAATGTATTGAAAAAGTACTTTTTAAAATCATGTAATATTAATCAGCTTATGCATATAATTTTTAATTCAATATAAATCTTATTTTAACAAAACAAAAATTAGTTTTTATTAAATAGAAAATATTGAATATTTTGATGATTCCTTTGAGGATTTTTGGTTATCATACTTTCTTAACAGAGAATAAGCCATATTTTATCAAAAACTTAGCTAAAATTATATATATATATCTTTACAATGCATATTTTTACAAGTATGAATTATTCAATTTGAAAACAAATTTTAAAGAGTTCATCATGCACATTATCAACATTAAAATAAAATAAAAAAAAAATAAAAAAAAGAATGGACAAAACTGCAAGAAAGAGATTACAGATTTTTACTATTGCAATTTTTAGACCACAAAATATAAATGCTTTATTGCTACTATAAATACTAGCAAATAACAAAATCTTATAAAAAATGTTTTAAATGTTCTATAACACTAATTTATTACTTAATTAGGTAAAAATATATATAATTTTTTAAAAGCATCATTTAAAAATTTTTTAGCTAATTTTTAAAAAACATTTAGCTTTGTACAACAACAAACAAACAAAATATGGGCATTAAAATTAATAGTATAAAAAAAACTAAAATACTTTCCAATGAATACAGCAAATTGCAAGAAATAAAATTAAAACTACATCGAATTTGTATTCCAAATAAAGCATCATTTTTAGCTTCCATTAAGAATTTAAATGAAACTTGTAAATTCATTCCATTACTTTGTGAAAACTTTAAATTTCATTTAACAAACCAATAGAAGATAGAATTTAATTATGAGTTAACATATTAGTTTCTTGCCATTTAATTAATTATAAATAGAAGGCGCCTGTAGAAAATTCAGCTTTCCCAAGTTCCCACTGTACTCAGCCACAGTCAACATTAATTTCTAGTCAAAAATTAGATTCCTAAAACGTAATTATGAGCAAAAATAAATATATTATAACACGGTATTATTCTTTTATTAAAAAAGATCGTGCATAAATAAGGTCTGCCTTCATCATAGATCCAACCGACATTCGTCCACACTCCACCCTATACATTCCAAAAATGCGCTTCATTCTTGGCGGGTAAATAAATTTTCAAATTTTGGCGAAAAAAGCTTTTCCGTAAGCAACCATACATCGATTCCCCCATTTCCATCACTACCGGAATGAAATCCGTCCTCCAGTGCTGCTTCCCCCCACTGCTCCCCCCTTTCAACTTCAAATGGGGGGTTCAAGCGTCCTCCGGTTAACGAGTCTCATTTGTGTTTAGGGGTTTATTAGTCTTTGTGTTATATCGATGACTTCTTTTTACATAAGATGCTATAAAATATAGCATTAATCATTTAATTATTGGTGGGAACTGAATTTTTATTTGATCGAAAAGATATTGACTCTTATCTGTTTGATAAGATTGCATGAATTTAAGTAAATATTCTAATCCATATACTAGAATATTTTCTGAATTTTGTAATTAGTATTAATCATTTTCAATTACTGATATTTAAACGTCATTTTGATGATTAATGCATTAATAGTATCGAGTAAGAGTGTAGGAAGTTATCCATACTTATTACATTTCAGTGAAAGATATGTCAACTCTGAATTTAGTATTTTCAATATCCATTAAAAAGTGATTCAGTATTGCTAAGGAAAAAAGATAACCGATTCATAAATCAAATAAGGAGGTAACCTAATAGAAAATGTAAATAATTATTTAAAAAAATAAAGATAATTAATAAGATTAATTTAAAAAGAGACAGTAGGCAGATAATTATGATACAGTGTTAAAATCATTATGTGAGCATTTTGTAACATGTTTTTCCTACATTTCTGTAACTGGAAAATTAAATAATCATATAAAAGTCATTCAAATTAAATAATGTAGTGAATTGTACCATGATTTTCATATTATCAGTAATATTTCATTTAGGTGTTGATTAATTTATTCTATTAAAGAATGAATTTTACTCTGATTGATGTTGGACTTTTTCTGAAAAATTCAGTTAGGCTTGAATATTAATAATAGTATTATGAGTTCGAATTTTTATTTTAATTCTTTGTCTTTAAGATTTGTATTTTGTAAACGTATTAATAATCCATATTAGATTCTTGGTAAATATTACCTGAAATATAGTTTAATATGATTTCATATTAATGATTACTTAAATCTTGTTTTATATGTCATTTTTTTCGTAGAATATTATAAAATAAGCAATGCTTGGAATCATCTACATGTTCCTAGCTCTTTTTTTTCCCTCTTTCGTTGATCAGTCATCAGAAAGCAAAAATTTAGGTACATATTTGTTTTTCCATCCCTCTGTACTTTTCCTTTTTTTTTTATCGGCCTTGCACATTGGCCTTTTAAGAAAATTATTTAAAATGTTTAAAAATGAAATTCAGTAAATATTCTCCATTGTCTATGATTTTAAATTGATTTCTGAAACAATGGTTGCACATTGGTTAAAATATGGAAATAATTATGCTATCAGGCTGTGTGACTGAATGTTCTCTCATATTCATGAGTGTCACACTTAATGCAGTTAAATTTAATATTATCAAATGGTAATTATTCAGTTATATAATAATATTGTCTAAAGAATATATAATATTTGTAGATTTTGTTATTTTATTATTAGTATCTATCAAAAAGTTTAGATGCTCTTTTTTTATTAATTATTATAAGTGTTGATCTATTTTAAATAAGTAAAGTTTTTCCTTTTATGATTTAATTTACATCAGACTTCTGAGCCTCCCTATTTTTTTTTTTTGTTTGTTTAGATTATCATATATTTACTATTTTTCAATATTGCTTCAAGTAATTTTTAAAAATTTAAATTTTGAAAATTATTTGCAGTGTACTTTAGCATTGCACATAATTGGTTGCCTTTGACAACATTTGCCATTCAAAAGCAGGCATCTATGGTGTGAAATGATAACACTGATGATAAAATTATAATTAATTTTTACATTGATCTCCAGATAAACATTAGGAATTGAGAATGACAAAGAAATTCTTATAATTTTTCAAATTATTTTATAGTTGTTGAAAGACAGTTCTTAGTTAATCCTGTGAAGAGTACTTATCCTAAAGAATGTGAGGTATGCTTAAAATCTTATTTCTCAAGATCCTCTTTTAAAAGTCATTTTAAAATGCTGTAAATCAAAGTTTTGTGAGGTTTTAACTCTGCCAAAAAGCAATTGTAAAAAAACCCGAATTATGTTTAGTGCCAGTCGAGACAACTTTAGATAATCAACATTTAACTGATAAATGTGAAAATTCTCCCTTGTTGAGTCTAGAGTGTGGTAGATTTTATAGCAGTAATGTATATTTGAATGAACACAAAAAAAATTGTACCGGTAACTAGAAGCATGAATTGTATTTTTGTACAGAATGTAATAAAGCTTATGCTAGTGTATGGAATTTAAATAAGCATCTTAATGCTGTTTATGACATTGAAAACATCACAGCTTATTCTTTCAATTCTAGGACAAGTTTTAAAATTTGGTTAGAATCTGAAACAATTGGTACTCATATTTATTTTAAAAAATCAGCTGGTAAAAAAATATGCAGAGAGAAAACATTCTGTTATTCATGTCAATTTTTTCATCCATGGTATCAATCAAGGATTTATTCGAGGGCAGAATGAAATGGTAAACGTAAAAATTAAAAGGGGGTAATTCCTTTCAGTATAAGTTGTCCCGTTAAGATTTGCGTATGTGAACAGAAGAATTTGATATCGTTTACATATTATTCCATTCATAACCATCAAGTCGGTTACAAGAACACTAAATATCCCCCTTAAGGAAAGTTCACGCAATTTAATTAAATGTTACTTATTACTTTCTTTTCCCATTTCAAAAATTGCAAGTTCATTACGTGGCGATGTAGGATGTCGAGGTAATAGAAATTATTTTCCTAAAAGGTAAGCTTTCACATCTCGTAAAATTTATGCAGAATAATTTAGACGCTTGCACTGTTCAATTCAACCAGTGAAAGATGCCATGTCTGTTTCTTGTATAGTAGAGGAATTAAGGAAAGAGCCATACAATCCTGTTTTAATTTTTAAATTACAGAAATCAAAAACAATTTGGAGCCCTGCATATTTAGATAATTTGCCAAATTATGAAAGTTCTTTTGCATTTGGTTTACAGAATAATGCACAAAAGGATTTTTGTGCTTTTATGTCTTTTGTTTTCTTTCTCTCCATGTTCAGGATGAGTATGGTCAAGGTTATCCACATTTTATCACTAATAATTTAGATTACCATACCTTAATTGCTTTATTTTCACGTTTACATTGTCAGATTCCTGATCTGAATATAAATACTAAAATGACCGATGATGATGTTTATTCCTTTAAACCATTTAATTCTGTATTTGGACCAAATATAAAACATCTGCTATTACGTTTTCGTGCTTGGAAAAAGCAGCTAACTTCAAGTGTATGTGATAACTTTCGCTGTCAATAAATGTTACACGCATTATTAAAAGTAATAAAGGAAGTGTCTGAAATAAATTTTGAAAATAAACTTTCAATGTTTATCGACTGCACATGCGATTTCCACTTGGTAATACCAATACTAACAATTATTGCGAATTTTTTTCACAATCAGTTAAAAACAATATATTGGAGCGTAAGTAGAATAGGCGAATAGATGATCTTGTTGCAAATCTTTTGAAAATGGAAAGGGATCGATTTTTCAAAGATTCTTGTAATGTTATTAATAATATTCCTACTCATTCCATTAAAATTGTTAAAGAGAAACATGACAGGGCTGTAAAGATTCAGAATATAACAATCATTGGGAGGTTAAATCTCAACCTGCAAAAGGAAAGATATATGTAGTAAGAAAAATTGCAAATGCTTGTATTTTATTGGATCATTGCAGCTTTAAATGTTCAAGTATTAATTGTGCCACCTTGTGCAGTCATTCGTATCATTGCTCTTGCGAAGACTGCAGCAACTTGTGTAAGCACATACATAAAATTCCTTTAATGTCTTCCAAACCTAATATGTACACAACTGATGATTTTCATAAATTTTATGAAGAAAATAGTTTTATAATTAATTCTGATATTTTAAGTGAAAAATTAAATCCCAACATGTTATCTACCGAGAAGTGCGGATCAAAGGAGGCAGAGTGCGAAAAGTTGTGTTCTGAAATATTATAATTAATAGAAATTCTTCAGATTAAAGAAATCATGTTAAATAATGTAGTTAATTGTTTGAATAATTTAGTAGCTGGTATGCGTGGGGTTTTGAATCATAAAAATAATCTGGCTTCTGTTACACCTAAATTATATGTTGCAACTAATCAAAAAATTAAACCTCAGATTGGTTTTTTTAAAACTTCTCGTAGGGGAAAAAAAAAAAAAAAAAAAAAAAAAGAACTGCTCGGCCCGTGAAAATTGCAATAAGGAGCAAAAATTAAATTAAGAACTTCTTGATAAACCTAATAATCATTTTGAGTAAGAGGCAGATTTAAAATCTTTTAATGTTAAAAATTCTGAATGTGTTAATCTTGATGTGTTTCATGGATTTAATAAGTATAATGTCACAAATCCTACTGCTACAATATTAATTATTAATAATATTTATTTTCCTTTTATGTGTTAAAATCTTCAGATCCATATGTTACTGTCAAAGAAGAAAAATATCTTAAAACAGTATCAAGAAATTTCAAAAAAGTTTGGCTATACGATTCAGTTATTGATGCATTTAATTTTGTATTAAATAGAAGATTCACGAATTTCAAAGCTTTAGAATCTTTTCACTCTCTTTTGATTTTTAATCAAAAAAAACATTCTTCAATTTCCTTGGATTCGAGAAATAGCAAATTTTGATTTTCTTATAATTCCTTTAAATTTGAATTCCCATTGGACTTTAATTATAGCTGATTTGAAAAATAAAATATTTGAATATTTTGACCCATTTTGTTATAAGCCAGATAAGGATACCTCAACATTAATATACTGTTGGTGTACAGTATTGCATTATTCGTTCGATTCAAATAGTCACTGGCAGATTGTTTTTCCACCTCATGTAAATTAAATAGATGATTTTAATTGTGGTGTCTATATTAGTTACTATGTGTATCAAGAATTAAACAATTTATTATTGACTGAAAATTTTGATATAGTTGCTTTTAGAGCATTGCTGTTTGTACAAATCACTGCATTCTTAAAGTTTTGAAATGCGAGTTTTGTCTTGAATACACATTTTCAGTATTGTATGCTCATTACATTTCTTTCTATACTTATAATAAAGCTCAATGTGTGTGTGTGTGTTGGCGCTCTACAGGCCAGACCATTCAACCGACAGCTATCAAATTTGGCACGTGTATACCTTGGAGTCCGGGAATGTGCACCTTGGGGTTATTTTAACCTCAAAATTAAATTTCTATTTTTAATGAATTTTTTAAATAAATATTTTAACTGTATTTTTCAACAATTTTTTTTCGTACAAAATAAAAATAAAATTTAAGTTGCACGAGCACGTGTCGCATTCATATGAAAAAAATTAGCTTTTTTCAACGTGTTGCCATCACATTGATTAAAGCTCCAGCTAAAAATAAAATAAATCATTTTGGAAATGAAATGTGCAAAAATATAATTTTCGGCACGTATTTGTAGGAAATGAAACATATATGAAATATTATTTTTTTTAAAAAATAAATTCAAGAAAAATTATTTTATGATCTTTTACACTCTCTATATTATTAATCCAATAAATCAATTTTATTTTAAGGCAAGTTTTGTTTAATATGAACAGGATATCCATTCAAATGAGCGCCACACAGCTAATTTGTAAACCTTTAGTAAGACACAGATCTGCTAAAATGGTCTAAATGGAAAATGATTATATTTTATGTAACTTGATTCAATAAATGCGCTAATAAATAACGAATTTTTGATGTTATATAAAGCTTCTGCTGTGAAAATCACGAATAACAAAATGTTCTTAAAAACACTAATATTTTAAATAAAAAGAGTTAATTTCCAATCAACTAAATCAATCACTTAAACTGGCTGATTTATGAAAATTTATATATCACTATTCAATAAAAAAAGGGATAATTTTAGATTTTTCATCGATCGTTTCAAAGAAAATATGCCAATCAGCGCGCAGGTTTCTCAAGATTAATTGGCCTAAGATTATGAAAATGTTGAGTTTTTCTAAATTTTTAACATTCAAAACTTCATAAATAAGTCTTAGTTGATCGTGGAAAATAGAAACATTCATTCATTTATTTAAAATTTGGTGTGTCCAGAATTTGATACCTTACTGCATTAAATTTAGATTTCATAATTTTTGAAATATATTTATAGGCCGGAACAAAATATTATTATTGATTTCATTTCAATCCTTTTGAAAGCAAAACTAAAAACCGAATTTTATGCTGAATCTGAGAAATTTTTGTTGAATTATTGTTTGAGATATTACATAAATTATGAAAAATATTTTGTAGTTCACATAAGACTTAAATACCGAGCGATTCTGTTTGCAATACTCATATTCGATAATAATAATAATAAATAAATAACAATAAAGATGATAAATAAAATAAAACGCTTGGTTTTATTAAAAAATATCTTTATATTAATTGCAATTTCATCATTTCAACTTTAAATTAAAGTTGAAGTTTTACCGGAAATGACAACAAATTAGGAAAATACATATAGTAAATTGAACGAAACGATCTAAACAACAGTATAAGTTTGGTATGACTATAAAAATTTGAAGATTAAAAATGTTTTGTTTGAGAATCTATTAAGAGACCAGTTACTTAAAATGTTTAATTGAAAATTGTAGCGAGCGGTAATACTGGCGAACCGGCTGGTCGCCAAAGGCGGCAAGTACTTATATAAAGCTCAATGTGTGTGTGGGCGCTCTACAGGCCAGACCGTTTGACCTACAGCTACCAAATTTGGTACATGTATACATTGGAGGTCGGGAACGTGCACTTGGGATCCCGTTTTTTGAATTTATAATTAGAATTTTAATTATTAATTAAAAACTAACTTTCCCGCCAAAAAAAAATCTTCATTTCATCTTTCAATTCATTCAACTGATCTTTCAGACTTATTCTGAAGTACTTTTGAATTAATATAAAACAGAATAAAGGAAATTAAAAATTTCTAATCTGCCTAGCGTTACCCCAACTGGCGTAGAAAAATTCACGCATTTGCGTTACCATAACTGGTGTTGAAAATTCACCCTGGCGCATTGTGTTCTGATTGTTGACAACTATTTTCAACGAATGCTGACTTGATTTAAATTATTTTGGGGTTAATTGTATGCTTTTGTAATTAAATTGTATTTATGTTAGTTATGTATTTTTTTGTATATGCTTATAGTTTTAAGTATATCGTTTTTTAAGTAGTTTTTTTAACCTGTTTTCGACCGATTATTTTTAACGATTCATTTTATTTTCTTAGTGTTTGATGCATTTAAAATCCAACACTGTTAATTAATCGATCTGCTCATGATGAATCTGCGAAAATTTTGTTGACAAATTTTTGAGATATTACATAAATTAAGAAATATATTCTTTAGTGCCCATAAGGTTTAAACGCTTAGTGACTCAGTTTTCAATAATCATATTATTAAAAAAATGCTTTGTTTCAGTAAAAAATATTATTATATTAATTGCAGATTTATCATTTCCACTTTAATTTAAAGCATAAATTCTACTGGAGCTAACAGAAAATTAGAGCGATACATATTACGTTATGACTGAAGATCTTTATAATATTATGAGTAAATTATATGACTATCAAAATTTGTTTTAAAATATTTTATTGAAGAAGCTATTAAAGTAGGAATTGCATAAAATATTTAATTATTAAAATTTTAACGAACATTAAGATGGGCGAACCGGCTGGTCGCCAAAGGCGGCTAGTAAGTAATAAAAAAAATTGGAATTGGGCTGTACACCATTAATATTTTAAACTTTATATTAATAAAATTCTCAATGGTTGGGTTTAGGTGATTGTCTAGACATTTTCTGGCTTTCACTTAAGCTCTTAACTTTTAGGAAAATTCCTTTTTTATTTCAGTTTCAGTAACAATCAAATGCCAATTATCAGTGTTGCATTGATGTGAGAATGGAGAACCCAACTTCCTAGTAAGTATATGGAATTTAAATCTGTAATATAAATTAAAAGATTATGATGTGAATTCTAGATAGTGAAGTGTGTGCTTTTTTTTTATGTGCTTCAAGGGTTGAAAAAATTGTTAGGTATTCATATTGTTGCTTGCATTATTAAAAATCCCAATTTATTTATTTTGTCTTCTAATAAAGGAATAGCATTCCCAATGGTTGGGTTTAAGTGATTGTCTAGATATTTTCTGGCTTTCTCTTAAGCTTTTAACTTTTAGAAAAGTTCCTTTTAAGTATTTTAGATTCAGCTGAAGTAATCAATTCTGCATTGAAATTGGAATGGAGAACTAATTTTCATGAATGTTCAAGAAACCTTTTAAATGTGGGAAGCTTTATTTAATGTAAGCTGAAATGTACTGTAAATTTTTTTGAGTAATAGAAAATGACAATTCAATTAAAGTGGTTTTCATTTGCATCTGAAATAATCCTGTTATAGGAATTGAAAATGTAATCATTTTTTAACTTAAATGTCGTACTTAAAAGCCGTATTCACTTTCTTAATCTTATTTCTAGATCTTTTGTTGTTGTTGTTGTCTTTGTTTTTGGCAATAATCTTTGAATATTGCAACAACCAAAAATAATTCTTTTCAATTTTCAGTCTGTTTTTAAATAATTTAAACATGTGTTTCAACAGTATGTTTATATACATACATACACAAACACACAAGACATATAACGTTCAAAAATGCATTATGCTTGAATGAAGGGGAAAAAAAAGATCTTTCAATGTTTTGCTATCATGTTAACAAAAGCTCAAATTAATTAACTACAAAAAAAAACTAAAACTAATAGGCTGAAAAAAAAAACTAAATCTAGGAAAATGTAATTATTAACACGTGAAATAAAATATGAAGCATGATATTTTTTAGAACAAATGCAAAATTTTACCATTCCCTCAAGAATAATGGACGAAGATTGGGAAATAGTACTATTGACATGTTCCTAGCCGACGGACATTGCAAAAAACAGATATACTCACAACGATTGTAGATATATTGGTGTGACAGGAAAAGTTATCCCCACGAAACTTAATAGTCTTGAAGAATTCCAAGGGAACGGAACTCTTCTCGGTACAGATTTTCTGAGAGCCGCAGGTAGCATTCTGGATCTTAGAAAGGACTTTGGTATTTCTCAGAGGCTCCTCAGCAATCGTTTAACTTTATTGAACCTCCGGCTGATATTTAGTCTCACCTGGTTGTACCTGTTGCATCCCATCCCTGTTAACTTCGAGAAAATGAGGGTACCCATCTCTCGGACGAACAACGGACGAAATTCAATTCCCTGCTCAAAAGGCGCGAGGAATTTTTCCAACCAGGGGGAGAACCAACTCCTTTCATCGAGCATCGAATCAACACGGTTGATCATCTCCCAATCGCTGTACCACCGTATGGGATGTCTTCAACTAAAAAAGAAACGTTGAATAAGACTCCTTGCTGAAGGAATTATTAAAGAGTGCGAGACACCATATGCCTCTCCAGTGGTCCTAATTCCAAAAGCCAACGGTACCATGAGGCTTTGTATAGATTACAGGAAACTGAATTCCATCACTGTTCCAGACTCTTATTCATTGCCATGAATGAATGATCTTCAACATGAGGCAAAGCCGACCCCTTTCATGTCAGCAATTGATCTGAAAGCCAGTTATCATCAAATAAAGGTCCATCTAGATGACCAAGATAAAAAGTGTTTGTTTGCTCTTTTGGAACATACAGCTTCAAAAGGGTGCCATTTGGACTCAGAAATGCGTCGGCAACTTTTCAAGGATTAATAGAATGTTTCCGCAATGGTTTGGAAGATATCTTTACTCTCGCATACCTAGATGACATTTTCATTTTGTCAGAGACATTTGAAAAACACCTCTCAGACTTGCAGTGTGTCTTTGAAAGACTAATCCTCTTTAAACTTCAAGCCAACCGCGAGAAGTGTTGGTATGCATCCTGCAAAGTGAAATATTTAGGTTTTTGGATAACTCAGAAAGGAATAGAAGTTTATCCTGAGAAAATTGCCTCTATCCAGAGCATCCCACCTCTGCAGAATGTTAAACAAGCCCAATCGTTTCTACAGACTTGTTCCTGGTTCAGAAGATATATGCAAAATTTTGCCGCGATTTCACGGCCCCTCATTGACCTCACAAAAAAGAAATCTCCTTGGAGTTGGGTATTTCCCCAGCAGACCACATTCGAAACCCTTAAAAAGTGCCTTACAACACCCCCAGTGTCCAAGCAAGCTAATGGCACCAAGCCATACATTATCCGGACTGATGTAAGCCACTATGCATTTAGAGTTGTTTTACTTCAAGGTACCGGATCAAAAGAACATCCAATCGAATAAGCAAGTCGACTGCTCACTCAAGCAGAACGCAATTATTCAACAACAGAACATGAAGCTCTATCTGTTTGGGCTTTAAAGAAATTTCGTGGTTATTTAGAAGGTTCTAAAATTACTGTATCATCCGACCACCATCCTTTATGATGGCTCTTAACTTTAAAGTCCCCAACGGGACAACTTGCTCGATAGGCTCTAGAAATTCAAGCTTTCAACCTGAAAGTTTTGTATGTTGCTGGAAAAGCCAATGTAGTTGCAGATATGCTCAGTAGACCTGTATGTGATGAGAAAGAATCTCCTTATGAAGTGTGTAACATAGCCATTTCTGACTTGCCAGTCAGATGTGCTAAAGACATGCATGAAGCCCAACTTGCTGATGAAAATCTGAAAAAGATTATTGACAAGTTTCGAATCTACTTAGAAAACAGAAGATTATGCCAACTGGGCAGAACGTGGGTTTTTAATGAATCAAGGTGTTCTTTACAGATATTTACCAGATGCTGATTCCGAAGAGGCACAATTGGTAATTCCTTCTTCAGAACGTGATTCTATAATGGAAAAACGCCATGATGATCCGATGGCCGGGCATTATGAAGAAGAAGGTATGCTTGAAATTGATTATTCATGAAAGAATTTCACATTTAATTTACTTATACTTAAGCAGCAAATGTTTGAAAACATATCTATTAAGGATCAAGATTACTTTTAAAGGAAAGAAGAAATCAATAGTAAAAGAATATGAAGTCAATAAAGCCTTTTTTCAAAGTTTTAACAACATTTCATTTCTAACTTGCGTTCACTGTGCATCGTTTTTTTGTCATATAATAAAGTCACACAAAAAAGAATGTTTTGAAAATCGAATTTCTGCAGTTTTCGTAAAAAATAGGTGATGGCAAAAAAAATGAAAATATTTTGGACAATTTTTTAATAGACAATATGCGATAACAATCAATAAAGTATCTATAACATATTGTTACTGAAATGTTTTTATAATCATCGGAATTGTTAAAATTTGCAGTTTCCATTTGGCTATTTAAAACTGTTAAAAACTATAATCAAAAAGTTCTTGAATCGATTTCGAAACTGAAGAATCGATCACAATTGAAATCAAATCTTGGGAACCTATGATTACTATTTTGTTATTAAAAATAGGGGAAAAAAAAAAGACAAAAAGGAAACTGAAATGCATTCCGCAGACGACGTGAAGCTGAGGTCTGCGCATGCGTTAAAATAAAATTCAGCATGGTTTCTTCTTGAAACGATAGTGGAGTAATCAAAAATTCCGATGTCTGCTAAAATGAGTGTTGTCACTGTATTGTCAGGTGTAAATGTTTCAGATTGCTTTTTTGAATGCATACTAGAATGCATATGAGGTGAAAGAAATACATTGATCCATAAAGAATAAAGTCTTATTGTTCTACTTCACCCTTTTTTTTCTTTTTCTTTTCTATAAAGACGTGATCCGTTTCTGTGCTGAATCGGGTAAGTGTAAGCTATGTTTAAAATTTATTTTTGTGCTGTAAAGCCGTATAAGTGATGAACGGCTCTTTAACAGTTGCTTATATTTAATCTCGAAGCCTCAAAAGTGTAGAATGACCTAGCTTTTCGCTCTTGGTGTGATAAAAATTCCGCACTTTTTTACTCTGTTTACATTCGTGATATGCTTTTTCCGCAAACTTTTTCTGTACATTTTATGAATTTGTTGATACATATTAAAGATTTCGTGACGATAGAAATTAATTTAGGATGTTTTCGTAGATATTTCATTCTTGTTATTTTATGAAATTCAGATTTAAAGAAACTTTATAATTCTATACCTAGATTCTTTGAAATATAAAAACTTAGCCCCCCCCCCCAAAAAAAAAAATACAAGGGAACATTATCAAATTATATTTGAATGATCAAAATAAATGAAAAGAAATATTTAAAAAGCATCATGGAGAATTTAATATATATTTTAACAATTTTGTGTTTACTTTTGAATTTAGGTGCACTTATACTATTCTGTTTCAATTTGTATTAAATACTAGTTACACTTTTTTGTGAACTTGATTTTTTAAATTTATGAGCGTATCAGCAATTACTGTATTGTCCAAGCTTCAGGTGTTTTATTTATTTCACTTTATATTGATAATAATATACAGTTCTTACTGCTTTACGTGAAAGTAGTTCTCTCTATATTTATTTTTCTATGGACTTAATAATGAAAAAATGTGATGATTATTACACGAATTAAAATTTAAAGTACTCAGATGGTAGATATTTTAAAACTTAAGGAATCTTATTTTGTAAGGATAATGCTTTTTGATTGTCTTTACTTATGATAACCATAAAAAGCTGCTGTTGTTATGAATATTTTGAGTCATTCACAAATCTGTTAATATTTTATCCTTGGGGAAATATAGGAAATTTCTGTATTTGTATGAATTAAAAAAGTTAATTTTGGCATAATTATTTTCATCCTGGGTTAGTCGGTAAAATTTCTTGATCGAGATGAAATAATTTACATGTCATGTACTAATAACATGAATCGCAACATGAATTTAATTAAAATTTAGATTTTGTGATTGTGATTTATTTAAAATGAATGTCGCTGTCATAGTAATAAGAGTGCATGGAGATATAGAGATTCTCGGATACCAGACTTCATGTGTGTCATGGAGACTAAACATTTGGTTATTTTATGTCGCTTTTGATATCAAATATGATGAGAGGGTGATAAATCATACATATGTTCTACAATGTGTTATTCAACTTCACTGCATCTGTAGCCGATGCCATTATGTAAGCATATTGCTCTAAGTGCAGAAATATTACTTCATGATATTTTTGTTGCATATGACCATAGTTTCATATCTATTTCAGTTTTTTTTCAAGAATTTCATAAAGAAATTTACTTGCATTTTGAAGTAAAATTTACATTAATATTTCTTGAGAAATTTGAGAATATTATACATTAATAAAATGCTGATATACATTTAGTGATAAACCGTTTGGAATTTTCTAATTATCATTTATATAATTTAAGAAAATATATAATATTTATTTTTGTTACATCAGAGTAAGAAAACAAGACAAATTTATTCTTTCTAAACAAAACTGATATTATTTATTCTAGGAATATCATTTATTGCACTTGAAATAATATTGTATATTTAATTTTCTATCAATTCAGATCCTTGAAATTTGATTTTGAATGCATTGTCTTTTAAATTTTAGGGATAAGTTCCTCTTTATGTAAAAAAATAAAAATAATTTGTGCATATGATTTATATTAATTTTATAATGTTTTTTGAATAAATAGCTAATATTCAGTCAAGCAAGAGGAAATTGGCTAATTCAAAATTGATAGGCCTGCGATAAAAAATCATTTTGTGAAAAAAATTCAGATTATAAAAAATTGAATGCAATTATAGCAATTTATTTTTTAAACTTAACAATTTTACTTTTAATACATTTTTTAGAAATTTATTTTAAAAGAATATTATTATTTTAAACATTTATTTATGTCTTAAATGATAATTTTAATAAATAGTGTGTTTTAATCAGTAACTGGTATATTATTCTTAGATTATAATTGTAAGATGGAACTTCAAAAGAAAGATTAAACTACTTATCTATTAAATGTAAAAAAAAAAAAAAATCTATGACTTTAGCTTTTTGATTCAAAATATAGAAATTTATACAGTAATAGACTAGGATTAAGACTTCAAAGAATAGTTAATTCATATTCATTGTGAACTTAAGATATGAGTGCATTTAAAAAACAAAAATAATCCTACAGAAATAGTTTTTAGTTTTGTCTTCAAATCAATCTAAATAAATTGAAATTATTTGTCAATTAATATAATTAACATTATATTAATTGGAAATTGAAGTGATCAGAGAAAATTGATATAAAAGCAAATTTTATTTAAAAAAATGGAAATTATTCAATTTCCAGTTTATTAATTTCTCATTTTATTGGGGGTTTGAAATAATTTGTTTTTCATGTTTTTATTTATTAGATCAAACATGGCTCCTGCAACTACTATTGAAACAGTCACAGTTGTAAGGCCCTTAAAAGTAAGTAATTTTATTTAAATAGTTATATATGAAAAACCTTTTTGTGAGAATATTTTTGAGTTGTTTCAGTAAATAAAAGTAATAAATACCCAGTAGGCATATTGACCATTTATTTAAGATATCCAAAAATTAAGTTTCTTTTTATTAAAAAGAAAAATTGTGTAGAATATAACACTTAAAAAATGTCACTAATGGTATTCAGGAATGTGGTTTTATTTAATTCCTATTTATACTCTGTTATTTTTTTTTATTTGTAATATATTTTGATCTCTCGCCATTACATTTTAGTTTCAGATTATCTTATTCATTTAAGCTGTGTTATTATTTTTTATTTTAGTTTTTTTAATTGCTTTTTTCCCCACATGAACCTCCCACTGGTGCCAAGGTCATATGATGATGGAGCCGTATGAAAAATTAAACTTTAAACTCCATTTTGTCTTATATGTAGATCCATAACTTTATTATTTCTCATACAAAAAGTGCAGTAGATTTCAAAATTAAAATTGTTTAGCACATTCTGTATGTAATGTATGTATATAATACTGATTTGAGGCATGCTGATTAATTAAAAAATATTAAATGTCAGAAATATAATCATTTAGCATATTAAATGTGTTAATTTTTATATTGTAGGGCTTTATTTATAGATTTATAGATTTTATTATAGTAAATTTTTGATATCGCATTACCTAAGAATATGAAAGATTAACAAAATTTTGGTTAGTTACTCTCGATAATTGAAAAGAAATATGCGATTAATATTGATAGGCACAATGGAAAAATTTTGAATTTCTTGTGCAATGAAATATTGAATAAAAAGTATTAAAACTTAAAAATGTGTTAAAAAATATTTAACAAATAATTTTTTAAATAATTTTAAAAACTCAAATTAAGTATTAAAACTTAAAATGTTGATTACTTTTTTAATTGTTTAATACTTTCCATATTAAATGAAAAGTATTGAAGAATTTATTATTTCTTTAAAACATTGTCAAGCATTTTACAGCTAAATTTGTAATATTGAAAAGATAACATTTTTTAAAGCTTAAAACTGTTTTAAATTAATTTTTCTATAATAAGAATTAATTTATAAAAACTGCCAAACTTCACTTAATTTTTAACTAATTAATAAAAACTCTTTTGAGATATATATTCCTAGATTTCAAAATATATCAATTCTATATATATTTAGTAGGTCTAGATCCAGTGGTGTGCCTTGTAAGATGGTGTATCTTTTATTATTAGATTGAAGTGTACATACACATATCTTGGATTATATTTTCACATAACTGGTATCTAATGAGGAATCGTATTTTGTTATCAGTTGATTGAAGCTCGATGCTGCCTGTTATGACAGTCAAGTGGTGACTGTTGTTTATTTTGCAGTTTTGTCTCAGTTGTCCTGAAATTGGAAAAAGGTATGGAAATCAAACTGTGTGAGGGAATACTTTTAAACCAAAATCTCCAAGGGGCCATTATCTCGCATTCACTTTATATAGATACAATAAACATATCGATTTAAAAAATATGATTACAACTAAAACAAAACATCTGTTTAACAACTTCATCTTGCCTGGAAGATAATTTGTATTTGTCAGTATACTTGTAAATGTAATAATACAACTATATTGTGAATTATTGGTGGAATTTATTTTTTATGCAACACATATATAAACTCTATATAATATATATACTAAGAAAAATTGCAAATATATTACTCATTCATTAAAAAGTAAATGCAATGGGATTAATTCAGAGACATGAAAAAAAAGTCATTAATATATTCAGAAGATAACTTTTTATAATGAAAGGGGGAAAAAAAATGAAACATAGATTTTTTTAAAAAATGTAAACATGTATTTGAATAGGTATTGATTTAACTTTATTTTTTTATTTTCAAATACATTTTTCTCCTAACATCATATTTCATGAAATTTTCAAAGTCATAGGGGATTTAAATTTTAATACTCTATAAATTTTTTTTCTTAAAAATTCGTTTTTCTTAAATCACTGGCATATGATAGGTAAAGAGAAAGCCTGGAAACTTTTATTAGCCACTTTTTTTTTTTTATATATATATATTTGGAATTTGATGCTTTGCAAAGATTTCATACTTACAGGAATTGTAAGTGTATGTTCTTAAACATTTTTCGTCAATCAAGGGTAACAACAACAGCAAAAAAGCTCTTGTAACTCTTCAATGACTTATTGAATGAAGTAATATTAAATATCCTTGTCATTAAGCTATTACAATGTATTTGATATGATTAAGTTAAACTCCTAATTGGATATAAGTCATAAATACGATTCTACAAAGTGCATAACATTATGAAAAGTACTGATATTCAAAAACTATTTTTAAGCATCTTAAAAGCGCTTAATTTTGAAAAAAGATCCTGAAAAGATGCTTCATTTTCTCGAGAAGTACGAATATATATATATATATATATATATATATATATATATATATATATATATATATATATATATATATATATATATATATATATATATATATATATATATTCGTTTCCCCACAGGTAGAAAAGCATTCGAAAGCATGATCGCAAATGCTTGTTTACCAGGGTGAAATAGGTCTAGAAGTTCCAACACATATTAAAATAACACTTAATGAGCTCCCCCCCCCACTCCCTCCTTTTGTGCATTACCGTTTATTGAAATATTAGAATAGTTACCTGGAAGCGGTAGTACAAAGTGCGTACTGTGCCATGCACGTTGCGATTCGAAAAACGTTCGAGCTTCAGTTTTTAGTCTTTTGGATGAAGAATTTATTCAAGTTGAGCCTGATGCTTATATGTTTAATCTTTTATGTGCTATTATTTTATTTGTCCGATCAACGGAAAATAAGAATACAGCAGAATGAATTTGATACCCTAAAGATGTATCGAACATGGGAAATGCTGCTCTGAAAAAAGTAACGTATTCGATAATTATTCTCATTAATATGCCGTTTTGGAGCAATCGCTTAAACGATTATTACTATTCAACCGTACTATATTGAATTGTAATTAATCGCGGTATGTAATGGCGTTAGCCAATCGAGTCAATCTTGTAGGATGAAATTTTAATTTGAAGCTTTTAATTTTTAATGTTCGTGATATCTTTCGCGGTACTTTTTGAATGTTCTCATCTATTTGAAAATTTTTATTTGTTGGACCCATCTCGCCAAATTTTAGTTTTTAATAAGGGAGAAATACCCCCCCCCCCCCCGCTGAATCTGATACTTAAAATTTTTTTTAAGAAAAAAAAAGTTTTTCCAGGCTTTTATTCTTTTGGATTTAGATTTGTTTTGATTTGTTTTTCTTTTTATAACTCTTATATGGATATTTTTTCCTATTAAAGTATCTATTTACATGTCAACGTTTATTCTGATAAACGTGCAGCATAAATCATTGAAATTAAAAGCATGAAATTTGGGGCGAGAGAGACCCATTAAGAACGAATTTTCCAAATTTTAATTCGAAGTTTAATTAAAAAAAAGAATTTTAGCATGCTTTCGCCATAACATCAAAGCAACAAAGCTTAAAGAATTTTTAAGGCTTTTCTATGATACCAGTTTTGTTTGAATAAATGCCTTTTTTTTCTTTAGTTTTAATAATTTTTTAAAAATCAGTTTAACAGAATTTGTAACATTGATTTTTATTATAACGAAATTCTAAACAATATCATTACGTCTTCGAATCGTTGAGTCGTATTATTTTATAGCTGTTAAAAGTCATAATAAAAAATAATAACAAATTTGCAGATTCTCTCAAATTTTGAGTAAAATCTGTTCTGAGGAAGTCCGTCTGTCCGAATATGGTAACACGATAATTACAAAACGAACAGAGCTAGATAGATAAATACGGTACACAGATTTAACATCTATAGCGTAGGCATTTCTTAAATGTTGAGCCAAATCCAACTGCGGATTGTCTGTCTGGTACGGTATGTACTTTCAGGAATAAATAAACGCAATAATTCAAAAACGACGCATTGACTTAAATATATCCAATTTGCTGTGAGAGTTTTTGACTACAAGTGCAGTTTTGTGTTAAATTTTTGTTTCAATCGCTTGAGAAAAACATGTTTGTAACACACATTTGATTTTTGGATACTATTAGTTGCATACCGAAGATGAATCGCCAAATAACTCTTCAAGGATCATACAATAGATTCAGTAAAAATCCTCCAAAGGTTAGTATTTTGTAATTATTGTACGCCAGAGTCAGGCATTCTCTGGCAAAACAAGTTTGTTAGAGAGTATGCGAGAGAGATTTGGGGAGAGGGCTGGTTTGAATCGTCATTCGATTCATAAAATTAAAATCCTTGTGATTGCCTGAATGTAACATGTAATTGGGAAAGATGACATATTAATTTTATTTATGCATTTGCTGGAAAGATCATGTTTATAATATAACTGTTTGTGCATGAATTTGAATACACTCTTGGTGATTATAAATCCTATAATAAATAAATGTTCAATCACATTTCACAAAATGTTAATATTTTCTAATTCATAGTTCTTTTTGTTTTTAACAAATTTATTTGGTAAGTAAACTAATAACATTTTTCAATTCATTTGCTTGCGTTTCTCCTGAACAGCGCAACCTTGGGCAGTGAACAGAAATGCACCCTTTTATTTGAATAATGCATCTGTGCCACATTGGAAATGATTGACTTGATCATTTTCTTCAGAAGGCTTCGTATTTTTGTTTCTATTTTCGTGATGAGGTTGAAAACTGGCCTCTCGACTCGGCACCAGGCAGCAAGCAGTATGGATGGCAACTCTCGTCACTCTAGCCGAATTCGCAACGGGGCACCCTTGCTTTGCAAATCAAATGGAAGAGATAGATAAATAAAGTACCGTTATTTCCTTAAATTTATTTTAAATCTTAGTAATTATTTTGCCTTTTGCTTACCAAAAGTTTTTTATAATATAATTAAAAATCTAATTCCCGAGTTAATTTTTGTTTGTTAGATAGTATTTCAAGACTCTTCAAGTTGATGGATGATCTATTCTTTTAAAATGTGGAACCTTGATAGCTGTTGTTTGGATCTATGAATGGATTAAAATAACCGGAAATGCAAATAAACAAAATAAATTGTAAAATTGTATATAATTTTTATTTTGAATTCCTTGTTATCGAAGTGAAAATTCATAATGGCCTATTAACTGTCTATAAATTTAAGCTTTTAATGTTATAGCAGCCGTCAAAACGACAGATTTACGTGTATATTCATTTATTCGCTTGCTTTTCCATTTCTGTCATGTCTTTTTTTTTTGTAAATAATTTAAGAATATATGCAATGAATGAATGTGAGATTGAATTTATAATCAGGATGCGTGCTAAATTGTTTGCGTTAATGCTTCACTGATCATCGTAACCATTTTCTGCAGTTTTCATTCATATACATTAACCAGAATCGATATATTGTTCTTTTTTGTTTTCGAATTCTTGAAAATTCATGTTTCGTTTGGAATTACCTCACATTTGCTATACCGTAAGCTTAGAATTGTCCTCTGATGAATTATACCCTTTGTGAATTATCCATGGGTTGTTATCCCCATAGATTTTGTTAGAAAACTTCAGTCACAAAGAGGGATTGGCTTTTTGGAAACTTTCTCGCATACTTTAATAAAAATATTATCGCTCTTCTCCTTGCATAAATGTTTGGACCTGGAAGGCGTGAACACTATTCAGTTTCCTTCCATTTTCACCATTCTGGTCATGAACGTTTTGCGCTTCTTAATATATGGAAGATGTATTTATTTTGGACGCCACATTTTTCTCGGATTGAAATCAAAAGTCGAAATACAACTAAAATTTTATTTATTTAAGGCATGCATTTTTGAGCTGTCACATTTACGTATTTGAGAATGTGCAGAGCAGCAGATGGTCAATCTTTTGAAGAATATTATTCAAAATTTGATAAAATCTATATTTCAGATGGTAAAACACTGTGTAAGATTTTTCATCTCTGCAAATCGGTGCGGTTTTTTTGCTTATAGATTGATAGACAGTCAACTACTTGATGGGATTTGGCTCAAAATTTGACATGTCAACATTTTAGATGTTCAATCTGTGTACCAAATTTTATTATGGTATCTCTTAAAAGTTTTTTTAGTTATCGTGTATCGTATCGTATTCGGAACTTCTAGACAAATGAACTTCTTTTCAATGGATTCCGTTGGAAATTTAATTAAATTTGTAAATTCAGTGTAAAGATCACATACCAAATTTCATTCATCTAGCTCAAAGTGAGTTTAAGTTATATTCACAAATACAAACATAATTCCAAAATTATGTTTTTCGGTCTCAGGGAGCTCTGAAACGCGAAGATACACCCAAATTTCCATTTCTAATTTTTTTTTTTTTGATACAATCCAATACTTTCTCTTCGTATAAAAAAAAAGTAGAAACGGATTTTAGCTGAAAAATAATTGATAGATTTTTTTTATAAAAAAAGTAAAACAACAAATTTGTAAGTACAGAAATGTACTATTTATGAAGTCATAACTATAATATATACTGTAAATAAAGGAGGCTTGTATTTCTGTGATATACCCTCTTTAGGCCATTTTACTTATTAGTCCCGGTTGCCACATCACTAAAGTGCGCGGTCTATTGGGGGTTTATTGTATTTTAAGCTGATCCCTGAACTGTCTTAGTTTTTTTTTACACTGTCCCTCTTATGTCAGAAGTGGATTAACAAGAAGATAAATTTAAATGACTCTTATTGTATCTAGTTTATGATAGAAACCAAAATACAAAGCATTCAGTCATTTCTTGTAGTTTAAAATTCTTCTGTGTTGTTTTATTCAAAAAGTTAAAAAAAATGTTTATTGTAATTCTTGGTTGTATTCGGAATCAAAGAAAAGTCTGATTGATCAAATGTTTGATAATTAAATTCTAATCCTGGCTTGAGGATTTATAATAATATTAAAGTGCATTTTTTTTTTTTTTTTTGTGTGTGTAGTAAAAATGAAAGTATTTGATGGTAATTTTAAAATAATTCCTCCCGCTGTGCATTTAGATAAGGAGATCTAAGAATCCTTTTTTGATATAATAAACTTTCTCAAATTTATATTTTAATTTTTTAAAATCTGAATTAGATGTCGAGATTTTTTTTTGTTAAATATTTGTTTGTTTGTTTTTTCATTAAAAAAAAACTGTCTTCTCCACGAAGTATAAAAAGAGAAAATAATGTAATTCTTAACCTCTTATCACTCAAAAGATGACATTTAATCATCACTTAATTTTTAAGCTCTCAGCTGCGAAGGAGTATGGAATTGAATAGTATTCGAATGTTTTCGAATTCGAGATTTCAATATATCATCTGTTTTATTCTTACTTCGTGGGGAAAGGAAAATATAACTACAAACATTTTTTTATATTTCTATCGATCTATAATCACGATATCTCAAAACGGAGGGAGCTTAATAGGTGAAATTTGGTATATAGTTTTTAACTCCAAAATCATTGATTTTTGTGTTTGGCGCAGCATGGCCAATTATGGCTCTTGCGCCAATAAACCGCACAAACCAACCAACCAACCCATTGATTTTTGTTTGAAGAAACTGTTCATATGGGAAGTGTGCAGAATGCTTTTATTTTATTTAAAAGACGATATAATAATAATAACAATAATAAAGTGTTAAATCTTGATGAAATTCGTAACAAATTTTTATGATCAATATTTTAGATCAATTTCAAGGTTTGAATCAGATTCGTCAAAGATTTGACTGGATTTGTCTTTTTTTTTTTTGTATGTGCTGAATGCTGTGTGTCAGAATCGCAACTTGCTAAAGTATTGAATGTTTAGTCACATTGCTATTGTTTCGTGTCGAATTTTGGACCTAATTAGCGAAAGGGTAGAAGTACCGCTTCAAAATGAATATTCGACTCTCGTTATGTGCGATTGAATTGCCGAAACACTGCCACATTGGAATACAGTTTTCACATTCAGCAGAAAAATTTGGAGTTCTTACTCCTTCTTCCGAAAAATTCGGAGCTAGAAAAACCTACGTACCATTTACCTAAAAATTTTCAAATCGGCTTCAAATCCGAAAAATTCTGTTTTGATGATACTCTCGACAGTCTAGAAAGGAAGAGTGGATCGATTCTAGGTTTTGTTTCATGCTGAGGTCACTTGAGTGTGTCATCAAGAATGATATACGGCTGTGAGTGTGAAAGGAATTTCAGAGCGGCATTCTTTCTTTCAGTGTTTGTGCAGCTGACGAGGTTTTTATCTCGAATAGTTCCGAAGGTGATGGACTCTGTTTCAACTATTCTTCAGTTCACCAAGCAACAATGAGTTTAATAAACTTAAATTGTATATACGACAATCTTGCTTATCAATGAATGCTGGTGGGAATTCCCTGTTGTGAGCGAAAGGCTATTTCGCTCGGTGTCAAATTTCATTGACTCCTAAGCGAAAGATATATACTTCTTTTTTTATTCAAGTGGACGTACTCGTTCATTTAGACGAGAACTTGTTCCCGAAGCACACGAATAGGGCATTTTTGAAGCAGAAATTTGAAACTTTGACACAGCACTGATGACTTAAAATTTTTGATAATAGTAGCGCTCTAGGAATGGAAATGTGACCTGGTGTATAGTAGTAGTAGCAGCTATTATTAATATAAAGCCTCTTTAATGAGCTTGTAGCTTTTAGAAATCTAAACTATTCAATTATATATTAAATATTATATTCTCATCTCATTTAAAATAGTAAACGATGAGAGGATTGTATGCGATTCCTGTATATCATTTAGTTACTAATTAAAAATTGATGAATAAACATTATAATTTCCCTTTTTTTAAAATCTTTTCTAATAAATTCTATCGTAAGAAATAGTGGAGTTGTGGAAGGTATCAATAAAATTGATAATGGTTTGAAATGGTATCTATTTTAAACGCCGATCCGATTCTAATCACCAACGTGGAGCAAATGTATCTTTTCAGATCCTTTCAAGATGTATCTGCGAAAATCATCTTATGTGTCTCGTACCTCTCTACTTCTTTCTCCGCGTGGCCTACCTGGCGGTTTGCCGACGACCTTTTTTCTTTTTAGAAAACTTTTTTTTATCTATAGTTTAGTGTTAGGGAACATTCGTACTGTTGCACTGTCGCATCTAGTAGTTGAGGGGTTCTCCAAAACAAAGAGATGGCAGCGTTTTAATGAGTCGATTTAGTTTGCTCTCTTGTTTTGCTGCCCTTTCTTATCTCACCGAATGAGACATCCAGCTTCTTCGAGGTGATTCCCGTTTCGCATTGTTCCTTTTTTTCGTTAAACTGTTTTCTTTGAACTGCTCCAAACTGTGTTTCGAAGATCGTTTTGTCCCGTGTGTGTGCGTTTTTTTTCCTTCTGCTGTGTGAAATGAGTTTCGTTATCGTTGGGAAACTTCAGAAATGTTCGTACTTTAGCAACTTTTGTGAGAAAGAATAATTGTGGTTTATTGCAGAATCGGTTATAACGTTTGAAGGTATCCGACTACGTTAAAAACACTGGTTTTCGACCACATTGGCGAATTCTTCTTTCATTATTACTTCTTGTAGTTCAGGTTTTCCTCTTTCCAAAATAGTATTTTCTAGGAAAAGGAAGGTCTGATTTATCATCCAGGATAATTTTAAACAATTTTTTAGCTAAAATATTTCTTTAACTTCAATTTTCTTAAACTTTAATTTTTATAAAAATTATCCACCGTTAACATGATATCTCAAAAACTAATAGAGGTATTTACATAAAAAAATTCAGCGTGTGTTTTAAATACTGTGGGCAATGAAATGAACCAAAAGTTTTATTGTTGGTGAAATACTTTTTCATTTATAGGTGTTTTTAGAAAAATTAAGTTGTAAATTTATGGAAAAAATGTATATATACGTACATTTTTACCCATAATTTCTTTGCATCTCAAAATGTTTCTTAGATTTTGGTTCATTTCATTCATCATTATATTCTATAACTTGCGTACAAAGAAAAATAGGATTGCTGCATTACAATTTTGTGTAGAGTGTTAACCGTTTAGGTTAAATTTCATTAAAATTTACTACAAATTTTCTTATTTCTCAAAATATATTATATTTCCAAATAATTTTTTTGTATATATAGTGTTTATAATTGACAATACATCTAAAAACCATAAATAGTTTTTAAAAAATCCAATTTTTCAAAAATATTGCTTCGAACGTAGTCGGCTACCTTAAATGGAGATAATATCGAATAAAACTTTCCTAAGAATTGCTCTTTTTTTTTTTTAATGACAATAGTCTTGCAATTTAGTCAAAAAATTTCTGGTTCGACAACTCCTCTAGTCAGCTTTTGGAAATGGTCTTATTTCCTATGGCCAGACACAGATATCTCCTCCTTTCGCAGTAGAGACTATTTCTAATAAAAGATTTGTTTATGATGAAGAAGGGCTTCCTTCTCACTCAAAAGGAACTCCTTCTGCTTTGCAATACTGCTTCGCGCATGTTTCGTCATTCTGGTTAATTTGTTGATTGAGGGCGACCATGAAGTCTTCATCACCAAAAATGCTCTAATTAAATGGCCAAATTCCATTTGCGAGGTAAATTACTGTAAACTTTTTCGATATTGTAACATTTGGCAGAGCACATTTCACTATGGAAAACATGTCATACGTGGACATAGTTTTTTAAAGGTTGTGCTACATCCATGAATCAATGATACTACTGGTGAAAATGTTTAATAGGCCTGCTTAATGGTTGCAATTTATGCCATGTGTGAAGTGGGTAAGACAAAAGAATCACTCCGTATTTTTCAAGTTGGCAAGTCGAAATGATATCGATGATTATTCAGAAATAGGATACGCTTCTCTTTGATGTTTCATGAAATTTGAGATATTTTGCCCTTACATCTATACGAATTTATTCACTGAGTCTGCACTTCCTTCAGATGCATTTGAAAGGAAGTAAAGTTTAAAATTTTTTCTAAAGGGGAAAAAAAGAAAGAGGATCTGAATTGCTGTTACACTAATAGCAAGATCCATTCGTAATAAACCTACTTTCTTTTCTTATTTTGCTGGTTAGTGCCTTTTCTGTCTTCTTTCTTGGTTTCTAAACTTTTGTCAATCAGTCTCTATGGTATTGGAATATCTTGGCTCTGGAATTTGAATTTACCCAAGGCACCGGAAAGATTGTAGAATCATGTCTATACTGTCCCTATTAAAATTCATAGTTCTATTCAACTAATTGACTGCAGAGTGAGTGTGAAGACTTCGGCTTTACCCATTTGAGAATTTTCCTCCGGTAGGCACCTCGAAATGAGGATGAGATGCTTCCGGCATAGTGGTTGTATCTCGCTACCCTGGAGGGTACACGAAAAGGTGGGGGTCTGGCTCCTCCCATCGATCACGGGATGTACTTCCTTAGAGAAGGGTTGCACAGTGGCCGATGATGGCCCTTAGGACTCATTCATAGTTCCAGCCAGTGTTGCTGTTGCAGCGGTCCGGTTATTCAGTATTTATTATCCCTGTGCCTTCGGGCGGGCTGGAGAGTCAGTGATGTGATTTATCCATTTGAGAAGCTGATAACCAGTGACACCTTCATTTCAGTTCTATTGGATCTTTATTTCATAATTGAATAATGATATGCCAATTCTAATATTTTATTGGTAGAAAGGCCTTAATATGTTTTTGAAGCCCCGTCTCCTGTTTATCTGTGAAAATTCGAGTTTTTTATAGACATTATTAGATCTGAAAGAAAAACGATTCATTAATGCAATTTATTTGCAGCAACCCTTAGAAGTACTTTGAAAAATTAATAAAAGTTATCTTCATTGTTTTCTTAATTTTTAATTAAATTTAATTATTTTTAAAGTCGTTAAATTAGAGCATGATGTTTATTAGAATGACAGCCTACCATTACTAGCAGTGTTCATTTTGCTGCAAAATCTCTGGAATGTCATGAAATTAATTTCACATTAAATAGCTGCCAATCACTTTGAACAACTAATCATCATTTCTACTGTTACCTTTTGAAATATTTCTTTTTCGAGTGAACTCTTATTCGTCCTTTTTTTAATGTATAGTTAGTTGATCATGACAAGTTAAAAGAGAAAATGTATACTATAAAATTTACTCTGGACAAGTTGTTACACTGTAAGAACAACTGACAGATAACGACATAATTAATGTTTTCTTTTTGTTACTAACTTCAAATTGTCCAAAAGTTGTCGAGGAATAGAAGCTGCTAATAAGCAAAAGAAAAGGAATTTTAATTGGTGCTTCATTTCAGATTCGAATATAACATGCAGCCTTGGTTTTCCCTGCTAGAAAGGATAAGTAAAAAGTCATTGTTTTAAGAAAATTGAATTTGCATTGAGTGACTGAGGACACAGCAATTGCCAGACCTTTCTACTTTCCCAAAAAATAACGTAAAGCTTGCAATTATTAATTTCAAAAATTGTTATTAATATTGTGAATTGATGTAGTGAATAATTATTTTCAAGATTGCACTTTTCATAGCTGAACTGAAATTATTTGAAAGTATGAATGTCACAAAATTATTTAAAACCATGCTTATTAATGAAATATTTATTACCTTTTGATTTTTTTTTCTTTTTCAAAATTGTTCTCTTTGCCGAATTGTTGATTTTTTTTAACCATGCATGTGCGTCACATTAACAACCTGAATGATTCGATGTTATTCATGCGGATCTTCGGTCGCAGTCATTCCTGTGTTTTGTACCTTCTTAATATGTAATTATAAAACCTAATGCATGCAGAGTTTTAAATGAAGCAACTTCTTACTGTCCCCTTTCCTTTTTTTTCTTATCACGTTGAAAAATTTATGTCAACTGATTAGCAGATGTGATTGGCTGGTAATTAATAGCTTACTATTTTAGTTGAGACTCGTTTAGAAGCTACGGATTTTAATCTTTTGAACTGGGAATGCAAACTTAATGAGAGCGATGCCCCCTCGAAACTTCCATACCGTATTAACTTCGTAGTATTGCGGCGACAACTTATAAATTATTATTTTTTGTTTAGACAACTTCTTTAACAGCATGTGCTGGTTTTCGTTTTTTTTTTTTTTTTGAAATGAATAATTTTATGTTTGTGTCGGTAGAATTTTTAAATCAACCACTTTTTTTATGCTAAAAATGTTCAAATTTTGAATGTTTCTGTGTTCTTATTTTTGCCTATATACTCTTTTTTAATGCTCTCAAGACTTCACTAGCAGTTAATCATTTAATTTAATTCAGTTCATTCCGTAAGTATGGGGCCACTTGTAGTGGATTTAAAATAAATGCTTACAAAATTTCGTATAAGTTTAATTATTTTCTACTATGTATATTTTAAGTTCAAAAAATGTATTAATTACACTTTGCAATAATGTGTTTTTAAAAATTGCTTTTAATTTGCTGTTATTTTTGGGAGAAATTATTAGTAAGGTATTTTTTAGATTCTTCGTTGGAATTATTTAAATAGTTATCGTTTTAAATGAAATAACTTTTAAAAGTTGTATTTTTTTCTGTTGTTATTTTGAAATGGCCAATGCATAATATTTATTTATAGACAATTGTATTGGTAACTCAAACAAGATTATAAAAGAAAGATTTATAATAAAAAGGCTATTTTAATATTTTGGGAGTTGAATTGTTTTTTAATCTTAGTATTAAAAATGCACAGATTTGTAATGTTATTACAAATTAAAGACTAAATTAAATTAGTTATTGCATGTTACTTCTCATTTTCATATATGCATTAAAAAAAAACCCTGGAGCAAATGAACTCCAGTCTGGACCTGAAACTTGTTTCTTGTTCTTTCTTATTTAAAGGAAAAACATAATAAATTACAAATTAATAAGCGTAACATTTCTCGTAATGCTGCCATACTATTAACTTTTTAAGCATGGAGGTTTTAGAAGTATGGCGAACACGATTTTAAATTTATCTGCATTTTGAGGACTTTCATTTCGATTTCGGGGAATTTCAATTTTTATTTGGAGATGCGCTCTTCCATATTTGTTCATTATTACTTATATTACAACACGAAAAACTTTTTAAAATTTATATTCACTTTTGGAATTGGGTTTTCCTATGTTTCCTGAAAGCTAAGAATTTATTTAAAGGATTAAACATCAAAGGAAAGGAAAGTTTAGCATCGATTTAAGCCGCTAGATTTTATCAACATTATTTATTACATCAAAGATTGCATTAAAGGCATCGAATTTCTCTTCTTGCCTATCTTGTTTGAGACCGAAATTTTCAAAATTTTACGTTATTTTTCACAATGGTGAAAATTTATTTCAATGTCTCGCATTATTTTACAATCTTTTCGGTTAAGGAAATAAAACTGTTTTCCATTTTTAATGAAAGATTGTTCATTTTATCAATATAAATAAAAAGTGGAAAAGTATAAATAGTTTGTATTTCAAAGAAATCTAAACTACTGAATAGAATTTCCTCTCATTCCTTGAAATATGAGGAAGGTTTCGTGGTAATACATAATTAATTTTGAAAATAATCTCTCTCTCTTACTCCATATATAAAACGCTAATGTACGTTTGCTTATTGTTGAAAGGCTACAATCAAATGTGAACAAACCATCGTACGAATTTCAGACTGCTCCATTGAACATTTTTATAGCTGTACTGAATTGAGCGCTTAGCCTTAATGAATGAATGGAGCTACAGAATATGTTTTGAGGATGCTTCGCTGTGCCACCAAAAACATTCCATTAGGGTCCAATCCAATTAGATAGGTACAAAAGAAATCAAGGAATATTCTTTAAACCGAAAATTTGATTTAGCGCAAAAATAAATTTAACTGTTGCCAGGTGGGTAATATAGTTTTACTTAAGAATAATGTACAGTTGTAGAAATTGAATTATTGAAAGGCGATTTGTTGCCAAATGTAATCTTGGCAACTTTTTATTACTACCCTAAAAGCCACTTTTTGGCTCTACTGGTAACTGGATTCTGGTTTTGGTAATTTTTCGATTTTGACGTGCTTGGCGAAAAACGGTACATTAAATCGTATCGGATAAACACTATGACTTACCTATAGACGTTAATATTCATATGACCCAAAACAATTATCGTACAAAAATGATCGTTTGTTTTATCTTAAGGCTCAAAAGAATACCTTTTTAATAATATCAATACGGGTTTTTTTCCTTTGATTTTAGTAATATATTTTAATTCCATTTTATACATAATTCGTAACAAAGTTTTTAAATATTATGATGCAACTCTAACTCATCCATTCAAAACATTCAAAGCTCATGTTATTAATCCTTAGAAGGATTTTCATTTCTTCTTTTATTTCGTAATATGCTACACTTTTCAGTTTGTAGTAAACTTAAACTGTTGAATTCATGTCGTATCAAATAACAAAGTGAAGTTTTTAGAAAAATACTTTCTATATGAATCATTTAACAGTCTGAAAAGTCAACAATCTGGGCGAGCAAGCGGGTCGCCAAAGGCGCTTAGTAATTATATAAATCAGTAATTTTTTTAAATTCATTAAAACTATGTTGAAGCGTATGGAAAAGATTTTATTTTTCATATTGCCATCCTGTGAAGTGAAATTATGTAAATATTTTAAATCGTTATATGAAAACCGTTCATAATACTAAATTTTAAAAGCTTTAAGGCTGAAGGGACTTAAAATTATTAATGACTTATTAAAAAATTAAATTTTGAAGATTTAAAAAATTGTGTACATTCTGCTACTTTTCGGTGCCATTAATATTCTCTTTTTAATTAAAAATAAAGCTGTAGACAATGTGACGATTTTATGTATTGCCATTTTTTAAAAAGGCGATTTTTACTTTAGAAATGAAAATATTTTCATCCCGAACTATGCCCTCTTTATTAGGCAATGCTTATAATTCAGTCGGAATGATGCTTTAAGTTTATTTCATTGCTTTGAATTGTTAGATTGACTCTCCTTCTACGTTTATTCTCGGATATGGAAGGGAGAGAAAGAGAATGAAATATCGACCCCCCCCCCCTATTTATATGAAAAACTAATAATTTTAGAGAAGTTCGATTAAAAAAAATGACAAGTATTAAAATGCGAACATTAAGAATGCTTAATTAGGTTAGGATTAAATTTAATAAAAGCTTAAATTTACAAAATTGTTATAATTATTACTTCTAGAAATTTGGGCGATATTTTTGGAATTTTTCATACGCACGTATTGCATAGAAGGAAAAAATCTGATGAAATCTGAAGTCGTTATCTCGATTTTTTTGAAACATTTTTTTTTGTATCTGTTCTCTTTGAGTAATTACATCCAAAATGTCGCATAAGTCTTCAGTATTGATGCCTAGATCAAATATCGAATTTCATATATGTAACTTATAGGTCTATTTGTTTTTCGGTTTTACGCGGCAAACCAAGTCATAATAAATTCATATATCATATTTTGTCATTTTGAACCTTTGTGTGTTTTAGAGTTTTGTTTATTGACATAATTTCAACAATGAATTTTTAATTTCGAAAGGGCTTGAAATATCAAATTCTCAACGTCGAATTTTTTAAAGATGACAAAAACGGTTTTCCTTTTAATCCGAGAAAGCAAAAGTAGTTTTCAGTCAAATGTATTCTCTCTATATTGTCATGGGTGGGAGGAGATTATCTTGAATCTCAGGAGGAAAAGCCCGAATATTTCAATGAAAACTAAAAACAAAATGAACGAAATTACATGAAAACAAAAATTTACTTTAGTGAGATAGTTTTTTTTAAATTCATATTTATTGTCCTTGTTTAATTGAGAAGTGCCGTAAAGAACTTCCGATGTTTATGGGACGAAATGCTTTTAAATTTATTGCACGGCCAGTGAAAACCGGAGAGCGAAAAACTGGAAGCTCTTTCGGAGAACAACTTTTAAAAAGCTGTCGTGTTTCCCCTTCCATCGATTTCTCGCCACCTCTCCTCTCACTATAGCTTTGTCAGCAGCGGTGATGTGTTGCGGAAGGGATTTAAATTCGTAACGAAATTTTATTTCGCGTTTTGTGCTCGATTAAACTTGGGCACGGAACATCGCTTGCTCGGAATGGCCCCTATCTTACTGTTTCTTAAGCGAGTATTTGTAAATGTGATTGTATTTAGACTTTTATTTTAAAGGTGGCTATTGTGTAGAATCCTTTGACAAATCAAATTCAATGGCTCGGTTGTTTTCATGTAAAATTATCGCTTATATACCTGGTTTTGATTAAGATGAAAATATCTTCATGTCTTTTATCGAAAAAAAATTAACTTTTTAATGAATTGTCTCTAAAACCTGCTTTTATACAATATTTGTGAGCAATATTTATTATATACAAATATTTGATCACAAAGTAATCGCAAAGCCAATCAGCTATGTCTTGTTGGTGACGACATATAAAATTATTTGATACTAGCCAGTACACCGACCAGTTGATTCTCCAGGATCAAATATTTTATGTAATTATGTTTTAATAACTTCTATAGCGAAATATTTTTTTATTTCAAATTTTGGCAGCCATACACTAATTTAGATTTACTCTAACTTACGGTAGTACCCCTTTAAAAGTGCATTCGAAGAAGAAGGGGAAAAAAAATGGTTTTCAATGTTACCAAAATAGTTAACAAGTGACATCTGTTTATTAAATTATTGTTTTCTTTTATTTACGTCACCCAAAAAATGCATTTTTGCACACTTATTGAACTCGAATTATTCGTTAAGATAGAGTTTTGGAATGGATAACTTCCTGAAGAAATGTAGTACTCTACTTAATAAAATTTTCAAACTTAATTATCAAGTAATAGATTGATAGATCAATAATAGTGGCTGGTAGTGAAATTTTAACACAAGTTCATTATATTTGTCATGAATTTAATGACTAGATATTTTATAAGAACAATATATGCAAACTTTTATAAAGTCCTATAAAAAAGTCCTATAATCCTAAACTTTTTATTCTTCAATTTATAATTCTCTAGCCATTCCATGTTGTACCATTGATTCTTCTTGTATTCATTGGTTTTGTAGGCATGAAAGAAAATGTAAATTGGAGAGGTTTACGTCGTACCATTTTCCAGATCTGATTTTCCACTTTTTAAGAGATTTCAGAATTTTTACGTAGAATTTATGACAGACAACTAATTATTGCTCCAAACTTTTCGGATATACATTACATTTTTAGTCTCATCACTTGGCGTCTTGAAGTTTCTACTTAATAACACGCAACATTTCACTAACCGTGGGGAAAGAGTGAATGAACCGGTCATTTTGTCGAATTTCTTCCATCTTTGATGAGAGTTATTCCGAAAGCAAAGCGAATTGGAAATTGAAAGCGTTAAAAGCATATCATATGAGATAAAAAAAAATGTGTAGGTCGTGAACACGTTTCCTTTTATTGTTAACTGTAAGGTTAATTATGCGAATATAATTATCCTTGGGCATAAGGAAAACGTTGGACATAAAGATTTAGGATAAATGCTTCTTCAAATGTCTGAGAAGATCTTTCGCCGTAATTCTTGAAAATAGTCTGGTTTGAACATACAAAAATCAGTTGGAGTCAAAATTAAATTTCATGATATAACGATAATGATTAGCAAAAAAAAAAAAAAAAAAAAAAAACCCAATAACAAAAACAAATATCTGAATTTTAGATACTACGAAGTAAAATAGAAACCAAAATACGAAAGGAATGTCTGTCGGCATACATGAAAAAAAATTAAAGGTGATACGACTAAATATATATCAGTGCTATAAAAATTGACAAATTTATAAAGAGAAATAAAATTTTTTTCATTGAGTCTATTGTCGCCTTACACTTATTTCTTGAAAATCAGTGAAAGTTTAATATTTTAATTAAAAAAAAAATGAAAATATTTTTTTTTCATTCTCATCTTCAATTACCAAATAAAACAAATAGACATATAAATAAAAAGACAAAATTGCATCAGTTTTGTTAACAATATCAATGCAATTAAATAAATAATGCTGTTAAATGAAGTATAAAATGCTATTTACTGTAGGCAAAATGTTGTAGTAACCTTGCGGGCTTACTCTAAAAAGGACAAATGCGATGCAAGTGTGGAAAAGCTTAATATTCAGACAGAAAAAAAAAAAAATTGTTACAAATCGCGAAGGAATCGAGGAATGATTATATGAAAATGTGATTGTTGTTACTATAAAGCTAATTCTTTAAATTTTAAGAACTTTTTTTTTTTTTTTTTTTTTTTTTGTGCTGTGATGCATTTTGAAGTTGTGTCATTGTAAATGTTAAGATTAAAAAAAACCGACGCTCAATTTTTTTTATACATTATTTAAAATACTAAGAAATCTTTAAATATTTTTTTATTTTTCTACAATTCACTGCCACATGACGGCACTGATGTGTAATCAGGTTGAATTATATTAATTATTATATTATAACAATATATTATTGTCTCTTAATATATTAATATATAATATAAAGTTCTGAAAATATTTAAACACTGTATTGCCATCGTTAATACACTAGCGTAGAGAATTTTGAAATTCTCTCATATTAGGAAGTGAATGAAACATTGTAAAGCTAGCAAATGTGAAGCATGTTAAAAGAATTTAAAAGTAAATAGAAAAGTTTACACTTTGGTTCATTTAAAAAAAATGCATTTTTTAATTGTTTTAATTAATTTTTTTTTAATGTTTTCTGTTTCTTTCGATAACCATTTCGTAACTCTGCTTGAATAATGCAAAATCCACTTCATATTTATTGATATGAATAGCAAAATCAAATCATCCATTCTTTCCCACCGATTTTTTTTAAAATGCGAATTCACCTACCTGCACAAAATCGCGACCCTATGGGGAAGCTCTGTTATCAGATAATGAATGTTTTTGTGCCGCCCTACTTCCTCTCCCCTCTTCCCAACTGAGGGGGTGGATCAAACTGACGAACGAAGATGATGGGGCCTTTACAAATGACGTGAATGCGTCGTTTGCGCTGCGTTTGCCATCCTTCCATTCCCCCACCCCGTTCAGAGAAAGGAGAAAAAGAGCTCTTGCCGTCAAAGCTGCCGACAGAAAACGACCATCCCTCTCTTCCTGACTGTTGGCTTTTCTGCACATCTCTTCCATAAACACCCTGTGCAATTTGTCGCTGGATTATTCATCAATAATGTTTAAAAGCCTTCAAACGACGAAATCTTTTTTTTATAAGTACTTAGTGGCAACGGTATAAAACAATTATCCTCACCTGTGCATGAATCATATGCGTGAGTGCATTCGAATTTTCATTAGGATTCTGTGTCGGTTTTCATCATCATTTTGTAAATGGTCCATCCTTCTGTTTAACGGACTTCCTGTCGATGAATTTTTCTCGTAAGAATTAATGACCTGTTTTGCTTGTATGTGGAATCGTAAACAGCATTAGCTTTATTTTTTAATCTTATTCTTTATTTCGTGAAAGAATAGGTACTTTGATGCTTATTTCATATTCTTAAAGAATCCTCTCTGAGAAAATTATTGCACCAGCAGTATTTATTTATTCAGAAATCCATTTCTAACATCATAGCGTTTGCATATTTTTTTCATGACTATTTCTACAGCCCTTTTTAGATTCACTTCACATTTCGAAAGTGTGTTGTCACATAAAATATTTTTATTTAAAACTTAGTTCTTTGTAAAGTTTTTTTAGTAGCTCAGCGGCAACGTTCGCTTACCACCACCCAAATATTTTTGCAAACGAAAGATAAATTTCAAATACATGACCCCTGAAATATTTTAAAATTTCCGCCACTCTTTTTCCTTAACTAGCGTTAATGCGGCAGCCTTTCGAAAATTTCGGTATGAGTATTTATTCATCTACTTAATCCAATAGAAACAAATATGAAATCAAGACCTTTTATTGTTAGTGGATGATTATGAACAGGCCGCGAGTTCTGTAATTTATATTCATGTTCCTTCTTAGTGATGCTTCAATTCTTTTATTCTTAAATGGATAGGGTGTGGCCGCTGCACCTTTAATAGAGTTGTTCTCGTGGCTCGCAGGTGGCTCCAGTGTTCTTCATCTCCTCGGCATCAAAATTGTCCTTTAGTTTCATACTCCAGGGAACGTTATTTTTTGCGTCATTGTCGACCCGCTTTTGGGAAACTTCATTCTCGTAGTGAATTTGGACTACTCTTTCTGGTTAATGTTTATCCGGCTGGTTCTATTTTCGTCTTCCGTTTGATGGATTTATGGAAGAAAAGTATGAGCTCGGGGGTGTCTTTAGTTTCTGCCCAGTCGTTTAAAAATATGTTAGAGTGAATTTCTCAGCTGTATGGTCTTTTATGAGTGCAGTAGAACGTGAAGGGTGTCAGGTGCCTTCTGTTTGTTTTTGCTACAAATGTGGAACATTATTATTGGACTTGGAACGTTGGGCAAAATTGTGATTCCTTGAAGGATATCGTTCACAAGTTGTGCGATCTTAAATTATTTCAGTTGCTTTTTTGTTTATCCCTGCAAGAATCGGTAACAAAATACTATTTACTGTATCATGGAATCGCCACTGCTCGTAAATGAGAGAGAGTAATCTCTTTTTCTTCTGAAGTTTAATACTCCACTGTGTTATAATCGTCACCATATCTATATCCCTGCAAAGATCGCTACTTTTGATTGAATTATTTCCTAGTCATTATTGTGAAGTCTTTGAATTTCGTGTTGAAAGCATTTTTTTCTTCCTGATTTTGCTGGATTCATTAAGAAGGAAGTAAATAACCTGAATTAAATCCTTAATGTTGCAAGTGCCACGTGAAATTTAACCACACTTGCAGGCTCATTGCGAAAATATTTGTATCTCCGTAAAGCGTTTGCGATGGAAACGTTGTTCAGCGATATTTGCCCGTAAAAAGCAGTTTCCTTCAGTTGATTGGTGAGTCACGGTACTATGAGGAATGGCAGTTCTGCCGGTAGGCGCGCAGCAGGCCCTACCCCCAGACTGCAGAATGTCCCTGATCTGTATGAATATCAAGAATACGACGAAGATGAGTATGAATATCGGGACTGTTGCTGTATCACGGGATTGCTGAGGAGACTGGATTTTATTCAGGTAATTTCTAAAGTTCTTATTATTAAGCTCCAATCTTCAAACAAGTTGATTAACTCTGTTGCTCTCGCAAAAAACAGCTTGTGTCGCGAGATCATATCGTTTAAGATATGTGCCATTTCAAAAACGGAAATAATATTGGCTAATAGAATTAAAAAAAAAGAGTATCTTGCTTCATTTGAATTTTTTTTTTTCATTTAAAAAGTAAAACCCGTGTGCTTACATTTTGGTGATATTGAGTTTTGGCAATGTGAAGAGAAGTTAATAGTTTTCTTGAAGTTCAGTTAATAATTACTAATTAGCTGTTATTCCAGATCATTCCTTATGTTTAGTTTTGATTTATTTAACACTTATTTTTTTAAACATAGAAATGATTAAAAAAAAAGTTTAATCAATCCTACGATTGAAATTTGAGTAGGAGTATCTCTAATTTTTCGTTAAAAAATTAATTTCATTAAAAAAATGTTTGTGAAGTATTCATACTTTTTGGCGCTGATTATCCAGTGAAAAAAAAAATGAATACTTAAATTTTTACCTACAAACGACAACAGAGCAGCAGCGTTCATTGGGAATGGCGATTTATTAACGAGAGAATATACTAAAATTAATTACAAAATTCAATCACCTAATGAAATTAGGCTATATGTGTTTTCTTAACAACCTGCAAGAAAAACAAACTTGAAAAAAAATATCAAAGAAAGTGTTTACTCAAAATGAGAACAAATATTTCAAGTTTAAATGAATAAAACTATAGAAATGAGGAGAAAAAGTGTTGATATTTTGAGATTTATACGCTTCAGCTGATGATCAAATAAGTGTAATTTATAAAGCTATATGTAATTTATATGCCATACAAATTTTTCTTTTTCCTAATATTGAAATCATTTTTCAGCTGTAAACAGGAAACCAATTAAAATAGTTTCTCACCCAACAGTATAAATACAGTGGAATTTGGCCAGTTCGAATTTTTCTCTAATCTCTTGAATTTCTACTGGTATAATGCAATATGTATAATATCGAATTATTATAATCTGTATCTGAAATGACTGTAAATGAATGATTTAAGGTCCTTTGTTCATGCAAGGTCTTTTGTGTTTTATAATGTATTCAATTTATTTATTAAAATGACTTACTGTTATATATTTATAATGTATTTTCTATTTTGGAACAGTGAAATATTCGAAATAATGTTTGACGCCATTTTTAATTTGAAATTTGTCTTCCCCCCCCCCAATTTTGTACTCATTTTTCTTAAAGGATGATTCTATTATAGCCATATTAATCAAGTTCCACTGAATAAGTAACAAAATGCGTTACTCAGATTAAAATATATACATAATTACAGAATATTTGTATTGCCGATTGAATGAAAGAAGTATTAGCTACATGTTTTTTTTATATTTATCAATTTACATCTTAATATCAATACTCTCGTAAAGCTAAATCATATTTTCCTTATCTTTATTTCATTGTATTCGCTAGATGTTTCAGAATGAGAACTAAAATTTTACCTTGCTTAAGAAATGAGATGTTTTAATTCTTTGCACTCCAAAATGTAATTCATTGCATATTTATTCACTAAATACAATGACTCATTTATTGCTCTGAAAATGAACAACAGTAATTATTTTAAGTTGACTTTCTCCGAAAAATTCATCAACATCTTCTTACCACTGTAGATATCTTTAACAATCGAATTAAAAAATAAATACCGTCACAACGTCTTAATTGGTGCTTGGGAGGAGATGTCCGAGTTCCAAGGGTTAAATTCATTTGACGTTAAATCCAGTTGAAAATATTCAGATTTTGAATTCGCTACCTAATAAAAACAGAAAAGTCAATACTTTTTTGAGTGGAATATTTCAGATCATGTTTAGGATGTTTTCGAATCGATTCATGCAGAAAGAATACAATGTATTTTAAAAATCGTAATTGAAAATGATTTTTTCGAATTTGTGCGGTGAAATCCGTCTTCAAAATCTCCGAAATATAAGCAAGCAATTTTTGAAACATACGGGAGACTGTGCAAAGATTGCTTGCGACACACGCACATTAAAATTTTTTTTAGGGAATCGTGTGGTTTTGTGTACCGTTTAACTGGTTTAATTTTTTCCTCCACTTGCCATTTGTTTTTTTAAATGATAATTGGTGAAAAACTTGGCCACACACTCTAAACTGTTACATGATTTTATTTTTCACAATGATTTCGGAAATCTCGGCAACTTGCATATATTTCGGCTATGCTATTTAATAGGAGTACTGCATGAATTTCTTTCTACCTTTAAAATCGTGACAACTATCCTCAGAGCTAGAATCTTTAACTTTTCTGTCGCATACAGTTTTTCTTCTAAACTTGTGTTTTTAATATAACACGATTACTCGTAAACACAGCAAGCCAGAAGTATAAAACTTAATATACGGTCTCAACACCAAAAATGTAGATTTTTTATTGCATTTTGGGCCGTGTATAGGAAGCTTGCTTGGCATACCTGGAAGTAAAAACTATGATTCGAAAACTCAAGAGCTAAATATAATTTTGTCCTCAGAATTATAGATGTGTATGAAAGTTCGTACGTCGAATGGTTAATTGTCTATTCATTTATGTGTGAAAAAAAAAAACGCAGCAAGCTTCATAAATGAAATTTGGTGTTGATATTAAAATGTGACCACAATCAGGCATATAAAAGTTCAAGTTCTATTTTCCCCCTTATTTTATGAAACGCGTCATGTAAAGGATAAAGGAAGGAGGTCGTGAGGAGAGCACGCTTCCTGTTTTATGATTTGAAACTTGTTCTTTCAGCGTGTTTTATCTGTCAACTTTCTGCAGTTCGCTTAGAGGGGATGAATGAATCATTTTTGCCTGTGTTTTTAATTTTAAATTGCAGCAGAGACGGGAAAGGAGCCGAAAGAATGAAATCACTCAACATCGTTTTTATTGGAATACCGTTCACATCACCAAACTAGTGGAGTGTGCGTGCCGCCCTGCCGACACCTTCGCGTGCGGGAAAAGCACCTGTGTAGAAAAACCAACACTAGAGACTCTTTTCGTTATCGATCTTGTCATCAATGGCCGGACGCCTCGTTTTCATATTAGAATAAAAATGGTTTTGCTGGGTTCCCGCCATTTCCGTGTATGGAGAGATTCTCTCCTCCCCTTCCATCTGCCAGCGCTTATCATTTGATCTGCTGAAAATTTCCATTTTAGGAAATTTTAAAGGAGACTAGAATTTTCGAACGCCAAATGGTTGACTAAAAGAGTGTTTTGCTTTTATTGCTCGAGTGTTTGTGAAATTGTTGAGGAATTGAATTGCGAGTGAACAAAGACAGAGTGTTTTATGTCCGCGTATGGTGATCCTGTTACTTTAAAGGTTAACTGAATTTGCTTCTCAGCTTGTCGTAACGACGCAATCATGTGGACTGGTTATATTTCAAAATTAATATGTCATTTGTGCTTTAGTGTATTTGGTTTAAAATGCTTTTATTAATAATTTTAATTACAGAGAAATACTTCAAAATGGGAGCAGACATCCCCCCCCCACTTTCAAATTGAATCATTGATTGTTTTTGAAATGGCAGTGCAAAAGGATAGTAAATTCTTTTCTTGACATTAAAAACATTATTGTGAAATAACGGTTAAAGATTTGTATCATTACATTGTTTTGTTTTATAAAATAAAAATGTTCTAATATGTTCCAAATTTAGTTCATGAACATAATTAATGAATCGATATTAATATTTTGACGAAATGACACCGATGGGAGAGAAACAAACAAACAAACAAACAAACAAAAAAAGACTCGATTTGTAGTCCTCTGAATCCTGATTTTCCGTTTCTGTCTAAGGATTATTTAGACTCCGTAATTTGTAATATTAACGCATTGCAGACTGGAATAGCAGACATTGTGTCTGGTTAACGGGACTACTACCTTGATCCTCTTCGAGGTTAAAAGCAGTATCTATTGTTGCAGTAGGTGGTTTCATGATAAATATTTTATCATTATGATATTTACAGTTTACAAAAGTAAATATGTTTCTAAATATCGTAGTTTTTGCGGTGTAAATTTTCGTCATGAGGCAAAAATTTTGTGCTTTATGTTCATTTGTTTGAAGTGATTAGTACAAAAATATAATGAATGTAAAAAGAGAAGGTCGACAGCATTTTTGTCCTTGTTATCATTTAATATTTTAGAGGAGTAAAGCTTTAAAATCATGAAAAATTTATATGAAATGCGTGAAAAATGCCTAAAGATAATCAGCTTTTTATTTATTTATTTTAAATATATGCTGTGGCTCTAGTGAGGCCAATGTCATACATAACGCTGTAGTACTTTTGGTAAAGATGCGATTTGGTATCCCAAATGGGGTTTAAAATCGAAAGCTAAATTGGATTTACTATTTTATTACAAATTGGGAGGGGTAGGCGTAAATTGCATGGAAAATTGAAAAATCTAGAAGTTCATTTTTATTTGCAAGCAAATTCTGTGAGCATGTCTTATGGGTTCTTATTTTGGGATTATTATTATTGTTATTTTTTTTGAAAGAAAGGAAATATTTAGATTTATCAAGCAATTCTTGTTATTTGCTATACCGAATGCCGTTAGTATGTTTCCACTTACTAACTCTGCGCTCGCTGGTAACAGATAAAGGGGTGGGGATTGAAGTAAATTTTTTTTTCACTGGAGTTTTGCGAGTTAATTTTCAGAAGGGATCTGATGTCATATGTAAAAATTGAATCACGCTTATTATAACATTCACGTAGTCCACCGATAACTACCAAGTTATTTTTTCGCGATGTCTTAAGATTCAATATTTCACGAAAAGTGATTAAATAGTTGCTGTCACACAAAATTTTATAAATCGGATTGTAAATATTTTGGCATTTGAACCCAAGCATAATCCAAACAAATAATTTGTATTAAAAAAAACGATGAGCTATCGAAACTTTGAATCCTCTTTTCGAAGAACCATCCTTCATCTTTCGTATCAAAAAGACGTTAATTCCTTATTTCTGATTTGTATTCTGTCATGAAATGACTGGGGCCACTGCATGGGAGAGGAATCTCTCATCGATCTGTTCTGGGCCTGATGACCATCATCAATTTGTCTTTTGATGGGGGATGAAGACGTTTTATTCGTGATCTCTATCTTCCACTCGGCCGGACCATCCATCAAAAGAGGGATCTCTTCAAGTGGAGAGCAGATTTTATACTTCTTTATGCAGATTAGGTTGCAGTGCAGTTGTGCGTGTGGTGAATCGATCATCCATGGACATTGGGAGCGTTCTTAAGTTAGAGTAGTAACCAGTAAAAAGTGTTAAAGAATGTGGTATTTATAAAATGAAGCTGGATAAAATATTATAGATAAAAAGAAGGGCGTTTTACCATCAGAAAGCAGATGTATCATCGTCTTTGCTCTTGCGTCAGCCTAGCATGTAAAATATGACAACATTTAGAATAGAGAGCTTGAATACTTCATTTCTAGTGTATAACATGCATAAAGAAAAAGTAATGTAATCGCCAAAAAAATTCGATTTCGCTCTATTTCCAACAGCAAAGTTTTCGTGAGTCTCAGATAAACAATTTTATAAATTATATCTTGTGAGCAAAATACCCAAAATCTTTACCTATTAGACTTATTAGATAAATATGGTAGATGAAATGATTACTATAATTGTAGACATCTGTAAAATGTTGGACAAAATCGTCCATTAAGAGCAGTCCATCATTCCTTCTTGTACATGTGAACAAGATAATCTAGGAGAGCAATGAACTAGAAACATGAAATTTGGCATATTTTTGATCGTCAAGATTGTAAATATGCATCCAGTTTTCGACCTAATCTATTTAAGAGATTCTCTCTCTTCGTGTGTGTGTAAACGGGATAAATCGGAGACAGGGCAAACTAAAATAATACAGTTCAGCATATTGTTTGTGAATCTATGACACCTAATATTTTAATTCTGCTAATATCCAGTTATTCGTTGGAAAGAGACAGTTCCAAAATGTATACTCAACATCTTTGCTGTGTGAAGCAACTGTGCACAGAGTTTGTAAAATTGTATTGAAAGTCTAGAAGAGAACTCTTCATTTTGTCATATACACACACACACAAGAAGAATGCGAGTAATGGAGGTTTGTTTGCATGCAGAAATTCTTTTGTTGGATGCATTACAGGGAGCTGCGAAACTTCGTCTTTATACATTCTCGTATACGAAGTATGTAGAAAATATTGTATTCATCAAAAAGTTCGAACTCGAGATTTCGATTCGTCTCCACGTTTCAGACTCATTTTTGGCATCATGTCTGTCTGTGACAAAGAACTCAAAAACGCTTTGAACTAGATGATTGAAATATAGTATGTGGTCTTTACACCAAATTTACAGATTTCTATCAAATTTTGAATAAAATATGTTTAGAGTAAGTTCTTCTGTCCGGCTGTTCGAACAAAGCTTGATAGATAAGATTCGCTACACAGATTGAATACCTATAGTGTAGATACCTGCCAAATGTTGAGCCAATTCATTAACTGATCCACTGTCTGTCGGTCTGTACTTTCAGAAACATGTAAACGATGCAATTCAGAAGCGCAGTGACTTAAATATATTAAATGAGGTATAAGATGAGGTGAATCTTAGTTTCGATCGATTGCGAAAAACGCATCTATGCACATATGATCTTCGGATACTATTAACCGCATGCCAGGGGTTAATCGTGAAGAATCACACGATGGATTCAGTAAAAATGCCGAATTCATGTCAAAGCTTAATATTTCGTACCTGTTGCGCTTCAGTGTCATGCAAGGGGTTCACAAATACCTTTTATTAGAGAGCATGCAAGAAAGTTATGGGGAGACTGCTTCCATTGGTTATCTGCGGAACCAGCTGAAACTGCGAATTTCATTATTGAGTCTGAGACCCAAATGCATCGGTATGCTAATCATTTTCAAAAAGGTAACTGCGAAATTTCTGCTTTATTCCTTGAATATCAATTTTTTATTCCTCCTTCTCTCCAAAAGCATATGGACGTCATTCCTTGATTAGCACGTTGTCAAACTTCGAACTAGAACTTCTGAAGAACTGAAATTTCATTTTGAAGAAAGAGTTTTCACAAATGATATCTCTGGCGATTAAGTCCGAGGAGAGGAATTGGTTATCTGTACTGGGAGGGGCGACTCTAAGTCTGAGCGCTTTAGAGACTAGATTAAATTCTCCTAAAAGTTCCTTCTTTCTCCGCTCGTTATTGGCAGAGATAAAAGCAAGCCTCTGAGTTTGGAATTCTGGAGCTCGTAAACTGCGCCCGTGTCCATAATTTGATGACCGCAAAGGCCCCAACACGGACGAAGGTCTAGGAGTAATATACCAAGAATCAATAAAGCAGTTTAATTTTTATCTGTCCTCTTTCTTCTTGTTCGGGAAGTAGAACTTTTTCTTTTTTATATTTACTCCTTGGATAAAAGTTGTGTGTGGGATGAACAATGGACTTAAATTCTCGAAATGAACTTTTCAGATAAAATGCCTGATCCGCATGGAGAAATGCTTGTTGACAGTAGCGGTTTAATTATTTTCGCTCAATGGATGATGTGTCTTGTCTCTCATTTGACAGACAGTCCTTTTTGTTGTATTAATTTTTAAAAAATACAAACTTGGCCACAGCTTGTCAATTGGCCATATCTTGCCATACTACAACTGACTGACGATTGTCTGGCTTTGTTGAAAAGTAATTCCTCGTTAAAAACTAGACTTGCCAACAAGCTTTAAAGAGACTTAAAAGGGAAACGCAGTTTTTAAAAAAATATATTGGATTTTATAATCATATATAAACATTAACCGCGCTTTTTAGCACAGTACCATACCTTAGATCATTGTTACGCTTTTTCATGACTCACAGATTTACGCTTTTAGACATTTGGATTTTGTAAGCATTCCATGTTTTGATTTTATTATCCATTGATACAAATATTTTAATTTCAAGAATGTGGCTCAGCTTAGCCGAAGATGGCTTTTGTGCCATAAAAAACAAACTCAACTCAATTCAATTTCTCGCTCTTAAAATACTCGATGGTTTTGGCGAGAGCAGGTATTTCGTTATCGTGCGATTAATAATCGGACATTGGCGAGTGATGTAATTTGTTACTAAAAATTATTTATAGCCGGGAGCTTTAAAAATGAAAGTACGAAAATTTTCTTAAACATTTGCTGCCTACTCTCATCTTTGCTGGCCCGCAAAGCATAGAGGAAGATCGCGATTGAGGAACCTTGTCGAATGATTTTTGTTTCCTGTAATGAAGTTACATAGATGTTACAAAATTCATTTTAATATTGCAGAATAATTTTACTGCTCTTTTTTTTTGAATTTTGAAATTTGGCACTGTGCATAAACATTTATTAAATGCCGAATGTGTTTTTAAAGACGAACAAGATTGGATTTTGGTATAAATAGCGCATGTTCAATGGGTTGGGAAGCGAACACTTATAAAACTCCGCCTTTTTCTGGTAACACTTGTCTTCCTGCTACGTTAAGCAGGATAGACTGGAATCTGATAGTTGTATTTGGTGTACGTGGAGTATAGAAGAGCAACAAAATGAAACTCGTCCTCCGATTACATTGATTTCTTTGGCCTCAAGGGGGAGAATGGTGCTTGCAAGCATCAGAAGTAAAATACTGCTGTATATGCAGTGATTAAAAGTGGAATGCGAGTCGAAATAATAAATATAAACTTTTTTTTAAAAAATTGCTTTATCTGTGTATTAAAAAATGAAAAATGCTTTTTTTTAGCAAGAATTTATAAGGCAAAACGAAAATCGTAAAAACTTGATAGGAAAGCTTTAAGTAAATTGGGATTTTTATTTATATTTTAATTTTTGTCTAATAAATGTTTGAGAATTTTTGCTTCTTAAGATATTCATTTAACTTTATAGCCTTCTATTATTTCTTTCTACATATCATGTTTTTACATTTTTTTAATTAAAAAAAAATATTTTTCCGATGCTGTTGGGCAGTGGAAGCCATAAGGGTTGGTTGCTTGAAAGGTTTTAGGGGGAAAAAATAATGCTAATATTTTTAAATGTATTTGCGGTTCCCTAATTTTACTTACCTTTCTAACCTTTTTTATAGGTTAGCTATTTATTAATCATATGAATAAATAAAAACATTCAAAGATTTTATTGATTTTACGCCATAATTTTTTTTCTTAACTTGTCGGCTGACACAACTTGTCCCAGCTGTGGATCAAATTATAACAAAAACAACGATATTTAAAGTTACTTTTTCTTTACCATTATCTTATTAAATTAAATGTGCATTTAAAAACATTTGATTAAGCATTTAAATTAAATTAAATTGATTAAATTAAATTAATGTGATTAAATTAAATTAATTTGATAAAGTATTATCATTTAGCGTAGTGATAACTGTTGTTATCAAGTGATTTGCTGTAAAATTACAGAAAAAATACATAAAAATCAGTTTGCATTAAATTCACAAGTAATGCAAGCAAATGATAGACTTTTCCCATTGTACAACCTAATTTTGAAAATTAAGCAAATTAATAAGACAAAAGGAAGGCGGAATAAGGAAGTCATAAAGAATATAAGAAATCGGCAAAGTAAGAAAAATGTGCGCTCTACCGTCGTACTAAAAGCACAGGTTTCATGGAGTTATTTGCGGAGGTATTTGCGATTACAATTATGAACTTTCCGTGTTTTGAAAAAGAGAATTAAAAAATATATATATTCTTCATGTAGTTTGGCGAATCAAGCAATGACGAAGTGAAATGTAAGCAATGAAGAAAGTAAACAACAATAAAATTTGAAGAACTTAGTCGGGAATCATAATACATTTTTCAGTTTCTGGGCGAATTTTTTTAAAGTCGATGAAAGTTCAGTTGCAAAATTCTCCACCGATTTTACAGGTAACTGTATGAAACTTTTCTCTCTGTTTTTGTTACGGTATAACATACTTTTTATTTTTGAGTTGTTCCTTTTGGCCGATCCCCTGTATTTTTTGAGTTATCTTTCGCAGAAGCCGTTAGGGTTGCTGTAACTTGTCTTAATAAATTCAGCATAGTCTTTTTACTGTAAATACGCATTACTTCTCTGTCTGTGCGAGACGCCGTTTTGAATTTTAATGTCTAAAAAAAACTTAGCCGATCACTTAGTATGTGTATGTGTGCATAAACATAATTTTGTAGGTGTTAGACCGAAAAGAAGAAACTTTTGAAATTTAATTTTGAACTCCGATTTATTTCTCCACTGGAGTCATAATGTGTGCAAGAGAAAAAGGTGATAAATGACGTCTATTTACATCGCAAGAACAAAACTGAATGAAATGATTCAATTCAGTGATTTTACTATGAAATTTTGACAGGGGTTTCTTTCCCACTTGTCGATTGGGCAACAGAATCTTAGGTATCCTTTAAAAAAAGATGTGCGGATCATAAGGATTTTTATTCTTTCGTTCCTGGCTTAGGAACGACGGAGTTGGGAATTTTGTTAAGCGCATGTTAAAAATAATTAAAAAAAAAAAAGAAAAAAAGAAGGAATTGGATCAGAAAATAACAGAACATTTTAGAATGAAGTTAACGTGGGTTAATTTAAGATAAAAATTAGGAAATGAATGAAGAGGTATCATTTTATACATATTCAAATTGTAACAAACTATTGTTTCCTGTCTTATGGAGTGAGAGCACTAAACATGAACTTTTTAGTTAATTATTGTGAAACCTTCACTAACTTGTCGATCATTATAGTATTTGTGAGGAGAAACTTAAAAAAAAAGTTATTATTTTGTTTTTATTTGTTTCTTTAGCTCACGATTTATAATTTTTTCTTTCTTGAAAAATGAAGAGGTATCATTTTATACATATTCAAATTGTAACAAACTATTGTTTCCTGTCTTATGGAGTGAGAGCACTAAACATGAACTTTTTAGTTAATTATTGTGAAACCTTCACTAACTTGTCGATCATTATAGTATTTGTGAGGAGAAACTTAAAAAAAAAGTTATTATTTTGTTTTTATTTGTTTCTTTAGCTCACGATTTATAATTTTTTCTTTCTTTTATTATTAGTGAATTTGTTTATGGGTTTTCTTTTTTCATTTTTGTTGTTTGTTATTTTAATATTGATGGCTTAAATAGATTTATGATGAAGAAATGCATTTAGCTGAAGTTATCCTACAATGTTTGAAAACGCAATCTTTCGAGTGGTCTGTGGACATTGATCCATTTCTCTCGACAGCTTTTTCTCCTCAACTAGTGGGTTCTAACAAACAATAATAATAAATAAAAAAGTGACCAAGTTCTTCCGCCGCATGGAATTTATAGTTTCCGTCTGTCGTGGGTGTTACCGGAAATGTGTGTCATCGCAAACAAAACGCGCATTAGCGAGGGCCCGTGGGAAATTGACAGTCACTGGAAAAGTCCTTTTGCTCTCAAACATAGTGGGGATATAGTGTAAGAGTGTCGAAACAGCACCTATGTTATTTATTCTATAATCCATCATTTTAAATCTTTTGGAAAATAACCATCTCCAGAATAAGAGAAGTTGCATTCAAAGATTTTTCTAGTCTGTTTATTAAAAATTTACTATGAATAATTATAATTTTGAAAATGTTTTTTTAAAGGAATAACGGTAAAATTAAAATAAATAAATAAAATAAAATAAAAACACACTCTTAATTTTTTTATTTAATTGTTCCAATGAATTGCAACAATAATATGTAACAATATTTATAAAGCGTGATGCATATAGAGTGTCCGAAACGTATCTTTCCCTACGGCAGTCTTCTTTCGATTCCCCTATTAAGATCCACCGGGGGGCACCTCGAAATGCGGATGAGAAGCTTTCGACATGGTGGTTGGTTCTCGCCACTCTGGTGCGTAAACGAAAAGATGGGGTCTGGATACTCCCTTCGATGACGGGACGTATTGCCTTAGGGAAGGGTTGTACCGTAGACGGTGATGGCCCTTAGGACTCAACCAGTTCCCGCTAGTGTTGTTGTTGCAGGAACTGAATGACCGGCGGCGGTCCGGTCATTCAGTTTTTTTTTTTTTTTTTTTTTTTTTTTTTTTTTTTTTTATCCGTGTGTCTTCGAGACGGGTCGGAGAAGCAGTGATATGACTTCCACAGTCACGATGGAGGGAGAGAGGAATGCCTTGCCTCTCTGGCTTCAACGTGTATTGAGACAGGCCCGCCGCGGTGGAGATTCATCCAAACTGAACGTTTAATGCTCTTGTCTCGGAAGCCCAGATTTATTTCGTAGTACAAAGAAGAGGAAGAGGCCACAGTGAGACATTTTCCAGATATGGAAATCATTTTATCCTCAATCAATACCAAAGCTTCGTTAATGATTAGGTTATTCTGAGTGCCATCCAGCCTATGCACGATATCTTTTGATAAAGCGTCGTTGTATTTATCCCACAGCTGGAGGGGGGGTTTGAAGTCCGCAAGTGCTCACTAAAATTACAAACAGGTCTTCTAGCTACTTTCATAGCTCGAGCTTTATTACTCTTCTTCGAAAGATAAGATTTGCGTTTTCTGGCATTTCGAAAAACTATCAAATAATAACAAATAAAAAAAAAATTAAAACTAACCTAAAAACCGATGCACTTAAAACTATAAGCATATATGAAAAGTATATAATTAACATAAATACAATTTAGTTAAAAAAACACACAATTAATCTAAAAACAATTGATTTATATTGTAACCTGAAATAAAACAAAACAGCGAGTCTGTATTTCTTTAAAATCAAATCAAGTCTATTTTATTTATCAATCGAGATTGAGATAGCTACAACAGTTTAATACACATAATTTTTTAACTTTTAATTAAAATGAAAACACAATTGTCAACAATCAGAACACTGCGCATGCGTGAATTTTCAACGCCAGTTGTGGTAACGCAATGCAGATTAGAAATTTTTAATTTCCTTTAATTTGTTTTATTTTAATTTAAATGTATTTCAGAATGAATCCTAAAGATCGATTAATTAACTATGTTTAATTTTAAATGCATCAAACACCAAGAAAATAAACAGAATCCTTTGAAATAATCGGTCGAAAATATATTAAGCCTAACCTCATTAATGTAAGGGAAAAAAAAAAAAAAACTGAAGCCTTACTCATTTTTGGCAGGATTTGGCCTCAGATTTTGGCGGGAAAATTAGTTTTTAATTAATAAAAAATTAACTACTCAATTAACCGGTATAATTAGTAGCCTATGTCCTATTCCAGACTATAATCTATCTCTGTGCTAAATTTCATCCAATCCCGTTCTGGCGTGATTGACTGACAAACATCCATCCATCCATCCAAACTTTCACATTTATAATCTATACTTATAAATAAAGCTCAATGTGTGTGTGTGTGTGTGTGTGTGTGTCTGTGTTGGCGCTCTACAGGCCAGGTCATTTGACATACAGCTACCAAATTTGGTACATGTATACCTTAGAAGTCGGGAATGTGCACCTGGGGTCCCTTTTTTTGAGTTTTTAATTAGAATTTTAATTATTAATTAAAAACTAACTTTCCCGCTAAAAAATCTTCCATTTTCCCCACCGCCAAATGAGTTAGGCTTCATTTTTTTTCCCTCCCAACAGTAATGAGGCTAGGGTTAACATTTTTCGGCCGATTATTTCAAACGATTCTGTTTATTTTCTTAATGTTTTATGCATTTAAAATTAAACATTGTTAATTAATCCATGTTTCAGATTCATTCTGAAGTACTTTTGAATTAAAATAACACAGAATAAAGGAAATTAAAAATGTCTAATCTGCATAGCGTTACCCCAACTGGCGTAGAAAAATTCCAAGCATTTGCGTTACCGTAACTGGCGAAGAAAATTCACGCATGCGCATTGTGTTCTGATTGTTGACATGACAACCATTATCAACGGATGATTTAAATTATTTTTAGGTTAGTTGCATGCTTTTGTAAGTAAATTGTATTTATGTTAGTTATATTTTTTTGTATATGCTTATAGTTTTAAGTAAATCGTTTTTTAAGTAGTTTTTTTAAACCTGTTTTAGACCGATTATTTTAAACGATTCTTTTTATTTTCTTAGTGTTTGATGCATTTAAAATGAAACATTGTTAATTAATCGATCTGTTCATGATGAATCTGAGAAAATTTTGTTGACAAATTCTTGAGATATTACATAAATTAAGAAAGATATTCTTTAGTGCCCATAAAGTTTAAACGCTCAGTGACTCTGTTATCAGTAATCATGTTATTAAAAAAAATGCTTTGTTTCAGTAAAAAATTTTATTATATTAATTGCAGATTAATCATTTACACTTTAATTTAAAGCATAAATTCTACGAGAGGTAACAGAAAAATAGAGAGATACATATTACGTTATGACTGAAGGCCTTTATGATATTATCAGTGAATTATATAACTCTCAAAATCTGAAGTTTAAAAATATTTTGATGAAGAATCTATTAAAGTTGGAATTGCGTAAAATATTTAATGGTACGACCGGAGTTTAACCCCTTGCTTGGCGCAATTTTTAAAAATCGCCAACAACGGTCTTGCGAAATGTTCAAAAGCAAAGGAGCAGATGTTCAATTATAGTGCATAATAAAGATTACCAGCTTTGGCGCGTTATCGCAACTTGGCAAAGAAGGGGGTTAAACTCCGGTTCAACCTATTTAATTATTAAAATTTAAACGAACATTAAGATTGGCGAACCGACTGGTCGCCAAAGGCGGCTAGTAGTAGTATAGATTAGAATAACGTACTGTGCCATAAATCCGTTATCTTCTTCATAAATCGTCGGTTGTGAGAGTGGATTTTGTTTTGTGTTGCCCAAAAATGATTATTATCATAAATCACAAAAACTTGTGCAATTACCGTAGGTGACGTCAGTGGTATGAATGCCATTCTTTGTTGCATTCACTTCATTTGCTAAAAAGAAAAGGAACTTTATTGAATGAAAAATATTGAGAAGGCATATCTTGCTTATTGATTTTTATAAGTGTAAAACATTTCCGGGTGTCTCGTGTAATGCTTAATCCAATTATTTGGCGTTAAGCAACGTGCCACCTGTGACTGACATATGCTTTCAACTCACTATTGACTTCTTCTATAATTTTAAGAAAAGCATGTTCTTCTATTGAATTACATTCTAACAAGAGCCGCAAACAACCGACAGAATGGAGGCATTTTCAGTAGGATGCAGATTGCAATCACTACCAATGCATCATAAGAAATGGTATGAAGTATGTACTCTCCGATCCGTGTACTCTCCAATATCCGGGGTGGAATACATCGCAAACTCTAGTCACCCGCTGATTGCCCTTTCTGTATGGAGTAATGTAAAAGTTGGGAAGGGTTGCACTCGTTGACGATCAGATTTGCGTGGCTCATGAACCTTTTGCAGTGTAGCGATGGAATCGCGGGATAAATGCCAAGTGGAAACGACAGGTAGGGCAACCTTGGTAGTAGAAACATTTCACAGGCGATTTTATTACGTAGTTTTTGTGTACAAATGTTTAAAAATTCACTTTTTGCTACCTCATGTCCCAAACTGCATTTTAAGGGGCACAGGTATAACTTTATTAGCTGCAAACGAACATTTCCCAGCGTCACGTGATCTCGGTTCCCGGCCGTTGCGTGGGCGTGACGGGACTTCCACAGAGAGGACAGAGAGAATGTGTCAAGTGTCATCTCCCGACTGTTGTGGCGATCTCATTTTGCGTCACCCGACACGAAGCTCATTGTTCTTCAAGCGGATGTCGTCTGGACCTGCGTCACCGCATTTCCAGGGTTTCGATTTCGACATTTTTTTTTTTTTAAATGATCGTTCTTTTGGACACACATCGTTTCAGAGCTTTGATGCTACTTACTATAAGTGCATAGAAAAAAGTGTCTGTAATTAAAGCTCTGCAATCTATGACCCAAAAAGTATTAATCTTAAATCTCTGTTGCTCCTTGTAACATCCTCAAAGAGGTTAAAAATAAAAGAGTTTAAGTTTTAGAATAATTTTTTATTGATTACATTGAATTATTAGAATTGATTTTTCTATTACTTCCTAAGAATACATTTCTGAAATTTTGTGCACTTATTTATTCTGCATGGCAGTAAAATGCTTAATATTTTCAGAATTTAATTATCAGTTAAACGATTGAAAGATAGTTATATTCTGATTCTGTAATTGATTGTAAAATTTATAATAAAGAATTATAAATGGAAGACTAAAAAGTAGCAAATATTTAAATGAAATATATATATATAATATACTTTTTAGATTATGAATAAAAGTGTGTTTTAAAAAAAGTGTTTTAGTTTATTTTTTATATGCAATACTTACGCAGTTTTCTGTATCTGACGGATGAAAAAAAAACAACCTTTTTTTTAAAACCGGTTTTTCAAAATGTGATAAAAATATGCAGTTTATTTCGAAAATCATTATAAATCTCCTCTCTTTTGAGATAACTTATTCGCCAAGAGAGATTATTTTAAATATGTTTTTAGGTCTTAAGAACACTTGAAACGTGAAATTAATCCAAAGGTCGAATTTTTTTTAAACGTTTCTTCTTATATAAGAGAGGATAAATAATTATATATTATTTTTTTCCTCTCCCTGAACGTGTTTGATGCGGATTATTGTTTTTAAGCAATACGTCTTACAATCTATATAAATTCTTAAAGAAAGGAATCGTGCAGAGCATCTTGCTTCTTTCGTTGTTCATCTACTTCTTAAGTCCTTTAAATAGTTTTCAGTAAAGTTCGCTTGAGTAGCGGTCTCTGCCCATTTCAATGCATTTGGATTGGGAAATTTTTCTTTCACTCAGAGTAAGAGATAGAACTGTGTAGAAACCGGTATTTCTTTGGATCGATGTGACATTGACCTCTTCCTGTTACATCAGTAGCCTCTTTTTCGATTTCATCTCCTTGTACTGATATATATGTACCGCTAATTCAACTCCTGTGAACACCGCTCTGACAGTGTGTTCTCAACACGAATTTCACATTTTAATTAACGTTGGAAGTGCATCGAGTATGCATTTTGGAACAGAACCTTTTCCTAGTGACCGATTGAGTCAAAAGTTTAACGAAAAACTATAGTTGTCATCTTTGAAGACTAAACTTACTCCAGATTATTGCTTTTCTGAGTTACCGCAAACACATGCATATGAATAACTAAGTGATAAGTAATCATTCTTTTGACGAATTGAATCCTAATTCCGTACAGATCTGTATGTTTGGCGATACAAACCGAATCTTGTATTTCTAGGGAGGCGTGGTTGCTTAATGATAAAATCAATCTGGAATCACTCGGCTTCATCCATAGGGTCTTCCAAGCATGAAATCGTTAAAAAAAATAAAAAAAAAAAATCAGTTATGTATGTGGGCTTGGTACTGGTTAAACCAGCGTAGTGGTCGAAAGTTCTCTCTGTGATATGTCGCGAAACTTGTCTCAGGTGTATTTCTTGTCATCTGATCAGTGCTTAAAATCGAGATCCGTCCTGAAATAGTCTTCATGATGCTTCATATTTGGGCATTTATATATTAAACTAAGCTAAACTATTATGTGTTATTTATCCGATGATTATTTATAATTACCAATAATTTAATTATACACAATCTCCAGTTTATTGCATCTATCTTAACGTATATAATATAGTTCATTTCGTTTTCGACAATCACTGAATAATATACTAATAGTGTTCACGTTGACATATTTGTACAGAAATCAACTATTTTAGTGATAAGACTGTACAACTAATTTTATCCATCTGCAGCGGCCAAACAGGCGATAAATGACTGTTTGTTTCGCCAGTTGGCGATAAGCGTCAATCAATCATACCTTTGGAGATGAACTTTGCTCTCCAACGGATACGGAGTGACTCACTTCCTGCCTTCACCAGATGGCTTAGAACTTCTGCCTCGTGCTGGTAGATGGAATTACGGCCAATGTATCATGATATATATTTGTTAATTTAATTTCTAATTAAAATTTATTTTTGTTATTTAAATGGCTGGCAGTTTTTATTAAGTAAAAATGTTTAATACTTTAATTTAAAGTAAATTTGGCAATGCGTGTTAAACCACGCACCAAATGTAAGAATCACTACTGACCAAGGCAGACAGTTTGAGAGTGATTTGTTCCGTGCTCTCTCTCAGCTACTAGGAATTAAAAGGATCAGATCTTCTCCTTATCATCCTCAGGCCAATGGTTTGATCGAAGAGTTCCACCGCCCATTAAAGGCAGCTTTGAAAGCGTACAACACCGATCAGTGGTCTGCAGCACTGCCCACCTTGTTACTCGGATTCCGGTCCGTCTTCAAAGAGGATCTACAAGCGACAACAGCTGAGCTGGTATATGGCAAGTCTCTGCGACTACCGGGAGAATTTTTCGATCCAACACCCGGAGAAGCATCACCCAAGCAACTCGTGGAGGACTTAAAACGCCATTTTGCAACGATGAGACCAGTTCCAAGTTCCTGTCATGGACAAAGAACAATCTTTGTGCATCCTCACCTCAACGTGTGTTCACATGTTTTTGTGAGACATGACGGTGTGCGTAAACCCCTACAAGCACCATATGATGGACCATACAAAATTCTTGTCAGGCGACAAAAAACGTTTGATCTCGAGATCAAGGGAGCTTCCCATACCATCTCTATAGACCGTCTGAAACCTGCTTTTATTATTCCTCCTGAGTGTTCCAGTATACCACCAGCCAAGCAAGAAGCAAGTTCTACTACTGAGTGTACCAAGACACTTCCAGCTAAGGCATCCATCGTCGTTCCAGCAAGAAAAACAACTCGCACAGGGCGACAAGTTCGACCCCCACGTCGTTATGTCCATTTCCAATGAGACTGCGGAGGGAGTGTGCAGCGGCCAAACAGGCGATAAATGACTGTTTGTTTCGCCAGTTGGCGATAAGCGTCAATCATACCTTTGGAGATGAACTTTGCTCTCCAACGGATACGGAGTGACTCTTCACCAGATGGCTCAGAACTTCTGCCTCGTGCTGGTAGATGGAATTACGGCCAATGTATCATGATATATATTTGTTAATTTAATTTCTAATTAAAATTTATTTTTGTTATTTAAATGGCTGGCAGTTTTTATTAAGTAAAAATGTTTAATACTTTAATTTAAAGTAAATTTGGCAATGCGTGTTAAACCACGCACCAAACATCTATCTCGCTTTCTTTTTGAGTTCAGATTCTAATTCATTCAAATCTGGACGTCGATTTTCTTTTCCTGTATTTCGTACACCAGAAGTAAAATATTTTCTTATACTTAATAATTACGAATACTTTTTCAATGATCGTCGGATTTCAATAATGGCGCGATTTGCCATGTGGTCAGGCTTGATGGATCAACTCCACGAATGATTGATCCTCGGCAAAGGAATTGACTTCGGAGCTCGTGGGTAAGTCAGATATGGAGAGAGGGAGGGGTCATACAAGAGGAAGTTTTTCTGGAGAAACTGATTTGTGTTTGTGGTTTTTGCGTAGAAGAAAGTCTCAATTTCACCGTGCCGTTTGTTGCCAAAAATGAAATGGATCTTGTCGGTTTTTGTTTGATGCTGATTTAAAAGCACAGTCGGAGGGGGAACTTGCAGTATTCAAATGGACGATATTTCGCCATGCAACGACTTAACCTTCTGGTGTGCCAGCTTGTTCCGTAGAAGATTGGTAGAATAGAGAAAGAAAGGGGGGGGGGAACTGTTAACTTTTGCACAAATTTTTTTCTTGCATTAGTCTCTTTGTAATAGCCATCCTTCTTATTGCAAGATCGATTCAGAACAAGGACACTCACTATGTTCGTACATTTTATGTTTTAAAAGAGGGCTGGGATAGCCTGATTAGTAGGACGTTGGATTCGCATCCCTTGGGTTGTGAGTTCGAACTACGCCGACTGAAGACTCTTCGTGTGTGTGTGATGGCTGGCGCACGTATAAATCTGTCGTGGCTACAAAGCCTCCAAGCCGATACAATACCTCTAGGAATGCTGGATCAGAGGTGATCGTCCTCTGATTCAGGTCTAAATGAAGATTTGTGGATGAACGAATGAAATATATGAATGAAGTCCGCCCGTGAGAAAGGTTGTGACTTATGAGTAGCTAAGACCTTGGCCTTAGATGGCGCTACTGAAACAAGAGAAGCTAAAACTCGGCTTAATGACAATTGCCATAAACAGCAACAACAACACGTTTTAAAAGAATGGTGGTATCATATTATATCATAACAATTCGGGCTATTAATCTTGTAATGGATAAAAAGTAATACGAATATGTTAGGTGTTCCAATTCTTTAACGTAAAATGGATGTCCAGTATCTTTGGCGAATGTTGAATTTTACAATGAAGTGCACTTGCACTTTTCCTCTTTTTGAAGGGCAATCGAGTTCATTGAATTGGGTCGGGAATATTTTTTCGACTTCTTGTAAAATCTTTAACCATGGAAATACTGGATATTTTAAGTCGTTTTATTTATGTTATTCTACTCGGGATGCTTTATTACATTTTGTATCGTTCTCTAAAAATTATCAATAATTTATAATAGAAATTATTGATATTATTATTATAATTGATCTTATTTTTTTCGATATGATTTGAAGCAATTTGGCATAACTTATTTTCCTATTTTAATCAAGAATGAAATTGTGGAGATACGAAAAAAGACATGAAAAAAAATTTCCATTCCGAACAGTGCTGAAAAAGTAAGTGTAACGTAATTCGACCTTTATTTGTTTCAGGTGATTGCTTTCATCTGTGGCCTGATTGTTATCTTGTTGATGATACTCTGCCTGGCATCGTCTAATTGGTTAACTGCGGAAAAATTCCGGCAGGGTTTATGGGAGCAGTGCATAGACCCCGGTGCCATGCAGCCTCTGCCTTTTGAGCTTACGTACAAGCCTGGATGCTATGCGGCCAGGAAAGTTGGTAAGCACCCAATGTCTATATAAAATTGGATCTGTAATCACATAGTGTTGGTGGGAGAGGGGAGGACAGCATTAGTCCGATACTTCTGAATCAGTTGCAGGTCAAACTTCGTATATCGATGTTATGAGGAGGCTGAAATATCGTTTTTATCATATGACCGTAATTCAAAATTACAGGACCCATCTCTAAGATAGTCTTCAAAGTAGGATATTGGTCGAGCTTCAAGATGAATTTAATAAAAGTATTTTTCGAAAACTACTTTCTTTAGAGTATTAAAAAGGATAAATCTTTTTTATTATTTTCTACTTCTTAGTCGTCAGTTTATGATTCATTATTATATATATATATATACTATAGAATATTGTATTCAGTCTTTACTCGCATAAATTTAAAATTTAATTAAATTAATTGACTAACCAATTTCTGAAAATGTTTTGAAATAATACAGTATCATCGAATCATGTACATCTGTACAACAGGAAGTGAATGGAGACTTAATTACAAAATTCCATTTTTATAAGCATGAAACAAATCCAAGTTATATAAAAATTTTTAAAAAGAAAATGTCCTTAAAAATAGCGGAAAAATGCACTTTTAAAATAAAATAATTTTAATAAAAAAAAAAGTAATAATTTTTTTGAATTATAATCTTTGATAATTATATGTTTGTTTTGTTGAGAAATTGTTTTTTTCCCCCGCCTGTCGTTTTAAGCGCTTATTTGGAAAAATTGTGCATTTTTTCATGCATATGCTTTTATTTATTATACTGTGTGGTGGATTAGGGTATGCGGGAATAAAACCTGGGACCTTGTTGTTCGCAGTCCAGTAACATGACCACGATACAAAAGCAATTGCTCGGGTAGCGTAGTTGTTAACTGGCTTATATGCTATTCACTACAGACTCTCCCTCCAGTGAGTCGGCGGTGAGACGAGGATTATGGTTGTTGAGTGGTGATATATTAGCTGTTGATTCTAATGCGCCTGTACCCATTTGAGTTGCGGCGAGCGTGTGTGGGTGAGTAGTTGCTGCGTCTAGTGAATCTGATGACTTTGGTTGCTGCGGGTAGATGGCGCCACAACAGCTGTACGAAGGTTGAAGGTTCATCGTCCGAGGTCACCAATGTAGCGAATGGAGATGCGCGAGGATAGAATTTGGGAGCTTATGGTTCGCAGCCCAGTAACATACCACGATACAAAAGCAATTGCTCGTGCAGCGTAGTTGTTAATTGGCTTATATGCTATTCACTACAACTGCATAGAAAAAATTGATTTGTCTAGGAAAATTTAATAACTTTAGAGTTTCTTGGGGCTTTTGATTTAAAAACTTATTATTTTGTTGAATTGGTTCTAATTTTTGGAATAATGCATATTTTCAATATTTCAATGGCGTTTGTTACTATTAACGTGATTTTAATTACTACTTTATTTATATATTTTATACCACAATCAGGATTGTCTGAATCAAATTTTAACAAATGCACGAAAAATGCTTGCAGGTTTACATGTTAATGGTGCGAGAAGAACCTGCTAATCACCACACTGTTATTTTTTGTCTTGTGAAAATTTTTATTTGTAAAAAAAAGTGAATGGAATTATCCTGATTTAGAAGCCAAAAAACGACCTTTGCCAGTGATATTCCTGTACCAGATTTCACTTCATTGCCTGGTATTCTTTTGCTACACTAAGTTACAGAGAGCACTGAATTTAGTATAAAATAAGTCCCACACAGCACTCTGAAGGAAAATTCAATGATTTAAGACGAGAATTTAATCCGGCCGAGTGAGACTCAGAAATTTTGGCTTCTAAATAATAACAATAAACTGTCTTAAGCCTGATGTTTACAAAAACAGGGGAATAAAAATTCTTCCATACATAAGTCAAGATAGAGATTTTTTTTTTATTGCAGCAATATTGCTCAATTTCCTTACATTGGATACAATATGATAAAGAAAACATGCTTTTATTTGAGACTTTTTATAGTCATTTTGGCTCAAAGTGTATATAAATATGCTACAAGAATTACCATTCATCGGTATCAGTTTCTTATTCTGTAAAAGTTAAGGACGAATATCAGAATAATCTTAGCTGTGTTATCAGGAGCATCGTTGATCTTGATGAACATGATCAATTTCCTCCTGGGACAATTAAAGCGGATATACAAAGTACCCCTGCATCGCCGTTTCATTTGTTACTTGCATAGTCGGGATATGCAGATCACTGGGAAAAAAAGTGCTGATTGCGGGCGAAATGAATGTTAACATTGATTCGTTGGTTAATAAAAATAAAATAATTCACATGAAACTTAACTCGATAAAATTATTTGTCAGGATATTTAGTAAAGATGATACTCGATATATTTGCAAATATTTCCCGGGACTTTGCGTTGAAAGCTACTATTAGCTTTTTACTGTAGTGGGTTCAGATTGAATGGACTTTTTACGAAGACGGCACAAGCAAATTTATTTACAGTTATAGGCAGGTATTTACAGAAGGAGTTTACGAAGGAATTCAAAGAAATCAATCCAGCAGTTAGCAACTACTAGCAGCGCAAGTACAGACCTGCGCACAGTAAACACAGTCCGCAAAGACAGGTAAACGAACGCCGCTACAGATAGCTTTTGAGCGGCAGCAGAGCGAAAACAGCGAACTCGAACACAGCGCGAAAGAAAACTTAACGATTCAACACCTGACGACACAAGGAAAAAATTTGGAGTGCCGGCGCTCGGAGGGCGCCATCTCCGATCGACTAATAACTTGGGTTCAGATCGACATGGTCTAGACTGGAGTGAGCCAGGTCTTGGAATGAAGTTGGGAGGAAAGGAGCACCGGCTTTTGTAATACTGAGGAGCTGTAGGGGTGGACGAATCAGGAGTCTTGTTTTCGTGGTCAGTTGGATGTTTGTTTTTCTAGGAGGAGTGCGTCTAGGATGATTAGTAGTTTTTCTTGTTTATTTTTTGCTTAACTTGTAAGGTGTTGGGAAATTCTGTGAAGAGTTCCTTAATTTCTCTGATGTCATTTAGATTATTTTGCATCTCTTTTATATCTTCTAATACTTTTATTTCTGTAGGGTTCTGTTTTGATGGTCAGGAAGCAGAGGTGGTTTATGTTGTAGATGTTTTTGAAGTTGCTTATTTTTCTGACTTCTGCAAGGAATAGGGATAGTAGGGTTTTCGATCGGAAGTTTTTCATCTCGCTGATTCGTTGGATATGTATGTTGTTGGTTTCTAGGTCTGATTTGATATCGTCAGGGTTGGAGTTGATGGGGAGTCCTCTAATGGCAACCTTGATGGGTCTCTCTTCTGGGGTTTCGTTCAGGATGAAATCTTGTTTTTTGATCTGTAAAATTTGATAATTTCTTGTCTGGATTCTTCTGATTTTGGGAGGATCTGGATATGGCCATTTTGGTACTTGTTTTCTGTTTCAGGGTATTTTCTATTGATTTCTTGAAGAATGAGGTTGTAGTTCTTTTTTATTACTAGACTAATTGATGCTGCGGTTTTAGTTGGGTTGTCATTTACTTCTTGTAGATGGAAGAATACATTTTCTGTGCTGATGTTGAAGTTTTCTTCTGTGCGAAGCTTTTTTACTGATTTTCTTGGAGAGACAAGAGTGAAGTTATCTTGGGAGTCGTGTTTGTCTGATTTTGGTGAAGCCATGGTGACATCGGAATTGGGAATTTGAGTAGAATGTTGAATTGAAGTAGAATTTTTGATCGGAGTTGGGTTGATGGAGATGGTTTCTAATGGGGTGAAGATGTTGGATGTTGTGATATGATTTGATCTATCTGCCCAGTTTCCTGTGCTGTCTTGGATTTCCACGTTAGATTCCGGAGTTGAATCATCATAATATAACACGGTGTCATCGGCAGCTTGAACTTCTTTATAAGGTTCGAACTTTCGAACTGGAGCTTTGCATTCTAGGCAGTATCCTAAAATATTCAGTGTGGATTTTCCGCAAGCGGAAGAAATCCCTTTGTTCAGGACAGCTTTGCTGAGCGCTGTTCTGGCGTCCCTTCACTGGGAGTTACAACGCCCAACGAGCTAGCCCTAAGGCTTATATAGAGGAGGGCGAAATACTATTCGCCTCAGGATGATTTAGCATTCTAAAATTCATAAATTCGTTAAAGCCATAAAATTTTCAACTTTTATGAACTCTTATTGAGTTTTTGTTGGAATATATTAGTTGGCAGAGACGTCACTTTATTTGTATATAAGCTATGAATTTGTATATAAGCTATTTGTATATAAGCTGAAAGTTTGAGGGCCGTTTTCTCGAAATTGGCTGGCTATTGCGCTTTAATATTTTCAAGAATGAACATTCTAAATGCATACTACCATTATACTAAATCTCCTCCCGGACTCCATTTCCAACCTCGTGCCCTCCCCTTGTTAGTTGTTATATATGTAAGTTAAACTTTCTTTAAAAAATTAAACTTTCGAGAATTGAATTTCAATCTCATTTAAATAGCAAAACATGGGAAATAACTGAAACTCAGTGCTCAAAATGAAGATGCCATAGCAATAATTTTGGAAGACTGAACAATAAATACTATGCATAAATAACTTATCCAAAGTGAGTTAACATGAACATTATTTGAATAACTTAATTTCTGATCGTAATACATATATTAACAACCTTACAAATAATGCATTCATAAAACATGACGTCTATTGAATTGCTTTGGAGTTTTCTGATTTTTTGTTAAAAAATGAGTGCAAAAGAGAATGCGAAATGTTGCTTTTATAAATTTTAAAAGGGGCAAGTGAATGTAATGAAAACAAAATTTTCCTTGCAGCTTATATCCAGTGGGCTGCTGCTTTGTGTGTTATCACGCTGCTGTTGGATATCGCTGCTACTGTGATGACAGGTATGGGCCTCTGCAGCAAAGACCCGACACGGAAATATACTCTGTACAGGTTCGCTCTTTATGTCATGGTGGGAGCATGTAAGTATTCTGTGTTCTTTTTCCCTTCTTTTTTGCACACGAAGGGTTGGTGATTAAAACCACCGCTGCTTTATACAGGCCCCGATTTGAATGCATCTCCGAGTCCAGAAGAATATTCTTAGAACTATGCTTGTTTGCGTGTGTGTGAGCATGAAAAATCAAAAATGAAATCTGGTGGATAGTGTTTACATGCCAAACCTGTGAAATTTTTCATTCAATAAATTTGACATCAAGGTGACCGAGAAAACCTTGAATCTTCAGGGAATTCTGGAAGACAGGGGAAAAGTCGGGGAAATTTATTCTAAAACAAATTTTTTATAAATCGATAATTCTTATCGGAAATGACAATTTGTTTAGTAATAAGTAGAAAGAAACATCGTTATAAACTAATGAATATCGATAATTTACAGCCGCGTTTCTATGCGTGCACCAGGTTGGGGAAGATTTATATTTAAATTTTTTAGGAATCGAAATTTCAAGTATGTAGCATTGTTGGTACTTTATAAGAAGCATTATAAAAAGAAGTAAAATATTTTTAAAAAAGTGAAGTGTTTTACATATTTGAAGCTTATCTAAAATTCAATAAATAAAACTGATTAGTTTTAAATTTTATTTTACATTGATTTTAGTTAAAAATAGGTTTAAGTTTAAAAAATAGGACAATTTTTCACATATATTTAAGAACGTATTGTACAATAAATAAATAAAATAAAAGAAAACAACATCATTTTGAGGATATGAGATGCATCCATAAAAAGGTAGAGACATTTCTCAAAAACCCTGGAAATATCAGGGAAAAGTCAGAAAAATTCAAATAGCAGAAATGATGACCACTTTGAATATACAACGAGTCGTAAAGATGACAATTAATACATGGTTTTATCGCCAGAAGTTTAGACATATGTCAAGTTTTTAATTCGATTTGCTTAGTGTCTGTCTGTTCGTGGGAACGGGATAATGCAGAAACACTACGGGCTAAAAAAATTACTTTTATATATTGTTTTGACTTGAAAATAAAAATGAATAAATTTTAGACTGAATTGATCTGTGAGAAAAGACCGAAAATGCCTCTTCATACATAATGATGCTTAAGACGAAAGGAGGCCTCTGGAATGTGGTGGCATCCGAAATAAGCAGATTTTGTAATGGAAATAATTTGCAAAAATTTGTACTTATGTTTCAGCACCTAAAGAGAACGCAAACAACCGTTAAGTGAGAAAATCGAAAGGAAGTAAAGGTTACATTTTCTTCAATAAGAGTTTAGAAGAGGGACTACCAACACAATTGAATAATGCAATGATATAAGCGACACATGGATTGGAAATGCATTAGTGAATATTTCCAGTAGCAGCTGGCAGTTTGGGCAAATGACCCTCATCGATCTCGATGGGTTTTTCAGTGTCCCAGAAGAAACTCATGAACGTCGAGCCTACTGGTTAAGGTGCCAATGCACTCTGCCGTGGGTCGGTTCGAATAAAAGCGGGGCCGTATAAAGTTGACTTGTGTGGCCTTGCAACAAATTTAATATAACTAAATAATTTATTACATTGCACAAATTGGACTGCCAAGGATGTGAGTTATACGTGATAATAATTAATAATTTTAGTAAATTAACTTTTAAATTACACAAATAATCGTTAATAAGTCAAATATCAAAAATAATTACTTAATAAAATTATTAAATACAATTTGGTATGCGAATTTCCAGACTAAGGATATAAATGTCATTTTTATTGAACTACTATTTTTATGATTTAGATATAAGATAAGATTGATAAGGCAATGTTTTGGCCACTTCTGATTTGACAGATAAAACGAGTCAGGAAGTGACAAAATGTTAAAACAAGGTATATCATAGCAATCAATGCATTCATTGCTCATCAATCATCAAGGGGTGAAATCAATGGGCCACCAAACGGATTGCGACATTTTCATAAAATGGTGTAGATTTAATTTCAGTTTTTACTTTATTATTTGTTGTTGTATTCTTACTTGAATTTTTCTCTTTTGTTTGCACGCACGCGCGCACATGCTCACAAGCGCTCTCTCTCTCTCTCTCTCTCTCACTCACACACACATACGCACGCACGCACACGCGCAATAATATATAGTAAAATCTCAAAATAGAATAGAATTTTCTGTTGATGTGGGAAAGATCAGTATAATTTTCAGAATAGAAACAAAATTTAGATACATTTCAAACTATTTGTAAATAATTATTGTAATATTGATTGAGTTCTAGGAAAATAAAGCTCTGCAATCACTTTTGAATTCATTTAGTCCTACACAGTCGCATTTTTAAGTCTTTGCTGCAGTTGAGAAGATTTTCTTTAGCTAACTGTTTTTTATTATTTGTTTTAAAGAGAGCCTTATGTTTTCGAAATATATTTTTTATATTATTTTCGAGCTTTTTCTTAATAGAAATAATACATTCTATTAAGAAAAATTGTTTTGAATGGGTGAATAATATTATAATATTCAACTATGTATATTCAAAGATGCATGCATAGTTGTATAAATATTTGGATTCTGGGGGGGGGAGGAGATGCATTTTCCTTTTACACCTTGTATATTTTAACATTCCCCCTTCACCCCGAATCCATCAGGACTCCAACTCTTCCAAATTTTGAGAAGGAGTATGAGGCATCCAGATAATGAATGACATTCCGGCTGAAGATGCGGCTCCATCGTATGCACATCACATGACAGCTGACTTTTTAAGCTAAGATTTAAACAACACCCCTATCCATCTCACCTACACAGTTTGCCTTCACCACTCACACTTTCCATTAAATCTCTACCTCATTTTCATTTTTGTCACGTATTTTTGGGATACCCAGTAATGTAAAAGTGTAAGATCAAATGCAGAAAATAGAAATATTCAATGTAAAGAATAGCAGTGTATTGATTCCCCCCCCCCCATATTTTGTTCTGCTCTACTTCATTTGTCGATTATTGGTTAACTGAATGGTTATTAAACGTTGTTAACTGGATTTAGCTGCATTTCTTACTACAGCTTAGTGGGGAAGAAAACATTTTGCTTGAGGTCTTCATTGTATTCTGTAAACTCTTAAAGTGAATAAAATAAATATATTTTTGAAGTTCATGAAGCTTTATTCAGTTGTAATAGATTAAATAAATTGTTAATGTGGTAGTATTTGATTAATTTCATTATCTTTAATTTAAATTTTTTGTTGGTCCCTTAAATTTTCTATTAATGATGTTAAAATGTCTTCTATAAAAATGAAGTTGTTAAACAATTTATTTGATGAATTGAAAATTAGAATTAAAATATATATTCATTATTATTATTATTAAAAGAAGATGTGCTCATCTAGAGCTTCTGTTAGCAATATCTCATTTGATTATTATAGATGAATGAATGAAAGTTATTGTAGAAGATTGCATGCATATGGACAGAGTGCATAAGAAATGAAAGAAAATATAATTTGTATCTGTTTTAGATGTATATATAATCTTGTTGTAATAAACAGTAGAAGTTCAGAATTCTATAAATAAAAAATAAAAAAATCATAAATACTCAACTGAAAACTAATAATAGCTCACTAATAGAAAAAAATTCAATGCATAGTATAAAATAAAGAAAAAATTACCAGAGGAAAATATTAACAATTCGCCCATGAGAGGAGAATATAATGTAAAGTAATAATATAAATTTAACGTAAAAAGCATAAATGCATAAAAAGTAAATGAGCGTAAAAAGTAAAAACATAAATGTAAAGCAATAAAGACCTCAGCTGATTGACCTTTATTACAGTTTAGCATAAAATAATGTAAATAAATTGTTAAGTTTATAATCCAAAAACTACTTTTGTTATACTTACTTTTATTCACATATAAATAAAGCAACCATTTTAATCAAATATATAAAGAAAGGGGGAAAAATACCCTCCTTTCTGACTTGCTTTTTGTCAAAACAAAGTTGTGATTTGACGTCATTATTTGATTTCAATAATGATGCAGATTGAAATGACAGGGATATTTTTAAATTCTTCCTAGTGTTACAGATTTTCATGGTGTATTTTGTTGTAGATTAATTTATTTCTGGAATGTGTTTATTTCATTTGAATATTTCCATACTGTGAGTTCTAAATTATTGTAAGTGAATACTTTTTAAAGTCTATAATTTACTTAAAACTTTTTTGCTGTACAATGCATTCAATCAAAAGAGCAATAAAAATGTCTATTTATTTTTCAAAAAAGGCCTTGCATTTGTTATTTGTGATTTGCATGGTTTATTTTGAAATAAGCTTTTATATTCATTGTATTCAAAGTTCTGCTTGCTCTTTATTAAATTTATTTATTTATTTGAATTAGTTTTTAATTATAATGATCACTTTATTTATTGTTTATTATTACTGCATATTGTTTATTATTAATAAGGAAAAACCTTTAAATTTTAGAATTATTTCATTTTTAGTTTAAAAATTGTCATTTTTTTGTGCTACTCTCATTTTTTACCCAATTTTCCATACTTCCAATTTTTATTATGATTCCATTTTATTATGAAATTGGCAAAGCTTCATCATATCATTTATTTTATTGTTCATCTTTTTTCTTGTAATAATCATGTAAATTTGTGTGGGTGAAAAAAATTAATACAATTTCCCTTCTGTTGCAGTACTTTCTGTGTTGATTGCACTGGTGATATATCCTGCCTGTTTTGCTTCAGAAATTGAGCGCAGCAACAGGTCTGTGTGGGAATTTGGTTGGGCCTATGGTGTAGCCTGGGGTGCTGCCATTTTTCTCTTTGGTGCCATACTTCTTTTGCTCTGTGACAAAGAAACAGAAGAGATCTATTATAAAGAACGAACCATTACTCATGAAAACGGTGACTCGAAAGCATAGAAATAACTGTGAGCAATCTGTACATAGGAAGTGCATGTCTGGGGTTGCCAATGATGAGTGATTTTATATTTTCTCCTATAAGAGTTTTAGAGCAGCATACTTTCTTCAAATGCAAATCTTTAGAATTCATTTCACCAAGAATTTTTTTTTTGAGGGAAAAAAGGCCAATTTTTAAAAATTATTGCATGAGTAAAAAACATAACCCTTTATTTATTTAAAAAAAATTTAACTCTTAATTTGCATGCTATGAATCTTAAAATATATAATGTTAAAAGCTATGTCTTTGCATCTATTAGAATTTTTTTTATCTACATATATTTTAGTATTATGTGGAGTTGTGCAAAAATGAAAAAGAGAGATCTTTGTGTGTTTATTTTGGTGAGATGACTAAAAAAATAGAATAAGTAATAATAATAATTATTATTATTTAAAAAGCATTTATATGGAATTTAAATTTTCTATATCTGAATTCAAAGTGTGTAATTTTTCATTTTTTTTAGAGTTTAGAATTATTTATTAACTTATCAGAGATTGGTCCATTTTGAAAATAAATTATTTGTCAACTCTACACATTTGATTTTTTGGCCTAGTTCTGATATAATTGCAAAAATTTGAGGGAAAAAAAAAAAAAAGAAATGAATGAAATTAGAACTACAAAAATAGGATTTTTATAAACATTTTTAGATTATTGTTCATTCTAAACTAAGTGTTTGTAGTTCCTTTTTCTTTCATTGTGCTGCTGGTAAATTGGTAAAAATCTTTTATTTCATTGAATCAATCTGTTCTGAAGATTTTTATTGACACTTCTGTTGGTCTGCATCTAACAGTAGCAAAACAAAGTTGTAAGCATTTGGGGGTACTTTTTTATTTAGCAATTATTTTCATTAAATGCTTTCATACATTTTGCCATTAGTAATTTTATGTGATTAATTTTTTAAAATCTATAATTCACAGAAGATTCACTTTTTGCTGTATAAGGCAGTTAATTAAAAAGAAAATAAACAAATTTCAATGTAAAAAAAATCCTTGAATACATTAGATGCAAATAATACTACTTATTAAAACTCATTTCTTGTTTATTGAGGTTATTATTTTTAACACATTAAATGTTTTTAATTATAATTATTATATTTTAAATATTTAAAGCTGTTTTATATGAAATATAAATTTAAATTGCCCTATTTAGCATAAAAGTTGTTATTTTCTTTTCAGTTTTCACTATTGGTCTTGTTTTCTCTAAAACAAATTTTTGAATAAATTGTATTGTTATTACAATTCCATCATCTTTGAATTAATCAAGTTCTAGTGTAATATAAGGTAGGCAATCTTGCAATTTTGTCACTTATCACTCTACTCAGGTAGTGTATTTGACTGTTTAAAACCTGTCCAAGGTTGGTGGTTACATATGAAGCCACCTTTTTAAGAGCTTTTTTTTTTAATGAAATGAAAGTTTTTTTAATAATAACAGAAATATGATTTTAGTATTTATTGAGGATAATAGATGGCAGCCCCAATTCTGATTTCCCCCTTCTTTTGCATTTATATACCCACTAACAGCACTTACAAAGGGGGGGGAAAGTCGGACCCAGAAATATTTACTATTATTTTTTACCAAAAAGCGCTTTGAAAAGTTGTATCATTATGATTGGCAACCCCATTTCTCGTTGAGAAAACTTTACATCATCCATCCAAGGCTGCAGCCTGCCCACTTTCACTGTTGTTTGGACCTCTCTCCTGAACTGATCTGTTTGCAGCTTCTCTCACCCGATCTCTTCAACGAAGGTAACAATTTATGAGCAAAAATGTGTTGCCCTTCTTGAAGTTACCCGATATCTATGATAAAGGCAATTATCTATGAAATGGAAGGCAAAAACTTTACATTTCTGGAAGTTATCTGATCTCTTCAATGAAGGTAACCAGTTTGTGAAAGTGAAAGCAAAAGTATGTTGTCTTTCTGAATGCCGAGTTTCCAACTTAAAACACTGTGTTAATTAACTGACAAGATACATTTTAAATATTGTTTAGTGCAGTTCTTCTATGAAGAATGAAATTGAATTGGAAATTCTTGCTCTGTGCTATGGATAAGCTACCAAAAAAAAAAAAAAAAAAAAAAATTTGAGAGTTTTTATTCACTGTTGCATAACTTATTGCAGAAATTTATTAGTAACTTTTATAAAATTTTTCAACTCATCTGATTTTAATGATATTATTATTTGAAATTAATTTTTACTTAAAGTCATCCCCCAATTGCATAAGTAATTAGTTTTATAACTTTTACATAGCTGAATTTTATGTAAGTAAATTTATATTGGAAAATTATAAAAGTGTGACATAGGACATAAATTTCCTTTAGCAATGTAGATAAATACCAGACATGACAAATTTCTGCCCATTTCAGTACTTTCGACCTTGAATTTTACCATCCTTAAAATCGAATGATTTTCTTTTATGAAATAATTCTACAATATTTGTAATATAGCAAGCACTTTTTACATAAATTTATTCATTTTATTCTTCAGTTAATTGTTTTTATTTTATTTTTGTATGTTTATATTTGGTACAATTTGTTATTTTAAGGTTTTCCGGTTGTCTCGTTTTCTGCTTAAATGTAATATCACATGAAGATTGCTTATTACACCATATGCTTATATGTTGATCATTTGATAGATTACTTTAAATATATGTTTGTGATTCAAAGGTATCAAATTAATTGAAAGCATAGGTTAAAGTGCATTTTTTTTCTATATTATAAAATTGGTGTGCAGGATTGAATAAATATTATGAATGAAATTATAATTAATTGTAAATAAAATACGGACATATATTTTAAGTTCTTATAAGAATAATAAAATGTAATAATGCTAATAAAAAATGTATTTCGTAAATAATTTCTGGATTTACAAAATTTATTACATAACATTGAATTACATGGCCTGTATATTATGCCGGTCGGGGGATGACTGTTATTATGTTAAATGAGAGAAATGTAATTAGTTACTAACTTTGATTTATATAATATCCTATTTTGATAAATAGTGTCATAGAAGACCATATTTATTATTTCATGTTGGTATTTAATAATGCAATATATATTGTTTTGTGGATTATTTGGAAACGTACAACTTATTATTGATTTAAATTTCTGTTACATGACCTCTTAATTTGAAACTAATTTATGTTGATATTTTGAGCACAAATGGTTTCATTTTGCCACCAGAGACATTAACTATTTCAAATCCTGTGGGCTTTTGATTATTTTAGAATTAAATGTAGTTGTGCAAAAAATGTCTTGGAAAAAGTATAAATCTTTAAAAAATCTTAAAAATATTTCGAAAAATCATTTTTGCCTAACTAACGCTAACATCCTTCAATAATTTTATTTTCAAGGCAGTTAGTGCTAAAAAATGAAATAGTATCTATTTTTACAATTCAAATTATTAAATTTTATCTCATGAATTCTGACTAAAATTTAAGAAATGGATATTAAAAGTATATTCGCAGGCTATTTTTCATATCTTCTCTGATTTGACTCGATTTAAAATTTAAATTTCTGTATGTTTAATAATATCTGAGAAGGTTTGAAAATATTTTTTCAAAAGTATAATATCATGTATAGAAATAATGGGAGAGGTGGAGGATTTTAATATAAAATTATAAAACTAAAAAGTTAATCAACTATTTCACATCTTAATATTATTTTACCAGATATTGAAGTGATTTTTTATTTTATTATAACAGATTGTCAGGATTTGGTTTTAACAATATTTTAGAGGAAGGGAGGTAAGAATTGAAGCAAAAAGTTCAGAATTTAGGACTACTTCTGTTCTCAGCTATAATATTTGGTGCCTTCAAAAAGAAATGCAAAGTGTTTCACTTTTCGAGCACTTATTGTTTCTTTTAATTTGTGTGACCCTTTTTACAAAGATGAAACTAGATTGCCTATTGCCCAGGATTAAGTATCTGTTTTATGGCCACTGATTAAAGGAAAATGGAATCTACAGATTTGGCACCTAAAACAAATGCCTCCATCTAGTTTCATCTCTGGCCCTTTTCCATAATGATCTCTTAATTGTTATTTCTTAAAAGCCCTGTCATCTACTTTAGAGCTGTTAGGTTATTGTGAATTGAGCTTTCGACTTTTATTCCATGATTGCAAAAAATTCTTGTGCTGAAAGCTAAAAACTGTATATAAAGCCAGTGCATAGGCATTGGAGAAAGATGATTGAATGCCTAATTTCAATCTGTATGTACTAAAAGTTAAGCCATTTGTAACATTTTCAGACATATGATCACAAAAAAAGTGTTAAGGTTATTAAGATAGTAAATGCTACAGTTTCAAATTTTGATGTAAATCAAAAAATTGATTTGGTAGCTTGCATATACACTGGACTGGCTCCCTATAGTATAAGCTGCAAAAAACTTTAGAAGTCCAGAATTATTTTTTTAAAAAAAGCATTGGTTTATTGATTTATTTTTTCCATTTTCAAACACCAAAGAAAAAAAGGTAATTGAATAGTATCTACATAGGCACATAATTTGTAAAAATATTTATCACTTATTTTATTTGAAAAATGCTTAAGATTCATTATGGTCGTATTACATTTTTTATTATTTTTATTGTAGTATTACATATTATGTTTTGCTTGAACTTAGATTTATTTTTAATAATTTAGAACTATGTATATGACTATTTTTTTTCTAAAGAATTGATTTAATGAAAATTATTTGTGCATCTTTTCCCCTGATGATTAGAATGATATAGAAGTTAAAAGAATGTATCATCTAATTTTTTTCTGACTTCAATTTAACGAATCTGTTTTTATTATATTCTAGAAATAATAAGCTATGCTAGCTTAAATTTTTGTTTCCAATAGTTTTATTTACAGAATGTTAGAATTACTAATATAGTGTTTTTTTTTTTTTTTTTTTTTTTTATCTTTTACTTTAAAAATCTTTTATCTCTTTACTTTTAAAATCTCTTTGAAGTGATTTGCCTTTCTAGGTTTTTTAGTAAGTTAAATCTCACATTTAAATTATATTTCATGTAATAAATCTTCTGTCTTTTCAATGAATTGCTGTGGAAAGGATAACTACTACTATGAATGACTACTTATGTGTCGTCTTTATTATCCTACAAAATTAATAATGCTCACCTCTAAAGAGTCACCGGTATAGTTTCAAAATGGCATCTATTTTTTTAAATATTTGTTGAGTAAGTCAAATTATAATAGTTTATATTATTATAATGGATTCATATGATACAAGATAAAAACTTATGTGCAATTTACTAATAATAAATTAACTGTTTTATTACTCACTTTGAAAAAGTTAATATACTGTGAAAAGTTGTCAAAAATTAAATTATCTATTTTATCACTAAATTGTGTGCTATATATGTATTTGTAATTTTGCAAATAATTTAGTGTTTATAGTTTTTTTTTTACCCTTCTAGGCTGTGGTCTATAAGTGATTTGTTAACAAAAACATGGTTTTTGTTACCTTATAAAGAATACACAGAGCCACTCTAGTTCTATTTTTTTTCCCTTCCTTATGCATTTATCATTTTATTTTTAGCATCATTTTTAGAATAAAAAAATAAACCATTTAGAAAGGAAGTTTATACTATAGAGAGTCTTTTACTGTCTTTCTATCCATGAATTTATAATAACTGTTCATGAAATTCGGGTCCTTTTGTTCATCAATGAGTATATTGTAACTATCCCGTAGTAGTGTACTAGAATCGATTGCCTGTCTAGTACAGATGCACCTGTAGAGCAGTTTTTCTTTTCGAGAAGCGATAAAATATAATCCCTCCAATTATATAGTAGTCCTATATTTTTATTTTGTAAAATTATGTGTTGTAAATAACTAATTGTTGATTGAGTCCCAAATAATATTATGTAGAAGTGTGTATAAATAAGTAAAATGTTCGCTGATGAACATATGTTTATTTAGTCCTAGCTTTAGGGTTCCTAACAAAGCTGGTGAATTTCTAGGAAAGGTATTCTGTACAATAAAAATTAAGTGAAAGGCTTTACTGTTACTGGGAGTCCAGTCATCATCATGCTTGAATGTTGATGTTATTTTGTGATGCCCCAACAACAAAAAAAAAAAATAGTTGGCCCTAAGTTTTGGTAGATTTCTTTTTGGGGTCCCATTAATGGAATTCTATCCTAAATGATATAAATTTTTCCTGAGTAATATGAATATTTTACTGTATTAAAGAAAATGTAAATTCATTGTGGCTTAAAAAAATTAACTTCTTTTTTGCGATCATATTTATTAAAATAATTACATTTGGATAATATTTCAAATGTAAACTTTCATAACATGCTATAAGGATTGTAACAGTTGGATTGAAAACTTTTTTTAAATACAATTTATTTATTATTAATCTTCTCATGCATGATTTTTTTAAGGTTCTTGAATATACAATGCTGTTTAATTCTTTAGTATTTCTAAGAAATTACAAATAAAAAGTTTTGCATCAATGATGACATTCCTGTAGTTGCCAACAGTACATGAAAAGTTGTATTTATGGTTTTAAGACCCTAGATATAAATATGAAATTACTATTCTGTGGAAGGTTGAAAATCAGTCTAATAATTTTTTTTTGATCTGCATATAAGATTTGGGCTCCTAAGTTGACCAAACGTAGGGATTTTGAGGAATGAACACATATCATCAGGAAATTAAAAAAAAAAAAAATTCATTTCTAACTTTGTATTCCTGTTGATTTCAGATTTCTTGGTCCCCTTTATCTATATGTACTTATATATACATGGGAATTATGACATAATTAAATTTAATATAAAATATTGTTTTTTTTAAATTAAATCCTTAATTTGTACAAAAAGGGTAATAGTAAATTTATTATCAAATTAAATAATGCATTTATAGTTAAAGTTTAAAAAATTATTCTAATTAAAAATTTATTATTAGGATTCTAAGGAATGAAAAGCAGTTCTGTCTGGTAGACAATCGCCTAATTCTTCTGATGTCTGTAAGCAGTTACCTATGGTAAAAGGAAACCCTGCATGAGAGGATTGATTTCTGTGCATGTGTGGAAAGTTAGGAACCCTGTATAGAGGATCCAAGATTTCACTTGGGTCACCAGTGGTAAAAAATGTTTCTTGATAAATTGTGCTATTTATTTTAGATTTGTTTGATGCTTCTAAGTGTAAAGGATTGTTTTTATGGTTGGGGGGGGGGGTCGAATTTTAAAACGGGCTAGATGATGGAGTAAGTGATGTGCTTTTTAAAGCTGTATAGTATATGTTTTTAATTGATATAATTTTATGGAAATATATATACATATATATTAATAGATTGCTATTCGATAAAATGTATTTCTTGAAGATTTACCTTTCCTCAATGGAACTTTGCTTCTGTTGGTTACTTCTATTTGCCATTTCTATTTCAAGTAGATTAAATAATAAGTACCACAATGTTTTTCCTGTCACAAAAGATAGTTTTAATTCTTGTATAATTTATTCAATAAATATTTGGAAAATTTGTTTTCTTATACCTAATAGAATTGAAATAAAAAAAAAAAGCATTTAGAATAATCATTCTGAAGTGAAGTTTCCAGAAAATCTGTCTACTCTTTAAAAATTCTCACATTTATAAGTCTGTTGCATGTTATTTCACATGAAAAATTTATAATTTGTGCATCTTAATATGCAAAATATTAGCAAGTATTTCTCATTGCTAAGAAATACCATCTCATATTAATGTTCTTGGGCCTCATTCATTGGATGCGGGCATTGATATGACTTTTTTTCTTTCCCATGGGGCAGCTCATTTGAACGAATTATTGTACCTAAAGCTGTTTTGATTGTTGCTTTTAATGGGAAAATAAATGTTTCGATTTCTACATTCAAGGACAATGTCTAATTTTGCATCTCTTGTAACTCCTTCAATATACATCCTTTGTGAATAAAAATTATTCTATATAGAAACAAAAACATGCAGACATCTGTTTTTTTCTTCTTACTACATAGTGTGCTAATGATTATATGTCATTATTGGGATTCTGCTTTAAACAATTGTCCAATATTGTAACTTGCTCTTATAGATCTGAATAATGCACGAGATACATCATCATGAACACAAATTTATTTTTCTTTTTATCAGCAAATATTAATTAGGGCTGGAGAGTTAGTTGAAATAGAAAGATTTATCAGAAGTCTATACAGCATAAGTTTCAAGTCCTCTTTAAACAAATTTGAAGAGTCATTCAGGTATTTAAAACATTGAATTGCCATCTTTGGGACACCAATAATTCTCCTGCCTAAATGTGAAGCAACGGGGGAAATTAATTGAGTTGTGTTCACAAACACAATTCTAAAGAAAAGAATCATTTCCAGCAGTGGAGAAATGTATACTTTTAAAAGGTCTTTCTAATTTAATGTGTGATGGATGGTCAGCAATATATTGTTAAAAATCTAGATTTTATAATATACAAAACAATAACTCTTCATTATACATATCATTTTTATTGCAAACAGATATCTCTGCTGTAAAATATTGCAAACATCATAAAATATGTATATTTTTAACATAGTAAAGCAAAACATCAAGGAGAGTAACCCTTTTATAAAGGATTTATATTCAAATGGATTACAGCTTAAAGAAACTATTCTGACTAGATTTTCTTCCAGTTTCATTTGTAAAATGGAATGATATCAAAGCTTTGACATGCCACACAATGCACAATATAAGTATCAGTCATTTCAGGGTCAAATAAAAGTTTGACCTTTTTGGACATAAACATGTAAAATTTTCTCTTAAAACAACCAGATATATATTGAAATAAGGATGACAAATTAACAAAAAATATTTATATGATATCTTACAAATACTTTAAAAAATATTACAATTTCAATATCCTTCTCATTAATATTCAGAATTTTATCTAAAAAATATGCAGATGGTTAATGGTCGAAAAGATATATTGTTTTTTAAATACGCTACATTATATTTTTTAACATTTTGAATTATTAAAATTTTACTGAACAAATTGTGCAATTTTATGAAAGAAAATTCATGTCCTAAGTTTGGTTGGAAACTTCTCTTTGATGAATTTCAAAATCTTTTATTTAACTCAAATTTAAATTTCTTTTATCGAGATAAAAATGATTCCATTTTTATGTGCTCATCTTTAGCATTACCAATAGAACTTATAAATATTTAAAGACCTACATAATAAAAATTTAGAGACCTTACATCTAAAAACGAGTATAATACGATGAAACAATGTATTAAATATTTAATCCTTTAAATAATCAAAGAGAAAGTAATTTTCATAAATGAATGCCAGTTTTAATGAATAAGCAAGACACAACACATTATATATATCTTCTAACAAAATACGCAGTATAATTCATTATATTTAGTTTTTTATGAAAAACTTTTTACAGGTTTTATTAAAATTATTCATTTGTAAGAAGAAAACAAAACAAAGTTTTTACTTTTGACTTTGAATTTGACTTTTTAATATTAAATTTATAGGAGATTCAAGAAATTAGAGAAAAACTTGAATCAGTCAAGTTCCCTATTTTTCCTTCTCTATTAAAACTTCTGTTTGATGATACAATTAGATTAATCTATTATTTCTAATTCATAAATATTCAAAGAACATATAAAAAATAAGACTTGAATACACTGCATATTTTTAAAACAAAATTCTCAAAACATTCATCAACTTGTCTCAACCCCTTATAATTAACAAGAGCATGACTAGAAATTTCCATAAAGCTAATAGTAAATATGAACATGTGATACCAAGAGCTTATTTACAAAAATTCATGCAACTACTTTTTCTAGCTTATTATAGAAATTAGAAAACAATTAATATATTTACTATTATATGAACATTGATAAAGATAAAACTTTTGAATAGAGAGCAAGCAAGACTGAAATGGACTGTTTTTCACAGTTATAACAGCATAATATATATTTCACAGGTTCAAATGGTGGTCACTAGAATTAATTTTGGCACAACCAGAAATAAAAAGCAAGCATATTTTTTCTTTGTTTAGCAGTTACAATCAGAATTCAAAAATTTCATACTAGGCTATATTTTTCCCAAAGGCAATTGAGTGGTTTCTTGATGTGTTTCTTCATAAGAGTGATGTTCAGTCAAAATTTCTGGAAAACATCTCATTTCATTTGAAGAGAAATGCTACTGTTGAATAACCCATTCTAAAAAATTTTCATAGCACCATTTGTGAGATTATTTTAGAAGTTCTACATCATTCTATAAATGACATAGATCTTCAAACAATATAAAGAAAAATGTCGATCATTTTCATAATTCTGATGTTGAAGAAAGTGACACTTGCATTTTTTTTTCATTTTGACAGCAGAAACATTTGCATTAAAAAGAATTGGACCTATATTACAAATCTTATCAAAACTTTGCATGAGAAATAACCAAATGATAAAACATATAGTACTTTACCAGTTTTATATGCTAATTTTTTGTATTAAAAAATTCTTTTATTTCTTTGTAGTATGTTATTCATTAAAAAGTGTTTTGGATTATGATGATGCTGGTCACATGATAGCATTTCAAACTCTTTTGTTTGGAGCTTTCATATAATGAGAAAAAAAGTAAAATACAAAAACTACAATACCAAATCAATCATTTTTACAGCTGACAATTTTCAATTGCATGTAGCAATAGTTTTTGAGCACTAGAATGACTTTATAAGTGAAAAATGTAAAAATACATCTTAATTTTCAAATAAACTTCAATATCATTAGAATGAGTGTAAGAATGAAATGGCTAATAAAAAAAAGGGGGTGGAAGAAAACCTTTTTATACAAAAAATAAAAATAAGTTTAAAGGGGCACATTATATATATAATAAGTATGAAAATTTAACTTTTATATTTTTGATCTTCCAGAAATTAACAAACCAATATAAACAGAAGTTAAGATAACAACTTACAAATGGTGATATATCTCATTAATCATCAATAAACAATTTTCAAATTCTGAATAATTTTTGTTGAAAATTCACACAGACACAAAAAACAACTTTCCAACAACTAATCAGTTGCAATAGCAAGAAAATTTTGTTTACATATTAGCAAATGACTTTTTTTTCTTTCTTTTTAAACTAGATATGGAATTGTTACCGACAGATATGGCTTGACACTTGATTTTTAATTATCCGGTCCTAGATTAAAAAAAAAACCATAAAGCTGATAATGAATTTAGGACATGATAAATGATTTTTAGATTTATAAAGTTTTTCAGAATTATAAAAATAATGCATTTTTTTAATTCGCCGTAAAATAAATAGATTTTTCTCTTTAAATAAAAAAAAAAAAAGGTAGAAAGGAAATAAAATATATATTTTGTGAATGAAAAATAAAATCCTCAGAGATAAAAAGTCATTAAAAAAAAATTGCAAAAAGTAAATGACGAAACACAAAATGAGATAAAGTGGGAGGGGGGAGGGGAGAATTCAACAAGATTTTTTTTTTGTTTGTTACAAATAAGTTCCTCTTAGAGATTGTTAATTACTTTAATATTGTAATAATAAATTATAATTTTTAAAATGTATTTGCTCTGTTTTTTTAAATATATATGATAGTTCGCTTAAATATATTTTAGCAACATAATTTTTTATTATACAGAAAAAACAAAAAATAACACATATTTGGAAAACAATGCAAGCAAGAAGTGGTTAATAACGGCATGTTATTAAATTTTCCTGTATGACTAGAGTGGAATTTGATAATTCATAGTTGTCAGAATGATAATAAATATTTTCATTAAGTAAAATTGGGCCTGAAAATAACAACAGAAAGGGAAAATGATAGCAAAGGATTTATTTTTCATAAATAATACATAATTAATAATAAAAATGTTTTAATAAATGATTTTAAAAATTTGTTAATATTTCATAAATAGGGAAATAAAAATGTACATAAAATATGTGACAAATTAAAAAATTAATTTCAACAAAAATATTAAATCATAATTTATTAAAAATGTAATTTTAATTACTAAATAAAAGTACTTTGAATGCAACAATTGTACAGTTAAATTTTAAAATAAAAAGTATGGTTCATATCCAACATGCTCTATGCTATTTTTTTTTTAATATAGAAACATTTCATTGCTGACTTTTTATTATTTTTATTGGATGTTTTATACAGAAATGAATTTTCTTGAATGAAATTAAGGGCCGGAGAAAAGCATTCATTTATGATCAGACTTATTTAAATAAAAAGAAAGAAAGGAAAAAACAGGAATGAAAAAAATTAATGTGAATTATAGGTGATATTTTAACAATATGTTAATAACAAAATCAAAGGATGAGGTATAAATTCAAAAGTACTGAGGAAACCCAATTAAAAAACTAGAATTAAACAAATTCCACTGCATAAAAAAAAATTGTATGTAATTTTTCATTTCAATGCTGGAAATTCCTTCAGCTTTCCAAAGAAATTTTGATGCACAATCACTCATTTTAAGCTCAATTGGATTTTCTAAAAACTAACTTTGCCTCGAGATTTGAAGAAGCCAAGCTCATTGGCATTGTGGAGGGCTGCAGCAAGTCCAGCATAACTCTCAATAATAATTGGTTGATATAAGACTTTGCAAGATCCACTTGTAGGCGTAGTGACTGAATTTTCAGTCATGTTGTCTCCACAAACTGTAGCCATTAATTTCTTGGAGAAATCCTCTATGTTGTAATTATTCTTTTCATTTGTATCCATTTTGAAGAGAGGATGAGAAGTGTAAGTCACCCATGGTATGTCACGACTCCATGGATTCCAGCGTTTCAGAACTGGAATTTGTTCTGAACTATGCCACGAACACTGGACACCCAACTGATTTCTGGCTCTGAAATGGGAAATAAGTTTGATTAAAATAAATAAACCAGAATTATTAGTATTCCAAAGAACAGAATTTTTTTAATCCTAATGGTCATTTACGCATATTTTCATGCTTAATTAATAATTCCTTACTGTAAATATTAGAGGAAGATAATTTTTCTGAAATTCTCAGTCAGACAATGACATCTATGGAATAAAGTTCATCTATTAACTGATAATTATGACCTGGAAATATTAAAATGGTGTATTACTATCGAGAATACATAGGTGTACATAACTGTAATCTTTTGCCTATTAGGAATCGAGTGAAAAAAATTGATAACTAATTATATTTTTACAAATATAAATTCTTCAACAGTAATTTATTACTAATTTATAATTTTGTATTTATTTGTCTCACATTTGCCGCACATAATGTTTTGACAACTAAATGATTGCGGATTTTCAATAAGAGTCATTCAAAATTTTTGCTTAAAAATATAACTTTATTCAATTGGGAACTGTCCGTTTCTGTCGAAGACTTTTTGTCATCATTCAGGCAACGTCATATTCCATGTTCATAAAATTTCCGATTTTTGTCAGCACAAAACTGAATTAAATAAGATTTTACATAATCAGCATCATTCAAAATTTCACATTTTAGTTCTGTATGGAACAAAATAAATGGTAATCTGGAGTAAGGTCAAGACTATATGATGGATGCGGCAACAGATTCCAACTTAGTTCCAATAATTTTTGGCGAGTGACCAAAGATGTGTGGGGCTTTGCATTATGCTGGAAAACAATACCCTTACAATTTGCTAATTCTGGTCACTTTTCTTAAACTGCATCGCTCAGTTGTGCGAATTATTGAACATACATCTTTGAATTAATCGTTTGGTTTCTTGGTAAAAGTCCAAAATGCTGTATTTTATCATACCACCAAACTGACAACATAACCTTTTTATGGTGGATCTCAGCTCTTGGTATAGTCTAGGCTGGTTATTCTTGTATCCCCCCCCCGATCTTTTCCGATTAACGTTATTATAAACTATCCACTTTTGTCGCTAGTAATTAGCCATTTAAGAAATGGATCAATTTCGTTGCGTTTCAGAAGCGAATCACAAATGCTAATACGTTGTGTCAAATGAATTTCCATACGTTGACGAGGGATCCATAAATCGAGTTTCTTGACATAGCCCATCATTTTTTTGAATGTCTCCACAATCAAATGTGCTGTGCTATGACGATAGGAATCGCCAATGGCTTTGACGCAGGTCCACTCGATGGCCAGGTTGTTGGACGTTTTTCACCAGAACGAAATGTTGACATTGTCTTTCTTTCAAGACTTTATTCCCACATACGGCACATAATTTATTGTGTGCTTGCGATGCATTCTTGCCTTTTTGGAAATAATACAACAAAATATGCCTGAAATGCGCATCTTGTTCTCAAATTTTTAAATAGGTGTAAACACGAAACTAAATAACTAATCGATACATTTTTTAAAACTAAATTAAAGGGTAAGTCCAAATAACAAGAAAATAATATAGGTTAGGTTCCTTTGAACACGTTGACAAAACAAAAGAATGTGCTAAGATGCGCTACATCTATTGACAAAATTGGCGGTCACTTAGTTTCCAACCCAATATTAAAACACTGCTTGGAGTTATTAACATATAACAAGCCAACAGTAAATCATTGAGTTTCTAGTTCACACTGGCTTTTTTAAAAGGTTTATAATGTGAATTTTATAAGAGAAAGTGAACTGTGTATAATAGTCCCTTGATTTAATACTTGAAGCAATACGTTTAATTATCTTAACATAAACTCCAACTAAAATTAAAATTCCACAATTACAAATTAAGATATTGTGTAAGTAAATAACTTACATGAAGTAAAATGCAATGCAGATTTTGATGAATACTAAAACACATTTAATTAAACATATGTTTAATTAAATGTTTTTTATATGCATGTGCTGTATTTATGATGAAAAAAAAATTATTTTTGGCTTGCAGTAGATTCAACAATTTGCATACATATCTGTTCCATTTCAGGAGCATTCTTGTTCTAATTTTCTACAACGTTTAATCAAATTTTCAAAATCTAGTTCTTAAATTCTGAAAATTTGGAAACAACAACAACAACAATAATAATAATCATAAAAAACTGTCTGAAGTTTAAAAACCATGTTTTAAATTCCTAGTTAGGAAAAGAAAGGCTAAGCAAAAATGTCCATCGACATATTAAAAAAAATTGCATTAAAACTAGCACATAATGCTGTCAAATTTAGCTAGAGAAATAAGATTTATTCTACAAACTCAAATTGGGGGGAAAGAATCTGTAAATAGAAAGCTTATTATATGTCAACTGTGTATAATAAAATCTCAAAAGTTCTAAAATATGAGACAAAATTCGCCAAACATTTGAAAAATTGTAATAGTTTCATAAGAAGGTATTTAATATAAATTATTGCAAATTCAAATTGATGGATATAATTAAATAGTAAAATAAATATAATGTTCTCAAAGAAAAAATGAATTGACACAAACCGGGTTCAAATTAAGATTTGAAAAACTGATTAAAAATCAAAGAAAATTTGTATAGTTATAAAACTGACATTACTGAAATGATTTTTTTTAAACATTTGAAAGTGGTATAAAAACATTTGTTTCTACATTCCAAAGTTATAGCAGAAAAACAGAAAATCTTTTCACCTCCATTTTAATCCTTTAGAAAGAAAATTAATTTTTTTAATAGCACATTTAATTCTTCCTAGTTCCAGGAACATGTGTACTGCATTCCATTTGAATACTGGGGGAAAGTGGAAATGTATAAAATTAAAAGAAACAAACAAACAGACATTTAATTTTATATATAAAGATTACTGCATTCAAAAATACATGATTTTATATGATCAGTGTTAATCCTTTTTAAAATAAAATTGTTCAACATGTTGTCATATATATTTTATGTATTATCTTTTTTAAATACATTAGTGAATGAAATATAATGAATTGGTTTCATTAAAAGTTATAAACATACATATTCATTAAATCTTGTTTGCATATTCAGCATTTTATATTCAAATTCAAGTTTCAAAAGCAATTTTAATTCGAGTATTTTTAAATTAAAGTAATCAATAAATGGAGAAAATAGTCAAAGTTTTAAATTTTTTCAATTTATATTATTTTTATTTATTCTTAAAATTAACATTTCTTAAATTAAAAAGCTTTAAAATACTACACATCATGCAATTAATAACATACTTATGTATTATATATAAGATTTATTTTTATGTATTCAATTTTCCACCTGCTGATTAAAACTAATTTTGGATACACTTTCACTCTATAAATACAAATTAGAGTTCGTATCGTTTTCCTTCACAAAAATTAAAAATTTTTTTTAAATTTTTTTTATTTTTTAGGCAATTTGGAATATAATATTTTCATGCAGTTTTAACAATTAATTTAACTAATTTGTTATAAAAATAGTTGAACTCAAAATTCCCATGTAGACTACAATAATATTTTTAATTTGCCTTTATAAATAATTAAATAAAACAAAAACAAATAAAATTATAAAGATGCAAAGTAATAGGCGATATGCAATTTGACATTTTGAAAATTTATTGAATTTGAATAATGTTTCCAAAGAAAACTTTTTCTTCAAAAGACAGAAAACTCTTGAATATATAAAAAATATCATAACAAGGGGAAATAAAATTCCTTATTTTTTCCCCAGCATTTTCACTTATGCTCAGAGGTGAAAACTGTTTGATAGATAGACATCTCTTATATGTTATGTCAATTCGGCTTTCTCATCTAATTTTTCCAAATCTTCAACTGCACTTTGTAAGCATCTTATTTTTTAGCTCATTTAAGTTAATCATCATAAAAGTCTTTTCTTTAATATGCAGAATTTCTTTTTCTTTCGATATCTTTTGATCTTCAAGATAAGCAAAATATTTTTGTTTACTACAGACAATCTTAGTTTTTCCCATGATTTCAAGGCAATTTGATTTTCATAATATTTTAAATAATCAATAATATTCTGTTGGGCTATAAAAGAGGGCTATATTCTTTTAGGTTTACAATTTTGACTTTTTTTATAACAACAACTTTCTATATTGGCAATCCACAAAAAAATATTGTGCTTGTATTATTTTCCACAATTTGCTAAAGGTTTTAACTTTTCTTAAACACACATACAAAAAAAAAAAAAAAAAAAAAAAAGTCAATACTAACTCTTTTTGATATATCCTACTTCAGAAACTTTCAAGATTTTAGTATTACTGCTTTGTTTAGAAAATAATTGAACACAATATATAATCATATTCATTTACATTCATACACAATATTTTCACTAAATGAGGCAATACATTTTTCAATGTCTTCCAAAAGTCAACACTGTTTGAAGCCAGTTTTCTTTGATCAACACAACATAAGTATCTAACTATTCTGAAACTAATACGCAATTATCTTAGATAGAGTGGTAAGAATTAACTTGTCTTCACAATTAAATTTTGATAATTTATAAATGCTATTCATGATTTCCAAAGACTCTTTTTCATAATTACATGTATAAGTCACAACTAGGATCAGGGTTTTATTTTTCTTCAACAAGAATAGCATAAAATGTAATATTGATAAATGGTAGTATCATTTTGGCCAAAGTAAGAAAGAAATTTATTTTAAATATTATTTTATTTAAAATAAATAAAACTATAATTATTACTACATTAATTTATTCTTCTAATAGTTAGTAATACTATGACACATAATTTACAACCAGGTTTTGGAAACTTCCTTTTTTCAACACTCTAGACATAATTTTTTTATGTCATCCCAAAATTCTAGCATTCTTTCAGCTACAGCCATGTTTTCTAACCATCTATAAAAGCAAAATTTACATAGCATTTTTTTGGAAAAATTTTAATATAGTCTTTTTTTTTAAGCACTAGGGAATTTTTAAATAACCAATAAGAATCTGTAAATAGACTGCCCAAATTCCTCTCAACTGCTCTATTTCCTTTAAACATATTATTTAAAACACACAAGCCAGAGCTGTCTAAATTTACAAACTTAGTATGGAATTCATCTCTGACTTGTTTTTGAATCATGTGAAAGAATTTCCAATTAACTGCTGGTCCATCCATTTTTAGATCTATCACCTTTTTTTTATATCTGATTTCCTTGCAGCATCATTAAATACCTTTAAGGTGTCTTCTGCTTTAGAATGACCCACAAAAACAGATTAAATACCTTGTTTTAACTTTTTGTGCATTTGAATTCTAAAATCTCACTTAGTATGTTCATCTGTTTCCTTCGTAGAGATTGTTTAATGATTAATTAATAGACAAAATATAATTTTCAACATTGTGTAAGGGATTATACAACAGTGAAATAAAACAAAGAGCAATTTTGAAACTTTATGTATAATATGAAGTAATATGTTTTAACATACATTTTATTGCAACATCTAGAACGTTTCTTGAAAACTGGATATAACTTCAGGGTGATAGCACTATTTTGTAAGTCAGTGGTTTAGAGCACTTAGTCTCAGTTTCTGATACTGATGTTGAATGTGCATTTGATTTAGGAATTTTTGATTTTCTATACTTAAATCGGTTTTCGCTTTTATAAATTTTCATGCTAAGACTTCAAGTGAGGGGAAAATTAAGGTCTCAGAAGAGAAACATAGCTTTTTTAGGGCCATGGGAAAAAATCATGGCCTTTTAGGGGTGCTCTAAAATGATTTTGATATTTAGGGTCCTTTCAAGGTCTTATAAATAATGACGACTCAGAATAATTTGAGAAAATTACATTGCTTGATAAAGCATGAGGCAAAAGACTAAATCAATTTAATTATTCATTTACCAAAGATATTCCCTCTTATTATGTTCCAGCTTGACATTTGAGGAGAGAAAAAAATGATTACTAGAAAATCTGGGGTCTGACATGTGTAAGGATTTTTTTTTTTTCTGAGATGGATAACTTGAGTCTGCTGGTATAAAAGGAAAGTCCCCAGAAATTTCTCAGGTCTGATACTGGGGTGGGGTGGGGGGAGTTATGATATAACAAAATCTCATTTCACATTTCCACCCACCTGGTTCTGAAAAAAAAAAAAAAAAAAAAAAAAAAAATGGGGAAAACTTTCCACATTTTGAAAAATTCTGGGATAAATAAATGACACTCACTAGATAAAAAGGGCGTAATATCCCAAATGATACTATTCTCTCATGTCTAAATGAATTGTTGACAACATACAGATTTACATTCACTAACAATGTTAAAATTTTTTATTGTATTTCAAAATTTAATATGATAACAAACTTCCAATTTACTAATGGATCATCTATGGATAGATAAAACCTTTTTAAAATCCAATTTTGTAGAATAACAAAATTCTTGCAATATATTTTTGACTGTAGAATAGCTCATGAAAGTGAAACCACAGATCTGGTTTTTAATTTCTTTGCCTTTTTCATTTCAAGCTTATTTTCAAAGATCTAAAAAAAAAAAAAAAGAAAAAAAAAAAGTACTTTTTTGGAGTTGTAAGTACAGAATATAAAACATTTAATTTTCAAGAGCTGTGAAAATCCTGTAACACTAAGAAACTTTTGCCTTTTACAAAAAGACATAAATTCCCCATACCCTTCATTTCCATTGAAAACTGAAAAAGAAACTGCATCAGATTGTTAATGGATTTCATTATTTTCAACAAAATTAAATAATTTAGTAATTATATTTATATACTGAATAAATTACTGAGTTGTGCAACTCCCCTGTGCTTAAGCATAAGATATACCTATCTATATTACCAATTGGAGATAAATGTAAATTGCTGCTTTAAGATCAAGAGAAAATAATGCTGCTTGGATTATTTTTTATAGTTTATTTATCTACATTTTATAATGAATCAAATATTTCTTACCAAAGAAACAATTTCAAAAAACTTCAATGTTAAATAAAATTGAAAGAGGGAAGAATACAGCATGTTTGAAATAAATATTCTATTCTGCTAATCCAAGTAAAATGTATTTAGATGTATTCAATCTATTAATCATTAGAACTATATTTTCATATATATTAGTATTTTTAAATGATGAGTAATGAATTATTTGTATAATAATTTCTACAAACAGTATTTTCATTTCAGTTTTAAATACCTAATGTTGAAATTCTTAAATTATCTCATATTCTTTGAACATATTTAAATATTCATAAAGAAAAACATAAAATGCAAGCACTAGTATCTTCCATTATTAATTTTTTAATGTAAAACCATAAGCTTAAAGTATAAGATGTTTATAGATTTGAGTTTCACTAACAAATGACAGGAAAAGAAAACACTAAGAGAAACAGAAAATGACAGAAAGATAGAAAACATACACAGCAGATCTTGGCTTGTTATCAACAACAGAGAGCTGCATCGTGTTAGAAGGTTGGCGGAAACTGCGACCCTGCCTTAATTTTGGTATAATTCTTTGTTTAACAAAATCCATGGCTCCATTGATCTTTCTGTTAGCAAGAAGCAATAAAAGCAAACAGACAATTACACAAATACACACACATAAATTAAACCTGCAAACATTTTGAAAGGTGCTTATGAAACAGGACAACAAACAAAATAGAGATTAAAAATAATTAGAACAATTAAATGATTATATCTTAAAACTTGTGCAGAATGATGATATCATTAGCACATTGCAGTTAAAAAACATACTGTTATTATTTTGTAATCTGTTACTAGTGTGCGAGTCAAAATATGAATTTAGTAGATTTCCACTGGGAAGCCTGTTAAAACTGTCAGTCCACAGAGAAATATGCCTGCATGAAAAGTGTTAAATCTTCATGCAAATACAGAATCAGTCAAATTGATTACCAGATATTCAAGGATTGTTACTACATTTATTTTTAAGATATATATTCCAAGAGGCAACAGGTTTATAATGTAAATATCACAGATGTTCATTATTACATGACACAAAGCAATTCTATAATGGAGTTTTTCTGGATGGCTATCATTTCTGCTGTTAAATTTTCCCCAGTTTATATATATATATATATATATATATATATATATATATATATATATATATATATATATATATATATATATATATATATATATATATATATCCCTTGCATTTTTAAAGATGTATTTAAAATCTTCAGAATGATTTCATATTATTTTTTTTCTTTATTTATTGCATTGTCTTAATATAGTATATGAAAAATAGTTTTACTATTTTGAACTAGGATCTATGTAGAATAAACAATATTTAATGCTCAAAAACAAAACTTTTTCAATCATGAGGTTTCAAATAAGCTTCATTTTCAATTTTTTTTTTTTTTTTTTTTTTTTTTTTGCAAATATACCAACCAATATACACAAGACTAAAACATAAATTTAGAAGCATTTTGTTCAATATAATGAAAATTTGAAGAGACAGAGAATGAAAAATGTTGAAAAAAAAATAGTAGCAATAATATGCGTTTGATACTTTGAAGATTCTGTAGTATAGCAAAAGTTCCATATTCATAATATTCTCAAATATTCAGAGAAACAAAATCAAAAAAGCAAGCAATAGTGCTGGCTACTTCATATACAAGGGAAAAAAAAAATCCTAGTAGTGGAAAAATAAATAAATTGTAAAGCATTACTTATTTATTTACAATGAATTAATTCTGGATAATAATACTGGGCCAATATTTCACATCTAGTTTATACTTTCATTTTCATAATATATGGTGACATTAAAAAATTAAGGGGGAAAAAGCATTTTTTGTTTTGTTTTTTTGAATAAAAAAGGATGATTAAAGCTGAAAATTATAATAGCAATGGGAATTGAACCTCTGTTATATGTTGCTTTTATCATAGACGTGAAAAGCAAAATTATTTTCATAAATTATGTCAATTAAGTTGGAAGTTTTGAAGAGAGAGAAAGGAAAAAGCAAATGGGAAATTTCAAGGAATATACATATGTATGCAATAAATTAGACATGGCAATTAATTGTTATTCTACACTGCAATTCAAAATGTTAATATAAGGAATTTCATAATTTCTAAACCATTTTGGTCAGGATCTCAAATGCTAAAATGAACCTGAAATGCAACACAATCTAAAAATGATAAATTATAATGCCATCAGAGTATTATAGAAATATCATAAATGACAGAGAAGGAATAGCTATTTTTTGTCAATAATTATATAAATGCATTTAATATAGAATACAAAAGACAAATAATAAACAAGATAGTTGATTCAAAGCAGGAAACATAATTTGAGGAGGAATCCTGCAATAAATGAGATGCATGACATTATTGTTTAAAACCTTAGGAGTTTTTCATATATGGTGTTCATGATCCTACATAGCCAATATTTTGGACACCTTGAAAATTTAAATGTAAATATTTCACTGCTTGAAGAATGCATTGAAATGCAGATGGCCCCCAATTATAAGTGTCCGTAAATAACTGATTTTCATTAGTTATTAATATGATTTCATATAACTTGTGAGAAAAAGATCAGACAATTGCTGAAACAATAAGAATTATTTTTTAAAAAAATGCCAATTTTAGATTAAATTAACTTTTTCAAAAATCCTAAAAATTTCTAATCTTTCCGGTTTTCCAGTAGGTTGGCCACTATGATCTTTCTAAAGTATAACTTTGGAAATAATAGTCTTTTTCAAATTGGTGAGGGTTGTTGAATATAGCTGAACACATTCACTATCTATACTTATAATAAAGCTCACTGTGTGTGTGTGTGTTGGCGCTCTACAGGCCAGGTCATTTGACATAAAGCTACCAAATTTGGTACATGTATACCTTAGAGGTTGGGAATGTGCATCTGGGGTCCCTTTTTTTGAAATTTTAATTAGAATTTTAATTATTAATTAAAAACTAACTTTCCCGCCAAAAAAATCTTCCATTTTCCCCACCGCCAACTTTTTCGCCAAAAAAATCTTTCATTTTCCCCATGAGTAAGGCAATTTGTTTTTTTTTTCTCCCAACAGTAATAAGGCTAGGGTTAACATTTTACGGCGGATTATTTCAAACGATTCTGTTTATTTTCTTAATGTTTTATGCATTTAAAATTAAACATTGTTAATTAATCCATGTTTCATATTCATTCTGAAGTACTTTTGAATTAAAATAACAGAGAATAAAGGAAATTAAAAATGTATAATCTGCATAGCGTTACCCCAACTGGCGTAGAAAAATTCACGCATTTGCGTTACCGGAGCTGGCGAAGAAAATTCACGCATGCGCATTCTGATTGTTGGCATGGCAACCATTATCAACGGACGATTTAAATTACTTTTTGGTTAGTTGTATGCATTTGTAAGTAAATTGTATTTATGTTAGTTATATATTTTTTTATATATGCTTATAGTTTTAAGTACATCGTTTTTTAAGTAGTTTTTTTAAACCTGTTTTCGACCGATTATTTTAAACGATTCATTTTATTTTCTTAGTGTTTGATGCATTTAAAATGAAACATTGTTAATGAATCGATCCGTTCATGATGAATCTGAGAAAATTTTGTTGACAAATTCTTGAGATATTACATAAATTAAGAAAGGTATTCTTTAGTGCCCATAAAGTTTAAACTCTCAATGACTCTATTATCAGTAATCATATTATTAAAAAAATGCTTTGTTTCAGTAAAAAATATTATTATATTAATTGCAGATTAATCATTTACACTTTAATTTAAAGCATAAATTCTACGAGGGGTAACAGAAAATTAGAGAGATACATATCACGTTATGACTGAAGGCCTTTATAATATTATGAGTGAATTATATGACTATCAAAATTTGAAGTTTTAAAATATTTTGATGAAGAATCTATTAAAGTTGGAATTGCATAAAATATTTAATTATTAAAATTTTAACGAACATTAAGATTGGAGAACCGGCTGGTCGCCAAAGGCGGCTAGTCATCAATAAAACCCGTACAAAAAATTCTTTCAGAGTACAATTAGAATATCATAGTAGTCAAGATAAAATTTTACTATTTTTAGTAGATGATGATCAATTTATTGGTGTGAATACATAGAATTAAGGCAGAATCTCTATGACTAACAATCATAATTGGCCATATTACAATAGTGATATGCAATAGAATATTTGGCAAAAATTGCACTACAGATTTGATGCATAACATATAATCAAAAGTTAACATATAGAGCATCTGAAATACTTGCTTCAAAAATATTATCTTTTGAAGTACACATTTTTTAAAAATATAAAAAATCTTATATAGCAAAGCTTTGAAATCAGGGTATTTATTTTGATCTGTGCATATTTCAATAAAAGAATAAAGAAATAATTTATATAATTTATTTATAATATTATTATTTTAAAAGAAATCCAAAACTTTTCATAATTCTTTCTCTATCTTGTGATGGAATTTAAATGTGTCAACATTAAATATCTACCTGTGGGTATGGTATAAAAGTAAGAGATTTGGTGTCAATATAGGCATTATTCTTTTCAGAATCTGAAGAATGATACCAAAAAAGCCCTCATTTAGTTTCAAAGCAAAACAAAAACTTAACTAACCTCATTTTGACAAAATGCCAAAGCATACATTCTCAATTTTACACTGTTTTAACAAACAACTCAGCCAATTGCTCAAAATGAGTGCAATTTTTTACACAAAAAGCCAGACATATATGTAACCAGGATATCTTGAAATTGTATTAAATCCTTAAATTACTTTCAGATGTCATTCATTTGAATACATTTGATAAGTAATAAATCATTTGTCAAACATCTACCATCACTGTTTCTCTTTTTGTTATAACTTCAAAATTTAGTGATCTTTCATACTTGCTAGTAATTTTAAAACAACTTTTCTTTACATATAGAAATGTCAACAAATATTTTTACTTTTGTCCTTATTTGAATCGATTATTTTACCTTATATAGGAATCCTAGCTATTATGTTAGAATTTTATTTGATATCCCAATTCAAGTAACAACTTTTATGCAAATAAGTCTGTATAGTCTGTCAAAGATTATCTGCTCTTTATTCCTAAACTAATTACTGGATAATAAAACTGTAAATATCTATTGTTATAGAAATGTGTTCTTTATAAGTGTGTGAAATGCTTTTTCACATAAGGGGTCACCCTCACATTTAGATTTATTCAAATTCAATTTTTTTCAAATAACAACACTTGATTTCAAATATGCGCAGGCTGTACAGACAGAAACTGACAAAAATCTCCAAATACTATTACTTTACCTCTGAAATGGACATTTTGATTTGTAATGGATCACAAAAGTTTATTGAAGACCGAGTCAAGTAGTGGAGATACTTTCAATCCAAAAGTTTTATGAGTAATATGACCATTAGGCAGCAATATGGATGCAATTCCGGTAAAAGCCATACATTTCACTTTGCACTGTTTACCAATAAGCATATAATATAAAGTTTTATAAATGAAGGTCTTTCCAATACCCCCTGGACCATCAATGAAAAAGCATTTTGTTTCATCATTTGTATTATTTACAACTTGAAGAATGGCATTAACAATTTCTGTCTGTTTTCCTCTTAGCAGTTAACATATTTGCTCCCCTAAAACTGATGAGTCATCCATATTCTGGGTATTTTGATTAACTTCAACATCATAAGCCTCAATGTCATTAAAGGTGCGACACAACATCCTTCAATGTAGGTGTTCACCTCATTATAAATCAACATTCTATGTTCTTCTAAAACTTTGATCAATGTACAGTCATATTCCTTATAAATATATTTATAAAGATATTTCACAGCCAAAATACTCCTTACACATTCAACATTAATATGACAATTAAATTTTTTCAATAAATATGCATTGTAGAGGCAGCATGATGATTGTCTCATGTTATACAACAACTGTTTATGTCTTAGGGATAAATTATAGGTTCGTGTAAAAATTGAGAATTTTAGGAGTCTAAATGTGGGTTGTAGCATTGTCGGTAATTTGGTTTTCTATCATCTGCCAATGATGTTGCTTCTTGGAAGAATTTAGGAAAGTTGAAGCAATACTTGTTCTTCCATTTTTTTAAAAATTATATACGTTGTGTTGGAGTTTAATTCTCCACATGGATTGTGAATCATCTATTTGAGTACAAATTCTCTTAACTCTAAGTCATGATTTCCGGATATTTCATCTGAAACCAAATCAATGTGTTCTTCTGGTTGATGAATCTTGTCATCAGACGTCATAATGATAGCAAATGCATATGTGGTAATCCTCTTTTCTGAAATTTTATAGTACATGCATACTGTAATATAGTATATAGAAATTCTACATACCATTGTAAATAGAAACTCTATATACCATGGTATATATAAATTCTACAGTATATACTATAGTATACCATTCCAAAGATCTGTTTTTTTTCTATCCAAATCTTCTACAATTTGGGAAAATTTCAATTTAGCAACTCGAGCCACAAGTCAGGGTGATACTATGGTAGCTGCTCCAAAATTGTCCTGTCCTCTAATTTTACTTGCAATGTCTGTTTTATTTCTGCCTAATCTGAATTCGATGTCATAACAATAAAAAAAAAAAAAAAAAAAAAAAGGTAATCTAAGCCAAAATTCTCTGTGTAATATCTTATTGAGCCAGGAAATGAGGAAGGTGAAATAATCTTTTCACCAATTCCAGCCTTATTTATTAAAGAAACTGGTTACTCCTATATATTGTTCTTCGAGAATCTTGTTTTGATTATATTTTATAAATTGAATATGGTCACGCTTTAAACAAATGTATGTGTGCACTAAATATTGTTGAAATAACATGCCACAAAAACGAAGCGCATTAAATGCATGTCATAAATCAAGCCCTTCTTTTGATGGTACTTTCCCTAATAATTAAATAAACTTGAGTTGAAATGAAAGTCTGTATTGTGCCAGTTAAGCCAAGTTGAATGACTGTATGGCTCGGCTTGCTTACCAATACTCTTCAAATGGACAATATTGTTAATATGTGGGTGAATAACCATTTCATTATCTGGAAAGCTTTGAACAGCATTAAGTGTTGTAAACACTGTACAAACCTCATTACAGGCAAGTCTATTAAACCTTCCATGATCAGTCAGCTCTGTAAATCTGAATAATAAAACTTTAACATATGGTGGGGGTATTCCTTGGGCAGAAATTACTCAATCCATTTACTCCTCTATTTCTCACATCATTGTATATCCCTGTATGTAACCATTGTGTGCTTGAGTAATATACTCCAATACCTTCATTACTAAGGTACTAACTCCGAAATTAAGTGGATGATTGACTCTTTCATTGAAAGCATCATGATCTAAAAAGTATACTTGGCTGTACAGTCAGCACTCAAAAATACCTTCAACGTTCAGTGTTGGATGAGCCATCATATTCATTTTATAATACACTTGTAGCAATTAATCTACAATTTACTGCATTAACTTTTTGCCAACTGATGCATTAGATTCTAATTATTGTAAAAGCACTTAATAAAAAAAATAATTTTTTAATAAAAATATTCAATATTTTTTCCAAAGTATTATTAGTTAATTTAATTTCAATACATTATATGTTACAAGTTCAAAACAATGTATTAAAAGAAAATGAGTATTCTATTTTGATTTGATTTTAAAATCACAAATGAAATGAAAATTTTATTGAAAGGGGATGAGGTTTTGTATGAAGAAATACATTATATTTTATTTAATTTCATTTTTGAGAAATTTTTAGTGGTTTCAAAATGACACAATATGAATTTTTAAAATAAATTATTTTCTATAGAAATTATTTTCTATTTCAAAGAATGTCGAGTATAATCCAAATGAAATGAAAATTTTATTGAAGGGGGATGAGGTTTTGTATGAAGAAATACATTATATTTTATTTAATTTTATTTTTGAGAAATTTTTAGTGGTTTCAAAATGACACAATATGAATTTTTAAAATAAATTATTTTCTATGAAGCACAAAAATTCAAAATAAGAAAATATTTAGAACAAAATTTCAAAAAAAAAAAAAAAAAAGAATGGTATAGGACAATTATACTTACGGCATTAAAGATTTGTCTGGATACTTTAATTCCCCAATTATAATCTGAGTAAACTGTTTCAAAGAATGTCGAGTATAATCCAAAAGTTTTAAAGTTATAAAGTCATACTTTAATGATATCAAACTGTTCTCTGTCAGAAAAATTAATCTCTCCTTTTCAGCACCCCAGTGATCAATTCTATAAGTAAAAAACAATAAATAAATAAATAAAAATAAACAAGATATACTAAGCACTGACTGATAGCAAATATAAATTACCTACATTCTTTAAAACTAGTCTGAAGATGAAAAAACATTCAAAGAAAAAAATTATAATATTCTAAGAATAAGAAAGAAAATATTATAAGAAAAATTATAATTCTTCAATTAAAAAAAAATCTTTTGCTAGGAAATCTTTTATTTCTCTATCAACATACAACAATTAAAAATGTTTTTTTTTTTGTGTGTGTGTGTGTCTGAAGTTGCACAGTTTTCTATACCTTCCATTTTAGAATATAATCCAAATACGAAATTCAAAAATAAAAACAATTTAATTATGCAGGGGCAGATTTAGGTATTTTTGTGGCTTTCGGCAGAGCACTTAATAAAACATAATTTCACATACTTTTAATAGATTAATGATTTACTTCAGGTTAATTTTTTTTTACTTTATTAACTTGGTGAAAATACATTTACTGTTAAATTGTTATTAAAAGATTAATAACAATAACCAAATTGGGTAAAATCAGATATTCTATTCATCTTCGAGATCAACTTGTTTACCTGGAATGCTGATCGCTCTGGCTGTAAAACTCTTAACATGAAGTTATTTATTAAGATTTCATCTTGTTATTTAATAAGACAGAAAAATATAAATGAAAAGGAATCAATTATAAATCATTCATAGGAAAATTTAAATGTGTATATGCTACGATTAAAAATATAGTCACCTAATAAAATTCCTTATTATTTCTTACCTTTTATTTTTTTATTTAGTTTATGGTAACCTAACTCTATTCTTTAGTAAACATTTGGTGAGTTTTCTATAATTTAGCAAGATTTATCAGATTGGCAAAAATTCTCTACTGTGTTCTTTAGTTTTACTTACAGCAAAACTTTCTCCTGGCATTTCAAAAATTTTGCTGCATTAATTAGCTAAATGAAATATTGAATTAAGTGCAGTTATAAAAATGTAAAATGAAGTAATCTGAAACATTCTAATGATGTTTTGTTTATATTTGATTGTTGCCATTCAACAATAAGTAATAAGAATAATTTCCATGGCAAGTAAATTAAAATTATAGCTTTTTATTACATCATCAAAAAAAAAAAAAAACACCTTACCTCTGGGCCATTGACAATTAAAAAAATAGCAATGAAAAAAATCCATTAATTGTAATGTGTTGACAATTATTCTTTAATAATCCACTTACATATTTCCATAGTATTGTTTTAAAAAAAATTATTGATGGGTGCTGCATGCATCATTTCAAATTATTAAGAGCTTGATTCGTTTAGGCATTTCTTAGCGAATTTTCTTCAACACATTCATCTCTGTCAGGATCATCAACATTTATTGCTTGGTTTTGCTTACAAACGGCTAATGAATTTTAATAATTTTACAGAGAGAGTGTGAAAGTTTTAACCATATTGCAGGGTATACACATTTTTTTTAAAACTTACATACTGGTTAAGAATTTCAATTCTACATTTAACACTCAAATCAATTCTTTCTTTTTGTAAAGAATCCATATAAGTTTTGTAATTCATTCGCAAGTATAGTGGTTTATGCTTGTTCAGATTTTAATAGTAGGCAACATTACTGTCCCTTTAAATAAATCTCAATTGCTCCTGTTAAAGAAAAAGAACATGAATCCCATCTTATGGGCAACAAAAAAAAGGCTTAAATATTCTCTTACAGGTGGAATGAGATATTTCACAAATGTCAGTCATTATATTGATTAAAAATGAAGAATTCGCCAATTCTTTACTTAAAAATTGACACATTAAATAATATAGTGATTTTAATAATATAAAGCAAATGACAGCATTAACCATTGTTGTTGTTTCTTATGGAACTTGCCATGGACAAGCCCGCTGTTCGAAGACAGCCGATTTAAGCCTGAGGGGGAGCGCCTCTTGTTTCTATAGTAGCACCATCTAGGGTCAAGAGAACGATTTAGCTACACACACGTCACAACCCTTTTTATGGGGCGGACTTCATTCACTCAACCACAGATCGTAATTTAGACTTGAATCAGAGAACGATCACCCCTGATCCAGTACCCTCAGTGGTATTACTCTCAACATGGAGGACTTTGTGACCACGACAGATTTAACGCGCGTCAGCCACCAGGCATGCAGGGAATCTTCGGCCGGCGGGGTTCGAATTCGCAACCTAAGGGATGCGAATCCGACGCTCTACCAACTAGACTATCCCGGGCCTAAACCCCAGGCATTAACCATGATCTCACTAAGTGATGTCTATTATAATTGTTCATCATCACGATTTTTAGCCGCAGAACAATCTGTCAGCTACTTTTGAAATGTTATTTAATCGATAAAATTTTCAATGTTAATAAGCACTAAATATGTATTAGGTATTTTGATAATTATGAAGTATAGCATGAAAACATTTGCTTCTTCTGAAAAGCAATCTTAAAATTATTCTTTTAAATATTCTTTATGAAAAAATAAACATGGGATGTATTTCAGAAAACTAGTAATGATCTAAAGATAAATTTAGAAAAACAGAAAATCATTAAAAGTTAAAAATCACAAATGCTTATGTTAAGAGCACAATAGGTATAAATTAATTTAAGCTGCACGTGCATAAATATGTAAAATTAATAAATTAGTTATTACTCTGTAAGCAGCCAAATACCACGAAGATCTCCATCCATATGATCTAAAATAACAGGACGACAATGTTCAGCAGCTTTCTGAAGTGCACCTTCCTATAAAGAAAGAAAAAAAAAGTTTTTTACAGCTTATCCAACCGTATTAATCCATTAACAACCTTTGGCAACCATCTAGTTTGTCAGGATAAATGACTGCTAGAGTTTTCAATTAAATATTTAACTTACAATTTCTTCAGCAAAATAATTTTTAAGTTTGAAATTTTGATAATCATATAACTCACACTATTTTAGAAACCTTACATTATTCTGTTCAACTATACATTTTTCTACTTCCTGTCATCTGTGCTAAAATCTGAACTGAAATTCACCCCCCCCCCCCGTGAAACCAAACATGCGTTTTAAACATGCTGAAATATACTGATAAGAATTATGCATATATTCTATTTTAGAAATTAATTAAAAAATAAATTATAGTGCAAAATAATAGATATAATTGAAAAGATACATTTTGTATTTGAAGATGATATAAAAATTACTTTAGTTCTTCAATAATTTTGGAATTCATCATAGAAAAATACCAAAATTTTGTTTAATTTTTAATTAAATTAAAAAGAATCCATTTTCTACTTTTTGATATTTAATTTATTATTCATTATAAATGCAAAGAAATAATGTATATTCAATAACAGGTGGAGCCACCGTTGTGAAATCAATGTTTTATTCAACAAATCAATTAACCAATAATTAAGTTCTGAAAATATTACGCAATATTCAAAAATATTATAATGTAAATCTTGAAGCATGTAAGTGTATGATAGTTCAAAATTCTAGCACCTTAGGAAACCAGTAAAATATCAATTAAGAAATTTAATCTTTAGAAACACAAAACATCTACTATCACCTCTTTGCATTTATCTTTTGAATTTGGCAACATCCTCTGCAAATACTGTAGTGATGTTGCTTTGTGTTTTCTGATGCTTAATTTTAGTTTTTTTTTTTTTTTTTTTGAATGCCTCAAAAATTCTCCAGTTTTCACACTACATGTTTATTTCAAGTTAAAGAATGTAAAATTCCTTAAATTTTTATTTTTCTTCAAGTTTTAATATTTTTGCAGATTAGGGTTCAAAATTACTTTTTTGTTTTCAGTAATTTACAACACCCTGAATCATCAAATCGTCATATAACCCACATGAAAAAAATCTTGAACGTGTTTTTACTTTAAAAAAAATTCAAAGTTGAAACATGATTCGGTAAATAATTTTTTTTTTTTTTTTTTTTTTAATATCAGTTTTCAACAATTCTTGGATACCCTATATTTTTGCAATTTTCACCTAATAAAAGTCGTTTGGGACTGTACTTCCATTTTCTTGATGCCTACTGTTACCTCTCTGAATTTATCAGTTGAATTTGGCAATACCCTGTATGTATGTATATATATATTATATTGTTACGAATTCTGTAAATTGGTGTAATTTGTCTTATGATAATGAATGTTATATGTATCCCATTGTATTTCAATAGCAAGTCGCCAAATTGGCGAGATATTGGCTCATTGGCGATGTTTTAGGCAACTAATTTTTGTCGCCAAATTTGGCGACATTTCGCCCAGTTTGGCGACGGAAGTTGGAAACCTTGGCGACAGAGAGAATTTTCTAGAGGGATCCTGATTTCTTGAATTCTCTCCAAGGTTCTGGATTTTTCTAATATGACATAACTTCCTGTTAGTGACGTCACTTCCGGCAGAGAGGATATAAAAACAAGCACGAAAGATTAGGAGTTGTATTGGAGCCTTAGACAGCAAGCAAGCTGTAGGCTGGTGACTGAGCTATTGAATGCGCAGTGTTATTCTTGTAGTCTTCGTTAAATAAATAGCTTTATTTATTTTTTTTAAAAGGATTCTGCTTATTGAATTTACTCTAAGCACATCGCAGGAAATTCGTAACAAATTGGCGTCAGAAGTGGGATCGAATAGTGAAGATAAAGGAAAATGGCTGATCTTCATCGAGAATCTCTGTCGAAACTCACTGTGGCCGCATTGAAAGACGAACTGTCGGCGAGGAATTTGCCCACATCAGGACTGAAAGATGACTTGATCGAACGTCTTCGAGAAGCTCTTGAAAGAGAGCAAAGTTGTGGTGGTATATCCGACAACGTTGGTGAAACGAATGAGCAGAGTAAGAAAGCTGCGGAAGAAAAGCAGAAGGAAGAATCCGCATTGGAAGACAAATTAACGCAACTTTTGTCATTCATGACAGAAATGAAAGCTGGACAAGTTGAAATGAAAACAGAAATGAAAGCAGGACAAGTCGAAATGAAAGCAGGACAAGCAGAAATTAAATCTGAGATGAAGGAAATTAATAACGCCGTGAAGGTAGCCAATGCTAAAGTAGAGGAATTTGAAGGAAGATTAGAAGAAATGGAAAAGAAATTTGAGAAATTGAAGCAAGAAATGGAAGTTCAAGTTACTGAAGAATCAAGAGAGTCCTATGAAACTCCTCAAGAATTTGGATTGGCTGCTGCAAATCAATCTCAAAATGCTCGATATATGCCTGTTGTCAACAGACCCTGTATGAAATTACTGCCGTATGACGGACAAACATCTTGGCAGGTGTATAAGACGCAGTTCGCCATTGTCGCAGAAGCTAATGGCTGGGATCCAATTACCAAAGCTCGCCAATTGGCTTCTTCTCTCCGAGCCGAAGCTGCAGATATACTGAGGACCATTCCCGATAATGAACAGTTAAATTTTGATGCTCTTTCAAGTGCCCTAGAGTTGCGTTTTGGCGAGAAATGCCTGAAGGATTATAGCCGACTTCAGTTAAAGACTCGCCAACAAAAACCCAACGAAACCCTTCAAGAGCTCGCAACGGACATTGAAAAGCTGTCCCACCTCGCCTTCTCCGATTGTCCTACTGAAGTAAGAGAGACTTTAGCTGTGCAGTATTTCGTCGATGGCGTCAGAGACGTAGAAATACAAAAGGCACTACGAATGGCGGAAACTAAGGATCTGAAGTCCGCTTTAGTCTACGCGATCAAGTTTGAAGCGGCACAACAAGCATCGAGAAGGGATCGTCACTTTATCAGAGGTGCGAAGGTGAAACGAGATGAGGATCCTTTACTTAAAGTTATGACACAACTGTTAGAGGAGTTCCGGGGGATGAAGCTGAGGTCTGGAGAGGAGACAGGCAAATTTAAAAGAAACAACGCCCGTTGCTGGAAATGTGGAGCAGAAGGCCATCTCCAAAGGCAATGCCAGGCTCGCCAAGATCAACGGCCTAGGAGCCTGTCGAGGAATAATACTCAGGAAAACTAGGTAGTGGCGGGGCGGAGGTTGCCAGAGAATGAAAAGCCCCATTTTGAAGTGTTACAAATTTCATCAAGCAGCGTGAATGGACTGTTTATTGAAGCGAATGTAAATGGATTTCCGTGTCGAATGGTCGTTGACACAGGGGCCAATGTCACCATTTTGCGCCAAGATTTAGCACAACAACTTGGCGTAAAAATTCTTCGGACACCGCCCTGCGTTACCCTTCAGACCGTGAAAGGGGATAAAATCCCCATTATTGGCAAGATGCATATAACAATTAAGTTTGGAAATGTGTTATATGGCCATACCGTGTTTGTAGCCGAAATCACCGACATTTTTATACTCGGTTTGGACTTCTTAACAAAACATAATTTTGTAATTGACTTTGAGAATAATGTGCTACGCTCAAATTCGGAAGATGTAGCGTTATTCCAGTTAGGAGCTGTTGAAAGAGAACCGTGTCATCGAATAACTTGTAAAAGTGATATTACTATTCCAGCTCGAATTGAGATGCTTGTAAGAGGGGCCGCTGAGAAAAGTCAAAACTTTCGACATGGTCTAACTGAATTTCCGGACTCTGAAAATTTTCCAAAAGGTGTATTGGTTGCTTCCGCACTGGTAGATCTTTCGAAGGAAACTGTACCAGTCAGAGTTGTTAATCTAACTGGTAATCCTAAAACAATCAGGAAAGGCGACGTATTAGCAACATGTGCTCCAGTCACCTGTATACAGAAACATCCCGAAATCATGTCGAAAAAGCCTTCTAAAGAACTCGAACTGAATCTGTTGAAGCCCACTGAATTGAATGAGGAACAGAAAAGTGTAGCATGGATGCTTATTGACGAATACGAGGAACTGTTTTCCTGTACATCTGGTGACCTCGGGAGAACGAAATTGGCTCAACATCGAATTGAAACTGGGAATCACTCTCCTATTAAACAGAATCCCCGAAGACTACCAATTGCTAAGACAACAGAAGTTAAAGATCTACTAAGGGACATGCAGGAACGAGATGTCATCGAGCCTTCGTCGAGTCCCTGGGCTTCTCCCATCGTGTTAGCCCGAAAGAAAGATGGATCTACGAGATTTTGTGTAGACTATCGACGGCTCAATGATGTCACAAAAAAGGACAGTTATCCACTTCCACGAATCGATGACACGTTAGACATTCTTAGCGGAAACAAGTGGTTCTCTACCTTGGATGTGAAAAGCGGTTATTGGCAAATAGAGATACATCCTGAAGACCGTGAAAAGACAGCATTCACGACAGGAGGACAAGGACTTTGGCAGTTTAAGGTCATGCCGTTTGGTCTCTGTAATGCACCAGCTACCTTCGAACGCCTCATGGAGACAGTGTTGAACGGACTCACTCCTGAAGTTTGCCTTGTTTATTTAGACGACATCATCATTGTAGGGAAAAGTTTCGAGGAACACCTCAGCAACCTAAGGAGAGTATTTGAAAAATTGAAAGAGGCCAAATTGAAGCTAAACCCCACCAAATGCAACTTATTCCGTCACGAGGTGAATTATCTGGGTCACATAATTTCTGCTGATGGTGTTAGAACTGATCCACAGAAAGTGTCAGCTGTAAAAGACTGGAGGCGCCCTAAAAATGTGCATGAGCTTAGAAGTTTTCTCGGTCTGTGCACATATTACAGAAGATTTGTTAAAGGATTTTCTTCAATCGCGAGACCTCTCCACAGGCTGACTGAAAACAAACAGAAGTTCTTGTGGACAGACGAATGCGAGGAAGCATTTAATAGCTTGAAGGCGGCTCTAACATCGTCTCCCATTCTAGTTTATCCGGATCCCGAAAAGCAATTCATTCTTGACACGGACGCAAGCCATGAAAGTGTCGGAGCAGTTTTATCCCAAGAAATTAACGGCCAAGAACATGTCATCGCATACTGGAGCAAGTGTCTTTCAAAGCCTGAAAGAAATTACTGCGTCACCAGAAAAGAATTACTGGCCATTGTAAAAGCTGTTGAGAACTTTCATAGTTATCTTTACGGTCGGAAGTTTCTGCTCCGAACGGATCATGCGTCCCTGACATGGCTTTTAAATTTTAAGAACACCGAAGGCCAGATAGCTAGATGGATTCAGAAACTTGAAGAGTACGATTTCGAGATCAAACATCGCAAGGGGTCCCTTCATGGTAATGCTGACGCCTTATCAAGAAGACCATGCTCGAATGCTTGTTCTTACTGCACTACAGTCGAGAAGAAATATGACATGATAACACCTGTCATTCGTCAAATAAAGGATTCGGTATCGACACAAATAGACCGTTGGAGCGATAAAGAAGTCAGAGAAGCTCAACTTACGGATCCCGACATAAAACCTATCTTGGAACTTCTTGAATCATCTAGCACTAGACCCAGTTGGCAAGATATCTCCAGCTATCGTCCGGATAGCAAACGCTATTGGGCTCTCTGGGATTCACTCCATATTCGTAATGGTGTATTATACAGAAAATGGGAGTCTGAGGATGGCAAAACATCAAAATGGCAATTAGTACTCCCACGATCAAGAATACCGGAAGTGTTGGAACAATTACACAGTAGTCCAACCGGAGGTCATTTTGGAATATTGAAGACCATCCAAAAGGTTCGGGAGCGGTTTTTCTGGAGCAAAGTAAGAGATGACGTAGAAAGATGGTGCAAGTCCTGCGATGCATGTGGGGCCCGAAAAGGACCCAAAACACGATGCCGTGGAAAATTACGGCGCTATAATGTAGGGGCACCATTTGAAAGAATCGCGTTGGACATCTTAGGGCCTCTCCCACGTTCAAATGATGGCTACAAATACATCTTAGTTGTCAAGGATTATTTTACCAAGTGGCCCGAGGCTTACCCGATCGCTGATCAAGAAGCTACAACAGTTGCCGAAGTATTACTGCAGAACTGGATTTCTCGCTATGGGACGCCCCTTCAGATGCACTCTGATCAAGGCAGAAATTTCACTTCTGCTGTATTCAAGGCACTTTGTGTCCTTCTTAAGATTGATAAGACACAAACTACCCCCTTACATCCCCAGTCAGACGGCATGGTTGAGAGATTTAATAGAACGATCTTAAACCATCTCTCTATCCACGTTTCCATGAATCAACAAGACTGGGATCGGAAGCTTCCTATGTTCCTGCTTGCCTATCGAAGTGCCGTCCATGAAACCACTGGATTCACTCCCTCCCAGATGCTCTTCGGTCGTGAACTCCGTCTGCCCTGTAATCTCCGGTTTGGGCGCCCTCCTGATGTGCCTTCTTCTCCTGAAGAATATGTCCATGAACTACAGGAACGTTTAGAAAGTGTGCACGAGTTCGCCCGTAATCGGATCGACATCGCAACGGAAAAGATGAAGACCAGGTACGACACGAGAGCTATGTATCCCATTGTATTTCAATAGCAAGTCGCCAAATTGGCGAGATATTGGCTCATTGGCGATGTTTTAGGCAACTAATTTTTGTCGCCAAATTTGGCGACATTTCGCCCAGTTTGGCGACGGAAGTTGGAAACCTTGGCGACAGAGAGAATTTTCTAGAGGGATCCTGATTTCTTGAATTCTCTCCAAGGTTCTGGATTTTTCTAATATGACATAACTTCCTGTTAGTGACGTCACTTCCGGCAGAGAGGATATAAAAACAAGCACGAAAGATTAGGAGTTGTATTGGAGCCTTAGACAGCAAGCAAGCTGTAGGCTGGTGACTGAGCTATTGAATGCGCAGTGTTATTCTTGTAGTCTTCGTTAAATAAATAGCTTTATTTATTTTTTTTAAAAGGATTCTGCTTATTGAATTTACTCTAAGCACATCGCAGGAAATTCGTAACAATATATATATATAAACATATTTTTTAGCAATGTCATGGATGATTAGAAGACACTTTTGAATTTTTAAAACTCGATTTATTCCATCCCGGGAGGCATGTTATGTACAAAAAAAAGTGGTAAGAAATACGTCAGTTTACATCATGGCACAAGAGCAAAAGAGACCAAAAATTAAATTCGAGTATGAATTTGATGACCATAATGTTTGCATCCTTCTAATAATTTTATAATCCACCATAAAATAATCTATAATAATAACAAAGATGAATGTGATTGTGTCTGTATGCTGGAGTTCAATAGACCAGATCTACAGCTACCAAATTTCAGCACATGCACTTATAAAAGTGTACATTGGAGTGATCTTTTTTTTTTAAAAATTTTCAATCAGAATTTAAATTACTTAAAAATTAGGCAGAATTTTTCAGGGTTTTTTCCATGATAACATCTGAAAATATTACTGCACAAAAATGGTAAATTCACTTTAAAATGCAAAAAAATCACCCCTTTAAAAATATTAATAAGCATGCATTTCATTTTAGTAATGAAAAAAGATTTTTGACTTATTTTCCAGCAACAGAATACTGTTGATCTGAAATGCAAAACCACCTTCAGTATTTTATTAAATCTGAGCAGGATCAGTCACAAACTCAAATATTTTTATAACACACAATAAAATTTGTCACTTCTTATTATCATTCATCAATTAATATTTAAAAAATTGATTGTTTCTTTCCACATTTCTGCATATTATGTTGAAAAGGTTATATCAATCAAGCAGAATGCATTGATTAAAGAGAAAGAAATTTAATGGGACAAAAATGAGATGTAAGCTTTCAAAGAACAATCAGGAATAATGCTGCATTTACAGGTGGCCAGCATTTCTGTTTGAATTTCCCTGACATTTCTAAGTTTTTTTAAAGAAAGTTCCCAGATATTTTTTGGATGTTTCTAGTATCTTCTGTAGTGCTTTATTTTATTCTCTTTAAGTATTGTTGTTATTTTATTCTTTTTAATTATTGTACAATATGTTCTAAATTTTATTTGAAAAATTTCTCTACTCTTTGAACTTAAATCAATATAAAATAAAACTTAATTCTCAGAAAAAAAAACAGCATTTTCACTTATTAAATTTCAGATAGCTTCAATTATGTAAAATCCTTCCCTTAAAACCTCCCACTCTTTTTAAAATATATTAACCAACATCAGAATATGCATGCCCATGGAGACCAAACTTTTAACCAACCAGTCATATCTCAGAACTGTTTATTAAATTTACTCATGAAAAATGCAGTATAAAAATATATACACAATGGCTGAGTGCTTAAGAATGAAACCATTTATTCCTTCCACTGGGTCTTCCTGATCCATACTTTTTATCAACATGCCAACAGAACTGAACAATAATTTTATTAATAGAAAAAGAAATCATTTACAAAATATAAAATGAAATCTCTGCATTAAAATAAGAAAAAAATTTCAATGATATCAAAATTGCACTGACTTTTAGCTTACTAACTATAATTTTAAAAAATGCCTACACACTGTTCAATGCTTAACCTGTAAAATAGAAAATATTGCATAAAAAGAAAAATGTTTAGAGGTTTAAGTTTCAAAAAAAGGTAGTATGAATGAATTTTGTAAATTTTTGTGGCAAACAGTTTTATATACATCCAATCGTACTGCCCTTGTCTTTTAAATGATGCCCTTCTCTTTTTAAAAATGTTTTGAAAAATTACAGGAGGTAAATGTACTTATAATATATCAAACAAATTAATCTTTTCCATTTAATATCATTTTAAAATTATAGAGCACTTTGTTAAATGGATGGGGAATTTTAAACACCAGAAAAAAAATGTTAAAAGAAAATATTAGTAATAATGTCCATAGCATCCATTCATATGAAGAATTTGGTATCTGTGTTCATAATGTTTTTTTTAAAAAAAGAAGGAAATAATAGTAATAATGTCCAATACTTCATAATTCAACAAAAAAATCTCCGAGAAAAAGGAAAAAAAAAATAATAATTTGTAAAATTATAAATAAATATTTTAAACAGTGGTAATTATGAAAAAATACCACTGACTTTAAATCTCCCCAAAAAATACAATGCAAAAATCATGTAATAAATATACAAAAGAAATTATTCATAGTAAATATTATGTAATAATATTAAATTAATTATTAATAAATAATATTGAAGTTTTATCATTAATTTCTTAAACAAATTTAATGCATTATTAAAAAAACTGATAAGGACTGACAAACTAAATTTAGTGAAAGGAAATAATAATAATAATATTTAAACTTAGGATAAGAGAGAGAGAGAGAGAGAGAGATGAAAAAAAAAATTTCTGGCATGGGAAAACACATTCCTACATCATATTAATTTACACGAATATGTCTATCAAAAACTTTTTAAACACAGGAAGTGTTTTTTGATATAATTTATTTCACAAGAACATGTATTAAAGATTTCATATTTAATACAATTTCTAAAGCTCATTAAGAATCAAATAAGTATAAAAAATTTAGTTACATTTTATTTTATCACATATATATTTTATTTTGCATGAAAATCAGTTAATTATTATTAAACTATAAAAGATTCTAAGTTCTTAAAAATGATTAGCAATTAATAAAGATTAAATATTGCATTCTTTCTTTAAATGCTGACAAAATAATCTTGTTAATAAAATTCATTTTGTAAAGAAATTGCACTTCAAGGCTGACAAATAAAATGTTATTTCCTTGCTCATAAAGTGAATAATTACTTCCTATAAAATAAAGAGTTATGTAGAATATTTTAATAAGGTAGTACTGAATATTTCAAATAGTCTTTAAAAAAAAATTCACCACTTTCACCTTTAATGCTACTTTACCATGCATACCATATTTTACAGGATAACAAGTAAATTTAGAATTTCATATTTGATTTTTTTCAACCCTCATTTATTTAAATGATAATGCAAAGTTTATAGTTATCTAATCTCTAATATATGTTGTTTTGTTATTTTGTAATAGTTGAATTATTTCAGCAGATTTCTTTGGTTTACATTAATATATACATATCAATAATGAGGAAAAGTTGTTGGTTATTTGTAATAATCAAATAAATAAATTACAGAAGACTGAAATTTGCAAGCAAATTAAAGAAATTAAGTTCTGTGCATCTATGTGTATCATTACTCCTTATTTCACACTTTTATATATTTACTTACTCGAACAGCAAAAAAATCTTGAATGCTGCTGGTATGTAGTGGTCTTATAGAAGATGATCGCCGATTGCCAGCTGTTCCATCTATTTCAGTATTGCCATTGGGATCATCTAAAAATATGAAATAGCAATAATCAAAACTTGCAAAAAAAAAAAAAAAGGTAAGTAAATTATTCATTTTAACCAAATAAGAATTAATTTTTCGGAATTAGCAAACAGAAAAGAAAATGTCATAAAAATAAGCAAGTTGTTTCTAAATAAAGACATATAAACCAATGAATTTTGTTGAGTTTTAATATTTCATAAATTTCATGCATAAGTTGATGGATAACAAAGTATTTTAAGCAGTAATTAATAATTAAGGTAGACATTAAATCTACCTACTTATCTGTACTCTAGATTAAATCTATACACATAATATAAGGCTAACCTATTCTGCTAATAAACATTTTTTTTGGAATCAAATCTTATGACATATATCCATTAAAAAATATCTCCATGTAATTTTTTCATTTCTACATTTTCTTTCATTGAATTATAACTTCCAATTTTTATTCCCCATGTAAATTGTATAAATAATAAATAAAAACTGTCTTCCTTAGCTTTCAACAAAGGATGAAAATTATGCAATTATAAATATTTAAAAAATAATAAAACAAATTGGAATTCATTATAAACATGAAAACTGTTTAAGATTAAGCAAAAAAAAAAAAAAAAAAAACAGAATTTTATAAGAGTTGTTAAAATTTAGGTGGAGGTGGTGGGGAAGTTGGAGGACAACCAAATTGGTACTACTAACACTGTAATCTTTTACGTTACTGCATAAATATAAAATTTTATTTTAAAAAAATAAGTTTCTTCAATATTTTTGAAAGTTATTGCAAAAAAACCCTTGCCTAATTTTTAAATAAAGTCTAATTAAATATTTAAAAAATCACTTTGATGCACATATTTTCCTGTATTATTAGTAGAAATAAAGCAAAACCTGGTGGTAAGATCTCGGCTTCGGAACCGCAGGGTTTCAGGTTGAAGACCCGATTCTATCGAAGAACCATCCTCTAAGTGGGTTTGATACATGTGAAAGGTTAAAGGCTCTTCTGCTGGTGCGGTGTGGAAGTTTGGAGAGGGGATGGCAGCTCAAGTGCTGTCCTCATCATTTGACTGCGATTCAGAATTACAAGGTCTATGCCAAAATAGTACTAAAGTTGCTTTAAAACGGGATGTTAATATAACTAAGCTAACTAAAATATACACAGAGCAGAGTGCATTTTTGTTTCATCTTGATGAAATTAAGTAAATGTGATTGAAACAAAAATACTATCAACTATTTGAAGAGCAAAAACTTATTAAATTTTTAGATAATAAGAATGATTATTATGTACAGTTTCCATCACTAATTTTTCAAAAAATTATGTTACATAATTTTTAGAATATTTTAAAATGTGAAAAATGACCTTTTAAATTATATTAATTTTAAGATCCGTAGAGAATTGTGTCAAATTTTCAAAGGCATAATATGCTCTTACAATAGCATTAATAAATTGATTAATCTGCTTGCAGACAAGATAATAAAATTGTGTTTTCTTTTTGCAATGCTGCAGGAGGGGAGAACAGAAATAGATAGAGTTTGTTATTTCACTTTCTAAATTGCTTCTCACAATTTTATCATTAAATGTTTATCTTTCATAGCATACTGTGCTCTGTAAATCATTAAAAATGCATTTAATTTTTTTAACACTTTATAAGGCTTATAAAAGTCATTTTTGTAAGAATTAAGTTTATTCTTTAATCAAAAAATAAACTGTTTATTTGGTTCATATCTTATACTTGAAATTATCTCATTAGATAAGTTAGATTCAAAGTAATGAATTTCAATTATAAATTTAAATAATTCAAATAAAATGCAAAGTATGTATTGCAATGCCCTGAACTGATTTAATCATTCCGTTTTAGGTAGACAAATTAGTTGGCCATTGATAATGGCTAGTAACTAAAAAATTTCTACAATAAAAGGTTTTTTTTTTTAATACTTTGATGTTTAAAAAAAAGGTAAATTGAAAAAAAATAAATTTATAAGCATATATTTTAAACATTTTTGTGTTTAAAAATTTACTCTATTCTTCACAGCAGGGGGGAAAAGAATTCAAGATAACAGAGGAAAGAATTAATTATAACAGAGCAGCCATTATTACTGCAGTTTGGTTTTCCTTGATATTACCAGGCTTTATAAAAAAATTCCTTGATTTTTTTTCAGATGTATCTAATATCTTCAGAATGACGCTGCTTTATTTCCTTTGCTTTATTAATTGCACGATATTTCTTAACTATACATGAAAATCTATTTTACTTTTTTAATGAAAATCAATGTAAAATAAAATTAAATGCTCAGAAAACAAAATATTATTTTCATCTATTGGATTTCAGATAAGCATCAATTAAGTAAACCCTTTCCTGTTTTTGTAAATATATTAACCAATACTAGAAGATGCATGCCCTTGTAGACTGAATTTTAGCCAACTAGTCATATCTCACAATTATTTGTCAGATTTATTCAGGAGAGATGAAGTATGAAAACACATGCACATCAACAGATTGCTTAAGAATGATGCGATTTGTTTCCTTCTAGTGCAATCTCCCTTATTCATACAGTTCATTAACCTCACAAATCAGAACTGAACAATAGTTCTATTAACAGAAAAGAAAACAATTACAAAAACATCACTTGTACAATGGCAAAATGTTTAACCCATAATGTACAGAAAAAAAGTGGAAAATTGGTCCTTACCATCTTTTTTTTGTTTGTTGAATAAAAAGAAAAATATTTTAAAGACATGAATGGATTTCACAAATTTTTTAAAATTAAAATCCAATATAAACTAAATGCACAATAGTTATTCTTCAGAGATGAAGAATTTTTTAAATACAGCACTGATGATGCTACATAACTGAAAATTGGTTCCTCAGAAATTTAAATGTAAATCTTCCATTACCTGGAGTATGCATAAAAATAGGATGTTCTCTGTTTTTGATTATGAGCAAATGATTGATTTTCATTGATTGCCAATGGAATGTTGATGATTTTTCCTTTAATGTATGAAAAAATAACAACAAATTGTCAAATTTGCTAAGAATTACTAAACTAAAAAATTCCAGTTTTATAATAAATTTTCCTGACTTTTTCCGACTGTTCAGAATTTTCGGTTTAAATGTCGGCTGGCCATCCTGTATAATGATTCTAAGAGTGCAGCATTAAGAAAAAAATCTAACTTAAATTTAACTTTTAACTCATATAATTTATTAAATCAAATAATGAAAAAAACACCTGTATTTAGGAATTGAATCTGTATCTCCAACAAAAACTTAACACACATTCTTAACTTAATTATATACTCCTAAACAAATCATTAGCATCATGATTCATTAATTCACTACATATAAAATTACAAAACACTGGTCAGCTTCTTGATTGTTTGAAATGTCCTAAACAGGCTACATATTGAAGCCATGATGTAACAGTTTTACACTCATTCCATTTGTTTTATATATATTAACCATATTTATCATGCCAGATTCCACATCATTGTGATACTAAAAATGTAGTTGTCTGCATAATTTATTTTCTAGCATAAATGGTATCATAACGGTCATTCCTTATTTCTCATGAAAATTAAACAAATATTGGATAGAATCTTCTTTCCTTAGCTTTCAAATATTGAAAAAAAAAAAAAAAATGAGCATGCAACTGAATATTTGATAAAACAATTAAAATTTTATTACAACAACAAAAATCATTTCTAAAAAAAATGTCAAAATTTTGGAAAAATTTAAATTGGTGTCATTAAAATGACAGTTTTAAAGTTTTATAGAGTTCAATTTCGTACAATAATTGTTTTGAATGATATCATGGGAAAACATGAAAATCTTGCTTAAATTTTAATTAAATAGTATTCCAATTAAAATTACAATAAATTGCACATTTCAACTCCCCAAAAAATCTACTCAAATTAAAACTAGATGGAATTAAGTTTAATAATTACGCATGCCATTAGGATAAGTCAAGATTCTCTTCTTAAATTTCAAAAAAGGATAAAAAATAATAATTTTTAGAAGATAAGTTTTTTAAAAATTCAGATAACATACTAGCAATAAATTAGATATGGTACTAAGTAATAACTGAATGCTATGAATATACTAAGCAACAAATGAATGAAAATTTGAAGAAAATTGGTAAAATAATTTAAGTTTCTTACATTGATCCCTACATCCTTTAATCAGTAAATATGTTTACTAAATTTTCAAATAAAATCAGCATGAGACGCGTTTAAAAAAATCTAAACTCAGTTTTTAATAGTTTTTACATATTAAAATTCAGAATAATAATTTTTTTAAAAATTTATATTTCAAATAATTTCATCACACAAATGCAATCTGACAACAGAACTCTTCCTATCTCTCTTTTTAGAATATAATATAACATGCATTATAAGAACTAAAAGAAGTAAATTAAATCTCATATTTTATTTTTAAAATTTGAAGATATATGCCTATTTTAATAATAAAAATAATCCTTGCAAAAGAAAACAGATGGCAATACATTGGGCGAGAAATGCTTAAGTTATCAAATTGTTTCATCCAATACTTACGCGACCTCGCCCAGAACAAACATACGGTACGGAATAAAATAAAACCACTTCCTAACAGCTAACTGTCAAATATCTTCAATAGCATTATTAACTTCACAAAGCTAATAGTATGAATTTTGTATTCTTCAGAGTAATATAATTTATTTTAGGAGATCAATTTACCACAGGCACTGGCTGCAATAGATTCAGGAGGAGAAGTTTCTTGAGACAGAGAAAGAGTAGCACCACGGAATTCAGCTTCGTTGCAATCTTCAAGACGATCAAAATCACTACTAGGAGAACTACCAGATACATTTTGATTTTTCTCACTTAATCCAATATCTTTATAATCCTTAGAATTAGCCATTTCAATACTTATACAATTCGTTCCCAAATGCGGCCGAAATTGATCAGCATTTATTTTGACAACAATAATTGTAAGATGCCAGTTTTTAGAACGAAGCCATTTTATAAAAATTTGTTTGATGAACTCTGAATCATCTTTACATTAAATTATATATAAATATTGCCTTAATAGCTATTTGATTTTTCCATAAATAAGATGAAAAAATGAATTACATTTTTTTATCGCAAATTTATTATTTCAGAGACAGAAAAAAAAATTCAGTCAAGAATATTCAAAAGTATTGATCAAATAAAAATATTTGTTCAAAAATGTATAGAAATTGTAATTCAAATTAATTTCCTTATATTGTACATCCAAGAAATTTCAATTAACCGAAAAACCTTGAATAGAGGATAATGATATAAAGTTAAAGAAATTAAAAAAAAAAAAAAAAAAAAAAAAAGAACGAACAAGAATTTTTTAACAACTCATCTCAGCAAATGTAAATAAAATAGGTGGCTGACTGTAAATTGCGGTAGTTGGTATTTTTTGTTTTTAAATTAAAATGCGAAATTTCAGTTAATTTTAAAACAAGTGCATTAATTATTTTCCATTCTTTAAATATTTACTTTTTTGGGGGAAATGTAGGTGTATTTATTATGCATAAAGAATTTAATTAATAATACAGCGTGTAGATAGCTCATAATGTATTCAAAAAGGTCTATCAAGTACTTTCAAATGAGCTTTGACCTGCATCTATGAGCTTAATATTATTTCACCTATATCTAGAAAAGTATGTATTTGCATTTTAATATATTTCTTCCAGTTTGGGGTTTTTCCTTGATTGCACTGCATGAAAAAATACAACTAAATAAGATATTGAAACTAAAAACACACATCTTTGAATACTTGGTCATAAATATCCGATTTAATATTGGGTTAAAATTCATAGATTTTTTAGAAATATCCTTTATGACTATTGCATTGTTAAAAATAGCATTTAGGAGGGGATTTCATTAAGTGCTGTGATATAAATAGTTATTCTTGTTCATATCATCATTATTCAGAGTCAAAATCAGTTACTATCTTCGACAAATTATATTGAATTGAATATTTTTCTAATTTGTATGTTTTATTTAAAATATTCACTTCAAAAGTATAAAATACTTATTTTTCCATATTAAATTGCAATAAGTTAATTGCATACTTGTTTATAAATCTACATATCGTTTTAAATGGAAGCTTCTTTATCATTTCAGTGTGGTTGAAAAATGCAAGTATAATTTATATATTATGATTTATATATAACAATTTTTATTTTAAAATTTAATATAATATAAAAACTTGGAACTGATGATATAAACAATATTATTTTTGTGTTTTTTTAAATAAAATTATATAATATGCATACAGAGGAAAAGAAAGCAATTTGTTCTTAGATTGAAACATGAAATTAAATTATGATTGAAATAATTGAATTCCAGAGTATGCAAATAATTTGTATTGTAAATAAATGCATTTTAATTTTTTTAGTACTAATTACTATTTTTATTACAGTGGATTTTTATTTTTGTTAACACTCAAGAAATAGATCATAGTTTCAAGTAATAAATTTGTAGGCGTAATATTAATTGAAATTCACAATTAAAAAAAACAGCATCTTTTAGTGTGAAGTATTCATCATTGTAGACATTTAATTTAATTGTATACATCATTGGATGCAACATTTCCCAGTGAAAATGTTGTTACCGTTTATATTTTTTAATATCTCATTCACAAGTAAATATATTCATATATTAGCTTTATACAGAATAGTAACTTAAAGCAAAGAAAATATTAATATACATAATGAAAAGAATTTTTTCTTTTCTTTCTTTTTTCTAAAGGATACAGTTTTGTATCATATTAAATATAAAAGCTATGTTTAAAATTATGTAGAAAACTAATCAAGTTGGCATGTATCATGAAGACAGTTTCTTTTTTTTTAATTTCATAGTTTGGTTTTTTTTAAATTTTGTAACAGAGTTCAAAAAGGGATTAGTTAACAAATATCAAATCATTTATTATTGTTGGTATTTTTTTTAACTAGCACAGCTTATTTAGTTTTAAATGTTTGCAATTAATATTTGAAAATCTGATGAATGTGTTAATCTTAATCTTTAATTAATTTGTAATTTAAATCTTTTTCTTCAAGTCTTTTATGTCGTTATGTTTATAGATAAAGAATGATTGTATAATATTAGATAACTTTTATTTATTATGTATTATATTACCTGCATAATATTAATTTATACTCTCGAGACTATTTAATGTAAATATATATTAAATGACTTTTAATTCTAAAAAAATTTTGATATAAATAGTTTGATCATGTATTTGTAAGTGGTCTATAACTCTAAGCAACATTTTGAGTAACAAATTTGTGTAGTTAACCAAATTAATAACTAGCATATCAATCTGATTAATATTTATAAAAACAAAAATCATAATTTTGTAAGAAGTAATTTTTGTTTTAAAATAATAGTCTTAGTTCATCATATCAGTACAGGCTTCTTACAAGTTATATTGGATAAATTAATAATTGATTAAATTAATCCTCTGAATGCTCCATGTAGAATTAATCAGCATAAGTCTCGATTTGTAGCAAATTCAAACCTCTTCTGTTTAAAATTTATGGACCTGTTCAGCTATTAAACAGTTTCAGTTCAGAAGAATTTAATTAGAAGATGTTGGATGGCATTTATTAATTTCTAAACATAGCTTTTTTTTACATTAATTTTTTGTGTCGTATTCCACTGCATGGAACATTTAATTTAATTTCCTTCTTAAACTGTTAAATTAATTTATAAATATAAAATATAGATTTAAGATACACTTTTGACTTCTTTTTTAACCTCTGAATTCCTTTTTCAGGGTCAATGAAGTTATTTTCATCTTTCTTTAATTCTGATCCCCCATCAATTATGTAAGAATGTTTAATTTTCAGAAAACTATGTTTCCCTATCATGCTTTCCACTCTTTCATTTTCCAAGGGTTACAGTTTTTGCTCAATCTATTAATCATAACATCTTGTCTATGCTCATTACAAAGAAAACTAAAAAATGGCCCAATTTTTATTTTGCGTGCAATTGGACCCAAGATTTATCTTTTGTCTTTGTTGTTTCATATGGTATTCCACATACTTGTTCATTTTCAATCACATATATTTACAGATTTTGTCAGTCAAATACTGTTTTAAATATTGCAAAGCTGAAGAATTGTTGATAAGTTATGGATTAGACCTAAGAGATGATCAAATTTTGGAATTTGAATATTTCGATTTTCTGCCAAATTTGATACTTATTCAATAATCTTTTCCGTGTTAATATTTTGACAAACTTCAATATCTTCTTCACAATCAGAATAATTTTCTAGCAAAGTAAAAAAGATTTTCATCTTGAAAAAAATTTGAAGTTCGTCACTTAAACCTAAATCAGATTCAACTGTATCATCACACAATTAATTTCTCTTTGAGTTGAAACTTCCCAATATCCAGGCATTTTAGCAAGAGATTTTTAGTTGTTAGCAGTTAGAAAGCTTTGTGTAAATGTCAAAAAAAATATATAATAATTATTATTATCTTTCCACCCCTTTTTTCATTTCTCTTTTAAAACAAGGAAGAAAATAAACATATGGTATTTCAACAGCTTGGCTGTTCTGTGGATGTTTGAATGACCAGCCATTTTGGTCAAATTGGAAATCAAATGTTTAATAAATTTTCAATTATAACGTCCTATTCAAAACCCTTTTTTTTTTTTCTTCAAAGAATTTTGTTAAATTTTTTCCTTATACAAAAATAATAAATAGAAAAATTTTTCTGTTATTTTATCAACTGTATCTTAAAATATTTATTCTATATTTTAAAGAAAATTTAAATAGAAAATGTAGATATAATCATGGAATAAAGTAGGTATTCCATCAGCAGGAAACTACATTGAACATGTTTTGGGCCTCGATGCTACGATGGAAAGGGAACATCTGTGTCTTCATTTTATGCTCTTCTCTTTTTTTCATGGGAAATAAATTCAATTTAAAGGATATTGTTTGATAATTTTACAATTATTGAAAATGACTGACCCTTATTCTGGGTCTTTGAAGTTTTGTGTGTGTGTGTGTGTGTGTGTGTGTGTGTGTGTGTGTGTGTGTGTGTGTGTGTGTGTGTGTTATCAGTAGCTTTTTTCATCTTTACTTAGAGCTGCACAGGTTTTTTCCTCTTGATTTTGAGATTCTGTAGCATTCAGTTTATATAATTGAATAAATATTTTAAAAATTATTTATATATAGTTAAGTTTTATTTATAGTTAATTAAGCACTATAAATGCTTCAAGAATTGATCTTTGATAGTGAATCTGAGCAATCCTCCTTGTGGTGCACCTTGGGTCATGCTAAATCTGCTATATATATATATATATATATGTATATATAAAGTAATGTTTCTACATTCCTGTGCAAGATATTTTACTCATTTTCACATCAATAGTTGTTTGTATGCACTTGCTTTACAGAGCTCTTAGTGGCAGGGCTGGCCATCTGGCGGGGTGTGCGGTGGATGCTATGCAACGGGGTCCCATGATCGAGGGGCCCAAATGTGATCAAGAACTAAAATAATATTCTGAATGCTAATAGCAGTAAGGAACGAAGAAGGGGCAAAATTTAACTGGAAATATTGATGGGTTTTGATATATACAAAGTTTACAGATTTATGGAACGAAGAAGGGGCAAAATTTAACTGGAAATATTGATGGGTTTTGATATATACAAAGTTTACAGATTTATTACAGTTTAGTGCAAGTGTGAAACATATTATAAGTATAAAGTACAGTCATTTACCTCGCCTACTAAATTAAATTGCATATATAGCTTTGATAATTCATACTTAAATAGGTTTAATATTGTTAGATGTAATCATGTCCATGCCAAGGAAGTATTTATCTAGGTGTCAAGACTCTGTTTCAAGAAAGAAAATTAATAGAAAAGAAAGAAGAAAAGCTAAATTTCAAAAAGTCATGAATATATGTTTTCTGGTTTACAAAGTAATTTTGGCAATGAAATTGCTTCGCCTTCAGAAGTCGCAATTCAAGCTTCAACTGGAGAAGAAAGTTCTGCACAAACTACACAATCTTGCAAGGAAAGTGAAGAAACAGTGAAAATCTTTGAAGAACCGTATTTTTATGCAAATATGATTGAATCAGAAAGTAATGACAATAACAAATGTCATCAAGTACATATAGGGGATTCAGGTTTATGACTAAGCATTATGTATGATAAGTTTAAAATGTTTTATGTTAAAAAATAGACCTGTCAACACAAAGGAGATTTTACTAAGAATGCTGATGGTAGATCATTTTCCTCAACTTATTATTATTTTTTTTAAAGTGCCAATTGGTGAAAAGCAACTTCACAGCTGACTGATTTATTCAAAAACGCAAAACTTGGTGTTTTGTTTTCGTTGTATATTTTTTCCAGAGGAAATGAGAAATCTACGTGATTAATAGGTGTTTATAATAACTGGAGTAAGTTATCAACTGTAATTCAAGATCATGAGTATTCTATGGGTCACAATTTATTTATTGCTTGGAAACAGTTACTGAAACAACTAAATTTATGTTGGACTATTGATAAAAAAAATCAAGTTAATATAAATAAGGAAATGTAATTACTTAAATTACTATTTCAAAGAATTTTGGATGGGATTCAATTTTTAGGATATAATAATCTTTCACTTCTAGGAAACATGGAATAATGAGAAAGCTTAATAATGGAATTTTTTTAAGTTTATAGAATTATTAAGTAAATACAACTCTGTTCGTATGGATCACATCAATAGAATAAAAATTTCCAAAAATAGGATTATATATGATACAAAGCAGTCATGTATTATAGTATCCAAATGTATTCTACTTCTGATATTCCTCATATAAAACAAACTTCAGTATTTATTAAGCAAGTAAATTCTGAAAGAAAAGATTGATGAGTCATTTACTTAAGAAGAAACTAAAACAATGATTTTTTTTAATCTTAAAATTTTGTGAAAACTGTTTTTTGTAATAATATTTTTAGAAGTTTTAGCAGAAAAATGACAAAATTTTGATAAATTTTTAATTAATGAAAATTTAAAAAAGAAATAGCACCAAAGTTTACATTTTTATCACATGCATTTGTGTTAAATTTGGTAGTGCAATGTCAGATAGACTGGTGCATAAAGTGCCAACCTACAGATACTTATTCTCTTTTATCACCCTTTTTCCTTCTCCTTCCTATAGTTTCCATTTTAGAGATTTTATCTAGGATATGAAATGAGCATGCTTCAATCTGGAAATTTTATATTTATCATTTCTATTTTTTAATCACATTGTAATCCTGCTAGTCATGATTAATTGAAATTTTTACTTTCAAATAAAATGATTTTATAGAAGAGATCTTATAATGAAATTACAATTGTTTGGCTTTCAAAAATTCATACTTTGAGTTGAGTTTAAATTTGGGGGGGGGGTATGACAAGAAGGTATCTATATTTTTCCATAATTTGCAAAGATGCAATGTGGGTTGAAAATCTTCATCAAGCCACACATTAGGAGTTTATTTTATTTTTTTATTTTGTAAAATTATATTGAATTATAAATATTTTTTCATGGAAGTTTCTTTTTGCCTTATAAAATCTTTCATAAAAAATATGTGATGTTCATATTTAAGAAAATTCAGTATGTTTCAGTAAGTAGAATGAAGCGAGTCATAATTTTTAAAAAATTGGAAACTCCTGGGTTACAGAATTTGATTTTTATTTATCATGATTTTTTTAAAAAAAATTGTTAATTTTAGAATTTCCAGTATTTTTTTATACTCTATGAAGCTTTAAACAATTAAAAATTATATTGCTTATCATGTTCCAAAACTTACAAGATTTAAGAGAATTATTGATATAATTTATTTCATTACTAAAAATTATAGGAAATTTTTAGCTGAGTGGATATTTCTGTGATGATAGAAATAATTCATTCATTTTATCACACATTTAAGTGTTCAAAATTATCATTTTGTATTTATGAGATGTTTCAAAACTCTTGTTGCAAACTTTAAAATGCATTATGTAATCACTAATCATCATACAATGAATGGTTGAAACTAAAGGTATGAAAGCATATTGCATTAATGGTATGCTTGTAGGATGGCAGATTAAGAAAATGCATTTTCATGTAATCTTTGGAAACTTTCAGAATTTTATTTTGATGCAATTGGACACCCATAAAAGTACTTGATTTCTCATGTGGTCCTTAAAAATCCTTTGACAATAGGTGAAATGTAAACTCGTTAATTTTTTAGAGAAGGGAAACTAAATTGTTTTGATTTAGCATCTTTTTTTAAAAAGATGTCATGTGGGAATTTTGTTTGTCACCAGTGTCTCTTTTTATATAGTTGCAAAAAGTGACAGCAATCAGGATTATATTTACAAGAATCTTCAATAGATCCGGCAGTTAGAGATAATGCCATTTATTTTGTCTATGTGATGCTTGATTCAGAACTGAAGCGATTTTTGGCATGCATGCTGCACATTATTCTTATAAATGCATGTAGAGACATTTTAAACTTTTTATGAAAAATGTCTCCATACAGCATAATTGCACACACACACACAAAAAAAGAGCCCCTATGTGTCAGCAAAATGCTTAACTTAATATCATCTAGCATTGCTCCATATATTAAGGGTATTTTATTTAACTGGCTGATGTCTTTTATGTCCAACTGATTTTAATTTATATGGTTCAATGCTTGATAAAGTATTACAGATTTTTTTCAAAGGAAGTAAATGGATTCACATATTTGCTTTTGGAATGTAGAGAGGAACATAATTAAAACCAATATGTCGATGAGTTTTCATGGATCTTTCCATGACCAATTTATTTTGTAATAATTTCTCTATTTTATAGAAAAAATGGATATGAGCAAAGTTTTTTGGCTTATTAAATGAAATATGTATATAAAAAACCCATCAGTATTTTTAATAAATATGAATGATTGTATTCTGCACATTGTTTATTTATTTAAACCATGAAAAAATATCCACATGGGATATCGAGTTCCTTTTATCTTTGAGTATTAGGTCTACTTAAAAATTTTTAATTCTAGAAAGCTTTCTCATAAATTTTGTAAAACCTGGTAGCTAAAAAAGCAAGAGTTCTCTTTTTTGATGAATATTAATATCATGAACATATTACAAATTAAGGCAAAATTGCTCCTGATCTAACATGTGATATGGTTTCAGGCTCATTCAAAAGCTGATACAATTGGTAAGTTTTGTGTAAATTTGACAGATTGTTAGCTAGAATGATATTTGGGGTTTCAATATTAAAAGTTTTTTGTGCCAATTCGAGTTAGCTTTACATTAAGATTTCGTGAGAAATTGATATCCTTGTGAACATGGTGTCATCTTATAAGATTTTTCTTGTCTTTTGAAAATATATGCTTATTTTGTATGCTGGCGTGTCAAGATTTTAAATTATCATCCTGTATATTATTACTGTCGTACCTTTCCTTCCCCTTAGGATTACATTTTACACCATTAATTAATCTAATGATTATTAGATATTAATGAGAACACAGATGTTTCTTGTATGACAATTGCAGAATACCTGGTAATTATGTACTTGTCATAGTTATTGGGACTGTTGTAGGATGTATAAAGTTTTCATATGATCCCATACAGAAAATTTAAGCGTGAGAAATTGGATGAATGTAATAGTGTCCAATAGAAGTATTTAAATTGAAAGTGTCCCTTCATTATTTAAATTTCTTCTTAAGCTATATAGTAGCTCATGCTTAAGGTTCAGTTGGTTCTATTACTCTTAAAAGTTGTATCCAGAACTTGGAAATACTTCAAATTTGTTGCAGCGTATCTATAGTGAAGCAGTTTTACATATTCTCAATGATTTTTCCTTTTGTATGATCAAATTATTTATTCTTTTCAAAGCTAAAAGCATTTGCATGCAGTATTGATGCTTTGATTACCATTTTTCTTTCAAATCATTCTTTATTTTTAAAAAGTATATTTGTAACAAAATTTGTATTTGCACAAAGTATTTAATAGAAAATTATTTTAGAATAAATCACATTTTGTATGTAAAAGATTCAACTGATACCTGCCAGTTGTCTATTTTTTTCTTTAAATAAGAAGATCTCAGAATTTCTTCATTTTGCTTCCTTTTCAAATTTGCTTGTTATTTTCAGTTGAAAAAATCAAATGATTAAAATAGAAATTGAATATCAAAATGATTATTAATCTCATTTTTAAGGATGGAAAAATTCCTAGTAATTTTTATTTAATAGGATACAAATTTTTGACATTTTGTTCTTCTGTGTCAAGTTAAGGAAGTATTCAGAGAAATTAGAATTAGTGATCTAATATAAAAATAAAAATAAATATCATAATATGTATTACATATATTTCTTATTTTTATTGTAGGTGGTCCAGTCACTATGCCATCAGTGCATCATCAACAAAATTCTGAAGTTCAGGAGCAAGGAGATGCTCCAAACCATCAGAATGATACCCATAATGCAGTTAACATCCAATCATCTAAGTTATCAACTTTTTCCACTTATGTGCATGCACTAAGGCCATGGTCTTTCAGTGCATCACTTATGCCTGTAGCAATTGGAGCTGTCCTTGCCTACAAGACCACTGAACAATTTGACTTTATCATATTTTTCATAACTTGTCTAACAGCAGTGTCAGTTCATGCAGCTGGGAATGTTGTTAACACTTATTTTGACTACATGAAAGGAATAGACAGTCGGCGAAGTGATGATCGAACCTTGGTTGACAAAATATTGACACCAGATGAGATTGTCCATCTGGGTGTCATTCTGTACACTTTGGGTTGTTGTGGGTTTATAGGCATTGTTCTTCTATCCACAGCCAAGATGGAACACTTGGCTCTTGTCTATTTCGGAGGTCTATCCAGTTCTTTCTTATACACTGGGGGTATAGGATTAAAGTATATAGCTATGGGGGATGTCTTAATTATAGTAACCTTTGGTCCCCTAAGTGTTCTCTTTTCTTTTATGGCACAAACAGGCTACATGGATTTTTACACCTTATTTTATGCTATGCCATTGGCATTGAATACCGAAGCTATCTTGCACAGTAACAATACCCGTGATATGGAGAATGATCACAGAGCAGGTGTTGTTACCCTTGCCATACTGTTTGGCTATGCTGGTTCCCACATTTTATATGCTGTTCTCCTGTTCTTTCCTTATATTTTTTTTTCCATTCTTGGTCTGCAGTACAGCCTTTGTTTTTTGCTTCCACTGATTACCCTTCCAACTGCATTTAAGCTAGAAAAGATGTTTAGGGACCGGACTTTACAAAAAGTTCCCAAGGAGACAGCCAAACTGAATGTATCTTTTGGCTTGTTTTATCTTCTGGCCTGTATGATGACCAACAAGGATAAATTTCCATACTTGGGTGTGATTTGATTAGCATTTTTTTACACTGGGTGTTTTTTCTTTAGAAATTTTTATGAATGCATTTCATTTAAAGTTCTCAGTTCATCACATATTTATTTTGTGCTGGATGTAATTAGAAAGTTAATCTTTGTGACTCATCTGTTTTATAATGTATGAAGGTGAGATGAAAACATGCAAGTCTTGCTTTGGTTTTTGTGTGAGACAAATCTTAACTTATTAAAATACTTTTGTTATTAAAAGAAAATTAATTTGAATTTTCTTTTTTCAGTGTTTTTAATTGTGCTACTTAAAACAAAATGCTCTTCCATACGTTGAGCCCAAAATATCTGTTGGAAATAAATGTATTGATTTTTGTAGATTTTCTGATATTTTTATATTCAGTGACATTCACTTGAAGTAAATATTACTGATTGTAAAAGATATTAGCTGAATTAAAAGCAATTTCTTATGATGATACGGTTGTTTGACTCAGTATCATTCAAAAATATCTTTAATTTTTATATTTTAGAAGGTATTTCTTGAGAATTTGTTTGATGATACAAACTAAATATCAAGAAACAGTTGCAAAGCAGACTGATTTGACTGAAATAGGAATGAATTCTCAAGTAATTAACATCCCTGAAAGAAAATTCATGAGAAGTTTTCATTACATACCAATTTGAATTATTTTCTCAATAGCTTGAACCACATTACATTTTAATATTGTTTTATGCATTGTTTCTGATAAAATGTGATGATTATTTACATACACTGAAATGAGGAACTTTAACAAATATTGATTTAATGTTTAAAGCTGAATTAGACACTTGAATTTTTTTTTTTCCCTAGCACATATATATATTGATTTGTATTATATCTACTTGTTGGTCTATTTTTTAAAAATTGTACTTAAGTTTGATCTTCTTAAAAGAAGAATGAGAATATTGCATTTTTCTTAACTTTCATTTAGAATCTCAAGTGCGAGTATAGTTTTAAAAAAAGAAAACTTCAGAAATAAAAATACTTCTCTTCTGAAAAGTCATTTTTCTGTGGTTGAAGTAATGATAAATAAATTCATTCTTTTGCAAAGAGTAGGATCCCCTTCTTTTTAAATATCATTAACATTTTATCTATTCCAATTAGCTAGAGACAATGTAAAGCTATTATAATTAATGAGTGTATGCAAATCTAATTATAATAGCTTTACAAGCTACCTATGGATTGAAGTCAACTTATGAGAAAATTAATAACAAAATTGTATATGCAATTTCTATTTAAAATTTATCTGAATTTGGAAATTTAATATATTTACATTAATGATTGTAAATTGTTGGGGATGGAACTTTTTTTTAACCTCAAGGTTAAAAAACTTTGAAGTTATTTTACTATATCTTTTAATAAAGAGAACGATTTTGACCTTATTATAAAAGCCTACCCCAAAAGATGCAGACAAGGCCAGTAATTTTTTACAATTTTTTTTATTCCCAAATTTCGCTTTGAATAAATAAACTTTTAAAACTTAATACATATAAATTTTGGGAAGATTTACTAATGAAATTCAATTCAAATCTCATGAGAAGTTCGAATATTTTATAAAAATCATATTCTGTTGATAACTCTATAAGTAGTTATTTTGAAACAAGTTGTCCCTACAAAATGCCATACATTAATTGCAGCCTATTTTGCAAACGTTTAAAATGAGTAAATATTGTGATCAATAAACATATATTATTATTAAACTATACATAGCATAAATACTAAAGTATACAAATTAATTTGAAAAGTACTTATACATATTTTGGAATATCTAAAGCATGCTCAACATTTTTATGACTTGAAATATAAATTCAGTTTTTTAAAAATATCTCATTATTTCAAATATTGTTTATATACATGTATGCAATTTAAGAGATTTGAAAATTATTCTATTTGTAAAAATTACAAGAATGTGGGTAGGGAGAGAAAATGTGTCTTGAGCATACAGAATTGAAAAATAAACTTCTATAGCAATGTATTTTTTTTTTTAACAGAAGTAATATGAGTTGATTAAAAAGATTTATTTTTTGTAGCATGTCAGTCTGAACTTAATTTGAGGATAAAACTGTTCCAGCATTATGTTTAACACATCTTCATTTTTAACCTTTTACAAATACTTGACAAATTACCAGGCAAAATAGTTTATGTAATATATGATACTAGGTTTTTAAGTGTAAAATATAGTTCAATGCATAAAAGTTTTCATGTTGCACCAGGAACAAAATATGTTCTATTAAATATAATGCAAAAGTTAAACCTTTATTTAAACAGTGTGTAGGGAGATATCAACTATTTGATCAATCATTTTTGTACATACTACTCATGTATCATAATTGGAAATTTTATATAAAAATAATATGATTTCGTTTTCAAGAAAATATCAAGCTAGTGCTGCATGATGCATCAAATGCTTCCAACAATGAATGTTTAATAGGTTGAAGTGTTGTACAACCTAACAGAGATGTATAAATTTCCAATGGTAAACATTTGGAAGAAATTCCGACAGTTGTCCTCCTTTTTCACTGGAGTCAGAAGAAAATTAAAATATTTGAAATAAACCATTTGTATTTACAAATGACTGCAGGGCACATTCACTTTGCCACCATTCAAGAATTGTTTTATATTTGTTCATTAGATCTGTATACTATATCTTCAGTTCTCAACTATATATTTCATTAGAGAGCAGAATTTTATGTGTGAATATTTTTTGTGAGGGCATAAACAGCTTAAAAATAAGAAAATTATCTGATTGCAGTATGCTAAATTTTAAATGTTCATTATTTGACTGAATCTTTAAAAAATCTGGCATGTGGCCATATTTGGAAAGCTGACAATATGTATTTTTCATCTTGCCTATTTATTTTATTTCCTATAAGATATTTTTTCTTCTTAATATATGAGAAAGAAGAAAAGAAAAACACTGAAGGTAGAAAAACCAATATTTTTTCGTTTGAAATACCTACTGAATAAATAACGGCTTTTCCAAATTCATTGCAGCCCTTTCGGTTTCGTCACCACCGAAAGCTGACTGCTCCTATGTAACAGTGGCATTCAGTTTCTAATATCTTGTCTTCATTGATGCTAATTAATTTTTGAAAGTCAATGTTATTTAATATTAATTCCTTATTGATCATTTTGTTCTTCTCCATGCATAAATTTAAAAAAAAAAAAAAAAAAAACATGCGAATATATTATTGAACGGAAGAGAGAAAATGAGACATGTATGCATGCATTGCTTCATAAAATTTTTTCTATTATGAAAAGTAAATTTAAATGAGCCATGAGAAATATACTTTAGCATATTTTTACTCTTTTTAACAACTTTAGAATTCATGATATTGTACACAAAATATTTATTTTTGTGACCTAAACACATTGGATTTTAAATACCTTAAATAATACATGCTGATTATTTTGAATGAAATTAAGTCCTTTCACTGTGAAAATACTTTAAAAAATCATCCACAGTCATTTATAGAAGCTTAAATCATCACTGCGACAGCAAAAATTGCAATTTCATCATGAAATTGCCAAATGTTGGATCAAAGTTTGATGCATCATATAGTCCTAGCTTTACCTACTATAAATTTAACAATAAGAACAACGAAATTCTCTACTAAATGTTTTTAAAATCAAATAAACCTTACAAATTTAGGTCTGATAATGTTTTCCAATATAGATCTACATGTCAAAATATCATCACAATATTTTTCTCCATACTTGCCTCAATTTACTTTATAGTCTGTTGGCAGGAATTGCTTATAAAACTTTTAGCAAGGTTTAAATTATTGCCCAATGCAGAATTTTTATTTTGAATGCTGAGTAGAATTTGAATTAAATCAATTTTAGGGTTTAAAATATATAGGAAAATAATATCCAGAATTCTTTTAAATAATGAATATATGAAATATGCAAATTCAAGAAGATATTTGACGTAACGAAATGCTACAATATTAGATTGAAAAAAGACAAGCGAAACAAAGGATAAATTTAAGGACTGCTTCTTCCAAAGAAACTAAATCTCTATAAGTCTGCTGAGTTCTAATTTTACTGACAATGATTTGCCAAAAGAACAAATATTTTTCTACACATCCTTGAGGAAAAAATTACCTGACTTGATTGTAGAAGCTCAGGATTTATTTAAAGTGCTGTAAAAAAATAGGGTTGCTATTCCAATCTAGAAAGAAAAATCCTGTTTTTATAATTGTACATATAAGATGCAAGGAAATACACGAATTGCACTCGTGTGCTGCGCACATGCTATAATGGAATATGGACGCATATATTATATAATGGAATATAGTTTTAAGGAGGGGAAAGAGCAAGAAAAGAAAGCGACAATTTAAAGTTATTCAAAATAGCAGATTAAAAGAAGGTTTATATTTATATACAGAAGAAAAAAAATTATATTTATCAAGACAAAATTTATATATTAAGAAGGTATATATTACCTCTCATGCTTTTTAACTGCTAGTCATACAAAATTATGGACTTCAGTAAAATAAAAAAACAAAACATTTTTGTTACTATGATACAAATTATTTAACGATTACTTAACAAGAAAACATTACAAAGCAAAATTCTTTTTATTCATTTATGTCAATTCCAAGTATTTGGGCCCCAATTTCTGCAGAGTTTTCAGTCATCAGTTTCATGGAGCTAATCTATAACAAATAAGGTATGACATTTCTATATTGCCTAACAAACATTTTTTTTTTAGTTATTTCACTTTCAGTGAATGTATGTGAAAATATTTCCAAAATATCAGTGAATGCATTAAAGGACGAATGTGATGCAACAAGTTTTAATGTCCATAAAAATTCAGCTTTAGATTATTGTTCTTGAACTAAAAAGATTGAAACTGGTTTATTTTCGGACATTAAATTAGATCTGAGGTGTCATCTTTTCCTGTATTCCTTTTCAATACTAAGTCCAATATCAATGACGACTCTTTTAAATAAATATGCAATCTTGCATGCTTTCCTCGTTTGGCATTACTAATATGTGCCTTCCCATCTTACTTAAGCTTATTATCTTCTTACAAGGCATGCAATGCACAAACAAATAGATTTTGCAGAACTTCTGGAACCTATTCAGAAAAATCTGGATTGTTTCATTTGTTCAATTTATATTATATATGGATTTTGAGCAGCTCATTGTTTTTAAAAAATTATCTAATCTACTTTATTTTTTGAGAAACTGTGAGCTTATTTAAAGATACCATTCAATAAACTCAAGTGTGTTTGACTAAACACCGCAGATTGAATGTTGCTAATCCTGCTGGAAAAATGTATTCAATTGTTTCACACAGTTACTAAAGTCTTCTGTATGCTCATTAGCTGCAATTCGGGTATCTCTGGAAAGAGAATAACTTTCTTACAAATCCAAAACTGGAATAATCTATACAGAAAAAAAGGGAGAGAGAAAAAGGGTTAGTTTCCATGTTTTTAAATTCCCTATATTTTCCCGATGGCATTGCAACCCTGTAAAAAATATGCTGGGACTTTATACATGAAGTCCATACAACTATTTGACACAGATGTGATTTTTCAACAGAAGACAAATCTCATGCATGTGTCCACATTATACAAAATTTGGTTTCTGCAAAGAAAATACAAATATTGTGGAATTCAATTAAGAATGTGATCTTTTTCTGGTGATCTTTGAGCAGTTTTCAGTATGACAACAGAAAAATGCTGTAATGCTTTAAGTTAGATAAAAACTATATATAATTACATTTATTTCATTGATGAATGATGGGATATTCAAGTTTTTCCAAAGAAATATTTAAACTACAAATTAATTTTACAATAATTTTTCACCCTGCACAATTTGATATGAGGTTTAAATAAAAATTTCGTATTTAAATAAATTTTAAATCAAATTTTTTTTTCTCATTGGGATTCAACTTTTTATTGCATATTTTTTTTTGTAATAATATTTGTTAGAATAGAACTACCCTTCTCCTATATTTCTTGGGATGTATTTCTATGAATGTATTAATAACATCATCACAAGTTATTAGTATTAAAGAAATGCAAACGATAAAATCTTTATTTTTCTATAGAAATACTTTTTACAGAAAGATGTAAAAACAGATAAGAGAGAAAAAATCAGATCTATATTATTGTACTAGTGGCATAAATTTACTTGATGTAAAGCTGTTTATCTTAGATTCCATTTGGATTTAAGAAGAGTATCAAAATGAAAATATTTTATTAAAATTGCCACAGTATGTAATTTTAGCATGGTATTCATGAATAGAATGAACAAATACTCTTCTTATACCAATGATGGCATAGCTTATCAGATAAAGTCTTACATGTAGAATATGCCTTTCTATTTTTATAATATATATAAATGTAAAATCTCATTAAATGCTTTTAAAGTATGATAGAAATATGCTAGGAGGACACTTTTTTTTCACACAAAATATATTACAGCATATAAATGACATATTAAAATATTATATTAAATGTTCTAGTTTATAAAACAGCACAAGTTTGCAACCGGACTGTGACAAATAACAGATGCACTTTTGTGTACTTTAATACTAATAAAATAATTTATACGAGCAAAAACACTTTCTTCCACAAATATATATACTGTCAATATAAATATCATACAAACATCAAATACAAATGTAAGCACAATTCTTATAAATTATATTATCCATCTTTATAAAATAATTTCTGTGAAATACAAATTTTTATGAATGATTTGCAAATATATTAATTTACTAAATAAAATCCTTGATGAGAAATAATGGTACCTTTAGATATATTTTCCCAATTTCTTCTCAGAAAGGGAAATCACTATTATATTTCTCCTCAGCAGTATGGCAAGAAATATTGCATCTATCTGACACTTTATACAAGAATTATTTCAAATGTTCAATTTTGATTCCCCATTATTGAATAATCCTTTTTATACACAATTTTACATTGAAAAATAGTATTATAGTAAATGTATTCTACATACCATGAATTTTTTTTATGCCAATGAAAGTCATTGATTAGAAAATTATTTATTAGAAAGAAATTATTGATATAAATTGTATTATAGAAAAATATGCAAATCTGAAGGCAAGTTTTATAATATTCCATTTAAAACGGATTATTTTGAATTAAAATTTACTCATGATAAAATGAAGGCTGCATCTGCTAAGATTAGAGGACAGTGTCTTAATATTCTTATTACTAAATACAAGCTGAAATAATTTCTCATATATATCTTGATAATACAAAACTGATTATACTTTCTGAATAATTTGGTTTCAACAAGTCTTCATGAATCATTTGCAACTAAGAGACTTATTGACTGCAATAGCATATAGTTAAAAGCATGTTTTATCAATGAATTTGCATACAGTACACACAGAAGAAGGCAATCATCAAACTTCTGTAGTGTCTTCATTGACATTGTGTGTGGCCAGCAAGTAGTTGGCTGCCTGTCTCACGTCCCAGTTACATTTGGCTAGTGTCTGTTTGACATTGTGAGTAGGAATCATATGAGAATTAAGAATGCACTGCAATTGGAGATATTTGATAGCTGTGTGGACATCCCAATCTGTTTCATTCAGAGCAGACAAGCATTCCTCACGAGTAACCATCTACAAGGAAAAGTGGCGAGTTTTGAGAATACACAAATAAAATTATAAGGACAAACATTATTTCAATTATAACTATAAAAAAAATCTTATTTTCTTTTCAAGATGAAATTTTCAGTAAAGAAACAGGAATATAATGTTCACATTTTTGAATTTATAAATGATCAGATTCATAGACAATTAGATAATGTTATCTCTTACTTTTCTTCTTTGTATAACAATAAATTTATTCACTGAACACGTATGTAGGCAATATGGGCAATGACGACTGCTTACAAATTGATTAGAAACCAAAATAATTGATGTCATAAAGAGAGAGCAATACTAATTGTTCGATGGTATTTAGTCCTTAAGTAAAGATATTAAATTTGTTGTTACAGAATTTGTATTAACCCCTAGGAAAAAGGTCCAATCAATCATAATCAGTATGCTTTGTTCAGTTGATAAGTTTCTTAAAGAGTAAAAAAAAAAAAAAAAAAAAAAAAAAAAAAAACCCCTACAAACTATTATAATAGAATAGAATAGAATTCTAATAGAATAATAACCTAAACTATTTCTAATAGAATAAATGTTTTCATCCTTATAAACAAAATAAGTAATAAATAAAAATATCACCATTCTGTTGACAACTATTTAAGAAAGTTTAAGAACTAAAAATATCAAACAAAAAATTAAATGCAAAATATGCAATTTAAATTTCTCCTGCCTATACCTTCATTATCTTGTTGATAAGAAGTTTTTGTAGTTACCACACACACACACACAAAATATATTGAAAAATTCCAAAATTTCACATAAACAAAGGTAATTTATGATTACATAACAAAGAATTATGCAATAAAATAAATTTTCATCATCAATAAGTAGAGCTGGGTGATGACCACACTTCATCATCACAATATATAGCCACAGATAAGTTGATATTTTATTTATTTCTTACAATTGCAAGTAATCTCTTAGCACATTGATCAAAGCTTGTTCAAAAAAGAGGAATTTTCAGTTATCCTACTAATATTCATTTATATGATAAAAATATTTGCCTTCCAATAAAATATTTAAAAAATAATGATATTGGAATTATTTTAATGGAGAATTTGAAACAGCATTTTGTTTTAGTTATGTCTGTATTTCTCAATATATTGCAATATTTTATTTTTTCAATAATGGAAAAACTTTTAGAACAGAAATTCCCTTCATATGGAATCTGAATTAAATCAGAATAATGAAGAATTATCAATCCACCAACACATATGCACTTTCAGAGATGCCTCTGAATCCAATTGGAAGATATGACCAGACTTATTCTCGATGGCATGAAAGTCCGATCAAAATCGAAAATTTGATAAGCATTGATTAAGCTTGATTAGGATTGAACACTCAATCAAGGTTGATAAGCATAAATATTCCAACAGTTTTTTTTTAAATAAACTATTGACAATAATACTTGGAAAGCATCAACTTTATCAGATATTCCTTTTGTGAAATGTAAAACATGCAGTAATTCGTTTTCTCTTATATTTGCACTTACTTATCAGTTGTTCATTATTACAAAAATTTAACTAGCATGAGAAATTTACTGAAAAAATAATTTAAACTGGGGTTTCTTTTAGAATTAAAAAAAATCATAGTTTTATTGATCAATGAACGTCAGATACATAAAAATTCAAACGTGGGTCATCACTCTGATACATCTTAAAAAAAAAAAAAAAAAAGGCTTAATATGCTCTGTAAGACATGTGAAATCAGATGAAAATGTCTCCCCATTATTTTATTACATATTCTTTAAAAAAAGATATCATCCCACCATCCAACATAAAAAATAGGAAACTTGGGAAAGCCAAGAATGCACAGATTTTTTTTTTATTTTTATTTTATTTCTAAAGCCCCAATTAAGTAAAAAAAAAAAAAAAACTGAGCATACTTGCAAATGTTTGGTCGGTCAATTGAATCCAAAATTTGAAACACAGCTAACATTTTAAAAACAAAATTCCTTACCAAATTTCATTTATCCAAGTTGTTTTGTTTTTCTGTTATAGCGTTTACATGCATATGAAGACTGACAGATGGCCAATTCGTTGACAGATGTGATTCAAAATTTTGCTATGATGGTATAGTTTAAATATTAAAATTATACATCCATAGTTTTAGTATCTAAATGCTAAATTTTACTGATTAGTGTTTCGAATTTATCAAGTTCTCCTATACTTGGATAAACAAACACAAAAACTTCATGCAGAAAGATTTTGTTAAAATTTTGTAGTAATCTGCAAATTTGGTGTTAAGAAATTCCAGCTCAGAGCTTTGTGTTCACAGACAGATGTAATTCCAAAATTATTTTATTTGGAGGGTTGAATCAGGAAGAGTTTGAATTTTTTGATGATTACATTTCTTTCTCTTTGAATAGTTTGTATACAAAAAAATAAAAAAGGAATTTTATTGCCATTAATTTATTTTTGGCAAGAGTTACAAGTAATTTTAGGGCATTAAACATCTTGCTTTACTTTAATTTTTGGAAGCCTTGAATCATTTGCAGTACTCACTTTTGAAAGTCCACAATGAATGATATAACAAATTTTCTTGTACATAGAACTTTTGTGCAAAAATTAATTGAAATAAGAGTATTTAAATAATTCATCAATAGCGAATTATTAATTCATGTTGAAATATTATTAACATACGCTCTACAAATGAGCAATCACACATAGAAAAAAAAAACAATTCACTGTTAAAAACCAACATTAGTAGTTTTATTCGTAAACATAAATTATCTGTAAAAAGAAAAAATTTTTTCTCCCTGTTTAAACAAGCTAAAAGAGTTGAAAGAAAATTCAAGTAAATGAAAAAGATATATCCCCCCCCCCTCACCCTTTCAATATTTCCCTAAATTGAGATAAAACCCTTTCCACTGTCTCCAGATTTATTGAAATCTGGTAGGCATTGAAAGATCTGACACCACAAAGAAAATGCAATCTATAATCAGGCATATCTAGAGTGCTGAAATGAACCTTTTCTCCTTATTAGAAAGACTACATAAGCACTGGAATAAAAAGATAAACACTTTTAAGGCCCTGATATAAGGACTATAAAAAATAAGCAGTTTTCAAGGACATTATGCACAATGGATCAAGCTTCTAATAACATTAACAAGCATTCTAATAACATACAAAGCATGGCAGATAAGCGCATGAAATTTACTGATACAGAACAGATTCTACTTGATAAAATTATATATTTGACAATGGCAAATTGACCACATCTTTATAACAAACATTTAAAATAAGAAAAGACTTTGCCACCTCAAACAATATATGCTTCACATACTGTTTTCCCACAGCTGGGAGGTTGCCTAATGTTCATTGTATCTGTGTTGAACATTTTATTTAAAGTATTTACTATTAAAGCATTAAAAAATAGCATCTATTCTATTCTTTAACTTAACAACATGGTATTCATTGACAACAGCATGGTATTTTCTACTCCATATTCTATTATAAAATTGACTTGTTTGTTTATACTTTAATATTTTATACTTTTATCTATAAAGACATTGTTTTAAAAACTTTAAATGACCTTTTATTTCCATGTATTCTATGAATTTAATATAAATAAATGAAATAAAGTCATAACTAGCTAAACTGCACCAAACATATTGTAACATCTGAATAGATTTAAAATAATATCATATATACTAATTCTACCATTTGCTCATAAAAATAAGTGATAGAAAGTTAAAAACACAAACAATATGAAGATGCAAATAATGAAAGATTTTAGCATCTTAAAGTAAAACAATGATTTAAGAAAATGTAGAACAATATAAAGTAGAAAAACTTAAATAAAAAAAACGTTTAACAAAATTAGAAAGGGGAAAAGAAAAAGCTAAATTCAAATAAAAACCAGTTGCTTTAAAAAGTTAAAAACACTTGGGTAGTATTTTTCACCCACTAGATCTTTTAATGTAAAGGAAGACAAGGTGAAAAAATGACCATCATAAGAATTAAAAGCAAGATACTCAGTTAAAATATGATAACTGTAAAATCAATATTGCATCTGTTGCATGTAGGTGCACTTTCGCCAATTATGATATATTTGTGAGTGAAGTGAGTGTGTTCTATACGCTGAGGAATCAATTTAACATTTATCTTATATATAGAAAGAACAGGCCATAAACCAATGTCTTTTTTTAATGGAATGCAATTTATTATGGATCTGTAGATCCCATATCTTTTGCCAGATGTAAAAATATGATTGTTAAAATACTTCTTAATATTGTAAAATGGAAGTTCAATGTTCAAAAATCCTTATATATTTTGCAGCCGAATCTACCTTTACATTTCCTGAAATGCGACACTACTCAAAACCCAAAAAGGATGCTAAAGCCGTCATTTCATAAAGGCACAAAAAAGAAAAAAAATCTAATAGCAATAGGATGCATTCAACTTTGGTAATGAGATAGAATCTCCAAACCACTTGTCCAATCAGTATAAATAATGAATTCATACTGGATAGATGGTAAAATTTTCTGGAGAGCACAGATAATTACCACCACTCAGTGAGAGTGACCAGATGGCAGTATGATGCCCCAATCAGCATGTCCATTTGATTTCGAGCTGTGAAAATTGGCACAAAACTATACCTATACTACCTATAGCAATGGCATAGATAGAGCTATTGGAAAACAACAAGAATAGTTAATTATTTATAGAATCTAGTAAAGGGGTTCAAATAAGAAAACTGTAAGGTAACAAGGTGGGAAGCTACAAGATTCCATAATTTTAATGCAAATATCATTAAGGTTTGAGTCATAAAGTAATGTTTTGGTTCTCTCAAAAAATGGGAGAATATGAGAGGCTTGGGCATTATAGAGTCAGGAAGTACAAATTGGCAGAGACATTTTGTTTGTTCTTCAGAACAGATGTAAAAAAATCGTCAATTTCTCACATTTTAATCAAAGGGGTAACTGATAGAAAATAACATAGAGGCTTCCAACTGGAGAAGTACAGAATGCACTAGAGCAAATACGCAAAGCAGAATGGTGAACGCACCAATTGCTACAAAACAGATGAGCAAACATATTGCTTCGTAAATACGGAGAAGGGAGGTTCGATCGGTACCATAAGATGTTTTATAGAGAACCTATGTACAAAATGTTTAAGGATTTCTCATACTTCTACAGCAGATATAAAATATGTAGAAAGGAAGTAAGCCTTTGATTGAGAATTGCACCCCAAAACCATATTTCATTCACAATAGGAACGGGCACAAAAATGAATTAACGAATTATACCATTCAATTATCATTGTAGTTCCATAAATAATAATAATAAAAAAAATGCAGCAAAGAAATAAATTTACAGATAAGTATGTAGAATATAAATGTAAGGCAAATAATAAACTTGTTAATGGACACAAAACAGCTAGCACAATTTGAATCTGAATCCATTAGAAATTAGGTGAACAAGAGTTGTTCTTGAGTATTGAAGGAACTTGCCAAATATAGCATTACTGATACTACAGACTCGGAATTTAGATTCCTCAGAAACGTAAATATAAATTTTCCATTGCCTAGTGCTTGGGCAGAAACATGGATGGGCCTCTGTTTAAGACTATCACTAAATTTTTGATTTTCATTAACTGTCAATGATATTTCATTCTACTTATGAAAAAATGCCAACAAATTATCAGGTTCCATAAAAATTACAGATTTATAAAACGATTTTGAGCTTAATGATAAGTTTTACCGAGCTAATTCCCTTACGATTCCTGGTCAATTGACCATATTGAATTCAAAAAGTCCTTAGATGTCGCTGCAGAATGAAGCAAGAAAATTAGAATATATTGAAGTGTTTCATTGCATGCAGACAAACTTAGAGATTAAAATTTTTTTGACTAAAATAACCAAAGAAAGATTATCCTGGATATCTAACAGAAATTTAGACTACACTTTGTCCTATTACAAACATAATTTTTGTACCTAAGTTTTTGTACTAACTCAATGAGAGAAAAACCATTGCTAACTAATAATGATAACCACTGGCTATTTATATTTTTGGCAAACTCTGAAATTTTCTTGGAGCTTGTTGAAGATTCCATTTGCCAACTCGCTGAATATCTCACCACCTTTGCTGACAAAAACCTCACCAAGAAGTCTTATTCCTCGCAGTTTATGAAATTCGTAACAATACACTGAATATTGAAAATTAAAAGAGAACACTCAATGCCATATTCTCTGATTTAACTGTATGATCTTTTATTGTCATGCAAAGTATTAAATAATTAAACCCATATTAAGTAGAACAAGAAAGATATTATTTTAATTCTATTTTATTATGTCTATAATACATCACCATAAAACTACAACCTTCTGTTTAATAATGTTCCCATTTTAACAACAATTAAAAATCTGTTTGCTCTTTAACACTGTGTTCCTGCCACATACATTTTCCAAGCTTTTAAAAATTTTTAAAATTTTAATGGGCTTGGCATACAAAATATTTTTATAAAATTAATTTTTAATATTTAAAATTAATAAATTAACTAATAATAAATAAACTGATGTTTCATGAACTTACTTGTTGCCTAGACAAAACTTTTAACATTATTCGAACTTCATCAGAATCAATGCCTCTGGAACGGCCTTGTGTTCTAGAATAAGAAAATGACAGTAAAAGGCCATTCTACTATCTCACAATTTAATAATGTATTTAAGTTAGTAAAATTTAAAGTTCAGTCAAATATTCTATATTCAATAAACAAATCTTTTTTTTTTTTTTTTTTTTTTCCCAAATTAAAAGCATTAACAATTTGCTAAAATATATAACATATGCAATTTTCAACTTTTTGAGGAGATATTACATAACTGACAAAATCATAAGGATATATAAAAAAACAAGTCAAAACAAAATCAAAATTAATTAACTTTCCAAAGTGTAACATCAACAGGTTAGTTTACAATCTGGAATTAAAATTAAGAACAAGAGCAAAAGAAAATCTGCTTAAAATCCCAAAATAATGCATATTTTGGAAAATCAACAATACTGCAACTTCTGATGCTTGTTTAAAACCTTCTGCATGCATGCTAACCATAAGTGGAGGATTTGGAGGGTGGTTTTAAAAACCTGGTTCAAACAGGAAAAAGATCCTGGTACGTGTAGAACCAACGTTTCCTTAACAAAACTTTTAACAAAAATCAAGAGGACGCACCTCCTGGCGCCTGGTTTATCAAGAGCAAATTCTAGAAGATCTTCACAACTGACATGATCCCCACCTTTATACAAAAGCTGAGATGTCTTTTCAGGCATGTTGTCCAGATTGTCGAGCTCTGCTTGAATTTCATTCTCAAAGGAATCGTCCAATCTGAAAATAAAAATATCACATTTTTCAGCACACATCCTGGATCAAATGCTTTACATTAAGAGAGAGAGAAACTAAATGCATCACATTCTATTAATACAACATGGTTCACGTGTAATGGGGAATTAAACAGAAGGGCAAATTTATTTACAACTAGCCATTTTCAGCAAGCAGCTTGTGTAAGGATTATATATGTAAAAACCTTTCATGCATTACTTGATCTTAATAGCTCCCAAAACAAAATATTTTTAAATTTAATATTTTAATAGATGATTTGCACAGATATAAAAGTCTTACACTTGTTATTTTCATTGAGCTTTGCACTTGCCCATTCTATTATCTTACTTAAATTTGAACTTTAATAGGAAATGTTTAATTTAAATTAATCCAATAACTTGTTTATTGTATTGAAACACTCTTTAATAAAATATGTAAGAAATCATTCAGCATTGGAGCTTTTTGTATAATATCAAAAAGTAACATATTTTAGTGAAATTTTGTTTGCCAATTCATCCAGAAATCTAATCCACTACAGTAAGTAAGCATAATTTCAAGCTTAAAAGACAATATAGTTTTATAAATTGAACTAGCAGCCTCTGCTGACCCAGCTGTCCACATATCATCTACATATTTAAAATAATTGGCAAATCATTCTCCTGGCCACAACCACTATAATGATTCCACAAACTGATTTCTTATTTCATATCAAATTAATACCATTAATAGCTATATGAAGGTCATATCACCATCCATTTTCAAAAGAAACTTCAAAACAGTTCTATGTATATGTATTCTCTGTGAGCAGAGAAACCTTGACAGAGCTTACCAGTCACAATCAATAAATGAAATATCTAATATTCTGACATTGGCAATTTTTATTTCATATGAAAGCTTATATCCCCTGAGTATGTGGCATCCCTAATTCATCTTCCTCTCATTTTCAAGAAATATGGCAAAATTAAACTTGGGTGATCCCAAACTCAAAAATAGAACCAATTTTACCAATTTTCCTCTCAATTAATTTCCCCATTCTGCAAGCACAGCTAACCATTCAAAATGCTTTAACATTATTATGTGCACAATTTAAAATATTTTCTTTCATTTTAATAAAATGCATTTCATCAAAATCTGTTATGACTACATTAATATCACTAATATGGTTGCCAAAGATGGCTAATGTTAATAAGATTAATTTAGTCATATCAGTCTACTTCAAGACATTAATACTGCATAAGTATAACAAAAGATAGTCATAACAGTTGTATGATAACAATGGAATACTTTGATTGGTTAGCTACACCTCAAAATGGCAAAATCGTTCCAATTACTGAGGCTAAAGGCTGTATCAAAGTTTTATTTTGCAGTATTCCACACTATGCTGAAGAAATGGGTAAACCATTAATGAGGCACAGGATAATAAGCATACTTATGAAACAAAGATTTTTGAGTAGTTGGGCTTTCTCCACAGAGATAGTATTTCTTCAAAAGTACAATTAAGTACCGCTTTCGATTTCTTCTGAAAATAGAGCGTGATTGAAGGCAATCAACTCTTAAAGACATACCTAAAGGTTAAGTTTCTGAATATAACAAAAATTGGTAAAGTTAGAAGATAAGTGGTTACCGATTAGTTCATTTGTTTTCAAAATTATTTTGAATATATAGTTAATATTACAAAAATAGGTAAATGACATTAATTTCAAAAGTTGGATATGATTTTTTTTTAAACTGCATATTTCAATAATGAAAGAAAAACTGAGAGAATATTTCTAGTAACAATAAGAAAATTAAAGTTTTATAATAATGATGAAAAGTATTGTTGCAATATAGATTGAAAAATAGTTTTAAATCTTATAAAAATTGGATAAAAAAACCCCGTATAACTATTAATTTGGCAAAATAAAAAAGAAGGGCTAAAAATTCTTTTTGTGCTATAATACTTTTGGATGAGAAAAAAAAACTTAATTAAAATCAACATAAATAATTTCCACTTATATATTTAGTGAATTAGATTCAACTTTTCCAAACAAAACTGCTCATAATAAAATATACACCTTTAATAATGAATTTGTATAGATCACACCAAAATCACGTCATCATTTTATAGAAAAATTTATATCCCATTGCCCTCTTTCCTCCACCCCCCCCTTTTTTAATCTTTACAATTAATAATGTTATGTGACATATTACAATTTTCTCAATTTTCAACTAATTTCTCCTACAGACAAAAATGTCTATAAGAAACTTGAATATACATTAGTTCAAAACAGCTCAAATAATCAAATTTAATATCAAGCTAGTTTTGAATTACCAAAAACATGCCCTGAAATTAAGAAGCAAAGCAATAATTAGCAAATAATGCATATAATGATTTATTCATTTGAAAACAAATAAGTAACAACAAAAAAGTAAGAAAAACTTACGTATATGTCCTGGCAGGTTTAGGAGGAGGTACAGAACTGTTTGCATTGGTTGATAAAGTACAATTAGTAAGACTAGAACTATTTGAAGATGCAGATTCAGCTATGGAGATGCAGCCTTGAGGAGGTGCACCCTCACTAGCTCTCCGTTCTGGTGTATCTGGTCGAATGGTCAGTAGATCTGTTGGCACATCAGGGCAAGATATCTGCTTTGTTAAGTTTCGTGCTGTGTCCAGTACAGATATGGACGAGCCTGGAAGAATAAGTGGATGTTTACGTTGATGGTGTTTCAATACAGGCAAGGGCTTTGTTCTGTCTCTGGGTGGCAAGGGCAAAGGATTAGAGGCATCACAAGAACTTTCACTGCAACTCACAGTAGTATTGGTGCTAGAAGTATCACTTTGGTCCTCGAGTCTTGAATCGAGTGGGCTTTCATCTGATTTGACACCAACTTGATGATTCAATTCTTTGGCATAGCGAGACGCAATATTAGGTCTGGGAAAAGTCTTTGGCGCTTGGGGTGGAGGTGGCGGGGAACCCAAGCTGGATCTTGTTCCATTTACAAGTGGACTACTGGAACCAGCATTAGCAGCCAAGCGTGCAACTGTAGCTGTGTGAGGAGTTGATGCTCTGGTGCTGTTCGGTATACCATGCTTATTGCCTCGAACTTTGGGTCTGACTGGCACACCACTTCTCAGCATTCGAAGAGGGTTGCTGTCTATTGTTTCAGATTCAGCGTCAGATGAATCTGTGGCTTGTGATGGAGCAGCAGCTTGGTGCCTGGATCTCAGATGGCTGACTTCCAAGATAGGCTTTGGAGCTACAGCAGGTGGAAGCGAAACACTCCTTTCCAATGCACTTCCCTTTTCAACCAGCGAGTTGTATGCTTCCTTTGCTTCCTCTGTAATTATGTCCTGTATGTCAGGAATGGCTTCAGCCTCCTCCGAGAAGTTCCTCCTCTCAGGTTTTGGACTTGTTTTAAACTTGAAAGAAAACTTTCTCTTGAAAGGAGAAGTAGGAGTTTTAGGGCTTTCCAAAGGTGTGTCATTGTCAGATTTGTGTTCAAGATTTAAGAGACTCTTGCTGGCTAGCTCTTTGGCTATGGCAATAGCAGAATCCAGGGTTTGCTCATCAGCAGCAGATATTGGTTTCACTATAGCATGCTTTTTCTTCGAGTTGTCTCGACCAAGTTTAGAGATTTCCTTTATTTCATTCATGATGAGATTATTCTCATTACAGTTTTGTTCTTCAGAAATCAATTCTGGTGTGGGAGATCCCAGGGCCTTAAACACTTCATCCATCAAAGAAGGTCCAAGATCAAGGGACTAACAGAAGAAAAATTTTTAATTTGTTAACAAATTAGCATCGTTGAACATTTGATATTTAACAAAAACTCTCAACTAGAATAATAAAATTACAATACCTCAAATTTTGAATTTTCTATAAAATTTCCAAAGTCTTCCTCATCACTAATTTCATGATACTCATGGTCTTGAAGATTCATTAATTTTTCATCATCTTTACTGGACCGCTTAGATGATCCATCAACAGCAGAATTTGGTATAATTGGAGAATCAATTTGATCATTAATCACTTCAGACCAATTATCTATAATAAAACAATATAATTCAGTGTTAAAAAGCATATGTCAAAAACATGCACATTTCAGATTCAGCATACTTTGCATTTATTCCATGGAAGAATAATGTGTTTATAACAAAAGATTATCTCAGTACTTGGCATTTTTACCTGAAGATGAACCACTTCTACCATCAGAAGTACTGAATTTCTTCAGTAATGGAATTTTGTCAGATGAATCAGAAGAAAGAGTGGTTAGTGTTGGACTCACATTCTCTTTGTCATCCTGGGGTTTATCTGAAAATTATTCATAAATTAAAAAATTGTGATAAATCCAGAAGAACTACCAATATTTCTCAAGATTAAATATTATACTTTCAAAAATGGAACATCACAAAATATAGATTTCAATCTTTATTCAGAATCATATTAATAAACTAATAAGGAAAATAAAATAAAAACAAAACTTACAAGGTGTGACTATTTGTCTTGGTAGCTGTTGATATTTGTCTCCCAAAAATGCAACATCACCAAAAAATGCACCATCCAAACCAACATGACCAGTATGTTTGAAATCACCTTGTGGTCTGGATATCATATCAGTTCTCAATCTAAGACATTTATATATGTATAAAAAGTTATATTAGTATTATTTTGATGCAAGCAACCCATGAATAATTGCTTGCATTAAAGAATATTTTCAAGAAAAAGAATATAACAACAGTACCTTCGTCTACTTGCATACAAGCCACTTCGAGAGTCTGCTCGTGAAAAACTTGGCCGTGAAGTAGGGAAATTTCTGACATATGCGACTGTATGAGCTGGATTGAAAAGGCCAGTTTTGCCATTATTAAGAATGCCTTTCCAAACATTTAAAGTATCAGGAAGAGGTCTGTTAGAAAAATAAAATTTAGACAGCATAAGGACAAGAATAATTTGATTTTATTTTATAAAGATAAGGGAATTCATCACTTCAATAAATAAATAAATATATGTTATTGATATTTTCAAGCTTTATGGTAAAAATATATTCATCGTTATTGTTTTTTATATCCAAAAAAATCATAATTTTTTGCCTGCATATCCCCTTTTTTTTTTTGAAATTTATCATTTTATTCTCTCTAGCTTTAATAATACTGATTTTCCTATATTAGGTTTGAGAATATTGCAAGCCTTTTTTGGTCATGATTTTTTTTAAAGTCAGAATAAGACTAATCTGTCTACACATAAAATGTAATTGGTGGGCCAAGAATGCATGACAGAGTTGTCATGAATTTCATTTTTTAAATTTTACAAATTTTGATAGCATTGTTTTCAGGTACTGCATATATGGATAAAGCCTTTTTTTCTTCATTTGTATTGCAGCAATTTAAAGATCCTTATAAAAATTTATTACATATTTTATTTAATCTGATTTGATCTGTGGGAAGACATTGATACTAGGCATCTTATTTAATATACAACAGCCCTGAATATACAGAGAAGTTTTAGTGAAATTGGATTTCGAACCTGGAACCTTTCAAGCACAAAGGCAATATTATCACAAATCAAGCAATAATAATAATAAAGACTTTAGACTTGAGATTATTTTCATTTCCACTTTGAGACAGACACAAACAACAACAACAAAAAAAAAATATTATCAGTATTAACAAAGGCAGCATTTTTAACTATAATTTGCACTTCTAAAATTTTTTTATTTGAAAGACTGAGGAAAAGTTTTCAAAAGCTTTACAATGAATTATTTCTAATTTCCTAAAGGAAAGAAAATCAGAAGTCAACTAATTTTTCACAAATCAAAATGAGTTTACATTTAAGCCTAATCACTATTATAAAGTAATAAGAATATAATTCAAAATAAGATAATAGAAATAAAAACATTACATATTTCCATTAAAATACTGTGCCTCAGAAAATGCCCTGTTTTTTTCTACTCTTTTCAAAATAAAAATGGTTAAGAAAGATCCTACAGAAAGAATATTTAATTTGGAAATATCTGCAGATAATGTTTAATCTATAGGTAAAATGCCAGCAATATCTTTATTAAGTTTTGGTCAGTACTGTGGTGGTAGCTTCATGATAAATTTTGTCTAGTGGTTATGTTACCGGCTGCAGAATCTAACGTCGCAGATTCTGCACTCAGCAATGCAATCTCCACAGTACAATAATTGCACATAACTACTTCCATTAAGTATAGTATATACTGTATGAAACAATTTATTATTATGACCATTCAACCCCTCTCACTTTTTTTTTTTTTTTTTACAAATACTGGTAAAAGGTCAATAAATAAAGGCTTACTGAAGTCTAGTGGATTTTACCACCCCAATGGGAACCTCTGAATTCAAAAATAAAACATATTAATATTAAATTTGATATTTTTGGTATTAATTTTATGTTAAAAATGACTCAATTTTTTGCTGAAATTTTTTGAGTTCTTAAGAATTGAAATGCTATCAAAATTCGCCACAAACTTTCTTACAATATTCATGAGATTTTAAATCATAATTCTTTGGAATCTTCTAATTAATTTAAGAACAAACAAAGGTGGTTGATTTCTGGGTGGTTTCATTTGGGGACACCACCCGTCTAGGACATATGTTTCTTCGTTTGTTATCTTCTGTTTTGTCACCTCTTGTATCTGGGAGAAAGCTATAACTTGATATTTTCAGAGAAGGATGCGATGCAAATTTTGTGTTGAGGGGGGGGGGGGGAGTTTTGTTTATTATCTTCAGAGGAAAACCCACCCATATTTGAAGACAAAAAACATTTCATATTTGCCTTTCGTTCCAGATGGTTTTGTATTTTTAATGCTCATGCTCGGCTTAAATTTTTGCGATTTTTTTTCCTCTAAAATTCCAAAGAAATTAATGCTCCAAAAAAAATGTGCATAAAACATGAATAATGTCAAAGCATGCAACATACAACTGTGTGTTAGACAAAAAGACACTCCTACATATTTCAAAAGATTTCATGCAAAATAATGAGTTATTCTTAATTTTTTTGCTTACTATTTGATATTTATCAATTTAAATTAAATTGTGTATATATATTTTTAGCATTTTAGTTAGATCTTATTCCTAATTGATATTTTCTATTAAATTTTATTATTTATATATGCAAGATATAATTTAGAAATTTCATAATAAATATGTCATAAATTGTATTTTTAATATTTAAAATTTTTCAAATTACATAAAACATAAATAAAAATGTTTATTAGCCTAAACTATTTCTAATACTGCTATTATCATAAGAAATTTGTGGAATTATTTCAAAAGATTTTCTGACATTGTTCTAAATGGGTGGGGTCCTCAAATGAGGACACTACCCCCTGTGGAAGGAGACGTTAAAAAAAAATTTGATATCAAATCAATGTCTACACAACCAATTAATCGCACTGATTGGTTTTTTTCTTCATATTTCAAAAATTTTAATGTCCCACCCCTGAAAGGATTAAGGGAAGAGACGCGAAAGGATGAGGAATTCTTCGTCATTCTTTGACCTTGATTTTCACTCTATTAGATACTTTTTTTGTTCAATTTCTTTTCATGTATATGTGAGAGTATCGTGTTGTTTCTGACAGTATTATTTTAATTCAATCTGTGAATAATCCAGTTTTATTTTATTGTTAAATGTTTAACAACTCCTTTTACCTCGCCTTTCATTCCTATTTTGACAAACTAAACCCATCCTAATGCATGCACAAAAGCGTGGAGGGTTTTAGAATCTGTTGTCAAACAATAACTAAACAACAAATTTGCACATGAAAGCAAGTAGTGACTGCTAAAGTTTCAATTTCTAAGAGCTAGTAGGTTTAAATTTAAAAATATACTATCTAATCCTCCCCCCCCCCATTTATCCTAGAGCTTTGACCCATTTCAAGTCACTGATGAAAACTATTTTTTAGATTTCAAATATATTGTTATAATGCTGAACATAAATTACAATTAAGCTGAACTATTAATTAAACTATTTTAATTAGTAAAAAAATTTCTTTCTCTTGCCTGGACTTATTCTGCACCAAAATTTGGTAAAAAAAAAGCGTTAAATCATCTTAAAGTGGAAAAACTGCATTCATATTCATCTCACGCATGTAAAATTAATTCGAAATCCTCATGGAAATTATTTGCTGAGATTGCAAGCAAATGCCAATTTGTATCAATTGATAACCCACGACATAGTAGGTACAAATAATATGCAAGTCAATAATAAAATATTTAGTAACTACTATTTTGAAACTACTACTAAATTTGTAAATTTTACTACTAAGTTTGTAACTACTTCCTTGAAATTCTTATATTACATCATATAAGAATTTGCAAGAAAAATATTTTTTAATTATATTTTTAAATGAAAAATATATTACAAATTTTTTTCCAGAAAGAGTACCAAAAAAAAAAAATAATAATAATAATCTAAAAACCTCATGTATTAATTTTTTAAATAATGATTCTCCTTTTACTTTAACAAAGCAGCCACATTAAATTCTAAGAATAATACTAAGGCAAGTCAATTAAAAACATAAATGGTTGAAATATGAATGCACTGAATAAAAAAAAAGGCAAGATGAGAAAGATGAAATTTTAGGAAACTTAATTTTTCTCCATTTTTAACTGAAAAGCATATAATAACACTAATTCATATTCTTTAAAAAATAGCTGAGAAAGAAATAATGAAAGAAGATGCAGATATCTAAAATTTGAATAGAAAAAAAAAAAAAAACAATCTACCTTTTATCAAGAACTGTAATGACATCTCCAGTTTTATAAGGAAGCCAGTCTTTTTTGCTTTTAGGTCCTTGCACAATTTCAATCGAATCTTGTATTGCTTGAACCTGTTCTGGTTTGTACTAAAATATATATATAATAAGTATTTAAAGCTTTTCATTTGAAACCAAAAAGACTAAAGTTGAAATTGAAAAAATCTATTCTTTAATGGCTTTGTGTAGATTTATTACAAAAGAATATAATACTGAATATATTTCAGAATTTGCAGATAACATGTTTTTATTAAAATTATTCTGCATGCAAACTAATGGTTCTAGATTAGATAATATAAAATTGAATAGTTAACTATTACAAAACTGAAACATCGCTGAATGTATTTTCCAAATTTTATAAGCATTAAGCAATAAAAATTTTAAACCTATCATTGCTTTTACTTAGTAAAGCATATAATAATAAGAGACTCACATAATCATCACCTAAGGTATAACTAATTATTTTAATGATTAATTATATATTAAACTAATAACCACTAATTCTGTACATAAGCATGTGGAGGGTTGATAACATTTTTAGGAATTAATCATGTAAGATGATACTAGATAAAATATGACATTATTTATTTTGATTTTAGTCCTTTATGTTTGGTGCAATCTTTAAAAAAAAATATTTTATCATGCCTTCTAAAATATTATAAGAATAAAATTAAAACTAATCCTGTTGTTGCTAATAGCATTAAAAACATTATTATATTTATTTATATGTTAATGCAACACAAAGGCTGATGGAAAAAGATAAAAAATTTTTCATTTGTGATTGCATGTTCTTTTTGTTTTATTTGCACAAATGAGAATACCTCATATTATTTTGAAATGACAAAGTTTCTACTTGAAAATTAAAGTATTTAAGTCTATATTTATCACAGCTCACAATCCCCTCCCCCATTAAAACTCAGTATTGTTGATTGGCAATAAACTGCTTCATGGTCATACACCTTATTTAAATCAAAATAAATTATTGCACCTCATTTAAATTAAAGTATTTTTCTCATGATTTATTCAGGAAATAAAAGTATATACATATATGTAATGATATCTCATTATCAAATTTTAATCCTAATTAATTCCCCTTTATTTTAAATCTTAAATTAGTCCACACAACTTCATAATAAAACTTTCTTATTTTCTAATCTAGATTCCACTTTTATATTTAATTAATGCTAATATATGCTTTAAAAAATACAATTCTCTGATACAGGGATAAAAATTCCTAATGCCCTCAGTGTTCCTTCCAAAGAAACCCAAGATTCCTTTTCTGAATCAACACATGTCAAAGAAATTCCTGTCAGAATCTCTCAGTAAAAGAGTTGAGAAAAAAACTTCTCATACTTTTACTCTTGTGTCTCAATATAAAGAATGTGTTTCACTGGTCATCACTTATAATAAACCATGCCCTCTTATGCAAAAATATGCTACATATATAACAGTTAAAAGTATTATGCTACTAAAGTTCAGCTTTTCAAGTTAAAACTTGAACTCATCATTTAAGAGCTAAAACTATTATGATCAAGCACATAAACAATAATATCATCCAAATGATGGGTGTCTATGTTAGACCTAAAATGAAAAACATATCTTAGAAAAAAGCTTAAATTACCTCAGGTAACATAGTATTAATTTCTGAAAATTTAGGCCTTTTATTAGCATCATGTTGCCAGCATTTAAGCATCAAAGTGTAGTATTCTTTCGGGCAACATTCAGGTTGTTCCAAGCGCTGAAAATTAGGTTCATCAATGGCCTCCAAAATCTAAAACAAGCAAAAAGTATAAAATTCTTACTAAAAGATTTTAATATATATTGGAAGTTTTATTTTTCAGAATACTCTTTAAACAAAATCTATTATGTTTAAAACAACATGTTTAAGAAAAATTTTGCAGAATTTTTAAACAAAGTTGGTACAGAAATAAGGCAATACTTATAATTTTTTCAGTACTTTGACAATATATTTCCCTAAAAAAATGCTGAGTAATGAATGGCTTTGAACCCTTCCCAATGAGGATTTTTGAAATATATTGAAAAAATGCAGTGAATGAGATTAATTGATAGTTTATATATTGAAATAATTGTTTTTCGGGAGTTTTGAGGACACTACCCATCTGGAGCAATCCAACAATTACAGAGAAGATTATTTAAATTCCACATGACAGTAATAATAAGATTGGATATCTTATGTTCACAAGCATTTGTATTTATAATCCAAGAAATTCAAATGATTTAAAATAGAACAAATACACTATATCATATGTTTTATAAAAATGATTAAAAACAAATTGCAAAATATGTAAATTAAAAATATAATCATTCCATTAAAATACAAATGTTAGCTAAAGATTGAGATTAAAAAATATATAATATAAATATTTTTTATATTTAAATTGTTAAAAATTTAAATATTCATTAAAATTTAAATATGAAAAAAGATTATAAGAACTGAAGATGTTTCATTAAAGTGAAATTACTACAGGGTGGTTTAAAAAAAATCTTTTTCGATATATGTATCATATAATTTATAGTCACTAGATGAAATTTTGGTTTGCAATACTTTAAGATATGCGTTCAAAAATCATATTAAAAACATTAAATTCTAACAGCTATGGTTACAGTGACAACATTTTGAAAATTGCACACTTTGGCAACAATTTTATATTATATATAAACATATAAAATAGAAATTAATCTGCAGAGTGAAAACTATAAATAGTACTGGAACAGTCACATAAAGGTTAATAGTAATAAAAAAATTTCAATTATGATTCCAAACTACTGAATCTTTCTCAAAAAGCAAAAAAGATAGGAAGGTATGCAGATTCTGGATTTGGCATAAGATTGATTGAGTGCTGTGATAAAATGATTGATGTTGTTGCATTAGGTGAGAGAAAGGGCAATATAAAATGTGTGCTATGTATCTTGCTTTGTTTCACTCTGAACAACAATTTACTTACAGGAAACAATGCAAAGAAATTGTAACCTGAAAAGACAAAATGCTGCAGAAGCATTGGGTGTGTATGACCAAGGAATTTGAAAAGAATACCATTAGTGTACTATTAAGAACAAAGGAAACTGCCTGATAATTTTTAATTGATTTGAATATTCTGTCAAAAATGCCAAGCAATGGAGTTTTAGTCAATTTATTGTAAGAAAATTTCAAAAAAGAACTTCTTTAACTGCCATAAAAATATTTCTTTTAAAATTTAATTTTAATAACAGGTTTGGACAGCCTTAAATTCCTTGATTTTATAATGAATAATAAAATTCATTTGGACACATGACCTAAAATCGCTGCATTTCAAGGCCCTCAGTTAACATAATATTAATTGAAGGCAAATTAGGAAGTAAATAAAAAATTGATCAAATATTGGTACAACTCAGTAATTGAAAACATCTTTCAACATGAAGCTTTGTATGGCAGAATTTTTAATAGACATCCAAGTTTAAACTGTACAAAATTCAGACAGGTTCCCCCCCCCCATCCTTTAAATCTTCCAAGGAATTTAAATCACATTCAACAATGTCTTAAAAGTTCACATGGATACATTACCATTCTATACAGTAGCCAAGTACATACAAATTACACTCTACATCTAGGTCAAGTACTACAACAAAAACTATAATGAATTAGATCAACATCATATTGATAAAATTATGCCCAATTTAAAAAGTTTGTTTAAAAAAGGCAATTCAAACTAGCAATTTCCTGAAATGCAGATGAGTATACATAGATGAAAAGTAATTCAATATTCACCCCCCGCAGCTTAAAAAGTTACTGTACATAATCTTTGCTTTAAAATTTAGTGGTATAAATAATTTTATTTTTCAGGCAGAACTCATAATCACAGAATTTGCATTAAAATGTGTATTACACAATGCCAAAATTAATTTATTTACAATTTATCACATCCCTCCACACAATTAAAAACCCAGATCTGAGCACATTCTCACAGTCAAAGAAACACTTCATAAAGCAAGATCATCAGCCAGCCTGGTAACACTTGCTGGCACCGAGGAAACAAAAAAGCCAGTCTCCTCCCCCAATCATACATTAAATACTGAACTATATATATAACTAGATTAGATTGGCAGATATATTCAGAATTCTATGATATTGCATTGGAGGACAAGATAAATAGCAAATTACTTATCTAATATAAACAAATATTTAGCATACTTTTTAGGCAACTATAGCCCATTTCAGCTATATCTAAACAATTTTATAATTATCGTTGATTTGTGTTGCTGCTGCAGCAACTAGCTATAGTTAACAGAAAAGAATAGTCAGAAATTTTATCAAACATTTTGTGAATGTTAGCATAATAACCAATGGTTTTAAAATCAATGGAATGATTTTCAGTGGCCTGACCAGATAAGTAGGCAAATCTGCTTTTAAAAAGTTTATGCATTCACTTTTTACATTATAATTTGATCTTCATAATGCAAATTTGGAACTTGCACATTCGGGAGATCAAACATTTTTATATATTTTAATCTTACCATACTTTGGACTCTACTTTACAACTTGACTAATCTTTAAGCGAATTTAAAAAAAAAATTATATTATAATTGTTTCTAACTATAATACATTTTACTATGTAATATTATATAAATAAGTATTCCCCATGCTAAGTAGCAAGAGTAATAGAATGGTCTGGCTGTTTTGATGTGGGTAATAATATTCAGAAACTTGGTATTCATATTTCAAGTTGGCTGATTAAAAGAAGCACGAACGTTCTTTTACTAATTTCAACCTATCAGTAATATATATATATATAATACACACACACAGTAGAATTAAATTTTCATCAATTTATTGATGATAACTATTCAGAACATTTAGAATAAAGTGGAGATGAGTTGTTTACCAGAAATGGACAATAGATATAAAATTGAATTTGCAATTTCAACCATCTAAAATATGAAAGAATTATATTTTCTCTAAGGATAATAGCTTTCTCACAGGAATATAGAAACTGGATGAAGTCACAAAAACACTTAACAAATGTGCCAATAAATTATAAGATGGGCTCCTATAAATTATAAGATTCCATCAATTGGTCTGAACAAAAAGAGTAAAATATAAAATGTAGTATGAAATCAATATCAAATGAAACATAAAAAGAACAATTTGTAAATCATTCTATTAGAATTCTATTATAAACACTTCATAAACAAAATAACATTACTAAAACTATGTTATTCGTTTAATATTGTTCCATTTCCTGTCCCCTCATTAACTTCTGATAAATAATAATAATCAGCAAAGCAAAAAATGTTTAATGTAAACTGTAAACCAGCTTTTAATAAACTATATACATTCAAATAACATCATTTTAAAAAAAAATTTCATTAGATATTTTGAAGTTAATGAGAAATCTTTGTTTCAGTCCTACCTGCTGGCCAGTAAGAGCTGGCCAAGGTTGGAATCCATAGCTGAACATTTCCCACAAGGTCACACCATAAGCCCACACATCACTGGCAGACGTGAAACGCAGATAATTAATACATTCAGGAGCACACCTGAAATACAAAAAGTTAGATTACATAAGTATACAAGGAAAAAAAAAGTTTTTTTTTTTTCTTCCTCCAGATACTAAAAAAACAGGAGGGAGGAGAGAAAATATATTAAGAATAATTTCATCTCAAATCACAAGTCTAATGAACACAATGTCTGCATATTTAAGAGCAATAAAATATATATTACTTCTATGAAATTATTACATATATTTATAGAATTTAATTAATCAACTGCTTTATATGGATTTTTCCTATATAAATAAATAATTAGTTAATTAACATTTTCCTCTAAATTGGTAAACTGCCTGTTAAATACAGTAAGAGTAAGCCAGAGAAAATCCAACAAAGTACAGATGTTATTAGGGCATGTTTGTCCTTCACCCTTGCTCATATCATTGTGTTTTCCCTTTCTACAATTTCTGTAACTCAAGCATCTATTACTTTCTTAGTTTCAGAATATTTAATTCCAAAATTTGAGTAAAAGTGCTTTTATTTTCAGTCAATGCTACACGGTCAATTCAATCGAATGTTAACTCACACGATTGTTCCTACTAAATGCCAAATACAACAAACAAATAATTTAGATTTTGTGGAAAAATAAGAGAAACAAGGCAATCTCATGCTAAGTTTGTTTTATTCATGTATAAGAATAAAGACAATAGTTTCAAGACATATACCAATGAATTTGAGAGAGTCTAAAAATCATACTTAGAAATCCGTCTTTTTTTAAGCACATACAATCAAAAAGGAAAGAAGAAATATTTTATCCTCTCATGCATATGCTTAAAACATTATTACTATCCCTGGCAGTTCCACAGTTTTTTTTTTTTTTTTTTTTTTTTTTTTTTTTTTTGTTTACTCAAAACAGGCCCATATGGATGTGATTATGATATATATAATCTAGGTATGATGAAACTACCTTCTTTTATCCCAAACCAGGTTCCATGATTTAGTAAGAGATACAGATTGGCACATGAATGTTCAGGATAGATACAGGCAAATTAATTGGTTCTTATTGGTTTAGGTATAAAGGAAAAGAATTTATACCATGTTTATCTAAGATGATGGAAATTTTACAGAAATATTTCATACCTCACAGCAATTTTCCTTTATATATATATATATATATATATATATAGTTACAAACCTGTAATGTTAATTCCCAACACAAACAGTTTCATTGTAAGAAAGACCGTGTTACGATGAGCCCTGCTGGGTGCTGATCGGATGCTGAGCCAGTGATCTCAGAGTTTGTCGACAAAATAGAAATTATTGGAACCTTCCGAGAATTTTATCGATCTATCCAATAGGAACTGAGATACGACTGATTGGTCTGCGAAACTTCTCGGCCCAACTCCAGGGAAGTATAAAAGGCCAGCAGTCCCAAGCTGCATGGAATCAAATGGAATCATGTAAAGACAGAGCGATTAGTGGAACAGTCTAGCAAAGAGCTCATGCGATTACCGAATTTAGCTGTGTGTCGATTAATGTTGTTTATTGTAGATGCAGCATTGTGTCATGTGTGGAGTAGCCAGTCATGTAGTAGTGAGACGACAGTTGGATACAGCTAAAGTGAGGAGACAAAGATTTGCAGACGTTTGGAAAGACAGAGTGAAGCTACGTGAATTCCCTCCTTCTGCTGAATTCCGTCTGGCAACTTTGTGTGCTGTGGTTGCTACTGCTGCCGATTACTATTTGTTGTAGTGTGCTGCTATGTATTTCCTATATTCTTCGTGTTAATGAAAGTCGTCGTTTGTCACTAAAGGACTGTTTATTTCTGCATCAACCATCAAATCTTAAAAGAACCCAATGGAAGTAGTAGTGATCCATAACATTATATAACCTCTGTTTTTTTTCAAAAATAACTAAGTTCCTAAGATAATTTTTTTCCTCTTATGTAGTGCACAGTACATTCTTAATAGTAAGTGAAAAACAGTGTTCTATTTTTCTTTTCTAAAATAAATGTAGAATAGAAATTAAATATTGAGAAAACAAAACAAAAAATTATTTTTAGAAGTTAGATTTCAGATAAGTGTAATTTTTGTAAATATTTTTCTCAAATTTTATAAAAGTGAAAATCAAGATTATATACAATACAGTAGAAGATCTGTACTTATCCAAACGGACTTTTCTCAAAACTGATTATCCAAATTTCAACATGAAAGATATAATATAAAATGACATACATAAAAATGTATTTCCTTTTAGTGCAATCTCCCCTATTTATACTCTTTACTAATATCCAAATCAAGAATGAATAATAATATCACTAATAGGAAGGTTATCACTTACAAACACATTTGCGCTAATGCCCATGTGCCAGGAAGAGTTAATTTTATTAAAATAGAGATGAGACAAAAGATGACAGAGAAGATTATTACATTTTGTTTAATAATTTAGTAAATTTTGAATATCAATAGAATTTGAAAGAGCAGCAACAGCTGATATATTGCAAAAATGAACTAGCCAAACTAAAAATAAATACATAATTTTTTTAAACTAAACCAGCGCAGATCAAAATGATAAGGGGAGAAAAAAAAATGTGGAAAACGCATCTGATGGAACAAATGGAAATATGAAACCAAAGAAAATATGAAAACAGGCTAATATTATTTACTCACCAAAAAGTAACAGTTAAAGTAAGGAATAATCACCGAGTTTGACATTAGGAAAATAAAGAATAGTGAAACATTTATACCCAAAATGTAATAATCAAGAAAGAAATCTGCAAAATCTTTTAAACTAGTATCCTTTAGGCTTTCTTGGCCACAAAAAAAATGTACATGAAATATTAGGAAATTTCAAGATATAGCATAAGCTTAAAAATTCAGTTTCTCCGTCCACACCAGAATTATTTCAATATAAATTGCCATTATTGAGAAGTTGGGCAATAAGGCTTCATTACAACAAAGGAAATGAAGCATCGATATCAAAGAAGCTGGAATATCAAAATAATTGACTACTGATAGACATTGAAAATGTTCAAATGTTCCTGGCATGTTTATTTTTAAAGAAAAATTTACCAGAAATAAATAACAGATGATAAAATAGGAGGATTTCCTAACTCTTCATAAAATCATCTGTTATTTAAAGTAAATGAAAACTGCAATATAAATTTAAAGTATATATTTATGGAAAAAAAATCTTATTTTTAGAATTGGTATTAAAAACAGTAGTTAAAAGTAAAATAATTTTCAAAGAGAGCATGCTTTTGAAAGTCAATGTGTCAAAACAAAAGCAAAAAGGTCAGCCTTAAAGTTAACCCTCTAATATTAATAGTTTTAAAATAAGAAATTATAGGGAATAACTTGCAATTTTATAATTTACAATTATTAGGGTAAGCATAATTTTTTTCTGTAATTTATCAATTAAATAAAATCAGTCTTTCTCAAGGCATCTCTACTTCAGACATCATTTCTGTCCAGCTTGTGTATACTTAACAGAAACCCTTTAATATTTCTTGAATAATTCACTTAATTTAAAATTTGTTGTATAAAAACAATTGTCATAAGTCAAAGTAGTATTAAATTGAATTATGTTGCATAACATGTGCATGAAACTATTCTCAGTATGCACATTTCAAGTACTATGAAACCACTAATTTTAATAGAGGGTTGCCACTCAAATCTGGGAGGAAAAATTCCTTGTGTTTTCTTTTTATGTCTACTCAAGATATGAAGAAATGTAAGAACAGTACTCATGTGCTAGTTATAACAAAATATGGTTTTAAGAAGCGGAGAAAGAAAAGGAAACAACAATTTATTATTATTCGAAATAATAGCATATTAAAAGAAAGTTTATATTTACATACAGAAAGAAAAAATCTATTATACAGAATTTAGCAAGACAAAATTAATAAATTAAGGTGGTGGGAAATATTACTTCTCATGCTCTTTAATTGTAATTACTGTGCCAAAAAAACATTACAAAGCAAAATTACTTTTTTTTATTTATTCATTTTTGCCAATTATTTGGGCATCAAATTCTGTAGATTTTTCAGCCATCAGTTTCACGGAACTAATGGACCTAATCCGTAACAAACATGGTACAACATTTTCATATGCCTGATATGCAATTTTTAGCTATTTTACTTTCAATGAATATACATGAAAATATTTCCAGTATATCACTGAATGTACTAAAAGGCAAATGTGATGCAACAATTTTTAATGCCTTTAATAATTCAATCATTTTTTTAATTAATTATGAGCCTGTTACTGGTGGCACACATCCAACCATCATCAGAGTTGCATGCCCTTTAGTTGGATAGGTCATTAATGAAGGGCAGAAATTCTCACTTTTCCTACAGCATATCCTTCAGTCTAAATCCAAACAAAAAATTTCTAATTATCTTGCTCATAAGATAATACATACAAAGAATTATATTTAAACAAAGGGTACATTGGATTTCAAGAATCATAATTGGAGAAACCTTACAGAATTTCTCCAAAAGTCATTCATGAGAGCTATTGCAATAAGTAGTCTTCCTATAAAGAATGTAACAATAATTTTCCAAAACATTTCAATAAATGCTTTACGGTGTTATTATAAAGGTTAAAAAAATAAGCAAAAATTGAACAAACTTACCATGCAATAGGAAGCTTCAGATTGACATTGAAATTTGTTTGGTAGTAATCCTTTCCTACACCTAAAGCTCTGGAAAGACCAAAATCACTGATTTTTACCTAGAAGAAAAAAAAATTTAACATATTGTCATTGTGCAGTTCTAAACATGCTGCATAAAAACCCACGATATTTCAACATAAAATTGACAATTCCATTTAAATGTTTATTAGATAAATTCATTAATAATAGATTCAACTACTAAACTAATTTTCAGAGGAAGAAAATGAGATATCTGCATGTGATAACAAATTAGTGTAGGATTTAGGCATTTTGTGGTTCCAGGCAACCTGCATTGAATAGCAACAATTTTAATAATTCATTTTCAACAAATTGGTGTATTATTTTATTCAATTTTTAATTTCAGCAACTTTGTGAAAATGTTATTTTTTTTTTAGTATGCATATCAAGAAAAAATGAATCAATATTATCCAGAACTATTACTTAATGGTTTTTTTATTAAAAAAATATAGCTTACATAATAAATTTTAAAACACACATAACAAATATTATTATTGTAGAAAATCTGGCAACTGGAAAATTACAAACCCAGTTACATAAGTAATTTACTTTCTAATATATTATCGTCAATAAATAATTCATCATACTTTCAATTTCAGCGTACTCTGTTATCCTAATATTTTAGAGATTATAGAATTTCTATTTATTAAATTTATTTGATATTGTAGTCATGAAATTATATAATATTGTCAGATTAAGTTTATAAGTAAAATTTTTCTTCAAATATGTGCAGTATTTTTTATATTTGAACTTCTCTCCTCTGATTTTGTTAAATGTACAGTATATAAATAAGAGTGAATTTTAATATGAAAAGAAGGGTTTTAAACAGATGGATAAGAAAAAAAAATTAATTTTTATATAAAATTCTGTTTTAATCAGTTTTTCTCAAATCTACTCTATTGCATATCCTATTATAATTTCAGTTTCCATGAAATTTATTTAATTTCTTCTAAGAAGATAAAATCTGCTTCCATCATTCAATTACTTATAACTAACAATATATTTACGAGCATAAATGAAGAAAGTCACAGAATTATACAATATTCAACTACCATTATACATTTATTTTAATTCAGTAGGAAACTTTGGAACATGAACAACTGTTTCTATTTCCTTAATTTTCTGGGGAGGGAGAGAAAAGAAAAAGATTTCTTATGCCTCTAAAGTCACATCATATATAAAGGCTTAAAAAACTCAGGCTTAACTCAGGCTTAAAAATTACTCAGGCTTAAAAAATTTAGAAAGTATTTAATTCAATATCCTGTTAATGTATATAAAATAGCAGAATATGCTATCTGAATGCCAAAATTTAAATAGGCAACATTGATTCCATATCATTTATAAATCTTTTATTTTTCTACTTTTCATTTTCAAATAAATTGGAATAAATATGAAAATAATAAATTTAATACATCAGACTATCAAAAAATTACAGAGTAACTCAGGCATTTACAATAGGAAAATGCTCTATATAATATACAAAAGCAGTAACAATTAGATTCTATCAATAAAGAATATTTTTCCCTACTTCAGAATAGTTTTTTAAGTAATTTATACTTAGTTTTTTAAAGTGAATTTTCATTACCTTTTACACAGGAAATATTGTTAACATCCAAAGAGGTGAGCAATTTCAGTGATCTTTTTTTAAATAAATGTGCAGATAATAGTGGTAAACAGAATTTGATAGCAACTGTACCCATTTTATCTTTAAATTGCAGATTGATAAACAATATACATATAAAGCACTTAATCAGAATTATTTTAATAGACCACAAAAACAACAACAAAATCAAATAGTTATGAGTAAACAATAGTTTTAGATATTTTTCATAAGTATATTTGTGAGAATTGAAATAAAAATAACTTAAGCAATAACTTAGGATAAGATGTTATATATTAAGATAAAATAAAAATATTAACAAAAATACTGATTTTTTTTTTCATAATATACAGCAAGAAGTAGCACTGCCTATCATAAAATATTCACCATAAACGATTTTATGATAAGTATAATAAGTTTTATGATAAGTAGTTTATGATAAGTATAATTTGAAAATTTTTAAGGTTCTAAATTTTTAAATTGATAAATTTTTCCAAAGATGACAAGACAAAAATATTGCAAGTGAGAATAAGAAAAAATTCCCTGCAGTATGTGGTATGTATACAATGGAATGTTGGGACTTACTTTGTTTTTGGCAAAAACTAAAATATTTCTTGCAGCCAAGTCCCTGTGAATAAGCTTTTTACTTTCCAAATATTGCATTCCTTCACATATCTGCTGGGCGAAGTCGCACAGAGAAATCACGGGAAAGCTTGGTCTGAGTGCTGGCTCCTTTAAGCATTCAAGGAGGGATCGCAAAGGAGCAAGTTCTGTGACCTGGGGGAGAGGAATTCATAATTAGTAATCTTCTAATAAATTTCATACAATTTCTACTTCAAAACATACATAGGATAAAAGCCTTTTATTATTAAACAAGCCAAATCCATACAGAACATAAATTTAAATTCTCTCAAACTATAAATGCATGCAAATATTAGAAATTTAAATAACTAAAATGTACTATAAAGAAAAAAGTCTAAATAGAGTATATATAGAAGTAATATATGAAAATGTAATGGAACTGAAAACATAAAACAGTACGGAAGAAAGTTTTATTGATATTATGCCAGAAGTTTTATTGAATTTACAATCAATTGTCAAATTAGAATACTGCTATGCACAATAAAGTAATGAATGTCTTAGCCAGGTCTGATTTTATATTTTTATTGAATACCAGCTGATATACATAGAAGAAATTTTCATTTCTATTATTACTGAAATATTAACTATTTTAAATAGCCGTCATAAAACTTTTATTAAAACCTTGCTTTCACACTTCAGAATTTATAAATGAAATTTGAAATATTTTGGTGGATATTTATAATAAAGCTCAAGAAATCTTGAAATCAGCTTTTGAAATTTAAACACAGCAAATTTTGGTTTGCAGAAAGTAAAAATATAATATTAGCACTTGCCAGAATCTCAAACGTGCTGCTAAACAAACTCTTATTAATGTATTATAAAATTTTAACATAAAATATTCTTTTATGTAGAAAATATATATAAATAAACACCACAAATCCTCCTACAATTTTTTAAAAAATATAATTTATATAACATTTAAATAGAAAAATCAGTTATATCAATGAATTTTAAATATCTTGCATTTTTGCAAAAAATTGCATAGTGTCACAAAAGATTTTACAAGCAACTTTTATAACAAGATATAAAAATTATTGAATATTACAGACAACAACTTACATATGTGTCATTTTGAACATAAAAATAACATTTTCAACAGTGAATATTATTCTTAACATTTCCAGCAATGAATATTACTCTTAACCAACTTAAAAAATTTATTCAAAATTTGAATCACTTGCTTTTAAGCAAGCAAAGAGTTAAAAACAATTTTTAAGTAAAAGATACATTTTTTGGTATCAGTGAAGTAAAATACATCTTATTTAAATATGGTTGAGATATTTTGAATTTAATTTACTAAATAAATCTTAGTCACCACTTTGCAGTGAACATGCAAAAAGAGAATATAGATCTTAATTAATAAAAAAAAAATGAGTCATTTTCCACTGAATCTTTCTTAAATTTCATAGCATTTGTGAGCAAAATTTGAAGGAAATGTATTCAATATTTTGTATTTCTATACAAGAAAAAAAATTAGGAGTTTCATTTTTATTTATATAGATCTATTGAAGATAATGTTCTAAATTATATTACAAAATATTGAAACAGGGTGCATAGTGAGAAATTGTTGCAAGAACAATTTCTCAAGTACTTTTTAAGCTTTAGCCAAAAAAACTAAGTACCTTTTTACATTATGCATATGTAAACCTGCATATTTCTAAGCTAACATGTTCTGTTTTAACAAAAAACATTTTGCATTAACTGAACCTTAATTACTTCCGTTTTAAAATAAGGTTACATTAACAAGCAACTGACAAAAAAAATTCAGAAAATATTTAATATGGAATGGTATAAGACTTTTAAAATAGTATGAATTATATGTTATATATTTAAAGTTAAAAAAAAATTTACTGAATAAACCATTATAGCACAGTTAAAAATTTATATTGATCAGTAATCCCGGAGAATATACTGGTCGTCAAAAGTGGCTAGGCAGAAATAAGATAAAAAAAACCCATACAGTTGTAAAGCTTTTATATTCAAATTTATTTATTTTTTTAAATAATAAGATTACCCACAATATGTTGCTATCGAATTGCGAAATAGTGAGACCTTCGATTCTAATAAAAATACTTTAATGTTGAATTTTTTTAAAATTATAGTTTAATGTAAAATGGTCAATAATATTTCATAGGAACCTTCTTTTAGATAGATTAGAAAAAATCGAGAATACACGTTTAATAAAAAATCTAAATAACCTGCATTAGTTGAGTCATTTGCCTCCACCAAATGGGTTTGTATTATGAATAAGACTGAGAAAAAAATATATTGGCAATTATCTAAATTTATTGTAGTCATAATGTGCATCATTTACATAGTCCAGTTATTTTAGCATTATTGAATTATTTAACAAGATGTTTAATTAGTGAATTAGTTATAAGTGACGAATATTAAGCTATGAGAATTCAATAGAAAATCAAAATTTTAAATCATAGAGATAAATACCAAAAATTGACATCTCGAAATGTAAAATTTACGAAATTCCCTAATTGCACAGTTATCTTTCTAAATATTAAAGAAACAAATTCATAACGTAGTATTACTTAATCCAATCAATGTTTTAAACATGCATTTTAAAATACTAAAATACAGTGGCAATGTACCAAAAGAATTTTTTTTTTTTTCAAGAATTAAATTGCTTGCACTTACTTTCCAGGAATTATTTCTCAATTCAAATTAATAAAAATACTTTAAAAAATATTTTTATTTATTTGTTTGTTTGTATGAACAATGTTGTATGTTTCAATGAGAAAATATAAACATACTTTTAATTTATAAAAATTAGGCTCATAACAAAGTAAAACATAAGAATAATTTGTTCATATAATGCTTATGAAATAATAAAAAAAAATTTCTATATCTTCCTGCATTTTCAATCGAGGTTATTGTCACTCTCCTCCTAAACACTGAAAGAAAAATACACTTAGAAATCGAATGACTGCTATAAGTAACATCTGTTATTAATACCATGTGGTCCCTTGATTACCCCTTCCTTGCAAGTTAATTGAATAAACCACAAAAGGGGAAAGCAATCCTTTTGCCAAAACCCTGATAAGAGGAAACATGTTATTCAAACCTGATTCCATCGGTAAGTGTAGCAATCTGAATGCTGCCGACAGGAAGGTCAAGTATTATTTTAAAACATATTGGCACCCCTCAAAAGTTTTCTTTGCACTTCTCAAGAAAATTAAGCATTTTTAAGGATTCTTTAACCAAATTAAGCACTTTTCATGATGCTATGCACTCTTTGTAACTGTTTTGAGTAGAGGATAAAGGTCACATAAATTAACAAAAATATTATCTTTGACAAGAATAAATTAAAATAATAGCAAAGATTTTTTTTTTTTTTTTTTGTAAATGATAAATAATAATATGGAATTTAAAAAATAATCAGAAAATCTCATTTGCATTTTAATGCTTTAAATTTTGCCTACATTATATTGTATTGTAAATAAAATCTTTATAAATATTTATATTGTAAATAAAATTATTTTATAATCTTTCATCTATTTGCACAAAAATGTCATTTTTAAAACTATTTTTGATATGCATATGGCCATTAATGATTTTTAAGCATTCTTGAATATGTTCTAGCAATGACCTTATGCAAATTTGGAAAACATATTGAAAATGTTATTAAAAAAGGGTTTTAAAAACACTTATAATAATATGCAAAGTGCAATATTTTTTAATCTTATAATTATCTACTTCTTACTTGTCAAGTTACAATTCATTATTATAAATATTTATGAATTTTGAAGTTATTATTTTTTTTTCAAAATTTATTTACAGAAGTTGGCAATCATAGATTCAAAATTTATTTCAATAGCTTCAGTAACAGTCAAGTTCCTGAAATTAAGATAATAGTGTATCTTTCTTGACAACACATAAATAATCAAAATTTGAGAACTTTGGCAAGAAGTGAATCAAAAATTGATTTTAAAAATTTCATCCTTGCAAAGATGAAAAAAGTTTAAAAAGATTATATAAAAAAAATAATAATAATAAACTTACAAGCATTAAAGTATTAGTTTCAAGCACAACTCCATACAGGCGAACTATATTCTCATGGTCAATCGTATGCATTATGGCAGCTTCTTTCAAAAATTCCATATGATTCTTTTGCATTCGTTCTTCACTCAGACATTTGATAGCTACTTGGATCTAGAGAAAAAGAATATTAGTCAAAATTTGAGAAGTATTATTTTGAGACAAGTATTACACAGAATTCAATTTTCATCAGCGTCAACACTGTTTTTAAATGTTCATATATATTTTATCACTAAAAGAAATCGCTGTGTGATAAAATAATACTTTTTCTTCTGCTTCAACTTCAACAACCATATCCATAAAAAGTAAAATCTCTTGTAACCTATATTCTCAAAACGAAGAATGCTGAAGTATAAATTAAAATCCAAAAATAGGTTTATAAAATAAACTTTGTGTGTGTGTGTGTGATACAGAGAAGTGATGATACAGGTATAGGTGAATGTATACCATTCCATTTTTACCACACTGACTCTTGATGATAAATGAACATGTGATAAAAAGGAAAAAGATCATGTGAATGAAAAAAAAATGATGAAAACCAAGGAAATAACTTGAAATGGAACAGATCAGAATTTGCCAAATAACGTTAAACTAAATCTGCACATTATGAAGTATTATTAAATATGTTGAGGTTGTAAAATCTATTAAATTACTGGTATTGTTTGCACTAAATGATTCATAACAAAGAATTTAAAAATACAATTAGCCTGAATGTGAAAAATAATTAGATATAGGTTCAATATAACTATATTGACCATACAAACACAAAATGAATTCTTAAACTGTTGAGAATCATGTAAATAGGCAGATATTCTGAGTTATGTGTTATCATATTGAGTAATAATTCCACATGATGGTATATATAATTTAAAAATAGTGTTCAATTTTCTTAATCAGTAATACAAAATTAAGTGCATTTAATTTTTAATCTTAAAAATTGTGTGTCGCAACTAATGATTTCTTTTTTTCCCTGCCAATCTATACCATTATGAAATATGGACATATAAATTTTAGAATTATGTTGTATTGTTCAAAAGAATATCTTAATTGCCATCAATGAGGTTTTGTTGCTGCTTGTAAAAAGAAAACTGACCCCTTATTTTCTCTTTAGAGAAAGGTTGTAACCAACAAAAAATTTAACAGCAAGATTTTGATCACTCATCATAATTCAGAACATCATCGAATCTAAAATATATATATATATTGTAATTTTATCTGTTATGTTATGGAGTAATTAAAAATGCAATGACCTATGGATACAAAATTTAATATGCCATCTTTTTTTAATAACTCAACAACTGCAGATTTCTATGAACTTTTGGATAAAATTCATTAACAAGATTTTTATAATCATCCATATGGAAGTGCATCTATTAAAAAAAATGTTCAGCTATCCACAAATTTGAGTTAACATATTCCATATCTGCATGAACATATCAACAATTAAAAGCAGCGAACTTAGTTTCATTATTAAGATTTTAGATATGCATCAAACCACTCTACAAATGGCTGCCTATCAATTTATCTTTTGAATAAGGCAACCATAACTCAAAAACTTAAGCAAAAAAAAAAAAAAAAAAAAAAAAACATGTGGTCTTATCACTAACATTAAAGAATTAAATAAAATTTTTAACCTGTTTGGTGAAACCCCAAAACCCATATGTTTTAGAGAATATCTTCTCAAATGCATTCTATTGCACTTGCCCTCCCCGCCCCCCTTTTAAATAGAGATGAGACGAGTATCACTTTTTTTAAAGGGTAAGAAAAAAATAAGTTTATTAAATATTTGATGTCTTTTTACTTAGAGCTTCTTCTATTCATTATAGAGGGTTGCCACTAAAATTTGGGAGGGGAAAAAATCCCTGTTTTTTCCCTGTACATATATTCAAGACATGTGGAAATGCACAAATAACACTCATGTTCTAGTTGCAATGGCATATGGTTTTAAAGAGAGGAAAAAGCAAGGAAAGGAAGCAACAAGTTAACCTTATTCAAAATAAAATATTAAAAGAAGGTTTATATTTATATACAAGGGAAAAAAACAATTTTATTTTTATTTAATCTGTAGAATTTAGCAAGATAAAATTCCTATATTTAGGGAGAATATATTACCTCTCATACTCTTTAACTGTAAGTCATACAAAATTAAGGATTTAGGTGAAATAAAACATTTTTGTTATGATACAAATAATGCAAAACAAAAACATTACAAAGCCAAATTACTTTTATTATTCAAATTTACTTTTATTATTTAGATTAGTTTTACTATTTACTTTATTATTTACTTTTATTATTTACCAATTCAAATATTTGGGTATCAATTTCTGAAACTTCTACAGATTTTTCTGCCATCAGTTTCATGGTGCTAATGGAAGTAATTTGCAACAAATAAGGCGAGACATTTTTGTGCAGCCTACAGTACAATTTTTGGCTATTTCACTTTCAGTGAACATATGTGAAAATATTTCCGATATATAATTGAGTGTGTTAAAAAATGAATATGGTGCAACGAATTTTAATGCCCACAAAAATTCAGCTTTAAATTACTATTGTTGAACTAAAAAATTCGAAAATGGTTTATTTTCGGACAGTGAATTTGTCATTTTTGGATTTCACATATCATCTTTTCGACCATCAATGCTGATACTTTAGAACTAACACGCAATCTTGTATGTTTCTTCTTTCAGCATGACTAGTACGAGCTTGTTTTTCCTTACTACTTAGTTTTATTATCTTGTTAGAAAGTGAGCAGTACACAGTAAATGGATATTGTGGAGCTTTACAAACCAATTCCGGGTTGATTTTTTTTTTTTTTTTTAATCTGTCCAATTCATATTAAACAGAAATTTTCAGCTCATTGTTTAAAAAAGAAAAAAATATCTATTTTCCTTGTTTTTATGAAAAATTTCAAATTTCCTTGCACTCTCCTAATTTTTTTAGACAATTGCCTCTTTCCTTAGTTTTCCCAGTAGTGTGGCAACCCTGCTATATTAATAAAAAAACTATGATTTTGCTTTAAAATAAGCAATACAAATAACATTCAAAATTAGTAAGCATTTTAATGGTAATGCTATATTAATTGATACTGACAACATCCCACAATTTTTTTAAGGTATACTTACACATACTCTGCTCATACATAAGAATTAGTAAGAGAATTTATAAGGACCAGAATTTACATTTCATATTCAAACATTTGACCATAACTATTTATGAAATGTTTTGACAAATTTTATTTGGCACCTCATGAGTGAGTACAACACATTTCCTGACAAACATCTCATTAAATACTATAAATTCTTTCATTAACCAACAAGAGAGTTTAACCTTCCCAAATACTTTCACAATATAAAAAAATTTGAACTTTGCAGTATAATGGAGAAAACTAAGCATATAATTTGGATGCCTTATTTCCAACTAATTGTATACAAAATATGACAAATCTATAATTTTGGTGATAAAATCACAATGATTTTCATCCATCTAGTCGTTTTTGAATTATCGTGTTTGAAGACAGAAATAATCTCGTAGATGTTTTTATATCTTTGGATTTGGGGAAGTGTTGATGAAAATTTGAGAACAACAAAAGGTTTCAAATGCAGTTAACATGAGAACCATACACAAGAAAGTACAAATACATTATTTACTTTGTTTTTAATTTTTCTTACCCTTTCTCCTTCCTCATTTGTCCAGACACCTTGCTGAACAACACCAAATTCTCCCACACCTAATTCTTTATTTATGACAATGTTATCTTTAGGTATAATGTGCTTGCTAGGGACTTTGATATTATTCTTTTCTAGAGTATTATCATTGAAATAGATGGAAGACCTGTCAGGATCATCTTTATTCTTTAATATCATCTGAAAAATAAAATAATCTCTTTTAATAAGCAAATATTTATATGGCTCATACTTTATTGATTTACCATTTGAAAGCAAGGAAAAGAAAACCTTCATTACTCTCACTTTCAATCAATGCAAATAGTAAACAAGATAACTAAAATACAGATTTTTTGGGCGCCATTACATGTGCTTAGCTATTTGATATACATTAAAAATATTCAATTAAAATAGATTTGAAAACATACATATCGTCTAAAAAGCATAAACTGATTCATAATTAATTTATAATTCATTACCCTAAATATTATGGAAGTCAAGCCTTTTAGCGATTTCTCTTAAGATTCATTACTTTAACCATTTGCCAATGATTCATTACCCAAAAAAATGTCATGTTTATTGCAAATAGCAATTTATTTATTAAAAATAAATAAACATCAATATGTTATGTTAGTCAATTGATTACGTTGGCCAATGCCATGCTGTTAAGCCTAAATGTGGCCCAATGGCATGTGTTTATACAAGTACTATGTTTTCTATGATCCATGCCACCATAATCTACAGCTGCCTCACACTTGCTGTGTGGTATATAAATTTCATTCATTTTATTTGCCTCTTTAGTTCCATTAGCGACAATTTTGCAGAAAACTCATCGGCTGGATCAAGAAATTTGCTTTCTAGATAACAATTTCTTTAATAGCTGTAAAATCATATAATTCTCCTGCTTTTAAAAACATTATCCAAATGAGTTTCACTTGTTGATAAATGATAAAATTCACTTCTAAGAGCTAAAAAGGTAATTTTGCAAAATATTCATGAGTTTCATTTTACAATTTGAAAAAACATGTAATGGTCCATCCACCTCACTATTTATTATATAAATAAATAATGCTGAAAATAATTTTTAAGAATTTAAAATGTGCTTCAGTGGTTTCTATTTAACCTCTTGACTGCTTTGAAATAAGTATTTGTTGGAGTTCATTTAATAAAAAAAATCTGGATTTACTGAGAATCTAATAAGTTTTGAGTCTTTTTCTTACATTTTGAAACTGGGACTGAACATAATAAATGTTAAGGTATCATTCCTACCTTTTTAATTTTCCGCAAATAAGTCTGCGGACAGTACTTCTGGAAATATTTCCTCAACCTTCGCATTTCAGGCTTCGTCATGCCCATCTGCAGCAGATCATCCTCTTCCACATATTTTAACTGAGCAACGGAAGTCACTTTCAGATCGTTCTTCAGGGGGCTGAAGTAATGAGAGAGCTCGGCTTCCAGAAGGAAGTCATACAATGTTGGGCCTTTTCCTACAACCGCCATTCTGCACGAAAAAGTTACAAGCAAGTTCAGATTTCACTCATCGAAAAACAAGACTTAATATTACTAAGGTAGAATCTAAAAATTGCTTTCACAAAGAGTTGTTAGAGGGCTGTTTTTAATCTGTTAAACAATGGACATTACACCACATCCATCAGGACAGACTCGATTTTTTATTTTTGTTTCATTTTTCAACAAACAACTTTACCTCTTTCATATTTATAAGAATAGAACACACGCAATGCACGCTATTCAAATCATTTTACTATTTCCACTCGTTAATCCATTTATTTCAATTTTAATTTTATACAAGCGGTGTGCATTCATTTTGTAATGAGTGTGCTAACTTCTATTCGAACAGCCAGATTTCCCGCCTTTGCTCAAAATGTGACAGAAGTCTACCATTTTGGTGTTATATAAAATGTCATCCTTCTTCCTCTGTCACGGATACACAGAGATGGATAGCCTTTTCCAAAATGGCGCTTTTCGAACTCAGGAAGGTTGAAAGCGTGGAGTTTCGCTCAAAATGTCGAGTTCGAATTTTTGGGCAATTACAATATTTTCTCTATACTTTGTATGAACGAAAGTAAAAACAAATATCTGTAATAAAATAAGAGGCTAAAAATAATACATAGGAGATAAGTAAAGCAACAAGAAAATGTAATGACTAATATTTAAAAAAAAAAAACTTAAAATATTAAATTCAATATTATTATTTTTATTTTATTTGCTAAGGGGGACTTTCCTTCTTCAAGTTTCGGCCCCAAAAATCCTAAAAGTGATGAAGATTTAACTTAATATATATATTTAAAATAAGAAGAGAATAAATGAATCAGTCACCCAGCCTCAACCATTCGTCTGATTTCGCCCATTTTTGTTCCATGTGAAAGCTCGTTACATCTGGATATATCATGAAAGGTATCCCTCCACTTAAATCGAAAACACACCATTCACTGTACATTCTCTATGCTGAAAATTTTCAATTGAGTTCCCAGTAGAAAATGTTTTATATGAAGCTCATAATACCGCGACACGTCATTAAAGATGGTCTTCCTCGCAATTTTGTGAGTTTTTGAAATATTGACACTAACCTTACCTTAGCCTCGAGAACTAGAACGATTTCGCCACTTTGAAGTATAGACACGACCAATCAGAGTGCCGTATCAATAGTGTGAGATTTTTACTTATGTTAATTAATTAATGACTGTCACCATACTTATATTTTGCTTTTGCTGTGATAAGAGGTAGTTCATTAAAACCGACTGATATGGCTAAATGAATATTAGCCGCCTTCTGGAATCATATTAGTGACATTAATATACTCATGTCGATCTTTGACTCGAAATACATCAAAACAAAGAAAATTGCTATTTTAAATTTAGACTGCATAATAATAATACAGTATTCTGATGGGTCATCTGTGCTTTCAAAATGGCGAAATAAACGGATGCGAAAATGACAAAATAAATCGAATTGCTGAGATTGGAGACTATTTTTATTTTGCAGTATTACTCGAAAATGATAGCGGAAGTTGCAGCTGACCCTTGATGACGTATCCAGGGGGTTGTAAGATTTCATAAAGAATAAAAATTAATGAAGAGAGAGCATTAGATATTTTTTTAGTGATTGCAATTATGAAACTGTCAAGTCCCACACCTTCTACACACACACACGGAATATGCAGTGAAGCAGATATGAGGGGTTTTCTAGAAAATGAGCACGTTTTAAGAACATCCGATCACTGATGACATGTCATCAACTTTCTAATGAATTAAAAATTGGCTATATCGGTATACAGTGGTTACGGCTTGAGGGTTAGCTCTTTGGTTTTGCCCAAAAATTTGAAATATACGGATGGTGGACAACAAGATAATCACCGAAGTCAACAAATAAATTACAGTTTGGCGCAGCATAGCCAACATCATGGCTCTTGTGCCAATAAAATCCACAACAAATAAATTTTTATTTTATTTTGCTGCAGGAAACCTGACTTTAAATGCAGTTCCATAGTACATTTTTTTTTGCAATATTCTTCATCAAAAGCAATTCAACCCACATTGCTTTTAGACTTACAAATACTTCCAATATTTGTACGATCAATAGTCGCGTGCATCATCACTTTTTTCTTCTTTAAATTTTAGATATAAAATTACATTAGTATTCCTTTCTAAATGATATTCAACACATCAATGGGCATACCATACATTTCGTTAGTATGACATGATATCATATTACAGAATAATGCGAGATAAAAATGGCAAATAAAAAGTGATGAGTTACAATTCTTTTTCATTTTTACATATCCAATTTGTAATAATCAAAAGAATGATACATCGCAAGAAACAATTTGGCGTGAATAACAAACAATAAATATTCATTGCTATTATTCTTAAGACATCATTTCTTATCTTTTAAATTCAATAAACAAACTTTAATAACCGTAATAGTCATATTAAATTCTGAAATATGTCATTTTAAAAACCCGTAAAATCAATTCTCAAAAAACTAACAGAAAGTTAATGCAATTCATGCAATGCTTCTTGCATCGAAAATGACAGACGCTTCAGATCATCTGGCAAAAACGCCTGCAACTATCGTAGATTTATTTGCTTTGCGAATTCTTTCAATCCACACGCTCATAAAAAATAACTTGCGTCATCGAAACCCGCTCTTCAAAATCTTTTTCAAGAGCACACACAAGTAGTTATTACTACAGCCGCCTCCGTTCGAAGATCTACCCCTGCCTCTCTGAATGTTCCTAAGCCGGCATTACAGAGATGCTACGTACGCTACAGCGGCTACAAGTTCTCAAGACCCACTACGCGGAAACTATTAATAGAAATGGGAAACAGAATGACCAACCGCTACCAAAAGGGTTGTCAGCACGAACTGCTGGGTGCTAAGAAAGCATATCATAACAAACGGAGGATGGAGGGGAAAAAAAGGATTGTATGCGTTTTTGGTATCATTTGGATTCAGCAGGTCCAATAAATGTGACATATTACCTAACATTACGGTAGTCATAATATAACGAATGTGAAAATAAGTGAAGAAATAATTATATAAAATCCATAATAATTAACCTGTAATTATAATTCGTTAATATCAGTATATAATTATCATATTCGATTTTTATCGACGAAACTCTCGTCAACAGAGGGGGGGGCAATTGCCCCCTTGCCCTTTTAATTAACGACAACTTAGCCAAAAATTGACTAACACCCATCATCAACCGATTCCATCCTAATAAATCCAGTTGATGAAGCAAAGAATATACATCATTTTTGTCTTTTAACCCTCTGGCTGCGTTCTTTAAATTCACTATTTAGATGCGATATTTGAAAATAAGTTCAAATATTTTTCAAACAAAGCGAACTGATACTATATGTTACACGATAATAATATAATTAAAATCTGTAATCGTAAAAATAAACACTCTAAACTGCGAAGAGCGTGGGATGCAACAGAAAATGAACCGATTGCCAACCCGCGGAAATCACGGGATACGCAGCTGGAGGGTTAAAATCCTTTTCTCTGAAATCCAGCCACTCAATGTCCGGTATCTTGGAAGTTCTTAAAAGCTGGTAAAGAACAAGAAAGATCTACAGTGCTGATTAAAAACAGGTCGCTCAGTTCGAGAATATGTTCAATGCTGTTTTGGATATTGGAAGGAGGGGGAACTGTTGCATAAGAAGTGGTACATTTGTCAAGATTCGATTTACTTTTATAGTAGTTTTGCACACTTCATTCTACCACATACCTTGGTTCTTATCATCATCCTATTACATCCAAATAGTTTCCAGGTTAAAAGACATGTTCAATGAAATAAAGAAAATATTAGAAATCAAATAGAAATAAATATATATATTTATAAAAAGTAAATCAATAGCATTAAAAACTGCAAAAAACATTTATATATAATAATGGAAATAATTTTTTTCCCTTATAAGGCAGTTAAATTGATTCAAACTTCTTTTGATAAGGGAGGGGGAAGGATGCATTTTCCAGCTTACGTATTCGGAAGGAAGAGATCACTTTGACAGAAGATCAAGGAAATTTTGTCTTCTATTAATGTAAGATCTGAAACGGTAAAAGGCATTCTGATAGTAAGATTTAAACACACAATACCAAATCATTTCCTGCATCATATATTGAAACATCGTCAACTTCCTCATTCTTGAGTATTCTGACATAAAATACGGAGATAATCCAATTTAAATCTACCATCGGTCTAAGTATTACGAGTTTAACGTGGTGAAAGCGTCTCTAAAAAAAATCTCTTCGGAATTGAAAACAGCCTGCTAAAAATCTCACAGCATTATGGAGCTAATGTAGTAAGTACAAAAACATATTTTAGATAGAAGAGACACTCAACTATCCGAGTGTAGCTTAAAAAATTTCTGTAATAAAATAAACAGTTAACTATTTCAAAATAAATAAAAATTTAAAAAAATGGCTATCCATTTTCATTTATTTGTTCTCAATTACAAAAATTTAATAATTTAACAATGAAACACACAGTGCAGAGTGCATGATTTCATACTTCTAGTCATTAAGCTAGACATTATAAAATTTTACTTCAAGTGAGTAGAATATTTTTATTCTTGGAGTTTCTTTTTTTTTTCTGTACTAAATATTAAACATGAAGAGTGCATAACAAATATTTATAAAATACCTATATACTTGCTTGTATCAAGAAGCCAGAAAATAGGAGTAAGAACAGATTCCAGCATACAATGAGAGAGCATTTAAAGGTTTTCTTCCGCAACATAGCTGGAAATCTATCTTTCAAAGATTCCATTGCCCCTGAAAAAAGTCAACGTGACACAATATTTGTCCCGCCTAACGAAGATTTCATCTCACTCGATCTGATTCATAAATAACTACGCTTTACAGGAATGATTACGATTTCATTTCAGAAAGCGTGGGGTAATCACTTCGAATGCGCATTCATATATGAATATTTTAAAACAATTTCATTAAAAAGGAGAATTTGGAAGAGAAAGAACTTATGGGAAAAATTGCCGTTTTACCAATGAGCGTAATTTTTAATAATACTGCGTTGCACATTCATATTTTAAAACAATTGCATTCAGCAAAGGAAAAATACAATTTTGAAAGATTTGTCCGCCACATTATTTCACAATATCACTAGGTAATTATTTAAAAAATGTTGCGTGAAAAATGCTACGTTATCGTGTGAACGGAGTGGAGGATATAACTTCTCGGAATCGCTATGTTTATATTTTTCTTTGAAATGAAAGCTCAGCAAGACGGCCATCCCCATAGTCGATAAGAATCTGAAGTGTTCATTTAACAAGCACTGGAAAGGAGTTGCAATCAAGAACACAAAGGGTACTAAAAATAAAGATTCATAGAAGCTATACAGATGTACAAAAAGTTTTCCAAATCTTAAACTACAAGATCTTAAAACTCAAAAAACTTCATCTACATTTTTGTATATAGTATTTTAACTCTGTAAAAGAGTTTTGGTTATCTATTATGCTCACAATTCGTCAAAATATTTTCCATAGACCTGAATACATTTTTAAAACAAATGTAATCAGTTTTACCAATACTAAATATTTCGTTTTTTTCCGTCTTCTCTAAAGTCTAAAACTACAGGCAGAAAATAAATAATTTGAATATTTTAAGTTTATTGTAAGAGAAATGAACTGCCGTTCGACAATTTCCGAATTCTCAGTTGAAAAAATTTTCATCAACTGAAATTACAATTGGAAAAATATCTAATAAATACATCAAAGCAATGAAAGTGGTTATTTCACGATGCAGAGGAATTTTAAAACCATTAACTTTGGTGAAGATAATTCTTCAGGTGCAACCTTTCCTGCAAGTAATCACCTTATTTAATGTATGCCTTTTTGGAAATGCATTTAATTTCTTACCTTAATGGAATTAATTTTTCAAAATTCCTAATGATTTTAGATGCCTCTCCTTCGGTAAAGATTAGGATAGCCGACAATATGCTGTCAAAGACAGTTATGATGAGGATCTCGTGAAAAAATAAGAATGTATTGAGCATATATAGCAAAGAGTTGGAGCTCTCCTTCAAAAACTATCGTATAGATGGACTTTAGTAAAAAAGGAAAACTCACTTATCGTTACTCGGTAATCTGTAAAACTACTATGGAATTACAATTCATAATAACAAAGTCAACTTAAAGGAAAGCAAAATAGATTATTGCAATGTTTATTCACTGTTGCATTGTCAATATCCGAAAAGTGTTGATGGTGTCAGTAACAATTCTCCACAAAGGCTTTCGACAAATCGTTGAAAGATAAAATGGCTGGACCCGAACAACACATAGACATATTAAGGCTTATTCTCAAGAATCTGTTCTACCAACAATTACTGTTTAAGTGTTTGCACAGAAAAAAGTAAAACACAAATGAATATTTTAAAAACATTATGAAGTCCCGAAACAGCGTTTAGTGATTAAAATCAATGCAGATAGGCTTATTTATGCCATAAGGATGTATCAGCAGTTTGAAACAGTTTAAAGTTGAGAACTTGAAGTTACACGTTAAGTGGACTAACATTAAACGAAAATAGCTAATTAATGATTCCAAAAGACATTCTCCCTCAAAAACAGAAATTCTTGGGGGGGGGGAGGCGTTTTGCTCAACAAAATAAGAAAAGCTAACATAATAAGAAATAGGATGGTTAGATATATCATCGTGGGAAATTTTGAGCTTTTATGACCATCAGAGTCATGTTTTTGCTTTAAAAGAAATCCTTAATTATAATAGTCTTAAGACTTTTATATAAAAATTCCGCACCATTAAACACGATAATTCAAAACCTAATTGTGATAATTTCCCGACAGTTACAGTATAGGCTTCAAATAAACAATGGAATGACGCAGTTTGACATTTATAAGCCTTTATATTAAAATTCAAATATAAATAATTAGAAAAAAAATGCAAATATGCATACATTTCCATCCCTAATTTACTTGAATTTCAAATTTTTTTAGATTTTAGTTCATTACCATCCGCCTTTAGTGATCAACTGATTCGCCAAAACTAGGGATTGCAATACCGGTATTTTGAGCCATTTGTTCAATTTTGTAATACCGGTATTCACAAGTTTAAATACCGTTTTTTCGGTGTTTACAAGAAATTTTTAAAATTGTCTCAACTATATGTTCAGGGATAGCCAACATAGCAAAATAGTATACGTTTTTGTTTTTATGTCTCCCTAACCGGTCGAAATTAATTAGACTGTGAATACAAAGTCGCATCGTACAATCGAGAGAAGTGATAAAATACTGTTTCACAACGAATTGTAAAACCTTCCGCGCTTTTGCGCATGCGTTAGGATGGGTTTAATTCGACAAAATAGGGGTGAGAGGAAAGATGAAAGGAGATGTTTGAGATGAAAGGAGTAAAGGAAAGATGAAAGGAGGACACGTCAGAGAAATTTTCTAATTTATTAACAGCTAATGCAACAATAAATTTCATGTTGCAGTCATTGAAAGAACAGCACACATCACTATCTGAAGAAATATATATTACATTGAAAAATCGCACAGAAGAAAGGCATACTGAAATAGAAAATGTTTTATGGTATTTACATAATTATAATGATCTTAAAAATGAAAATGAAAAAGAAGAAAGGAGACGAACCAATTCAAATCTGATAAAGTTTGTAGTAAATTTTCTTAAATTTTTTTACCCACAATCCTATCCACATTCAGACGAATTCGGTATAGTTATCGAAGATTATGCTAACACTAATATCGATAGTGAAAAGGAATTGTCTCTTGAACAAAAATTAGAATTTGTGATAAATAAAAAAAAAATTCCAAAAACCGAAATACAATACAGAAATCAGTTATATCCAAAACCATCCGACGAGAAATCGATTTATTTGAAGATGAGGGATTTAGAGGTAAATACTTGGAAAAAGTATATCGCGCATTGCTAACAGTACCACCAACTAGCGTAGATGCCGATAGAGCGTTTCCGTCAGCTGACAATTTTTGCACAAAATTGTTTCAGGCTTAATGACAGTACAAATGATGCATTATGTTTTTTTAAGATCACATTTCAAAAATTTGTAATAGTACCCCAGACTGATTAGTTATATTTGCACTTTGTGATTTAAATAAAATGCTCCTTTTCTCTTTTTTTTTTGTGATTCTTTATATACTGTTATAATTTATAAGTTACAAATTATTTTTTGTGATATTTACACTCTCTAATAAAACTGGAAAATAAAACAAAGAAACGCCTGTGTCTTCTTTCTTTTTCTAAAATTTCTAATACCGGCATTAAAACCGGTATCCCGGTATTAAGATCTAAAAAATACCGAATACCGGTATTGAAATTTTGGTCCGATATTGCAATCCCTAGCTAGAACTAATGCTCTCTAAAATTTTAAATATTTATGCAGCTAAGTCTCTTAATAGCTATTTCAGCAAAATATTTTTATGCTTCACATTTCGATAGTCACATAACTTATATTATTGAAGACGTTTTACGATATTTTGTTCATTTTACTCTATCTGCTGTCAGCTGCCGTAAGATTTGAATTCGAAGAGATAAAATTTCAATAAATACGAAAACTTTTTTGCTGAAACTATTTAAATTAGTTATTGTGCCCTGATTATAGCGGATATCCTTATATATTAAACCAGTGTAAAACTCTCTCTCTAATAGAGGTAAATGCCTTGGTGTACAATAGTCACGAAATAGGGTGAGTTTAACATTTTTACTGAATCTATCGTATTATTCGTGGCAAGTGTTTTGGCGATTCATCCCAGGCATGCGATTAACAGTATTCAAAAATCAAATCTGTATTTTAGACACGGTTCCCCCCCCCCAAACAGATTGAAGCAAAAATTTGATACAAAATTACACTTATAATCAGAAAATGCCATGCCAAATTTGATTTATTTAAGTCATTCTGTTTTTTGAGTTATATCGTTAACACGTTTCTGAAAACACAGACAATCCCCCCCCCCGTTCAGATTTGGCAGAAACTTGGATACGAGTCAACGGTATAGACCTTAAATTTGTGTACCGAATTTTATTTATCTAACGGCTTTCGTTTTGTAGTTATCGTGTTAACTTACATTCGAACAACCGGACAGACAGATAGACTTCCACAGAATGAAATTTGCTAAAGATTTGATAAAAATCTAAAAATTAAGTATAAAGACTGTATAGGCAATTTAATCCGTGTAATTCAGAACGTTTTTGAATTATCTTTGTTACATACCGAAGTACATTTTCCAAAAATATGTTTACGAACTCAGGAAGGTCTAAAACGTGGAAATGGATCAAAATCTCAAGTTCAAGTTTTTGAACGATTACAATACTTCCTCTATATTACACTTACGAGAAAGTAACTACCCATGCCTTAAATAAAACTGAATTATTGAATTAATAATACAGTGATTTAAAAAAGTCACAGAAAACTTTTTCTCGCATTCATTTTTTTTTTTCTTTTTTTTTTTAGAAATTATTACATTTTATATTTATTCTATTTCATACAAACACGTGCTGACATTAAACTTTCTTAGTCTTAATTTACAATAAGATTTTTTTTTTTTTCCTAATCTTCCTACATTCAGTTTGTTAATTTTGTTAATTTGAAATTTTGTTAATGTGATGGCAAGAGTGCTGATAAAAGCTAATGTTTGCTAGGTAATTATAACGTGCCCCTGCAGGTTCAATTTTATTTTCATTTTGTCCGACATAAATTGTTGGAAAATATGATTTTTTTTTTTTTTTTTTTGAAATCCATTTAAAACAGAAACAAAATTTATAGGTTGAAACACTGATATTATTAAACGGATAATTTTTTATTTTTTTTAACTTTATGATAATGGAAAAACTATTTTTGTAATGTAATATTTTCGAAAGTTATCGTGGAACCTTTCAATTAATTTTTAATTAATGAAAATTCTAATCAAAATTTAAAATGAAATCGCCTCGAAGAGCACATTCTCACTCTTCAAAGTATGTATGTGCCAAGTTTGTTAACTCTAGGTTAAACAATCTGGCCTGTAGAGCGAAAACACGCACCCCTTTATAATAAGATAATCGCCCGATAATTTCTGAGCAAAGAAAATCATGATTAGGGCATTGCAATCTGAATAAAGTGTTAATCGTTATGGTAAAAATTTCTTTAAAACGAAACACAAATTCTCTGCTTCTCAAAAATATTATTATAATAGAAAATCTTCGTCATTTTTGTGTTTATAATTAAAAATGGATCTAAAAATAATTTTTTAAAATTGTTAAAAATTTCAATTTTTCAACATTTTTATTCCCAACATAGTCGGTCTCCTTAAATTATCAAATGATGATTTTCAGAATTCGGTTATATGCCACGAGGATATATATCTGCTAGACTTACTTTATGGAAAGGGGTCATTTTTAAGCTCGCAAATATTTGCCTATTGCAAAAAAATGAAATTCTGTTTCAGAAGCATTCAGTTTTCGTTTCTAAAGGTTTGTAATTGAAATTTTATGAATTGTCACATCCTCATACACATCTTAAAATGTAAATAGCTCAAGACAGTGAACAGTAACGACATAAAACTTCCGTGTGATACTTAGAAGTCTATTTTGTGTCAACGGTCTTATTTTTAAGATTCTTTTCCAAGACATTTAAATCAAACAAAAACCAGAGCGAGGAGTCTTCCCGAAACGTTTTTCGCATACTACGCAATAAAAGTATCATACAGACTTCCACCGCAAAAAAAAAAAAAAAAAAAATGTGAAAATATGAGAGGATTGTAAACATCACGAATGCTCAGATTTTTATTTTCAGAATTTGCACATGAGAACTTTGCACTTTGTAGCAGCTAAACGAAAACCGAAAATGTCATTTAGAATTTTTTTCGACGTTAGTCAATAAGACCATATACCAAATGTTTATATGTTTTAAGTTATCGCGTTTACAAGCATGAGATCGACATCCAGCCAACACATCCAGCTACAGATCTCATTCAAAATTTGGGAACAAAAAAAATCTACACTATAAATGTTAAATTTGTAAACGAAATTTCGTTAATATAAAGTTGTTGCGTTATTACTTTCTCATACACGAAGTACATAGAAAATATTGTAATCGAACTTGACGAATCTCCACGTTTCAGACTTCCTTGAGTTCGGTAAACACATTTATGGAAGCATGTCTGTGACAGCACTGACTCAAAAACGCTTACAACTAAACGTATGAAATTTGGTACACGGCCTCATTTTATTTTATTAAATTTTATAAAAAACCCATTCAATGGAAGTCTGTCCGGATGTTAGAACATAACTTCACGATAACTACAAAACGAAGAGAGTCGGTGGGGTAAAATTCGGTCCACAGATTTAGCATCTTTGTTTGGACGCCTACTGTATTTTGAGTCAAATCTAGCAGCGGGTTGACCGTCTGTACTTTCAGAAATACGTAAACAATAGCTCTAAAACGTTATGACATAAATCTATGAAATTTGGCTTGTGGCTTTGTTACTACAATTATAGTTCCTTATCAAATTTTGGGAAAAAGGCGTCGGAAACGCAAAATCAGTTTTCGGATATAATTCATCACCGGGTGGGACTAAAAGCCGAAAAACTCCATAAGAATCATACGATAAGTCGTATGTCAATTCTAAATTTACACCAAGGGTTCATATTTCAAATCTATTTTATACCAATGCCACGCAAGGCATTCTATGGGAGAACGTGCGAGAAAATTTTGGGGAGACCACTCCCACTGGTTGAGTGATACGCATTCGGAAATACAGACGGGCAATATTTGAATAGGGTTCAACATCTGACAAAACGATGCTCTCATTACATACCGAATTTCATACTGCACTTCAGATTCTAAAATGGTCCTACAACATTTCACTCATCTAAGGTGATGCGCTTTGGAGTCAGCGTGTTTACAAGCATATGAAAGTATAGACAGTTCAGGTTCAAAATTTGAAACGGATCACATTTCATTCATCTCATTTTTATATTTTGAGGTTATCCTATTGAGTCTTAAATTCGGAAAGCCAAACAGGCAGATTTCCTGTAAATGCATTTCGTTGAAAATTTTATAAAAATGTACAAATTCAGCAAAATTTGTTTAGCTTGAAGCATTCGTGCATGACCGAGTTCACAGATAGACATCATTCGAAAAATATGATTTTTAGACTCAGGGAGGTCTGAAAATAGTGTTTTGTTAAAATCTCGAGTTCGAATTTTTTGACGATTACAGTTTTCTTTTTTCATACTTCTTATGAGTAAAAATGAAGCCAAATTTCGTCGTTTTTTTTTAAGAGTAAATCTTTAATATCCTTCTAATAAGCCTGTTTCGTTGAATGTTCATAAATTTTTTAATGATCATAATAAGAGGGTAAGGTCATTCCAGCTTTCTTAGTGCGTTCTCGCCGAAAGAGGGTGATCTGGGGTGGTGGCAATCATTAGTAGGCGGTATTTTCCTGGTTAAGCACAGAAACACACACACACACACACACACAAAGAATCATGGCATGATGACAAAAATTAGGTCACAGTACTAGTAAGACCTAATTCTGCTGTCGTCGAAACAATATTATAACTCACCAACTATGTCTTTGGTTTCTGTTTTATCCACGCGCGCGCGCGCGCGTGTGCGTGTATGTGCAAAACAAAACAGAATCCAAAAAACATAGTTTGTGAGTTATAGAAATCGAAACTAAGAAATAAAATTTCAGCCCTGTTTCCACCCCACCCTTTCCTTTTCGTGCATTAGCAAAAATGTATAAGGTTATCAGCTTTGCAGATTGAGCATTTCCTAACAGCAGGAAGTAGATGCGATATGAAAGCCATTTGGCATGGACCACATGCATTCGTATTTTGCTATAAAGAAAGCTCACGCGCAATTTAAATTGGTAAATATTCTAAATTTAGAAGGGGAGGAAAAAAGGTACAAAGGAATTGTGTTAAAATACGTAAATAAATAGCATTTATTTCCATACACCTCCTTTAAAACCACCTATAAAACCCTTCAAAATCAGCAATTATTTAAAACAATTCAGCATCTCAAATGATATCAATCAAGATTTAATTTGCACTGTGCGAATATCCAGGATATTTTAAACCTAAATAACTGCTTTTACATTTTAATTTCGCCCCTGAGAAAGGATTTCCTCAATACTTCATATCCTAAGTCTAATAAAAATACGGATCTTAATCCGAGAGGAATTAAAAAGAAAAAAAAAATCTTCCGAAAACTGGTCCTCGAGTGATGTGATCTGTTGTGTGTGAGAGAGGGGGGGGGAGGTCAGGGAACGCGAGGCGTCCTTTTATTATTTGTTTCCAAGGTTACTGTATTTATAGATCGTAGAGGGAGTGAGCGCCACGATGCGAGATGAATGCCAGCATCTTTTTTTTCCCCGCCCTCACCGACCCGTGACTCATCTGAATGGGGCCCGACGCAAGGCCCGTGCATCAAAATCAAAGTTAGAGATGCTTACACGATCTGTGCCTTTAAAACTGTCTTATCCATCACTCAAAAGGTGTGGAGTTCTCTTTTTCACACATTTCTATTTAACTTATTCGTGTTTGGAAAAAAGGACTTCGTAATTGATTTTTCACTCGCTTCGGAGGGGCAAAATAAGTTTTCGAAGATGGATTTCGTCAAAAATTGGACAGAAAGCTATTAACTTAGTGCACAGACCTCGAAGGATAGACATATATAATTTCAAAAATGGTTCGATATGATCATTCTGAAATGCAGAGTTCCTACCAAATATCAAGGTGGACGTTTTTGACGATTACATTAATATTTTCTATTCATATACTTCCCAGGGATCGGCAACTATCCAAAGAAATGAAATAGTTTAGGTGACATTTCATATCATCATCTCTTCATAACTCCCAACTCTAAAAACTGGGCATATGATAGTAACCCGAACTCAATATCATCGGGATAGATCTTGTTACGCAAGACACAAAGAAGACCTTTCACTGTGACCAATTTTCCTTCGGAGACGAATGCCCGGTCCCTTCCTGGCAAATAGCCAGAGCCCCTTCCTCTATCTCATGCGAAATCAGGGATCAGATTGCCTAATCTGCGACCACGGAATTCCGCAGATAAAATATGGCTTCCAGTTGAGTGAGGAAAGCAGAACAGAACTTTTTTTGTCCATCTCGGAACTGGGTAGCTCAGAAATAAATTGCGCCATTTAGACTGTTGTTTATGACGAGCTTTAGAAGATAGTGGAGACAAGCGCTCTCGAACAGCCAAAAAAGGAAGGAATCATCAGTGCTTAACCAATAAACGTAATTTGTGCGAAAATTTCGCATCTCTCCCCCCCCCCTCCTACATAGATTTAATCTCAAGTTAGTTTGTTGAAATTAAAGAACAATCCATAATATTGAATTCTGTTTGTTGATCCAGGATTCTAAAGAAACTCTCGATTAAATCCAGTTTAGTTCTCACAGAACAAAGTTAAAACTGAGTGCACTTAAAAAAAGTGAACACTTCGATGAGTGAAAATCATGACTAATGGATTTCGCATGCTACAATATTTAGAGATTGCATCACAAAATATGAGCAGTAAGTTCTAGACACATATATAAAATTATCTAAAAAAAAAAAAAATTCAATCTGGTAACATACTGGATAAGAAAAATCTAATTTATTATCCCTTAATGTACGCCAAACCCAAAAGCCTTTTCATATTCTGTAATTAGCATGCATTAAAACACGAATCAATTTTACCTGTTAGCGATCTTGCACTACACAAACGCGTGCAGTAATGACAGAAGTCATAAGATAGAGTCAGCTCTACCGAATCATTTCGTTCACTTTGGAAAAAAAAAAGCTTTCCTTGCTTCTTGTGCCAAAAAAAAAAAAAAAAAAAAAAGTTTACATTCTTTTGAAAGGCTACAAAAATTAAATACATAAAATTGCATAATTTATAACAAATCTATTTTCTCTAAATCAATTGTTTTTGAAACTAAGAAATTCATCAACGAAGTTAGTTATAATATCTTCGAAACATTAATGACTTCGCCACTTATCACACATAAAAGGGCTAAACAGAATAGAAAAACCAACTATCATGAGGTCATACCCAATAACAAAGTTCTATTGTTCGAAAACATGCAAAGTCCAAAGCCGTAAATCCGATAAAACAATTAGATTTTTGGAGGTCATTTCAAAAAATAATAGTATCCCAGCTAAGAGAACTAATTGCTAGCCAACTCTCATCTATCAATCTAATCTCTCACAACCTAGAGAAGAAACGTAACACGAGACATGAATTGCTTTTTAACGCTCGACTGCCTTACTATATAACTGGCGCTCCACTTCGTGCAGAAAAGTATTACTTTCGTTCGCTTCCCCGTCTCAGCGATCGCGAGTGCGAGACGAACGAAATTCAACTGGCGGGGGGGGGGGCGAAAGCTTGAGGCAGACACTTAAATCTCAAGAACCAGCGGGAGTTGAGCTGTAGATGTCATACTTCTAACGGTCATCTTCGTCGAAGACAAACGAGAGGCAGACAGTGGATCTCCTACCAAGTAAATGAACCTTCTTAATTTTCATTCAGCCCACGCCTCTGGCCTTGCATTAGTTTAAAACGGGTACGCTTGTCACAAGAGCAGAAATACAGATTCCAAGAACTTATTTCCGCACTGGTAACCAGCGACCCTTCGGCTTTCTAATATGACAAAGTGCATAGGGAGAGATTGTTCCCCAGTTGGGTTCGAAATTCGACATACGTTCAGAGCATTGTACAATCTTAATATAAAATTCACATTCATACAGTATACATTCAGCCAACACGAACCGTTTCAATTAGATCAAGCATGCGCAAAGACTGTACAGCAGCAAGTACTTGTCGATACAAATATTTGCTACTGTTCCTTCTTTCAGCACATGCACAATTGTCCTTCTGTTCATGCATGATCTAACGGGAATCTAAGAATCGCCTTATTGTAAGCCCACCTCTAATTTGCTGCGTATCGCAGTCATATGCCTCCATACCTATTCTCTGTCTACCTATTGCATTCACATACAGTAGATATACAACGAGAATTAATCCTCAGATAAATTTGGTATAAAATTTGAAATGCATTTATAAATTTCGTAATAAATTTATAGTCTAACGTTTATATATCTAGCAATAATATTTCAGAAATGTCGTACTAAAAAAAAAAATGTAAAGATTTCCCGTTGACGAATTTCGCCCATAACTGATAGCAATGAAGAATATGTGTACAGATCACGTACCAAGTTTCATTCATTTAGATCGTAGCAATTGTGAGTTATCAGACAACCACAATTTCAAACAAAGGGGAGTAACTTGCCCGCATATTCTAATAAGGGTGTTAATTCCCTACCTCTCGTATAAAATTGTGAACCCTGGGCAAAGTCATGCACATCTCAGGGGTTCAGATTTTTATATTTAGGGCTCTGCATATGAGATTGCGCTTCGTAGCACAACAGGGGAAGAAGAAGAAGAAAACTCCTCAAATATGCAATTTGGAGGCCTTCTTTTGAACTGATTGTAAACAAAATTTGACTCTTAGTAACCAGATCGCATGCAAAATTTCATTTATTTAAGACGCTGGTTTTTGAGTTATTGCATTTACATGCAAATTTAATCAAAATTCGATATAAATCTACACAATGCTTAATTTTATCCATCTAGTTCTTTACAAATTAATTTGTAGTCATTAAATTCACTTGTACTCGAACAACCAGATAGACCCCCTACGAATGAATTTTGTAAAAAATTAAAGAAAAATCTAAAAATTGGTCCATAACAGGAAGAATATATAGGAAATTTCATCCATTTAGCTCAAAACGTTTTCGAATTAAAAAATTGTGATGACAATATTTTTTCTATACTTAGTATACGAGAAAGTAAAGGACAAGGGGAGCACTTTGTTGCGAGTAGCAACATTCAGAAAGGTCAAGAAGACTCTGTTCCAGGAGGCGTGCAAAAAAGGAAGCGCCATCGGAAACACGATTCCGCGATTAATGAATCGGGAGGGGCAGACTCAAGGCTGGAAGTAACACGTCATTACAAACCACTCATAATCAACTTCGGTATTGTTGGCCATCAATTGGGTCAATAGATATTATTTTTAACACCGACCCATCTTTCTTTCACAGCTTGTCTAAATTCCTACACGGGATAGATGATCCGTATCGGAAGAATAATGTCACTAGATATAAATATGTGGTAATCAGTTTGTCTTTGTTTCAATCTTCAGGGATTTTTAAATAACTTTTGCATATTTCATTTTGCAAGCATGATTCGTTCGATTTTCCCTCCAAGGTTTCCGAGTTTCCTATCAATAAAATGTAAATATATCATCAATAATTTGAACTTATTTTGATTCATTCGAAATCAAAAAAGAAGTTATTTTCTTTTCTGAATTTCTTCAGTTCATTGAACGCATCCGTACCTTATTGATCACATGTGAGTAAACTTCGTGTCTTTTAATTCATTCGATGATTTTACAGCTGTAAAATGTATCCAATAAAAAAATCATCAATACGGGACTTTATATGTTATTTTCTTAACAAGATCTGAAATATGTCGTTTAATTATTTAAAAATCCGTTTCCCAATGGTTGTATTCTAAGAACTATAAGCTTTTGATCAATAAAAGTGCTTATGGACTGAAATTGTTATATTTAAAATTATTAAAAATGCAAACAATGATTATCATTTTTAATAAAACTTATTCAATGAGTATTCATCATCATCTGACAAATTTCGCAACATACACCCTCGGTGCAGTTCCCAGCCTCAATAACAAGATTGGTTTCTGCATGCATAACCAATAATCAGAAAATTCTATGTTTAGCGTGCCATTGTAATAATGCTTTCCAATGGTGTGCGAACCCATTCAAATCAGAGTTTGTTCATATTATTAAATGAATGCTATTAATCTACTAATTAACTTTTATTCAAATCGTTTCGCACTGAAATATTTCGTAATGTCTGATTAAGAGATTAATATGATACAGGAACAGGTGGTTAATATATGTCTACAAATTTTAAATAATTGCCAATAATTCTAGATATATTATGAATGGTCGCTTGCCCCCCTCCACACCAACCTCTCTCTATTTACGACATAAACAAAACCTTTCACAATATATATATTTTTTTTTTGGATCATTTCGCCATTGTTTTATTCTAGGAAATTCAGCCTCTTCTTGCTATAATGCTATTGTATCCTATCACAGTCATTGTAAGAAATATGATGTCGAGTTTAATTTATTTCCGTATAACACCTTAATTCAAATCAGAATTGAAAAAAAATTTCATTTTAAAAAATGAGCTATTCTTGATTTTTATCAACATTTGGAAGATGAAAGAAAACTTAAAGAAAATTATGAAAGTGCGCAATACAGGAAGTAAGAATTTCAGAATTAATTATTTATATTTAACGATAAAGAATTGGTTGTGTGACATCCTACCAGAATTATAATAATATTAATAATACAATTTTATGAATGAATGAAAACCCTAAACTGATTTTCTTTTCATGTTTGCACATTCTTTCACATAAAATGAAATTTTTGACTCTAGAAAGAACAATTTTTTTTTTAACGAAGGTGTTAATGAACACAAATTCAACAGCAAATAAACTATCCCAGAAAATTACAAAAGAGTAACAAAAAAGAGTAAAGAACATTTCTCGATGAACAACGTACCAACAGTTCCCTAAATAATCGATACATTCATGTTTCTTAGGATTTTCTAAAACAACTAATATACATTAAAAGTTACAGCAGTATAATAAATATAAAGGACATGCAGATAGCTTATCATAGTTTAATGAATGCTCACACAAATTTGGGTCATTGTTCTCTCCAGCATCAACGCTCTGACCGTTCACACCACCATGCAAGCACGATCTCTTGCTTCTTCCTGAACGCCTTTTCATTTTCCTGTTGAATTCGTCCTTCTTTCTTTCGCCCCCCCCCCCTCATTTTGATAATATTTTGGAGTGCGACTAGAATTCATGCTTAAGTTTAAGATTCATGTTAAGTTAATAATAATAAACAGTCGAAATTGTGTTTAAACGAAAGCTTGTAGTTATTCGTGTTATAGCCTGTAGGTGTTACCAAATCTTCTAGCTAAATAACGCGAATTATAGGAAAAGAAGGAGGGGGGGTGACAAAGAATTATTTTTAGAGAAAGCTTAAAAGCATCTAGATACGTCGTCAATAGTCACCTGCAATGCGACCATTAATGATTTTCATTTTCGGAAGAAAGCTTAAAATAAAACTGTGACAGAGCCCCTAAAATTGAATTCATTTCACTGATCTGCCAATTTACTGCCTCACTTTGAAAGCAGAGTTTATCAGTCAGAATGTTCCATCTTTACTGTGAAGTTTAATTCAAAATAATACTTCTTCGTACCAATAAACTGCAGTTCATAAAAAATTAACTGACATAATCAATACTATTAATATGGTGAGTGAATATCTAATCCGCGAGGGCAACTAGTTTATTATTATTAAAACTGATAAATATTAAATCTTTACATCCATTTTTATTTAAAATAATTAAATTGTATTTTACAAATCGTCGCTTCTTCCGCTGAAATCATTTTTAAATCCATTTTTTTAAATTGGTTTCTATTGTGGATTTTCTATTTTGAATAAGTAAATATCCACTATACAGGAAGTAATAGCATTTCTCACCTCTTCGGATTTTTATTTTTCAAGATTGAAATGTTCGATAGTGTGACATTACAATCACATGACTAACATAATAATATATGTTATTGGTGGCAAATTGTCTTATGATTAGCTGAGATCTACATTTTTGCTGACTTGCAATTCCACACACACACTAAAAAAAAAAAAAAAAGGGCAGCAACTACAGCATCTGTTTAAAAGCACCATGCCATTTTCAGTCTGTAAGAGGTGCAATATATTTTAATAATTATCAATGCAGTGATTGGATTTTGAAGCGTTAGGAAATAAACGTTCATAGATGGCGCTAGACAACTAGCGCGAGTGTAATTAAAAGAGTGATGTCATTCGAATGTTTGCTCTTGGAGAAGGAGTTACTGTGCAGAGTAACTCGAACGAATCTGCAATAAATTTGTTGTTGAGTTTTCTATTTGCCTATTTATTCAAAGCACTCACGAACCAGCCACGACAAACATGCTTACAGATTGACAGACATATTATTCCAAAAATACGCTTACTAGACTAGAAGACGTTCGCAAACGTAGAGACTCATCAAAATTCGACGTTGACTCTGTTGATTATTATTATTATTTTTGGATGTGAGAAAGTAAAAAGATGTCGCAGATATTGCAGATGTATACCAATGTTTTCACATAAAAGAACAGTAGGGAGAATGTGGCTACTGGAATACCGTGGAACATGATTTTCTATGGTTCACAAGGCAGGTTCTTTTCGGCTGCCAGTGCAACTGTCTCAAGACTGGAAGGGTGCCACAATGCATCTCAGTCAATTAACCTTCCACAACATCTATAGGGGCATGGAGGCACTTATTGCAGCCACTTGAGTTCTCGTTTTCTCCTTTTCTTTCACAGTCGTCTGGAGATAATGTATCAGGTCCACTGTGGAAAGCAAGGAGAATGAATTGCGATGACAACACGTCATTGTTTCGGTTAAACATTTTGACAAATTATCACGTTTGAAATCATACCGACGCCGAAAGACGCATTTTATGGCTTACGTATGTACATTGATCTGTAAATGCGAAACCTCAAAAAACTAAGATCTAAACTGATGAAATCTGGTATAGGATCATTATACAAAAATTGTAAATTTTTTTGGTCAAATTTTACAAGAAATCCATCAAAGGAAAGTCTATCGGTCCTCCCATCGATATGCCTGTCAACATAATAAAGAAACTAACTGAACGGTTGAAAAATAGCATATGGTTATATCATCAGAATTATACAGTTGTATCAAATTAGAGGATAAATCTGAGTACAGTTTCAAATTCTTTCGATTTGTGATAGCAGACCGTGCCGGACTGTACTCGCAGAAGATCATAGTGGTTTAAATAAATCCGTAAATAAGCTGTATTGTAAATACAACTCATTTTCGGATTAAGTATGTAGACTACATTCTTGTAGTAGAATGTTGGAGCCAGCAGCTCTCAAAAGAAAGTCGTTCAAATTGGGTTTCTTCACTACACTATGAAACATGTTGTTTTTCTCAGAAACGAGCAAAAAATACTATCCAGGAGAATATAAACATAATTTTAAAAAAAAAAAAAAAACAGCTTTAATTCTAGACAGTGGGAAAAGTTTCAACTGCAATTACCTCAATTTTATGTTTGAATATTATCACCGATGAAGGATTTCTAACAAAAGAAAACGAATGAGTATTAAATTAAGAGGATAAGTTGCCCGTCGGGGCAACTAGAAATTAGTGAAAGCGAGCCTACCGTGAACAAATGAATATATAAAATGAATATAAGATAAAAGAGCGCATAGTTGGTCGGTTGAGCAACTTCCACTTTTCTTCTTCACCTCCTCCATTTTTAATGCCCATCGAAATTCCAATGTAAAAATGTCATCAAATTAGACTTAAAACGGAAAAACAAGATTGAAAATAATTTCTGAGGTGCTGCAGTCTCATGGATGAACCGCAAATGATGCAATATGCACTAGTGTATCAGAAAGTCAAAGGGAGAACACCACTGCTATAGTTCCGAAAGTCACACGTACTAAGTTGCGTCTTCCTGCCTCCACAAAACGTTTTGGGCACAGAAACAAAAATGTATCCTAACATTTTATTTAGACAATACTGAAAAGCACAGGAGCAATGTTTTACCAACAATCTTTGAAGGTAAACTAAACGTGACACATTCTTCTCTTTATATATCATTTTTATATATAAGAGTATAAAATATAATAACATATAACATAATAACAAAATAAAAATTCATAAACCTACAAACTAATAAAAGAATTTTTCCGAATTTTGTCCATAAATATTATGAAGGCAAAAGAAGATTCTGATGAAGAGTTCGAGACAATCCATTAAATAGCTACGTATTGATTGAAAATTGGATTTTCATTCGGAACATTTCATTTTTAGAACAGTATTTCAAAACTGTTTATTACAACTGATAAGTTGATTTTAATTACAAACGAAGAACAGTCAGAGCTTTTCTTGTTTGATATTTTATATAAAAGTATTTTTACATTTAAAAAAATTTACATCTTGTATATGACGTTCGTATGTTCGATATATAATGAATGATATGACATATTTCATATGTAATAATAAATTAAATAATGTCAATAAATTATATATGTGATTTAAAAAAAAAAAGAATAAAGTCACATTTGCATTACGAGCAAAGCTTAGCATATTAACTATTAAATAAATACGAAGAAATATATAAGCAGTAGATAAATATAGTTATGTTTTAGAATCACCAATAACGTCCGAGTAAATTTGCATGTAAAAACTCGCAAATTAACTCAACATGCAAAGACTAAAAATTTCAGAGACAAATACAAAATATTCACAAAATGCATTCATGTTCATAATGACGCATATTTAATTTTTCGTCTAGTGCGAGAAACTAGCCTCTTCAACGGGAAAAATAAATTTCTAATTATTTTAAAGGTATTCATTAACCTCCTTTTCATTTTTTTCTGAAGTCTTTCTCGTTTAAGCCATCACAACCTACTCGATAGAGTAACATATTTGTACACAATATCACAATGATTTTTTCATTAACAAAATAACCCTCCTCCCATACTCAGATACAGAGACACCCACATAAATATATACATCTGAACAGTAAAAAGAAACAGCGTTCATGCTCCTCCCATTCACCCCCCCCCCCATTATGAAAAACATTCATAAGGCTTCTTGCGTTCTGGTGGTAGAATGATTAAATAATATTTATCTCCACTTCAATTATATAAAGATGGTGAATTGAAACCTTACAAATCCAATATCAATTCAGAGTATTAGTATTAGTTCAATGCTAATATATTATTAGAATTGAAAATTGTATCACTCCACTTTTTGCTTCACACAGACTCTGGATGGAGCTTTTATTATCATGTAAGAACATGCTGTTTTAGTTTGGGGGTTTTGAAGCCACAAAATCACGTTTAATGGGAAGAGTTCCTGTGGCGGACAGACGATATTGTCATCATCAAAAATACAACCTCGAGACTTAAATAATCTCAACTTTTTAGACATCCCTAAATCCGAAAGAACATTTCTCTGTTGACTACATACGTGATAAAATTTGGCATGTAGCCTATTCGAATTTTGGACGAAGTTTATCTATTCGTTCGTGTAAGTCCATGTGAATACGATAATTAAAAAGTGCGAACAACTAGATGGATGAAATTAAACATGCAGATTTTTCGTCAATCTATTTTGGACCCAACAAGTAGACAGTGTATCTATGAGTGCGATAATGGATAGAAGAATTTAGATAAAAGAAATCTGGCACATTGATCTATGTCAAATTTTAGAACGAAGCGATTGAAAAGAAGACATCCATCATCAGTTTTCTTTTTGTCTTAAGAAGAACGATACTATTTCAATTTGTGAAAAAGAAACGATAGCACTACCATTGATAACATTCTGGATGAGTTTCTTTCCCAATCGGATCGTTTCCTAAAGGTAAACATGTCTTTAAATTGATTAAATGCTAACGAATATCTTTAAACTGGGCACATCAAAGAACCAAAGTGCGATAATAAAATGGAGAGAAAAATAACATGATTGTTTAAATAAGATCCCCTCTCCCTCCACAACTTCCCAGCCTAAAAAGAAATGGAATGGAAAAAGCGAACTAAAGAACTTTGGTAACGATGCATGGCTACAATTTCTTTTTATTTCTCGCTTTTCATTAGACTGGTTTGAATCAAAGTTTCATTGTTCTTTCCTCGTTTGATGAAAAAAATCAAAACATGCTTGCTGTTGAATATATGACAAGTTGCAAAAGAATTCTTTTAAAATAGAAGAAAAAATGAAAATAATTCCTATTTCGCGATTTCAAATCAAATAGATGCAAGTGCGAGGTTTTCAAAACGTGACTTGTATTCTGGCACATAATAAATAAGGCACTCGAATAAATAGATTTCTCTGAGGTTTTTAAATTGCGTTATTGGAATGTATAATATGAGGGACATGGAAGGCAAGAAATTATTTTATTCCCTACATCCTTTAATTAATTTGCAACCCCCCCCCCTCGCTCCCAAATGATTACCAATTTTAAAAAAATTCAAGGAATTCTTCCTAAATTTCAAAACATTTCATAACACATGTACAATTAAATTAAATAATAAATCCCTTCGTCTTATACTATATATTAAGCTTAATACTTAAATGCATCGTTGGCACATTCTGCCTTTGAGTCTCGTCCAAAACATAAAATATTACTGAAAGAAGATAACTACTTGTTTCTACCTATAGGAAAAACGTTAAAGGTTATTTCTATCAATTTTCCTCATTTACACCCACACTGCTAGCGAGTCAACAAGCTTTATTAATCAAACAAAAAAAAATCTGTAAGAATAAAATTAATATTTAAAAAGTCTTTAAAATGAACATTAAATTTGTTCGAAAAACACGAAAACAAATCTGAATATGAATCTTAACTTGCCCCTTTCATTTAAATATTACTATTGTACATCAGAATCAAGTGAAAACAAAAATCGTTTTTTCGAGTTTCGAATTTCAATAGGGTTTGAAAACTGTGTCTTCGCCCGATAATCAACAGAGAAAAAAAATAGTTGAAAAAAATTATAGCTTGAATCTTCAGTCTGTGCAAAAGGTCTACATTTAGAAGGGGGGGGGGGGGAGAAAACCCACCAAAATTTGTCTTTACTCCAAACTTGTACAGATAAAATATTTAGTTTCTAATAATATTTAAGCACTTCATTTCAGTTCCCTAATGATAAAATAATAATTAAAAGCCATATGCTGCATTTTGAGCTCATGTGAAAGGCCAAAAGTTTTAGGATTCAGACAAAAAAATTCAGGTTTTACCGTTTTACAAATAGAAACATGAAGTATTTCAACTTATAAATGGCTATCTTGCTAAATTATTGACAATTAAGAGCAGCTTTATACATTCAATTTTGATAAGGATGAATCATGTAACAGCTTTTAGCCAATTTTATGGGGGGGGGGGGGTAATAAAAAAATTTCAAAACCGATTTCGTGGAACCATCAATCAACATCCCATCCAACTAACTATTCAGCTAATTAGAGTATTTATTTAGTGAAAGATTTTGAGGGAAAAGCTGTTCCATTTCCAAATGTATACACTTTTCTTCCAAACTCTGTGCGACTAGTTTGATGCAACTTCATTTAAAAGCTAGAATATGACATAGTGAAAATTTTAAAATACAACAGAGACTTAGTTTTATCAAACAAAAAAGTCTGTTTTGCCAGAGACTTAGTTTTATCAAATAAAACAGGCTCTTTTGCAAGTCTCATCACTCGAAAGGCCGAAAGATCACATTTTATTTAATCTATTATATTAATAGATTGTGGTATCAAGAAACCTATCTTGAAACCTTAAAATGCTCTTATGGATTTTCAATACTTGATTCTTGTATTTAGAGCATTCAGGTAATTCATCTGAATGAAGTCTGTGCTCTCTCATCCGCTATTATAGACAGTAGTATACTTCGCAGGACAGAAGAAAGCGTTTGACTCATCACATCTTCTTTTATTATCTCTTTTAGCTAATATCTCGTTTCTTGGACAATCTTCAAAAATGCTATTTCAAATACTGATATCTCTTAAACAGTAAACTGTTTCGATATCTTCTGAAAATGCGTATCTAAATTGTATCGCAAAAATTTAGGGATGTCACTACTTATTACACCTGATGAATAAACTCGTCATAATGCAAAATGTTGTACTTTTTCCATGACGAATATTCTCGTCAAAATAATTAACAAGTTAATATCGAGTCAGGCATGATTTTTTTCCGTGACGATTATTCTCGTCAAAACAGTTAACAGGTTAATATCGAGTCAGACATGAATATATGACCTGATTCATAATCCTCTTGCAATTTAATTGAATTCATAATCCTCTTGCGTTCACTAGAATGACTTGTTTTAGAAATGAACAATCATAAGATTCAATTTACACATGTCAGCCATTCAGAGGTCTAGGATCTGGAGCACATTGTCTTGTCTGTATTGCTGTCACAATATCTGGAAGGCACTGTTAATCTTTCAGTTTTATTTACGCTGATTTTATTTGACTCCATTGCTTAGAAATTTATAACGAGTTCTTTTTCACAACTAAACAGTTTCTCGTCAAATTTCCCAAAGAATGGTTCTATTGTCTTTTCATTTAAGCATTCATCATGAGTGCCTGAATGATAACTCGTTGAAGTGAAGCAAGAAAATTAACTCTGAATGTTCTTTATTTTCCGATGACAGTTTTCATCCAATATTTGTTGTTGTGGAATCACAACCTATCATTTTCAGTTCATATCTGTCCATATCATTATCTTCCAACTATTTAGTTTGCACTTGATTATTTTCATTACATAATTCTTTCCCTTTGCCGGTATGACGTCAGTAATACATCGGCTACCAGATTCGCGGATCATGCTAATGAGCTCCTCTCTCCTGATTCTTCGATTCATTGGTAGTGGGACAAATGCGTACAACCATTTGCGTACGGATCATAAAATGCCAATAAATCATGCGTTGAAAAAATGGGGGTAGGGAGTGATCAGTCTAGGTTTGTTTATGTTTTCTGGTGGCAAAAATATTTGGCGAGAAAATGTATTGATATTTTAACAAAATTTTGATACTTAAACACAACGAAAAAACTTTTGTCTCTATGTGTATATACAGGTCGTCTGCCTATCAAATTTGGCAAATATATACTTTAGATGGTAGGAAAGTAATTTTTTGAATTTTTAATTAGAATTTTAATTAATCAAAAATTAAGAGAAATATTGACTTTTTTCCGTGATAACTTTCTAAAAATTTACAGTAAAAAATAATTTTTACTTGCAAATCATATCAATTCTCTGCATTATACATTCACAGTCAAAGTATGCTAAATATAGTTCTCAAATGAAAATCAATAAAGTTTAAAAGAAAATCTGAAACAGAAACACCTGAACCTAACTATTACCATCAGAAGCGATTCCAATTGTTTTAAGATAAGTGGATTATTTAAATGTGCATTTCAGCTAATTAATAACACACAAGTCAATAAGAGAATTTAACAGTTGATAAATTTGCTACTATTTGAAATTAAATCTGTTCAAAGCTTTTGATAAATCTGGTAATCAAATAAATAATTCATACACACATGAAATAAATAACTTAAGAAGCCTGATATAGTTATAAAAATACATTTTATCTTATATTTAAAAATCTAGTATTCTCGTTTATATGAAAACTTTTATCTTTTCATACGGTAAATATGAACGGAAGATCTTGACTATAAAACATACATGCTATCTAAGATCCGTATTCTTTTTACAGAATAAAAATACGCAAGGACTAATAAACCAATAAAATGAATGTTGTTTTAAAAATTTTAAGATAATTTACATTAGAGATAACATTTTTTGTATTAATATTTTTAAATGCACTGAATTGTATATTTCTTTCTCCCAAATATACGTGTGTTAAATTTAGTATCTCTACATCCAATGGTCGATATTTTAAATAGATTGATAGACGCATATATATACATTCACTTTTATTCTTGGAAGAAAATCTTATTTTGTTAATTAAAACTTCTAGATTAAAGTCTGAATATTCCACACTTTAATTTTTGAATAATTTTAAACGAAAAATTTGGAAATACTTGTGAAATTTTAAGTATATGCTTCCGTACTTAAAGTCAATTTTTTCCATTCCCTCCCCTCCCCTCCGCCTTATCAGTCCTTATTTTATTTTATGAATTAAAAATAAAATTCGGGATATTTTAATGGAACATTACAACTGAAAATGGAATAATAATACGTAAGAAAGCATTTTCTAAACTTTTCTCGAATTTACTATTTATTTGATTTTTATAATATCGCAATGTATTGAATATTATTTTAAAATATTCTTAATCTGATTTCTTTTATCTTTTGTGAGATTGTTACAAATTTTGAAACGCTGTATTCTCTTATTTTTCCATTGATGATGTAAATTTTGAAAGTAGAATGCATAAGAAGCTTACAGAGAATACTTATGATAAATATTAATCGCAAAATGCATATGCAGGTAAGTTAACATAATATTCTAATTGGATGAAGAAGTATTTAAATATGACGAGTCTGATTAAATGACAAATCTTAACAAAGAGTGATTAGTTAAAAAAAGCAACAAAGAAAACTACCCTCAGCTCTTGATAATTTTAGTAGTTGTAGAAAGGTATTTAGTTTTATACTTTCATTTATGACAGACGGCCCTGCAGTCAATTTATTCAAGTCATAATCAAGTATTTATTAAATTAATTTTGGAATTTTATTTTAGTAATATTCCTAATTACCATTTACAAATTATTCGTTATGCTGTTTTATAATTCTAAAAAAATTTGGAGCTTTACAGTTTAAAAAAATATATTTCCTCCTTTTACAATATTGTTTAGAGTGTTATAGAAAGTTGTCTTTTGTTTTCGATATTTTGCTTAGAATTAATTTTACGTTTTGACTGTGCACTTTTTTTATTTGTACAATATTCAAATGGACTTTTTAGAAAGGGACATAATATTGCGACTTCAGTTTTCAAAATTTACTACTTAAAATTGCTGAATAAAAATTAAATTAAAATCAATTAAAAAATTTGGAGAGAAAAAGGGCTTTGAGATTTGCATTATCTCAGAGCCCCTGGAAGGTTTAAAACGGCCATGAATTCTTCTGAAATAAGAAATAATTACATTGATTAAGATATGGAAAAAACGCATAGCTAATCAGTAAACATTTCAATTAAGGTGTAGATGTATATTGTTGAAGAGTGTATTACCAGAACTTCATTCAAAACTATTTTTAATGATTTATTGTAAATATAAGAACGATCTTCAATAAAATTAAAGTTATTGAAGAACATATACTACATATATTAATGTAAAAATCATTTTTCTTAATTCTATTTTTTTAACAGTAGATTTGGATTATGGTTTAATAAATAGTGCAACTAGAAGAAAATTAAATTTGAATTCAGCTAATATCTCCTACAAATTTTGGCAGATTTTTCTGTCATTATGTAATCAAAATGAAATGCTCAATACGCAATCAGAATTCAAAAATTGCTAATTGCACAGTTTAAGAATAAAGATGAATTTTGGTGCGGGAGGGTAATCTTTCAATATTTCTCCGTCGACTAGCAGGCAAAGACTTTATCAGACAACAATAGTCCAAAAAACCTTTTGTTTTTTCCCTTGCTCCATCCTGTTGTGTATTTATAAGTTTAAAAAAAATGCTTACTACCTAAACCCAGTTTTCCTAAATAAGACAGCCCCTTCTCGAAAAAGTGGCATATCAGGTAATTGAAGTTGGACAGAGTGAGTATTCCACATACAAACATATGAATGCAGTTTATGAAACAAAAATATTTAGAGTACGTGCACATCAAACTCGGCATATTTTTTAGAACGTCTTTCGTAAGAAAGCGGGTTAGTTACACATACAACGATTGCAACCGCCAAAATATGCTTTCATCACTTCTGAAAACACAGCTCATGTGGCAAAAGGGAAAAACGACAAAACCGAAGCCATGCGCTGACCACAACGATAATTAAATTTAACTTCATCTGCTGAACGATGCGCAACTCTCCCCCTTCCTTCCTCGCAACACATACACTCCAGATGTTCCGACAGATCTACACCAGAGATAAATATGGGCACCAGTTTTTCCGATCTCTGCCCTCATTCCATTCCGCACAGATGGTTTACATCCTTAGCTGAAGATACAACGCTATATCACACCAAAGATGTATATCATTATTTTAAGCTCGCAATAATTTGAAGAAATTTCTTCTAATTAACTGTCAGAATCGCTACCCACAACGGACACATTTACGGCCCAAAACGCTTTACAGAATATAATTCTTAAAAGGGCATTTTATTCTATTTTCCGCATACATACAGAATCAGTATTATGCAAATATAGCTACCTAAATAAAATTCAAAACTGACCACAATTGAAGACAAAAGTCAATGAAGAAAGAATGTCTGATTTTTACAAATGAATCATTCCGTTAGAAATCTCTTAAAAATTTTATAGGAAAATAATTTTTTTTTTAATCCACATTCTTTTTGTATTATTTTAAAAAAATTTAAGCCAGTAATTTACTATCATTAAAACCAATTCTATATTAAGTTTTAAAAAAAAATGCTTACATAATTATTTGTGGTCAGTCCTACGAGATGCTCAGAAAAAAATATTTTCTTATCAAAAGATATGCCGGTTTAGATAGGTTGTTATCTTGTTGACAATATCTAGTATCTGATTATGAAAACTATAGTTGAAATATTCATGCATATTTTCAGAGAGCTTAAGAAATTTTTAAAAATTAAATATTATAATTTGTAGCATATTTTAGATGTAACATAAAAAGCAAATAGTAAAGGCATGGAATTCTAATCGATTCGAAACAAATAGTGATCGTAGTGAAACAAATAGTGATAAAAACAAATCAAAACAAATAGTGATTTTAACTAGGGTGGGTGGGTATTGTAAATACCAAATATAGAAAAAAGAAAAATCAAATAATTTCCAGCTATCACGAGAAGTGAGAATATAATGAATCAGCAAATATATAAAATAATTAAAATAGCAGATTTCAGCTCGTTGATTTTTTTTCTATAATTCAGCATGAAAAAATGCAAATAAAACGTGAAGTTTATATTCGCACATCTAATATTCATGCATGTTCAGCCTTTATTAACAAACCGATAAATCAATCAATTTAAACGCAATAAAAAAAAGGTTTTTCTCGACTGCCTATGTGCCACAATTTTGGATTTTCCATCAATTAACCCTCAGCGGTCGTATTAAATTTGGACATAGGTGTCGTGCTGGTCGGAATTAATTTCCATTGAGAAAGCAGTAATACATAGTATACAAGATTACGAAGGGAAAATACAATTTACTCATTCTCATTCTTTTGTAAACTTCGATATTGTAAACACAATAATATGTTTTAATGCAATGTTTTATTGTAAAAATTATAGTTTATAATTCGTCAAAGTATGGTATCTTTCAAAACAGTCTCCAATGTGAAGTCCTGGTTTTCGATGACGTGTCGCCAAAATAATTCGTTTGGCGTCAATAACTCCACCTTTGGTTTTCCATGGCGAGTCAGAGACTGCTCTAATAATATTAGGTTTCATTGTCAAGAAGTGGTAGAAGCACCATATTGATTCGTGAGTAAGTTCCTTATCCGTTTCTGTTCTTTCATGGAAAGTCTAAACTCATACATCCTAAATGGAGATTAAGATACGACAAATACAATATAAGTTTAGTACATTTTTTCGCTGTGGTGGCTGAGGGCAAACATGCGACTGGAATGGTAAAAATGCTTTGGTGGCTGAGAGTAGATAAACTATCACAAAGGGTTAATGATGCAGATCAACTAGGCACTTCCCTCAGTGTTACAGATGGTGGTAGACGATTGTATATGTTTATACTGATTCAGGTAATTGCTCGTTTTTAAAATGAACCTTAATTTGAAGAAGATCAAATCTACTCTAACAGAAACATGTATTTTCATGCACTTCACGAGTTTAAGAAATCCTCAACAAGTCGAAATCTCAATCCTCAATAGTAGAGAAAGCTACAACTGTTCAGGTTGTTCACAGCAGCTGTCAACCCATTATTATTTCATTGTAGAAATCTGTAATTTGACCAATGGTACAACTTCCTAATTTTGCATTTTTTTTTTTTTTTTAAATATTGATAGGAAGTCCCCATTGGTAGCTAGAGTTGATTTCGGTATAGAAATAAATAGTGAAGAACCATTTCTGGCAGACTTGAAATAGGATCTCAAAAATGATAAATTTCGACTAATTTTCGATAAATTTCGCAATTATGTAATGCATTGAAAGCGAGTAAAAACTTTATCGCCTTGTCGGAAATATTTCTTCTTTTCAATAAGAAAATTGACGAGTTATATTTTTTGAAATCATTCGCTCTCTCTAGCAGTGTCCTAACATCTGACGATCTTCGACGCTGGTAGGGGCGGAGACTGGAGAGGGTCGATGTTAAAAGCGTAATATTATATATAAATATCTATATATATCCGAATAATAAACATCGAAAAAAATGTCAAGAGAGGAGCCGGAGAGAGAGAAAATTGGAATTAATATAAATTCCAATTTTTATTGTAAAAATTGTCAAGCAACATTATGCAACGTACAATTAGTACTACATTTATCGCACATTGGGAAGCATTGCAAGTACTGCGATGTTGATCCAAAGGTGTTATAGTTCGTCAACGGATTCTGAGACGACCACATTTCGACGACTCCATCGCGGAACGACGAGTGCATTTCCGGTATTCCCTTTGACCTTGGATTTTCCCTATTGCATACCAGTAAATGTAAACCTCCTCCTCTCATCTTTCCTTTCACCCCTATTTTGAAGAATTAAACCCATCCTAACGCATGCGCAAAAACGCGGAGGGTTTTACACTCCATTGCTGAACTATACCAAAAGTTAAACTGGAAATAACATTAAAACTCCAGCAAATTCGACGAACAGTGTTTATTTTACCACATATAATTTAAAAATTTTATATATAGTAATTAATTTTGTGATGCTAAAATTAACTTTCGGGCATTAAAAAAAATTTCTCAACAATAAATATAATCACCCTGAACAGCAACATAAATATTTCATATGTTTCTGATAAATAGCAATCTTCATTGATAACGTAAAGCAATTCTGCGGCTTTGCAGAGGACATTGGATACTAGCAAGACTCTTCAGAGTGCGTTTTCCACACATGCTCAATGGAATTAAGTTTGAGGAAACATGCATTCTGACAGCAGCTTCTTCAAGAAACTGTTGCACGAGGTGATTAATGTGAGAATGGGCATTATTTGCTTGCAAAATGAAGCTATTGCAAGCAAGTAATGCACCAATTAAACCCGTGTACGGATGAACAATAAAATCAAATATGTTGTCTCTGAACATGAAGAGTTCCAAATGGCAAAGGACACAGATTTCTGCACCCTTCTACAGATACTCCTCATCATATAAAAAACACTTCCTCCTGTATTGGTGGTCCCTTTCCCGTATGTTAGAAGGAAGATGTCGAGTGTTTGCTTCTCACCATATTGAATCACGTCGGGAATCACCTGTAAAGCAAAGTGCGATTCTTCACTAAACAGCAGTCCACCGGTTTTCAATTCACTTTACATGACTACGTGCCCAATTTAAACGTTCCACTCTGCTGAGAAAAGTAGGCACGATATATTGAATCGGGTTTCCTAGCATACAGACTTCCTTACCTAAGCTTTCCGTTCTGACGTAGCAGATACTGTTCTACCTGTAGGTGATTATAAGATGGAATGGAATATTCCTGTAGTGACAAACACTAAATCGCAAACATCGGTCATCTGAAGAAGTGATAATTTTTGGTATATCTTCAGAATGTTTAGCTCAGTTCAATTCCATTCACGTCCCGTTTTAAAACAACACTAGGCTATTAGGAAACGGACCTCGTGTTCCTGAGTTAGTATTTACGTCTCAAAACTTCAATAACATACTAGCGGGAGAACATTTGCCTCGATGAATTTAACGTTATTGCAATAGACACAATACAAAGCGGTTCCCCGATGGTGGAATTGGGTCTCGAATCTGGAACCCTTCTGTCCTGAAGCCGAGGCCTTACTACCAGACTACCGCAGCTCGCATCCTCAAAAGGCTTAAGTCGTTAGAAATTGAAGCTACAATCGATTCTTTATGGAACGATTGACATTTTGCAATGTCAAACTGTCGAAGACTTGCTTTTAATCGGCTTATGGCTCTATATGTAATTCTGCTGGAAAATATCACTTCGAATTTGTTTTTTTATATTTTGACCCTTGTTTAATAACTTGTCGTTTATTGAATAGCGGTTCCTCCCTAAAGAATTCGTTTTAAGAGATGACAGCCCCGTTCTTTTGCATATTTACCAGTCCATGCAGCTTGCTTTTATTTGTACGCATATTAAAATTTCAAGAACTTCGAACTACGTTTAGCCGACCAATCAAGATTTTTCAATCGTTTAAAAACGAGTGTAGGCAACAGCAATTATCGACAAAACCTAATTTTATTCTAAACAACTGCCAACAACAGATTCAGAAGTCTTCGAATTTTTTAAAAAAAGGATTTCTTGCCAATATTTCATAAGATAAATATACAATATTAGTTTAATTTATTGTATGATTAAAGTCAAATCAACATTTTTTAAGAATTAGACCCTTTGTCGAAAACCATCATAATTCACTTTCAGACTTGGACATAAACTCTGAAAAATATAAATATTCTGCCTATCAGTCAATGCGCTGTTTCCTAACTTATTTTGCAATCTTAGAGTAATAAACATTTTTTTCACTTGAAAAAAAGGACTCAAAGGAAAATCGGATTGTGGAAAAAGTTTTAAAAGCTTTCCTTGCTCTAAAATATTTCTAATATCCTGAAAGCAATAAATACAATATAGTTTTCTGGACTTTACAAAGTCTGTTTCCATTAAACTTCTGTCCCCTGTTATAAAGTGGCATGGCAATTCTGACTCATATTCGCTCAGTTTACCTAGTTCTTACGCAGTTTTTATCTAACATGTTTTGTGATTAAAAATAGAATTTTCTAATCGATTTCCACATACTTTTTGACATACTAAAGATTTGGAAATCTATATGCTTTTCTATTCTCACTGACAACAAACCACCTTAAAATTTTCAAAACTTATATAATCGATTAACTTTTTATTCCTAAATAGGGGCACCACCTAATAATCAATTTGAGAGAGAAATAATCATAGTTGTAATAATGAAGCACAAACTGAGGTCTTAACTTTAAAAAGTAATGAAAGTAATTTTTTTTTATTAAAAAGGACTTTTATTATTGTTTTAAAAAGTGTTTTTAAAATTTACTTTTGTAATTAACGAACAGTACGTCAGAAGAGCTCCCGAATACGATACGAACAACCTCGCGTGCAAAGACTAAAATCTTGCTTTATTATTATTTTTAAACAGTTTTACAAGTCATTTAATATGAAAAAATATATTTTCATGAAATTTAATTTTTAAACAATGGATTGAACAACAAAAAAAGAGTATTAAAACAACATATAATATTTCTTATATAAAAAAAAAAAAAAAAGAATACTGGACATTTTAACAAAATACTTTGTTTCTAAAATTGTACTTTGCATGCTTCTAAAATTGTACTTTGCAATACAAGTTAAATTTTTAACAGTAAAGATTATAAAAATCTTTGCATAAAATTTTAAAACAGTTCAGTATTTAATGTTTTTTTTTTTTTTTTTTTTTTTTTTTGCTTACATAACAGGAATGTTACAGCATAAATTTAAAATTAATTTAATTATACGCACTTAATATATATTTTAGCAAAAACTTTAACAAAGAAAACTGCCAGATATTACTTCAATCTTTTTTCTTTAACATATCATAAGAAATTACTTCTTCCAAACAAAAATGGGGGTTTTCATAATTGAATAAAAGTATTTCATTTCATTTTTATTATGAATAATACCAGATATAAAATACTAATATAAAAATAATAACTCAACGAACAACCAAATATGCCTATTACAAGTAAAATGCAAAAAATTTAAAAATAATAAATTCAAAATCGAAACAACACAATGACTAGAGTTCTAACAAAAATGTTTGGTTTAAAATAACCAGTTCAGCTTTAAATGAATTAAAAAGCTTTAAAACCTTCTTTTAGCAAAATTTTGAGGCATGCAATTTTTTTCTCAACTCAAATCCTCTTTTTAAGTTGCCGCAAGTTTTTTTTTTTTTCCTTAATTCTTTGAGATGATATCTTGTTTCCTCTTCTTTTTCCAAATTATTACAAAATTCTTTTTCTCTCTTTCTTCTCTTCGTATTTGGCTCATTAATATATCCCTACTAAAATTACTTACTCTACTGCTTGCTGTCATAAACAATTATTTTTGCAATGAGCATTTGTTCTCTCATATCCTCCCATAAACAATCTTTATTGATAGAAAATCTTCTTTCAACATTCTTGTTGCCAAGAGAAAAAATAATAATGACTTTTTTAATTAAGATATGCATCATTGCAAAGATTAGTGCTGAAAGCAGATCGAACCAAAATTTATTGGAGGTCTGTTTTTTGAAAAATTAAAACCGGTCTTTCCGAACGTTTCTAGAGTTGCTATTGCAGTTTATTGCTCTTCTTATCATAATGCAATTCAAAAGAGTTGAAAAAAGTTTGTTCTGGTTTGTTGTTGCTATGATTATTTTAGGAAATCAGGCTTAGGATGTAGACAAATGATAAGGCGAATCATCAATCGTGCCCATACTTGGCATAAAATGTTAAAGCACGCAATCTCTCCAATTTTGAGATATTTTTAAGAATTGCCTCGCTTTTTCCAGTTTGATAAAATTTCCCGACTTTTCCCCGAAATCTTTGATTTCCCGGTTCTGTCGCTACCCTGTTCTAGCCCACATCACAAGCGTATGATAGAAATTCAATCAAGAGGAGGGGGTTGTTTTTCACCAACGCCCTTATCAACTAATTCATTTCAATGCGTCCTCCGCGGCGCATCAAGAAATACCAGACTCGGGAAAAACTGCCAGCTAGTCAAGAGCAAGGAGGACACAATGAACCGACCCAACTTCGGAATATGAAGAAAATCGACTAGCAATTCCATTCAAAGGCTTCTGGCCGACTCATCTAAACTAGAAACACACCGAACTGCATTCATTTAAATCGTTGCATTTTTGAGTCACCGTATTCACATACACACGACCGACAATCAGCAGTAAAGACACATCTACAATTTTGATGCTAACACAGTATTTTAAATTTAACCGATCCAGCTCTTCGCGCCTTTTAGTTACACATATAGACAGACAGACTTCTGGAAAAAGTTCGTCTAAAATTTGATAGGAACCTACTAATTTTGGTGACAAAACTTCATAGTAAATTTTTCCAATTATTATATTAACAATTCAATAACTGATTTTAAAAAAAAGCTCTGAGAGGTCTTAAACAGAGGAATTTATTAAAACTCGAGATCATTTTTCTTATTCTTCACTCTTTCCTCCCCCCCCCCCTTACAATACTATCCTTCATTTAACTAGCATACGAGTAAGTAAATGTCCGATCACTTAACCTATTCTAAATGGAACTATTTTCACAGCAATTACAAGAGAATTTAACAAAAACAAATAGTTTTTTTTGGGTGCCTACCTTTGTAGTGGAATTTTAAAAAGCAAGAGGGAAAAAAAGCAGACATTATTGATAAGTGCATACCTTCAGAGGGAGAAAAAAAAAAGTAACCAAAATAATTTGTAGGAAATGTTGAAATATGCACACAATGAGAATAAGAAAACAAAACCGGATTTTTTCATCTTAAATTCGACAAAAAAGTTTTTTTTTTTTTTTGTTCCAGTGGAAATATTTAGAAAAAGGCATCCATGAGTTACTGTTGTTCTGTTACTGCACACGATTCAGCGAATTAATATCTAGGATTTGGATGGAGAACGAAAAGATTCTAATGCTTTTAAAACAGTCTCAGTTAATTGCAGTGTATTCACCTCAAAATGTTTTTTGTAACACAAGTTAGTATTGAAGATTTTTCAAATATTCAGTAATAGTATTACTCCCTGTGCTGCCTAAGACCCAAGTGAATGATTCTTCTTCACCTTCGCATTTGGCGGGATCGGAACTGTGGTGTGAGCTTACAAAATCCAATTAAACAATGAATATTGTTCGCCATCGTCAACAACTGATTAATCTGATTCATGCATTAATTGCAAAGCATCCAAATTTGGCTACATGGCACGGAAAAATACTTTTACAGCAAACGCCATTTCTGCACTGGCTGGGAGCTCCGCCCCATCTTCCAGACTTACAAGACCAACTCTTCGGACAACCACTTGTTTTCATTAATATTTCAGTTGCACCCAGTTTCTCAGTTACAGTTAAACAACTACGAAGATGTAAAATAGCTTGCCGATTGGATCGTTTCAAATTGCGAATAATTTTCCTAAGGAGGCATCCCCAATTTGAGGGACAGATGACGAAATGCGTTTTAAAAAAAATATGTTACTTTAAAAACAATTTAAGAAATATTAAAAATTGTTAATCGGCACATCTAGTAAATGACACGGCGAACCACTGAACAAAATTACCGACTAAAACTGGCAATGATTTTGAAATTTTTGCTGCTCGGCGAAACAAAAAAACAAGGAATAGCTGGAAAGGATTTTATTACGATCCTATTCTTGAGCAATTAACCCTAAACAAAGATTTGGTTTATTCTGCGGCTCCTTTTTGTTTAACTAAATCTCCAATCGATGGATGGTAAAAATAAATGGTTTACGAACACTCAAAGCTTCGCATATACGAATAACGAACTTTCGCACAAATAATCAGAGGCTACTTTTATGAATATTGTTGCCGCTTACCCATTCAGTTTTATTGTTGCTGTTTATCCAGTTGACAATTTTCAAGGTCGGATGGCAGTTTCAAACCCACACCAATAATGATTTGATTTTTACTATTTTCAGTCAACAACTGTTGCCTACAATATCTTATAGTATATAATTATGCAAATTAACTTCCGATTAAAAAAACGACGTTCATTATGTAGTGGTGGAAAGAAAGATAGGGCCAGAGAAAAAACAATTGTAAATTTTAAACTATTTGTTGTATCATAATTTTAAAAACAATACGAAGATAAATGCAAAAATTGAAATTATTTTAAATAATATTTTATTTTAATTTATTAAAGTTTTAGTCACGTTTAAATTTCACACAAAAGGACAAATTGGAAAATAAAATACTCCAGTTACAAATTTGGCTAACAAAACAGTTATTCAGATATTGGCTCTTTATATGATATCCACCAACCGAGCGGTCATAGTCCAAAGTCTTTCTAAAAACAGTTTAAATATTTTCTTCACGAATAACTCATATTTAATGACGTATCAATGCTTGCCTGCATAAATATGACAAGTCATTATGTCCCACAAATTTTTTCGTAGGGACGGGGATTTCTGATGGCCAGTGCACTACATTTGCTTGAAACCACGACATTGTAGTCCAAACGGATAGAGGGTTGAATTTGTTGAAAATAAAGCCTCTATCTCATCCTGTTTTCTCATTTTCACGTCGAAACAGTGATATATCCAGAATGGCCTTATATAATGCTTGCAATATACAGTGTATGCAAGATGGATTTTAAATAATCCAAAGCGGGGAAAATCACAATTAAAAGAAAAATCAAAGTTGAGCAAAAACAATTACTAAACGAGTATAGAAAAAGAAAGCGATTTTTAATTTTAAAGAAATAGCCATGATCAATTTAATATTTAGCAGTTTTAATAAATGCATAATTAACAAATAAGTAGTGAGCAATAATATTAACCAACTAATAAAGGAACTTATTTTTTAAGTCTCTCCCCTCTCTTATTTTTTTTAAAGTCAAGTGATGACGCACATACATATCGAAAGCAATACAACTGTTGCACAGTAAATTTTACAAAAAAATTGTAATAATGTGAGCAACATTTCATTTGTACTTTCTCGTTATACGCAGTATAAGAAAAGTATAGTAACTGTCAAAAGATTCGAACACGAGATTTTGACGGATCTCTATGTTTTAGACCTACCCGAGTTCGAAAAACATATTTTTGAAAAATGTCCGTCTATCTATAATAATGATAATTCAAAAACGCTTTGATCAAGAAGGATGAAATTTGATCTTGACATCAAATCTTTAGATGGATGTCAAGATCAAATCTTTGCACCAAATCTGTAGATTTCAATCAAATTTTGTGTAAAACCCTTTCAAAGGAAATCTGCCTGTCCTGCTGTTCGAATGCAATTTAACAAGATAACTACAATCGAAGAGAGCTAGGTAGATAAGATTTGGTACACAGATTTCACATCTTACCTCCACCAAATTTTGAATCATATCCAATGTGGGGTTGTTCGTCTGTCAGTCTATACTTCCAGAAACATATAAACGTGACAACTCAAACGCAATGAGCTAAATATATTATAATTATATTTTATATTATTTTCGAACAGATCATTGCACACATTTTTTTAAATAGCTTTTTAGTAATAAAATTTCATTTTTAAATGGTTATTTTTCTAAATTCAATAATTTTTTTTAAAAAAAATTAAAAGCATTTTATTATAGGAAATGTTTTTCCCTCCGCTGAATATTAAACCAATTTACTATTTGTTTGATTAAATTATCACTTGTGCACTTTTGCCAGTGTTTATTTTCATCGGTCAATTCTGCTTTTGTTACACAATTGTTTTTAGTTGAGTTTCAGTTGCATGTATTGCGTATTAGCTTTTGATACATGATTTTAAATAAGGTATTTTTAAATTGTTGCAGTTGTGTGTGTGTGTGTTCTAACTTTCTTTTCTTTTTTTTTTCAGTACTTTTTACCGGCTTTAGCTTAAGTTTTTTTTATTAGAATTCTATTTAAAAAATTAATTAATTTAGAATATTTTCAAAAAAATTTTAAACTATTAAGTTAAATTTGTCATACTTCATCAAATATATTTTATTGTACAAATGTTTTCGTTTTATAAATCTTAATTTATATTTATTATACGCTTTGTTCTCATTTTCGAAGCTTCACTGGCTGGCATTAGTCATCAAAAAGGCCAAGGAATCTTCAAGTATTTTAAAGCTCCACACTGACGTTGACTTTTCTCGCCTAAAAGTACTTTTACTGAAATTTACAACGAATATCCTTATGCATTTAACAGTAGAATATTACGAAAATGTCCCTTTCGTCAAGGCGAGGATACACTGCTTTCTTTTTTAATGCTTATAATTAGTAAAACGCATGCAATTCTTGATCAAGAATAACTCAATATTGTAATATATTAGATATGGAGAACAAAACTTTGGGGAGATGGGAGTTCAAAAAAAAAAAATAGAATAGAATAAAACACTTTAGTACTGATGAGACAATTTGCTGAATCTAAAGCAGCAAAGAAGAAACATGAAAAAGGAAATTTTAGGGCCACTTATTCAGAAGTGATTGGCGCGGGGAGGAGTGCATGAATTAATTAATACAGTTTCGATACAGATTTAGATTTTTGGCCACCAAGACAAAGTATCGAATTTTATTTATTTAAGTCGCATTCACTTACAAGCAAATGGATAATCCCTTTGCCAAGTTTAATCAGACAAATATCAATTTCATTTAACTCATTTAATAACAGATAACTCACAGATAAAGTGACACAATTCCAGATACGATTTTTCGGACTTTGCAAAATGCATAGATTCATTAAAAGTAAAGAGGCCGATCTTTTTATTATTATCATTTTGAATATTTTTTTACGTCGACGAAATTTATGATGATGTACGATGAGAGAATAAGACAAAATTCCTGATCGACGATGCATACTTTTATATTATGTTTTTACTTTCTCTCTGCAAACTTGCACTCTTATTTATGTATACAGGAAAATAAAAATGGAATGCAAGTGGGCAGAAATATCAAATAATTATTATAAAAATATGGTTCGTAAAACAGCCACAGCTACAATTTTGATGTAATGCAACTCCTTCCACACAGAATGGCATACAATTTTCGCAACGAGATCAACACGGGAAATTCGTCCCTGTTTAATTATTCCAAAGAACCAGCTGCATTTTTGATGAGCGTTACTCAGCTGCTCCTATTCCATTTATCTAAATTTGCAAACGCAACTAACATTTTAGATAACTTCTTTCTCTCTTTCTCTGCTGCGTTTAAATGCGCACAAAAAGAGTTTTTCACGTTCTCGAATTTTTAATTTGAACCAGAGACCTAAAAACTCAAGTTAGCAATATCAGAAAAACTCAATTTTATAAAAAGATTGCAAATAAAAATTTAACTTCCAAGACAAAATAAAATGATGTTAGTGAATCCTGCTAATTGACATGAACTTACAAAACCAGTATATGATGGTTTCTATGGCTGCATTGATGATGCATTTCTATGGCCCTTTAAAATGCCTTCCTTCCTCTATAAAGGGTTTATAAATCTTACTTAAAATACTTAAGGAATCGAGATTGATTGCCGAAAAAGGAATTCATTTAGCTCAATAGATAAAATTAGTTTAATTAATATTTAAAGAATACAAACATTTATTTCATTAAGGTTTGAATAAACAGAAACACGCATGTTTTTGTTTCATCCAAAAATGTGGCAGATTTGTTAAAATCATCCCTCTTGTTAACATTATGTGGTAGCCCGTTGGCATCTCAAAATAATAATAGTAGATAATTTGATTATTAAAATTACATTTTGTGCATTTTATTAATATTTCAAAGTGCTCATTAATATTTTATTAGTTTTTCTAAACTTCTAAAATATAAACACTTGTAATAAAAAATAATAAAATAGATAAGCACAACATTAAAAAAATTATTTTGGTAGTAAGCATACTTTTAACGACATTTGAAAGGCTTAATTAATTGAAATATATAAATCTGTGTTTTACTGACACTTTAATCTTTTAACAGGAACGTTTGTACGTTTGGAACAATATTTATAAGAAATCCATGGAGATATAAAATTCAAACGTAGCAAAAAGAAAACAAAAGCACTACAACAACAAAATCCAACCAAATTATCTTGACATTTCAAAGAAGCTTTTAGAAAAAAAAATCAGCCTAACGAATTTACCAATGATGGATCATCCGGCATCACGCTGTCTTCCTCGGGACCGATTAATGAGCACGGCCACCCACCATTCCGAACAACATCCCGTCATAGACCAACATCCTAATTTGGGAGTGTCAATTTAATTTTCCTCTCCAACATGTCTGAATTCCGATGAGTTACCATCCCCAGAAAGGGCGGGGCGTGGGAAATGACAGTTCATTAAGGAAACTGTGAGAAACACATTCATGGTATAAAGAAGAAATCAAAATAGTATTAACCTAGAGAAAGTAGATCATTTGGCGCGGATGGCTGCCCATTCTAAGTTCGCTGTTCTAAATTTCAGTCAAATACATTGTTTTTCCTGATCGAGCAGAAAATTCCCAAAGGGATCTTAATAAAATTCTTTTTTTTTTCCCCTTGATTTTGAATATATACAGAATACATGTTTTTATTTTGATATTTCATATTTTCAAGGGAAAAAAAAAACGTTATACCGAGAGAAAAAGGAGGGGGAATATAAATTCAATGCAGTTTTCAGCTATTAAGAAAAATATTTTTAAATGCAGGGGAAAGTTAAAAATTGTCAATGTAGATAAGAAAAATCTCAGCTTAACCACCTTACATAATTCCATGGAGTTGCGGAGGGCGTGAATGATGGGAATGAATAATAATGAATATAAACATAGTTGAGGTGGGGTAGAAAATACAACCTCATCTTGAAAATCATAATATAGTGAACGCAAAAAGTATAAATTTTCATTTCATCTAAATGAAATTCCATATGTTTGACTTCTGTTATAGAATTTTGCCTTACCACTTAAATACAAGCTCGAATAAAACTGATTTTATAACAAAGGACATGCTTAAAATGTTTTTCAATAATCAAGAAAACTACGCTCCCCCCCCCCCTTTTTTTTTTATTATTTGAATAAGCATAGAGATCATGGATCTTAAAAGTTCTCTTAAAATGTTCACGGATTTTTTTTTCTAAGCGTCTTTGATACCAAACACAAGATCATGTTTGCATTGATACGGTGTACCATTTTTATAAATTTCAATCGGATTCAGATCGGAAATCCTCGGCTAACATTCAAATTTACAGAATTAGCTTCAAGCCAGAATGTTTACGCTCTTACAAACGTGTATTTAAGCACTTTCCAGTTGTAAAACGTAGGCACCTGAAGTAATCATTGGCACTTCAGGTAACTTAACATACCAACCTATTTGTCAGAATTAATTTTACTGTTGATAAAGACTAATAGAGAAGTTCTATTCGTCGCAGCGACCCAAATCATTACTAAACACCAACATATTGACATTTGGAAAAAAAAACTTCTTTGGTCTATCGCAAATCATACCAAAAATAACGAAAACCATCAGGCCCATCAAGATTTGAATTTTTTTTTTTTTTTTTCCATCAACCATTTTTACATCAATTCATTTTTGACCTAGAGAAATATATTGTTTGGCAAAGTCAACTCTTCTCTTATGTTGATTTAAAAAAAGCGGTTGTGATATTACGTTTCCATAAAAAAAAAAAAAAAAAAAAAAATCATGATTTTTGTAAAATTTACTTATTTATTTTGTTCAAAACATTGTTAATGATCATTGTTAACATGATGAGCATGGTAAATTCAAATTTTGTGCAACTTCATTTGCAGTTTCTTTATACTGGCAAGCTCTCGTTACAATCATTCTTTTCTGTTGACGAGTGAAAATTTGGTCTTCCAACTCGTTTTTTCATGCCATACAGTCTAGGAATTTTTTGAAAATTGTAAACTGCCGTTTCAGATCTGTTGATTCTTTTCGATATTACCCGCCCACTTAATCTACATTCTCGAAAAGCAACAATTTTCCCTTTTTCATAGTCAGAAAAATGTTCCTTTGGCATCATTAAAAAAAAAAAAAAAATTACAAAGAAATTCGACGAGTGCGAAATTTGTATCGCAAATCAATCTTTATAACCGGGATTGTCATTTTCTGTTTTCAAATATGCAAATTTTGCATTAATTGTGAAAGAAAAAATAAATGCCCTAATACTTTTTTTTTCAATATCATTTCGATTTAAAATTCAAAATGTAAATTTAAACTTGTTTATATTTGGAGGTTTTAATTAGATTACACGAGAAGTAATTTAATTTTATTTCTGTTTTTTACTTCAAACATGAGCCCACGATTCCGCTAATAAGACATCTAGGCGTCATGATCACATGATTTGGCAATTTTTTGAGTTTCCATTTCCTATTTTGCGCACTTTAGATTCGTAGAGCAGCTTTGTAAGAAAATTTTTTTTAGAATTCAAAGATGGAAATGAAAGACAATTAAGGTTGTAATAATAGCTAATATTTATATCAAACGCGATTTAAAAGTCGAGAATATATCAGAAAAAAAAAATGCAATAGAACAAGGGATTGCAAACGTAAAGCGGGCAGCTGTAGAATTTCTTTACCAGTAATTAAGAAAAAGACACACGAAATAAAAGTGTGAACTCTAGGTTTAACAAAATACAATTTCCCAACACAATAAGAACATACAACATTAGATGAATAAAACGGCGATTAATTTTAGAACTATTATTCATTGAATTATTAATTAGGGAAAACTCTATCGGCCTCTTCATGCAAAATATAAAAGAATATTTCTTTACTAATTCCACTGACATGTAATCGAAATACTTGATGAAAGCATTTTTTTTTAATAATCTATGATAACAACTTAACCAAAAGACAAAAAAACAGTTGACAAAAATACGACGTCTTATTCATTTGCCTGCTTATTGATTATTCTGCTAAATCTAGTGGAAATTATAAGCTGAATTTATGGTATTTAAATCAGATATCTGAAAATTTGCGAACTCAACGTCATCGACATCCATCGCATTGTGTTCTTAGTCGTCCGATCAAAATTTTTTTGGCAAAATGCGGTATGTTATTCACCTGTAACTCTTGTCAGATATACTGCGAAAAGTAGTACACGTTATAACAACATTTAAATCAGATGTCTGAAAATCTGCGGACTTAACGTCTTCGATATCCATCATATTGTGTTCATAGTCGGTCGATCAAAAATTGTCCGCAAAAATGCGCATCTTGTTGACCTGCCACTCTATCAATTATTTTGCCAAATTTTAGAAACTTTAACCTTTACGATGTCAACTGTTTACAATACATTAACTTTAAGGTGGCTTTTAACATACCATCTTGGATAATGTGCAGCTCTCCACAACTATCCTGAAGTGGTGAAGATGTTTGCCGATGAAACTCACTCTCGCCGACGAAGGGGCAATTGCCCTCTGCTAGAGCCGCTTCTGATCATACCCAAGTAAAATTAATATCATACACACATGCTATACAACTAATAAAAACAAACGGCAAAAATATGTTATCCGCGGGAGACATTTATCCTCACTATGTTATTAGTTTGTGATTTCATATCTCGCTGGGGAAAAGGTTGTTTCTGCACACTTCAAAATTGCAGAACCTTGTATATAAATGCAGGGATAAATTGCTTCACTCAAAGAGAATACTTCTACATCAAACAAAAATGTACAATAAACTTCTGCAGGAAAGGGTCACATCGCAATGATAGGCAGATGGTGGGAAGATGCACGGGATCTCGACATGGTCTAATTGCTTAAAGATAGGCGACTATGTTGAAAAGTCGATTTTTTTTTTTTTTTTTTTTTTGAGAAATTATGATTTTTTTTAAAAATTGAATATTTTTAATGTCTGAACAGGTTTCTTTATAAAACCGTTAGAATTATGCTCCTGGGTCTATTTTGGAGGGAAGTTACAATGACTTTTATATTTGCATTTACATACGTTTGAGTGCTATTTTATATCTCTAGACTCAAACTTCTAAAATTCTAATCTTTGATAGAATTTTCTTACAAAAACCTCATAAAATGAAATGTAATGCATAATTTTTGTTCAAATTTAGTATAATAATTTCTTAGTATGTTCTGTAGTTTCTGAACTGGAGAATAAATAAGTATTCATTTAGAAATATTTTATAACTGTGTTAATGCTTCACAATGTGAAAAAATTAGAAATTATCAGTCGAACCCCCACTATTTAAAGAATGGATAAAAATACAGCTTATTTTTTAGTTCAGGAACCCGATCATATTTCCTGCGCTACAGGTAAAATTTTAAGCAAATCATTTGATAAGATTCTAAATAGAAAATTTTTGCTTTATACCTGCTTTTAACCCCTCAAAAATATCCTTTAAAAAAATTTTTGCTTCTTAACAGATATATTTTGGTTTCATAGATATTTTTTTTTATGCAAATATTCAAAAATATAACTATTTCCGAATGTCTTTCATAAAATTCATCCCGAACGTAATGAAATATTTTAAAAGAAAAAGGATGAGGAGGACTTACTGGTATTACTTAATTTAATACAGCTAAATATAAACACAGATATAGATGCTTCTCCAAGATTTCATTCTCAAAGTTGTTGAACACTAAATTCACTCATTGACTCTGAAATGATGGAAATCCAAGAAAATGTATGGAGACACATTATAAAACTGAAGTATTTCCTGTGGTATGAAATGAAATTCAACAAAGCTAAGATTTAAAAACCATGAATATAAAGAGAAGGAAACTTCTTTCAGTTTGAAAGAAAGTTTACTGGTATATTGAATTTAATACAGCCGAATTTAACGCATTCGCTGCAGCGTATAGTATTATTATTTCATTTACAAAAATAAACACCTTTTTTACATAAAACTGAACAACTGAAAGCATTCATGTACTAAAACCCGTTAAAAGCACTTATTAGTGTAAAAAAAAATTTAAACTCCTATCTGCTTTTTATTATAATTTACGGTATATTATTATTAAAAAAAATAAGGAAATTTGAAATTATTTTTTTTTAACTTCACCATTAATTAATTAGATCCACTCGTTCTAAATCAAAAATATTTTAAATGAATGGATAATTAAATTGTAAAAATGTATAGTATTATGCAACCAGAAATACAAATATGCAAAATTTCGAAACTGTAGTACCTCAGGAATTGCTTACAAATCAATTATGCAATCCTATTTTCACAACTAAGAAACGTCCAATTAAATAAAAGTATTTCAAAAAGTCGTCTCTATATTTAAGATATATATGTCAGCAATTTACGATAACGCTTTGTGCTGGTAGCATGAGCACCGCGATATCACGTTCAACACTTCTGAGGGTCGAGAAAAGGTCACCGCAGATGAAAAGATAGGAATATGCCGGTGAAGAGACCGGGCCTCATTATGGAACAATATTAGATTAACGATCCAAAAAACGAAAACAAGTGGTTCAGATTATCAAAGTTAAAAACTGGGCCTGCAAATGGATGAATAAAAGGGGGGGGGGAGAGAAAAAACGAAAATTTAAACCCAAAATTGGCAGTAAGTATTCGTTTTGTATAATTGGCAGCTTTATAATAATAAAATAACATTAATAACAATAAAAAAATTTAATAAAAGTAATTTTAATAAGCATGTAATTTGAATTAATAGTGTAAGTATTTTAAATATAGCAAATGTATTCAATAACTTCGAAATAATATGTACAAAGTTTCTTTAAGTCAATTTTTTTACCACTTTGAGTAAAATAGAGTGACATAAGTTGAGAAGCAATGGAAATATTCTGGAATGAATTAAAGGTCTCAAAAAATTATTCACTATCACTATTGCCAACATATAGATTGAATGTATTTAAATTAACAGACGAAACAATAAAAAATAATTTAAACAATTTAACTCCGATTTTGAATTAACCAAAACAGATTCTGATAACAGACGATATTTATCAATATAACGATAAAATATTGTCTAAAGATTACCATACAGTGATTTTCTGGCTCCATTCAATTTTCTGTTAATTATAAAATTGACAGAAATCGACACTGAAAACACTGGCGACGTACCTCTAATATGCGGAGAAAAAAATGTCTGAAAAGTCATAAGGTTTTTTTATAGCTTTTTAACAATTATTTGACAACCGATTTATTTAACCGATTAATGGAAAAATAATTTAAAATTTCCATCATGAACACTTTTATAACAATTTACTGGTTTACTGCTTACGAATTTTTCATTATTTAAGACAACGTATATTTCTTGTATACTCTTTAAATTATTTAATATACTTTAAATATTAAGTTGCCTTCTATAACTTCCATAAAAGAAAAAAAAATAACGATCGTTAAGATGGATTTACACTCGGTCCGTTACAAGATGACCAGTAAGACAACGCATGCGCAGAAAGGGACTGGTTTATGTTTGCCACAATTTCATAAGATAGATTCAAACATTCCATGCTTGGCTATAAATTGCCGTTTTGATATCCCTGAATTTTTCTTTTACATTGAATGAAGGAAAATGTATTACAATGATGGATATAAATGTATAAAAATAAAAATGGATCGTATAAAAATGATGGATATTAACACAAATGAACAAGGTAAAAAAATTTTAAAAAGTCAACATATCTATATTTGAAAATTATAAAAAAAATGGGAAATAAATTTTTTTAAAAATTTCACATCAGAAAGAACAAAAAGCAATTAATCTATAATAAATAATCGGAATTAATATATAATAAGTGATTAATTTTTTCACGCCAAAGAAAACGCCTAATTGTACAAATGCATACACAGTAAGAAAAAAATACAATACAGTAGCATGTTGTCCCACCGGAGCATGTACTTACTATGGAACGAATAGTATTTTCAGACGTTCTACACATGCACTGCCTACTGGCTTCTTATAACTGGCCGAATACAAACCCACCTTTAATTTAGGATTTTCCTCTAAATTGGCAAATTATCAAATACAACAATAAAGCAAGTTGAAATTGGATCTTCAGCTCGTTAGTGCATTGTCATTTTCTCCTCTTGTCATTTTTCTTAAGCACTTACCATCACCGCTATAAAAATCTTAAATAAAGTGTCATAGTCAGAACGCAAAATTCTCAATGCATGTGTTAAACGTACAGCCGTCATCGAAGAGAACATTAAATAAAGAATGACAAAGGGGCGTGGTGAAAAACATTCACAGGAACATTTTAATATAAAAAAAAGGTTTTGCTTTCAAAACTTCATATAAAAAAAAGCATTGTAAAGAAAATTGCAGAAGACTTTTTTTTTTTTTTTTTTTTTAGAATAATTCCTAGAATTATCTGCAGTATGATTAAGAGAAAGGCTATTTGTAACATGAAATTTATGAAAAATAAAAATTTAAGCTGAAAATGGAAACTGAAATGGAGTAGCCCAGAAATTCTTTTTTTTTTTTTTTTTTTTTTCCTTCACATCTGGACTGAAAATGTATTTGCAGTCAGCAGGGGGCGGGGTAGGAGGATGAAAATAAAGAAATTGGAAAGGCAATACCAAAGAAAGTGGAATATAAGCACGAAAGCCGTATTCTGCTGAAGGTTGAAAAGAAAAATCCAACGTTTTCAATAACAGCAGAAAAGAAAAACTCTATAAGAAACGGATAACAGGCAAGACGCGACAACCGAAAGTAAGCTGTCTACTGCATATTATATTATATATATATATATATATATATATATATATATATATATATATATATATATATATATACATACAATTTTTCAATTTATATATATTTATATTTATATACAATTTTCCATATATATATACAGTGGCTCAAAAAATTGAGAGTACACCTTACGTTTACTTGATCAATGCGACTTTCAATATAAATAACACATTAACGGTAAGTGCAAACTTGTTTTTATTTTTACACATAACAAATGGTTTAATTTAGAGTAAAAATAAAGAAAAATCAACGAAAAATTTCTAAATTGAAAATTTTCAAAAGCATTTTAAATAAACATACGCAGAATTTTGCCTCAAAAAATTGAGAATACACCAATGAAATTTTTGCAATATCGTGCATAGAAACAAAGTATCACTATTAAATTGTATGTCTTTTGGCTCTTATAATGGTCCCTAAACGCCATGGCACCGGTTCGACCAATTTTTGGTGGTATCTGAAGATATTTTACCCCATTCTTCTTGCACCACTTGTTTTAAATGGGTTTTGTTTCTAATTTTGTATTTTTGAACCACTTTTTCGAGTATCCCCCACGAATATTCAATGGCATTGGTGTGAGGGTACTGTGGTGGTGTGTGTAACTGTTGTTTACAATGAAAAAGACATCATATTTATACCTTACGTGCATTCTGTTTGGGGTCGTTGTCCTGCTGAGTAATGGAATTTCCATCTAAACCCAAATTTTTAACACTTTCCTTTAGATTGCTGCTACCATATGGTTCATCCAACTTGTTGCAGAAACTTTTCAAATCATAGGCAGAAGTGTAAGTGCTGAAACTGTGCTAAATGCCATTAAACAAGCTGGATATAAAAGTAGCATTGTTAGAGAGAAACCGTTCACCAGCTTGCAAATTCAGAAAAAGCATTTGAAGTTTGCAAAAACTCATCAATTGAAGACCAATAACCTTTGGAAGAAATCTATATTTAGTAATGAAAGAAACCTTAACATTTTTGGCAGTGACAACCATCTTACTGTATGGAGAAGCCTAATACTGCTTTGTATCCAAAAAATTTACGTCCTACAGTTAAACATGATGGTGACTCCGTGATGATTTGAGGTTACATGGCTTCATCCGGGGTAGGAAATTTAATTTTTATAGATGGCATTATAAATGATATGGTTTACTTGGATATACTTCGCAGCAATCTAAAGGAAAGTGCTAAAAATTTGGGTTTAGATGGAAATTTCATTTTCCAGTAAGACAACAACCCCAAACAGAATACACGTAACTTCAAAATATGGTGTCTTTTTCATTGTAAATAGCAGTTACACACACCACCACAGTACCCCGACATCAATGCCATTGAATATTCGTGGGCCATACCTGAAAAAGGGGGTCAAAAACACAAAATTAGAAACAAAAGCCATTTAAAACAAGTGGTGCAAGAAGAATGGAGTAAAATATCTTCAAATACCACCAAAAATTGGTCGAATCGGTGCCATGACGTTTAGGGACCATTATAAGAGCCAAAAGACATACAATTTAATAGTGACACTTTATTTCTATGCGTGATATTGCAAAAATTTCATTGGTGTATTCTCAATTTTTTGAGGCAAAATTCTGCGTATGTTTATTTAAAATGCTTCTGAAAATTTTCAATTTAGAAATTTTTCGTTGATTTTTCTTTATTTTTACTCTAAATTCCATTTGTTATGTGTAAAAATAAAATCATGTTTGCACTTCCCGGTAATGTGTTATTTATATTGAAAGTCGGATTTATGAAGTAAAAGTAAAGTGTACTCTCAATTTTTTGAGTCACTGTATATATATATATATATATATATATATATATATATATATGGAAAATTGTTTTTTTCCCCCCCAGAAATTAGAACAGACATAATAATGTTTTTGTATGAACTACGACCAATGGCAAACGCAGTTCCAAACAGAAGTTCAGGGAAACAGAATTTCAGTTCAGGGGAAATCAGCTTGAGAAAATAAGAGCCTGCGCAACTTGCGAAGTTAAAGTGAAGTTTGAAATTTTTGTTTTTAAGATTTAGAACATTTTCAAAATGCGAGCAAATTATATACATTTTCTACCGAAACTGTCTTTTAAATACTGAATTCTTAGTTTTTCTTTTCATCGAATATCTGTAGTCGTTAGCAGTAGTAAAGGATCAATTCAATGAATAAGATCCCTGTTCTTTTGCATTCAGTTTGGCCATTTCAGGAGTTAAAAATTCTTCACTCCCAATGTCCTTCAGTCCCATTTTCACGCTTCCGTTAAACATCCATTAAATGGTAACTCTCCCAGGAAATATACATTGAGAGTTAAAACTATATAAACCCCTTCAAATTACCAGAAGACGAAGAAAGAAGCCATAACAGATTTATTTGCGTTCCTCTTCACCTATACGATTGGAAGTTTTTCCTATACTCAATTATTATTTGAATTCTGGCTGAGTTCAGATACAAATATGTATTTATATTGTCATTAAACAAATAAAAATATCGAAATATTTTGATTTGAATAATTTCTAATTACAAAATTGTTTTGTGAGTAATTTTTGAGCAATAAAAAAGTTGATTTCATTTTTAGTAAATAAAAAATAAGTTGTAAAAGCTAAAACAATTTTCAAATTTTTCAAATGGATGAGATACAGAAATATTTCAAAGAGAAGGGATGATGCTCACTCGTGAATAACTTTAAGCAACTTTCTTAAATTCATCAAATTTAATAAAATGTTATATGAATTACTGAAAATAATAAATTCAAGACAACTGTAGGCTGATATGAAGTATATACAAAGAGTAATTAGACATACATTCACATCAAAATTGTTTTTACTATTTAGCATATATACTTCACTGATTATTTAATTTCAACAAAATATTAAATCTTTTAGGTAGTAGAAAGAGTTGAATTTGCAAAAATATTGCATAAATTTACTATTCAAATAAAATATTAGGAGGTTATCTAGCTATACTTTTTAGTCCATTTTAAGAGATTGCTTAGATTCAATTTTACTTTTAAATCCATTTCAAGAGATTGTTCAGATTTAGTTTTTATAGTAAAATATACAAACAACAATAAAACTGTGCATACTGCATGTAATGAAAAAAATAAAACACCCTAAAATATTTTCTCCTGTTAATGTTTATATGGCATGAATTAATTGAAATTTTCCATCTTCACCATATAAATAAGTTAGGCTTTTCTGTTAACAGGGGTCCCAATTGTCATCAAGCTTGAATGCTGGTACTATTCTGTTAGCACCAAACCCCAATATCCAATTTTCTGACTTAAATAAAACAAAAATATAGTACTAATCAAATTTTAAAATAACACGGAAATTTAATCGAGAATAACTGAAAATGCACCAACTGGACATAATTCTGCAGTATTCTGTGTATCAAAGACAATGTTTTATAAAAATGCAAATATAAAGTTTATCTGTGCAATTGATATTTTTTTTTAATCTTGCAATTAGAATATTATAAAGCAAAATTTGCTAAAATGTTGTTATAAAGAATTTAATAACATACATGAATAACCAAGTACCTTCCAATTTTTGTCTACAGTTTCAGCTATGTTCAAACAAAATTTGGAGATTTAATTTTTATACAAAGCATGTCAGCAAGAAAAGAAAAATCCACATTACACTATCATTTAATAGGGATATATCATACATTTCTCACAGTGGATTTAAATTTAATACATTTCGTGTATTAAATCCACCATTACAACTTACAAATTACACCTATTATAGCTTATTCCAAAGAACCACTCCAAGAGAAAAGTTTTGAGAATGCTATCAAATGTTTCTAACACTGAAAAGGATTAGTTGTAGTATGACTGAACTATATGCTGAATTAACAGAAGACTTGACAAAAAGAAACTAATCAGGAACATGATTGTCAATTACACATACCAATTATCTTCCATTTGAAAACAAAATTTCAACTTTATATTATTATCCCAGAAATTCAGCATATAAATGAAATTGAAGAAAAATACCCAAGAAGGTAAAATAGGTACTGAAATTATAAAATGGTTTGAATTTTAAATAAAAATATTTTAGTATTTAACATCCCACTTGGAAATTACTGGTGGGCTGTTTTGGAAACATAAATAAATGATATGGATGATATTGAACTCCATGCTCTTTTCTACACATCTACATCGTACTAAAGGAATGATATTTGATCTCGGACAAATTGAGAGTACATCATACTTGACAAATATTTCAAGAAATCATATTTGCAATCCATTGACTTTGAAGCTGAGAGTGGTCCATAAAGAATGAAAACCTGAGAAATATGTATGTAGGAGAGAATATAAAAATCCTTATTTAAAAAAAAAAAAAAAATCTATGCAAAAAATCGTGGCTTAATCTTTTAGATTATCTAACAAATTATCTTTAAAAAAAAACCCCACAAATTGTTCCATATATATTAACTCTTAAATGAAATACATAAATTTTTATATCAAATATTAACAGAATGTAATTTTGAAACTTATTAACTTTACCGAAATTTATCTCATCTATTGTTCTTTTTGCAAATAATCCACAAAAATATTTAAGTACATTTAGAACATCAACAACAGTTTATTGAAGAAATAATGCATTTAAATTTATATAACTAGTTCCTCTTTTAAAACATAGCCATTCAATAAATAACTCTTTGCTGTGGAAAATGTCAATATTAATGAAATATTAACAAAAATTATTAGATCGGAATCTATCACCTACTCAGCTGATTCTGAAAGCTTTAATATTTACAAAAACACTGCCCATCCCCTCCCATGTAAAATTTTCACAGATTCAACTTCATCAAAAAATCATTTTGCCTTTTGTTAAATAGTTGAAATTATGTATTCAACAAAGTATATTATATAACAAAAATAGTTTATTGATATGAATATATTTACAGTTTATAATACCCAAATTTTATGGCCTCAAAAGTTTTCACCAAGCAAACAAAGAATGTCATTAAAGAGATAGTACAATCAATATATTGCCCTGTATGATCTTGGTGTAATTTGAAAATCACCAAGTAAACTGAAGGCATTAAATATCTCCAAGTACCTTTTTTGACATTTTGATAATTAATACAAAATTGTTAGAATTAATTATTTTTTAAAAGGTTGCATACTGAAAGCTTATGATCAATAATTAAAATATTTTACATGTAAAAACTGACTATTTGAAGCATCCATCCCAGTGGCTTATTCACAATAATTATAAAAGCAATTTTTTCCACAGGAAATTGTCATATGGCTATTTAGAAAGGCATGTTCAGTTCAAATGGAACATGATTAATTTGAAGAATAATATTAGTTTTTCCTTAATCAATGCCACAGTGATAGCACACTTATACACGTGCATGAATGACAATTGTATAACAGCAGCGAAAAGTATATGTGTATGGAGCATCTATCTTAAGAGGGAGCATAAAGAGAAAGAATATTTTTATATCATTATGCAGCAACCGAATGAAAATTTCATACTCCATGTGACATTTGTTTTTCTAACCACTGTTAATATAAAAACAATTTTCTAAAAATCAAGCAATGTCTCGGGCATTACATACTTTCACTACATTGCTAGTGCTTGATGATCATTTCAATCTGATTGATTTAACCTTGCTACGAATTTAAATTTTTTTATCAAAATAACAAATGTATTCATCACAATAAATTTATATATTAGCAAACTTGGTAGGTTTAAACTATTTAAGAGTTCTAGACAGTAGAAATAATAGTATAAATGTCAATAGTACAGAACTATAAAAAGTTAAAATCTCTTTCAACAATATTTGGCATAATGTGATAATGTAAATGACAATTTTTGATATAGTTTGTTCTTCCTTTTTAACAAATAGTATGGTTGCATTTATAAAACCATTGATATTGTTGGCATTAATTTTAATTTTTGCTTAAAATTATATTATATTATATTATATATATATATATATATATTAATGTGTTTAAGGGTCATTCCATGTCCCACAGAGAAAGAATTTCTATCCTCATCAACTCAGATTTCCTTGAAACTTTTCACAGGTGTACAAAATTAGAAAAATATAAAAATGCTACTAAATTATAAATTTTAAAACTCAAAATCCTCATAAATAGTGCCAGAACAAGAGATAGCATTTTTTTAAATAGCTGTAAAAACTTTCTGAATTAGGTTAGAAGCTTGAGGTAATACCATTTTACAACACTTTGCTCGATCTTTCCTATGATGTGCAACACTAAACAGATTAAGATAATCAAAAAAATTCTCAAAAGTAAACTTAAAAATTTAATTTCATTTTTTTAAAGTACACATTTAAAAATTTTCAAATAAATTCCATGATAAATCACAGAATGAAATATAAATTTGGGATGATAATGGCTTCATTGTTAAAAAAATGAAAGTTGGATTGCCTTTTCATAAATTAATTCTTTTAATGAGATTTAAATAAATTAAACTAATAATAATAACTATTCTAATTAAGATGTATAATTTCTAATAAATAATTTAAATAAAATAGAGGAAAATAGTAGATTAAAATGCAAGAATTATGGTACATTGAAAGTAAAAAAAACTTCCTTAACTACGAAACAAACTTTTTGTTGCTGCTGCTGAAAGTTATTCATGAGAAAGTGATGACACTGAGAAATCAGAAATTGTTAAAATTAGGTTTTCCAGTTATACAAGTAGGAGAGAAAAAATTAATAAACCTAACATTTTTACCTAAAAATTGGAACATTAGAAAGATGATATATAAATTAAATCAAACTACACAGTTAGGCAATCAAAAAGAATTATTAAAGAAAAAGTCTTTGGGAAGGTCAAAAAATAAAACTATGGAAAGGTTTCCAATAGACAGTTGGAATTGTACTTTCATTTTATAAGCATGGTGAAATTAGCAGGGCAATGCCAGATAATAAAAATTGCGTTTCAGTTGCTGAAGCCAAATGGAAGTAAAAAATGTTGAAAAGACTTGTACTGGGTAATCTTTAAAAAAGCATATAAACAATTTAAGGACAAGTTTATCAACATAAAAATAGGCTTCTCTAAATATGATGAAATGAGACCTCAACATTGATATTCTGTGGATCTCAGGCATTGATATTCTGCCCAAAATAAATCTAGTGACTCCTATTGGAAGAACTTATGTTCTTCTTGAAGTGATGTAAACCAAACAAATGAAGCTTTTTTAAGATTAAAATGATAAATAGATTTGATTATTTAATAGTAAGTTTGATATATTAGTGGAATCTTTATATCATTGTTCATGTTTATTTTCATAAAAATGTCAATATTAGTATTACTGTGTTAAAATTGATTCCAAGTTGAAATAATAAAAAAAAAAGCTTTAGTTTTTGTTTTTCAAACAATAAAGCCATTATCGTCCATATTTTGTGTGATTTATAACAATACAAATTATTCATGGAATAAATTTTAAAATATGTGCTTTTTGAAAAAATTCGATTAAAATTTTAAATTAGATCTTACGAATTTTTTTTTCTTATATAGTGTTTCATATCATAGCAAAAAACATGAAAGATGCTGTAACACCTAGCCTAGGCCTCTAGCTCAATTAGAAAAGCTTCTACAACAATTCAAAAAAATTGTTGCTTGCTGTTTTGAGCCCCATTTCTGAGAACTTAAAGAGATTTATAATTCAAAAATGACTTGACATATCTCATTATAATTTCATATTTTCCCCAAATCTATATCAATAGTATATCTGTACCAAATTCCAAGCAGATAGCGAGGCTAACACTTGCGTTGACTTGACGTAGAAAGATCCTTTAATACAAAGTGCACTATTGGTGAAGTCAATAAAGAAACATGCCTAAGGATGTTTATTCATTATTGTAACTTTGTATTAATTGATAAGGATAGATGTTTAACTACAGAAATGGCACAGAGAAACAGTACCTTTCAATAACATCTAATGAAATTCATTCAACGATTTAAAAACAGAAAATTCACAATGGTCAAAAAATTTTTAATTCTTAAATTCATCATATCCAAAAAGATTAGAAATTTTTTTATCAAAATAACACACAAAAATTTTATATTGGGCAGAACATATTTTATATACAATGTCAATCTTATACCAGTAGAATTTTTATCTTTTCATATGAGTTGCAAACATGACACATGCTTGGAATGAAAAAAAATAAATAAAAAATCATAAAATAAAGAATTGTGAATAAACTTATAAATAAAACTTAAACTTATTAAAAATACTTGAGAATTTTTTTGTATAAGTTTATTCACAAGATATTAAAAGCATTACATATTTTAAAACATGAAAAAATGAACTGATGTCAAGAATGGTACAATAAAGTTGAAATCCATATTTTTAGGGAAATGTGTCATGTTATATCATAAATATAATTCTTTATTAATGTAATATCATCTTTCTTTGCTAAAATGAAAAAAATTCTTCGGCAACTCAACAGACACAAGAAATGTGTAAGAGGAAAAAATATGATCCCGAATTTAAGATTTCTGTAAGTTTTCAGAGCCTTTATAATTATCTCAATAGCAGCAATACTATACGAAACTTAATTGAATGTTCATTCCAAAAGAAAATTAAATCATCCAATTTACAAGCTTATTATTTCGCATAAAGCTTAAATATATGTTTACAAACACAAATGGATTAAGAATAATCTTGCACTAAAACATCTATTGTTTAAAATAGATTTAATTCCAAACTTTATTCAATTCAAGAAGTTATAGCACTAAAAAAATGATTATTAAAATTGCTCAATGTAAATTTCAATAAAAAATACATTAGAAACCCTAGTAAAAAAAATCAGTTCAAAAACAACTTTGAAAAATTATAATTAATACTTTATTAATTATTAGTTCATATTTTCAATAAGCTTTAAAAATTTCAAGTGAATTTGAATTAAAAATGAAACACACTTCCAAATATTTTGTAAATAATATCAAATATCTTTCAAACAGTAAAAAAAAATGTAGAAACAGAAACAAGTTACAATATAGAGTTTAAATGACATCAAAATCACTAAAATAATCCTTATTATCAAAAATTATGAATTATTTTGCGTACTTCTGTGCTGAAATATATATATATATATAAAGGAAAGACGATAAGTATTTTCTCTCAGAAATATTCTTATAAAAGAAAATTTCTGTGAGAAAATTTAATATACAATAATAATAAGTAAATAATAATTTTTGTCTGCAATTTCTTATATTAGTAAGGATCAGCAAATGAAGTTCTAAAATAAAATATAAGTAAATTAATAATGGTCACTAAAAATGAGCATGAAAAATGAATTACAAAATGCTTTCAAAATAATGCATCTAAAAATATCATTTTATATTCCGTCATTTTAGACAGTGTTTTCATTTAAATACATTTAAAATCAAAAGATATTACAAAAGGTTATAAGAATCGATTTATAAATGCAACAGAAAAGTAAAAAATATTCAGAATCACAAGAAAAAAGAAATTTTTTAAGCAGTTGATAATAATCAAGGTGCAAATTTTACAGATAACACAGGAAAATAGACAATTATAACAAGTTCTTCCATATTATGACTATCAAAATCTTTCGGATCAGTTTTATCATATAACTTTTAATGAAATTTTTCTACTTAGACAGTCGTTTAACAAATTAAATATTAAGTTATAAAAACGTAGTAACATACCTTCAAAATAATATATGTTCCAAATGAATATAAAGCATGCAATTTAATAAAAATAATTTCAGCTTTCTATTCACACAACTTTATAAAGGATGACGAATAATCCGCATTAACATCCTCTGTAAATCATTGTAACATTTGTAATTCCAAAAAAAGAACTAAATTTTTCCGTCCACTCACACTCCTCAACTAGCAATAGCTTCCAGTCATGTCAGTTTACTTGATACTCAGAAACTACATCGATTATCGCCAGCTGGTTATATCGATGAGAATTTATCTTAAAGAAAACTTTCTTCGCCAATCAAAGGAGAGAGTTAAAATGAACCAATGAAATGTCAGTGTTTCCTTTCCGTAAACAGTCGTAGAGGCTATAGTCTTAGTACAGCAACTTTAGTATTTTTCTTTGGAAGAATTTTATGCCAATCTCTTTTTTATAGAAGCATTTTTCATTTCATTTTAAATAATATCTAAGAAATTCGCAGCATTTTGTGAATGCTTCCTATTTGGGTAAGATAAGGAAGACGCATTTTAGCAACTTGGACATAGGTGTCACAAGTTTTCTCTATACTATATAGCCCAAGTAATGCATAAAATCGTATAATATTATAAATTTTATAAAAAGTAATATTATTTAGCATTTTTCCTAATATTGAAACACTTTAAAACTTAAGAATTTTGTAATATTATGTGACATATTTGCGTGATAATGAGCAATACTAAAAAAAAATACTGTGTAATAATATACAATAGAGTAGAACAAAAATGTCTTTTTTTTTTTTTTTTTTAGATTTTAGTTTTAGTTAGTACGGAAAAGTTGCCTTTTACGTTCAATAACAATATTTAAATGTTTGGTTGCAATATTGAAAAAAGCTTGAAATTTATTTTAAAAAATGGAAATTTTTAAAAGGGCCTTTGAAAATTTTTCTTAGATTTCAGTTTGGTAATAGTGCGGAAAAGTTGCCTTTTAGGTTCAAAAACAATATTTTAAAATTTTGTTGCAATATTACCTTATCTTAACCCATCCAGAGCCGACTGTCTAGCTTAGGAATGTTCTTAAAACGGCCTCAGTCAAAATAAAGGTTGAATACAACTTACTAGATAAGAAATTGGCAGAACATTCGTAAACCGGCCTGGTATGATTTTGCTTTCCCCTGACCATTCACAACAGGGGGTAAACTTTCCCGCGTCTCGACCATCACCACCCCCTAAACACCTGGGATTTTGAATAGTACTGACAGATCAATCAAGTAATAAATCTGTCGACGCAGGGCAATTGCCATGTGGTTTTTCGACTAAGAAGTTGGTTTTCGCTTTGAGAACTAAGGACTTGTCTTTTAATCTGCAATGTTTACAGAAAATAGAATTTGTTCAAAAATAAATTTTTAAAAAATTCCTCAATATGATTTTATAAATTTTTATTAGTAATAGAAAAATTTGTTTAATAAATTATTTAAAAGGAATTATCATTCATCAAATTGCATTACAAATATAATACATTCTTTTTGCTGACATTCAGTGAATTTTAATTAAGTTTTTTTCTAATTTTTAGTTGTAAGCCTTTTACTCGCATATTATATATATAATGGATGAATATATAGTTCTCTGATTAAAATAAATTATAAAAATTTATTATTAATAATTTAAAAATACTACATTCATTTCGGAAATAAATCTGTTATTGAAAATTATAAATAAATATTCGTATTATTTTTTTTTTTTTTGTTTTTCATTCCATTTTTTTAAGTTCTGAAAATAATAAAACAATCTTTTGTCAATATATAGTAGGTGAATATTTAATTGATAATATGTTGATAAAAATATTATTAACTTCAATATTTTTGACTTATTATCTTATTTTGAAATAATTAAAAAAATAAGTTGAAATAATAAATTTTTAAAGTTAATTTTAATACTTAAATAAGAAAACATATTAATGTATCCATTTACTCACGAGGCTTATATCTGATAAAAATCTTCATTTCATTCATATATTTAATAAGTGAATATTTTGAATGTCAATTTCTTATATCATTCCTAATCTTGTCACAAATCTTGGTAAAAATTACTCATAGTCAGTGCAGAAATATTTTCATAAATCCATGCATTTCTCTGCTGACAAATATTGCGAAGAATCTTTCCTTCATCTTACTCCATCAATGAAATCAAAATTTCAATTGTACCCATTTTATTAAGTTACAATATTATGATTTTTTTATGAAAATTCGTAAATTATCTCGTAGATAAAAACGAGACTTAGCTGCATGTGTCCAGCAATTAAGAATTACCCTTTCAGACCGTTGCTTCCATGCTCTTCATTTCTGAACAAATCAAACGAATTTCATTGGAAATATTTATAAGGTATTTCACTGCATGTGAATTTCAAAAGATGGATGCACAATAAAATAAAAGAAAAACAATCAGGAGTAAGTAATCATAACTTCAGCAACGTTTAAAACCCGTAAGTGAAAAATAAGGTCTTTATTTTATTGCAACAATAAAAATACTTGCTACAAATTTTGGCATATTAATTAAAATAAAACAAATTGTAGATATTAATGAATCTGTAATAATTTTGCCAGTTTGTGGAGGAAGGGTAGAGTTCTTCATTTAAAGGATCTTATCCTACGGTCACAAAAATTGGATGGAAGAAAATTGACTTAACAATGACATAACATATTAAGAAGGTTGTGCTAAATCAGAAATAATATATGTATAAGTTATTTTATATATATAAGAAAAATAGAGAAAAGCGAGAATTTTTTACGTCATAGAATTAATTAGCAAAGACTGGGTCGGAGAATCATGTTGGGGTGGTAAAGCAGGGAGTTATTGGTGGTATTAGTCACACATAACTCATCGGGGTCTCATGATGTTAAAATTTTCTTAGCATCAGTAACCATTCCTTATCAAAGCAAAAATAATATTCACAAATAGCTTTTAAAAAATGCAAAAGGTAATATTTTCATAAATTATTAATTTTTAAAGCATAATAAAAATTTAAATAAAAATTTAATTTTTTAAAAAAATTTATTTTAGCCAGATTTTTTCATCATTACTACAGATAAATTGAATAATTCCCAATCATATACGTCAAAAATAGTATTTAATATCAAAATATTTCTATACTTATTCGAAATTTTACGAGTCAATTTCACGCACATGCGCAGCATTCATTCGTATTCTTAGCATTGTGCTTTTAGACCAGATTGACACCGTATTGAAAATTTTAATGGACAGTCGTAATGAGATTCTTAGACACTTCAGAAACTCTGAGGTTGCGAGGCTAGGTGGCTGGATCGGTAGAGTGCAGCGCTTAGTTTTGGAGGTCTTCTGTTCGAGGCTCGAAGCCGACAAATATTTATATATATATATATATATATAAATTTATTTTAGAAAGTTTTCTCCGTCATTCCTAGAGATAAATTGAATAATTCCAAATCATCTACGTCAAAAATAGAATTTAATATCAAAATATTTCTATATTTATTCGAAATTTTACCAGTCAAATTCAGGCACATGCGCAGAATTCATTCGTATTCTTAGCATTGTGCTTTTAGACCAGATTGACACCGTATTTAAAATTTTACTGGACAGTCGAAATGAGATTATTAGACACCTCAGAAGCTTTGAGGATACGACGTTTGGTGCCTGGATCGGTAGAGTGCAGCGCTTACTTTTGCAGGTCTTCAGTTCGAGTCTATAAGCCGACAAATATTTTTATATATATATATTTTTTAATTTATTTTAGAAAGTTGTCTCCATCATTCCTAGAGATAAATTGAATAATTCCAAATCGTCTACGTCAAAAATAGAATTTAGCCAGTTTTCTTCATCATTCCTAGAGATAAATTGAATTATTCCAAATCGTATTCATCAAAAATACAATTTAATATCAAAATATTTCAATATTTATTCGAAATTTTACGGGTCAAGTTCAGGCACCTGGCAGAATTCATTCGTATTCTTAGCATTGTGCGTTTAGACCAGATTGACACCGTATTTAAAATTTTACTGGACAGTCGTATTGAGATTCTTAGACCCTTCAGAAGCTCTCAGTTTTCGAGAATTGGTGGCTGGATCGGTAGAGTGTACCTTTTAGTTTTGCATGTCTTCAGTTCGCGGCTCTTAGCCGACAAATATTTATATATATATATATTTCTTTTACTTTATTTTAGTCAGTTTTACGCATCATTCCTAGAGATAAATTGAATAATTCGAAATCATCTAAGACAAAAATAGAATTTTATATCAAAATATTTCTATATTTATTCGAAATTTGACGAGTCAAGTTGACGCACAAGCGCAGAATTCATACGTATTCTTAGCATTGTTCTTTTAGACCAGATTGACACCGTATTTAAAATTTTACTGGACAGTCGTAATGAGATTCTTAGACACTTCAGAAGCTCTCAGGTTTACGAGGCATGGTGGCTGGATGAGTATAGTGTAGCTCTTAGCCGAAAAATATTTTTATATATATTTTTTTAATTTATTTTTGCCAGTTTTCTGCATCATCCTTAGAGATAAATTGAATAATTCGAAATCATCTACGTCAAAAATAGAATTCAATATCAAAATATATCTATATTTATTCGAAATTTTACGAGTCAAGTTCAGGCACATGCTCAGAATTCGTTCGTATTTTTAGCATTGTGCTTTTAGACCAGATGGACACCGTATTTAAAATTTTACTGGACAGTCGTAATGAGATTTTTAGACACTTCAGAAGCTCTCAGTTCGTGAGGCTTGGTGGCTGGATCGGTAGAGTGTAGGGCTTAGTTTTGCAGGTCTTCACTTCTAGACTCGAATCTGACAAATTATTTATATATATATTTTTTTTAATTTATTTTAGCCAGTTTTCTCCATTATTCATAGAGATTAATTGAATTATACCAAATCTTCTACGTCAAAAATAGAATTTAATATCAAAATATTTCTATATTTATTCGAAATTTACGAGTCTAGTTCACGCACATGCGCAGAATTCATTCGTATTCTTAGCATTGTGCTTTTAGACCAGATTGACACCGTATTGAAAATTTTACTGGACAGTGGTAATGAGATTCTTAGGCACTTCAGAACCTCTCAGTTCGTGAGGTTTGGTGGCTGGATCGATAGAGTGTAGGGCTTAGTTTTGCAGGTCTTCAGTTCTAGACTCGAATCTGACAGATATTTATATATATATATATATATTTTAAATTTATTTTAGCCAGTATTCTCCATTATTCATAGAGATTAATTGATATTTCCAAATCATCTACGTCAAAAATAGAATTTAATATCAAAATATTTCTATATTTATTCGAAATTTACGAGTCTAGTTCACGCACATGCGCAGAATTCATTCGTATTCTTAGCATTGTGCTTTTAGACGAGATTGAGACCGTATTTAAAATTTTACTGGACAGTCGGAATGAGATTCTTAGACACTTCAGAAGCTCTGATGTTACGAGGCTTGCTGGCTGGATCTTTAGAGTGTAGAGATTAGTTTTGCAGGTCTTCAGTTCTAGACTCGAATCTGACAAATATTTATATATATATATACTTTTTAAATTTATTTTAGCCAGTTTTATTTAGCCAGTTTACGCATCATTCCTAGAGATAAATTGAATAATTCGAAATCATCTAAGTCAAAAATAGAATTTTATATCAAAATATTTCTATATTTACTCAAAATTTTACGAGTCAAGTTAACGCACATGCGCAGAATTCATACGTATTCTTAGCATTGTTCTTTTAGACCAGATTGACACCGTATTTAAAATTTTACTGGGCAGTCGGAATGAGATTCTTAGACACTTCAGAAGCTCTGATGTTACGAGGCTTGCTGGCTGGATCGGTAGAGTGTAGAGATTAGTTTTGCAGGTCTTCAGTTCTAGACTCGAATCTGACAAATATTTATATATATATATACTTTTTAAATTTATTTTAGCCAGTTTTATTTAGCCAGTTTACGCATCATTCCTAGAGATAAATTGAATAATTCGAAATCATCTAAGTCAAAAATAGAATTTTATATCAAAATATTTCTATATTTACTCAAAATTTTACGAGTCAAGTTAACGCACATGCGCAGAATTCATACGTATTCTTAGCATTGTTCTTTTAGACCAGATTGACACCGTATTTAAAATTTTACTGGGCAGTCGGAATGAGATTCTTAGACACTTCAGAAGCTCTGATGTTACGAGGCTTGCTGGCTGGATCGGTAGAGTGTAGAGATTAGTTTTGCAGGTCTTCAGTTCGAGGCACGAAGCCGACAATTATTTTTCTATATATATATATTTTAATTTATTTTCGCCAGTTTCTTCCATTATTCCTAGAGATTAATTGAATTATTCCAAACAATCTACGTCAAAAATAGAATTTAATATAAAAATATTTCTATATTTATTCGAAATTTTACTAGTCATGTTCACGCACATGCCCAGATATCATTCGTATTCTTAGCATTGTGCTTTTAGATCAGATTGACACCGTATTTAAAATTTTACTGGACAGTCGTAATGAGATTCTTAGACACTTCAGAAGCTCTCAGGTTACGAGGCTTGGTGGCTGGATCGATAGAGTGTAGCGCTTGATTTTGCAGGTCTTCAGTTCGAGGTTTGAATCTGACAGATATTTTTATATATTTTTCTTTTCTTTTTTTTTAAAATTTATTTTAGACAGTTTTCTCCATTATTCCTATAGATTAATTGAAATATTCAAAATCATCTACGTCAAAAATAGAATTTAATATCAAAATATTTCTACATTTATTCGAAATTTTACGAGTCTAGTTCACGCACATGCGCAGAATTCGTTCGTATTCTTAGCATTGTGCTTTTAGACCAGATTGACACCGTATTGAAAATTTTACTGGACAGTCGTAAGGAGATTCTTAGGCACTTCAGAACCTCTCAGTTCATGAGGCTTGGTGGCTGGATCGGTAGAGTGTAGGGCTTAGTTTTGCATGTCTTCAGTTCTAGACTCGAATCTGACAAATATTTATATATATATATACTTTTTAAATTTATTTTAGCCAGTTTTATTTAGCCAGTTTACGCATCATTCCTAGAGATAAATTGAATAATTCGAAATCATCTAAGTCAAAAATAGAATTTTATATCAAAATATTTCTATATTTACTCAAAATTTTACGAGTCAAGTTAACGCACATGCGCAGAATTCATACGTATTCTTAGCATTGTTCTTTTAGACCAGATTGACACCGTATTTAAAATTTTACTGGACAGTCGTAATGAGATTCTTAGACACTGCAGAAGTTCTCAGGTTACGAGGCTTCGTGGCTGGATCGGTAGAGTGTAAGGCTTAGTTTTGCAGGTCTTCAGTTCGAGGCACGAAGCCGACAATTATTTTTCTATATATATATATTTTAATTTATTTTCGCCAGTTTCTTCCATTATTCCTAGAGATTAATTGAATTATTCCAAACAATCTACGTCAAAAATAGAATTTAATATAAAAATATTTCTATATTTATTCGAAATTTTACTAGTCATGTTCACGCACATGCCCAGATATCATTCGTATTCTTAGCATTGTGCTTTTAGATCAGATTGACACCGTATTTAAAATTTTACTGGACAGTCGTAATGAGATTCTTAGACACTTCAGAAGCTCTCAGGTTGCGAGGCTTGGTGGCTGGATCGATAGAGTGTAGCGCTTGATTTTGCAGGTCTTCAGTTCGAGGTTTGAATCTGACAGATATTTTTATATATTTTTCTTTTCTTTTTTTTTAAATTTATTTTAGACAGTTTTCTCCATTATTCCTATAGATTAATTGAAATATTCAAAATCATCTACGTCAAAAATAGAATTTAATATCAAAATATTTCTACATTTATTCGAAATTTTACGAGTCTAGTTCACGCACATGCGCAGAATTCGTTCGTATTCTTAGCATTGTGCTTTTAGACCAGATTGACACCGTATTGAAAATTTTACTGGACAGTCGTAAGGAGATTCTTAGGCACTTCAGAACCTCTCAGTTCATGAGGCTTGGTGGCTGGATCGGTAGATTGTAGGGCTTAGTTTTGCATGTCTTCAGTTCTAGACTCGAATCTGACAAATATTTATATATATATATACTTTTTAAATTTATTTTAGCCAGTTTTATTTAGCCAGTTTACGCATCATTCCTAGAGATAAATTGAATAATTCGAAATCATCTAAGTCAAAAATAGAATTTTATATCAAAATATTTCTATATTTACTCAAAATTTTACGAGTCAAGTTAACGCACATGCGCAGAATTCATACGTATTCTTAGCATTGTTCTTTTAGACCAGATTGACACCGTATTTAAAATTTTACTGGACAGTCGTAATGAGATTCTTAGACACTGCAGAAGTTCTCAGGTTACGAGGCTTCGTGGCTGGATCGGTAGAGTGTAAGGCTTAGTTTTGCAGGTCTTCAGTTCGAAACTGGAAGACGACAAACATTTATATATATATATATTTTAAAATTTATTTTAGATAGTTTCTAAATTATTCCTAGAGATTAATTCAATAATTCCAAATCATCTACGTCAAAAATAGAATTAAATATCAAAATATTTCTATATTTATTCGAAATTTTACGAGTGAAGTTCACGCACATGCGCAGAATTCAATCGTATTCTTAGCATTGTGCTTTTAGACGAGATTGAGACCGTATTTAAAATTTTACTGGACAGTCGGAATGAGATTCTTAGACACTTTAGAAGCTCTGATGTTACGAGGCTTGCTGGCTGGATCGGTAGAGTGTAGAGATTAGATTTGCAGGTCTTCAGTTCGAGGCTCGAATCTGACAAATTATTTATATATATATTTTTTTTAATTTATTTTAGCCAGTTTTCTCCATTATTCATAGAGATTAATTGAATTATACCAAATCTTCTACGTCAAAAATAGAATTTAATATCAAAATATTTCTATATTTATTCGAACTTTACGAGTCTAGTTCACGCACATGCGCAGAATTCATTCGTATTCTTAGCATTGTGCTTTTAGACCAGATTGACACCGTATTGAAAATTTTACTGGACAGTGGTAATGAGATTCTTAGGCACTTCAGAACCTCTTAGTTCGTGAGGCTTGGTGGCTGGATCGATAGAGTGTAAGGCTTAGTTTTGCAGGTCTTCAGTTCTAGACTCGAATCTGACAGATATTTATATATATATATATATATATTTTAAATTTATTTTAGCCAGTTTTCTCCATTATTCATAGAGATTAATTGAATTATTCCAAATCATCTACGTCAAAAATAGAATTTAATATCAAAATATTTCTATATTTATTCGAAATTTACGAGTCTAGTTCACGCACATGCGCAGAATTCATTCGTATTCTTAGCATTGTGCTTTTAGACGAGATTGAGACCGTATTTAAAATTTTACTGGGCAGTCGGAATGAGATTCTTAGACACTTCAGAAGCTCTGATGTTACGAGGCTTGCTGGCTTTATCGGTATAGTGTAGAGATTAGTTTTGCAGGTCTTCAGTTCGAGGCTCGAAGCCGACAATTATTTTTCTATATATATATATTTTAATTTATTTTCGCCAGTTTCTTCCATTATTCCTAGAGATTAATTGAATTATTCCAAACAATCTACGTCAAAAATAGAATTTAATATAAAAATATTTCTATATTTATTCGAAATTTTACTAGTCATGTTCACGCACATGCCCAGATATCATTCGTATTCTTAGCATTGTGCTTTTAGATCAGATTGACACCGTATTTAAAATTTTACTGGACAGTCGTAATGAGATTCTTAGACACTTCAGAAGCACTCAGGTTACGAGGCTTGGTGGCTGGATCGATAGAGTGTAGCGCTTAATTTTGCAGGTCTTCAGTTCGAGGCTCGAAGCTGACAGATATTTTTTATATATCATTCTTTCTTTTTTTTAAAAAAATATATTTTAGACAGTTTTCTCCATTATTTCTAGAGATTAATTGAATTATTCAAAATCATCTACGTTAAAAATAGAATTTAATATCAAAATATTTCTATATTTATTCGAGATTTTACGAGTCAAGTTCACGCACATGCGGAGAATTCATTCGTATTCTTAGCATTGTGCTTTTAGAACAGATTGACAACGTATTGAAAATTTTACTGGACAGTTGTAATTAGATTCTTAGACACTTCACAAGCTCTCAGGTTACGAGGCTTGATGGATGGTTCGGTAGTGTGTAGCGCTTGATTTTGCAGGTCTTCAGTTCGAGGCTCGAAGCTGACAGATATTTTTATATATCATTCTTTCTTTTTTTTTTAAATATATTTTAGACAGTTTTATCCATTATTCCTAGAGACTAATTGAATTATTCAAAATCATCTACGTCAAAAATAGAATTTAATATCAAAATATTTCTACATTTATTCGAAATTTTACGAGTCTAGTTCACGCACATGCGCAGAATTCGTTCGTATTCTTAGCATTGTGCTTTTAGACCAGATTGACACCGTATTGAAAATTTTACTGGACAGTCGTAATGAGATTCTTAGACACTTCAGAAGCTTTCAAGTTATGAGGCTTGGTGAATGGATCGGTAGAGTGTAGAACTTAGTTTTGCATGTTTTCAGTTCGAGGCTCGAAGCCAACAATTATTTATATATATGTATTTTTTTTAAATTTATTTAAGCCAGTTTTCTCCATCATTTCTAGAGATAAATTGAATAATTCCAAATCATCTACGTCTAAATAAGAATTTAATATCAAAATATTTCTATATTTATTCTAAATTTTACGAGTCAAGTTGGCACACATGCGCAGAATTCATTCGTATTCTTAGCATTGTGCTTTTAGACGAGATTGACGCCGTATTTAAAATTTTACTGAACAGTCGTAATGAGATTCTTAGACACTTCAGAAGCTCTCAGGTTACGAGGCTTGTTGGCTGGATCGATAGTGTGTAGCGCTTAATTTTGCAGGTCTTCAGTTCGAGGCTCTTAGATGACAAATATTTTTATATATATTTTTTTTAATTTATTTTAGCCAGTTTTCTCCATTATTCATAGAGATTAATTGAATTATTTAAATCATCTACGTCAAAAATAGAATTTTATATCAAAATATTTCTATATTTACTCAAAATTTTACGAGTCAAGTTAACGCACATGCGCAGAATTCATACGTATTCTTAGCATTGTTCTTTTAGACCAGATTGACACCGTATTTAAAATTTTACTGGGCAGTCGGAATGAGATTCTTAGACACTTCAGAAGCTCTGATGTTACGAGGCTTGCTGGCTGGATCGGTAGAGTGTAGAGATTAGTTTTGCAGGTCTTCAGTTCGAGGCACGAAGCCGACAATTATTTTTCTATATATATATATTTTAATTTATTTTCGCCAGTTTCTTCCATTATTCCTAGAGATTAATTGAATTATTCCAAACAATCTACGTCAAAAATAGAATTTAATATAAAAATATTTCTATATTTATTCGAAATTTTACTAGTCATGTTCACGCACATGCCCAGATATCATTCGTATTCTTAGCATTGTGCTTTTAGATCAGATTGACACCGTATTTAAAATTTTACTGGACAGTCGTAATGAGATTCTTAGACACTTCAGAAGCTCTCAGGTTACGAGGCTTGGTGGCTGGATCGATAGAGTGTAGCGCTTGATTTTGCAGGTCTTCAGTTCGAGGTTTGAATCTGACAGATATTTTTATATATTTTTCTTTTCTTTTTTTTTAAAAATTTATTTTAGACAGTTTTCTCCATTATTCCTATAGATTAATTGAAATATTCAAAATCATCTACGTCAAAAATAGAATTTAATATCAAAATATTTCTACATTTATTCGAAATTTTACGTGTCTAGTTCACGCACATGCGCAGAATTCGTTCGTATTCTTAGCATTGTGCTTTTAGACCAGATTGACACCGTATTGAAAATTTTACTGGACAGTCGTAAGGAGATTCTTAGGCACTTCAGAACCTCTCAGTTCATGAGGCTTGGTGGCTGGATCGGTAGAGTGTAGGGCTTAGTTTTGCATGTCTTCAGTTCTAGACTCGAATCTGACAAATATTTATATATATATATACTTTTTAAATTTATTTTAGCCAGTTTTATTTAGCCAGTTTACGCATCATTCCTAGAGATAAATTGAATAATTCGAAATCATCTAAGTCAAAAATAGAATTTTATATCAAAATATTTCTATATTTACTCAAAATTTTACGAGTCAAGTTAACGCAAATGCGCAGAATTCATACGTATTCTTAGCATTGTTCTTTTAGACCAGATTGACACCGTATTTAAAATTTTACTGGACAGTCGTAATGAGATTCTTAGACACTGCAGAAGTTCTCAGGTTACGAGGCTTCGTGGCTGGATCGGTAGAGTGTAAGGCTTAGTTTTGCAGGTCTTCAGTTCGAAACTGGAAGACGACAAACATTTATATATATATATATATTTTAAAATTTATTTTAGATAGTTTCTAAATTATTCCTAGAGATTAATTCAATAATTCCAAATCATCTACGTCAAAAATAGAATTAAATATCAAAATATTTCTATATTTATTCGAAATTTTACGAGTGAAGTTCACGCACATGCGCAGAATTCAATCGTATTCTTAGCATTGTGCTTTTAGACGAGATTGAGACCGTATTTAAAATTTTACTGGACAGTCGGAATGAGATTCTTAGACACTTCAGAAGCTCTGATGTTACGAGGCTTGCTGGCTGGATCGGTAGAGTGTAGAGATTAGATTTGCAGGTCTTCAGTTCGAGGCTCGAATCTGACAAATTATTTATATATATATTTTTTTTAATTTATTTTAGCCAGTTTTCTCCATTATTCATAGAGATTAATTGAATTATACCAAATCTTCTACGTCAAAAATAGAATTTAATATCAAAATATTTCTATATTTATTCGAACTTTACGAGTCTAGTTCACGCACATGCGCAGAATTCATTCGTATTCTTAGCATTGTGCTTTTAGACCAGATTGACACCGTATTGAAAATTTTACTGGACAGTGGTAATGAGATTCTTAGGCACTTCAGAACCTCTTAGTTCGTGAGGCTTGGTGGCTGGATCGATAGAGTGTAAGGCTTAGTTTTGCAGGTCTTCAGTTCTAGACTCGAATCTGACAGATATTTATATATATATATATATATATTTTAAATTTATTTTAGCCAGTTTTCTCCATTATTCATAGAGATTAATTGAATTATTCCAAATCATCTACGTCAAAAATAGAATTTAATATCAAAATATTTCTATATTTATTCGAAATTTACGAGTCTAGTTCACGCACATGCGCAGAATTCATTCGTATTCTTAGCATTGTGCTTTTAGACGAGATTGAGACCGTATTTAAAATTTTACTGGGCAGTCGGAATGAGATTCTTAGACACTTCAGAAGCTCTGATGTTACGAGGCTTGCTGGCTTTTCGGTATAGTGTAGAGATTAGTTTTGCAGGTCTTCAGTTCGAGGCTCGAAGCCGACAATTATTTTTCTATATATATATATTTTAATTTATTTTCGCCAGTTTCTTCCATTATTCCTAGAGATTAATTGAATTATTCCAAACAATCTACGTCAAAAATAGAATTTAATATAAAAATATTTCTATATTTATTCGAAATTTTACTAGTCATGTTCACGCACATGCCCAGATATCATTCGTATTCTTAGCATTGTGCTTTTAGATCAGATTGACACCGTATTTAAAATTTTACTGGACAGTCGTAATGAGATTCTTAGACACTTCAGAAGCACTCAGGTTACGAGGCTTGGTGGCTGGATCGATAGAGTGTAGCGCTTAATTTTGCAGGTCTTCAGTTCGAGGCTCGAAGCTGACAGATATTTTTTATATATCATTCTTTCTTTTTTTAAAAAAAATATATTTTAGACAGTTTTCTCCATTATTTCTAGAGATTAATTGAATTATTCAAAATCATCTACGTTAAAAATAGAATTTAATATCAAAATATTTCTATATTTATTCGAGATTTTACGAGTCAAGTTCACGCACATGCGGAGAATTCATTCGTATTCTTAGCATTGTGCTTTTAGAACAGATTGACAACGTATTGAAAATTTTACTGGACAGTTGTAATTAGATTCTTAGACACTTCACAAGCTCTCAGGTTACGAGGCTTGATGGATGGTTCGGTAGTGTGTAGCGCTTGATTTTGCAGGTCTTCAGTTCGAGGCTCGAAGCTGACAGATATTTTTATATATCATTCTTTCTTTTTTTTTTAAATATATTTTAGACAGTTTTATCCATTATTCCTAGAGACTAATTGAATTATTCAAAATCATCTACGTCAAAAATAGAATTTAATATCAAAATATTTCTACATTTATTCGAAATTTTACGAGTCTAGTTCACGCACATGAGCAGAATTCGTTCGTATTCTTAGCATTGTGCTTTTAGACCAGATTGACACCGTATTGAAAATTTTACTGGACAGTCGTAATGAGATTCTTAGACACTTCAGAAGCTTTCAAGTTATGAGGCTTGGTGAATGGATCGGTAGAGTGTAGAACTTAGTTTTGCATGTTTTCAGTTCGAGGCTCGAAGCCAACAATTATTTATATATATGTATTTTTTTTAAATTTATTTAAGCCAGTTTTCTCCATCATTTCTAGAGATAAATTGAATAATTCCAAATCATCTACGTCTAAAATAGAATTTAATATCAAAATATTTCTATATTTATTCTAAATTTTACGAGTCAAGTTGGCACACATGCGCAGAATTCATTCGTATTCTTAGCATTGTGCTTTTAGACGAGATTGACGCCGTATTTAAAATTTACTGGACAGTCGTAATGAGATTCTTAGACACTTCAGAAGCTCTCAGGTTACGAGGCTTGTTGGCTGGATCGATAGTGTGTAGCGCTTAATTTTGCAGGTCTTCAGTTCGAGGCTCTTAGATGACAAATATTTTTATATATATTTTTTTTAATTTATTTTAGCCAGTTTTCTCCATTATTCATAGAGATTAATTGAATTATTTAAATCATCTACGTCTAAAATAGAATTTAATATCAAAATATTTCTATATTTATTCGAAATTTTACGAGTCTAGATCACGCACATGCGCAGAATTCATTCGTATTCTTAGCATTGTGCTTTTAGACCAGATTGACGCCGTATTGAAAATTTTACTGGACAGTCCTAATGAGATTCTTAGACACTTCAGAAGCTCTGAGGTTACGAGGCTGGGTGGCTGGATCGGAGGAGTGTAGAGCTTAGTTTTGCAGGTCTTCCGTTCGATGCTCGAAGCCGACATATAATTTCACATATATATATATTTTTTATTTATTTTAGCCAGTTTTCTCCATTATTCCTAGAGATTAATTGAATTATTCCAAATCATCTACGTCAAAAATAGAATTTAATATCAAATTATTTCTATATTTATTCGAAATTTTACGATTCTAGTTCACGCACATGCGGAGAATTCATTCGTATTCTTAGCATTGTGCTTTTAGACCAGATTGACACCGTATTGAAAATTTTACTGGACAGTCCTAATGAGATTCTTAGACACTTCAGACGCTCTGCGGTTACGAGGCTGGGTGGCAGGATCGGAAGAGTGTAGAGTTAGTTTTGCAGGTCTTCAGTTCGATGCTCGAAGCCGACATATAATTTCACATATATATATATTTTTTTTAAATTTATTTTAGCCAGTTTTCTCCATTATTCCTAGAGATAAATTGAATAATTCCAAATCATCTACGTCAAAAATAGAATTTAATATCAAAATATTTCTATATTTATTCGAAATTTTACGAGTCTAGTTCACGCACATGCGCAGAATTCATTCGTATTCTTAGCATTGTGCTTTTAGACCAGATTGACACCGTATTGAAAATTTAACTGGACAGTCCTAATGAGATTCTTAGACACTTCAGAAGCTCTGAGGTTACGAGCCTTGGTGGCTGGATCGGAAGAGTGCAGAGCTTAGATTTGCAGGTCTTCAGTTCGATGCTCGAAGGCGACATATAATTTCACATATATATATATTTTTAAATTTATTTTAGCCTGTTTTCTCCATTATTCCTAGAGATTAATTGAATTATTCCAAATCATCTACGTCAAAAATAGAATTTAATATCAAAATATTTCTATATTTATTCGAAATTTTACGAGTCAAATTGACGCACATGCGCAGAATTAATACGTATTTTTAGCATTGTGCTTTTAGACCAGATTGACACCGTATTGAAAATTTTACTGGACAGTCCTAATGAGATTCTTAGACACTTCAGAAGCTCTGAGGTTACGCATCTTGGTGGCCGGATAGGTAGAGTGTAGCGCTAAGTTTTGCAGATCTGCAATTAGAGGCCCGAAGCCGACATATAATTTCACATATATATATTTTTTAAAATTTTTTTTAGCCAGTTTTCTCCATTAGTCCTAGAGATAAATTGAATAATTCCAAATCATCTACGTCAAAAATAGAATTTAATATCAAGATATTTCTATATTTATTCGAAATTTTACGAGTCTAGTTCACGCACATGCGCAGAATTCTTTCGTATTCTTAGCATTGTTCTTTTAGACCAGATTGACACCGTATTTAAAATTTTACTGGACAGTCGTAATGAGATTCTTAGACACTGCAGAAATTCTCAGGTTACGAGGCTTCGTGGCTGGATCGGTAGAGTGTAAGGCTTAGTTTTGCAGGTCTTCAGTTCGAAACTGGAAGACGACAAACATTTATATATATATGTTTTTTTAAATTTATTTTAGATAGTTTCTAAATTATTCCTAGAGATTAATTGAATAATTCCAAATCATCTACGTCAAAAATAGAATTAAATATCAAAATATTTCTATATTTATTCGAAATTTTACGGGTCAAGTTCAGGCACCTGGGCAGAATTCATTCGTATTCTTAGCATTGTGCGTTTAGACCAGATTGACACCGTATTTAAAATTTTACTGGACAGTCGTATTGAGATTCTTAGACCCTTCAGAAGCTCTCAGTTTTCGAGAATTGGTGGCTGGATCGGTAGAGTGTACCTTTTAGTTTTGCATGTCTTCAGTTCGCGGCTCTTAGCCGACAAATATTTATATATATATATTTCTTTTACTTTATTTTAGTCAGTTTTACGCATCATTCCTAGAGATAAATTGAATAATTCGAAATCATCTAAGACAAAAATAGAATTTTATATCAAAATATTTCTATATTTATTCGAAATTTGACGAGTCAAGTTGACGCACAAGCGCAGAATTCATACGTATTCTTAGCATTGTTCTTTTAGACCAGATTGACACCGTATTTAAAATTTTACTGGACAGTCGTAATGAGATTTTTAGACACTTCAGAACCTCTCAGTTCGTGAGGCTTGGTGGCTGGATCGATAGAGTGTAGGGCTTAGTTTTGCAGGTCTTCAGTTCTAGACTCGAATCTGACAGATATTTATATATATATATATTTTAAATTTATTTTAGCCAGTTTTCTCCATTATTCATAGAGATTAATTGAATTATTCCAAATCATCTACGTCAAAAATAGAATTTAATATCAAAATATTTCTATATTTATTCGAAATTTACGAGTCTAGTTCACGCACATGCGCAGAATTCATTCGTATTCCTAGCATTGTGCTTTTAGACGAGATTGAGACCGTATTTAAAATTTTACTGGGCAGTCGGAATGAGATTCTTAGACACTTCAGAAGCTTTGATGTTACGAGGCTTGCTGGCTGGATCGGTAGAGTGTAGAGATTAGTTTTGCAGGTCTTCAGTTCGAGGCTCGAAGCCGACAATTATTTTTCTATATATATATATTTTAATTTATTTTCGCCAGTTTCTTCCATTATTCCTAGAGATTAATTGAATTATTCCAAACAATCTACGTCAAAAATAGAATTTAATATAAAAATATTTCTATATTTATTCGAAATTTTACTAGTCATGTTCACGCACATGCCCAGATATCATTCGTATTCTTAGCATTGTGCTTTTAGATCAGATTGACACCGTATTTAAAATTTTACTGGACAGTCGTAATGAGATTCTTAGACACTTCAGAAGCTCTCAGGTTACGAGGCTTGGTGGCTGGATCGATAGAGTGTAGCGCTTGATTTTGCAGGTCTTCAGTTCGAGGTTCGAATCTGACAGATATTTTTATATATTTTTCTTTTCTTTTTTTTAAAATTTATTTTAGACAGTTTTCTCCATTATTCCTATAGATTAATTGAAATATTCAAAATCATCTACGTCAAAAATAGAATTTAATATCAAAATATTTCTACATTTATTCGAAATTTTACGAGTCTAGTTCACGCACATGCGCAGAATTCGTTCGTATTCTTAGCATTGTGCTTTTAGACCAGATTGACACCGTATTGAAAATTTTACTGGACAGTGGTAATGAGATTCTTAGGCACTTCAGAACCTCTCAGTTCGTGAGGCTTGGTGGCTGGATCGATAGAGTGTAGGGCTTAGTTTTGCAGGTCTTCAGTTCTAGACTCGAATCTGACAGATATTTTTATATATATATATTTTAAATTTATTTTAGCCAGTTTTCTCCATTATTCATAGAGATTAATTGAATTATTCCAAATCATCTACGTCAAAAATAGAATTTAATATCAAAATATTTCTATATTTATTCGAAATTTACGAGTCTAGTTCACGCACATGCGCAGAATTCATTCGTATTCTTAGCATTGTGCTTTTAGACGAGATTGAGACCGTATTTAAAATTTTACTGGGCAGTCGGAATGAGATTCTTAGACACTTCAGAAGCTCTGATGTTACGAGGCTTGCTGGCTGGATCGGTAGAGTGTAGCGCTTGATTTTGCAGGTCTTCAGTTCGAGTTTCGAATCTGACAGATATTTTTATATATTTTTCTTTTCTTTTTTTTTAAATTTATTTTAGACAGTTTTCTCCATTATTCCTATAGATTAATTGAAATATTCAAAATCATCTACGTCAAAAATAGAATTTAATATCAAAATATTTCTACATTCATTCGAAATTTTACGAGTCTAGTTCACGCACATGCGCAGAATTCTTTCGTATTCTTAGCATTGTGCTTTTAGACCAGATTGACACCGTATTGAAAATTTTACTGGACAGTCGTAAGGAGATTCTTAGGCACTTCAGAACCTCTCAGTTCATGAGGCTTGGTGGCTGGATCGGTAGAGTGTAGGGCTTAGTTTTGCATGTCTTCAGTTCTAGACTCGAATCTGACAAATATTTATATATATATATACTTTTTAAATTTATTTTAGCCAGTTTTCTCCATTATTCCTAGAGATTAATTGAATTATTCCAAACAATCTACGTCAAAAATAGAATTTAATATCAAAATATTTCTATATTTATTCGAAATTTTACTAGTCATGTTCACGCACATGCCCAGATATCATTCGTATTCTTAGCATTGTGCTTTTAGATCAGATTGACACCGTATTTAAAATTTTACTGGACAGTCGTAATGAGATTCTTAGACACTTCAGAAGCACTCAGGTTACGAGGCTTGGTGGCTGGATCGATAGAGTGTAGCGCTTGATTTTGCAGGTCTTCAGTTCGAGGCTCGAAGCTGACAGATATTTTTATATATCATTCTTTCTTTTTTTTTAAATATATTTAAGCCAGTTTTCTCCATCATTTCTAGAGATAAATTGAATAATTCCAAATCATCTACGTCTAAAATAGAATTTAATATCAAAATATTTCTATATTTATTCTAAATTTTACGAGTCAAGTTGGCACACATGCGCAGAATTCATTCGTATTCTTAGCATTGTGCTTTTAGACGAGATTGACGCCGTATTTAAACTTTTACTGGACAGTCGTAATGAGATTCTTAGACACTTCAGAAGCTCTCAGGTTACGAGGCTTGTTGGCTGGATCGATAGTGTGTAGCGCTTAATTTTGCAGGTCTTCAGTTCGAGGCTCTTAGATAACAAATATTTTTATATATTTTTTTTAATTTATTTTAGCCAGTTTTCTCCATTATTCATAGAGATTAATTGAATTATTCCAAATCATCTACGTCTAAAATAGAATTTAATATCAAAATATTTCTATATTTATGCGAAATTTTACGAGTCTAGTTCACGCACATGCGCGGAATTAATTCGTATTCTTAGCATTGTGCTTTTATACCAGATTGACACCGTATATAAAATTTTACTGGATAGTCGTAATGAGATTCTTAGACACTTAGGAAGCTCTCAGGTTTACGAGGCCTGGTGGCTGGATCAATATAGTGTAGCTCTTAGCCGAAAAATATTTTTATATATTTTTTTATATTTATTTAAGCTAGTTTTCTCCATCATTCCTAGAGATTAATTGAATTATTTCAAATCATCTACGTCAGAAATAGAATTTAATATCAAAATATTTCTATATTTATTTGAAATTTAACGAGTCTAGTTCACGCACATGCGCAGAATTCATTCGTATTCTTAGCATTGTGCTTTTAGACGAGATTGACGCCGTATTTAAAATTTTACTGGACAGTCGTAATGAGATTCTTAGACACTTCAGAAGCTCTGAGGTTACGAGGCTGGGTGGCTGGATCGGAAAATGTAGAGCTTAGTTTGCAGGTCTTCCGTTCGATGCTCGAAGCCGACATAAAATTTCACATATATATATATTTTTTAATTTATTTTAGCCAGTTTTCTCCATTATTCCTAGAGATTAATTGAATTATTCCAAATCATCTACGTCAAAAATAGAATTTAATATCAAATTATTTCTATATTTATTCGAACTTTTACGAGTCTAGTTCACGCACATGCGCAGAATTCATTCGTATTCTTAGCATTGTGCTTTTAGACCAGATTGACACCGTATTGAAAATTTTACTGGACAGTGGTAATGAGATTCTTAGGCACTTCAGAACCTCTCAGTTCGTGAGGCTTGGTGGCTGGATCGATAGAGTGTAGGGATTAGTTTTGCAGGTCTTCAGTTCTAGACTCGAATCTGACAGATATTTTTATATATATATATTTTAAATTTATTTTAGCCAGTTTTCTCCATTATTCATAGAGATTAATTGAATTATTCCAAATCATCTACGTCAAAAATAGAATTTAATATCAAAATATTTCTATATTTATTCGAAATTTACGAGTCTAGTTCACGCACATGCGCAGAATTCATTCGTATTCTTAGCATTGTGCTTTTAGACGAGATTGAGACCGTATTTAAAATTTTACTGGGCAGTCGGAATGAGATTCTTAGACACTTCAGAAGCTCTGATGTTACGAGGCTTGCTGGCTGGATCGGTAGAGTGTAAAGATTAGTTTTGCAGGTCTTCAGTTCGAGGCTCGAAGCCGACAATTATTTTTCTATATATATATATTTTAATTTATTTTCGCCAGTTTCTTCCATTATTCCTAGAGATTAATTGAATTATTCCAAACAATCTACGTCAAAAATAGAATTTAATATAAAAATATTTCTATATTTATTCGAAATTTTACTAGTCATGTTCACGCACATGCCCAGATATCATTCGTATTCTTAGCATTGTGCTTTTAGATCAGATTGACTCCGTATTTAAACTTTTACTGGACAGTCGTAATGAGATTCTTAGACACTTCAGAAGCTCTCAGGTTACGAGGCTTGGTGGCTGGATCGATAGAGTGTAGCGCTTGATTTTGCAGGTCTTCAGTTCGAGGTTCGAATCTGACAGATATTTTTATATATTTTTCTTTTCTTTTTTTTTTTAATTTATTTTAGACAGTTTTCTCCATTATTCCTATAGATTAATTGAAATATTCAAAATCATCTACGTCAAAAATAGAATTTAATATCAAAATATTTCTACATTTATTCGAAATTTTACGAGTCTAGTTCACGCACATGCGCAGAATTCTTTCGTATTCTTAGCATTGTGCTTTTAGACCAGATTGACACCGTATTGAAAATTTTACTGGACAGTCGTAAGGAGATTCTTAGGCACTTCAGAACCTCTCAGTTCATGAGGCTTGGTGGCTGGATCGGTAGAGTGTAGGGCTTAGTTTTGCATGTCTTCAGTTCTAGACTCGAATCTGACAAATATTTATATATATATATACTTTTTAAATTTATTTTAGCCAGTTTTCTCCATTATTCCTAGAGATTAATTGAATTATTCCAAACAATCTACGTCAAAAATAGAATTTAATATCAAAATATTTCTATATTTATTCGAAATTTTACTAGTCATGTTCACGCACATGCCCAGATATCATTCGTATTCTTAGCATTGTGCTTTTAGATCAGATTGACACCGTATTTAAAATTTTACTGGACAGTCGTAATGAGATTCTTAGACACTTCAGAAGCACTCAGGTTACGAGGCTTGGTGGCTGGATCGATAGAGTGTAGCGCTTGATTTTGCAGGTCTTCAGTTCGAGGCTCGAAGCTGACAGATATTTTTATATATCATTCTTTCTTTTTTTTTAAATATATTTAAGCCAGTTTTCTCCATCATTTCTAGAGATAAATTGAATAATTCCAAATCATCTACGTCTAAAATAGAATTTAATATCAAAATATTTCTATATTTATTCTAAATTTTACGAGTCAAGTTGGCACACATGCGCAGAATTCATTCGTATTCTTAGCATTGTGCTTTTAGACGAGATTGACGCCGTATTTATAATTTTACTGGACAGTCGTAATGAGATTCTTAGACACTTCAGAAGCTCTCAGGTTACGAGGCTTGTTGGCTGGATCGATAGTGTGTAGCGCTTAATTTTGCAGGTCTTCAGTTCGAGGCTCTTAGATAACAAATATTTTTATATATTTTTTTAAATTTATTTTAGCCAGTTTTCTCCATTATTCATAGAGATTAATTGAATTATTCCAAATCATCTACGTCTAAAATAGAATTTAATATCAAAATATTTCTATATTTATTCGAAATTTTACGAGTCAAGTTTACGCATATGCGCAGAATTCATTCGTATTCTTAGCATTGTGCTTTTAGACGAGATTGACGCCGTATTTATAATTTTACTGGACAGTCGTAATGAGATTCTTAGACACTTACGAAGCTCTGAGGTTACGAGGCTTCGTGGCTGGATCGGTAGAGAGTAGCGCATAGTTTTGCAGGTCTTCAGTTCGAGGCTCGAAGCCGACAATTACTTTTATATATATTTTTTTAAATTTATTTTAGCCAGTTTTCTCCATTATTCCTAGAGATTAATTGAATTATTCAAAATCATCTACGTCAAAAATAGAATTTAATATCAAAATATTTCTATATTTATGCGAAATTTTACGAGTCTAGTTCACGCACATGCACGGAATTAATTCGTATTCTTAGCATTGTGCTTTTATACCAGATTGACACCGTATATAAAATTTTACAGGACAGTCGTAATGAGATTCTTAGACACTTAGGAAGCTCTCAGGTTTACGAGGCCTGGTGGCTGGATCAATATAGTGTAGCTCTTAGCCGAAAAATATTTTTATATATTTTTTTATATTTATTTAAGCTAGTTTTCTCCATCATTCCTAGAGATTAATTGAATTATTTCAAATCATCTACGTCAGAAATAGAATTTAATATCAAAATATTTCTATATTTATTTGAAATTTAACGAGTCTAGTTCACGCACATGCGCAGAATTCATTCGTATTCTTAGCATTGTGCTTTTAGACGAGATTGACGCCGTATTTAAAATTTTACTGGACAGTCGTAATGAGATTCTTAGACACTTCAGAAGCTCTGAGGTTACGAGGCTGGGTGGCTGGATCGGAAAATGTAGAGCTTAGTTTGCAGGTCTTCCGTTCGATGCTCGAAGCCGACATAAAATTTCACATATATATATATTTTTTAATTTATTTTAGCCAGTTTTCTCCATTATTCCTAGAGATTAATTGAATTATTCCAAATCATCTACGTCAAAAATAGAATTTAATATCAAATTATTTCTATATTTATTCGAACTTTTACGAGTCTAGTTCACGCACATGCGCAGAATTCATTCGTATTCTTAGCATTGTGCTTTTAGACCAGATTGACACCGTATTGAAAATTTTACTGGACAGTCCTAATGAGATTCTTAGACACTTCAGAAGCTCTGCGGTTACGAGGCTGGGTGGCAGGATCAGAAGAGTGTAGAGCTTAGTTTTGCAGGTCTTCAGTTCGATGCTCGAAGCCGACATATAATTTCACATATATATATATTTTTTTTAAATTTATTTTAGCCAGTTTTCTCCATTATTCCTAGAGATAAATTGAATAATTCCAAATCATCTACGTCAAAAATAGAATTTAATATCAAAATATTTCTATATTTATTCGAAATTTTACGAGTCTAGTTCACGCACATGCGCAGAATTCATTCGTATTCTTAGCATTGTGCTTTTAGACCAGATTGAGACCGTATTTAAAATTTTACTGGGCAGTCGGAATGAGATTCTTAGACACTTCAGAAGCTCTGATGTTACGAGGCTTGCTGGCTGGATCGGTAGAGTGTAAAGATTAGTTTTACATGTCTTCAGTTCGAGGCTCGAAGCCGACAATTATTTTTCTATATATATATATTTTAATTTATTTTCGCCAGTTTCTTCCATTATTCCTAGAGATTAATTGAATTATTCCAAACAATCTACGTCAAAAATAGAATTTAATATAAAAATATTTCTATATTTATTCGAAATTTTACTAGTCATGTTCACGCACATGCCCAGATATCATTCGTATTCTTAGCATTGTGCTTTTAGATCAGATTGACACCGTATTTAAACTTTTACTGGACAGTCGTAATGAGATTCTTAGACACTTCAGAAGCTCTCACGTTACGAGGCTTGGTGGCTGGATCGATAGAGTGTAGCGCTTGATTTTGCAGGTCTTCAGTTCGAGGTTCGAATCTGACAGATATTTTTATATATTTTTCTTTTCTTTTTTTTTTAATTTATATTAGACAGTTTTCTCCATTATTCCTATAGATTAATTGAAATATTCAAAATCATCTACGTCAAAAATAGAATTTAATATCAAAATATTTCTACATTTATTCGAAATTTTACGAGTCTAGTTCACGCACATGCGCAGAATTCTTTCGTATTCTTAGCATTGTGCTTTTAGACCAGATTGACACCGTATTGAAAATTTTACTGGACAGTCGTAAGGAGATTCTTAGGCACTTCAGAACCTCTCAGTTCATGAGGCTTGGTGGCTGGATCGGTAGAGTGTAGGGCTTAGTTTTGCATGTCTTCAGTTCTAGACTCGAATCTGACAAATATTTATATATATATATACTTTTTAAATTTATTTTAGCCAGTTTTCTCCATTATTCCTAGAGATTAATTGAATTATTCCAAACAATCTACGTCAAAAATAGAATTTAATATCAAAATATTTCTATATTTATTCGAAATTTTACTAGTCATGTTCACGCACATGCCCAGATATCATTCGTATTCTTAGCATTGTGCTTTTAGATCAGATTGACACCGTATTTAAAATTTTACTGGACAGTCGTAATGAGATTCTTAGACACTTCAGAAGCACTCAGGTTACGAGGCTTGGTGGCTGGATCGATAGAGTGTAGCGCTTGATTTTGCAGGTCTTCAGTTCGAGGCTCGAAGCTGACAGATATTTTTATATATCATTCTTTCTTTTTTTTTAAATATATTTAAGCCAGTTTTCTCCATCATTTCTAGAGATAAATTGAATAATTCCAAATCATCTACGTCTAAAATAGAATTTAATATCAAAATATTTCTATATTTATTCTAAATTTTACGAGTCAAGTTGGCACACATGCGCAGAATTCATTCGTATTCTTAGCATTGTGCTTTTAGACGAGATTGACGCCGTATTTAAACTTTTACTGGACAGTCGTAATGAGATTCTTAGACACTTCAGAAGCTCTCAGGTTACGAGGCTTGTTGGCTGGATCGATAGTGTGTAGCGTTTAATTTTGCAGGTCTTCAGTTCGAGGCTCTTAGATGACAAATATTTTTATATATTTTTTTTAATTTATTTTAGCCAGTTTTCTCCATTATTCATAGAGATTAATTGAATTATTCCAAATCATCTACGTCTAAAATAGAATTTAATATCAAAATATTTCTATATTTATTCGAAATTTTACGAGTCAAGTTTACGCATATGCGCAGAATTCATTCGTATTCTTAGCATTGTGCTTTTAGACGAGATTGACGCCGTATTTATAATTTTACTGGACAGTCGTAATGAGATTCTTAGACACTTACGAAGCTCTGAGGTTACGAGGCTTCGTGGCTGGATCGGTAGAGTGTAGCGCATAGTTTTGCAGGTCTTCAGTTCGAGGCTCGAAGCCGACAATTACTTTTATACATATTTTTTTAAATTTATTTTAGCCAGTTTTCTCCATTATTCCTAGAGATTAATTGAATTATTCAAAATCATCTACGTCTAAAATAGAATTTAATATCAAAATATTTCTATATTTATGTGAAATTTTACGAGTCTAGTTCACGCACATGCGCGGAATTAATTCGTATTCTTAGCATTGTGCTTTTATACCAGATTGACACCGTATATAAAATTTTACTGGACAGTCGTAATGAGATTCTTAGACACTTAGGAAGCTCTCAGGTTTACGAGGCCTGGTGGCTGGATCAATATAGTGTAGCTCTTAGCCGAAAAATATTTTTATATATTTTTTTATATTTATTTAAGCTAGTTTTCTCCATCATTCCTAGAGATTAATTGAATTATTTCAAATCATCTACGTCAGAAATAGAATTTAATATCAAAATATTTCTATATTTATTTGAAATTTAACGAGTCTAGTTCACGCACATGCGCAGAATTCATTCGTATTCTTAGCATTGTGCTTTTAGACGAGATTGACGCCGTATTTAAAATTTTACTGGACAGTCGTAATGAGATTCTTAGACACTTCAGAAGCTCTGAGGTTACGAGGCTGGGTGGCTGGATCGGAAAATGTAGAGCTTAGTTTGCAGGTCTTCCGTTCGATGCTCGAAGCCGACATAAAATTTCACATATATATATATTTTTTTAATTTATTTTAGCCAGTTTTCTCCATTATTCCTAGAGATTAATTGAATTATTCCAAATCATCTACGTCAAAAATAGAATTTAATATCAAATTATTTCTATATTTATTCGAACTTTTACGAGTCTAGTTCACGCACATGCGCAGAATTCATTCGTATTCTTAGCATTGTGCTTTTAGACCAGATTGACACCGTATTGAAAATTTTACTGGACAGTCCTAATGAGATTCTTAGACACTTCAGAAGCTCTGCGGTTACGAGGCTGGGTGGCAGGATCGGAAGAGTGTAGAGCTTAGTTTTGCAGGTCTTCAGTTCGATGCTCGAAGCCGACATATAATTTCACATATATATATATTTTTTTTAAATTTATTTTAGCCAGTTTTCTCCATTATTCCTAGAGATAAATTGAATAATTCCAAATCATCTACGTCAAAAATAGAATTTAATATCAAAATATTTCTATATTTATTCGAAATTTTACGAGTCTAGTTCACGCACATGCGCAGAATTCATTCGTATTCTTAGCATTGTGCTTTTAGACCAGATTGACACCGTATTGAAAATTTTACTGGACAGTCCTAATGAGATTCTTAGACACTTCAGAAGCTCTGAGGTTACGCATCTTGGTGGCCGGATAGGTAGAGTGTAGCGCTAAGTTTTGCAGATCTTCAATTAGAGGCCCGAAGCCGACATATAATTTCACATATATATATTTTTTAAAAATTTATTTTAGCCAGTTTTCTCCATTAGTCCTAGAGATAAATTGAATAATTCCAAATCATCTACGTCAAAAATAGAATTTAATATCAAAATATTTCTATATTTATTCGAAATTTTACGAGTCTAGTTCACGCACATGCGCAGAATTCATTCGTATTCTTAGCATTGTTCTTTTAGACCAGATTGACACCGTATTTAAAATTTTACTGGACAGTCGTAATGAGATTCTTAGACACTGCAGAAGTTCTCAGGTTACGAGGCTTCGTGGCTGGATCGGTATAGTGTAAGGCTTAGTTTTGCAGGTCTTCAGTTCGAAACTGGAAGACGACAAACATTTATATATATATATTTTTTTAAATTTATTTTAGATAGTTTCTAAATTATTCCTAGAGATTAATTGAATAATTCCAAATCATCTACGTCAAAAATAGAATTAAATATCAAAATATTTCTATATTTATTCGAAATTTTACGGGTCAAGTTCAGGCACCTGGGCAGAATTCATTCGTATTCTTAGCATTGTGCGTTTAGACCAGATTGACACCGTATTTAAAATTTTACTGGACAGTCGTATTGAGATTCTTAGACCCTTCAGAAGCTCTCAGTTTTCGAGAATTGGTGGCTGGATCGGTAGAGTGTACCTTTTAGTTTTGCATGTCTTCAGTTCGCGGCTCTTAGCCGACAAATATTTATATATATATATTTGCTTTACTTTATTTTAGTCAGTTTTACGCATCATTCCTAGAGATAAATTGAATAATTCGAAATCATCTAAGACAAAAATAGAATTTTATATCAAAATATTTCTATATTTATTCGAAATTTGACGAGTCAAGTTGACGCACAAGCGCAGAATTCATACGTATTCTTAGCATTGTTCTTTTAGACCAGATTGACACCGTATTTAAAATTTTACTGGACAGTCGTAATGAGATTCTTAGACACTTCAGAAGCTCTCAGGTTTACGAGGCATGGTGGCTGGATGAGTATAGTGTAGCTCTTAGCCGAAAAATATTTATATATATATTTTTTTAATTTATTTTTGCCAGTTTTCTGCATCATCCTTAGAGATAAATTGAATAATTCGAAATCATCTACGTCAAAAATAGAATTCAATATCAAAATATTTCTATATTTATTCGAAATTTTACGAGTCAAGTTCAGGCACATGCTCAGAATTCGTTCGTATTTTTAGCATTGTGCTTTTAGACCAGATGGACACCGTATTTAAAATTTTACTGGACAGTCGTAATGAGATTTTTAGACACTTCAGAAGCTCTCAGTTCGTGAGGCTCGGTGGCTGGATCGGTAGAGTGTAGGGCTTAGTTTTGCAGGTCTTCACTTCTAGACTCGAATCTGACAAATTATTTATATATATATATTTTTTAATTTATTTTAGCCAGTTTTCTCCATTATTCATAGAGATTAATTGAATTATACCAAATCTTCTACGTCAAAAATAGAATTTAATATCAAAATATTTCTATATTTATTCGAAATTTACGAGTCTAGTTCACGCACATGCGCAGAATTCATTCGTATTCTTAGCATTGTGCTTTTAGACCAGATTGACACCGTATTGAAAATTTTACTGGGCAGTCGGAATGAGATTCTTAGACACTTCAGAAGCTCTGATGTTACGAGGCTTGCTGGCTGGATCGGTAGAGTGTAGAGATTAGTTTTGCAGGTCTTCAGTTCGAGGCTCGAAGCCGACAATTATTTTTCTATATATATATATTTTAATTTATTTTCGCCAGTTTCTTCCATTATTCCTAGAGATTAATTGAATTATTCCAAACAATCTACGTCAAAAATAGAATTTAATATAAAAATATTTCTATATTTATTCGAAATTTTACTAGTCATGTTCACGCACATGCCCAGATATCATTCTTTTTCTTAGCATTGTGCTTTTAGATCAGATTGAAACCGTATTTAAAATTTTACTGGACAGTCGTAATGAGATTCTTAGACACTTCAGAAGCTCTCAGGTTACGAGGCTTGGTGGCTGGATCGACAGAGTGTAGCGCTTGATTTTGCAGGTCTTCAGTTCGAGGTTCGAATCTGACAGATATTTTTATATATTTTTCTTTTCTTTTTTTTAAAATTTATTTTAGTTATTTTTCTCCATTATTCCTATAGATTAATTGAAATATTCAAAATCATCTACGTCAAAAATAGAATTTAATATCAAAATATTTCTACATTTATTCGAAATTTTACGAGTCTAGTTCACGCACATGCGCAGAATTCGTTCGTATTCTTAGCATTGTGCTTTTAGACCAGATTGACACCGTATTGAAAATTTTACTGGACAGTTGTAAGGAGATTCTTAGGCACTTCAGAACCTCTCAGTTCGTGAGGCTTGGTGGCTGGATCGATAGAGTGTAGGGCTTAGTTTTGCAGGTCTTCAGTTCTCGACTCGAATCTGACAGATATTTATATATATATATATTTTAAATTTATTTTAGCCAGTTTTCTCCATTATTCATAGAGATTAATTGAATTATTCCAAATCATCTACGTCAAAAATAGAATTCAATATCAAAATATTTCTATATTTATTCGAAATTTTACGAGTCAAGTTCAGGCACATGCTCAGAATTCGTTCGTATTTTTAGCATTGTGCTTTTAGACCAGATGGACACCGTATTTAAAATTTTACTGGACAGTCGTAATGAGATTTTTAGACACTTCAGAAGCTCTCAGTTCGTGAGGCTCGGTGGCTGGATCGGTAGAGTGTAGGGCTTAGTTTTGCAGGTCTTCACTTCTAGACTCGAATCTGACAAATTATTTATATATATATATTTTTTAATTTATTTTAGCCAGTTTTCTCCATTATTCATAGAGATTAATTGAATTATACCAAATCTTCTACGTCAAAAATAGAATTTAATATCAAAATATTTCTATATTTATTCGAAATTTACGAGTCTAGTTCACGCACATGCGCAGAATTCATTCGTATTCTTAGCATTGTGCTTTTAGACCAGATTGACACCGTATTGAAAATTTTACTGGGCAGTCGGAATGAGATTCTTAGACACTTCAGAAGCTCTGATGTTACGAGGCTTGCTGGCTGGATCGGTAGAGTGTAGAGATTAGTTTTGCAGGTCTTCAGTTCGAGGCTCGAAGCCGACAATTATTTTTCTATATATATATATTTTAATTTATTTTCGCCAGTTTCTTCCATTATTCCTAGAGATTAATTGAATTATTCCAAACAATCTACGTCAAAAATAGAATTTAATATAAAAATATTTCTATATTTATTCGAAATTTTACTAGTCATGTTCACGCACATGCCCAGATATCATTCTTTTTCTTAGCATTGTGCTTTTAGATCAGATTGAAACCGTATTTAAAATTTTACTGGACAGTCGTAATGAGATTCTTAGACACTTCAGAAGCTCTCAGGTTACGAGGCTTGGTGGCTGGATCGACAGAGTGTAGCGCTTGATTTTGCAGGTCTTCAGTTCGAGGTTCGAATCTGACAGATATTTTTATATATTTTTCTTTTCTTTTTTTTAAAATTTATTTTAGTTATTTTTCTCCATTATTCCTATAGATTAATTGAAATATTCAAAATCATCTACGTCAAAAATAGAATTTAATATCAAAATATTTCTACATTTATTCGAAATTTTACGAGTCTAGTTCACGCACATGCGCAGAATTCGTTCGTATTCTTAGCATTGTGCTTTTAGACCAGATTGACACCGTATTGAAAATTTTACTGGACAGTTGTAAGGAGATTCTTAGGCACTTCAGAACCTCTCAGTTCGTGAGGCTTGGTGGCTGGATCGATAGAGTGTAGGGCTTAGTTTTGCAGGTCTTCAGTTCTCGACTCGAATCTGACAGATATTTATATATATATATATTTTAAATTTATTTTAGCCAGTTTTCTCCATTATTCATAGAGATTAATTGAATTATTCCAAATCATCTACGTCAAAAATAGAATTTAATATCAAAATATTTCTATATTTATTCGAAATTTACGAGTCTAGTTCACGCACATGCGCAGAATTCATTCGTATTCTTAGCATTGTGCTTTTAGACGAGATTGAGACCGTATTTAAAATTTTACTGGACAGTCGGAATGAGATTCTTAGACACTTCAGAAGCTCTGATCTTACGAGGCTTGCTGGCTGGATCGGTAGAGTGTAGAGATTTGTTTTGCAGGTCTTCAGTTCGCGGCTCGAAGCCGACAATTATTTTTCTATATATATATATATATTTTAATTTATTTTCGCCAGTTTCTTCCATTATTCCTAGAGATTAATTGAATTATTCCAAACAATCTACGTCAAAAATAGAATTTAATATCAAAATATTTTATATTTATTCGAAATTTTACTAGTCATGTTCACGCACATTCCCAGATATCATTCGTATTCTTAGCATTGTGCTTTTAGATCAGATTGACACCGTGTTTAAAATTTTACTGGACAGTCGTAATGAGATTCTTAGACACTTCAGAAGCACTCAGGTTACGAGGCTTGGTGGCTGGATCGATAGAGTGTAGCGCTTAATTTTGCAGGTCTTCAGTTCGAGGCTCGAAGCTGACCGATATTTTTTATATATCATTCTTTCTTTTTTTTAAAAAAATATATTTTAGACAGTTTTCTCCATTATTCCTAGAGATTAATTGAATTATTCAAAATCCTCTACGTTAAAAATAGAATTTAATATCAAAATATTTCTATATTTATTCGAGATTTTACGAGTCAAGTTCACGCACATGCGGAGAATTCATTCGTATTCTTAGCATTGAGCTTTTAGAACAGATTGACAACGTATTGAAAATTTTACTGGACAGTTGTAATGAGATTCTTAGACACTTCACAAGCTCTCAGGTTACGATGCTTGATGGATGGTTCGGTAGTGTGTAACGCTTGATTTTGCAGGTCTTCAGTTAGAGGCTCGAAGCTGACAGATATTTTTATATATCATTCTTTCTTTTTTTTTTAAATATATTTTAGACAGTTTTATCCATTATTCCTAGAGACTAATTGAATTATTCAAAATCATCTACGTCAAAAATAGAATTTAATATCAAAATATTTCTACATTTATTCGAAATTTTACGAGTCTAGTTCACGCACATGCGCAGAATTCGTTCGTATTCTTAGCATTGTGCTTTTAGACCAGATTGACACCGTATTGAAAATTTTACTGGACAGTCGTAATGAGATTCTTAGACACTTCAGAAGCTTTCAAGGCTTGGTGAATGGATCGGTAGAGTGTAGAACTTAGTTTTGCATGTTTTCAGCTCGAGGCTCGAAGCCAACAATTATTTATATATATGTATTTTTTTTAAATTTATTTAAGCCAGTTTTCTCCATCATTTCTAGAGATAAATTGAATAATTCCAAATCATCTACGTCTAAAATAGAATTTAATATCAAAATATTTCTATATTTATTCTAAATTTTACGAGTCAAGTTGGCACACATGCGCAGAATTCATTCGTATTCTTAGCATTGTGCTTTTAGACGAGATTGACGCCGTATTTAAAATTTTACTGGACAGTCGTAATGAGATTCTTAGACACTTAGGAAGCTCTCAGGTTTACGAGGCCTGGTGGCTGGATCAATATAGTGTAGCTCTTAGCCGACAAATATTTTTATATATATTTTTTTTAATTTATTTTAGCCAGTTTTCTCTATTATTCCTAGAGATTAATTGAATTATTACAAATCATCTACGTCAGAAATAGAATTTAATATCAAAATATTTCTATATTTATTTGAAATTTTACGAGTCTAGATCATGCACATGCGCAGAATTCATTCGTATTCTTAGCATTGTGCTATTAGACCAGATTGACGCCGTATTGAAAATTTTACTGGACAGTCCTAATGAGATTCTTAGACACTTCAGACGCTCTGAGGTTACGCATCTTGGTGGCCGGATAGGTAGAGTGTAGCGCTAAGTTTTGCAGATCTTCAATTCGAGGCCCGAAGCCGACATATAATTTCACATATATATATTTTTTAAAAATTTATTTTAGCCAGTTTTCTGAATTATTCCTAGAGATAAATTGAATAATTCCAAATCATCTACGTCAAAAATAGAATTTAATATCAAAATATTTCTATATTTATTCGAAATTTTACGAGTCTAGTTCACGCACATGCGCAGAATTCATTCGTATTCTTAGCATTTTGCTTTTAGACCAGATTGACACCGTATATTGAAACTTTTACTGGACAGTCCTAATGAGATTCTTAGACACTTCAGAAGCTCTGAGGTTACGAGGCTTGGTGGCTGGATCGGAAGAGTGTAGAGCTTAGATTTGCAGGTCTTCAGTTCGATGCTCGAAGGCGACATATAATTTCACATATATATATATTTTTAAATTTATTTTAGCCTGTTTTCTCCATTATTCCTAGAGATTAATTGAATTATTCCAAATCATCTACGTCAAAAATAGAATTTAATATCAAAATATTTCTATATTTATTCGAAATTTTACGAGTCTAGTTCACGCACATGCGCAGAATTCATTCGTATTCTTAGCATTTTGCTTTTAGACCAGATTGACACCGTATATTGAAAATTTTACTGGACAGTCCTAATGAGATTCTTAGACACTTCAGAAGCTCTGAGGTTACGCATCTTGGTGGCCGGATAGGTAGAGTGTAGCGCTAAGTTTTGCAGATCTTCAATTAGAGGCCCGAAGCCGACATATAATTTCACATATATATATTTTTTAAAAATTTATTTTAGCCAGTTTTCTCCATTAGTCCTAGAGATTAATTGAATTATTCCAAATCATCTACGTCAAAAATAGAATTTAATATCAAAATATTTCTATATTTATTCGAAATTTTACGAGTCTAGTTAACGCACATGCGCAGAATTCATTCGTATTCTTAGCATTGTGCTTTTAGACGAGATTGACGCCGTATTTAAAATTTTACTGGACAGTCCTAATGAGATTCTTAGACACTTCAGAAGCTCTGAGGTTACGAGGCTTGTTGGCTGGATCGATAGAGTGTAGCGCTTAATTTTCATGTCTTCAGTTCGAGGCTCTTAGCCGACAAATATTTTTATATTTATTTTTTTAAATTTATTTTAGCCAGTTTTCTTTATTATTCCTAGAGATTAATTGAATTATTCCAAATCATCTACGTCAAAAATAGAATTTAATATCAAAATATTTCTATATTTATTCGAAATTTTACGAGTCTAGTTCACGCACATGCGCAGAATTCATTCGTATTCTTAGCATTGTGCTTTTAGACCAGATTGACACCGTATTGAAAATTTTACTGGACAGTCCTAATGAGATTCTTAGACACTTTAGAAGCTCTGAGGTTACGCATCTTGGTGGCCGGATAGGTAGAGTGTAGCACTAAGTTTTGCAGATCTTCAATTCGAGGCCCGAAGCCGACATATAATTTCACATATATATATTTTTTAAAAATTTATTTTAGCCAGTTTTCTCCATTATTCCTAGAGATAAATTGAATAATTCCAAATCATCTACGTCAGAAATAGAATTTAATATCAAAATATTTCTATATTTATTTGAAATTTAACGAGTCTAGTTCACGCACATGCGCAGAATTCATTCGTATTCTTAGCATTGTGCTTTTAGACGAGATTGACGCCGTATTTAAAATTTTACTGGACAGTCCAAATGAGATTCTTAGACACTTCAGAAGCTCTGAGGTTACGAGGCTTGGTGGCTGGATCGGAAGAGTGTAGAGCTTAGTTTTGCAGGTCTTCAGTTCGATGCTCGAAGGCGACATATAATTTCACATATATATATATTTTTAAATTTATTTAAGCCTGTTTTCTCCATTATTCCTAGAGATTAATTGAATTATTCCAAATCATCTACGTCAAAAATAGAATTTAATATCAAAATATTTCTATACTTATTCGAAATTTTACGAGTCAAATTGACGCACATGCGCAGATTTAATTCGTATTTTTAGCATTGTGCTTTTAGACCAGATTGACACCGTATTGAAAATTTTACTGGAATGTCTTAATGAGATTCTTAGACACTTCAGAAGCTTTCGGGTTACGATTCTTGGTGGCTGGATCGGTAGAGTGTAGCGCTTAGTTTTGCAGGTCTTCAGTTCGAGGCTCGAAGCCGACATATAATTTCACATATATATATATTTTTAAATTTATTTTAGCCAGTTTTCTCCATTATTCCTAGAGATTAATTGAATTATTCCAATTCATCTACGTCAAAAATAGAATTTAATATCAAAATATTTCTATATTTATTCGAAATTTTACTAGTCTAGTTCACGCACATGCGCAGAATTCATTCGTATTCTTAGCATTGTGCTTTTAGACCAGATTGACACCGTATTGAAAATTTTACTGGACAGTCCTAATGAGATTCTTAGACACTTCAGAAGCTCTGAGGTTACTCATCTTGGTGGCCGGATAGGTAGAGTGTAGCGCTAAGTTTTGCAGATCTTCAATTCGAGGCCCGAAGCCGACATATAATTTCACATATATATATTTTTTAAAAATTTATTTTAGCCAGTTTTCTCCATTATTCCTAGAGATTAATTGAATTATTCCAAATCATCTACGTCAAAAATAGAATTTAATATCAAAATATTTCTATATTTATTCGAAATTTTACTAGTCATGTTCACGCACATGCCCAGATATCATTCGTACTCTTAGCATTGTGCTTTTAGATCAGATTGACACAGTATTTAAAATTTTACTGGACAGTCGTAATGAGATTCTTAGACACTTCAGAAGCTCTCAGGTTACGAGGCTTGGTGGCTGGATCGATAGAGTGTAGCGCTTAATTTTGCAGGTCTTCAGTTCGAGGCTCGAAGCTGACAGATATTTTTTATATATCATTCTTTCTTTTTTTTAAAAATATATTTTAGACAGTTTTCTCCATTATTCCTAGAGATTAATTGAATTATTCAAAATCATCTACGTTAAAAATAGAATTTAATATCAAAATATTTCTATATTTATTCGAGATTTTACGAGTCAAGTTCACGCACATGCGGAGAATTCATTCGTATTCTTAGCATTGAGCTTTTAGACCAGATTGACAACGTATTGAAAATTTTACTGGACAGTCGTAATGAGATTCTTAGAAACTTCACAAGCTCTTAGGTTACGAGGCTTGATGGATGGTTCGGTAGTGTGTAGCGCTTGATTTTGCATGTCTTCAGTTCGAGCCTCGAAGCTGACAGATATTTTTATATATCATTCTTTCTTTTTTTTTTTAAATATATTTTAGACAGTTTTATCCATTATTCCTAGAGACTAATTGAATTATTCAAAATCATCTACGTCAAAAATAGAATTTAATATCAAAATATTTCTATATTTATTCGAAATTTTACGAGTCTAGTTCACGCACATGCGCAGAATTCGTTCGTATTCTTAGCATTGTGCTTTTAGACCAGATTGACACCGTATTGAAAATTTTACTGGACAGTCGTAATGAGATTCTTAGACACTTCAGAAGCTTTCGGGTTACGAGGCCTGGTGGCTGGATCAATATAGTGTAGCTCTTAGCCGAAAAATATTTTTATATATTTTTTTTATATTTATTTAAGCTATTTTTCTCCATCATTCCTAGAGATTAATTGAATAATTCCAAATCATCTACGTCAAAAATAGAATTTAATATCAACATATTTCTATATTTATTCGAAATTTAACGAGTCTAGTTCACGCACATGCGCAGAATTCATTCGTAGTCTTAGCATTGTGCTTTTAGACCAGATAGACACCGTATTGAAAATTTTACTGGAATGTCTTAATGAGTTTCTTAGACACTTCAGAAGCTTTCGGGTTACGAGGCTTGGTGGCTGGATCGGTAGAGTGTAGAACTTAGTTTTGCAGGTCTTCAGTTCGAGGCTCGAAGCCGACATATAATTTCATATATATATATATTTTTAAATTTATTTTAGCCAGTTTTCTCCATTATTCCTAGAGATTAATTGAATTATTCCATATCATCTACGTCAGAAATAGAATTTCATATCAAAATATTCCTATATTTATTCGAATTTGTACGAGTATAGTTCACGCACATGCGCAGAATTCATTCGTATTCTTAGCATTGTGCTTTTAGACGAGATTGACACCGTATTTAAAATATTACTGGACTGTCGTAATGAGATTCTTAGACACTTCAGAAGCTCTGATGTAACGAGGAGTGGTGGCTGGATCGGTAGAGTGTAGAGATTAGTTTTGCAGGTCTTCTGTATAGGCTCGAAGCCGACATATAATTTCACATATGTATATTTTTTAAAATTTATTTTAGCTAGTTTTTTCCATTATTCCTAGAGATTAATTGAATTATTCGAAATCATCTACATCAAAAATAAAATTTAATATCAAAATATTTCTATATTTATTTGAAATTTTTCGAGTCAAAATCTCGCACATGAACAGAATTCATTCGTATTCTTAGCATTGCGCTTTTAGACCAGATTGACACCGTATTGAAAATTTTACTGGACAGTCGTAATGAGATTCTTAGACACTTCAGAAGCTCTCAGGTTACGAATCTTGGTTGCTGGATCTTTAGAGTGTAGCGGTTAGTTTTGCAGGTCTTCAGTTCGAGGCCGAAAAATATTTTTAAATACTTTTTCTAAATTTATTTTAGCCAGTATTCTCCATTATTAATAGAGATTAACTGAATAATTCCAAATCATCTACGTAAAAAATAGAAATTAATATCAAGATATTTCTATATTTATTCGAAATTTTTTGAATCAAGTTCACGCACATGAACAGAATTCATTCGTATTCTTAGCATTGTTCGGTTAGACCAGATTGACACCATATTTAAAATTTTACTGGATAGTTGTAATGAGATCTTTAGACACTTCAGAAGCTCTCAGCTTACGAGGCTTGGTGGCTGGATCCGTAGAGTGTAACGATTAGTTTTGCATGTCGTCAGTTCGAGGCTCGAAGCCGACAAATATTTATATATATTTTTAAAAATTGATTTTAGCCAGTTTTCTCAATTATTAATAGAGATTAATTGAATAATTCCAAATCATCTACGTCAAAAATAGAAACTGATATCAAAATATTTCTATATTTATTCGAAATTTAACCAGTCAAATTCACGCACATGCGCAGAATTCATTCCTATTCTTAGTATTGTGATTTCAGACCAGATTGACACCGTATTTAAAATTTTACTTGACAGTCGTAATGAGATTCTTAGACACTTCAGAAGCTCTCAGGTTACGAATCTTGGTTGCTGGATCTTTAGAGTGTAGCGGTTAGTTTTGCAGGTCTTCAGTTCGAGGCCGAAAAATATTTTTAAATACTTTTTCTAAATTTATTTTAGCCAGTATTCTCCATTATTAATAGAGATTAACTGAATAATTCCAAATCATCTACGTAAAAAATAGAAATTAATATCAAAATATTTCTATATTTATTCGAAATTTAACGAGTCAAATTCACGCACATGCGCAGAATTCTTTCGTATTCTTAGCATTGTGCTTTTAGACCAGATTGACACCGTATTTAAAATTTTACTGGACAGTCGTAATGAGATTCTTAGATACTTCAGAAGCTCTTTGGTTACGAGGCTTGGTGGCTGGATCGGTAGAGCGTAGCGTTTGGTTTTACAGGTCTTCAGTTCGAGGCTCGAAGCCGACAATTATTTATACATATTTTTTTCAAATTTATGTTAGAGAGTTTTCTCCATTATTAATAGAGATTAATTGAATAATTCCAAATCATCTACGTCAAAAAAAGAAATTAATATCAAAATATTTCTATATTTATTCGAAATTTTTCGAGTCACGTTTACGCACATGCGCTGAATTCATTCGTATTCCTAGCATTGTGCATTTCGACCAGATTGACACCGTATTTAAAATTTTACTGAACAGTCGTAATGAGATTCTTAGACACTTCAGAAGCTCTGAGGTTACGAGGCTTGGTGGCTTTATCTGTAAAGTGTAGCGCTTAGTTATGCTGGTCTTCAGTTAGAGGTTTGAAGCCGGCAAATATTTTTATAAAACTTTTTCTAAATTTATTTTGGATAGTTTTCTCCATTATTCATAGAGATCAATTGAATTTTTCCAAATCATCTACGTCAAAAATAAAATTTAATATCAAAATATTTCTATATTTATTCGAAATTTTTCGAGTCACGTTTACGCACATGCGCTGAATTCATTCGTATTCCTAGCATTGTGCGTTTCGACCAGATTGACACCGTATTTAAAATTTTACTGAACGGTCGTAATGACATTCTTAGACACTTCAGGAGCTCTCTGGTTACGAGGCTTGGTGGCTGGATTATTAGAGTGAAGCACTGAGTTTTGCAGGTCTTCAGTTCGAGGCTCGAAGCCGACAAATATTTTTATATACTTTTTCTAAATTTATTTTAGCCAGTTTTCTCCATTATTCATACAGATTAATTGAATTATTCCAAATCATCTACGTCAAAAATAAAATTTAATATCAAAATATTTCTATATTTATTCGAAATTTTACGAGTCAAGTTTTCGCACATGCGCTAAATTCATTCGTATTCTTAGCATTGTGCTTTTAGACCAGATTGACACCGTATTTAAAATTTTACTGGATAGTCGTAATGAGATTCTTAGACATTTCAGAACGTCTCAGGTTACGAGGCCTGGTGGCTGGATCGGTAAAGTGTAGCGCTTAGTTATGCTATTCTTCAGTTAGAGGCTCGAAGCCAGAATATATTTATATATATATATATTTTTTTTTCATTTATTTTAGCCAGATTTCTCCATCATTCCTAGAGATAAATTGAATAATTTTAAATAATCTACGTCAAAAATAGAATTTAATATCAAAATATTTCTATATTTATTCGAAATTTTACGAGTCAAGTTTTCGCACATGCGCTAAATTCATTCGTATTCTTAGCATTGTGCTTTTAGACCAGATTGACACCGTATTTAAAATTTTACTGGACAGTCGTAATGAGATTCTTAGACAATTCAGAAGCTCTCAGGTTACGAGGCTTGGTGGCTGTATTGGTAGAGTATTTCGCTTAGTTTTGCAGGTCTTCAGTTCGAGGCTCGAAGCCGACAAATATTTTTATATACTTTTTCTAAATTTATTTTAGCCAGTTTTCTAAATTATTCATAGAGATTAATTGAATTATTCCAATCATCTACGTCAAAAATAGAATTTAATATCAAAATATTTCTATATTTATTTCAAATTTTACGTGTCAAGTTTACGCACATGCGCTGAATTCATTCGTATTCTTAGCATTGTGCTTTTAGACCAGATTGACACCGTATTTAAAATTTTAGTGGACAGTCGTAATGAGATTCTTAGACACTTCATAACCTCTCAGGTTACGAGGCTTGGTAGCTGGATCGGTAGAGTGTAGCGCTTAGTTTTGCTGGTCTTCAGTTAGAGGCTCGAAGACGACAAATATTTTTAAATATTTTTTTTTTTCATTTATTTTATATAGTTTTCTCCATCATTCCTAGAGATTAATTGAATAATTCCAAATCATCTTTGTCAAAAAAAGAAATTAATATCAAAATATTTCTATATTCATTCGAAATTTTACGAGTCAAATTCACGCACATGCGCAGAATTCATTCTTATTCTTAGCATTGTGCTTTTAGACCAGATTGACACCGTATTTAAAATTTTACTGAACAGTCGTAATGAGATTCTTAGAGACTTCAGATGCTCTGAGGTTACGAGGCTTGGTGGCTTTATCGGTAAAGTGTAGCGCTTAGTTATGCTCGTCTTCAGTTAGAGGCTCGAAGCCGGCAAATATTTTTATAAAACTTTTTCTAAATTTATTTTGGATAGTTTTCTCCATTATTCATAGAGATCAATTGAATTTTTCCAAATCATCTACGTCAAAAATAAAATTTAATATCAAAATATTTCTATATTTATTCGAAATTTTACGAGTCAAGTTTTCGCACATGCGCTAAACTCATTCGTATTCTTAGCATTGTGCTTTTAGACCAGATTGACACCGTATTTAAAATTTTACTGGATAGTCGTAATGAGATTCTTAGAGACTTCAGAACCTCTCAGGTTACGAGGCCTGGTGGCTGGATCGGTAAAGTGTAGCGCTTAGTTATGCTGGTCTTCAGTTAGAGGCTCGAAGCCAGAATATATTTATATATATATATATATTTTGTACATTTATTTTAGCCAGATTTCTCCATCATTCCTAGAGATAAATTGAATAATTTTAAATAATCTACGTCAAAAATAGAATTTAATATCAAAATATTTCTATATTTATTCGAAATTTTACGAGTCAAGTTTTCGCACATGCGCTAAATTCATTCGTATTCTTAGCATTGTGCTTTTAGACCAGATTGACACCGTATTTAAAATTTTACTGCACAGTCGTAATGAGATTCTTAGACACTTCAGTACCTCTCAGGTTACGAGTCTTGGTGGCTGGATCGGTAGAGTCCAGCGCGGAGATTTACAGGTCTTCAGTTCGAGGCTCGAAGCCGACAAATATTTTTATATACTTTTTCTAAATTTATTTTAGCCAGTTTTCTCCATTATTCATAGAGATTAATTGAATAATTTCAAATCATCTAAGTCAAAAATAGAATTTAATATCAAAATATTTCTATATTTATTCGAAATTTTTCGAGTCAAGTTCACGCACATGCGCTGAATTCATTCGTATTCTTAGCATTGTGCTTATAGTTAAGATGGACACCGTATATAAAATTTTACTGGACAGTCGTAATGAGATTCTTAGACACTTCAGTATCTCTCAGGTTACGAGGCTTGGTGGCTGGATCGGTAGAGTCTAGCGCTTAGTTTTGCAGGTCTTCAGTTAGAGGCTCGTAGCCGAAAAATATTTTTATATACTTTTCTTTTCTTTTTTTTTAAAATTTTATTTTAGCCCGTTTTTTCTATCATTCCTAGAGATAAATTGAATAATTTCAAATCATCTAAGTCAAAAATAGAATTTAATATTAAAATATTTCTATATTTATTCGAAATTTTACGAGACAAGTTCACGCACATGCGCTGAATTCATTCGTATTCTTAGCATTGTGCTTTTAGACCAGATTGACACCGTATTTAAAATTTTACTGCACAGTCGTAATGAGATTCTTAGACACTTCAGTACCTCTCAGGTTACGAGTCTTGGTGGCTGGATCGGTAGAGTCTAGCGCGGAGATTTACAGGTCTTCAGTTCGAGGCTCGAAGCCGACAAATATTTTTATATATTTTTCTTTTCTTTTTTTTAAAATTTATTTTAGCCAATTTTCTCTATCATTCCTAGAGATAAATTGAATAATTCCAAATCGTCTACGTCAAAAATAGAATTTAATATCAAAATATTTCTATATTTATTCGAAGTTTTATGAATCAAGTTGGCGCACTTGCGCAGAATTCAATCGTATTCTTAGCATTGTGCTTTTAGTTAAGATGGACACCGTATTTAAAATTTTACTGGACAGTCGTAATGAGATTCTTAGACACTTCAGTAGCTCTCAGGTTACGAGGCTTGGTGGCTGGATCGATAGAGTGTAGCCTTTAGTTTTGCAGGTCTTCAGTTACAGGCTCGTAGCCGACAAATATTTTTATATATTTTTCTTTTCTTCCTTTTTTTTAAATTTATTTTAGCCAGTTTTCTCTATCATTCCTAGTTATAAATTGAATAATTCCAAATCATGTACGTCAAACATAGAATTTAATATCAAAATATTTTTATATTTATTCGAAATTTTTCGAGTCAAGTTCACGCACATGCGCTGAATTCATTCGTATTCTTAGCATTGTGCTTTTCAACCAGATTTACACCGTATTTAAAATTTTACTGGACAGTCGTAATGAGATTCTTAGACATTTCAGTAGCTCTCAGGTTACGAGGCTTGGTGGCTGGATTGGTAGAGTGTATCGCGTAGTTTTGCAGGTCTTCAGTTCGAGTGTCGAAGCCCACAAATATTTTCATATACTTTTTCTAAATTTATTTTAGCCAGTTTTCTCCATTATTCATAGAGATTAATTGAATTATTCCAAATCATCTAAGTCAAAAATAAAATTTAATATCAAAATATTTTTATTTTTATTCGAAAATTTTCGTGTCAAGTTCATGCATATGCGCAGAATTCATTCTTATTATTAGCATTGTACTTTTAGACCAGATTTGACACCGTATTTAAAATTTTACTGGACAGTCGTAATGAGATTCTTAGACACTTCAGAAGCTTTCAGGTTACGAGGATTGGTGGCGGGATCGGTAGAGTGTAACGCTTAGTTTTGCATGTCTTCAGTTCGAGGCTCGTAGACGACAAATATTTTTCTTTTCTTTTTTCTTTTTTAATTTATTTTAGCAAGTTTTCTCTATCATTCCTAGAGATAAATTGAATAATTCCAAATCATCTACGTCAAAAATAGAATTTAATATCAAAATATTTCTATATTTATTCGAAGTTTTATGAGTCAAGTTTACGCACTTGCGCAGAATTCATTCGTATTCTTAGCATTGTGCTTTTAGTTAAGATTGACACCGTATTTAAATTTTACTGGACAGTCGTAATCAGATTCTTAGACACTTCAGTAGCTCTCATGTTACGAGGCTTGGTGGCTGCATATCTAAAGTGCAGCGCTTAGTTTTGCAGGTCTTCAGTTCGAGGCTCGATGCCGAGAAATATTTTTATATACTTTTTCTAAATTTATATTAGCCAGTTTTCTAAATTATTCATAGAGATTAATTGAATTATTCCAAATCATCTACGTCAAAAATAGAATTTAATATCAAAATATTTCTATATTTATTCCAAATTTTACGAGTCAAGTTCACGCTTATGCGCAGAATTCATTCTTATTCTTAGCATTTTGCTTTTAGACCAGATTGACACCGTATTTAAAACTTTACTGGACAGTCGTAATGAGATTCTAAGACACTTCAGAAGCTTTCAGGTTACGAGGATTGGTGGCGGGATTGGTAGAGTGTAACGCTTAGTTTTGCAGGTCTTCAGTTCGAGGCTCGTAGCCGACAAATATTTTTATATACTTTTTCTAAATTTATTTTATCCAGTTTTCTAAATTATTCATAGAGATTAATTGAATTATTCCAAATCATCTACGTCAAAAATAGAAATTAATATCAAAATATTTCTATATTTATTTAAAATTTTACGAGTCAAGTTCACGCACATGCGCTGAATTCATTCGTATTCTTAGAATTGTGCTTTTAGACCAGATTGACACCGTATTTAAAATTTTACTGGACAGTCGTAATGAGATTCTTAGACATTTCAGTAGCTCTGTGGTTACGAGGCTTGGTTTTTGGATTGGTAGAGTGTAGCGCGTAGTTTTGCAGGTCTTCAGTTCGAGTTTCGAAGCCGACAAATATTTTCATATATTTTTTCTAAATTTATTTTAGCCAGTTTTCTCCATCATTCCTAGAGATAAATTGAATAATTCTAATTCATCTACGTCAAAAATAGAATTTAATATCAAAATATTTCTATATTTATTTGAAATTTTACGAGTCAAATTCACGCACATGCGCAGAATTAATTCTTATTCTTAGCATTGTGCTTTTAGACCAGATTGACACCGTATTTAAAATTTTACTGAACAGTCGTAATGAGATTCTTAGAGACTTCAGATGCTCTGAGGTTACGAGGCTTGGTGGCTTTATCGGTAAAGTGTAGCGCTTAGTTATGCTCGTCTTCAGTTAGAGGCTCGAAGCCGGCAAATATTTTTATAAAACTTTTTCTAAATTTATTTTGGATAGTTTTCTCCATTATTCATAGAGATCAATTGAATTTTTCCAAATCATCTACGTCAAAAATAAAATTTAATATCAAAATATTTCTATATTTATTCGAAATTTTACGAGTCAAGTTTTCGCACATGCGCTAAACTCATTCGTATTCTTAGCATTGTGCTTTTAGACCAGATTGACACCGTATTTAAAATTTTACTGGATAGTCGTAATGAGATTCTTAGAGACTTCAGAACCTCTCAGGTTACGAGGCCTGGTGGCTGGATCGGTAAAGTGTAGCGCTTAGTTATGCTGGTCTTCAGTTAGAGGCTCGAAGCCAGAATATATTTATATATATATATATATTTTGTACATTTATTTTAGCCAGATTTCTCCATCATTCCTAGAGATAAATTGAATAATTTTAAATAATCTACGTCAAAAATAGAATTTAATATCAAAATATTTCTATATTTATTCGAAATTTTACGAGTCAAGTTTTCGCACATGCGCTAAATTCATTCGTATTCTTAGCATTGTGCTTTTAGACCAGATTGACACCGTATTTAAAATTTTACTGCACAGTCGTAATGAGATTCTTAGACACTTCAGTACCTCTCAGGTTACGAGTCTTGGTGGCTGGATCGGTAGACTCCAGCGCGGAGATTTACAGGTCTTCAGTTCGAGGCTCGAAGCCGACAAATATTTTTATATACTTTTTCTAAATTTATTTTAGCCAGTTTTCTCCATTATTCATAGAGATTAATTGAATAATTTCAAATCATCTAAGTCAAAAATAGAATTTAATATCAAAATATTTCTATATTTATTCGAAATTTTTCGAGTCAAGTTCACGCACATGCGCTGAATTCATTCGTATTCTTAGCATTGTGCTTATAGTTAAGATGGACACCGTATATAAAATTTTACTGGACAGTCGTAATGAGATTCTTAGACACTTCAGTATCTCTCAGGTTACGAGGCTTGGTGGCTGGATCGGTAGAGTCTAGCGCTTAGTTTTGCAGGTCTTCAGTTAGAGGCTCGTAGCCGAAAAATATTTTTATATACTTTTCTTTTCTTTTTTTTTAAAATTTTATTTTAGCCCGTTTTTTCTATCATTCCTAGAGATAAATTGAATAATTTCAAATCATCTAAGTCAAAAATAGAATTTAATATTAAAATATTTCTATATTTATTCGAAATTTTACGAGACAAGTTCACGCACATGCGCTGAATTCATTCGTATTCTTAGCATTGTGCTTTTAGACCAGATTGACACCGTATTTAAAATTTTACTGCACAGTCGTAATGAGATTCTTAGACACTTCAGTACCTCTCAGGTTACGAGTCTTGGTGGCTGGATCGGTAGAGTCTAGCGCGGAGATTTACAGGTCTTCAGTTCGAGGCTCGAAGCCGACAAATATTTTTATATATTTTTCTTTTCTTTTTTTTAAAATTTATTTTAGCCAATTTTCTCTATCATTCCTAGAGATAAATTGAATAATTCCAAATCGTCTACGTCAAAAATAGAATTTAATATCAAAATATTTCTATATTTATTCGAAGTTTTATGAATCAAGTTGGCGCACTTGCGCAGAATTCAATCGTATTCTTAGCATTGTGCTTTTAGTTAAGATGGACACCGTATTTAAAATTTTACTGGACAGTCGTAATGAGATTCTTAGACACTTCAGTAGCTCTCAGGTTACGAGGCTTGGTGGCTGGATCGATAGAGTGTAGCCTTTAGTTTTGCAGGTCTTCAGTTACAGGCTCGTAGCCGACAAATATTTTTATATATTTTTCTTTTCTTCCTTTTTTTTAAATTTATTTTAGCCAGTTTTCTCTATCATTCCTAGTTATAAATTGAATAATTCCAAATCATGTACGTCAAACATAGAATTTAATATCAAAATATTTTTATATTTATTCGAAATTTTTCGAGTCAAGTTCACGCACATGCGCTGAATTCATTCGTATTCTTAGCATTGTGCTTTTCAACCAGATTTACACCGTATTTAAAATTTTACTGGACAGTCGTAATGAGATTCTTAGACATTTCAGTAGCTCTCAGGTTACGAGGCTTGGTGGCTGGATTGGTAGAGTGTATCGCGTAGTTTTGCAGGTCTTCAGTTCGAGTGTCGAAGCCCACAAATATTTTCATATACTTTTTCTAAATTTATTTTAGCCAGTTTTCTCCATTATTCATAGAGATTAATTGAATTATTCCAAATCATCTAAGTCAAAAATAAAATTTAATATCAAAATATTTTTATTTTTATTCGAAAATTTTCGTGTCAAGTTCATGCATATGCGCAGAATTCATTCTTATTATTAGCATTGTACTTTTAGACCAGATTTGACACCGTATTTAAAATTTTACTGGACAGTCGTAATGAGATTCTTAGACACTTCAGAAGCTTTCAGGTTACGAGGATTGGTGGCGGGATCGGTAGAGTGTAACGCTTAGTTTTGCATGTCTTCAGTTCGAGGCTCGTAGACGACAAATATTTTTCTTTTCTTTTTTCTTTTTTAATTTATTTTAGCAAGTTTTCTCTATCATTCCTAGAGATAAATTGAATAATTCCAAATCATCTACGTCAAAAATAGAATTTAATATCAAAATATTTCTATATTTATTCGAAGTTTTATGAGTCAAGTTTACGCACTTGCGCAGAATTCATTCGTATTCTTAGCATTGTGCTTTTAGTTAAGATTGACACCGTATTTAAATTTTACTGGACAGTCGTAATCAGATTCTTAGACACTTCAGTAGCTCTCATGTTACGAGGCTTGGTGGCTGCATATCTAAAGTGCAGCGCTTAGTTTTGCAGGTCTTCAGTTCGAGGCTCGATGCCGAGAAATATTTTTATATACTTTTTCTAAATTTATATTAGCCAGTTTTCTAAATTATTCATAGAGATTAATTGAATTATTCCAAATCATCTACGTCAAAAATAGAATTTAATATCAAAATATTTCTATATTTATTCCAAATTTTACGAGTCAAGTTCACGCTTATGCGCAGAATTCATTCTTATTCTTAGCATTTTGCTTTTAGACCAGATTGACACCGTATTTAAAACTTTACTGGACAGTCGTAATGAGATTCTAAGACACTTCAGAAGCTTTCAGGTTACGAGGATTGGTGGCGGGATTGGTAGAGTGTAACGCTTAGTTTTGCAGGTCTTCAGTTCGAGGCTCGTAGCCGACAAATATTTTTATATACTTTTTCTAAATTTATTTTATCCAGTTTTCTAAATTATTCATAGAGATTAATTGAATTATTCCAAATCATCTACGTCAAATATAGAAATTAATATCAAAATATTTCTATATTTATTTAAAATTTTACGAGTCAAGTTCACGCACATGCGCTGAATTCATTCGTATTCTTAGAATTGTGCTTTTAGACCAGATTGACACCGTATTTAAAATTTTACTGGACAGTCGTAATGAGATTCTTAGACATTTCAGTAGCTCTGTGGTTACGAGGCTTGGTTTTTGGATTGGTAGAGTGTAGCGCGTAGTTTTGCAGGTCTTCAGTTCGAGTTTCGAAGCCGACAAATATTTTCATATATTTTTTCTAAATTTATTTTAGCCAGTTTTCTCCATCATTCCTAGAGATAAATTGAATAATTCTAATTCATCTACGTCAAAAATAGAATTTAATATCAAAATATTTCTATATTTATTTGAAATTTTACGAGTCTAGTTCACGCACATGCGCTGAATTCATTCGCAGTCTTAGGATTCTGCTTTTGGACCAGATTGACACCGTATTTAAAATGTTACTGGACGGTCGTAATGAGATTCTTAGACATTTCAGTAGCTCTCAGGTTACGAGGCTTGGTGGCTGGATTGGTAGAGTGTAGCGCGTAGTTTTGCAGGTCTTCAGTTCGAGTTTCGAAGCCGACAAATATTTTCATATACTTTTTCTAAATTTATTTTAGCCAGTTTTCTCCATTATTCATAGAGATTAATTGAATTATTCCAAATCATCTACGTCAAAAATAGAATTTAATATCAAAATATTTCTATATTTATTCGAAATTTTACGAATCAAGTTCGCGCACATGCGCAGATTTCATTCTTATTCTTAGCGTTGTGCTTTTAGACCAGATTGACACCGTATTTAAATTTTTACAGGACAGTCGTAATGAATTTCTTAGACACTTCAGAAGCTCTCAGGTTACGAGGCTTGGTGGCTGCATCGGTAGAGTTTATCGCTTAGATTTGCAAATCTTCAGTTCGAGGCTCGAAGCCGACAAATATTTTTATATATTTTTCTTTTTTTTTTTAAATTTATTTTAGCCAGTTTTCTCCATTATTCCTAGAGATTAATTGAATTATTCCAAATCCTCTACGTCAAAAATAGAATTTATTATCAAAATATTTCTATATTTATTCGAAATTTTACGAGTCAAGTTCACGAACGTGCGCAGAATTCATTCTTATTCTTAGCATTGTGCTTTTAGACCAGATTGACACCGTATTTAAATTTTTACTGGACAGTAGTAATGAGATTCTTAGACACTTCAGAAGCACTCAGGATACGAGGCTTGGTTTCTTCATCGGTAGAGTGTAGCGCTTAGTTTTGCAGGTCTTCAGTTAGAGGCTCGAAGCCGACAGATATTTTTATATATTTTTTCTAAATTTATTTTAGCCAGTTTTCTCCATTATTCATAGAGATTAATTGAATTATTCCAAATCAACTACGTCAAAAATAGAAATTAATATCAAAATATTTCTATATTTATTCGAAATTTTACGAGTCAAGTTCACGAACGTGCGCAGAATTCATTCGTATTCTTAGCATTGTCCTTTCAGACCAGATTGACACCGTATTTAGAATTTTACTGGATAGCCGTAATGAGATTGTTAGACACTTCAGAAGCTCTCAGGTTACGAGGCTTGGTGGCTTCATTGGTAGAGTGTAGCGCTTAGTTTTGCAGGTCTTCAGTTCGAGGCTCGAAACCGACAAATATTTTTATATACTTTTTCTAAATTTATTTCAGCCAGTTTCTCCATTATTCATAGAGATTAATTGAATTATTCCAAATCATCTACGTCAAAAATAAAATTTAATATCAAAATATTTCTATATTTATTCGAAATTTTTCGAGTCAAGTTCACGCAAATGCGCAGAATTCATTCGTATTCTTAGCCTTGTGCTTTTAGACCAGATTGACACCGTATTTAGAATTTTACTGGATAGTCGTAATGAGATTCTTAGAGACGTCAGAAGCTTCCAGTTTACGAGGCTTGGTGGCTGGATCGGTAGAGTGTAGCGATTAGTTTTGCATGTCTTCAGTTCGAGGCTCGTAGCTGAAAAATATTTTTATATATTTTTCTTTTCTTTTTTTTAAAAAATTTATTTTAGCCAGCTTTCTCTATCATTCCTAGAGATAAATTGAATAATTCCAAATCATCTGCGTCAAAAATAGAATTTAATATCAAAATATTTCTATATTTATTCGAAATTTTACGAGTCAAGTTCACGCACTTCCGCAGAATTCATTCGTATTCATAGCATTTTGCTTTTAGACCAGATTGACACCGTATTTAAAATTTTACTGGACAGTCGTAATGAGATTGTTAGACACTTCAGAAGCTCTCAGGTTACGAGGCTTGGTGGCTGGATCGGTAGAGTGTAGCGCTTAGTTTTGCATGTCTTTAGGTCGAGGCTCGTAGCCGACAAATATTTTTATATATTTTTCTTTTCTTTTCTTTTTAATTTATTTTAGCCAGCTTTCTCTATCATTCCTAAAGATAAATTGAATAATTCCAAATCATCTACGTCAAAAATAGAATTTAATATCAAAATATTTCTATATTTATTCGAAATTTTACGAGTCAAGTTCACGCACTTCCGCAGAATTCATTCGTATTTATAGCATTTTGCTTTTAGACCAGATTGACACCGTATTTAAAATTTTACTGGAAAGTCGTAATGAGATTGTTAGACACTTTAGAAGCTCTCAGTTTACGAGGCTTGGTGGCTGGATTGAAAGAGTGTAGCGATTAGTTTTGCATGTCTTCAGTTCGAGCCTCGTAGCCGACAAATATTTTTATATATATATATTTTTTTAAATTTATTTTAGCCAGCTTTCTCTATCATTCCTAGAGATAAATTGAATAATTCCAAATCATCTACGTCAAAAATAGAAATTAATATCAAAATATTTCTATATTTATTCGAAATTTTACCAGTCAAGTTCACGCACTTCCGCAGAATTCATTCGTATTCATAGCATTCTGCTTTTAGACCAGATTGACACCGTATTTAGAATTTTACTGGATAGCCGTAATGAGATTCTTAGACACTTCAGAAGGTCTCAGGTTACGAGGCTTGGTGGCTTCATCGGTAGAGTGTAGCGCTTAGTTTTGCAGGTCTTCAGTTCGAGGCTCGAAGCCGATAAATATATTTATATACTTTTTCTAAATTTATTTTAGCCAGTTTTCTCCATTATTCATAGAGATTAATTGAATTATTCCAAATCATCTACGTCAAAAATAGAATTTAATATCAAAATATTTCTATATTTATTCGAAATTTTACCAGTCAAGTTCACGCACTTCCGCAGAATTCATTCGTATTCATAGCATTCTGCTTTTAGACCAGATTGACACCGTATTTAGAATTTTACTGGATAGCCGTAATGAGATTCTTAGACACTTCAGAAGCTCTCAGGTTACGAAGCTTGGTGGCTTCATCGGTAGAGTGTAGCGCTTAGTTTTGCAGGTCTTCAGTTCGAGGCTCGAAGCCGATAAATATATTTATATACTTTTTCTAAATTTATTTTAGCCAGTTTTCTCCATTATTCATAGAGATTAATTGAATTATTCCAAATCAACTACGTCAAAAATAAAATTTAATATCAAAATATTTCTATATTTATTCGAAATTTTACGAGTCAAGTTCACGCACATGCGCAGAATTCATTCGTATTCTTAGCCTTGTGCTTTTAGACCAGATTGACTTCGTATTGAGAATTTTACTGGATAGTCGTAATGAGATTCTTAGACACTTCAGAAGCTTTCAGTTTACGAGGCTTGGTGGCTGGATCGAAAGAGTGTAGCGATTAGTTTTGCATGTCTTCAGTTCGAGGCTCGTAGCCGACAAATAATTTTATATATATATATTTTTTTTAAATTTATTTTAGCCAGATTCTCTATCATTCCTAGAGATAAATTGAATAATTCCAAATCATCTACGTCAAAAATAGAATTTAATATCAAAATATTTCTATATTTATTCGAAATTTTACGAGTCAAGTTCACGCACTTCCGCAGAATTCATTCGTATTCATAGCATTCTGCTTTTAGACCAGATTGACACCGTATTTAGAATTTTACTGGATAGCCGTAATGAGATTCTTAGACACTTCAGAAGCTCTCAGGTTACGCGGCTTGGTGGCTTCATCGGTAGAGTGTAGCGTTTAGTTTTGCAGGTCTTCAGTTCGAGGCTCGAAGCCGACAGATATTTTTATATACTTTTTCTAAATTTATTTCAGCCTGTTTCACCATTATTCATAGAGATTAATTGAATAATTCCAAATCATCTACGTCAAAAATAGAATTTAATATCAAAATATTTCTATATTTATTCGAAATTTTACCAGTCAAGTTCACGCACTTCCGCAGAATTCATTCGTATTCATAGCATTCTGCTTTTAGACCAGATTGACACCGTATTTAGAATTTTACTGGATAGCCGTAATGAGATTCTTAGACACTTCAGAAGCTCTCAGGTTACAAGGCTTGGTGGCTTCATCGGTAGAGTGTAGCGTTTAGTTTTGCAGGTCTTCAGTTCGAGGCTCGAAGAAGACAGATATTTTTATATATTTTTTCTAAATTTATTTTCGCCAGTTTTCTCCGTTATTCATAGAGATTAATTGAATTATTCCAAATCAACTACGTCAAAAATATAATTTAATATCAAAATATTTCTATATTTATTCGAAATTTTACCAGTCAAGTTCACGCACTTCCGCAGAATTCATTCGTATTCATAGCATTCTGCTTTTAGACCAGATTGACACCGTATTTAGAATTTTACTGGATAGCCGTAATGAGATTCTTAGACACTTCAGAAGCTCTCAGGTTACGAGGCTTGGTGGCTTCATCGGTAGAGTGTAGCGTTTCGTTTTGCAGGTCTTCAGTTCGAGGCTCGAAGCCGACAGATATTTTTATATACTTTTTCTAAATTTATTTCAGCCTGTTTCACCATTATTCATAGAGATTAATTGAATAATTCCAAATCATCTACGTCAAAAATAGAATTTAATATCAAAATATTTCTATATTTATTCGAAATTTTACCAGTCAAGTTCACGCACTTCCGCAGAATTCATTCGTATTCATAGCATTCTGCTTTTAGACCAGATTGACACCGTATTTAGAATTTTACTGGATAGCCGTAATGAGATTCTTAGACACTTCAGAAGCTCTCAGGTTACGAGGCTTGATGGCTTCATCGGTAGAGTGTAGCGCTTAGTTTTGCAGGTCTTCAGTTCGAGGCTCGAAGCCGACAAATATATTTATATACTTTTTCTAAATTTATTTTAGCCAGTTTTCTCCATTATTCATAGAGATTAATTGAATTATTCCAAATCAACTACGTCAAAAATAAAATTTAATATCAAAATATTTCTATATTTATTCGAAATTTTACGAGTCAAGTTCACGCACTTCCGCAGAATTCATTCGTATTCTTAGCATTGTGCTTTTAGACCAGATTGACACCGTATTTAGAATTTTACTGGATAGCCGTAATGAGATTCTTAGACACTTCAGAAGCTCTCAGGTTACGAGGCTTGGTGGCTTCATCGGTAGAGTGTAGCGCTTAGTTTTGCAGGTCTTCAGTTCGAGGCTCGAAGCCGACAAATATATTTATATACTTTTTCTAAATTTATTTTAGCCAGTTTTCTCCATTATTCATAGAGATTAATTGAATTGTTCCAAATCAACTACGTCAAAAATAGAATTTAATATCAAAATATTTCTATATTTATTCGAAATTTTACCAGTCAAGTTCACGCACTTCCGCAGAATTCATTCGTATTCTTAGCCTTGTGCTTTTAGACCAGATTGACTTCGTATTGAGAATTTTACTGGATAGTCGTAATGAGATTCTTAGACACTTCAGAAGCTTTCAGTTTACGAGGCTTGGTGGCTGGATCGAAAGAGTGTAGCGATTAGTTTTGCATGTCTTCAGTTCGAGGCTCGTAGCCGACAAATAATTTTATATATATATATTTTTTTTAAATTTATTTTAGCCAGATTCTCTATCATTCCTAGAGATAAATTGAATAATTCCAAATCATCTACGTCAAAAATAGAATTTAATATCAAAATATTTCTATATTTATTCGAAATTTTACGAGTCAAGTTCACGCACTTCCGCAGAATTCATTCGTATTCATAGCATTCTGCTTTTAGACCAGATTGACACCGTATTTAGAATTTTACTGGATAGCCGTAATGAGATTCTTAGACACTTCAGAAGCTCTCAGGTTACGCGGCTTGGTGGCTTCATCGGTAGAGTGTAGCGTTTAGTTTTGCAGGTCTTCAGTTCGAGGCTCGAAGCCGACAGATATTTTTATATACTTTTTCTAAATTTATTTCAGCCTGTTTCACCATTATTCATAGAGATTAATTGAATAATTCCAAATCATCTACGTCAAAAATAGAATTTAATATCAAAATATTTCTATATTTATTCGAAATTTTACCAGTCAAGTTCACGCACTTCCGCAGAATTCATTCGTATTCATAGCATTCTGCTTTTAGACCAGATTGACACCGTATTTAGAATTTTACTGGATAGCCGTAATGAGATTCTTAGACACTTCAGAAGCTCTCAGGTTACAAGGCTTGGTGGCTTCATCGGTAGAGTGTAGCGTTTAGTTTTGCAGGTCTTCAGTTCGAGGCTCGAAGAAGACAGATATTTTTATATATTTTTTCTAAATTTATTTTCGCCAGTTTTCTCCGTTATTCATAGAGATTAATTGAATTATTCCAAATCAACTACGTCAAAAATATAATTTAATATCAAAATATTTCTATATTTATTCGAAATTTTACCAGTCAAGTTCACGCACTTCCGCAGAATTCATTCGTATTCATAGCATTCTGCTTTTAGACCAGATTGACACCGTATTTAGAATTTTACTGGATAGCCGTAATGAGATTCTTAGACACTTCAGAAGCTCTCAGGTTACGAGGCTTGGTGGCTTCATCGGTAGAGTGTAGCGTTTCGTTTTGCAGGTCTTCAGTTCGAGGCTCGAAGCCGACAGATATTTTTATATACTTTTTCTAAATTTATTTCAGCCTGTTTCACCATTATTCATAGAGATTAATTGAATAATTCCAAATCATCTACGTCAAAAATAGAATTTAATATCAAAATATTTCTATATTTATTCGAAATTTTACCAGTCAAGTTCACGCACTTCCGCAGAATTCATTCGTATTCATAGCATTCTGCTTTTAGACCAGATTGACACCGTATTTAGAATTTTACTGGATAGCCGTAATGAGATTCTTAGACACTTCAGAAGCTCTCAGGTTACGAGGCTTGATGGCTTCATCGGTAGAGTGTAGCGCTTAGTTTTGCAGGTCTTCAGTTCGAGGCTCGAAGCCGACAAATATATTTATATACTTTTTCTAAATTTATTTTAGCCAGTTTTCTCCATTATTCATAGAGATTAATTGAATTATTCCAAATCAACTACGTCAAAAATAAAATTTAATATCAAAATATTTCTATATTTATTCGAAATTTTACGAGTCAAGTTCACGCACTTCCGCAGAATTCATTCGTATTCTTAGCATTGTGCTTTTAGACCAGATTGACACCGTATTTAGAATTTTACTGGATAGCCGTAATGAGATTCTTAGACACTTCAGAAGCTCTCAGGTTACGAGGCTTGGTGGCTTCATCGGTAGAGTGTAGCGCTTAGTTTTGCAGGTCTTCAGTTCGAGGCTCGAAGCCGACAAATATATTTATATACTTTTTCTAAATTTATTTTAGCCAGTTTTCTCCATTATTCATAGAGATTAATTGAATTGTTCCAAATCAACTACGTCAAAAATAGAATTTAATATCAAAATATTTCTATATTTATTCGAAATTTTACCAGTCAAGTTCACGCACTTCCGCAGAATTCATTCGTATTCTTAGCCTTGTGCTTTTAGACCAGATTGACACCGTATTGAGAATTTTACTGGATAGTCGTAATGAGATTCTTAGACACTTCAGAAGCTTTCAGTTTACGAGGCTTGGTGGCTGGATCGAAAGAGTGTAGCGATTAGTTTTGCATGTCTTCAGTTCGAGGCTCGTAGCCGACAAATAGTTTTATATATATATATTTTTTTTAAATTTATTTTAGCCAGCTTTCTCTATCATTCCTAGAGATAAATTGAATAATTCCAAATCATCTACGTCAAAAATAGAATTTAATATCAAAATATTTATATATTTATTCGAAATTTTACGAGTCAAGTTCACGCACTTTCGCAGAATTCATTCGTATTCATAGCATTCTGCTTTTAGACCAGATTGACACCGTATTTAGAATTTTACTGGATAGCCGTAATGAGATTCTTAGACACTTCAGAAGTTCTCAGGATACGAGGCTTGGTTTCTTCATCGGTAGAGTGTAGCGCTTAGTTTTGCAGGTCTTCAGTTCGAGGCTCGAAGCCGACAAATATTTTTATATACTTTTTCTAAATTTATTTCAGCCTGTTTCACCATTATTCATAGAGATTAATTGAATAATTCCAAATCATCTACGTCAAAAATAAAATTAAATATCAAAATATTTTTATATTTATTCGAAATTTTTCTAGTCAAATTCACGCACATCCGCAGAATTCATTCTTATTCTTAGCATTGTGCTTTTAGACCCGACTGACACCTTATTTAAAATTTTACTGGATAGTCGTAATGAGATTCTAAGACACTTCAGAAGCTTTCAGGTTACGAGGATTTCTGGCGGGATCCGTAGAGTGTAGCGCTTAGTTTTGAAGGTATTCAGTTCGAGGCTCGAAGCCGACAAACATTTTTATATACTTTTTCTAAATTTATTTTAGCCAGCTTTCTCTATCATTCCTAGAGATAAATTGAATAATTCCAAATCATCTACGGCAAAAATAAAATTTAATATCAAAATATTTCTATATTTATTCGAAATTTTTCGAGTAAAGTTCACGCACATGCGCAGAATTCATTCGTATTCTTAGCCTTGTGCTTTTAGACCAGATTGACACCGTATTTAGAATTTTACTGGATAGTCGTAATGAGATTCTTAGAGACTTCAGAAGCTCTCAGGTTACGAGGCTTGGTGGTTGGGTCGGTAGAGTGTAGCGCTTAGTTTTGCATGTCTTCAGTTCGAGGCTCGTAGCCGACAAATATTTTTATATATATATATATTTTTTTTTAATTTATTTTAGCCAGCTTTCTCTATCATTCCTAGAGATAAATTGAATAATTCCAAATCATCTACGTCAAAAATAGAATTTAATATCAAAATATTTCTATATTTATTCGAAATTTTACGAGTCAAGTTCACGCACTTCCGCAGAATTCATTCGTATTCATAGCATTCTGCTTTTAGACCAGATTGACACCGTATTTAGAATTTTACTGGATAGCCGTAATGAGATTCTTAGACACTTCAGAAGCTCTCAAGATACGAGGCTTGGTTTCTTCATCGGTAGAGTGTAGCGCTTAGTTTTGCAGGTCTTCAGTTCGAGGCTCGAAGCCGACAAATATTTTTATATACTTTTTCTAAATTTATTTCAGCCTGTTTCACCATTATTCATAGAGATTAATTGAATAATTCCAAATCATCTACGTCAAAAATAAAATTAAATATCAAAATATTTTTATATTTATTCGAAATTTTTCTAGTCAAATTCACGCACATCCGCAGAATTCATTCTTATTCTGAGCATTGTGTTTTTAGACCCGACTGACACCGTATTTAAAATTTTACTGGATAGTCGTAATGAGATTCTAAGACACTTCAGAAGCTTTCAGGTTACGAGGATTTCTGGCGGGATCCGTAGAGTGTAGCGCTTAGTTTTGAAGGTATTCAGTTCGAGGCTCGAAGCCGACAAACATTTTTATATACTTTTTCTAAATTTATTTTAGCCAGCTTTCTCTATCATTCCTAGAGATAAATTGAATAATTCCAAATCATCTACGGCAAAAATAAAATTTAATATCAAAATATTTCTATATTTATTCGAAATTTTTCGAGTAAAGTTCACGCACATGCGCAGAATTCATTCGTATTCTTAGCCTTGTGCTTTTAGACCAGATTGACACCGTATTTAGAATTTTACTGGATAGTCGTAATGAGATTCTTAGAGACTTCAGAAGCTCTCAGGTTACGAGGCTTGGTGGTTGGGTCGGTAGAGTGTAGCGCTTAGTTTTGCATGTCTTCAGGTCGACGCTCGTAGCCGACAAATATTTTTATATATTTTTCTTTTCATTTTTATTTAAATTTATTTTAGCCAGCTTTCTCTATCATTCCTAGAGATAGAGAAAGATTTGGAATAATTCCTTTGAATAATTCCAAATCTCAGGCTCCAAGCAGACAAATATTTTTATATACTTTTTCTAAATTTATTTTAGCCAGTTTTCTCCATTATTCATAGAGATTAATTGAATTATTCCAAATCTACTACGTCAAAAATAAAATTTAATATCAAAATATTTCTATATTTATTCGAAATTTTACGAGTCAAGTTCACGCACATGCGCAGAATTCATTCGTATTCTTAGCCTTGTGCTTTTAGACCAGATTGACACCGTATTTAGAATTTTACTGGATAGTCGTAATGAGATTCTTAGACACTTCAGAAGCTTTCAGTTTACGAGGCTTGGTGGCTGGATCGAAAGAGTGTAGCGATTAGTTTTGCATGTCTTCAGTTCGAGGCTCGTAGCCGACAAATATTTTTATATATATATATATTTTTTAAATTTATTTTAGCCAGCTTTCTCTATCATTCCTAGAGATAAATTGAATAATTCCAAATCATCTACGTCAAAAATAGAAATTAATATCAAAATATTTCTATATTTATTCGAAATTTTACGAGTCAAGTTCACGAACTTGCGCAGAATTGATTCTTATTCTTAGCATTTTGCTTTTAGACCAGATTGACACCGTATTTAAATTTTTACTCTACAGTCGTAATGAGATTCTTAGACACTTCAGAAGCACTCAGGATACGAGGCTTGGTTTCTTCATCTGTAGAGTGTAGCGCTTAGTTTTGCAGGTCTTCAGTTCGAGGCTCGAAGAAGACAGATATTTTTATATATTTTTTCTAAATTTATTTTCGCCAGTTTTCTCCGTTATTCATAGAGATTAATTGAATTATTCCAAATCAACTACGTCAAAAATATAGTTTAATATCAAAATATTTCTATATTTATTCGAAATTTTACGAGTCAAGTTCACGAACTTGCGCAGAATTCATTCGTATTCTTAGCATTGTCCTTTTAGACCAGATTGACACCGTATTTATAATTTTACTGGATAGCCGTAATGAGATTCTTAGACACTTCAGAAGCTCTCAGGTTGCGAGGCTTGGTGGCTTCATCGGTAGAGTGTAGCGCTTAGTTTTGCAGGTCTTCAGTTCGAGGCTCGAAGCCGACAAATATTTTTATATACTTTTTCTAAATTTATTTCAGCCTGTTTCACCATTATTCATAGAGATTAATTGAATAATTCCAAATCATCTACGTCAAAAATAGAATTTAATATCAAAATATTTCTATATTTATTCGAAATTTTACCAGTCAAGTTCACGCACTTCTGCAGAATTCATTCGTATTCATAGCATTCTGCTTTTAGACCAGATTGACACCGTATTTAAAATTTTACTGGATAGCCGTAATGAGATTCTTAGACGCTTCAGAAGCTCTCAGGTTACGAGGCTTGGTGGCTTCATCGGTAGAGTGTAGCGCTTAGTTTTGCAGGTCTTCAGTTCGAGGCTCGAAGCCGACAAATATATTTATATACTTTTTCTAAATTTATTTTAGCCAGTTTTCTCCATTATTCATAGAGATTAATTGAATTATTCCAAATCAACTACGTCAAAAATAAAATTTAATATCAAAATATTTCTATATTTATTCGAAATTTTTCGAGTCAAGTTCACGCACATGCGCAGAATTCATTCGTATTCTTAGCCTTGCTCTTTTAGACCAGATTGACACCGTATTTAGAATTTTACTGGATAGCCAGAATGAGATTCTTAGACACTTCAGAAGCTCTCAGGTTACGAGGCTTGGTGGCTGGATCGAAAGAGTGTAGCGCTTAGTTTTGCAGGTCTTCAGTTCGAGGCGCGAAGAAGACAAATATATTTATATACTTTTTCTAAATTTATTTTAGCCAGTTTTCTCCATTATTCATAGAGATTAATTGAATTATTCCAAATCATCTACGTCAATAATAAAATTTAATATCAAAATATTTCTATATTTTTTCGAAATTTTACGAGTCAAGTTCACGCACATGCGCAGAATTCATTCGTATTCTTAGCCTTGCTCTTTTAGACCAGATTGACACCGTATTTAGAATTTTACTGGATAGCCGTAATGAGATTCTTAGACACTTCAGAAGCTCTCAGGTTACGAGGCTTGGTGGCTGGATCGAAAGAGTGTAGTGCTTAGTTTTGCAGGTCTTCAGTTCGAGGCTCGAAGCCGACAAATATATTTATATACTTTTTCTAAATTTATTTTAGCCAGTTTTCTCCATTATTCATAGAGATTAATTGAATTATTCCAAATCATCTACGTCAATAATAAAATTTAATATCAAAATATTTCTATATTTTTTCGAAATTTTACGAGTCAAGTTCACGCACATGCGCAGAATTCATTCGTATTCTTAGCCTTGCTCTTTTAGACCAGATTGACACCGTATTTAGAATTTTACTGGATAGCCGTAATGAGATTCTTAGACACTTCAGAAGCTCTCAGGTTACGAGGCTTGGTGGCTGGATCGAAAGAGTGTAGTGCTTAGTTTTGCAGGTCTTCAGTTCGAGGCTCGAAGCCGACAAATATATTTATATACTTTTTCTAAATTTATTTTAGCCAGTTTTCTCCATTATTCATAGAGATTAATTGAATAATTCCAAATCATCTACGTCAAAAATAAAATTAAATATCAAAATATTTTTATATTTATTCGAAATTTTTCTAGTCAAATTCACGCACATCCGCAGAATTCATTCTTATTCTTAGCATTGTGCTTTTAGACACGACTGACACCGTATTTAAAATTTTACTGGATAGTCGTAATGAGATTCTAAGACACTTCAGAAGCTTTCAGGTTACGAGGATTTCTGGCGGGATCCGTAGAGTGTAGCGCTTAGTTTTGAAGGTATTCAGTTCGAGGCTCGAAGCCGACAAACATTTTTATATACTTTTTCTAAATTTATTTTAGCCAGCTTTCTCTATCATTCCTAGAGATAAATTGAATAATTCCAAATCATCTACGGCAAAAATAAAATTTAATATCAAAATATTTCTATATTTATTCGAAATTTTTCGAGTAAAGTTCACGCACATGCGCAGAATTCATTCGTATTCTTAGCCTTGTGCTTTTAGACCAGATTGACACCGTATTTAGAATTTTACTGGATAGTCGTAATGAGATTCTTAGAGACTTCAGAAGCTCTCAGGTTACGAGGCTTGGTGGCTGGGTCGGTAGAGTGTAGCGCTTAGTTTTGCATGTCTTCAGGTCGACGCTCGTAGCCGACAAATATTTTTATATATTTTTCTTTTCTTTTTTTTTTAAATTTATTTTAGCCAGCTTTCTCTATCATTCCTAGAGATAGAGAAAGATTTGGAATAATTCCTTTGAATAATTAAAAATCTCAGGCTCCAAGCAAACAAATATTTTTATATACTTTTTCTAAATTTATTTTAGCCAGTTTTCTCCATTATTCATAGAGATTAATTGAATTATTCCAAATCAACTACGTCAAAAATAAAATTTAATATCAATATATTTCTATATTTTTTCGAAATTTTACGAGTCAAGTTCACGCACATGCGCAGAATTCATTCGTATTCTTAGCCTTGCTCTTTTAGACCAGATTGACACCGTATTTAGAATTTTACTGGATAGCCAGAATGAGATTCTTAGACACTTCAGAAGCTCTCAGGTTACGAGGCTTGGTGGCTGGATCGAAAGAGTGTAGCGCTTAGTTTTGCAGGTCTTCAGTTCGAGGCGCGAAGAAGACAAATATATTTATATACTTTTTCTAAATTTATTTTAGCCAGTTTTCTCCATTATTCATAGAGATTAATTGAATTATTCCAAATCATTTACGTCAATAATAAAATTTAATATCAAAATATTTCTATATTTTTTCGAAATTTTACGAGTCAAGTTCACGCACATGCGCAGAATTCATTCGTATTCTTAGCCTTGCTCTTTTAGACCAGATTGACACCGTATTTAGAATTTTACTGGATAGCCGTAATGAGATTCTTAGACACTTCAGAAGCTCTCAGGTTACGAGGCTTGGTGGCTGGATCGAAAGAGTGTAGTGCTTAGTTTTGCAGGTCTTCAGTTCGAGGCTCGAAGCCGACAAATATATTTATATACTTTTTCTAAATTTATTTTAGCCAGTTTTCTCCATTATTCATAGAGATTAATTAAATTATTCCAAATCATCTACGTCAATAATAAAATTTAATATCAAAATATTTCTATATTTTTTCGAAATTTTACGAGTCAAGTTCACGCACATGCGCAGAATTCATTCGTATTCTTAGCCTTGCTCTTTTAGACCAGATTGACACCGTATTTAGAATTTTACTGGATAGCCGTAATGAGATTCTTAGACACTTCAGAAGCTCTCAGGTTACGAGGCTTGGTGGCTGGATCGAAAGACTGTAGCGCTTAGTTTTGCAGGTCTTCAGTTCGAGACTCGAAGCCGACAAATATATTTATATACTTTTTCTAAATTTATTTTAGCCAGTTTTCTCCATTATTCATAGAGATTAATTGAATTATTCCAAATCAACTACGTCAAAAATAAAATTTAATATCAAAATATTTCTATATTTATTCGAAATTTTACGAGTCAAGTTCACGCACATGCGCAGAATTCATTCGTATTCTTAGCCTTGTGCTTTTAGACCAGATTGACACCGTATTTAGAATTTTACTGGATAGTCGTAATGAGATTCTTAGACACTTCAAAAGCTTTCAGTTTACGAGGCTTGGTGGCTGGATCGAAAGAGTGTAGCGATTAGTTTTGCATGTCTTCAGTTCGAGGCTCGTAGCCGACAAATATTTTTATATATATATTTTTTTTAAATTTATTTTAGCCAGCTTTCTCTATCATTCCTAGAGATAAATTGAATAATTCCAAATCATCTACGTCAAAAATAGAAATTAATATCAAAATATTTCTATATTTATTCGAAATTTTACGAGTCAAGTTCACGAACTTGCGCAGAATTGATTCTTATTCTTAGCATTGTCCTTTTAGACCAGATTGACACCGTATTTATAATTTTACTGGATAGCCGTAATGAGATTCTTAGACACTTCAGAAGCTCTCAGGTTACGAGGCTTGATGGCTTCATCGGTAGAGTGTAGCGCTTAGTTTTGCAGGTCTTCAGTTCGAGGCTCGAAGCCGACAAATATATTTATATACTTTTTCTAAATTTATTTTAGCCAGTTTTCTCCATTATTCATAGAGATTAATTGAATTATTCCAAATCAAATACGTCAAAAATAAAATTTAATATCAAAATATTTCTATATTTATTCGAAATTTTTCGAGTAAAGTTCACGCACATGCGCAGAATTCATTCGTATTCTTAGCCTTGTGCTTTTAGACCAGATTGACACCGTATTTAGAATTTTACTGGATAGTCGTAATGAGATTCTTAGAGACTTCAGAAGCTCTCAGGTTACGAGGCTTGGTGGCTGGGTCGGTAGAGTGTAGCGCTTAGTTTTGCATGTCTTCAGGTCGACGCTCGTAGCCGACAAATATTTTTATATATTTTTCTTTTCTTTTTTTTTTAAATTTATTTTAGCCAGCTTTCTCTATCATTCCTAGAGATAGAGAAAGATTTGGAATAATTCCTTTGAATAATTAAAAATCTCAGGCTCCAAGCAGACAAATATTTTTATATACTTTTTCTAAATTTATTTTAGCCAGTTTTCTCCATTATTCATAGAGATTAATTGAATTATTCCAAATCAACTACGTCAAAAATAAAATTTAATATCAATATATTTCTATATTTTTTCGAAATTTTACGAGTCAAGTTCACGCACATGCGCAGAATTCATTCGTATTCTTAGCCTTGCTCTTTTAGACCAGATTGACACCGTATTTAGAATTTTACTGGATAGCCAGAATGAGATTCTTAGACACTTCAGAAGCTCTCAGGTTACGAGGCTTGGTGGCTGGATCGAAAGAGTGTAGCGCTTAGTTTTGCAGGTCTTCAGTTCGAGGCGCGAAGAAGACAAATATATTTATATACTTTTTCTAAATTTATTTTAGCCAGTTTTCTCCATTATTCATAGAGATTAATTGAATTATTCCAAATCATCTACGTCAATAATAAAATTTAATATCAAAATATTTCTATATTTTTTCGAAATTTTACGAGTCAAGTTCACGCACATGCGCAGAATTCATTCGTATTCTTAGCCTTGCTCTTTTAGACCAGATTGACACCGTATTTAGAATTTTACTGGATAGCCGTAATGAGATTCTTAGACACTTCAGAAGCTGTCAGGTTACGAGGCTTGGTGGCTGGATCGAAAGAGTGTAGTGCTTAGTTTTGCAGGTCTTCAGTTCGAGGCTCGAAGCCGACAAATATATTTATATACTTTTTCTAAATTTATTTTAGCCAGTTTTCTCCATTATTCATAGAGATTAATTGAATTATTCCAAATCATCTACGTCAATAATAAAATTTAATATCAAAATATTTCTATATTTTTTCGAAATTTTACGAGTCAAGTTCACGCACATGCGCAGAATTCATTCGTATTCTTAGCCTTGCTCTTTTAGACCAGATTGACACCGTATTTAGAATTTTACTGGATAGCCGTAATGAGATTCTTAGACACTTCAGAAGCTCTCAGGTTACGAGGCTTGGTGGCTGGATCGAAAGACTGTAGCGCTTAGTTTTGCAGGTCTTCAGTTCGAGACTCGAAGCCGACAAATATATTTATATACTTTTTCTAAATTTATTTTAGCCAGTTTTCTCCATTATTCATAGAGATTAATTGAATTATTCCAAATCAACTACGTCAAAAATAAAATTTAATATCAAAATATTTCTATATTTATTCGAAATTTTACGAGTCAAGTTCACGCACATGCGCAGAATTCATTCGTATTCTTAGCCTTGTGCTTTTAGACCAGATTGACACCGTATTTAGAATTTTACTGGATAGTCGTAATGAGATTCTTAGACACTTCAAAAGCTTTCAGTTTACGAGGCTTGGTGGCTGGATCGAAAGAGTGTAGCGATTAGTTTTGCATGTCTTCAGTTCGAGGCTCGTAGCCGACAAATATTTTTATATATATATTTTTTTTAAATTTATTTTAGCCAGCTTTCTCTATCATTCCTAGAGATAAATTGAATAATTCCAAATCATCTACGTCAAAAATAGAAATTAATATCAAAATATTTCTATATTTATTCGAAATTTTACGAGTCAAGTTCACGAACTTGCGCAGAATTGATTCTTATTCTTAGCATTTTGCTTTTAGACCAGATTGACACCGTATTTAAATTTTTACTCTACAGTCGTAATGAGATTCTTAGACACTTCAGAAGCACTCAGGATACGAGGCTTGGTTTCTTCATCGGTAGAGTGTAGCGCTTAGTTTTGCAGGTCTTCAGTTCGAGGCTCGAAGAAGACAGATATTTTTATATATTTTTTCTAAATTTATTTTCGCCAGTTTTCTCCGTTATTCATAGAGATTAATTGAATTATTCCAAATCAACTACGTCAAAAATATAATTTAATATCAAAATATTTCTATATTTATTCGAAATTTTACGAGTCAAGTTCACGAACTTGCGCAGAATTCATTCGTATTCTTAGCATTGTCCTTTTAGACCAGATTGACACCGTATTTATAATTTTACTGGATAGCCGTAATGAGATTCTTAGACACTTCAGAAGCTCTCAGGTTACGAGGCTTGATGGCTTCATCGGTAGAGTGTAGCGCTTAGTTTTGCAGGTCTTCAGTTCGAGGCTCGAAGCCGACAAATATATTTATATACTTTTTCTAAATTTATTTTAGCCAGTTTTCTCCATTATTCATAGAGATTAATTGAATTATTCCAAATCAACTACGTCAAAAATAAAATTTAATATCAAAATATTTCTATATTTATTCGAAATTTTACTAGTCAAGTTCACGCACATGCGCAGAATTCATTCGTATTCTTAGCCTTGTGCTTTTAGACCAGATTGTCACCGTACTTAGAATTTTACTGGATAGTCGTAATGAGATTCTTAGACACTTCAGAAGCTTTCAGTTTACGAGGCTTGGTGGCTGGATCGAAAGAGTGTAACGATTAGTTTTGCATGTCTTCAGTTCGAGGCTCGTAGCCGACAAATATTTTTATATATATATATTTTTTTTTAATTTATTTTAGCCAGCTTTCTCTATCATTCCTAGAGATAAATTGAATAATTCCAAATCATCTACGTCAAAAATAGAAATTAATATCAATATATTTCTATATTTATTCGAAATTTTACGAGTCAAGTTCACGCACATGCGCAGAATTCATTCGTATTCTTAGCCTTGCTCTTTTAGACCAGATTGACACCGTATTGAGAATTTTACTGGATAGCCGTAATGAGATTCTTAGACACTTCAGAAGCTCTCAGGTTACGAGGCTTGGTGGCTGGATCGAAAGAGTGTAGCGCTTAGTTTTGCAGGTCTTCAGTTCGAGGCTCGAAGAAGACAGTTATTTTTATATACTTTTTCTAAATTTATTTTAGCCAGTTTTCTCCATTATTCATAGAGATTAATTGAATTATTCAAAATCAACTACGTCAAAAATAAAATTTAATATCAAAATATTTCTATATTTTTTCGAAATTTTACGAGTCAAGTTCACGCACATGCGCAGAATTCATTCGTATTCTTAGCCTTGCTCTTTTAGACCAGATTGACATCGTATTTAGAATTTTACTGGATAGCCGTAATGAGATTCTTAGACACTTCAGAAGCTCTCAGGTTACGAGGCTTGGTGGCTGGATCGAAAGAGTGTAGCGCTTAGTTGTGCAGGTCTTCAGTTCGAGGCTCGAAGAAGACAGTTATTTTTATATACTTTTTCTAAATTTATTTTAGCCAGTTTTCTCCATTATTCATAGAGATTAATTGAATTATTCAAAATCAACTACGTCAAAAATAAAATTTAATATCAAAATATTTCTATATTTTTTCGAAATTTTACGAGTCAAGTTCACGCACATGCGCAGAATTCATTCGTATTCTTAGCCTTGCTCTTTTAGACCAGATTGACACCGTATTTAGAATTTTACTGGATAGCCGTAATGAGATTCTTAGACACTTCAGAAGCTCTCAGGTTACGAGGCTTGGTGGCTGGATCGAAAGAGTGTAGCGATTAGTTTTGCATGTCTTCAGTTCGAGGCTCGTAGCCGACAAATATATTTATATACTTTTTCTAAATTTATTTTAGCCAGTTTTCTCCATTATTCATAGAGATTAATTGAATTATTCCGAATCAACTACGTCAAAAATAAAATTTAATATCAAAATATTTCTATATTTATTCGAAATTTCACGAGTCAAGTTCACGAAATTGCGCAGAATTGATTCTTTTTCTTAGCATTTTGCTTTTAGACCAGATTGACACCGTATTTAAATTTTTACTCTACAGTCGTAATGAGATTCTTAGACACTTCAGAAGCACTCAGGATACGAGGCTTGGTTTCTTCATCGGTAGAGTGTAGCGCTTAGTTTTGCAGGTCTTCAGTTCGAGGCTCGAAGAAGACAGATATTTTTATATATTTTTTCTAAATTTATTTTCGCCAGTTTTCTCCATTATTCATAGAGATTAATTGAATTATTCCAAATCAACTACGTCAAAAATATAATTTAATATCAAAATATTTCTATATTTATTCGAAATTTTACGAGTCAAGATCACGAACTTGCGCAGAATTCATTCGTATTCTTAGCATTGTTCTTTTAGAAAAGATTGACACCGTATTTATAATTTTACTGGATAGCCGTAATGAGATTCTTAGACACTTCAGAAGCTCTCAGGTTACGAGGCTTGGTGGCTTCATCGGTAGAGTGTAGCGCTTAGTTTTGCAGGTCTTCAGTTCGAGGCTCGAAGAAGACAGATATTTTTATATATTTTTTCTAAATTTATTTTCGCCAGTTTTCTCCATTATTCATAGAGATTAATTGAATTATTCCAAATCAACTACGTCAAAAATATAATTTAATATCAAAATATTTCTATATTTATTCGAAATTTCACGAGTCAAGTTCACGAAATTGCGCAGAATTGATTCTTATTCTTAGCATTTTGCTTTTAGACCAGATTGACACCGTATTTAAATTTTTATTTTACAGTCGTAATGAGATTCTTAGACACTTCAGAAGCACTCAGGATACGAGGCTTGGTTTCTTCATCGGTAGAGTGTAGCGCTTAGTTTTGCAGGTCTTCAGTTCGAGGCTCGAAGAAGACAGATATTTTTATATATTTTTTCTAAATTTATTTTCGCCAGTTTTCTCCATTATTCATAGAGATTAATTGAATTATTCCAAATCAACTACGTCAAAAATATAATTTAATATCAAAATATTTCTATATTTATTCGAAATTTTACGAGTCAAGTTCACGAACTTGCGCAGAATTCATTCGTATTCTTAGCATTGTCCTTTTAGACCAGATTGACACCGTATTTATAATTTTACTGGATAGCCGTAATGAGATTCTTAGACACTTCAGAAGCTCTCAGGTTACGAGGCTTGGTGGCTTCATCGGTAGAGTGTGGCGCTTAGTTTTGCAGGTCTTCAGTTCGAGGCTCGAAGAAGACAGATATTTTTATATATTTTTTCTAAATTTATTTTCGCCAGTTTTCTCCATTATTCATAGAGATTAATTGAATTATTCCAAATCAACTACGTCAAAAATATAATTTAATATCAAAATATTTCTATATTTATTCGAAATTTTACGAGTCAAGTTCACGAACTTGCGCAGAATTCATTCGTATTCTTAGCATTGTCCTTTTAGACCAGATTGACACCGTATTTATAATTTTACTGGACAGTCGTAATGAGATTTGTAGACACTTCCGAAGCTCTCGGATTACGAGGCTTCGTGGCTGGATCGGTAGAGTGTAGCGCTTAGTTTTGCAGGTGTTCAGTTGGAGGCTCGTAGCCGACAAATATTTTTATATATTTTTCTTTTCTTTTTTTTTAATTTATTTTAACCAGTTTTCTCTGTCATTCCTAGAGATAAATTGAATTATTTCAAATCAACTACGTCGAAAATAAAATTTAATATCAAAATATTTCTATATTTATTCGAAATTTTACGAGTCAAGTTCACGCACATTCGCAGAATTCATTCGTTTTCTTAGCCTTGTGCTTTTAGACCAGATTGACACCATATTTAAATTTTTACTCTACAGTCGTAATGACATTCTTAGACACTTCAGAAGCACTCAGGATACGAGGCTTGGTTTCTTCATCGGTAGAGTGTAGCGCTTAGTTTTGCAGGTCTTCAGTTCGAGGCTCGAAGAAGACAGATATTTTTATATATTTTTTCTAAATTTATTTTCGCCAGTTTTCTCCGTTATTCATAGAGATTAATTGAATTATTCCAAATCAACTACGTCAAAAATATAATTTAATATCAAAATATTTCTATATTTATTCGAAATTTTTCGAGTAAAGTTCACGCACATGCGCAGAATTCATTCGTATTCTTAGCCTTGTGCTTTTAGACCAGATTGACACCGTATTTATAATTTTACTGGATAGCCGTAATGAGATTCTTAGACACTTCAGAAGCTCTCAGGTTACGAGGCTTGGTGGCTGGATCGAAAGACTGTAGCGCTTAGTTTTGCAGGTCTTCAGTTCGAGACTCGAAGCCGACAAATATATTTATATACTTTTTCTAAATTTATTATAGCCAGCTTTCTCTATCATTCCTAGAGATAAATTGAATAATTCCAAATCATCTACGGCAAAAATAAAATTTAATATCAAAATATTTCTATATTTATTCGAAATTTTTCGAGTAAAGTTCACGCACATGCGCAGAATTCATTCGTATTCTTAGCCTTGTGCTTTTAGACCAGATTGACACCGTATTTAGAATTTTACTGGATAGTCGTAATGAGATTCTTAGAGACTTCAGAAGCTCTCAGGTTACGAGGCTTGGTGGCTGGGTCGGTAGAGTGTAGCGCTTAGTTTTGCATGTCTTCAGGTCGACGCTCGTAGCCGACAAATATTTTTATATATTTTTCTTTTCTTTTTTTTTTAAATTTATTTTAGCCAGCTTTCTCTATCATTCCTAGAGATAGAGAAAGATTTGGAATAATTCCTTTGAATAATTAAAAATCTCAGGCTCCAAGCAGACAAATATTTTTATATACTTTTTCTAAATTTATTTTAGCCAGTTTTCTCCATTATTCATAGAGATTAATTTAATTATTCCAAATCAACTACGTCAAAAATAAAATTTAATATCAAAATATTTCTATATTTTTTCGAAATTTTACGAGTCAAGTTCACGCACATGCGCAGAATTCATTCGTATTCTTAGCCTTGCTCTTTTAGACCAGATTGACACCGTATTTAGAATTTTACTGGATAGCCGTAATGAGATTCTTAGACACTTCAGAAGCTCTCAGGTTACGAGGCTTGGTGGCTGGATCGAAAGAGTGGAGCGCTTAGTTTTGCAGGTCTTCAGTTCGAGGCGCGAAGAAGACAAACATATTTATATACTTTTTCTAAATTTATTTTAGCCAGTTTTCTCCATTATTCATAGAGATTAATTGAATTATTCCAAATCAACTACGTCAAAAATAAAATTTAATATCAAAATATTTCTATATTTATTCGACATTTTACGAGTCAAGTTCACGCACATGCGCAGAATTCATTCGTATTCTTAGCCTTGTGCTTTTAGACCAGATTGACACCGTATTTAGAATTTTACTGGATAGTCGTAATGAGATTCTTAGACACTTCAAAAGCTTTCAGTTTACGAGGCTTGGTGGCTGGATCGGAAGAGTGTAGCGATTAGTTTTGCATGTCTTCAGTTCGAGGCTCGTAGCCGACAAATATTTTTATATATATATATTTTTTTAATTTATTTTAGCCAGCTTTCTCTATCATTCCTAGAGATAAATTGAATAATTCCAAATCATCTACGTCAAAAATAGAAATTAATATCAAAATATTTCTATATTTATTCGAAATTTTACGAGTCAAGTTCACGAACTTGCGCAGAATTGATTCTTATTCTTAGCATTTTGCTTTTAGACCAGATTGACACCGTATTTAAATTTTTACTCTACAGTCGTAATGAGATTCTTAGACACTTCAGAAGCACTCAGGATACGAGGCTTGGTTTCTTCATCGGTAGAGTGTAGCGCTTAGTTTTGCAGGTCTTCAGTTCGAGGCTCGAAGAAGACAGATATTTTTATATATTTTTTCTAAATTTATTTTCGCCAGTTTTCTCCGTTATTCATAGAGATTAATTGAATTATTCCAAATCAACTACGTCAAAAATATAATTTAATATCAAAATATTTCTATATTTATTCGAAATTTTACGAGTCAAGTTCACGAACTTGCGCAGAATTCATTCGAATTCTTAGCATTGTCCTTTTAGACCAGATTGACACCGTATTTATAATTTTACTGGATAGCCGTAATGAGATTCTTAGACACTTCAGAAGCTCTCAGGTTACGAGGCTTGATGGCTTCATCGGTAGAGTGTAGCGCTTAGTTTGGCAGGTCTTCAGTTCGAGGCTCGAAGCCGACAAATATATTTATATACTTTTTCTAAATTTATTTTAGCCAGTTTTCTCCATTATTCATAGAGATTAATTGAATTATTCCAAATCAACTACGTCAAAAATAAAATTTAATATCAAAATATTTCTATATTTATTCGAAATTTTACTAGTCAAGTTCACGCACATGCGCAGAATTCATTCGTATTCTTAGCCTTGTGCTTTTAGACCAGATTGACACCGTACTTAGAATTTTACTGGATAGTCGTAATGAGATTCTTAGACACTTCAGAAGCTTTCAGTTTACGAGGCTTGGTGGCTGGATCGAAAGAGTGTAACGATTAGTTTTGCATGTCTTCAGTTCGAGGCTCGTAGCCGACAAATATTTTTATATATATATTTTTTTTTTTAATTTATTTTAGCCAGCTTTCTCTATCATTCCTAGAGATAAATTGAATAATTCCAAATCATCTACGTCAAAAATAGAAATTAATATCAATATATTTCTATATTTATTCGAAATTTTACGAGTCAAGTTCACGCACATGCGCAGAATTCATTCGTATTCTTAGCCTTGCTCTTTTAGACCAGATTGACACCGTATTGAGAATTTTACTGGATAGCCGTAATGAGATTCTTAGACACTTCAGAAGCTCTCAGGTTACGAGGCTTGGTGGCTGGATCGAAAGAGTGTAGCGCTTAGTTTTGCAGGTCTTCAGTTCGAGGCTCGAAGAAGACAGTTATTTTTATATACTTTTTCTAAATTTATTTTAGCCAGTTTTCTCCATTATTCATAGAGATTAATTGAATTATTCAAAATCAACTACGTCAAAAATAAAATTTAATATCAAAATATTTCTATATTTTTTCGAAATTTTACGAGTCAAGTTCACGAAATTGCGCAGAATTGATTCTTATTCTTAGCATTTTGCTTTTAGACCAGATTGACACCATATTTAAATTTTTACTCTACAGTCGTAATGAGATTCTTAGACACTTCAGAAGCACTCAGGATACGAGGCTTGGTTTCTTCATCGGTAGAGTGTAGCGCTTACTTTTGCAGGTCTTCAGTTCGAGGCTCGAAGAAGACAGATATTTTTATATATTTTTTCTAAATTTATTTTCGCCAGTTTTCTCCATTATTCATAGAGATTAATTGAATTATTCCAAATCAACTACGTCAAAAATATAATTTAATATCAAAATATTTCTATATTTATTCGAAATTTTACGAGTCAAGTTCACGAACTTGCGCAGAATTCATTCGTATTCTTAGCATTGTCCTTTTAGACCAGATTGACACCGTATTTATAATTTTACTGGATAGCCGTAATGAGATTCTTAGACACTTCAGAAGCTCTCAGGTTACGAGGCTTGGTGGCTTCATCGGTAGAGTGTAGCGCTTAGTTTTGCAGGTCTTCAGTTCGAGGCTCGAAGAAGACAGATATTTTTATATATTTTTTCTAAATTTATTTTCGCCAGTTTTCTCCATTATTCATAGAGATTAATTGAATTATTCCAAATCAACTACGTCAAAAATATAATTTAATATCAAAATATTTCTATATTTATTCGAAATTTTACGAGTCAAGTTCACGAACTAGCGCAGAATTCATTCGTATTCTTAGCATTGTCCTTTTAGACCAGATTGACACCGTATTTATAATTTTACTGGACAGTCGTAATGAGATTGTTAGACACTTCCGAAGCTCTCGGGTTACGAGGCTTCGTGGCTGGATCGGTAGAGTGTAGCGCTTAGTTTTGCAGGTCTTCAGTTGGAGGCTCGTAGCCGACAAATATTTTTATATATTTTTCTTTTCTTTTTTTTTAATTTATTTTAACCAGTTTTCTCTATCATTCCTAGAGATAAATTGAATTATTTCAAATCAACTACGTCGAAAATAAAATTTAATATCAAAATATTTCTATATTTATTCGAAATTTTATGAGTCAAGTTCACGCACATTCGCAGAATTCATTCGTTTACTTAGCCTTGTGCTTTTAGACCAGATTGACACCATATTTAAATTTTTACTCTACAGTCGTAATGACATTCTTAGACACTTCAGAAGCACTCAGGATACGAGGCTTGGTTTCTTCATCGGTAGAGTGTAGCGCTTAGTTTTGCAGGTCTTCAGTTCGAGGCTCGAAGAAGACAGATATTTTTATTTATTTTTTCTAAATTTATTTTCGCCAGTTTTCTCCGTTATTCATAGAGATTAATTGAATTATTCCAAATCAACTACGTCAAAAATATAATTTAATATCAAAATATTTCTATATTTATTCGAAATTTTACGAGTCAAGTTCACGAACTAGCGCAGAATTCATTCGTATTCTTAGCATTGTCCTTTTAGACCAGATTGACACCGTATTTATAATTTTATTGGATAGCCGTAATGAGATTCTTAGACACTTCAGAAGCTCTCAGGTTACGAGGCTTGGTGGCTTCATCGGTAGAGTGTAGCGCTTAGTTTTGCAGGTCTTCAGTTCGAGGCTCGAAGCCGACAAATATTTTTATATACTTTTTCTAAATTTATTTCAGCCTGTTTCACCATTATTCATAGAGATTAATTGAATAATTCCAAATCATCTACGGCAAAAATAGAATTTAATATCAAAATATTTCTATATTTATTCGAAATTTTACGAGTCAAGTTCACGCACATGCGCAGAATTCATTCGTATTCTTAGCCTTGTGCTTTTAGACTAGATTGACACCGTATTTAGAATTTTACTGGATAGTCGTAATGAGATTCTTAGAGACTTCAGAAGCTTCCAGTTTACGGGGCTTGGTGGCTGGATCGGTAGAGTGTAGCGATTAGTTTTGCATGTCTTCAGTTCGAGGCTCGTAGCCGACAAATATTTTTATATACTTTTTCTAAATTTATTTCAGCCTGTTTCACCATTATTCATAGAGATTAATTGAATAATTCCAAATCATCTACGTCAAAAATAAAATTAAATATCAAAATATTTTTATATTTATTCGAAATTTTTCTAGTCAAATTCACGCACATCCGCAGAATTCATTCTTATTCTTAGCATTGTGCTTTTAGACACGACTGACACCGTATTTAAAATTTTACTGGATAGTCGTAATGAGATTCTAAGACACTTCAGAAGCTTTCAGGTTACGAGGATTTCTGGCGGGATCCGTAGAGTGTAGCGCTTAGTTTTGAAGGTATTCAGTTCGAGGCTCGAAGCCGACAAACATTTTTATATACTTTTTCTAAATTTATTTTAGCCAGCTTTCTCTATCATTCCTAGAGATAAATTGAATAATTCCAAATCATCTACGGCAAAAATAAAATTTAATATCAAAATATTTCTATATTTATTCGAAATTTTTCGAGTAAAGTTCACGCACATGCGCAGAATTCATTCGTATTCTTAGCCTTGTGCTTTTAGACCAGATTGACACCGTATTTAGAATTTTACTGGATAGTCGTAATGAGATTCTTAGAGACTTCAGAAGCTCTCAGGTTACGAGGCTTGGTGGCTGGGTCGGTAGAGTGTAGCGCTTAGTTTTGCATGTCTTCAGGTCGACGCTCGTAGCCGACAAATATTTTTATATATTTTTCTTTTCTTTTTTTTTAAATTTATTTTAGCCAGCTTTCTCTATCATTCCTAGAGATAGAGAAAGATTTGGAATAATTCCTTTGAATAATTAAAAATCTCAGGCTCCAAGCAGACAAATATTTTTATATACTTTTTCTAAATTTATTTTAGCCAGTTTTCTCCATTATTCATAGAGATTAATTGAATTATTCCAAATCAACTACGTCAAAAATAAAATTTAATATCAAAATATTTCTATATTTTTTCGAAATTTTACGAGTCAAGTTCACGCACATGCGCAGAATTCATTCGTATTCTTAGCCTTGCTCTTTTAGACCAGATTGACACCGTATTTAGAATTTTACTGGATAGCCAGAATGAGATTCTTAGACATTTCAGAAGCTCTCAGGTTACGAGGCTTGGTGGCTGGATCGAAAGAGTGTAGCGCTTAGTTTTGCAGGTCTTCAGTTCGAGGCGCGAAGAAGACAAATATATTTATATACTTTTTCTAAATTTATTTTAGCCAGTTTTCTCCATTATTCATAGAGATTAATTGAATTATTCCAAATCATCTACGTCAATAATAAAATTTAATATCAAAATATTTCTATATTTTTTCGAAATTTTACGAGTCAAGTTCACGCACATGCGCAGAATTCATTCGTATTCTTAGCCTTGCTCTTTTAGACCAGATTGACACCGTATTTAGAATTTTACTGGATAGCCGTAATGAGATTCTTAGACACTTCAGAAGCTCTCAGGTTACGAGGCTTGGTGGCTGGATCGAAAGACTGTAGCGCTTAGTTTTGCAGGTCTTCAGTTCGAGACTCGAAGCCGACAAATATATTTATATACTTTTTCTAAATTTATTTTAGCCAGCTTTCTCTATCATTCCTAGAGATAAATTGAATAATTCCAAATCATCTACGGCAAAAATAAAATTTAATATCAAAATATTTCTATATTTATTCGAAATTTTTCGAGTAAAGTTCACGCACATGCGCGGAATTCATTCGTATTCTTAGCCTTGTGCTTTTAGACCAGATTGACACCGTATTTAGAATTTTACTGGATAGCCGTAATGAGATTCTTAGAGACTTCAGAAGCTCTCAGGTTACGAGGCTTGGTGGCTGGGTCGGTAGAGTGTAGCGCTTAGTTTTGCATGTCTTCAGGTCGACGCTCGTAGCCGACAAATATTTTTATATATTTTTCTTTTCTTTTTTTTTTTAAATTTATTTTAGCCAGCTTTCTCTATCATTCCTAGAGATAGAGAAAGATTTGGAATAATTCCTTTGAATAATTAAAAATCTCAGGCTCCAAGCAGACAAATATTTTTATATACTTTTTCTAAATTTATTTTAGCCAGTTTTCTCCATTATTCATAGAGATTAATTAAATTATTCCAAATCAACTACGTCAAAAATAAAATTTAATATCAAAATATTTCTATATTTTTTCGAAATTTTACGAGTCAAGTTCACGCACATGTGCAGAATTCATTCGTATTCTTAGCCTTGCTCTTTTAGACCAGATTGACACCGTATTTAGAATTTTACTGGATAGCCGTAATGAGATTCTTAGACACTTCAGAAGCTCTCTGGTTACGAGGCTTGGTGGCTGGATCGAAAGAGTGTAGCGCTTAGTTTTGCAGGTCTTCAGTTCGAGGCGCGAAGAAGACAAATATATTTATATACTTTTTCTAAATTTATTTTAGCCAGTTTTCTCCATTATTCATAGAGATTAATTGAATTATTCCAAATCATCTACGTCAATAATAAAATTTAATATCAAAATATTTCTATATTTTTTCGAAATTTTACGAGTCAAGTTCACGCACATGCGCAGAATTCATTCGTATTCTTAGCCTTGCTCTTTTAGACCAGATTGACACCGTATTTAGAATTTTACTGGATAGCCGTAATGAGATTCTTAGACACTTCAGAAGCTCTCAGGTTACGAGGCTTGGTGGCTGGATCGAAAGAGTGTAGTGCTTAGTTTTGCAGGTCTTCAGTTCGAGGCTCGTAGCCGACAAATATTTTTATATATATTTTTTTTTTAATTTATTTTAGCCAGCTTTCTCTATCATTCCTAGAGATAAATTGAATAATTCCAAATCATCTACGTCAAAAATAGAAATTAATATCAAAATATTTATATATTTATTCGAAATTTTACGAGTCAAGTTCACGAACTTGCGCAGAATTGATTCTTATTCTTAGCATTTTGCTTTTAGACCAGATTGACACAGTATTTAAATTTTTACTCTACAGTCGTAATGAGATTCTTAGACACTTCAGAAGCACTCAGGATACGAGGCTTGGTTTCTTCATCGGTAGAGTGTAGCGCTTAGTTTTGCAGGTCTTCAGTTCGAGGCTCGAAGAAGACAGATATTTTTATATATTTTTTCTAAATTTATTTCGCCAGTTTTCTCCGTTATTCATAGAGATTAATTGAATTATTCCAAATCAACTACGTCAAAAATATAATTTAATATCAAAATATTTCTATATTTATTCGAAATTTTACGAGTCAAGTTCACGAACTTGCGTAGAATTCATTCGTATTTTTAGCATTGTCCTTTTAGACCAGATTGACACCGTATTTATAATTTTACTGGATAGCCGTAATGAGATTCTTAGACACTTCAGAAGCTCTCAGGTTACGAGGCTTGGTGGCTGGATCGAAAGAGTGTAGCGCTTAGTTTTGCAGGTCTTCAGTTCGAGGCTCGAAGCCGACAAATATATTTATATACTTTTTCTAAATTTATTTTAGCCAGTTTTCTCCATTATTCATAGAGATTAATTGAATTATTCCAAATCAACTACGTCAAAAATAAAATTTAATATCAAAATATTTCTATATTTATTCGAAATTTTACTAGTCAAGTTCACGCATATGCGCAGAATTCATTCGTATTCTTAGCCTTGTGCTTTTAGACCAGATTGACACCGTACTTAGAATTTTACTGGATAGTCGTAATGAGATTCTTAGACACTTCAGAAGCTTTCAGTTTACGAGGCTTGGTGGCTGGATCGAAAGAGTGTAACGATTAGTTTTGCATGTCTTCAGTTCGAGGCTCGTAGCCGACAAATATTTTTATATATATATATATTTTTTAATTTATTTTAGCCAGCTTTCTCTATCATTCCTAGAGATAAATTGAATACTTCCAAATCATCTACGTCAAAAATAGAAATTAATATCAATATATTTCTATATTTATTCGAAATTTTACGAGTCAAGTTCACGCACATGCGCAGAATTCATTCGTATTCTTAGCCTTGCTCTTTTAGACCAGATTGACACCGTATTGAGAATTTTACTGGATAGCCGTAATGAGATTCTTAGACACTTCAGAAGCTCTCAGGTTGCGAGGCTTCGTGGCTGGATCGGTAGAGTGTAGCGCTTAGTTTTGCAGGTCTTCAGTTGGAGGCTCGTAGCCGACAAATATTTTTATATATTTTTCTTTTCTTTTTTTTTAATTTATTTTAACCAGTTTTCTCTATCATTCCTAGAGATAAATTGAATTATTTCAAATCAACTACGTCGAAAATAAAATTTAATATCAAAATATTTCTATATTTATTCGAAATTTTACGAGTCAAGTTCACGCACATTCGCAGAATTCATTCGTTTTCTTAGCCTTGTGCTTTTAGACCAGATTGACACCATATTTAAATTTTTACTCTACAGTCGTAATGACATTCTTAGACACTTCAGAAGCACTCAGGATACGAGGCTTGGTTTCTTCATCGGTAGAGTGTAGCGCTTAGTTTTGCAGGTCTTCAGTTCGAGGCTCGAAGAAGACAGATATTTTTATATATTTTTTCTAAATTTATTTTCGTCAGTTTTCTCCGTTATTCATAGAGATTAATTGAATTATTCCAAATCAACTACGTCAAAAATATAATTTAATATCAAAATATTTCTATATTTATTCGAAATTTTACGAGTCAAGTTCACGCACATGCGCAGAATTCATTCGTATTCTTAGCCTTGCTCTTTTAGACCAGATTGACACCGTATTTAGAATTTTACTGGATAGCCGTAATGAGATTCTTAGACACTTCAGAAGCTCTCAGGTTACGAGGCTTGGTGGCTGGATCGAAAGACTGTAGCGCTTAGTTTTGCAGGTCTTCAGTTCGAGACTCGAAGCCGACAAATATATTTATATACTTTTTCTAAATTTATTATAGCCAGCTTTCTCTATCATTCCTAGAGATAAATTGGATAATTCCAAATCATCTACGCCAAAAATAAAATTTAATATCAATATATTTCTATATTTATTCGAAATTTTTCGAGTAAAGTTCACGCACATGCGCAGAATTCATTCGTATTCTTAGCCTTGTGCTTTTAGACCAGATTGACACCGTATTTAGAATTTTACTGGATAGTCGTAATGAGATTCTTAGAGACTTCAGAAGCTCTCAGGTTACGAGGCTTGGTGGCTGGGTCGGTAGAGTGTAGCGCTTAGTTTTTGCATGTCTTCAGGTCGACGCTCGTAGCCGACAAATATTTTTATATATTTTTCTTTTCTTTTTTTTTTAAATTTATTTTAGCCAGCTTTCTCTATCATTCCTAGAGATAGAGAAAGATTTGGAATAATTCCTTTGAATAATTAAAAATCTCAGGCTCCAAGCAGACAAATATTTTTATATACTTTTTCTAAATTTATTTTAGCCAGTTTTCTCCATTATTCATAGAGATTAATTGAATTATTCCAAATCAACTACGTCAAAAATAAAATTTAATATCAAAATATTTCTATATTTTTTCGAAATTTTACGAGTCAAGTTCACGCACATGCGCAGAATTCATTCGTATTCTTAGCCTTGCTCTTTTAGACCAGATTGACACCGTATTTAGAATTTTACTGGATAGCCGTAATGAGATTCTTAGACACTTCAGAAGCTCTCAGGTTACGAGGCTTGGTGGCTGGATCGAAAGAGTGTAGCGCTTAGTTTTGCAGGTCTTCAGTTCGAGGCGCGAAGAAGACAAATATATTTATATACTTTTTCTAAATTTATTTTAGCCAGTTTTCTCCATTATTCATAGAGATTAATTGAATTATTCCAAATCATCTACGTCAATAATAAAATTTAATATCAAAATATTTCTATATTTTTTCGAAATTTTACGAGTCAAGTTCACGCACATGCGCAGAATTCATTCGTATTCTTAGCCTTGCTCTTTTAGACCAGATTGACACCGTATTTAGAATTTTACTGGATAGCCGTAATGAGATTCTTAGACACTTCAGAAGCTCTCAGGTTACGAGGCTTGGTGGCTGGATCGAAAGAGTGTAGTGCTTAGTTTTGCAGGTCTTCAGTTCGAGGCTCGAAGCCGACAAATATATTTATATACTTTTTCTAAATTTATTTTAGCCAGTTTTCTCCATTATTCATAGAGATTAATTGAATTATTCCAAATCAACTACGTCAAAAATAAAATTTAATATCAAAATATTTCTATATTTTTTCGAAATTTTACGAGTCAAGTTCACGCACATGCGCAGAATTCATTCGTATTCTTAGCCTTGCTCTTTTAGACCAGATTGACACCGTATTTAGAATTTTACTGGATAGCCGTAATGAGATTCTTAGACACTTCAGAAGCTCTCAGGTTACGAGGCTTGGTGGCTGGATCGAAAGAGTGTAGCGCTTAGTTTTGCAGGTCTTCAGTTCGAGGCGCGAAGAAGACAAATATATTTATATACTTTTTCTAAATTTATTTTAGCCAGTTTTCTCCATTATTCATAGAGATTAATTGAATTATTCCAAATCATCTACGTCAATAATAAAATTTAATATCAAAATATTTCTATATTTATTCGAAATTTTACGAGTCAAGTTCACGCACATGCGCAGAATTCATTCGTATTCTTAGCCTTGCTCTTTTAGACCAGATTGACACCGTATTTAGAATTTTACTGGATAGCCGTAATGAGATTCTTAGACACTTCAGAAGCTCTCAGGTTACGAGGCTTGGTGGCTGGATCGAAAGAGTGTAGCGATTAGTTTTGCATGTCTTCAGTTCGAGGCTCGTAGCCGACAAATATATTTATATACTTTTTCTAAATTTATTTTAGCCAGTTTTCTCCATTATTCATAGAGATTAATTGAATTATTCCAAATCAACTACGTCAAAAATAAAATTTAATATCAAAATATTTCTATATTTATTCGAAATTTTACGAGTCAAGTTCACGCACATGCGCAGAATTCATTCGTATTCTTAGCCTTGCTCTTTTAGACCAGATTGACACCGTATTTAGAATTTTACTGGATAGCCGTAATGAGATTCTTAGACACTTCAGAAGCTCTCAGGTTACGAGGCTTGGTGGCTGGATCGAAAGAGTGTAGCGCTTAGTTTTGCAGGTCTTCAGTTCGAGGCTCGAAGCCGACAAATATATTTATATACTTTTTCTAAATTTATTTTAGCCAGTTTTCTCCATTATTCATAGAGATTAATTGAATTATTCCAAATCAACTACGTCAAAAATAAAATTTAATATCAAAATATTTCTATATTTATTCGAAATTTTACGAGTCAAGTTCACGCACATGCGCAGAATTCATTCGTATTCTTAGCCTTGCTCTTTTAGACCAGATTGACACCGTATTTAGAATTTTACTGGATAGCCGTAATGAGATTCTTAGACACTTCAGAAGCTCTCAGGTTACGAGGCTTGGTGGCTGGATCGAAAGAGTGTAGCGCTTAGTTTTGCAGGTCTTCAGTTCGAGGCTCGAAGCCGACAAATATATTTATATACTTTTTCTAAATTTATTTTAGCCAGTTTTCTCCATTATTCATAGAGATTAATTGAATTATTCCAAATCAACTACGTCAAAAATAAAATTTAATATCAAAATATTTCTATATTTTTTCGAAATTTTACGAGTCAAGTTCACGCACATGCGCAGAATTCATTCGTATTCTTAGCCTTGCTCTTTTAGACCAGATTGACACCGTATTTAGAATTTTACTGGATAGCCGTAATGAGATTCTTAGACACTTCAGAAGCTCTCAGGTTACGCGGCTTGGTGGCTGGATCGAAAGAGTGTAGCGCTTAGTTTTGCAGGTCTTCAGTTCGAGGCGCGAAGAAGACAAATATATTTATATACTTTTTCTAAATTTATTTTAGCCAGTTTTCTCCATTATTCATAGAGATTAATTGAATTATTCCAAATCATCTACGTCAATAATAAAATTTAATATCAAAATATTTCTATATTTATTCGAAATTTTACGAGTCAAGTTCACGCACATGCGCAGAATTCATTCGTATTCTTAGCCTTGCTCTTTTAGACCAGATTGACACCGTATTTAGAATTTTACTGGATAGCCGTAATGAGATTCTTAGACACTTCAGAAGCTCTCAGGTTACGAGGCTTGGTGGCTGGATCGAAAGAGTGTAGCGATTAGTTTTGCATGTCTTCAGTTCGAGGCTCGTAGCCGACAAATATATTTATATACTTTTTCTAAATTTATTTTAGCCAGTTTTCTCCATTATTCATAGAGATTAATTGAATTATTCCAAATCAACTACGTCAAAAATAAAATTTAATATCAAAATATTTCTATATTTATTCGAAATTTTACGAGTCAAGTTCACGCACATGCGCAGAATTCATTCGTATTCTTAGCCTTGCTCTTTTAGACCAGATTGACACCGTATTTAGAATTTTACTGGATAGCCGTAATGAGATTCTTAGACACTTCAGAAGCTCTCAGGTTACGAGGCTTGGTGGCTGGATCGAAAGACTGTAGCGCTTAGTTTTGCAGGTCTTCAGTTCGAGACTCGAAGCCGACAAATATATTTATATACTTTTTCTAAATTTATTTTAGCCAGTTTTCTCCATTATTCATAGAGATTAATTGAATTATTCCAAATCAACTACGTCAAAAATAAAATTTAATATCAAAATATTTCTATATTTATTCGAAATTTTACGAGTCAAGTTCACGCACATGCGCAGAATTCATTCGTATTCTTAGCCTTGCTCTTTTAGACCAGATTGACACCGTATTTAGAATTTTACTGGATAGCCGTAATGAGATTCTTAGACACTTCAGAAGCTCTCAGGTTACGAGGCTTGGTGGCTGGATCGAAAGAGTGTAGCGCTTAGTTTTGCAGGTCTTCAGTTCGAGGCTCGAAGCCGACAAATATATTTATATACTTTTTCTAAATTTATTTTAGCCAGTTTTCTCCATTATTCATAGAGATTAATTGAATTATTCCAAATCAACTACGTCAAAAATAAAATTTAATATCAAAATATTTCTATATTTATTCGAAATTTCACGAGTCAAGTTCACGAAATTGCGCAGAATTGATTCTTTTTCTTAGCATTTTGCTTTTAGACCAGATTGACACCGTATTTAAATTTTTACTCTACAGTCGTAATGAGATTCTTAGACACTTCAGAAGCACTCAGGATACGAGGCTTGGTTTCTTCATCGGTAGAGTGTAGCGCTTAGTTTTGCAGGTCTTCAGTTCGAGGCTCGAAGAAGACAGATATTTTTATATATTTTTTCTAAATTTATTTTCGCCAGTTTTCTCCATTATTCATAGAGATTAATTGAATTATTCCAAATCAACTACGTCAAAAATATAATTTAATATCAAAATATTTCTATATTTATTCGAAATTTTACGAGTCAAGTTCACGAACTTGCGCAGAATTCATTCGTATTCTTAGCATTGTCCTTTTAGACCAGATTGACACCGTATTTATAATTTTACTGGATAGCCGTAATGAGATTCTTAGACACTTCAGAAGCTCTCAGGTTACGAGGCTTGGTGGCTTCATCGGTAGAGTGTAGCGCTTAGTTTTGCAGGTCTTCAGTTCGAGGCTCGAAGAAGACAGATATTTTTATATATTTTTTCTAAATTTATTTTCGCCAGTTTTCTCCATTATTCATAGAGATTAATTGAATTATTCCAAATCAACTACGTCAAAAATATAATTTAATATCAAAATATTTCTATATTTATTCGAAATTTCACGAGTCAAGTTCACGAAATTGCGCAGAATTGATTCTTATTCTTAGCATTTTGCTTTTAGACCAGATTGACACCGTATTTAAATTTTTACTCTACAGTCGTAATGAGATTCTTAGACACTTCAGAAGCACTCAGGATACGAGGCTTGGTTTCTTCATCGGTAGAGTGTAGCGCTTAGTTTTGCAGGTCTTCAGTTCGAGGCTCGAAGAAGACAGATATTTTTATATATTTTTTCTAAATTTATTTTCGCCAGTTTTCTCCATTATTCATAGAGATTAATTGAATTATTCCAAATCAACTACGTCAAAAATATAATTTAATATCAAAATATTTCTATATTTATTCGAAATTTTACGAGTCAAGTTCACGAACTAGCGCAGAATTCATTCGTATTCTTAGCATTGTCCTTTTAGACCAGATTGACACCGTATTTATAATTTTACTGGATAGCCGTAATGAGATTCTTAGACACTTCAGAAGCTCTCAGGTTACGAGGCTTGGTGGCTTCATCGGTAGAGTGTAGCGCTTAGTTTTGCAGGTCTTCAGTTCGAGGCTCGAAGAAGACAGATATTTTTATATATTTTTTCTAAATTTATTTTCGCCAGTTTTCTCCATTATTCATAGAGATTAATTGAATTATTCCAAATCAACTACGTCAAAAATATAATTTAATATCAAAATATTTCTATATTTATTCGAAATTTTACGAGTCAAGTTCACGCACATGCGCAGAATTCATTCGTATTCTTAGCCTTGTGCTTTTAGACCAGATTGACACCGTATTTAGAATTTTACTGGATAGTCGTAATGAGATTCTTAGAGACTTCAGAAGCTCTCAGGTTACGAGGCTTGGTGGCTGGGTCGGTAGAGTGTAGCGCTTAGTTTTTGCATGTCTTCAGCTCGACGCTCGTAGCCGACAAATATTTTTATATATTTTTCTTTTCTTTTTTTTTTAAATTTATTTTAGCCAGCTTTCTCTATCATTCCTAGAGATAGAGAAAGATTTGGAATAATTCCTTTGAATAATTAAAAATCTCAGGCTCCAAGCAGACAAATATTTTTATATACTTTTTCTAAATTTATTTTAGCCAGTTTTCTCCATTATTCATAGAGATTAATTGAATTATTCCAAATCAACTACGTCAAAAATAAAATTTAATATCAAAATATTTCTATATTTTTTCGAAATTTTACGAGTCAAGTTCACGCACATGCGCAGAATTCATTCGTATTCTTAGCCTTGCTCTTTTAGACCAGATTGACACCGTATTTAGAATTTTACTGGATAGCCGTAATGAGATTCTTAGACACTTCAGAAGCTCTCAGGTTACGAGGCTTGGTGGCTGGATCAAAAGAGTGTAGCGCTTAGTTTTGCAGGTCTTCAGTTCGAGGCGCGAAGAAGACAAATATATTTATATACTTTTTCTAAATTTATTTTAACCAGTTTTCTCCATTATTCATAGAGATTAATTGAATTATTCCAAATCATCTACGTCAATAATAAAATTTAATATCAAAATATTTCTATATTTTTTCGAAATTTTACGAGTCAAGTTCACGCACATGCGCAGAATTCATTCGTATTCTTAGCCTTGCTCTTTTAGACCAGATTGACACCGTATTTAGAATTTTACTGGATAGCCGTAATGAGATTCTTAGACACTTCAGAAGCTCTCAGGTTACGAGGCTTGGTGGCTGGATCGAAAGAGTGTAGTGCTTAGTTTTGCAGGTCTTCAGTTCGAGGCTCGAAGCCGACAAATATATTTATATACTTTTTCTAAATTTATTTTAGCCAGTTTTCTCCATTATTCATAGAGATTAATTGAATTATTCCAAATCAACTACGTCAAAAATAAAATTTAATATCAAAATATTTCTATATTTTTTCGAAATTTTACGAGTCAAGTTCACGCACATGCGCAGAATTCATTCGTATTCTTAGCCTTGCTCTTTTAGACCAGATTGACACCGTATTTAGAATTTTACTGGATAGCCGTAATGAGATTCTTAGACACTTCAGAAGCTCTCAGGTTACGAGGCTTGGTGGCTGGATCGAAAGAGTGTAGCGCTTAGTTTTGCAGGTCTTCAGTTCGAGGCGCGAAGAAGACAAATATATTTATATACTTTTTCTAAATTTTTTTTAGCCAGTTTTCTCCATTATTCATAGAGATTAATTGAATTATTCCAAATCATCTACGTCAATAATAAAATTTAATATCAAAATATTTCTATATTTATTCGAAATTTTACGAGTCAAGTTCACGCACATGCGCAGAATTCATTCGTATTCTTAGCCTTGCTCTTTTAGACCAGATTGACACCGTATTTAGAATTTTACTGGATAGCCGTAATGAGATTCTTAGACACTTCAGAAGCTCTCAGGTTACGAGGCTTGGTGGCTGGATCGAAAGAGTGTAGCGCTTAGTTTTGCAGGTCTTCAGTTCGAGGCTCGAAGCCGACAAATATATTTATATACTTTTTCTAAATTTATTTTAGCCAGTTTTCTCCATTATTCATAGAGATTAATTGAATTATTCCAAATCAACTACGTCAAAAATAAAATTTAATATCAAAATATTTCTATATTTATTCGAAATTTCACGAGTCAAGTTCACGAAATTGCGCAGAATTGATTCTTTTTCTTAGCATTTTGCTTTTAGACCAGATTGACACCGTATTTAAATTTTTACTCTACAGTCGTAATGAGATTCTTAGACACTTCAGAAGCACTCAGGATACGAGGCTTGGTTTCTTCATCGGTAGAGTGTAGCGCTTAGTTTTGCAGGTCTTCAGTTCGAGGCTCGAAGAAGACAGATATTTTTATATATTTTTTCTAAATTTATTTTCGCCAGTTTTCTCCATTATTCATAGAGATTAATTGAATTATTCCAAATCAACTACGTCAAAAATATAATTTAATATCAAAATATTTCTATATTTATTCGAAATTTTACGAGTCAAGTTCACGAACTTGCGCAGAATTCATTCGTATTCTTAGCATTGTCCTTTTAGACCAGATTGACACCGTATTTATAATTTTACTGGATAGCCGTAATGAGATTCTTAGACACTTCAGAAGCTCTCAGGTTACGAGGCTTGGTGGCTTCATCGGTAGAGTGTAGCGCTTAGTTTTGCAGGTCTTCAGTTCGAGGCTCGAAGAAGACAGATATTTTTATATATTTTTTCTAAATTTATTTTCGCCAGTTTTCTCCATTATTCATAGAGATTAATTGAATTATTCCAAATCAACTACGTCAAAAATATAATTTAATATCAAAATATTTCTATATTTATTCGAAATTTCACGAGTCAAGTTCACGAAATTGCGCAGAATTGATTCTTATTCTTAGCATTTTGCTTTTAGACCAGATTGACACCGTATTTAAATTTTTACTCTACAGTCGTAATGAGATTCTTAGACACTTCAGAAGCACTCAGGATACGAGGCTTGGTTTCTTCATCGGTAGAGTGTAGCGCTTAGTTTTGCAGGTCTTCAGTTCGAGGCTCGAAGAAGACAGATATTTTTATATATTTTTTCTAAATTTATTTTCGCCAGTTTTCTCCATTATTCATAGAGATTAATTGAATTATTCCAAATCAACTACGTCAAAAATATAATTTAATATCAAAATATTTCTATATTTATTCGAAATTTTACGAGTCAAGTTCACGAACTTGCGCAGAATTCATTCGTATTCTTAGCATTGTCCTTTTAGACCAGATTGACACCGTATTTATAATTTTACTGGATAGCCGTAATGAGATTCTTAGACACTTCAGAAGCCCTCAGGTTACGAGGCTTGGTGGCTTCATCGGTAGAGTGTAGCGCTTAGTTTTGCAGGTCTTCAGTTCGAGGCTCGAAGAAGACAGATATTTTTATATATTTTTTCTAAATTTATTTTCGCCAGTTTTCTCCATTATTCATAGAGATTAATTGAATTATTCCAAATCAACTACGTCAAAAATATAATTTAATATCAAAATATTTCTATATTTATTCGAAATTTTACGAGTCAAGTTCACGAACTTGCGCAGAATTCATTCGTATTCTTAGCATTGTCCTTTTAGACCAGATTGACACCGTATTTATAATTTTACTGGACAGTCGTAATGAGATTGTTAGACACTTCCGAAGCTGTCGGGTTACGAGGCTTCGTGGCTGGATCGGTAGAGTGTAGCGCTTAGTTTTGCAGGTCTTCAGTTGGAGGCTCGTAGCCGACAAATATTTTTATATATTTTTCTTTTCTTTTTTTTTAATTTATTTTAACCAGTTTTCTCTATCATTCCTAGAGATAAATTGAATTATTTCAAATCAACTACGTCGAAAATAAAATTTAATATCAAAATATTTCTATATTTATTCGAAATTTTACGAGTCAAGTTCACGCACATTCGCAGAATTCATTCGTTTTCTTAGCCTTGTGCTTTTAGACCAGATTGACACCATATTTAAATTTTTACTCTACAGTCGTAATGACATTCTTAGACACTTCAGAAGCACTCAGGATACGAGGCTTGGTTTCTTCATCGGTAGAGTGTAGCGCTTAGTTTTGCAGGTCTTCAGTTCGAGGCTCGAAGAAGACAGATATTTTTATTTATTTTTTCTAAATTTATTTTCGCCAGTTTTCTCCGTTATTCATAGAGATTAATTGAATTATTCCAAATCAACTACGTCAAAAATATAATTTAATATCAAAATATTTCTATATTTATTCGAAATTTTACGAGTCAAGTTCACGAACTAGCGCAGAATTCATTCGTATTCTTAGCATTGTCCTTTTAGACCAGATTGACACCGTATTTATAATTTTATTGGATAGCCGTAATGAGATTCTTAGACACTTCAGAAGCTCTCAGGTTACGAGGCTTGGTGGCTTCATCGGTAGAGTGTAGCGCTTAGTTTTGCAGGTCTTCAGTTCGAGGCTCGAAGCCGACAAATATTTTTATATACTTTTTCTAAATTTATTTCAGCCTGTTTCACCATTATTCATAGAGATTAATTGAATTATTCCAAATCAACTACGTCAATAATAAAATTTAATATCAAAATATTTCTATATTTATTCGAAATTTTACGAGTCAAGTGCACGCAAATACGCAGAGTTCATTCGTATTCTTAGTCTTGTGCTTTTAGACCAGATTGACACCGTATTTAGAATTTTACTGGATAGTCGTAATGAGATTCTTAGACAACTTCAGAAGCTTTCAGTTTACGAGGCTTGGTGGCTGGACCGGTAAAGTGTAGCGATTAGTTTTGCATGTCTTCAGTTCGAGGCTCGTAGCCGACAAATATTTTTATATATTTTTATTTTATTTTTTTTTAAATTTATTTTAGCCAGTTTTCTCCATTATTCATAGAGATTAATTGAATTATTCCAAATCAACTACGTCAAAAAAAAAATTTGATATCAAAATATTTCTATATTTATTCCAAATTTTACGAGACAATTTCGCGCACATGCGCAGAATTCATTCGTATTCATAGCATTGTGCTTTTAGACCCGACTGACACCGTATTTAAAATTTTACTGGATAGTCTTAATGAGATTCTAAGACACTTCAGAAGCTTTCAGGTTACGAGGATTTCTGGCGGGATCCGTAGAGTGTAGCGCTTAGTTTTGAAGGTCTTCAGTTCGAGGCTCGAAACCGACAAACATTTTTATATACTTTTTCTAAATTTATTTTAGCCAGCTTTCTCTATCATTCCTAGAGATAAATTGAATAATTCCAAATCATCTACGGCAAAAATAGAATTTAATATCAAAATATTTCTATATTTATTCGAAATTTTACGAGTCAAGTTCACGCACATGCGCAGAATTCATTCGTATTCTTAGCCTTGTGCTTTTAGACCAGATTGACACCGTATTTAGAATTTTACTGGATAGTCGTAATGAGATTCTTAGAGACTTCAGAAGCTTCCAGTTTACGGGGCTTGGTGGCTGGATCGGTAGAGTGTAGCGGTTAGTTTTGCATATCTTCAGTTCGAGGCTCGTAGCCGACAAATATTTTTATATATTTTTCTTTTCTTTTTTTTTTAAATTTATTTTATCCAGCTTTCTCTATCATTCCTAGAGATAGAGAAAGATTTGGAATTATTCCTTTGAATAATTCCAAATTTCAGCCTCCAAGCAGACAAATATTTTTATATACTTTTTCTAAATTTATTTTAGCCAGTTTTCTCCATTATTCATAGAGATTAATTGAATAATTCCAAATCAACTACGTCAATAATAAAATTTAATATCAAAATATTTCTATATTTATTCGAAATTTTACGAGTCTAGTTCACGCACATGCGCAGAATTCATTCGTATTCTTAGCCTTGTGCTTTTAGACCAGATTGACACCGTATTTAGAATTTTACTGGATAGTCGTAATGAGATTCTTAAACAACTTCAGAAGCTTTCAGTTTACGAGGCTTGGTGGCTGGATCGGTAAAGTGTAGCGATTAGTTTTGCATGTCTTCAGTTCGAGGCTTGTAGCCGACAAATATTTTTATATATTTTTCTTTTCTTTTTTTTTTTAAATTTATTTTAGCCAGCTTTCTCTATCATTCCTAGAGATAGAGAAAGATTTGGAATAATTCCAAATCTCAGGCTCCAAGCAGACAAATATTTTTATATACATTTTCTAAATATATTTTAGCCAGTTTTCTCCATTATTCATAGAGATTAATTGAATTATTCCAAATCAACTACGTGAAAAATAAAATTTAATATCAAAATATTTCTATATTTATTCGAAATTTTACGAGTCTAGTTCACGCACATGCGCAGAATTCATTCGTATTCTTAGCCTTGTGCTTTTAGACCAGATTGACACCGTATTTAGAATTTTACTGGATAGTCATAATGAGATTCTTAGAGACTTCAGAAGCTTCCAGTTTACGAGGCTTGGTGGCTGGATCGGTAGAGTGTAGCGCTTAGTTTTGCAGGTCTTCAGATCGAGGCTCGAAGCCGACAGATATTTTTATATACTTTTTTTAAATTTATTTTAGCCAGCTTTTTCTATCATTCCTAGAGATAAATTGAATAATTCCAAATCATCTCCGTCAAAAATAGAATTTAATATCAAAATATTTCTATATTTATTCGAAATTTTACGAGTCAACTTCACGCACTTCCGCAGAAAGCATTCTGCTTTTAGACCAGATTGACACCGTATTTAAAATTTTACTGGACAGTCGTAATGAGATTGTTAGACACTTCCGAAGCTCTCAGGTTACGAGGCTTGGTGGCTGGATCGGTGGAGTGTAGCGCTTAGTTTTGCAGGTCTTCAGTTGGAGGCTCGTAGCCGACAAATATTTTTATATATTTTTCTTTTCTTTTTTTTTTTTTTTTTTTTTTTTTTTTAATTTATTTTAACCAGTTTTCTCTATCATTCCTAGAGATAAATTGAATTATTTCAAATCAACTACGTCAAAAATAAAATTTAATATCAAAATATTTCTATATTTATTCGAAATTTTACGAGTCAAGTTCACGCACATGCGCAGAATTCATTCGTTTTCTTAGCCTTGTGCTTTTAGACCAGATTGACACCGTATTTAGAATTTTACTGGATAGTCGTAATGAGATTCTTAGACACTTCAGAAGCTTTCAGTTTACGAGGCTTGGTGGCTGGATCGAAAGAGTGTAGCGATTAGTTTTGCATGTCTTCAGTTCGAGGCTCGTAGCCGACAAATATTTTTATATATATATATATATATATATATATATATTTTTAATTATTTTAGCCAGTTTTCTCTATCATTCCTAGAGATAAATTGAATAATTCCAAATCATCTACGTCAAATATAGAATTTAATATCAAAATATTTCTATATTTATTCGAAATTTTACGAGTCAAGTTCACGAACTTGCGCAGAATTGATTCTTATTCTTAGCATTTTGCTTTTAGACCAGATTTACACCGTATTTAAATTTTTACTCTACAGTCGTAATGACATTCTTAGACACTTCAGAAGCACTCAGGATTGAGGCTTCGTTTCTTCATCGGTAGAGTGTAGCGCTTAGTTTTGCAGGTCTTCAGTTCGAGGCTCGAAGCCGACAGATATTTTTATATATTTTTTCTAAATTTATTTTAGCCAGTTTTCTCCATTATTCATAGAGATAAATTGAATAATTCCAAATCATCTACGTCAAAAATAGAATTTAATATCAAAATATTTCTATATTTATTCGAAATTTTACGAGTCAAGTTCACGCACTTCCGCAGAATTCATTCGTATTCTTAGCATTGTGCTTTTAGACCAGATTGACACCGTATTTAAAATTTTACTGGAGAGTCGTAATGAGATTCTTAGACACTTCCGAAGCTCTCAGGTTGCGAGGCTTGGTGGCTGGATCGTTAGAGTGTAGCACTTAACTTTGCATGTCTTCAATTCGAGACTCGAAGCCGACAAACATTTTTATATACTTTTTTAAATTTATTTTAGCCAGTTTTCTTCATTATTCCTAGAGATTAATTGAATTAATCCAAATCATCGACGTCAAAAATAGAATTTAATATCGAAATATTTCTATATTTTATCGAAATTTTTCGAGTCAAGTTCACGCACATGCGCAGAATTCATTTGTATTCTTAGCATTGTGCTTTTAGACCAGATTGACACCGTATTTAAAATTTTACTGGACAGTCGTAAAGAGATTCTTAGACACTTCAGAAGCTCTCAGGTTACGAGGCTTGGTGGCTGGATCGGTAGAGTGTAGCGCTAAGTTTGGCAGGTTTTCAGTTGGAGGCTCGAAGCCGACAAATATTTTTATATATTTATCTTTTCTTTTTTTTTAAATTTATTTTAACCAGTTTTCTCTATCATTCCTAGAGATAAATTGAATAATTCCAAATCATCTACGTCAAAAATAGAGTTTAATATCAAAATATTTCTATATTTATTCGAAATTTTACGAGTCAAGTTCACGCACTTCCGCAGAATTCATTCGTATTCTTAGCATTGTGCTTTTAGACCAGATTTACACCGTATTTAAAATTTTACTGGACAGTCGTAATGAGATTGTTAGACACTTCCGAAGCTCTCAGGTTACGAGGCTTGGTGGCTCTATCGGTAGAGTGTAGCGCTTAGTTTTGCAGGTCTTCAGTTGGAGGCTCGAAGCCGACAAATATTTTTATATATTTTTCTTTTCTTTTTTTTTAATTTATTTTAGACAGCTTTCTCTATTATTCCTAGAGATAAATTGAATAATTCCAGATCATCTACGTCAAAAATAGAATTTAATATCAAAATATTTCTATATTTATTCGAAATTTTGTGAGTCAAGTTCACGCACTTCCGCAGAATTCATTCGTATTCTTAGCATTGTGCTTTTAGACCAGATTTACACCGTATTTAAAATTTTACTGGACAGTCGTAATGAGATTGTTAGACACTTCCGAAGCTCTCAGGTTACGAGGCTTGGTGGCTCTATCGGTAGAGTGTAGCGCTTAGTTTTGCAGGTCTTCAGTTGGAGGCTCGAAGCCGACAAATATTTTTATATATTTTTCTTTTCTTTTTTTTTTTAATTTATTTTAGACAGCTTTCTCTATATTCCTAGAGATAAATTGAATAATTCCAGATCATCTACGTCAAAAATAGAATTTAATATCAAAATATTTCTATATTTATTCGAAATTTTGCGAGTCAAGTTCACGCACTTCCGCAGAATTCATTCGTATTCATAGCATTGTGCTTTTAGACCCGACTGAAACGTATTTAAAATTTTACTGGATAGTCTTAATGAGATTCTAAGACACTTCAGAAGCTTTCAGGTTACGAGGATTTCTGGCGGGATCCGTAGAGTGTAGCGCTTAGTTTTCAAGGTCTTCAGTTGGAGGCTCGAAGCCAACAAATATTTTTATATATTTTTCTTTTCTTTTTTTTTTTTAATTTATTTTAGCCAGCTTTCTCTATCATTCCATGAGATAAATTGAATTATTCCAAATCAACTACGTCAAAAATAAAATTTAATATCAAAATATTTCTATATTTATTCCAAATTTTACGAGACAATTTCGCGCACATGCGCAGAATTCATTCGTATTCTTAGCCTTGTGCTTTTAGACCAGATTGACACCGTATTTAGAATTTTACTGGATAGTCGTAATGAGATTCTTAAACAACTTCAGAAGCTTTCAGTTTACGAGGCTTGGTGGCTGGATCGGTAAAGTGTAGCGATTAGTTTTGCATGTCTTCAGTTCGAGGCTTGTAGCCGACAAATATTTTTATATATTTTTCTTTTCTTTTTTTTTTTTTAAATTTATTTTAGCCAGCTTTCTCTATCATTCCTAGAGATAGAGAAAGATTTGGAATAATTCCAAATCTCAGGCTCCAAGCAGACAAATATTTTTATATACTTTTTCTAAATTTATTTTAGCCAGTTTTCTCCATTATTCATAGAGATTAATTGAATTATTCCAAATCAACTACGTCAAAAATATAATTGAATATCAAAATATTTCTATATTTATTCGAAATTTTACGAGTCAATTTCACGCACTTCCGCAGAATTCATTCGTATTCATAGCATTGTACTTTTAGACCAGATTGACACCGTATTTAAAATTTTACTGGACAGTCGTAATGAGATTGTTAGACACTTCAGAAGCTCTCAGGTTACGAGGCTTGGTGGCTGGATCGTTAGAGTGTAGCGCTTAGTTTTGCAGGTCTTCAGTTCGAGGCTCGTAGCCGACAAATATTTTTATATATTTATCTTTTCATTTTTTTTTTAATTTATTTTAACCAGTTTTCTCTATCATTCCTAGAGATCAATTGAATAATTCCAAATCATCTACGTCAAATATAGAATTTAATATCAAAATATTTCTATATTTATTCGAAATTTTACGAGTCAAGTTCACGAACTTGCGCAGAATTGATTCTTATTCTTAGCATTTTGCTTTTAGACCAGATTTACACCGTATTTAAATTTTTACTCTACAGTCGTAATGACATTCTTAGACACTTCAGAAGCACTCAGGATTGAGGCTTCGTTTCTTCATCGGTAGAGTGTAGCGCTTAGTTTTGCAGGTCTTCAGTTCGAGGCTCGAAGCCGACAGATATTTTTATATATTTTTTCTAAATTTATTTTAGCCAGTTTTCTCCATTATTCATAGAGATAAATTGAATAATTCCAAATCATCTACGTCAAAAATAGAATTTAATATCAAAATATTTCTATATTTATTCGAAATTTTACGAGTCAAGTTCACGCACTTCCGCAGAATTCATTCGTATTCTTAGCATTGTGCTTTTAGACCAGATTGACACCGTATTTAAAATTTTACTGGAGAGTCGTAATGAGATTCTTAGACACTTCCGAAGCTCTCAGGTTGCGAGGCTTGGTGGCTGGATCGTTAGAGTGTAGCACTTAACTTTGCATGTCTTCAATTCGAGACTCGAAGCCGACAAACATTTTTATATACTTTTTTAAATTTATTTTAGCCAGTTTTCTTCATTATTCCTAGAGATTAATTGAATTAATCCAAATCATCGACGTCAAAAATAGAATTTAATATCGAAATATTTCTATATTTTATCGAAATTTTTCGAGTCAAGTTCACGCACATGCGCAGAATTCATTTGTATTCTTAGCATTGTGCTTTTAGACCAGATTGACACCGTATTTAAAATTTTACTGGACAGTCGTAAAGAGATTCTTAGACACTTCAGAAGATCTCAGGTTACGAGGCTTGGTGGCTGGATCGGTAGAGTGTAGCGCTAAGTTTGGCAGGTTTTCAGTTGGAGGCTCGAAGCCGACAAATATTTTTATATATTTATCTTTTCTTTTTTTTTAAATTTATTTTAACCAGTTTTCTCTATCATTCCTAGAGATAAATTGAATAATTCCAAATCATCTACGTCAAAAATAGAGTTTAATATCAAAATATTTCTATATTTATTCGAAATTTTACGAGTCAAGTTCACGCACTTCCGCAGAATTCATTCGTATTCTTAGCATTGTGCTTTTAGACCAGATTTACACCGTATTTAAAATTTTACTGGACAGTCGTAATGAGATTGTTAGACACTTCCGAAGCTCTCAGGTTACGAGGCTTGGTGGCTCTATCGGTAGAGTGTAGCGCTTAGTTTTGCAGGTCTTCAGTTCGAGGCTCGTAGCCGACAAATATTTTTATATATTTATCTTTTCTTTTTTTTTAAATTTATTTTAACCAGTTTTCTCTATCATTCCTAGAGATAAATTGAATAATTCCAAATCATCTACGTCAAAAATAGAATTTAATATCAAATTTTTTCTATATTTATTCGAAATTTTACGAGTCAAGTTCACGCACTTCCGCAGAATTCATTCGTATTCTTAGCATTGTGCTTTTAGACCAGAGTGACACCGTATTTAAAATTTTACTGGACAGTCGTAATGAGATTGTTAGACACTTCCGAAGCTCTCAGGTTACGAGGCTTTGTGGCTGGATCGGTAGAGTGTAGCGCTTTGTTTTGCAGGTCTTCAGTTGGAGGCTCGAAGCCGACAAATATTTTTATATATTTTACTTTTCTTTTTTTTTTAATTTATTTTAGACAGCTTTCTCTATTATTCCTAGAGATAAATTGAATAATTCCAGATCATCTACGTCAAAAATAGAATTTAATATCAAAATATTTCTATATTTATTCGAAATTTTGCGAGTCAAGTTCACGCACTTCCGCAGAATTCATTCGTATTCTTAGCATTGTGCTTTTAGACCAGATTGACACCGTATTTAAAATTTTACTGGAGAGTCGTAATGAGATTCTTAGACACTTAAGAAGCTGTCAGGTTACGAGGCTTGGTGGCTGGATCGGTAGAGTGTAGCGCTTAGTTTTGCAGGTCTTCAGTTGGAGGCTCGAAGCCAACAAATATTTTTATATATTTTTCTTTTCTTTTTTTTTTTAATTTATTTTAGCCAGCTTTCTCTATCATTCCATGAGATAAATTGAATTATTCCAAATCAACTACGTCAAAAATAAAATTTAATATCAAAATATTTCTATATTTATTCCAAATTTTACGAGACAATTTCGCGCACATGCGCAGAATTCATTCGTATTCATAGCATTGTGCTTTTAGACCCGACTGACACCGTATTTAAAATTTTACTGGATAGTCTTAATGAGATTCTAAGACACTTCAGAAGCTTTCAGGTTACGAGGATTTCTGGCGGGATCCGTAGAGTGTAGCGCTTAGTTTTCAAGGTCTTCAGTTGGAGGCTCGAAGCCAACAAATATTTTTATATATTTTTCTTTTCTTTTTTTTTTTAATTTATTTTAGCCAGCTTTCTCTATCATTCCATGAGATAAATTGAATTATTCCAAATCAACTACGTCAAAAATAAAATTTAATATCAAAATATTTCTATATTTATTCCAAATTTTACGAGACAATTTCGCGCACATGCGCAGAATTCATTCGTATTCTTAGCCTTGTGCTTTTAGACCAGATTGACACCGTATTTAGAATTTTACTGGATAGTCGTAATGAGATTCTTAAACAACTTCAGAAGCTTTCAGTTTACGAGGCTTGGTGGCTGGATCGGTAAAGTGTAGCGATTAGTTTTGCATGTCTTCAGTTCGAGGCTTGTAGCCGACAAATATTTTTATATATTTTTCTTTTCTTTTTTTTTTTTAATTTATTTTAGCCAGCTTTCTCTATCATTCCTAGAGATAGAGAAAGATTTGGAATAATTCCAAATCTCAGGCTCCAAGCAGACAAATATTTTTATATACTTTTTCTAAATTTATTTTAGCCAGTTTTCTCCATTATTCATAGAGATTAATTGAATTATTCCAAATCAACTACGTCAAAAATATAATTAAATATCAAAATATTTCTATATTTATTCGAAATTTTACGAGTCAATTTCACGCACTTCCGCAGAATTCATTCGTATTCATAGCATTGTACTTTTAGACCAGATTGACACCGTATTTAAAATTTTACTGGACAGTCGTAATGAGATTGTTAGACACTTCAGAAGCTCTCAGGTTACGAGGCTTGGTGGCTGGATCGTTAGAGTGTAGCGCTTAGTTTTGCAGGTCTTCAGTTCGAGGCTCGTAGCCGACAAATATTTTTATATATTTATCTTTTCTTTTTTTTTAAATTTATTTTAACCAGTTTTCTCTATCATTCCTAGAGATAAATTGAATAATTCCAAATCATCTACGTCAAATATAGAATTTAATATCAAAATATTTCTATATTTATTCGAAATTTTACGAGTCAAGTTCACGAACTTGCGCAGAATTGATTCTTATTCTTAGCATTTTGCTTTTAGACCAGATTTACACCGTATTTAAATTTTTACTCTACAGTCGTAGTGACATTCTTAGACACTTCAGAAGCACTCAGGATTGAGGCTTCGTTTCTTCATCGGTAGAGTGTAGCGCTTAGTTTTGCAGGTCTTCAGTTCGAGGCTCGAAGCCGACAGATATTTTTATATATTTTTTCTAAATTTATTTTAGCCAGTTTTCTCCATTATTCATAGAGATTAATTGAATAATTCCAAATCATCTACGTCAAAAATAGAATTTAATATCAAAATATTTCTATATTTATTCGAAATTTACGAGTCTAGTTCACGCACATGCGCAGAATTCATTCCTATTCTTAGCATTGTGCTTTTAGACCAGATTGACACCGTATTTAAAATTTTACTGGACAGTCGTAATGAGATTGTTAGACACTTCCGAAGCTCTCAGGTTACGAGGCTTTGTGGCTGGATCGGTAGAGTGTAGCGCTTTGTTTTGCAGGTCTTCAGTTGGAGGCTCGAAGCCGACAAATATTTTTATATATTTTTCTTTTCTTTTTTTTTTTAATTTATTTTAGACAGCTTTCTCTATTATTCCTAGAGATAAATTGAATAATTCCAGATCATCTACGTCAAAAATAGAATTTAATATCAAAATATTTCTATATTTATTCGAAATTTAATAGTCATGTTCACGCACATGCCCAGATATCATTCGTATTCTTAGCATTGTGCTTTTAGACCAGATTGACACCGTATTTAAAATTTTACTGCACAGTCGTAATGAGATTCTTAGACACTTCAGAAGCTCTCAGGTTGCGAGGCCTGGTGGCTGGATCGGTAGAGTGTAGCGCTTAGTTTTGCAGGTCTTCAGTTGGAGGCTAGAAGCCGACAAATATTTTTATATATTTTTCTTTTCTTTTTTTTTAATTTATTTTAGACAGCTTTCTCTATTATTCCTACAGATAAATTGAATAATTCCAGATCATCTACGTCAAAAATAGAATTTAATATCAAAATATTTCTATATTTATTCGAAATTTTACGAGTCAAGTTCACGCACTTCCGCAGAATTCATTCGTATTCTTAGCGTTGTGCTTTTAGACCAGATTGACGCCGTATTTAAAATTTTACTGGACAGTCGTAATGAGATTCTTAGACACTTCAGAAGCTGTCAGGTTACGAGGCTTGGTGGCTGGATCGGTAGAGTGTAGCGCTTAGTTTTGCTGGTCGTCAGTTGGAGGCTCGAAGCCAACAAATATTTTTATATATTTTTCTTTTCTTTTTTTTTTAAATTTATTTTAGCCAGCTTTCTCTATCATTCCAAGAGATAAATTGGATAATTCCAAATCATCTACGTCAAAAACAGAATTTAATATCAACATATTTCTATATTTATTCGAAATTTAATAGTCATGTTCACGCACATGCCCAGATATCATTCGTATTCTTAGCATTGTGCTTTTAGACCAGATTGACACCGTATTTAAAATTTTACTGCACAGTCGTAATGAGATTCTTAGACACTTCCGAAGCTCTCAGGTTGCGAGGCTTGGTGGCTGGATCGGTAGAGTGTAGCACTTAACTTTGCATGTCTTCAATTCGAGACTCGAAGCCGACAAACATTTTTATATACTTTTTTAAATTTATTTTAGCCAGTTTTCTTCATTATTCCTAGAGATTAATTGAAATAATCCAAATCATCGACGTCAAAAATAGAATTTAATATCGAAATATTTCTATATTTTATCGAAATTTTTCGAGTCAAGTTCACGCACATGCGCTGAATTCATTCGTATTCTTAGCATTGTGCTTTTAGACCAGATTGACACCGTATTTAAAATTTTACTGGACAGTCGTAAAGAGATTCTTAGACACTTCAGAAGCTCTCAGGTTACGAGGCTTGGTGGCTGGATCGGTAGAGTGTAGCGCTTAGTTTTGCTGGTCTTCAGTTGGAGGCTCGAAGCCAACAAATATTTTTATGTATTTTTCTTTTTTTTTTTTTTTAAATTTATTTTAGCCAGCTTTCTCTATCTTTCCAAGAGATAAATTGGATAATTCCAAATCATCTACGTCAAAAATAGAATTTAATATCAAAATATTTCTATATTTATTCGAAATTTAATAGTCATGTTCACGCACATGCCCAGATATCATTCGTATTCTTAGCATTGTGCTTTTAGACCAGATTGACACCGTATTTAAAATTTTACTGGACAGTCGTAATGAGATTCTTAGACACTTCAGAAGCTCTCAGGTTGCGAGGCTTGGTGGCTGGGGCGGTAGAGTGTAGCGCTTAACTTTGCAGGTCTTCAGTTTTAGACTCGAAGCCGACAAACATTTTTATATACTTTTTGAAATTTATTTTAGCCAGGTTTCTCTATTATTCATGGAGATTAATTGAATTATTCCAAATCATCTAAGCCAAAAATAGAATTTAATATCGAAGTATTTCTATATTTATTCGAAATTTAAGGAGTCAAGTTCACGCATATGCGCAGAATTCTTTCCTATTGTTAGCATTGTGCTTTTAGACCAGATTGACACCGTATTTAAAACTTTACTGGACAGTCGTAATGAGATTCTTAGACACTTTAGAAGCTCTCAGGTTACGAGGCTTGGTGGCTGGATCGGTAGAGTGTAGCGCTTTGTTTTGCAGGTCTTCAGTTCGATGCTCGAAGCCGACAAATATTTTTATGTATATATATATATTTTTTAATTTATTTTAGCCAGTTAGCCATATAAACTCTAAGTGAGGAGTGTTGCAACGGGAAACGAATAAACTTGGGTTTTTTTCCTAGTTTCCTGTAATTCCTTTTTTTTTATTTGCTTTTATTTTTTTATATGATGCATCTGTTCAATTCCGTTTTGGTGGCGCCAGAAGGAATCATTATTATATTGGTTTTTTTTGGGTTTTTTTTTTTTGGAATTAACGAGTGGTCGGTTAGAACTCCTAAAAAGAGTGCTTGTATTTTAATAATCTGCATTAAAAATGTTAAAGAAAACGTCCTCACTGCTTTTGTCATGTGGTCAGTAGAGAAGTTTTTTTATGTTTTTAGTGTAGGCAAGCTCTATCCCGGACACTTTGGTTCGAACTTTGTTCAGCAGAAAGGTATGTGGATTCTTTTTTGTTGATCAGTAGTAATTAAAGAACATCAAATCCGCAATAGTCATGAATGTATCAGACAAGAACATCATCCTTAGAAATGCTAACTACCAACTTAGACGAGCCAGACTCCATATCGGAAACTACTTCCGTAAATGCGGACCCTAAGATGGGAGACTTGTCAAATATTCGAATAACAAAATCTCGTCCGTTTGAAAGAGTTGGGGTAGATTTCGAAGGACCGTTAGTCACAAAATGTCAGCATCTCAGAAAAGCTGCCCAATTCAAGTATTACCTTTGTCTATTCATAGGCACCGCAGCTGTATCAGTTCACCTCGAATACGTATCCAGTATGTCTGCTGACGCATTTTTAGCTGCACTTTGTAGATTTATAGAAAGACAAGGTCATCCCACTGATATCCTGCCAGATAATGGATAGAACTTCATAGGTTCAGATAATTAATTATCTAAAACAATTATTTAAGTTAGTCCAAGACGTGCCTGCAAAAAAAATTTCCCGATTCTGAGAAACATCGGATGGAATTTTATCCCATAATATGCTCCTAATTTCGGTGGAATTTGGGAGTCATCCATCAAACTCGCCAAAAGACATCCCTTTAAGACTTATAAAGGACATTTGCTTAATTTTGAAGAAATGTCTACCCTCTTATGTCAGATAGAGGCCTGTATTGATTCAAAACCTCTAGTACCACTTTCCATTGATCCAGCTGATTTCAGGGCTCTCACCCACGGGCATTTCTTAACAGGGGAACCTCTTCTTGAGCTTCCTAAAGGAACTGGTCTCACTAATCAAAATCTTTCTTGCAGATAGAAAAATCTTTTACAGTTAAAGCATCAATTTAGGAGTAGATGAACAAGAGACGTCGGTCACTATTTGCAAGCTCGACGAAAGTGTCATCAACACCGTCCTCTGCATGTCGGAGATCACGCACATATTCAAATTGACAGTATGCCACCACTATCCTGGCCGCTGGCGCGTACCTTGATCATTTCCAGTTGATAGTATTAAGAAACTTAGACTACAGTGTTATTCGAGGGATGCATGGTGGGGTAGATAACGTTAAATTCTGCTTCCCGCTCCTTTTTGGTAGTCTTAAGTTCAAGTCTGATAGTCGATGAAAAATTTTATTTTTTCATTCATTTTTTTTTCTCCATATTTATTCTGTAGTACTACGAATTCGACGAATCTTACTTAGTGTGTACTTAGAGTTAAAAGTGTACTTAGAAGCAGATTTCCATCACATTTGAAACTTGAATGATTGTATTAAGAAACTTGGACTGCTGTATTGTTACGCGGATGCGGAGCCTGGTGGATGGTGTGACAACCTTTTTTTCCCGCTTCTTGCTGGTGGTCTTAAATTCGAGTCTGAAAGTCGATGAATAATTTCATTTTTTCCTTCATTTTTATTTTATTTTTTTTAAATACTTATTCTAATGTTACTACGAATTCGATAAATCTTCGTATTTCCTAAAATAAAATTGGACGTCTAATTATCTATAAATTTAATTGACATTTGTAGTGTCGATGTCCTGCATATGCGCAGAGATCATCCGGATGCAAAGCATGCGGATGATCTTTGCGCATAGAACCAGATTTCTATCACATTTGAAACTTGGTTGATAGTATTAAGAAAATTAGACAGCTGCGTAGTTGCATGGTCTGATGGATCGAGTGCTTTTCCGCTCCTTTTTAGTGGTCTTAAGTTCGAGTCTGAAAAGCGAAGAATAATTTTATGTTTTAATTTTTATTTTTCTCCGTGGTTATTTTATATTTACTATGAATTCGACCAATCTTCGTTTTTGCATTTTGCTCCTCTTTAGTAGTCTTAAGTTCGAGTCTGGAAGTCGGAGAATAATTTAACTTTTTTTATTTTTTTTTTTTCTCTCCATACTTATTCTATAGTTACTACGAATTCGACTAATCTTCGTACTTCCTAAAATAAAATTTAAAGTCAAATTATCTATTAATTTAATTGAAATTTTTAGTATCGATGTCTTGCAATGGGCAGAGATCATGCGTATGCTTAGCACACTGCACTTAGAGCCAGATTTCCATCTCGTTTGAAACCTGGTTTATAATATTAAGAAACTTAGACTGCAGTGCACTTTCCGGGATGCGTGGCCTCGTGGATAGAGTGACATTCTGGTTTCTGCTCCTTTTTGGTGGTTTTAAGTTGGAGTCTAGAAGCCAATTAATAAAATAAAAAAATTTTATTCATTTTTTTTTCTCAATACTTATTTTATAGCGACTATGAATTCGACCAATCTTCGTACTTCCTAAAATAAAATTTAACTTCAAAATATCTATAAATTTAATTGAAATTTTTAGTTCGATGTCTTGCAAATGCGAAGAGATCATCCGTATGCTTAGCATTGTCCACTTAGAACTAGATTTCCATCACATTTAAAACTTGGTTGATAACATTAAGAAACTTAGACTGCAGTGTTTTGCAAGAGACGCATTCTTGGTGGACAGAGTGCTACTTTCCGCTCCTTTTTGGTGGTCTTAAGTTCGAGTCTGGAATCCAATATATAATTTAAATTTCTTTATTAATTTTTTTTATTTTTCTCCATACTTATTTTATAGTTACTATCAATTCGACCAACCTTCCTACTTCCTAAAGTACAATTTAACGTCAAAATATCTATAAATTTCATTCAAAATTTTAGTGTCGATGTCTTGCACATGCGCAGATATCATCCGTATGCATAGCATTGTGAACTTAGGAACGGATTTCCATCATATTTGAAACTTGGTTGATAAGATTAAGAAACTAAGATTGCACTGTTGCCTCAGGGATGCGGGGACTGGTGGATAAAGTGACATTCTGCTTTCCGCTCCTTTTTGGTGGTATTAAGTTCGCGTCTGGAGTCAATGAATAATTTGTTTTATTATTCATTTTTTTCTCCCTACTTATTCTATAGTTACTACGAATTCGATTAATCTTGGTACTTCCTAAAATAAAATTTAACGTCAAAATATCTATAAATTTAATGGAAATTTTTAGTGTCGATGTCGTGCACATGCGCAGACATCATCCGTATGCATTGTGCACTTAGAACCAGATTTCCATCACATTTGAAACTTGGTTCATAGTACAGGGTGTTCAATAATTATTGTCGGGGTTTCCGTACCTCATAACTTTCGAATAAAAAATATTACGCAAAAACCGATTACGTATTCGTAAATTACAACTCAAAGAATTTTATGTGGCAACAATGCGATCTTAGCGCATTTGCAGTCTGGGTAATTATGACGTCATAAATAGAAATGGAGAACCGTGCAAGAAAAAGCAACGTGTGTATTGTGCTTTTTCGAAACTAAATCAATCATAACTACTCAACGTCGCTTCAGGACCAAGTACAAGAAAGATCCTCCTTCGAAAAATTTTATCAGACACTGGTTAACACAATTTCAGGAAACTGGTAGCATTCTACACCGAAAGGGAGCGGGAAGACCGAGTACCTCGCAGAAAAATGTTGGTCGCATCCAAGAAACATTTACTCGCAGTCCAGGAAAATCAACGAGACAAGCAGCCGTGCAGTTACATACACCGCATACGACAATATCGAACGTTCTCCGTAACCGCTGTCTTCTGAATGCCTACAAAGTGCAAATTGTGCAAGCTTTGGATGCGGTCAATATTTTCCTGCGAAGTGCTCGGTCTTCCCGCTCCCTTTCGGTGTTGAACGCTACCAGTTTCCTGAAATTGTGTTAACCAGCGTCTGATAAAATTTTTCGAAGGAGGATCTTTCTTGTACGTGGTCCTGAAGCGACGTTGAGTAATTATGACTGATTTAGTTTCGAAAAACTACACTACACACATTGCTTTTTCTTGCACGGTTCTCCATTTCTATTTATGACGTCATAATTACCCAGACTGCAAATGCGCTAAGAACGCATTGTTGCCACATAAAATTCTTTGAGTTGTAATTTACGAATGCATAATCGGTTTTTGCGTAATTTTTTTTATTCGAAAGTTATGAGGTACGGAAACCCCGACAATAATTAATGTACACCCTGTATTTAGACTGCAGTGTTGTTCGTGGGATGCGTGGCCTGGTGGATAGAGTGGCATTTTGCTTTCCGGTCCTTTTTGGTAGTATTCTATATTCTGTCTTCTTCTTTGGTCCATTCTATAGTTACTACGAATTCAACCAATCTTCGTTCTTCCTAAAATAATATTTAACATCAAAATATCTATAAATTTAATTGAAATTTGAAACATGTAGCAAATCTATTAAAATCAGTGTTTATTTCTTTGATGAGAAATTTTTGAAATTCCTGAAATGGTGGAAACTGAACTTATATATTTCATAATTTGATGATATTAACTTATATATATTCATAATATTATATATTTCATAATATATGGTGATAATAAGTGATATATAATTTAAATTATTGTGAGTTCAAATTTAAAATGTTGTAATTGAACTTTGCGGTAAAAATTCGTAGCCATCATCTAAACTGCTAGACACAAAATATTCAAATGAGGATGTAACTCAAAAGAATCGTTTTCATTAATGTTTGTATAGGATCAAGAAAGGAGTATTTCATATTTACAGTTAGTCGACAATTTTATCATTAACGACGTTCATTTTACAAAAAAACTCTTTGTTTGCATTTATTATTAAATTTTTAACATGGTCTTCCAAACCTAAAATTATTAATTAAATATTAAAATCAGGTTAATAATTTTTTTTTTGTTGCTTTGCTTTAATGTAATTTTTTTCGATACCTTTTTTAAAAAACAATAAAGTTCTCTTATACATCCCGATTTCAGAAATAATTTATGTTTTCACTTTTAACTGTCTTACACACATATTTTTTGTGAACTTCAATTTATATACCAAACATCGTTTTCTGGGGGGAAAAAATTGTTAATCTCTCTTTGAAAAAAATATTAAAATTTCTGAAATGTAATATGTAGAGCTTTCATTATTTTTTCTTTGTTTTTGGTTTTTGATTCATCAACCAATTAAATCCCTCTTACTGGGAAACGATGAGATAATCTGTGTTAAAATGTTAGCATGAAATTCAATGAAATAATCTTTAAAAATTATTTAATTGCATTAGAATAAAATAAATTAAAAAAAATGAATATACCATAAAATGGACACAAAAAATTCTCCCAAGCCCACACAGATTTGAGATTCACAATCACAAATTTCAAGACAATCTATACCGAGTTATAAATCTGCATAGAAGAGAAGAAATTACTTAATACTTTTGAGTCAGTTTTAAAAATGCAGTATGCTAATTTTTTTTAAATTTAAATAATTATTTTCTGTTTTTTAATATTATGTGTATGAAATAACAATTGATTTTAACTTAATTTCCTAATCGGTTAGATGACACTCTGCCAAGTTGTCTGGAATGAAAATTTGTAAAGGATCGCGAAATTTGTATCGATCGGACACACAAGAAAGTGCACTATTATGCAATTCTGAACTATTTTTGAAACTTCAAATCTCTAGCTCACAGGGAACCTAGTTTAAAAGCGATTGCAAATTTATTACAAAGAAACGAAGTACAAAGTAATTCAATAAAAACGTCCTAAAATAGATAGCAATAACGTCAGTATAAAAAATGCATATGTGTGTGTGTGTGTGTGTTTCAGAACCAAAATAAAGAAATGTAACAAAAAAAAATTAAAATATATTTTATTTAAAGACCCCAGTTACCATAACCTTTTATTTCTAATAAATTAGTTTTCCGTAAAATAGGATGCTTCTTCATTCTTTTAACCATATTTTTATATACTTTCATTCTAGCAGCAATTCTCTGTGTTTCCAACCAACTGTCATAGTTTGTACTGCTGCATTTTGGCAACTTGAAACATTCAGGCACTGTGTTATCCTCAACCTCATCACAAGAAACGTCATTGTACTCATCATCCTTAGTAGAATTATCAGAGTTAACTGAATCATCAACATGATTCATTTCGATGCACTCTATTTCGTGTAGAACTTCACGATCAATGCCATCTTCATCATTGCATGATAATAATTTTTCATTTGCTTCAAGAGCTTCAGAATTCAAATGACTAACAACATTTTCAATTACTTTATATGAAACGTTTTCACAAAAGGAAACACTTCTTTTCTGTTTAAAACTATATTTATTATTAATTAAACAACTTTTCAAGCAACTTTTTAAATTGGATGTTTTATTTCTATGTCTTTTACTATCTTTAGAAGATTGTTTTTCAATTTTTATACTTTCAGTGATACTCTCTTCAGCAGACTTTTGTTCCACATCATCAGATTCACTGATAGAAGAACTTTTAGCACCTCCTACACCCTCTTTTACTTTCTTATAGCCTTTTTTCTCCTTTTTTCTTTGCCTACTCATAACTTCTTCCTCTGCAATATATTTGGATTCTTCTGCAGAATTAAAACTTTTGTCTTGAGAACAATCAAAAGCCAAGTTCTTGTTTCCAATTGAATTTCCCTTACTAAAACTTTTTTCTTCTTGCCAACAGGTTTCCATATACTGTTTTGCCTTGAATGTATTACAGAAATTCTTCATTGTTTTATTCATTTTTTTCTTTTTCTTCATACTTTCACTATTACATGATTCTTCCATATTTTGAAATGGGTCTTTGGAGACTAACTTCTCATCATGCGTTTCTTTTGACGAAGCTTCCAAAATATGTTCCTCTTCATTTAACAAACTTCCTTCCACAATACCAAATTCTGGTTCATGCTTCATTCGTTTTACTTTTTTGCTGTTTTTAAATTCCTGTTTTCTCTTTTTATTCATAACACCACTTTCTGGTTGAGAAAATTCTTCATCACTTTTGGATATTTTGGGTGCATTTAAATTTGGTCCTAAAACAAAAATATATAATTAAATCTAATGATTTTACAAATTCTAAAATAACATTTGATTATAGTGTTATCAATATTCAAACATAAAACTCAGCTTGAAATCTCTGATATTCAAAAATATATATATCTGGCAGTGTAGAATACCTTCTTAATTAATTCAAAACTAATTTCTCAGAAATTAATTTTAAAAAATTACCAACCAAATTCAACTAAACAAAATTTTTATTATTCAAAATCTATTCTTTTTTCACCTTTAAAATGGTGTTAAAATATCTTTATGCAATAATATGCTTTGATGTTATGTTGAAAACACATTAAAACTCGATTTTTTAATTAAACTTGGAATTAAATGTTTGAGAAACCTGTTCTTAGTGTGCCTTTAATACCAAAAAATTACTTCCCAAATTTCATGCTCCTAACTTCAATGGCTTTATGCTAAGCATTGCTCAGGACAAGACTTTATATATTAAGAGAGATTTCATTGGGGGAAGAATTTCTATAATAGTTATAAAAAGAAAAAAAAATCATTATAAAATGATAAAACCTAAATCCTAAAATAAAATTGTAAAAAAACTTTTTTTTTTATTTCTTTAAAAATATTTAAATACTAGATACAGCAGTTTCTTTTTTTCTCAATGAAAACAAATTTGGCAAGATTAGTCCAACAAATAAAAAATGTTCGGATGTTGGATGGGGAAATTCAAAAAGTATTGTGAAAGATGTCACGATCATTGAAAATTTAAGGCTTCAAGTTAAAATTTCATCATACTAGATTTTACGTGATTGATTACCTAAATTACATACCGCAATGAACTAGAATTCAATATAGCATTTTTGAATACCTGTAGTATTTGAATACCTGTAGTTCAAGTGATTGCTCAAAAACGATATATTAATGAGAATGAAGATCGAATATGTTAGTTTTTTTAAAGCAACTTTTCTCATAGTCAATATATTGTTTTGGTGCATCAAATTCATCCTGCTATTTTCATATTTTCTGTTGATCGAACAATATTGCATATTCTTCTTTAACAACACATAAAAGTTTGAATATATATTTACCACCAGGCATAACTTAAATAAATTCTTCAACACTTAAATCATAAAAAATTAAAATGTTTTTCAATTCCTAATAAATATAGCATGGTACACATTTAATATTGCCCTTTCTAGATAACTATTCCAGTATTTAATAATGGCACATTATTGAAGAAAAAGGGAGCACTCCTCCCCCAAAAAAATCTGTAAGGAAAAAAGAAAAGCAATGGCAACGGCATGAAGTTTCAGAGTTCTGTGGTGTGACAAAGTGGTCACAAGAGAAAAGAAAGAGGAAAGGGGGTGTGATCAATAAGCTTAATTTTAATATGTGCTGGAACCCTTGCAATACTTCTTCAAATTCTTCCCTCTTGTTGGTTTTCTTTTTTGATACATACGGTAAACAATCCTTTAAGACCATAATTTCGAATTATCATACTCAACTTGTGGGGAAACAACAAAACAAAAAGCTTCCTTCATCTTCACAAGAAAATTAAGCACTTTTCATGATGCTACACACTCTGATGGGAACCCTGTTATTTGTTCTTAAAATATAAATTTATACTTTTCAAAAACAAAAGGATGTTTACCTATTTTATTTTTCATCTTCATTGCAAAATAATCTGCAACAGACAATTGACTATTAAATGTAGGCGTGCATTCTTTACCAATAAGACCAGTATTATGACTCTCTATATTTGTCACAGTAGATTCTTTAGATGTAGACTCCTGCAAAAAATTAAAGAAAATTGTATTAAATAATTTCCTTTTTCTTTTAATAACACCAGATTGCAACAAGTTCAAAACCATTTACTGGCAAAAAGAACAGCTCAAAATTGTATATTGCTACTTGAAATGGAAACCGGATAGTTTTAGGTAAGAATATCTCTAATCAATTTAAGGAATTCTTATAATTTCGTTCATCATAATTATTGCTAAAGCAAAAGCAAATGATGCTTTCTGCTCAAACTGACAATTCATCTCAGTATTCTGCAAGTGGCTATCTAAATCTTCTGAAATCACTCTTTTTGTCCTCATTTCATTGGGATGTTTAAACAACTTTGTCTTTAAATATTTTTTCTTTCATGCAACAATGAACAAGCTTTAAGAAAGAATGAGGGTAATCAATCTTTAAGAATGAAATGAACTACTACTTGTCTATTGACTGTGCGACCCAGAAATGTCAAAATGAACAATTATTTCAAACACATGCACAAAAAATACTTTATGCTTCTTTTTTTATTGTGTTTAAAATTTCCTTCCAATTATTGTTAACAAACAACTGAAGAAACTGCTTTGATTTCTCCAATAGTACGTAGAATATTTCAAAGTAGAATAGCATTAAACAGTCATTTCTTGAATGACTGAAAATGATTTTAGAATTGAACTTGCAATATTTTCCATTACATGTAAAATTCTTAACATTCACTTCAAATTTGGGAAAGAGCAGTTTTCATACAAAATTATATAATATAAACTATCAAATATATATATATTCAAAGTAAAGCCGGAAGAAATATGCAAATAAAAATTACTCACGATTTGCTTTTCAGGTTCTCTCGAAAGAAATATGCAACTCATATCTTTCTCAGAATACTGACTAATATCTTTTCCTCGAACAAATTTTTGGTAACTGGAATTAAAAATAATAGAAAATCAATCCATTTCTGATAGAAAAATGCCTTCTTAATATGACATGAAAGAGAAAAACATTTATATAAAATTTTGATAAACGGGAAATACCATGCCCATTTCAAGAGAAAATGTTACACCCCCCTCCTCTTCTCCTCAAAAAGATAAGAGAAATTACAAGAGTAATAAATAATACTTTTAAAAAAAATTATACACAAATAATTAGAAAAATCGATTCCACAGAAGTGGCATTTTTAATTAATATATAAACATTTCTTTAAAAAGTTTTAAAATAAAAAAAGCTAACTTAATTATTTACTTCTGTATACAAAATATCATTCAAAATGCTTCTTTAAAAAAAATTCTTTTATTCAAAAGGAAACTTTATAACTATATTACTATCAAAAGTAAAAAAAAAAAAAAAAAAAAAAAAAAAAACATGGATAATAGTTATATATAAACTCTTAGGAATTTTTATAAATCACAAACACACTAATCAAGGAAATATATTTGAAGAAATTCTCAGGATTATTTGAAATATAATTTTTCACTGTTTTGCAATACCACTTCATTGTGAAGTAATTCTCTTAATATGAAGGATAGTTTTTATAGATATAATTATTTCTGAAGAATGGATGCCAAGTCAATAGACCTGGGCCTTGGCAAAAAAAAAATTATAGACCTAGAATATTTAAGGATTTGACAATAGTTCCATTAAAATTTAGATTTTGGCATTTCTTTTATAAAATTCAATGCCCTGTTATTAGAACTAAATAGTTTTGAAGAGACAATAGTGAGTAATTGATCGGTGTGGTTGAGTTGAAAGAAGAATTTAGTCGAGTTGAGCTTAAAACATGCAATTTCAAACAGTGATTGAATGAAGTCTCTCAGACTGAAATATTCTCGAGTGCTCTGTGCTCTTAATGTTTATTAATAGCAATTTGCTTCTTATGTGCTGTAGTTTACTATAAGTATTGCTCTATGAATACTTCATCTGTGTTTTGTTACTTTATCATTATTCTTTAAAAAGCCAGTTGGATTTTTCATTATACAAAACATAGAGGGATTTTTTCCCCACCATAACAGTATCTTCTTCATAGCCCTATACTGACATTTTCCTGAGAACATTTTTTTTGCAATAGAAATGGAAGAAAGGTTAATGGGCTAGCTTACGCCACTATTCCAATATTGACTTAATGACCGAATCTTGAGTTATACAATACGTTTTTGTAACTGAAATGATTACATATAATTTTCCTTTTCATAATCTATCAAGATAATGCAAAAAAGTTTCTAACTTAGAAAAATAGATTAAAATTAGTCACAAATTAGTGTAAATTTACAAAAAAAAGCCATTTTTCACAGTTTACAAAACTATGAAAAAGTTTTTATTTTTATTAATATGGAAAATGAAACAAAAGTTGAATATATTTAGAAAAATAAATTGAATGACACACAATTTAATGCAATAAGTAGCATTAATACAAGGTTATCTTTAAAAACATAATTACACACACATACTACATATACACTGAGATGACATTAGTCAAAGAATACCATTCCATTAATGTGTCAAACCTCCTTTTGCCCAGCAAAGTGTAGTAACTCAACATGGCATGGACTCAACAATTTGCTGGAATTCTCCAGCATAAATATTGAGCTATGCTGCTTCTATAGATCTCCATAGTTGCAAAAATTTTGCCAGTGCAGAAGCCACATTCAAACTGTGCCATCAGCTCTTATCAAATGAAATTGTGACTCATCTGATCAAGCCATGATTTTTCAGTTATCTGGGGTCCAGCTTATACAGTCACGTGCTTAGAAGAGAGGCTGAATCTTATGTTGCGCTGTTAGTAAAGGTATTCAAGTCGGTCCTTTGCAGCAACAGCCCATTAAAGTGAAATTTTGCCACCCTGTCCTAACGAATATGTCCGTCGTACATTCCACTTTGATTCCTGTGATTATGTCATGTAGCATTGCTTGTGTGTTAACACGAATAATTATACACAAATGTCATGTATCTTGATCATTAAATGCAGGTGATTGGTCAACATGTTGTCCATAGTAGGAGGTTATGCCTAAAATTAGGTATTTTGGGTACACTCTTGATATCATGGATCTCAGAATGTTGAATACCCTAATGATTTCCAAAATGAAATGTCCCATGCATCTAGTTTACACTACCATTCCACATTCAATATATATATATATATATATATATATACCCATACTGTTTATCTACATATAAATTAGAACTGAACAATAATTCTATTAACAGAAGAAAAAATAAAAAATCATTTATAAATGCAAAATAAAAACACTGTATCTAAATAAAAGAAATCTTTCTATGACAGTGAGACTGCATTAACTTTTAGCTCACCAGCTATAGTAAAAAAAAAAAAAAGAAGAAAAAAAAAGTACACTGGCAGAATGCTTAGCACATGATAAACAGAAAAAAGTGGAAAATTAGCCTTTGCCATCATTTTTTTTCTACTTCTTTATTGCATAAAAAAGAAAAGTGTTTTAAATGTATAAATTTAAAAAAAAGATTTTTTAGAAGAAAGAAAAAATAGAAAGAAGTTTCTAAGAACTTAGTAAACTTTTGTGGCATTTGGAAATAAACACATCAAAAAATTTTACTCTCCTTTTTTTCTTTTTTCCCTGTATTACAAGCGAAATGCATACCTATAGTATGTCAAAAAATTAAATTCTTATGTTTAATATTGTTTTTAATTTATGCAGCATTTTGTTGAATATGGAGAATTTGTTGAATAAAAATTTGCAAAATAAAAAAATAAAAATAAAAATATTAGCAATAAATTTCATTTCAAGTCACCCATATGAAAAATTCAATAAAAGATCCATATTCATAATATTTACTAATAAGAAGAAAAAAACCTTTAAGAAAATATTCAACAACAAGATCTCCGAAGAGGGGATGGGTAAATAATGATTCTAATAAAATAGTTATTTAGTTATAATAAATTGTTTGAGAATTATAATAAAAGGTAAACATTTTATAGCCAGCACCACAAAGGTGTTTCTTATGTTTCTTATGTTTTATGTTAAATTCTTATGTTTCAAAACAATATATTTTATTGTTGGAATGAAATTCAAAGTGTTTTCATTATAGCTACTAATATTTCATCCTGATCTTCCTTCCATTTTTGGTGAAGAAGATGAGAAGAATATTTATCCAAGTTGAGTAGGTTTCAATATAAGACTTTACTTTTAAAAAACATTCTGAAGTTTTGTCCTCACAACTAAGAAATAATTTCATAACTAAGCAATGAAAGTAAGAATTTTTTTAAAAGCAAAATAAATTAATGGATACTTTTATATAAGGAAGTACAGAATATTTTTCTAACAATTCAGATCTTTCTCCAAATTACAATTAAGCTGTGAAAACAACATGTTAATATTCAGATATTAAAATAGCTATTCAATGATCACATTTTTATAGCTGCTGCATATCATAATCTATACTTATAATAAAGCTCAATGTGTGTGTGTTGGCGCTCTACAGGCCAAACCATTCGACCAACAGCTACGAAATTTGGCACGTGTATACCTTGGAGGCCGGGAATGTGAACCTCGGGGTTATTTTTTCGAATTTTTAATTAGAATTCTATTTATTTAAAAAATAAGCGAAATTTTAGCGTGTTTCTGCTATAACTTCCGAAAATATTACCGCACAAAAAAGATTTTTACATCAAGTTAAAGATCAAAAATTTATCTTTTAAATGATACCAATGTTTTAACCTTAAAATTAAATTTCTATTTTTAATTAATTTTTAAATAAATATTTTAACTATATTTTTCAACAATTTTTTTCGTACAAAATAAAAATAAAATTTAAGCTGCACGAGCATGTTTCATATTTAAGGGGAAAAATTAGCTTTTTTCAAAGTGTTGCCATCACATTGATTAAAGCTCCATTTAAAAATAAATTAAATCTTTTTAGAAATGAAATCTGCAAAAATATAATTTTCGGCACGTGTCTGTAGGAAATAAAACAAATATGAAATATTATTTTTTTGTAAAAAATAAATTCAAGAAAAATTATTTTATGATCTTTTACACTATCTATATTATTAATCCAATAAATCAGTTTTATTTTAAGGCAAGTTTTGTTTAATATGAACAGGATATCCATTCAAATCAGGGCCACACAGCTAATTTGTAAACCTTTAGTAATAGACACAGATCTTCTAAAATGGTCTAAGTGGAAAATGATTATATTTTATGTAACTTGATGCAATAAATACTCTAATATATATAACGAATTTTTGATTTTACATAAAGCTTCTGCTGTGGAAATCACGTTTAACAAAATGTTCTAGAAACACTAATATTTTAAATAAAGAATTAATTTCCAATCAAATAAATCAATCACATAAACTGACTGATTTATGAAAATTTAAATATCACTATTAAAAAAAAAGGATAATTTTAGATTTTCCATTGATCACTTTAAAGAAAATACGCCAATCAGCGTGCAGGTTTCTCAAGATTAATTGGCCTAAAATTATGAAAATTTTGAGTTTTTCTAAATTTTTAACATTCAAAACTTCATAAATCAGTCTTAGTTAATCGTGGAAAATAGAAACATTCATTCATTTATTTAAAATTTGGTGTGTCCAGAATATTTCTCAGAATATGAAAACCTTACTGCATAAAATTTAGACTTCATAATTTTTTAAATATATTTATAGGCCGGAACAAAATATTATTATTGATTTCATTTCAATCCTTTTGAAAGCAAAACTAAAAACTGAATTTTATGCTGAATCTGAGAAATTTTTGTTGAATTATTCTTTGAGATATTACACAAATTATGAAAAATATTTTGTAGTTCACATAAGACTTAAATACCGAACGATTCTGTTTGCAGTACTCATATTCAATAATAATAATAATAAATAAATAACAACAAATGATAAATAAAATAAAACGCTTGGTTTTATTAAAAATATCTTTATATTAATTGCAATTTCAGCATTTCCACTTTAAATTAAAGTTGAAGTTTTACCGGAAATGACAACAAATTAGCAAAATATATATAGTAAATTGAACGAAACGATCTAAACAACAGTATAAGTTTGGTATGACTATCAAAATTTGAAGATTAAAAATGTTTTGTTTGAGAAGCTATTAAGAGACAAGTTACTTAAAATATTTAATTGAAAATTTAAGCGAGCGGTAATACTGGTGATCCGGCTGGTCGCCAAAGGCGGCTAGTGTTAAAATATAATCAGTAATATCAAATCTTATAAGGTTACTCCTATCAAAACAAGCAAATTAACCTTTTTCAACTCATTTTTAGAATCAAGAGCAAATAATTAAAATATTATTACAAAATTTTTTAATCAATTCTTCCCTCTTCAAATAAATGAAATATGATATACTCAAACAAAATGAAATTTATTCAAACAAGACTTACTGTATTCTATTCTTAAATTGTTGTGATCTTTTTTCAAGACTGGTATCTTCAATTTTTATTTCCCCAGGTTTCTGATATTTTTCACTTAAATCTTTAAGCACAGCATCATATTCACGATAATCGATTCCAATTGGTAGTTTTTCATCCCAACCAACTCCTAGAGAGAAATATAAATAAGAAAACATATTTTATTTTCCTTAAAATGGAACATAAATATAAATAAGAAGGTACATATTATTTATTCTGTTATGTACTTATTAAATTGCATACTTTGCTCTCTTAAATTAAAATGTATACTTCAAAAAAACATTGAAAAGAATTTCTAAATAAAACTTATGGCAAGTTATGACAATAGGTTGCTATATAACATATTTATATACAAAGACAATAGATAATATAGGTAATAGATACAAAATGCTATATAAGCTTTTTTTTTCTTTTGCCCCTAAAGAAATCTTACCGGTTTGTCCCATTTTTAATCTGACTTTCAAGTTTTCAACAATTCCATCTTCATTTTTACCTAAACCTTTTCCTTGACTCCATCCAAATTTTGATAATAATTTATGTCCAAACCTATTTTCATCTGAAAAAACATTTGAAACTTAATAAGCAATCTAGGAATGTACAAAAAATTTACCATGATTACCATTTTAATGCATACATATATTTAGAACAGTGGATATTTTAATTTCTTTTTTAGCACATATTTCACACATTAATCATTGATGAGAGGTCTCCTTTCATAAAGCATTCTTTCCAGTCTTAAGCAGACATACGAACGTTATAAAATTATTAAGGCATGTTGCCATCAAATTTGAATGAATCTGCATATTTCAGATCTAAAAAATTTAAGAAACTATAATTGTAAAAAAAAAAAAAAAAAAAAAAAAGAGTCTGACCAATAAAATATGGTAAAAGGTATTTAAACAAATTAAATAGATCTATATCAAATTCTGGATTGAATTTGTCTATCCGTTAAACAGTCACAAACACAACAAATTAAATGGGTGAATAATAACAAAAAATTTCAGCATTAGAATTGTGCATCTGATATCAGACTAAATCTATCAACACAATGAGTAACTGTCAGCCTATCTATTCAAGTAAATTAGAATGTAAAAACTCAAAAACACAATAAGCTACATGAGTACAATATAACATGTAGTTTTTTTACAAAATGAACATTCAACTCAAATTTTAGATGTAATCATTCAAGAGAAAGGCACACAAAATGTGTTGAGAAGAAATGAGCAAACTATTTTTCTGGTGTATATATGTTTGAGAGGCCACGTAACATTCCATTAGTAAGTCATTGATATTGCTGCAGTTATGTTCATGCAATATTTAAAATGCTGTCGTCCCTATCCCAGTATGACTCTCATTTATTGTTCCATGTTTGTTTTTAGGTAATAAATGTGTTGAATTTTAAACCATGGTCAAGATTACATTCTATTTAACTTTTAATATATTGATATTTATGAATGTATTTGCGAGAATAAGTTTTTTAAATTAATTTAATATTTCTGAAAAAATGGAATAAAAATAAAAATGTTACGATGGGCAAATTGGCACCAGCTGGGTAGGTTAGCCTTTTGTTTTGAATGATGTTGACGATTTACTGATTTAAAATTATTTCAGATCTATGGTTAGAAATAGAAAGAGGACGACAAACAGTTTCAACTCCCTCCCATTGTCATAGCAGTAAAAGCGATACATCATAAGAAATCTGCCAGGAGGAAGCAGATCTCACAGAATATGTAAAATAAGCGTCATATTTTTTATTTTCGATTCAGTCCAAAAGTAGTATGCAAATTTACTTACCAATTTGCTATTTCATTAAAACAGAAAGTGCCTGATCCCTGGGAGATAAATAAAAAAACAGGCAGGGATTAGTTCAGCTTACTTTAAAAAAAGAAACTCTTCTTTATCGATAAGAAGGCTTGAAGCAATGAGTTTCAGTCAGGCTACCTCATTTAATAAAACAAACGTTGTGACATTTTTTTAAAAAACTTTTCATGCAATGTTACGGCAAAATTGTTTTGGACTTGCAGATATATGAAATATGGATAAGACAGGAGCTTCAACTATTCAAAAACCCAACAGGGTGGTGGCTCGGCAGGGATTTAAACAGATTAGCAAAATGACATTAGCTGGAAGAGGAAATTTGACACTTTGACTGTTGCTGTATCAGCTATAAGAAACAAGAATCCTCCTCTTTTCATTTTTCAATCTTTCTCACCAATCCTTCTGAAAATTTCATTAGGGTTGCTGTTAGCAGTATTGATTCTTATTTTGATAATGAAATTCCAAAAAGTCGCAATATCCTCGAAAGAAAACTATCCTGAGTTGCTATTGCTACGATTGTTTTCACAATATTAGCTTCAGGATGCAGAGAAATAATAATATGAAATTGCTGGTTGTGTGCATGCTTTGCGGAAAATGCTGTTGCAAGGAATTTTCATAACTTTTAGATATTTTTTAGGAATTTCCCTGTTTTTTTGTTTTTTTTCTAGTTTGATACAATTTCCTTCGTTTTACATGAAATCCAATCTGCCATCACCCTACTGTTGTATCTCTAAATTATTGTTCTCAGATGCATAAAAACTGACAGACCAATAACCCATTGCCAATTATGGTTCACAATCAGACAAATCTACAATTCTCTTAATGAAATCATTGGACAAATTTCATCCACACAGATTATTACATTGTTGTTATTAAGTTCACAGACTTCTCTGAAATATTTCATTCAAATTTGATAGGAATTTTTAATATCAATAATGCATATCAACTTTCACCTATTTAGTTTAATATGTGTACTCTATATGTTTACATAAATATGTTTCAAAATGTATATATTTTTTTAACTAAAAAAGATCTAAATGTTAAAAAAAGTTATCTAAATCTGGAGGAGGAACTTTTTATTTATGATTATATTATTTTCTCTCTGTTTACTTTGTATACAAGAATGTAAAAACAATAAAAAAATAATAATAAACTGTGTATATGCCAATAAAATTTGTCATTACAAACAATTTTTGACAACATTTCAACAACATTTTACAAACATTTCGTTTCATAAGCATACAATTGATTTGATTGGATAGCAAACAAGAGAATGTAGTGATGTAAATAAAAATACAACTTAGCTAATTCACAGCTAATCATGAAAAAAAATGAGATTTGGTTGGGTTGTTTCAAAAGTTGGAAATATATCTAACAATATTGCTTGCAGGAACCGCGTCTATAATGAAATTTTATGTTATACCTTATATTTCAACTTCAGATTATTAAATAAAACCATACAGCAAAATCGTCAATAAATTAGGAACATGCAGTAATACAAAACGTTATTTAATAAAAATTAACTAAAAGATTAAGAAATGGCATAACAAAATTTAAAGACAAAGGGAAAGAAGTAAAAAAAAATAGTAGAACACTATGCAAAATAGCTAATCCTAAAGGTTTTTTTTTTTTTTAAGTGTAACAATTTTAAGTTTACATACAACTGTAATGGAGGGGAAAAAATGCAAAAAAACTTTCAGATAATAAAGTAATTTCAAGTTTTCTAACAACATAATGTGCGACCATGTGTATAAAATCAATATATCTTTAAAAAAGAAAAGCAAAATAATGAAAAATAATAATAATTTTAGAATACTGTAGAATTATAAATTAACTACCTTTGCACCAAAGCTCTCCACGGGGATTGAGATCAAATTTTCCAAGCCTTCCAATTTTTACCGCACACATTTTATCTAAACATTTTGAAAATAAAGATGAAATTGTTAAATATATATACATATAATAAAATTCTATCTTTCTTAAAGGTAACATTATAGATATCATTTGATTATACACTTTGTCGAAATAGAAATTCTACAATATTGAATAGAACTATATTTTTCATTGCAATTTTTGTGTTTTAATATAAATAGTATGAAAATTAGCATAAAATGAATTAATTAGTCATATTAATGAGAAATTCAAAAATTAATATTAATGTTAAATATGACAAGTAATCAATAAAAAGAAGGTAAAAATAATCTAATATTTTTAAACATGGAAACCTTTTCTGAAAAAAAAAATATTGCCAATGTTGTATTAATCACATACTGTTGCAAAAACTTCTAATTACATGCGAATATCAAACTTTTGGCTGAACCATATGCGATTGATGAACATGATAGAGAGATTAACATGACATGTTTTATTATTAATCATTGGATACAGTTAACACACAAGAACCAAAATCTTTTAATGCTTAAAATGCTTTTTATGCAGCTTTAAAAAATAATTAAGGGATACATAACTAATGTGCTAATCAACTAATAATTCTGCAAGCAGAATCCACCAATCACCATCAACATTAAGCAATTTTGTGTCATATTAACAAGGAATTTCAAAGAACTTGAATGTCAATGAAGACTTGAAGTATTTGCCTGTGATCCTGCTAACAAAATAGCACCACACAATCAAACAATATAGTGGGCAGGAGATAAATACCAGTAGTATATTCTTAATCTCATATATAATATTTTAGCAGGAAAGATTAAAATAAGATAAGTTTTCTTCTTCCTCATATACTTACCAAATGCGATATCATTTTTTGCTTTGCTGTACAATAAACTTAAGTGGACTGAGAATTTATTTCCAAAGCTTCTCCTTTGGGTTAATCAGGTACTTGATTAATAATACTGATAATTAATGTTTAAATTCATAGTTAATCCTCAAAAATTCTTATATGCTATGTAAAAAAATCTGCCTAATTTGATACTCTTTAAATATCATTCTGCTATTTCAAAAATAGAAAATAGGAACAACATGATGTTATTAGTTATATGGGAAGCACACACAAAGGAAAATTCAGTCAAATACAAGAGAGGAATAGTAGAAAAATGTCGAGTAAGCACATTCTTTTTAAAAGATCCCTGTGTTTCCCTTACTTGTGATTGACATGCGCCAGAAATCCCTATCAAAATCTTAATAATATATTAGCATTGTAAAGAAATATTTTCCCTATCAAAATCTCAGGTTATATAGGAGGTCACAGAATAAGGATATTGAAAAAAGAATAATCGAAATTTTGAGTAGACTAAAATTGGTTTTAAAAAAAAAAAAGGATGATAATCATACTCACTGAACAGATAACTGAGAATAATGCTAAGAAATCTAAGTGTGAATTATGTTGTCGAATATTATTTTCTCCCTCAGAAGTCATCATAGAGACTCATATTCAAGTATATGTCCCTGCAATGACATTACAGTCAGTTAAATTACCAGAAGAATTCATAATACACGATGGATAGCTTTTTTCAGCAATGAGCTGTGATATGAGTAAATGCAAAATGATTTTGAATAAAATTACAATCCTTTCAAAATAAGTCCTAATACTACTTTTGAAATAAAAACTTAATATAAGAAACCAATCAATCCTTATTTTCGGCGAAACGTGTTAATTGAACAATTTGAAGACAGCCTAAAAATGTTAATATAATAAGAAGGGATAATCCAAACATTACGATCCCAATGTCTTTATTAATGGAAACTGTAGACGAAAAATCAAGACAGTAAATAAATTATAGAAATCAGGATCAAGCCGATTAAAATAAAAGAAAATAATTATGCCATGTGATTGATGAGAACTCTGATTTCAAAACAGTAACATAACGGATGGATAAATAATATTCGATAATATATCAGAGGATATAATGCGTAGAGTTTTTATTACTTATTTAATTTTTTTTACTTACTTAAAAAATTATGCAAATCGAGTTCGTACGTATACAATTGCTGTGAAGTTGTCTCGCTCAAACGTGCAAGACTTCTATTTACCTTTCATAGTGTTTAAGTGGAAGATTCTCGTTGCCAAACATAATTTTGTACTTGAAAAAATAAGAACAACTAAATAAGATGTCTGAAATTCTTTCTTTGATGCATTTCAAATTTTTTATCTCCTATTGTATAATTTTTAAATTCAAAGTCAAACCAAATAAAGTTTCTAATGTTTTTGTACTTTTGCATCATTACTATTATTCCCTACCGGGCAAATGATGAACTTGAGAAACAACATCAGGCAGTAACAATTTATGCTCGTTTGAATACAACGATGCTTTTTAATCACTGGAACTAATATAGGCTATCCGCTGTGTCTGCTGATATGTCATGAGTGTTATGTATATTTAAGTGGGTGTCACCGTAGTTCTTGTAATTTAAATTATTTTGTTACATTAATATTCAGATCGCCTATTTTTTATATTTATTCGTGGAACACCTTACTCATATCCAAAAATGGTAAGTTGTTTGCAATCTTGAATATATCCGGCATTAAAGGATGTGTTTCACATTTGAAAAATTATTTTATTTTTTTAAGATAATTATAATACTTTAAACTTAAAAAAACAGTATGTACGTTTAATTAGTATTGTAAAGCTCGTGATTTATTGGCACTTTCTTTAATTATTTTAAATCTTTTTTTTTTCCACTCTTAATATGTTGTATTTGGTCAACTTGTATTCAGTACAAAAATCTACTGTTAAAAAATAGTGGGAAATGCACGATTTTTTATGCCCATTGAATTTAGATTTTATTTACATTACATATATAAGCAATTTGCGGATGGTATTTTTTGTTTCTATTAGTCACTTATAAAACATAAGTTTGTATAAAATGTTGCTTTAATATTTTTCAAGTGCAATTTTCAAAAGTCTTTAATAATTAAGTTAGAATTTAAAAAAATGCTTATGAAAAATTCATTTTCTATCTATACCAAATTATCCGAAGACATTGAGGATTTCACTTGGAAGGAATTATACTGGTGCCTTCCTAATATCAAATACTTAAATTTAATTGGCAATAATCATTATTGTTAACAGAAAATCATCATCGGATGTTTTTGAATAATTTTAAATGTTCAAATCAATATGAGTCACTTTATCATATGCATTAAATCAGTTCATAATAGAGAACTAATGGTTTGTTAATTTTCATGTTTATTTTTTAAATCTAAATTACTGTTAATTTAAACTATTATTTATAGTTTAATTTTTAAACTTAAATTTTGTACTAAAATTTCCTTTTAAGTCATTAATTTCACTAAATAAATCCAGCATTGAGGAAAGTTATTCGTTTTATTAAAATTTTTCATTGTATGATTTGTATTTCTTTCAACTTTGCAATTTTTGACTGTTTAAATGTACATTCCTAGATATGTATTATATATATTTTATGTTTATGACTGCAAATGCTTGTCTCTAAATGTTCCAATATTACTATTATCCATTTAAATAATATATTTCATTGTATTATAGGTATAATAAAATTCTAAATATATTCCGCACTTTGTACTTTTACTGTGATGATTATATGTTAATGATTTTTTGAAAAAAATTCCTAATCTATACTTACTAAAAAGACATTTTTTGAGTCTTTTGTCGTGTAAGTAATTTCCTAATATACTAGTTTGTTGATTTAATGATTTTTTTAAAGTTAAAATCTATTGTATTTTATCTGATTTGCATGTCATTTGTTATTAAAAAATAATTTACATATATAATTCTGAGAGAGCAAAAGCCTTTAAATTAAGAACCAATGATATTATTGTAAATGATAGTAATAATTAGGGATTGCAATACCAGAATACCGAATACCGGTATTTTGAGCCATTTGTGCAGTTTTCTAATACTGGTATTCACAAGTTCAAATAACAGTTTTTCGGTAATTACTAGAAATTTTTAAAATCGTCTCCACTATATTTTCAGGGATCGCCAACATAGCAAAATAATATACGTTTTTGTTTTTATGTCTCCCTAACGGGTGAAATTAATTATCTAATTAATGGCTTAAATCTAAATTAGCGAAACATGGATTATCCATGAAAGAAGATATTGTATCCATAACGACTAATGGCACAACAGTTATGAAAAAAGTTGGAAAGTTGATTGGTACAAATCAGCAATTGCGATATGCTCATGGAATTCAATTAGGAGTAATAGATGTATTATACCAAAAAAAAATAAAGAACAGAAGAATCCAAATACTGTGGATATAGAAACTTCGGATTCCGACATTGAAAAGAGTGAGAGTGATATTGACAATGAAGATAATGACAATGTAATTGTTCAAGAAGATATTGCTAATGAGGATGAAATATTAACCCATCAAGAATTGCTTCCTATAATTTATAAAGTTCGAAAAATTGTTAAGATAATTAAACGTTCCCCTACAAAAAAATGTCATATTACAAAAATATATACTAATTGAAAATAAAACAGAATATATGTTAATAATAGATTCTAAGACACGTTGGAACAGTTTACTCCTAATGATGGAACGATTTTTGAAATTTAGAAATCCAATCCAAAAAGCAATAATAGACTTAAACCTGTAAATTAATTTTTCAGATAGTAAATTCGACTTAATATCCAGAACTATATCAGCTCTACTTACAATAAAACTGACTATAGAGGCATTATGTTGGAGAGATTTTAATTTATTAACAGCTAATGCAACAATAAATTTCATATTGTAGTCATGAAAGAACAGCACACATCACTATCTGAAAAATTATATATTGCATTGAAAAATCGTACAGAAGAAAGGCATACCGAAATAAAAAATGTCTTATGGTATTTTCATAATTATAATGATTTTAAAAATGAAAATGAAAAAGAAGAAAAGAAAATCAATTCAAATCTGATTAAGTTTATAGTAAATTTTTTTACCCACAAACCTATCCACATTCAAAAATTCGGTTCAGGTATCGAAGATTATGATGGCACTAATGTCGATAGTGAAAAGAAATTGTCTTTTGAACAAAAATTAGAATTAGCGATAAATAAAAAAAAAATCCAACGAACCAAAATACAATACAGAAATGAGCTATATCCCAAACCATCCAACGAGAAATTGATTTATTTGAAGATGAGGGATTTAGAGGTCAATACTTGGAAAAAGTATATCGCGCATTGCTAACAGTACCACCAACTAGCGTAGATGCCGAAAGAGCGTTTTCGACAGCTGGTAATTTTTACACAAAATTACTTTTCAGGCTTAATGACAGTACAATGGATGCATTATGTTTTTAAGATCACATTTCAAAAATTTGTAATTGTACCACAGACTGAATAGTGATGTTAACACTTTTTTTTTTTGTAATTTAAATAAACAAGTTGTTCCTTTACTTTTTTGTGATTCTTTATATGCTGTTATAATTTATACGCTACATATTATTTTTTTGTGATATTCACACTCTCTGGCAACTGGCAAATAAAACGAAAAAACACTTGTGTTTTCTTTCTTTTTCTAAAATTTCTAAAACCGGTATCCCGGTATTAAGATCTAAAAAATACAGAATACCGGTATTGAAATTTTGGTCCGGTATTGCAATCCCTAGTAATAATAGTTCTAGGATTTCTTACATGCATAGTGTCAAATTTTTCCTTGTTTTTAAACTTGATTTTATTTTTATGTAATTTTTAATATAAAATAACAGAAGTAAGGAAGAAATTTGGGTTTTTCATAACTACTATATTATTAAAAGTAGATGTGTCCTTTTAGATGAGCTGTTATCTTGTTAACAGTATAGATATAACTGTTAGATTAACTAATGAAAGTTTTAGAGAAAAATCTCATGTGTATTGCAGAATGCTTAAGACATAAAAATTATTTGTAGCATACTGTAGATGTAGATGTATAGTTCCATGTAAAGTTTTGTTTTCTTGCAATGAACACACAAAACAACTCCAGAACACTCAAATAAAAACTGATCGCTAAAGTCTGCCAAAGCAATTAATCTACCAAGAAGGGGAAATGCATTGTCAAATACAAAATAGGAAAATTCCTGGAAAAAAACAATAGGAGAAAAACACTTCTATTTTATGAAATATGGTGAATATAATAAATTGTGATGTGGAGCAACAATGTAATGACATTCCTATGGATTTGAAATTCACCCATCTTTAATCAAGCTTTTTCTCTGTCTTTAATCAAGTTTTACTTAATAGAACTGCTATAATTATTTTCTTAGGTTCTGTTTAGGATAAAATGGAAGCTTATATAATAAAAATTGTAAATCCAAATTCGTTATTTTTTGCAACATTTCAACATAAAAAAATATAAATAAAGTATAATCCATAATTAATTATTATACACACATAAAAAAAATGCCTAAATCTCACTGGATACTAAAAGAATTGTTAGACTGCAAGAAGTGTAACAGAGATTAGTGGAATATTATCTTTATTGATAGAATTAGATTTAATATTGTCTGTATTCTGTTTAATTTATTGTGTTTGGAACAGCTTTAATATATTAGATATTTATATTATCTTTTAAGTTGACAATATGTTAGATTTACAGGGTTGCCACGCTACCAGGAGAACAGGGAAAACACAGGGACATTAAAAATTATCTATAAGAACCATGAAATTTGAAAATTTTCTTAAAAGCAGAGAACATGCAGGGAATTGATTACCCCCCCCTCATCCAAATAATGCCAATCTCTAAAGATTGCAAAAAGAAAAGATCGTAGTCAGAGCTTTCAAAAATGAAACAAGATTGTGTAATGCAGAAACTTCTCTCGCTTTTTTTTTTTTTTTTTTTTTCTGTATAGATTATTCAAGTTTTGATTTGTGAAGCAGTTGTTTTCATTCCATAAGATCCCCAAATTCCAGCTAATGAGCATGTATGAATCTTCTGCAATTGCATAAAAGAATAAAATACATTTTTCTAGCAAGGAATAGTAACATTCAATTTGCGGAAGCAGCGCGTTAGTGTTAAGTCTTCCTTGAGTTTATTGAAGGGTTTATTACATAAGAAACTGTAGGCTTATTCAAAATAGTTTAGAGAATTTTTTTTTAAATATCAAATCCTTATTTAATGCATAATAGAAAGATTAAAAAAAAAAATCAATCCTGATTTGCTGGTTCAAGAAGTTCTGCAAAATCCATTTATTTGCATACTGCTCTCTTTATAAGAAGATAATATGCATAAGTAATATGGGAAAACAGGCATTTACTAATCATGCCAAAAGAGGAAAACATACAAGACTGCATGTCATTTCAAAAGAGTTATTATTGATGCTGGACTTAGTGACTAAAAGGAATGGCACATCAAATCCAAAAATGTCAGATTTAATGTCTGAAAATGAATCAGTTTCGAACTTTTTAGAACAACAATTTAAATCTGAATTTGTATGAGCATTAAAACTTGTTGCATTACATTTGACCTTTAATTCATTCTATAATATGTTGGAAATATTTTCACATATATTCACCGGAAAAAAATGCATGTTAAGCCATACAGAAATGTTATACTTGATTTGTTACAGATGAGGTTCATTAGCCTCAGAAGAAAAATCTGCAGAAAATGATGACCAAATATTTGAATCGGCAAAAATGAATAAATAAAAAAATCTTCCTTTGCAATATTTTTGTTAAGTAATCATTAAATAATTTGTTTCATGATAACAAAAAATGTTTTGTTTTATTTCTCCCCGTCCTTAATTTTGTGACTTACAATTATAGAGTATGAGAGATAATATATCTCTCCTCTGATATATAAAGCCTTATCATTTAAATTCTAAATATCTTAATATATATAAATTACGTGTCACGTTGTTTGTCCGCGATGGACTCCTAAACTACTTAACTGATTTTAATCAAATTTGCACACCGTGTGTAGTTTGATCTAACTTAAAAGATAGGATAGCCCTTTTTTTGAATTTTTAATTAGAATTTTAATTATTAATTAAAAACTAACTTTCCCGCCAAAAAAAATCTTTTCATTTTTCCCCACCACCAAATGAGTACGGCGTCAGTTTTTTTTCCCCCAACAGTCATGAGGCTAGGCTTAAGATTTTTCGGCTGATTATTTGAAACGATTCTATTTATTTTCTTAATGTTTGATGCATTTAAAATTAAACATTGTTAATGAATCGATCTTTCAGATTCATTCTTAAGTACTTTTGAATTAAAATAAAACCGAATAAAGGAAATTAAAAATTTCTAATCTGCATAGCGTTACCCCAACTGGCGTAGAAAAAATCACGCATTTGCGTTCCGTAACTGGCGTTGAAAATTCACGCATGCGCATTGTATTATGATTGTTTACATTTCAACGGAAGCGGACTCGATTTAAATTATTTTTAGGTTCGTTGCATGTTTTTGTAATTAAAGTGTATTTAAGTTAGTTATATATTTTTTGTATACGCTTATAGTTTCAAGTACATCGTTTTTTAAGTAGTTTTTTTAACCTGTTTTCAACCGATTATTTTAAACGATTCGTTTTATTTTCTTAATGTTTGATGCATTTAAAATTAAACATTGTTAATGAATCGTTCTGGTCATGATGAATCTGAGAATATTTTGTTGACAAATTCTTGAAATATTACATAAATTAGGAAAGATATTCTTTAGTGCCCATAAAGTTTAAACGCTCAGTGACTCTTTTCAGTAATCATATTACAAAAAAATACTTTGTTTCAGTAAAAAATATTATTATATTAATTGCAGATTAATCCTTTCCACTTTTATTTATAGTATAAATTCTACGGGAACTAACAGAAAATGAGAAAGATACATATCACGTTATGACTGAAGGCCTTTATAATATTATGAGTGAATTATATGACTATCAAAATTTGAAGTTTTAAAATATTTTGATGAAGAAGCTATTAAAGTAGGAATTGCATAAAATATTTAATTATTAAAATTTTAACGAACATTAAGATGGGCGAACCGCCTGGTCGCCAAAGGCGGCTGGTATATATATATATATATAATCTTTTACCTTAAATTAATTTGTTACTTTTTTGTAAAATTTCTTATTTCTTGATTTAAATCGATGATTAATTTAATTACTTCTATTGCACCTCTAAAAAATTGCTAATATTTTAGTTTTTAGGCTGCAAGTGAAGAGATAAAAATCCCTAATCCCAATGGCATTTTTAAAAGATGCTTAAGATTCTCTTTACGTAGTCAACATGTATCAAAGAAATCATTAAGCACCAAGAGAAAAATTTCACTTGCATTACTTGAGTGTTGCAATGTAAGCAAATGCTTCTTATTGCTTTTCAGCATGTACAAACCATGCCTTCCTAAGGAAAAATAAATTGAAGTTTATCCCAAAAGTGTCTTCTTTTCTGCTGTGCATGTTCAAAATTATGATATATATTTATTGTACTTCAAAAATTGAAAATGTATACTTTGGTACAATTTTATTAAAAATATTTAATTAACTACAAATGTATTGAAATGTTGTTCTTTCTCTATAATTTCTGAAAATATTACATTACAAATATGATTTTTGGATCATCATCTTGCTAGTATTGCCCATGACATGATGAACGCTAACAAAATTAAAACCTAAACTCAAATGAGTTCACCTACACATGAAAGTTCATAACCTTTCATTCTGTCACGAGTAGTCATGATTCGTCGATAAGTTATGAATATTCTATCATCTTTCTTATTAGAGATATGTGTATATAAAATATATTTTACCATTTGCAGGAATGTTTTTAATTTTGTTACATTACAATTAGGTAAATTCTTTACTGGGGATAAATTTTTCAACAATATTTTAATATATCTTGGTTTTAAATTTATATTTAAACTTCCACTAATTCAAGCAGGTGAATAATCCTAACTTGTGAGCTGCCAGGCAATGATTAACAAATTTGACATGATGTTTCCTCCATGTGAGTTTTTTTTATAATAAACTAGCCGCCTTTGGCGACCAGCTGCTTCGCCAATCTCAATGCATGTTAAAATTTTAATAATTAAATATTTTATGGAACTCCCATTTAAATTGCTTCTTCATTAAAATATTTTAAAACTTCATGATTAAACTGCAATAAATATAATATTTTTTTACTGAAACAAAGCATTTTTTTTAAATATGAGTACTGAAAACAGAGTCGCTGAGTATTTAAACCTTATGGCCACTAAAGAATATTTTTCTTAATTTATATAATATCTCAAGAAGTTTTCAACAAAATTTTCTCAGATTCATCATAAAAAGATCGTTTAATTAACAATGTTTAGTTTCAAATGCATCAAACACTAAAAAAATAAAAAGAATCGTTTGAAATAATCTGTCGGAAACATATTAAACCATCAAAACCAAATCCGCATCCGTTGAAAATATTTGTCAACAATAAGAAAACAATGCGCATGCGTGAATTTTCAACGCCAATTATGCTAAAGCAAATGCACGAATTTTCTACTCCAGTTTGGGTAACGCTATGCAGATTAGAAATTTTTAATTTCCTTTATTTTGTTTTATTTTAATTCGAAAGTACTTCAGAATGAATCTGAAAGATAGATTCATTAACAATGTTTAATTTTAAATGCATCAAACATTAAGAAAATAAATAGAATCGTTTCAAATAATCAGCCGAAAAATCTTAAGCCTAGCTTCATGACTGTTGGGGAAAAAAACTGAAGCCGTACTCATTTGGCGATGGGAAAAATGAAAAGATTTTTTTGGCGGGAAAGTTAGTTTTTAATTAATAATTAAAATTCTAATTAAAAATTCAAAAAAAAGGGCTATTCTATCTTTTAAGTTAGATCAAACTGCACACGATGTGCAAATTTGATTAAAATCGGTTAAGTAGTTTAGGAGTCCATCGCGGACAAACAACGTGACACGTAATTTATATATATTAAGATTTTCATGATTCTTGATTTCCTAATTTGGCCTTATGCCTATTCATTCTTATGGGATACATTTTTATTCTTCGTTAACTGCATTAGAAAGGGGGGGGGGATATTCATTTGGAAAGTAAGTAATTAAAAATAAAGATACAGGTTTTAATTAAAGTAACCCTATTCAGACCCTTCTAGAACCTGTTCTGCCTTTCAGATTTTGATGAAACTTGGTATATATGTTATATGGACCATGAGGCAAAGATTTTTGCAATAAAATAAATTTTTAGAAAAATCAAATTTTGACCACTAAGGGGAATTTATGGTGTTTAAAGACAGACAAAAAAATTTTTTTGTCAGAATCATTTATTCAGTTACCAAAATTTTTTAGTTACAGAATGTGTTCCATTGACATCAATGATGCCTTGAAAGCACATTATAGCATGTTCCGTGGTAATGCGAATAAACTCTTGAGGGATTTTAGCAACATGGCATGTAATTTTAATTTTCAACTCGAGTAAAGTCCTAATTCCTTCTCCATAAACACAGTCTTTTAAGAATGCTCACAACCAGAATTAACCAAGGGATTTAAATCAGGTGAATAAGGAGGCCAGGCATCTGGAAAAACTATGGATCATGATTGTCATCAAAGCTAGTGCAAAGCGGTTCTTTGACTTGGTATCCCTTTGTAAGGTGTTACTGCATCTTGCAAGAATGACCTGTTGTTGAAGTTCACTTTATCTTGCACTTGTGAAAGAGCATGTTTTAAGATCATGAGGAGTGAGAGTTTAAAAGAAAAAAAGACCTAGGATAAATCAACAGCAAATCCATACCATACAGTCATGTTATCAGAATGCAGTGGTTGTTGGTGCAGGACATCAGGAAGTGAAGCACCCCATATGGGGCAATTTTGATTATTCACTGCTCCATCTAAGGAAAATCATCTGACCATAAAATTTGCCAAAGCCATAATTTTTTGTACTGTTGACTATGGAATTGCTAGCTCATGTGACATGAATTCAGCACTTCCTGAAGAATAGCTGGAACTGGAGGCTCTTTCAACCACAGCAGTAGCGACTTCTTCGACAATTTCATTTGCAACCGGTTTCCGCCCTCTTCCTGGCAGCACACTGAAGTATTTACACATCAAGCTACATCTCTGATAGGTTTCTGTACAAACAGAAACTTGGAATTTTGTTGTATTTACAGTTAAGTTTTAAATTCAGAATTTATGTATGGTGAAATATTTCTGCATTTTAAAATTTTGCTGCTATTTTCTGTGCTGTAGTTGGATGCATAATGATATTGAAAGAAAATTAGGAAATGCATAGTACAATAAACAGAATGAAGTAAGGTATTTAAAATCATAATTTAAATGGCTATCAAAATTTGAAGTTTAAAAACATTTTGCCTGGAATGTTATTAAGACCAAATTATGCAACATTTTTATTAATCATTTATTCTGATGAATAAATGGTTACCAATGGTGTCTAATATATGCTAGTTCAAAACTAGTTTTATCATTTCCTTTTAGGTTTGTGACAATTCATTGTATATCCTCATCACTGTCAGTTTGTATCCTGAACAATGGTGTTTTCTTTGTTCTTGCCATTCTTGAGAATTGCAGAAAATCATTATTTACAATTGCATAAGCATTTTGACTCTGCTACTGCTCTATTCTACTGGTCTGAAAAATATCAATATCATGTCAGATATTTTCAAAATTGAAAAGAATAAAATACTTTTTTGAGGAATTCCTTATGATAAGAAAAGCAGCAATAGTTGTTAATATTCATTCGTATAGCAGTACAATACTACTCGGTTATCTGAACTATTATAAGTATTTTAAGTAATAGTGAAGTATAATTTTTTCCAGTTAAGCTGTGAATATCTATTAGTACTTTGCATCTTATTACTGTAAATTCTAAAATATTTCAAGTGTAAACGAATTTAAAATTCTCTTTTTAATGTTCTTTATTAAAGTTAAAATTTCAGTTGTAGGATTGGGATCAATATATCGGAAAATATTTAATTATGCTTTATAGCCTATAAATTGCTTTAAAAATTCTCAGTAGTCTTGATTTGTATTCCTCATAATGTTTTTAAACAATGGTGCCTTGTCATCTGTTTATTAGAAGAAAGGCAATCTTCATCAGCTTTTCCCACCGTCCAAAAATATTAGAATAAGCTAAATTAACAGTAATATATCACTGTAGTTTCTGTGTTGCTTTAAAAAGAAGTATTAATATACAACATAGAATAGGCTATGGCTTGTAGAACAATTATTTTTCATGTGAAAAAAAGACATTTAAATACTACAATATGGTATTGAGAGACATTAAATGTTTATCTTTTGGAGTTTCTATTTTCAGAGGCATCACTTATAAACTGGACTTCGGTTAACTGGGAGGTTTATTGTATTGTAATTTGAAGATCCTTCAATCTAAAGGTTTAATTTTGGTAAAATAATTAATACTTATACAATTAATAAAACTCAAAATAATTTAAAATTATCATGTATTTTATTGTTTTCTTACATCTGAATTATAAATCCATTAAAATTAACTAACATGTTAGTTGTTGATTATATTAAAAAAAATGTACTAATTAAATTAGTGATAAGAATTGAATAATTTTGAAGGTTCTTGTCAATTAATCAGAGCTCCTATATTGTCTAATTATGTCTGACCTCACCTTTGTATATTAAACAAATAAGTAATATTGTAGTTGCTATAGTTCAACACTGCGCAAAACACGGGTGTGTCTTAAATTTAATCTCTGATACTTTTTTTCAGTCTGAACAGCAGCTGGACTGTGCTTTAGACTTGATGCGAAGACTTCCACCGCAACAGATTGAAAAAAATTTGAGCGACCTCATCGATTTGGTAAGAAGAATGTTAAGGTGTCTATTTCCATGCTTGTAAAATTTTTATTCAAAATAAAATGCATAATATTTGTTAATAGGTGCCAAGTCTTTGCGAAGATTTACTCTCCTCTGTTGACCAGCCATTAAAGATAGCACGTGATAAAACTCTTGGCAAAGATTATTTGCTATGTGACTACAATCGAGATGGAGATTCTTATAGGTTTGTAGCATTCCTTTTCATTCTAAATTTCACTTAGCTAGTTTTAAAGAGCATTAGATTTTGTAATATCTCTTCCCCCCTGCTATTGTTGTTGTTGTCGTTGACAAGTGCAATAAAAAATAAGGGAGAAAGGGGAACAATTAGATAGCCATAGGGATATTGCCATTGCCTCAAAGATGTTGGATTTCTGCCTTTTGGTCCGTGGGAGGTATTTTATTTCCCTCCTACGACCCGAAGGAGGCATTCCCCGATCTGCCATTTGGGGATACACCTTCTAAGAATTACAGGTTCCCCTAGGGAAAAATTAGGTTCCACTCAGATTGCTGGATTCAGAGTCCAGAGTGCTAACTATTACTTCCCCATGTTCTTTTAAAAATTAACTTTCTTGAGGTGTGAGATTTCATTTTTTAACTATATTTGTCATAATTTTTTTGTTTAATGGATTCATATTCAAATGTATAAAGATATGATATTTAAAGAAAATAAATCCTAACTAAAAATAACAATTTTAGTTTCCTCTTAATCAAGCTCCTTTTTTTTGGTGTACAAAAAGAATTAGTTTTGGTTAAATGAGGTTCTTTAAAACTATTTGATAAAAGCAATGAATGTATCAATTAATATTGAACTAGGATGGATAAAATATAATTTTTATTAAACCTCAAATATTCTATTCAAACTTATTATTGTTATTGAATATTTTGCAAATTATGTAATTTTATTAAGTGCTTATTTATTATTTTGACTTTGAATCTTCAAAACATATATCTTAGTGTGTGACAATCTATAAATATTATATAATTCTTTTCAATGCATAAATTTAATTAATGACTTATTTATTTTATTTTATTTTTATACTAATATCTAAATTTGTATCATCTAATCTTTCTATATCTTCATCTTCAGCCAAGAAGTAGGGAAAAGAATGTGTGTGTATGTGTGAATTTCTCTCTTCCACATCTTTGAGAAGCTTTATGCTTTTCTGAGTGCTAAAATTTCTCTTTATTCTTATTTCTTCTAGTTCAGGAATCACACTAGAGCGAATAGGAAAGATTGAGAGTACACTCTCTATCTTTTTACATTTTACCAAGAGAGGTACTATTAAAGCTGAACAGCACTGGCAATTAGAAAGTTGAATTATTGTGAAATAAAATTTGAAAATAAATATATTTAGAAAGAAAATATGAATAAAATAAAGAATAAATTTTAAAAAATGGAAAAAAATTAATGTTTTTTCCTCGTTTTTTTTTTTTTCTTTGCCTGTTAAATGATTTTTTAAAATGTTTGTAGTAACAAATTTTGGATTGTCTGAGAAGAGGCAAAATCCAGTATTATGATATAGGATTTTAAGATGAAGATGCTTTGACTTATGTAAAACTAAATATGGGCGGTTCAAAAAACACAACTTTTTAAAACAAGAAATAAAAATTGGAGTAAAGATTTATTTAAAATTCTTTATAATTAGTAAGTAAAAATCTACAATTTCTTAATTAAAGTGTCTTCATTAAAAACATTCTTCATCTAAATAAAAATCTAAGAAATTGTTTTCTACCTGACTGGGTAGACTATATTTTAAATTAATTTAAAAGTGCCTAATTTGTGGTGCGAAAGTAATACCTCAAAAGTGTAGAACTTTTACATCATTCTCATGGTACTTGAGCATGAGCTGCTATTAATCTTATGGGTATATAATATTGCTCATCTTTTCTACAAATAAATTATTGAAATTTGTTTAACATCATTTAACAAATTCATTACATATATTATCTATTTTTGAAGTTTATGCAGGCTTTTTATATTTCAGGGGGAAAAAAAGAGAAAAAAAAATGTTGCATTATCATTTATATGTTTGTTATATTTGCTAAGCATTTATTTTTAGTTTTGGCATCATTGATTATTTGTGTTTGACTGTAATGATTATTGAAATGTAAAAAAGCATATGTAGTCAATTTACTGTAAGCAATGAGGAAGATACAACAAAAAATAATGGAAGAATCTAAATTTCTCAATTACACAAAATATTTGTGAATAACTAGAATCTAGTTTATTACCACATATTTGTGTAACAGAGAAATATAGATTTGAATAAAATGACATTATGGCCCATTGTCTGAAATTAAATAATTCAAACAGCAGATCAATGTCATTTTTGAAAATTAAAAGTTCATATTATCACTTGTGCTATTTTCTCTTTGTGTAGATCTCCGTGGAGTAACACATATGATCCACCCTTAGATGATGGAGCCATGCCTTCTGATAGATTGCGAAAATTAGAGATTGATGCAAATGAAGCTTTTGATCAATATCGTGAGATGTATTTTGAAGGAGGTGTATCTTCAGTATACCTGTGGGATTTAGAGCATGGATTTGCTGGTGTTATATTGATAAAGAAAGCTGGAGATGGATCAAAGAAAATTAAAGGGTGCTGGGATTCCATTCATGTTGTTGAAGTTCAAGTAAGCATTCCTCATTATGTCTCTTTAAACATTCAATAAATCTAAATTTTTATCGTGCTTTTTGTAGTTTCCTCTTGTAATTTTGAGAATTATTGTGCAAGTATGCATATTCTGAATAAGCTTATGTGTAGTAACTGGAACAGTTTTCTTATATTCCTCATTTATTATTTGATTGAATTAAATTTATTTGCATTAGAAGTGTATTATGTTATGGTTGTTACTTGTGTTTTTCTTTTCAAATTCACAAATTTAATTTTTTTAATTCATGTTAAATGATATTTAGAATTTTAAATTTGCATTTATCCTTACTTTTACCATTTCCTTCATTTGTTAGTTTCTACAGAAGTTGTCTACTAAAGTTTGTTTTATTTTTGTATTTAATAATAAATTAATAACATTTTTCAGACAACACTGTTCGGTAATAACAAAAATGGTTAATTACTTTTATAAATGAATTTTTTTTTATTGGAAATGTTTAATCATGATTGCTATGGCACCAGGAGAATACAGAGAGTTCTAAAAAGCATAGAAATTTGAAAATTTCCATAAAAACTGGGAAATTATTAGGAATTTTGAGTTTTGTTGTTCCTTTTCTTAAAATCTAAATATTGCAAGAATTAAGGATCGCTGCCAGTAGCTTCAAAAATGAAATACCATTTGTGGGTGTCATAACTTACCATTCTTTTTCTGTATACAAGTAGATCAATCCAATTTCAATTTTTAAAGTGGTTGTTTCATAAGATTCCCACATTATAGTTAATGAACATGTGCGAGACTAGTGCATCTCTGCAAGAGAATAGAATAAATTTCACTGGCGGGAATAGCAACCAACATTCAAACTTCAGAAGCATCGGAATGGCGTTTAGTCGCTCGCATGTGAATTTATTGAATGGTTTATTATTTGAGAAATAATGAACTATCAGTTGCCCATACTATGTATTTAACATGGATTGGGGAGATAAAAATATGAATCTTGACTTTGCTGAATGAGTTAGAGAAGTTTCGCAAACTCAATTTGCTGCATACTGCTTGCATTTATATAACAATAACCACTTTAAAACCAGCCCGTGGAGAATGAAGCGCTCTCACAGGATTGAATGCTCCGAAGTGGAGCATTATCACAGGCCCTTGCAGTTTTTGCATTTAAGCCTAATTTTACAAAAAAAAAAAAAAAAACATATAAAATCATTATTTTAATATATTGACTTCAGTTTTGCCAGTAACATTTGTAATATACTACTACTTAATATGTATTAATATAAAGACTGTAACATTAATGGAAATGAATGAAATAAGCAAAACACTCGTCTTTTAGCTATACCCATGAAAACAATTATTATACACATGTAAACTAAGTTATAAATGTAAAAATTTTGTAATATTTCACTCTCATCTGCAGGAACAGTCACCTGAACGCACTTTCCTATGTTCTCCTAATGAAAAAAAACCAAAGTCACTTTAAATCATACTCTCACTTTTTTTTGTTTTACCAAAGAATTGTTTGTTTTGGCCAATAAATCTATCAAAGCTAGAAACACATAATTGAAACCAATGCCTTACCACAAATGAAGCTCAAATGTCAACCATTAAACTGTTAAATACCCCAGATCAAGTAAAAAAATATAAATAAAAGCACGGAAACGAAAGTGTATATTGAAGGTCAACACTCTGCGAGATATACTTCAAAGTTGTAATGGGCTTCAACCGCTATCTAATGCTATTTAAAAATTTATATAAAACGTTCCAAATCTAAATCTCATGTATGTGAATGAGGGCTCCTGGAGTAGCAAAGGCTCGTATACAATATCGTGGACCCTGAAGGGAGACTCGTGTGATGATGTATACATAATCATAGTCCTGAACAAGTAAGTATTATAAGTAAATAGAATGCTTCAAAAAAGTTATCATTGATATTGAACTTTGTATCTAAGAGAAATACAGAAGAGGACATGTCAGATCCAGAAACATTAAATTTGTTTTCTGAAAAAAAGGCTATTTTGGACTTTTTGTTCAAGCATAACCATTGAAAGCTGAATTTTTATTGATATTAAAACTTATTGTGTTGCATTCCTCTTTTAACTTAACTCCAATTAGAGATTGGAAATATTTTTGCGTATGTTCACTGTCAGGGAAATTGCCAAAAATATAATGCCATATATTATTTGTAACATGTTAGCACTATTTTTTTCTACAATCTCTTTAGAAATCTTTAAATAATAGTAAAAAAATGTTTTGATGAAAATTTGAACCACAATTCATAAAAATTCCAAATGGATCTTATTGCAAGATATTTGTGTGAATTAACCAATAGACTTTAGATAAGGTATTGAAATTAAATATTTTCCAGACATACCACTGCTCAAGAACTGTTTTAAAGAAGTTGTATTAAGTTTGGGTATACAGTTACTTTTACAAATTAGTATGGATGAACCAAATGTAAATAAAAAAATTTTTGAACATATTAAAATGAAATTTTTGTGTAAAAATGACTAAAATTTTAGATTTAGGTACTTTTGGACTACACATAATCCATTGATTGGTTCAGTATCAGCATAAATCTATTGAATGGAAAGTAGACGTTATTATAAAAATGTTTTAAAGATAGAATAGAATATTTAAAAATAGTCCAATTATAATAGCCGATTTCCTAGAAGTTACTGTTTCTTCTGAATTTGTGTTACAGTTTCATTCTTCCTGCTTGGAAGAAACTATCAGTGTTTGTGAAAATACTGTAAAAGATTTTTGTCAATATGAAGAAATACATAGATTTCAGTAAAAAACTTTGCTTGTATCTGTCGTGAATGATAATATTATAAACATTTGTCAGAATAAATTAATTTTAGCTCAAATTACCTTCATCTGTTATATTCTAACATTCTACAGACATTTCTTTAAAAAATTCAGACAGCTGAACCAGTGATGTCTTTTTTATATGAGTTTTTTTCATTCTTGTTAAACAATTCCTAAAAATCTAAGGCTGAGAGGAGAAAAAAATGGGATATTGGAGTGACTACAAGCTACTTCATTGCTAGAAGAGCTACTAAAGCTGGAGGGAAAAAAAAAAAAAAAAAAAAAAGTCTTTTTTTTATCAGAATGTTTTATATTTGTGAAGAATACTATAAAAAATATTTGGATGCATGTTCAAAAATTCTGCTGTTTTAAAGCTGCATCTTGTTTAAATTCATATTTATTGAACAATGCATTATTCTGTGAAAAACAAATGCTTGAAATGCTTTACTTTCTTTATTCTAAAATATAAATTTCTCTGGCATGTTCAGAGCATACAAAGAACAGCTTGATTCATTAAGTGATAAAATTCGTTAAGGTGAATATTTTGCCATCAGAAAAATTTCCTGATATTTAGATTAAAAGTTATGAAAATAATTCATGTGTGTGTTGTCTCATAGCAATATCACTGTGAACAGTGGATTTAGTATCAACAAGGATGTGCTTGTTGAAACTCTGAAAGAAGATTCTTTGGTACTTAATAATTAATGGTTGGCAAAAACAAACTTCTTTGTAAACTTTGTACAACAGCATAAATAGATGGTGAATTTATTTTTATAAAAAGCATACAGCAAGCTAACAGAATCGCGATGCCAGTTTGGTTTTAGTGTTACATTTAACTCTTTCACCACTAATATGTAATGATTCTTTAAATGGTCTATATAATATGTCATAAAGTGTCATGGAGGTGTTTTAAATGTTTACGATTTCAAAGGATTTGTTTCAGTTTACTGAATTAGTTCATGTGAATTATTATTATGCAGCTTTAGAAATGTAGAAAAAAGTTCAGGGAAAACAAATGCAAAGCAGCATTGTAAATATGATCGTGTTAGAAAATAAAACTAATTATTGAAAAATTTGCAGCAATTAATACCCAATTATATGAATTGGCAAAAATAAAAATCTTGCTTTGTAATATATTTTGTTTAGTAATCATTAATTATCTTGTACCATGAGAGCAAATGTGTTATTTTATGTTTTATTTCACCCTAATCCTTAATTCTGTTACTTACAATTAAAGAACATGAGATGTAATTAATATCTCTCCTCCCCTTAACAGATGTATTTTGTCTTACTAAATTTGGGGCAACGAATAGAGTGAAATTGTTCTTTTTTTCCTTAGTATATAAATATAAACCTTTTTTATTACTATTATTTCAAGTAATGTTAAATTGTTGCTTCCTTTCCTTGTTTTTTTCAATTGTTAAAACTATGGAGTATTGTTATTCCATTATAATCAATATATGAATGTTGTTTGCACATTCCTCTTATATTGCATATACATAGAGAGAAAACATGGTGATTTTTTTTTCTCCCAGATTTGAATGGCAACCTTTCTAATATGTCGATTTTATTTTGCTTGTTATTTAAAATTTTATTTATTGTAGGAGAAGTCTAGTGGTCGAAGTGCACACTATAAATTAACATCCACAGTTATGTTGTGGCTTCAAACAAATAAGTCAGGTTCTGGAACTATGAACTTAGGAGGTAGTCTTACTAGACAGGTAATTTTCTTCCCTCTTCTTATTTTAACAATTAAGTTATCAAATTTCTTTGAAACAAACTATACAAAATATAAATTAACACTAAAACAAATTTTAAAAATAATTTTGTTGAGGCTTTTCTATCTGTATTTCTTATTCATTTTATTATCAATTTTGTCTTAAATAAATTCATTCATTTTAAGATTGCATCATATTTTTTTTTGTCTTTATTTTCCTGAATATTCTTACAAATTTGAAAATAACACAGTTGACTTAGAAATGGACTCTAGAATAACACAAGTAAATTTTGTTAATGTTCTCTGATTTGGAGGAGAATCAAAGTATGCTTGATCCTAAAAACAATCTGTGCATTTTATATCACCATATGTGCAGAAAAGTGCTTTATTTTTATATTCGATACTAGAAAAATGAGAGAAATGTACTTCTATATATTTACCTTGAGAAATCTATTTTAATAAAAACATTGTTCCTATTTGAATGCCATCGATCATCAATCCATAAGCTGAAAATAATAAACCATTCATTGTATCTTCACCACATTTACATGCAAAAATCAAATGGTCTTTAAAATATGTGCAATTGTAAATTGTATAATTCTTACAAGGAAATTTCAAACTTGTTCCTAGAAATCTTCCCAAATGACAAGATTATCAAATTATCATATAGGCTGAAATAATGCTCTTTATTTCATTTAGTATTGTTCCATGCTTTAAGACCATTTACACAAATATTTGACCAAACTTGATATATTGTAAAGTCTCGATCCAATAACAGGTAGCATTATGATCAAATTCTTTATTTACAGCTTTATTACATAAAAACAACTCTTTCTCATCTAGGTTAAATGAATGATGCTATTTATAGCACGAAATTTAAACAAAAATAGTTCCTCGAACAAATTTGGAGAAAACGCCTTCACAAGAACAACTAACAGGCGATTGCGTCTCAGGCTACTGCAGGGTTAGCTCTAGGAATCCACCTAATTTCCTTCGGGTTGAATTTTTCTCAGAAGTCCACTTCATTCCAAGCTCCTCTCTCTTTCTTCTTCCGAAAAATCTCACCTTTTATCTTTCTCTCAGACTCTACCTTTCCTGTCCACTCCCTGTTACCCAATCACCGTTCAGAACAACCTGAATCGTCTCTGGTCGCCCGTGGGAAATGTCCATTGATCATCCACCCTCCACAATAGGAAAAATGAAGGACATCTGGAGTGTTTGACACTCTCGCCTTTCGAAGACACGATTTATTTCCCTGGGAAACGCATGTGTGGTTCCTTATCTAGATTAGCACTAATTGACCAGACGACCGTACTTAAAAGGAGGGTTTTCCATTTGGCAATCTGGAGGCACTTAACACTGTGGGAGTTTCGTTGATGAAGAATGGCCCGGAATGTAAATTATCGAGTGTGGGAAAAAGGAATGTCACAGTGGTCACCCAGGGAAGAAGCTGAATCATTACAATATATAATCCATTGTATGACAAAGCATCCAATAATTTTTGTTAATGAAGCAAATAGATTTGTATATTGAAAGTTTGGAAATTTTAAAAAACAACAAGCAAAAACCAGATATGTAGCTGCAATTTTCATGGGAGATTTTGCAGCTAAATATTGCCAATAAAACTTACAGAAAAATTGGTTATGAGAAAATTTATCTATCTCAGGGAATGATCCATTACTAAATTGGAAGCCTTTCAATTAAGGATTTACAACATTTTTCATAAATGTGGCTACATATAGCCAATATGGTGAGCCATTGGAAGTTATTATCCACATGGAATATTGAACTTTTTTTTTTAATGCATGTTCTTTATTCAAAAATTTGCTAAGAGCAGGACGGACTCTAAAATCTTCATATTGAGTAAAACATTATAATTTTACTGAACTATGTAATAAAAGAATATAGCTGTTGCTGAATGAGTATACAAAATAAGGGACAGCTTGGCTTTTTCAAGTTAGATTTTTCTAAAAATCAAGATTTATGGGGTTATATCAACAAAATAGTGCTAGATTCACTGGGAACAGAATGCAAAAAAGTCTTACTCAAACAAACTTCAAAAAAACAGGGACAAGGAAATGAAGTAACTACGTGTTTGCTAAAAAATTGGAAATAACGAATATTCCTTTCCTTCTGCAAAAGTGACCGATGAACTAAAAACCATATTATTATTATTAATTGTGATTCTAACCTGCATGATGCTAATATTTGCATGTAGATAAGTCTTTATAGCAGAAATTTTAATATTGTTTTTTTTTATATATGTAGATTGAAAGCGATTCAAATGTTAATGAAGCTAATCCTCACATTGCAAATATTGGAAAACTAGTAGAAGTACGTGGAAATTAAATTTTTTGATATTAAATTACACAAATTATATTTTTTTATGTATTGAATTTTATAATACTTCTTGATTCATTGTTGTTTTCATTTCAGTTTTTTATCAGTATTTAGAATGCTTCAGGTTACACTAATATTAATATTATTATAATTAGAAATTGATTTTATTGTATTTAGTCTTTAGTATGTAGTATTTGCTGCCTCTTGTGATGTGATGGAACTTCATAATAATTCTTCATTATTCTTGAGGATAATCAGTAAATCTAATTTTTTTATTGAAAGAAAAAATTGAAACTATCAATTATTTGTAATAACATTACATTATCAGAAATAACTGTACATTATCAGTTATTTGTAATAACTGATAATATACTTTCAGAAGAGAATAATTACCATTTACCAAATATGAACTGAAAAGTATACTAGTAAATAATTTATATTTTTTAATTTTAATTGTTTTTAATATTATCTTTCAGTTAATATATAAAATAAAAATATAACTGTAATAAAGCATTTACATTATATAAGTTAATATTTTCAATAAATAATGAGAATTTTAACTACACCAAACAATTTCTGTCTGATAATTAACTTTCTACCCTGAAAAATAAATTTAAAACAGTAATAAGGAAAAAGATACCTGCTCAGCATGCTTTTTCACCATAGAAATCTGTAGTAATATTTCAAAAAGGGAAAATAAATTAAGGAGGTAATAATTTTTAATGGAAATTTATTTGAACAGATCAGAAAGCGGGGGTGGGGAGAATTCAGCTATATATATATATTTTTAAAAAAAGACTTTCAAAATTGTAACTTGATAAAATTATTCTTAAAGATAGTTATCCTAGCTTTTATTTGAAAGACTTGTTTTGCTATTTGAGGTATTAATAATACCATAAAAGCTATTAATAATACCATAAAGTTAATACCCTAAAAACTGTTATAAACTAATTTTAAGATCATAATTTTTCTTTAATCATTTTCTAGGACATGGAGAACAAAATCCGCAATACCCTAAATGAAATCTATTTTGGCAAAACCAAAGACATTGTGAATGGACTGCGGTCTGTGCAGTCCCTCACTGAGCAAAGACAGCAAGCTGACCTTAGAAATGACTTGGCCAAAGCTTTGCAGAAAAGGCAAGCCAAGGGAAGTGATATCTGAGCAGACAATTCAAACAAAAACTTTCAACATTTTCTGCATTTCAGAAAATGTTATTTATGTTTATGCGTTTATTTTAAATAATTCAGAGGTTTAAATGGTGTGGCCATTGTATTATACATAAAACAAATGTGTTATGAAATCCTTTTTTTACTACTTTTGTTTGCATCCGGTGGACTTTAAAAATTTCTATTTGTTATTACAAATATTCGTTTCGTCCATTCAACATCTCTTTTAAAAATATTTTCATTTAATAGAATCTTATGTATGTAAATTTGTAAAATATTCTTTCTAGAATTTTTATGATATTATGCATATATTTTGTTTGAATATTTGCTGAAATACTTTCAATTTTCTAATTTCAAACTTTCTCATCAAAAATTTGAAAACTGTGAGTAAAATCATTTTTTTTTTCATAGATAATCAGTGATATTTATGGTATCATTTTATGTCCATTGAATTCTAACAATAATGATTTGTTACCAAATTCTGTTATATTTTGAACATTTTATTAATATTCAAATCTGAAACTTCGCCAATATTAAAAACATTCTACAATCACTTATTTCATTAATTCGATATCATTTTTCAATTTAACATGACATTCCCTGAACCTAATAAAATAAAATAAAATAAATGGGAAGAAATAGTGTGCATATAAACAATCAAACTACACTTCATGCCAAATAATTCTGTTAAGACTAATGCTGTCCATGGTTTGAAAGTGGAATGGAAATGATATAAAAGGGTCTATAAATTCTGTAGGTAAATATTTATTATAAATTAAGAGACATGTATATGTTTTCTTATAAAAGGTGAATTTTCTAGCCTTAAAATTCTACAATTATGATGATTAACATTGCATAAAACATGAAAGGTTGCTTCATTATTGAATATTTTCTAATCATCACTGATATTATTGAAAATATCTTCAAAAATGACTCAACCATTAAATTTAATTTGTTAATAAATTTGCAATTTATATGCAGGTTTTAATTGTTTAAGACCTGCCAGATCAATCAATCCAGAAATTCCATGCTTGTTAGGCTAGCATAATAAATAGATTTATTAAGACCATATACAAATATTTTTAACAGTCAAAATATTTTCTTCTATTTCTTGATCTATCTGTGTCTCCTTATCAGGGAACCTTTCTTTGAATCTTCTTTTGAAACTGTTTTAATATCTTTTAACTGATTGCTCAATTGACGGACATTTATAAATTTTTCAGTTACTTTGGAATTGCTTACAAAGTTTAATATAATCAGTGAACATGCATTGATCATGTGTGGTACTTACTATATATGCATTTACAAAGTTTTTTGTTAAGATTCGAAAAGTGTTTATAAATAATTTCCTATTGAAATAATTTTCTATCTCCTAGTGAAACTGTTTCAATTTAATTTTATCTGATGAATATATCTTTGGACATTCCAATTCATCCTAAATTTGGAAGAACGAGTTAACATGAAAGATGGTGTATCTACATGAAATAACATCACATCTCAATTTTTCAAACTTTTTTGCCCACAAAATATAAAAAGGAATTAGTTTAAATGATTGCTCATAAAACATTTGTGAACTAACATGTTTAGCAGCTAATTAAGTTCTCTTAATTATTCAAATAGATTAAACTATTTATAAAAATAAGAAAATGGCCGTTATGAAGACAGTTAGAAACAAAAAAAAAATATTTAAAAGCATGTTTTAAAGAGCAATGGCTGACAAATTGAATTTGTATTATATGTGATTATTTTAGGGTGTGTGTATTATATGAGATTATTTTATTTATATTGAGAGAGAGACCCCCCCCCCCCAACCAAGAACATCAGCCTCAGAGGATCTCGGTAAACTTATTTTGACGATGAGATCAATGGAATTCATATTGATTTTATATTTTTCTAATGTTACCAAATTTTTCTTACTAATAAAGGATAATATCAAATTGTTTTTTTTAATGCTTTGAACTATGAACCCTTTGCACTCAGAAAAGTAATTCAATGAATAATTATTTGATAAGATGATAAAAATTTGTTTATTGCCCTGAAAAATAAATATGCATTATTGTTTTAAGTCGAATTTCTTTGAAAAATTAATCCATCTTTTTAACATTCTGTAGGCATTTAACAATCAAAATTAAAAAAATAATAATAAAATGTCAATATGATGTACCATTTTGAATGTTGAGTGAGAGGCATTATCCAAGTGCAAATGCATCAAACATTTCCTGAGGGAAGAATAGCAAAATTGCAGTTAAAACTTACGAAGATTTTAAAAGCATTTTAACAGTATACATATTCTTATGCCTTTTAGATGAAAGAGCTATCTGTATTTAATTTTCATAATACAGTTTTATCTATAAATAATTAGAATTGTATCAATTATTAATAGGATACACTATTATCTTCTTTTAATACTTGAAATTTTTTTTGTCTGTCTGTCCATTGGCATATTGAGAAACCAAACTGTTAAAATTACCAAACTTGATGCAAATATATTGTAAAGAATGCAGGATTGCCATACAACTGGGAGAACCGATAAAATAAGGGAATTTGAAAATTTTATTAAATAAACTGGGGAATTTGAAAATTTTCATAAAAACAAGGAATTTTAAGTTTCCTACTTATTTTTTTCCAATCTAAGAAATGCCGATCTTTAAAGATTGCAAGAATAAAAGATCATAGATGTAGCTTCGAAAAACGAAACAATACCATTCACGATTGTGTAATACGGAAACTCGCTACTTTCCTTTCTTTTTGTATAGATCAATCTAGTTTCGATTTGCGAGACAATTGTTCTTTTTCCGCGAGATTCCCGAATTGCAGCTAATGAGCATTTGTGAGTCTTCTGCATCTGCGCTAAAGAACAGAATACATGTATCTAGCTAGGAATAGTAACATTCAATCTGCAGAAGCAGTGCGAGGGTGTTTAGTATACCATACTTGGATTTATTGAATGGTTTGTTTATTATTTGAGAAACTGACAGCTTATTCAAAGCAAAATAGAGATTTTTTTTTTTTTAACAATGAGCTATTCAAGATTCTTATTTAATATGAGTTGGACACATAAAAATGAAATCAATCCAGATTTTGCTGAATAAGTTCCAGGAGTTCTGAAAATCTGTTTTGTATCACTCGTTTTATTAGAAGATAATAAGCCTAAGTAATATGTGGAAACAGGCATTTTAACTATTCATGCTAAATGAGAAAAACATACGGGACTGCCTGCCAATTCAGAAGAGTCATCATTGATGTTGAACTAAGTATCAAAAAGGAATACAGGAAAACATGATACACTATCTAGCCAAAAGTATCCGGACACGCTTTAAACTGGTTCTGGCGGGTGACGTAATTTGATGCGTAATCGAAAGCTATAAAAGCGTTAGTAGTGATTTACCAAGTTGTATTTATGCGATAATGAGGCAATGAGTAAGTCAAAGGAACTTAATGAGTTTGATCGTGGCAGTATAGTGGAACGCCACCTTTGTAAAAAATCAGTTCTTGAGGTTGTGGATATTCTACAGAAGCCTAAATCCACTGAGAATGATGTGATTGTGAAGTGGAAACGTCGAGGCAGTGGAACTGCAGAAAAACGAATTGGTAGGCCGAAAAAACTTGGGGAACGCAGCCGCAGAATTCTGAAAAGGGTAGTGAAACAAAATCACTTATCTTCGTTGGTGGAAATTTCTCAGGGGTTCCAAAGTTCATCAGGCGCTAATGTTAGTAGCAGGATTGTTCGTCGAGATTCAAAAAACTTAGGATTCCATGGTCGTGCAGCCACGTACAAGCCGAACAGCGCTCCACAGAATGCGAAGCATCGATTGCAATGGCGCAAAGCTCACTTCATTGGACTGTGGACACGTGGAAAACTGTTCTTTGGAGTGATAAATCTCGCTTTACAGTCTGGCAGTCGGATGGACGCGTCTGGGTCTGGCGGATGCCCGGCGAACGTTTGTTTAATGATTGCATTGTGCCAACTGTTAAGTTTGGTGGTGGAATTATAATAGTGTGGGGCTGTTTCTCATGGTTCGGCCTGTCCGTTAGTTCCTGTGGTCGGAAACATGAACTCGGAGATGTATGTGGACATTCTGGACAATGCTGCACAGACATGGTTTGACGAAATGGGTATTCAAAAACTGAACTGGTCTTCTCAGAGCCCCGATCTAAATCCCATAGAACACCTTTGGAAGCATTAGATGGCAGATTAGGTAGCCAGCCTAACTGACCATCCTCACTGCAAGCACTCACTTCAGCTCTGATGGATGCCTGGAATTCAATTCTTATAGCCACCTATCAAAAACTGGTGGAAAGTCTTCTCAGACGTGTGCAGGCTGTCATCGATGCAAAAGGAGCGCCAACATCATATTAATATGTTCTTCACTACTCTCTAAGTCCATACCACTGGGTGTCTGGATACTTTTGGCCAGATAGTGTATGTCAAATTTAATGTCCGACCAATTTCGAATTTTTTAATTCAAGAACAATATTTAAAGCTGAATTTTTATGGGCATTAAAACTTGTGTCGTCACATTCGTCCTTTAATGCATTCAATGGTATGTTGGAAATGTTTTCATAAATGTTCACTAAAAATGAAGTAGCTAAAAAAAGGTATCTTAGTCTTTAGAAAAATATCGTACCTTATTTGTTACGGATTAGTTTCATGAAAATGAAAGCTGAAAAATCTGCAGAAGGTGCATAATTTGATTCCCAAATACATGAATTTTCAAAAATGAATAATTAAAAAACGTAATTTTTCTCTGTGACATTTTTTTTTTCTTGCTTAACTAATCATGTTAAATGATTGGCATCGTGATATCAAAAATGTTTCATTTCACCCAACTCCTTAATTTTGTGTGACTTACAATTGAAGAGCATGAGAGATAAGATAATAACGATATAGTTTTTTTGTTCTGTATGTAAATACAAACTTTCTCTTAATATGCACATTATTTCAAATAGTTATAAATGGCTTCTTCCTTTCCCTGTTTTTTCCACTGTTTTAAAACCATATTGCATTATAAATAGCACATAAATTCTATTACTGCATTTCTTTGTGTCTTGAATATACGTCCGAGGAAAATACAGGATTTTTTTTTTTCCTCAAATTTGAGTGGCAGCCCTGGAATGGGAAGATGAACTTCAAAGTAATTTTTCCGGCATGAAATTATTTACATTTTGATTAATCAAAAATGAAACGAATTACCGATGAATTTAGTGATAATTTCTGCAAATATCTCGAACAAATACAGGGTGGTCATTAAAAAAAATGTCAGTATATGAACCTCTAGCGGCCCCTCCTTTCTGTCTATCTAGATGAGATTTCAGATTTAGATATTCAAAAATATGAGCTCATGATCCTGTAAGCGGCAACTAAGTGGCACTCACGGTTACAGTTATAGAATTTGAAATTTTCGATTGGCAATGCTCAGCGTATGCAAAAATTCGAAAGAGCGACGGAATGGTACGAGTATCACAAAAGATGGGAGTGTTATAGACGCACAAAAAAAAAAAAAAAACTGCAAACGGCCAAGAAGAAACATGATTGGGTGCCCATGGCGGAAATTTGCATATAACAGGGTTTTCTCACCGAACGCTGTTCACCATATATTTAGCGTAGAAAACCAATAAAAACCGGGGTGGGAATGTTGGAGCATCCCTATTATAAACATGAAATTAAAACCGCGAAAGACTTTCATTTTTAACGCCGGAAGCATAGTTAAATACGTAGCTCATGTACTCGCAAATTGAGTAATGAAACTCTATGAAATGGGTGCACTTGTGATACATCACAATCCAGAAGACCAACTGTTCCCGAGGACCCTATTACGGAAGTGCATCACATAGAAACTGCAGGGCACGTGAAAGTGTGTACTGGAAAAAAAAAGTATTAAAGCTACCGCGCTATATGCTCCTTATATTTCTATGTTGGTACCAATGTTACCATCCACAACATATAGGTTTTCAAATAAATTTCTTACTCGACATGAATGGCCTCTTCACATATTATGGACGCATATGGTGCATTTCACCTTAACTGCTACGTAAACACCAAAATTTGTATGTACTGGGCAATCACGAATCTGCACGTTTTGGCATCACTACCTTTATATAATGCCAAAGTTATTGTTTAGTGCAACTTTTCAGACGGAATTGTTCTCAGACTGTATTTCTTTGAGGATGCTGGGGTGGCCAGCCGACCGAGAATTGCGGGAGGTCCGGAAACGGCGGAGAAATTTATTATAAAGCTGGTAATTTGTTTTATAAATCGGTAATTTTTAACGAACATGATAATTCGTTGGTATTTTTTCATTAGAAGAATGAAATATCGTTGACAACTAATGAAAATCAAACCTTTATTAATAGTCTAAAACAAACTATGGTAGCGAAAGATATGCCACCATGTTTAATTTATTGCATATAAATATATAATTTCACCGAAGGTTTTTGTTTGCTTTTTTTCAGAACAAGTTATCGACATAATTGGTGAAAATGGTTATCCTTACTATGGAAAAACGCATCTTAACTGAAGCCAAGTTCCTGTTTCTGTTATAATTTTAGGCTTTAATGGATCTATTTTATTTAAAAAGATAAATATGGAGCTATCCCCCCCCCCCTTTCTTTCTTCGATCATACCACTCGAAAATATGAATTTTGGGTTTTTATATTCAAAACTGGTTGTGAAACATAGACCCATTATTATAATTCCAAAACAATTTATTTTAGTTAAATATGTATTTACAATAATTATTTTTTCGCCTCCTCTCGGAGATCTTTGTTTCATTATGAAGTATCGGATATTATAACTATTTCCTTAAAACTTTTTTTTTGTTTATTTTTAAACATTATGAACACGGATTACTAAATTTTTCATATGGGCTGCATGAAATGGACGTTATTGCTAATATTTTCTTTAAATTTTTTTATTTTGTGTCCGTTTAAAATTTTTATGCATTTAACAAAATGCTCTATAATTTAAAAATAATATGAACACGAGAAATTAATTTGTTTTATACATTATAGGTACACATATCTCTTGTAATTTTTTTCAAAAAAACTTTTTTTAAACAGAAAGGCAGCATTTTTGTATACAGTTTGGTGTAAATGAAACCTTGCCAAAAAATTTACAAAATTCATTCATACTATCTATTTTTTTAATTTTTTTTTCGATATTAATACTTTAAAAACATTTCTCTTTTTATGCAATAAAAAAATGATAAGGACCAAATTTCCACCTTTTTGTCTATTTTATAGGTTATGCATAGAATCAGCGTGCAAGCGATTTTTTAATTATAATTAATGAGCTGAAAGTCAGAGCAATTTTGTTTTCATTGAAGATTTTTTCTTATTTTGATGCAGAGATTTCATTTCGTATTTGTAAATAATTTTTTTTTTTTTTTTTTTCTATTGGTAAACTTACGATTCAGTTCTGATTGGCGTAACAGTATGGATAAGGGAGACCCTACTAGAAGGACACAATTTCATTCTTAAAATTCTTAAGCACTCCGCCAAAGTGCATATATTTTTATGCTGCATTTTTTCTGGTTAAATGTGACAAACAGTTCTGAGATATGACTGGTTGACTAAAAGTCGGTTTAGCATGTATTTTCTAGTTTTGATTAATATTTTTGTAAAAAAAAGGAAAAGTTTTACATAATTGAAACTTATTTGAAATTCAATAAATGAAAAAGATGTTCTTTTTTTTTTTATCTTTTTCTGGGAATTAAATTTTATTTTGCATTGTTTTTAGTTAAAAGAGCAGAACAATTTTTCAAATACAGTTAATAACATATTGTGCAATAATCAAAGAGAATAAAATAAAGCGACATCTTTCTGAAAACGTTAGAAACATCAAAATGTCAAGGAAATTTCTTAAAAAAACTGGAAAAGTCAGGAAGATTCAAACAACTGAAATGCTGGCCACCATGAAAAAGAAACCATAAAGTTTGTAACAAGCTCTGGGACAAATAGGGGTTGCAATACCGAATACCGGTATTTTGAGCCATTTGTACAATTTTGTAATACCGGTATTCACAAGTCTAAATACCGATTTTTCGGTATTTACTAGAAATTTTTTTGTCTTGTAATTGTTTAACTTGTTTAGGGATCGCCAACATAGCAAAATAGTATACGTTTTTGTTTTTATCTCCCTAATGGACGAAATTAATTAGACTGTGAATACAAAGTTGCATCGTACAATCAAGAGAAGTGATAAAATACTGTATGACAATGGATTGTAAAACCCTCCACGCTTTTGCGTATGCGTTAGTATGGGTTTACTTTGACAAAATAGGAGTGAGAGGAAAGATGAAAGGAGATGTTTAGGAGGAGATTCTAAAACACGTTGGAACAGTTTACTCCTAATGATGGAACGATTTTAGAAACTGAGAAATCCAATGCAAAAAGCAATAATCGACTTAAACCAGCAAATTAATTTTTCAAATAGTAAATTCAACTTAATATCCAGAACAGGTTGTTATAACTTAATATTAAAAATGACTATTGAGGCATTATTTCGGAGATATTCTAATTTATTAACAGCTAATGCAATAATAAATTTCATGTTGCAGTCACTGAAAGAACAGCACATATCACTATTTGAAGAATTATATATTACATTGAAAAATCGCACAGAAGAAAGGCATACCGAAATAGAAAATGTCTTACGGTATTTACATAATTATAATGATTTTAAAAAGGAAAAAGAAGAAAAGAGACTAACCAAATCAAATCTGATCAAGTTTATAGTAAATTTTCTTAAAACTTTTATTATCCGTGAACCTATCCACATTCAGAAGAATTCGGTACAGTTATCGGAGATTATGATGGCACTAATGTGAAAGGAATTGTCTCTTGAACAAAAATTAAAATTAGTGATAAAAAAAAATTCAACAAACCAAAATACAATACGGAAATCAGTTATATCCAAAACCATCCGACGAGTAATCGATTTATTTGAAGATGAGGGATTTAGAGGTAAATATTTGGAAAAAGTATATCGCAAATTGCTAACAGTACCACTAACTAGCGTAGATGCCGAAAGAGCGTTTTCAACAGCTGATAATTTTTGCACAAAATTACATTCCAGGCTTAATGACAGTACAATTGATGCATTATGTTTTTAAGATCACATTTCAAAAATTTGTAATAGTACCACAGACTGAATAGTGATGTTAACACTTTTTTGTTTATCTAAACATTATTATTGCCAGGCTCTCCGTTGAACACTCTATACACTTTCAGTGTGTCCCCTCACACATTGGTTTAAATGGTAATGAGATAGCAGATAATTTAGCTGAAACTGCCTCAGCTGACATATTTCATGGTGAAATCTCCTCTATCAAAAAGATGGAGTCGAATGCACTTTGGAGAGTCCCACTTGCTCACCTTGGTACTTTGGTAAGAGTTCCGGTTGTTGTCACCGTCTGAATATGTCTAGAAAACAGCAAACGGCTCTCTCTCTCGTTTTTTAAGTGGACACACCAAATTCCTCACCTTCCAACACGGTTGTTGAATGTCCTTGGTGCAAGGCAGATCAAGCCTCCCCCAATCATCTTCTTAAATTTTGAGATTTTAAAGGATCCGCTATTGTTTTTGGACTTTTTAGAGATCTTTCGATCCAGCTATACCACCTTGGATCAGAAACAACAACAACACTTTTTTGTGAAGAATGAAATAAAGAAGATGTTCCTTTACTTTTTTGCGATTCTTTATAAAATTTATAATATAATTTATATATATTTATAATTTATACTGTTATAATTTATAAGTTACAAATTATTTTTGTGATATTTACATTCTGTAATAAAACTGGTAAATAAAACAAAGAAACACCCGTTTTCTTTTTTTTTTTTTTCCTAAAATTTCTCCCGGTATTAAGATCTAAAAAATACCGAATACCGGTATTGAACTTTTGGTCCGATACTGCAATCCCTAGGGACAACCTCTTGCTATACAACCATAGTGTAAAATTACTCATACCTGAATTGATGCAGCAGAGTGCACTGAATGACATAGTTTGGATGCAAAATAGCGCACCTTCACGTATAGTGACGTCTATTCACAAGGTCCTGAAACTGTATTTTAACGACCAATACATATCACGCCATTTTCGATTACTGTGGCCACCGCAGTCCACCTATCTCACTATTATGGATTTCTGCTTCTGGGTCGATCTCAAATCTAGGGTGCACATGCGCAATCCGGAAACTTTACCTCATTTGAAAAATTCTATCAAACATTAGATGGCACACATTCCTCATGCTATACGTAATTGTCTGTAATGGCACCCATGTGGAAATTGTGTTATTCAAATAAAAGTTTTATTTTCTCCGATCTGTGTTGTCAATAGTAGTTGGTGTTATCCGTTAAATGCAAATTTCCCCCGTGCATCTCCGATTGTGTGTCTTTTTAGTCCGTCTGCAGAGCCGTTTTTAGTGCATCCATAACGTTCCTTTTTTCTTTTTTGTGATACACGTACCATTTCAACGTAATTTAGGATTATCGCGTACTCCGAAATCTTTGCAATAGGGGGGGGGGGATGAATGTTCTCATTCGAAAATTTCGAGTTTCTGCAACCGTAACCGATACTTTGTTGCCATTCTTAGAATCTCGAGCTCATACTTCTGAATAATTAGATATAAAATCTCATTTCGATCGGTTAAACGCACCGGCAGCTAGATCCATATGTCAGAAAACTTTTTTCCCGACTCCCCTGTATACAACTATATCACCTTAATATTCAAAAGATAAACCGAATAAAAATTTATATACTTATCTTTTCAATGATTATTTACTTTTGCAATATCTTTTCCAAATTTCTAACAAATTAAAAAAAAATATTTCTAGGTACGTTTTGCAACAGGCGTCCTAGTTGTCAAAATTTAAGTCAAACCTATGCTATACGTTATTTCTTCGTTTGCTTTCTTTCTTCAGAAAAGATTATTGTATCTTAGAGCTTATACTTTTTAAAACATGAATTTTACTTTATCCTTTCTTTTTATGTACATGAGATTCTTGGTGTCAATGAATGTGCCCTCTAATGATGGAGTTAGAGGCATTGCCCAAATCAATCGTGCAAGAGCTTACAAGATTTGATTGACAAGCCACTGAACACTGAACAAGAAAGTATCTTCAAGTTCCTAAATAGAATAGTGAGTGAGGAATCGTGACTTTAAAAGGATAACCAGACACTAACAAAATAAAATTTACCTTCTCCAAGGTGGATACCAAAAATAGATACAATCGGATCCCGATTTAATGAATTTATCGGGAACCAAAAATTTTATTCATTAAATCGGAGTCCAAAATAAATTCAGCATTAATCTTCAAGAATAGCTGTAATAAGCAACAACATAAAAAATATCCATTGTATCTTTGTAATGTATTGTAGAAATTGTATCTTTTTTTATTCAGCGCCTAAAAATACAACAAATAAATATGTGCTAGTTAATTTTAAAGTACGTACTGAGTGATATTTGACAATTTTTTTGATTCATTACTTACAAAAAATTATTATTATTATTATTTAACTTTACGGAGAGGGAAAAAAATGTAACATTTTCATCCTGCTGCATTATGGAAATTGCCACGATTTCCATACCGTGTAAAGCATCAGAAAACAGTTTTAATGTGAATTTCACCATCGATTTCTGAATCAGAATCACTATTCATTGGTTCCAATAAATTTACAATTGCTTTGCTTTTGTTGCTTATGTCCCTTTTATTGAACACCAATTCAAACCAAGCCGAAGAGAGCGGGGAAAGAGGGGTGCAGTAGCTTCTGAGGGCAAGACCCCTGAATGCAGAAGTCTGACTTTAGCTCATCTGAAGATGACACTCGCTTCCATAACCCCTTGCTACAGAGGAGCTCTTCACGCCTCAGAGATAGAAGACAGGGTAAAGAACAATCATGCCCGAACCAAGACTCGAACATGGGACGCCCAGATCACTGGGAAGACGCGCTATCTCTAGACCAGGAAGTCGGCACTTCTGTTGCATAGTTATAAAATATGCCATCACATCAATCGCTAGTCTATCCCGAAAGCGACTTCTTTCCGTATAACTTCTAAAGCTCAAACGGAAAGCCGACTTCATCACTTTCCACTTGTAGGCCTGGAAATCCTGCTTTCTGACAGCATTTTTCAATCATATTTTAAAAACTTGGTTCCAAAAATATTTCACAAAATTATGAACATCCAAAACATTGGTTTTGGATTTTGTCACCGCATTTTCACTCAACGATGCTATAATTTTTCTCATAAGAAACTTTTACAGAACGAATGATGCCAAGGTCTGTTGCCTGAAGCACACTTTTGCAAGGAAAAAACACACAACTGTCACGTTTTTAATATTTGCAAATTGAAGAGTGCATGGGATATTCGTTAATAAATAAAATTTAATTTTTCTGCTTTGTATCTTTATAGACTTAACTGAAGACGTCAAAAAGTATGTAAATAGGGAAGAAGTCTCCTAGAAGTATTTGTTTGCTGCGTATTTTATCGGTAAGGCTTTATTGCCCTTCCTATAATAAATGTCTTCAATTATTTAATTCCAACAGCATTCTCATTCCCCTACTCCCCTCCAACAAAAGAAAGCATTTTTCATTTCTATAGCTACGCGTTTGGTCTGGCTGTAAGTCATGCAACAATTCAGTTTCATCTGCGCTGTAAATATCGAACGATGACTACTCTTCAACTAGTCTGAACAAAACTTTTTTTTTCTCAATCTTATGATACATTATCATTTGCACCAACCTTTTCACCGAACACTTTCATATGGACGATGTAGTATTTAAAACGGTCGACCCAACTATTGGATGTAAAAAAGTCTTTCACATTCTGCCTTCCGGCAAGTTGAAGGGCGGTTTCTTTGATGAGAAGCTCATTAATGGCTATTTTCTCAGCACGAACGATATTGAAGCATTCCACTAAGTTAGATCCGAGAACAGAAAGAGGAATAGCCATCAATTAATTACCTTCTTATTTTTGGATGATTTTTCAACATATTCTGCTGATACTCTTTAAATTTCCATTCACTGTTTAACAATTGTCGCTAATATCGACGTGGAGATTCAAGGCATTCTGCTCATGTCTGGTCCACACGATGCACAGTGAGATATTGCTGCAAAAATCAAGTATCTTGGATAAAAAAATAATTAAGCACTTTTGTGTAAACATATATGTGTAAACTGCGTATTTTTCAAGATTTTTTTTTTTTTTCTATTTTATAATAATGCATCATTTTTATTAAAAAAGTCTTTAAAAAATTTTCGATGCTAATTTTTTTTTTTAATTTTAATATTTCTGTATTTGCACAACATCTCCAATTGTAAAATTTTGGATTTGACAAAAACATAGAAATGATTATAAAAATATAAAAAAACAATCAACTTTTATAAGATTAACAATACAGAACTATGATATATTTCAACTAATAAGTTACCACAATCTCATTAAACTTTAGAGCAGAAATAAATGTTATCAAAATACTTTCATTTAATAAAGTTTAGTGCCAAATTCTTATTTTTTTAAATGCAGTATATTGTCATTGATAATTTAATTTTTTAGAAAAGTAAAGATTTTAGTTGATGTTCCATTTTTTTTTTTCAATCTTCAATTATTATGACGCCGATTGCCGAAATATTTTTAAAAATTTATTGAAAAGAAATGCAAGTTTTGAACAAATGGAAATATAATTTTTGTAGACCACTGCATCATCTTAAAGGCTCTTTTAAAAGATTTGTTTTCAAGCAAAATTCTAAGATTATAAACAAAAACAAAAAAAAGTAAAAAGAATTTTTTTTAGTTGTTCTAAATAAATTTATTTCAGCTTCAAAAAGTAGCAAAAAAAACAAAACAACAACCCTAATTAATAGATTATACCTCTTCTATCATATTAAGGATAGTAAAAGAGGGGGGGGGGTCAAATTTTATACTCCTCACTTTTATTACCAACTAATCACCAGTGGCGACCATCTGTTTCTCCAGGGATACAGATTATGTTTAATTTCAGTACAATAAGTTCTTTAAGTCTATATAACTTCAAATCCATGATGCTGTGAAACTGACAGATACTAAAAATGTGTTACTTTAATTGTTTTGCGTATGCTCTACTAGTTATGTACAAGATTTTTTTTTTTTAATATCTGTACCAATCCCCTGACATTGTGACACTATTAAAAATGTAAATATGTGGTATATTTATCATTTAAATTTCATGATATTGTAACTTTACTCTTTTATCCATCTCTTAAATTATACAAAATCTTCCTCTAAATAGAGAAAAATCTTCATTTTTGATTTTAAGAAATTTTATTTTAATTCTGGGGAAAAAGAGTTAAAAGATATTTTTTATTCGATTCCACAATTTTGTACCTCCCAATAATAGGGCCCAGGATATTTACCCTGTCTGACCCACCAAAGTTACATGCTTAATTGAAGTATACTATTTTAGAAAAAATAAATAGAATGTTTCATTACTTTAAGTTTTTTTCCCCCCACCAATTTACAGTAATGTTTTGCAATACATAGGACATGTAGTTTTAAAATCTAAATTTCTGGAAACCAGTTAAAGTATACATATTTAAATGAAATTAACAAATTAGAATTGATTAAAAATGAAATTAGAATACACAAATTAGATTTGACAAATGCAGTTTTTCAATCACACGCAGAAGCAGACATTAAAAATTAACCAAATACCAAAATTAAGCATGTTTTTTAAAATTTAAATATAATAAATTTGGCATTTACAGTGCGATTTTTTTTTGTCGTGTGACTATTTTAAGCCAAATTTTTGCACAGTAGCTTCTGAGGGTAAAGACCCCTGAGCATCCGAGGGCAGAAGTGTGATTTCTAGCTCAAATGAAGATAGCACACACACTCGTTTACACAACTCCTTTTTACAGGGGGGCTCATTCACGCACCTCACAGAGAGAACACAAGGAAGAGAACAACCATGCCCAAACCAGGAACACCTAGATCACGGGGAAAGACGCACTACCCCTAGGCCAGGAAGTGGGCTACATTGAGATTAATGTATGTATTTGACTACAGATAATCTAATATAACAAATGATGTATGTTTTTAGCAAAAAAAAAACAAAGCCTTTGTTAATTACGTATATTTTTTATTCTAATAATATAACAAAGAAAACAATAAATAACTTTCTAACAAAGAAAATATGTGAAAAATCAGCTAAAATCAATATATACATTTTACAGAAGTTTCTAAGTATCAAAGATAAATATAAATGGTTTTATTTACAAGGAACCTATTCATTAATAGTGTAATAGGCTAATAAGTGATCATATTTTTCTAATAAATATTTAAATATCATAATTTGAGGGGAAAAGAAAACCCTTAAAGTAATATTTCGGATTTCATTTCGAATTTCATAACTAATGTTCTCTTTTATGTGAAGAATATAAAATTTGTTTGAATATTATAAAGTATACATCCATCTTAATATTAAAAAAATTTGATAATTTATATATTAATGAAATGCCAGATAATTATGAAAATAAGAAATTCAAAACATACAATATATGTTTACAGCTTTTGTTTGTCAACAATATATGCAAACACAGGTAATTAAGAAATACCTTAGATATAGCTGAAATGAATCATTTTAAAAATTACAGTCAAAACTACAGACATTCAAAGAACTGTTCTATATTTTGATTATGATAAAAAAAATTATAAATATTGGATTATCAAAAAGTAAATTTTAGATCCAAATTGGTTTAAAATGAATTTTTTCTTCAAAAAATGGTTACAAAATTTTTCCTAAACTAATGGAATTTACATATTTACAGTGGCTTATTTGTTTCTTTTGGCCATTGTTTATTTACTGTAAAAAAGTAGAATTACAACTATAATTATAACAAACAATTATAGCCACAAATAAATAATCTTCATGCTGTCTCCCCACACAAAAAATTCAAATATTCCATCAATGAAAAATTATATATTTCAAATGTAAACCATTCAAACTATGTTACTATTCATATATTTAAATTCGCCTTTATTTTTTCTCTCTCTCTCCCATATTTCAGATGTTAAGATTGATATGAAAAATAATAAAGGTATAATGTGCATGCAAGCTTATGAATACATATAATATTTATACAGTATAATTCTTCCTCGCACTTTCCATGTCATTACTGAAATATTTAATATATAATTAAATTTTTACCAATTAAGGTATTTACTTTTGGAGTGACTGCAAAATACAAAATTCAGTGTTTTAAAATTATGATCTTCAACATTAATGACTATTCCCCTTTAGTAACCAGACTGGTTCACAGAGCATATTAGTTATATTTAATTTGAAATAAATCTTTTATATACACACTAGTATCATAGGTTTCTTCAGCAATGCAATTTAAACTTTAAATTGTGACATATATTTAAGTCTGTTTTATTTTGGTAGTCTTCAGGGATGTAATTCTTCTGCAGAATTGCAGTTTTCTCACTTTAATAGATCTAATCTCATCTTTTCCCACATTTTTAAAATCTACAATTTATAATAAAAAAAAAATCCTTTCCATTCTTATAAAAAGAGAAAAAGTAGGTAGGAATTTTGTCAGAATAAGCATCCAGCAGTAAGAAACTGCAAAACAAAAATTCTAAGCAAAAGAAAAAAGAAAGAAAACAAAAAGTGTATGATAAACAATCAAGTCTAAAGGAAAAAGGAACGGGAAAGAAACGTTTTTGCAAAGCTGCCAAATTGCACAGAAATAAAAGAAAATAATAATATTAAGGTCTCTGGTCTCAAATTTTTTTTCTTCTCGTGTCTGAATTTTGCTTGTTTGTTGGTCAATTTTCATTCTTGCTTTTCTTGATCTTTTCCCCCTGATTTTAATTGATCAAAAAAAAAAAAAAAAAGTAAGCAGAGAGCACTGAACTCTCAGAGTGGAAAGTAAGCACATTCGATAAAAAAACAAAAATGTAACTCTTGAAAATAATTCCACACTTGCTACAACTCAGCAGGCTCAAAGGATGATGATCTACCACTGTTGCATAGTTGCACTGAAATTCAAACAATTATCATTTCATTATTTCATCACAAATTTAATCGCATAATTTTTTGCCATAGCTTGAAGAGAGGGAGGGGAAGAACTGTTTAATATCTATATAGTTTGCTGAAACTATTAGAAAATGAAGTTACGGTACCATGAAAGAAGCAATATGAAGTAATTAGCTAGATTTTTACTATCCCTATAATGACATGGGATTTGACACTTTTAGGAAGATTAATTTATAAAATTAATAGAACAAAAGTAAAGCTATTAAAATAATGCACTTCTTAGGTACATCACAATTTAGTGATTTAACATTTTTAGGGAATCATAAACATTACATTAATGTGCAAGAGATTGAATAGATATTAAACCATTACTTCTGGTGAAACAAATGGTTGCTAAAGGCAATTACTATTTTTTTTAATAAAGCATTAAAAATGTTTTGATAATCACTAACCTTGCTGATTACTAACAAGTGTATTCAGTAAAATTCATAATTTATTTCATTAAACTAACAAACATAATTATATTATAGGTTGTAATACTGTACATTTTTAAAATTTATATTAATAACATCTATTCTAAATGCAAGATATTTTATCCTTTAAAAATTAATAACAGGATTATATAAATTCTTAATTAAAAAAAAGACAAATTTAGTCTTTTCAGAGTGAAAAATCAAATATGAGTAGAGGAGAAAAAAATTACTTAGAAATAAAAATTTCTGAAAACAATTTTTAGTGACAAATAAGTACATTAACTATTTTTAATTATTAGCTAGTTTAAAGACTTTAATTTATAATTCATTAGAGATGCAACTCCACTTGCATTTGTTTTATATAAGAAGCAAATTACATATAATTTTATGTTGTAGTTTTTGAAATGTTATATTTAAACTCCTTAAGATATTTCAGAATCCTCAATCCTAATTTAAATAAATTTGAAAAATTGTCTGATTAAAATTAGAGAAATAATTGCACAGAAATAAAATTTATGTTGCTGAAAAGCTCAATAAAAATTTTTTTGTAATGGTATCTAGTTTATTTTTTTTACAATGATATGTTCTAAAATTATAGTGGAAATCTTTCTACCCCATCTCATTTCCTTTAGCTGACTTTATAATTTTTTTTAAATATGGCAATCAGGGAACTTTCTAGCTGCCAAGAAATATGTGTGCCTAATTGTTTAATTCTGTTAAGGAATATGGAATTTTATATGGTTCAAAACAGCAAATGGACATTCAATTATATTATACATATATATTATTACGAAATCTTGAAATTAATTTTCCTTCAATTCAATATAAGGAAGTGCATCTCGCATGAAATCAAATTATAAGTTTTGACAATATTAAAATAATTGTATCAACATAGGGGCACATACATAAAAAACTTATATATCACAAAGGCGAATAAAAAACTGATACAAAATTCCATCTTAACAAAAATGGACAAATTAAATCAAAATGCATATAATTTTCAGCCTCGCGTAAGAGAGTTTCAATACAAACCGATACCTTATGCACAAGATAAATTTTTGCAGCAACCATTCACAGACTTATGTTCATTTTCATTAAAAGAATTTTTCTGCTCCATATTTTTATCCTCAGATTCATCACTGCTTTCATCAGATTTCTCTACATCTTCATCATCTTCTGTTTCTGGATCATGCATGCTCTTTTCGCAGGATTTATCTTTAGCGGAGCACAGGCTTATCAATTCTGACAAATCATCTTCCAACTTTTTAACCGAACAATGATTTGATTCATTTTCCTCATTCAGCTCCTGTATGAAGTTACGATCGGACACTAGAGAAGCCCCAACTTTCATTTGGCTACTACCTTTATGCCTTTGCTAACAGAAAATGAACAATTTTTAATATTAACATTAAAAAAGAAAATGAATAAAGACTGATTTAACAAATTGTGAATACGAATATCACCATATTAATTATTATTCCAATACAAATTAACACAAACTCTATAACAATCAAATTTATAAATCTAATTATCATCCATTAAATTTACAGTCCTATTTTTTTTTAGAATTATTAAGAATTTTAAAGTATTGGCAAATTCGAATACTAAGCATTTTCATTTTGTTTTATCTTTTCTTTCAACTTCAGCAAAAATTTTAGTACATATTATTTTTAAAACAACTATTTAATACATATTATTTTTAAAACAACTATTTAATACATATTATTTTTAAAACAACTATTTAATACATAATATTTTTGTCATTATTACATATAAATATGTATTTATCAACAATTTACAAAATTTGTTACATAGAAATAATTATGAAATACATTAATACTGTCAGTTAATTTTATGATAAATACAAAGGAAAAATTAAATATACACATCATTGTCATGCTTTTAACTATTTCACAATTAAATTCGGCTTCAAATGAGAATAATATTTAATTAAATACATTATGAAAAGCATACATTTTGCCTACATTTATATATTTCTAAAATAAAACAAACAAAAATTAATACAATAAAACAAGCAAAATAAGCAATAAAAATACCAAGGGAAAATTAAAAGGTGTTTACTTTGAACAAAAAAATAAACAAACATCCAGGCAGGTTACTTCACGTTTATTAGGAAAACATCAAGAAACAATTAGCAGCACTCAAAGCACATCATGATCCAAATAATGCATGCATCCTGGAAAAACCTTTGTCTTAAATGTAATATTTTAAGGCATACATAACTATTGATATTCATAAATATACATAATGATTATTCGATTTTTACAAATAAAATTAAAATCAGCAGCAAAAATTATTAATTTGTTATTTGAATGGATTTCAATTCTTTGTTGCAAAATAATTTTTAAAATGTAAGTACTAAGTGCATAAAAAAAATTCTTATGTCAAAAAAATAATTTTAAATTATTTTGAATTGAATTTTTTTTTTCATTTAGACAACATAAAACAGTAAATATAATAATTATTTATGAAATTAATGCAGAAATGTACTCCTTCACATAGAAATGTAAATATATATGTGTACAAATTTAACTACTCTGAAACCTATAAATATACATCAGGTATAAAGAGGTAATCTTCTTCAGATGTCCTTTCTTGATTATTTTACCATTTTGAATTTTTTTTTTAAATTTAAAATATCAAAGAAAATTTATTCATTGATCCCATCCCCTTCCTTCACATAAAATTCTATTTATATATATATAAATGATTGATTAACAGTTGGATATATTTGTAGTTCCCGATTATTTTTAGCTTTGCTAATCTGAGGTTTCCAGAATTATGAAAATTAATTTTCTCAAATTTGATTCAGAACAAATATAACTTTAATATACTATACAAATATTAAGAAAGAATACAGAGTATTCATGAATTTTGATGGACCAAACAGAAGGCAAATAAAGAAATATTAGCCTAGTGAAAACCTTGAACCTTGCTTGGAGGCAGGAAAATAACTTGAGACCTTATAAATAAAAAATTTAAGGATAAGCATTGATTAGCTTACCAAAGTTTATCACGCTCCCTGTAGTACATTCTAGTTTTAAGAGTAATTGTGAAGCTATGTCAAAAATTCACCAAGTAGTCCGAAATAAAAATCCAGTACAATATTAATTCAAAATGTTAATGTAATGCATATAAATATTCTTAAAAAATTTCATTAATAAGACAAAAAGAGCAATTTATATATAAAAAAAGAAATAATTCACTATTCAGCATAATTTTTGATAATTTTGTGATGTCCATATTTTCAAATAATTTCATTTGGCAAATAAATATTGCAATTTTGAAAATAATTATTTACTAAATCATTGCTCAATATTATACAGCATTTTGCTTTATCAATATTTTTTAAAATATAATTGCTAAATTCAAGTTGTATTTTAGGAAGTAAGGCAGTTCTGAGGACTGATATGTTTACATTATTCTCGGGTATTATATGAAAATTTAATTTGGCCAAGATAATGATTTTTCACTTAAACTTCTCAGTACTTCACTGGAAACTAAAATGCCAGTTAAAGTATCTAATTAATAACTATTAAATACATTATTTCTATAATAGGGTTTTGTATTCTTCTATATTAGCAAGTATTGAAGATGAAATGAAATGAAATTAGGATGATAAAAGCTCAATGAAACAAGGAATTTGGAATGTCATGGATGAAATTAATAATTTTTTATAAAATCTTGATCAATGCAATTTTGTAGAATTTTCGAAACTTAAACCTCACATGCATTTTTGTTTGAACAATATTGGATATTTTAAGGTCTGCTTTTTCAACAGACTAGTTATTTTCAAAAGATATTCATCAGTTATAATATTACTCCAATAAATGAATGAGCTTTTAAAAATAGATCCAAGATTAAAAAAAGTAAAACTGTTTGAATTGTCACATTTGAATTTTTTTAAAATTTGATTATTATAACAAAATTTTGAGTTTAACCAAAGAAAATTAGTGAGTCTCAGTAAAAAAAGGAATTCCAGATTTTAAGAAATAAAAAATTCAAAATTTGGGATAAATCTAGAACATAATCGCTCCTGCAGTTCTCCAGTTCTAGCACATGTTCAAACCTAACACTTCAAACGTGGAAAAAAAAAAAAAAAAACTACAAGCAAATAAACTGTTGCAACTACATTCATACCTATAAAATAGATACAATTTTAAATTAATAACAAACCTCCTTGAAAATGCAACATTACATCATTGCCAGTTATTTGAAATTATATTTTATTTTTACACATAACTATGTTCCAGACTTTTAGACAGGATTAAAACTACTCCCTATATTGAAAGGGGGGGGGAGAAAGAAAGAAGCAGTTTAATGTAATGTTGTTTTCCCCTTTGATAGAATAGAAATTAAATATTTATCAATAATAAATAATGGACTAATTTTTAAAAAAATGCAAATAAATACAAAGAAATTAATTGCATGCAGAAATTTTTTTTCAATGGAGAGAAATCAAGCTTACTCTAATATCAGTGCTCTGAGTATCAATAATTTTCTTCTCTAATTGCACTCGTTCATTCAAGCATGCATTCACAACACCCATGTGCTTAATTATACGCTCCATTGCTTGCTCTGTTTCTTCCAACTTCTTTTTCAGTTTGAAAATTTCAAAATCTTCTAAAATACAAAAAGGAGAATTGCAGTATAAATCTAAATGAAATAAGGACATTTAGTAAAACAAAATTTCCGAATGTATAAAAATTACATACTTGGATCCATCTCTTTAGCTGCATGGGAAAATATTTAAACATATGAAAAACATCAGTTTTATTGACATATATTATTAAATTATAATACAGATTATAAGTATATAATATTTTAAAAGTTAAGCTGATATTACGACTAAAAATGAATCACATTGAGTAAGAAATAAAATACTTTACTTTCCTTTACAAAATTACATTATTAACAAGAAAAATATATGGTTATGAATTTTTTAAAAATTGCATTATGACAGCAATTTTTGTTACATTTAAATATAATAGAAATTTAATAAAAAGAAGGAAAAAAAAGGAAAAATCATTAATTAGTTCCATGAGAAATAACAAATGATGGCAATTAGAATTATTGCCACAAGAAATTTTTTTTTTTTTATCCAGGAACCTGAAGGATTCGTAGAATTTTGCATTAGATTGCTTGTGGATAAAATACAAAATCAAATAATATAAAGTTCAAATTTATATACTAAAAAAAAAGAGGGGGGGGGGGAATCTGGGAATACAACAATTCTTATGAATTGAGCTGCCAATGCTTTAAAACATGGTGAAGTGAATAATATAATTAGACACACACAGAAACGCTAACATTACACCTGTAAAAAACAGGAAATGCGATAAAAAAATCAAATGTGTCATTTAATTTATGTGCAACATAACGAACTGAAATATAATATTATTCACTTTGAAACATGTTTTCTGGTTTTTATTCAATAAAACTATACTGAAACATTCCTTTCTAATTAAACATGAAAAGAGGACTCACTTGTTTCAATTTCATTCTCGGGAATAGTAGGTTCCCTTAATTTATTTTTCTTATTCTTCTTTTCTAATTTCTGTGCCTTGATAAGTTCACTGGCAGATGGCTCATAGACAAACTTGCGATATTCCGGATCCATATGGAAATCCTTAATGAGAGGCTTCTTATCACCTTCATTGGGTTTTTTAAAAACTAACTGAAAAAGCAATTGTATTATTATACAAATAAAACAAACAATCAAAGAACTTCATTAAAAAAAATGAAGATGAAATTTTATTTAACAATTTTTTAAAAAAACCTTAAAGTAAAATACCAAATGCTTTCCAAAATAGGTACGTATTAATCCATGGTACAAGAGCCAAAACTTGCCAAATGTAACACCAAAACAAATCAGCATTTCAACTCTATGAGCACACTTCTAATTTAATGGGGGGGGGGGGGGGGGAGCAAGCATCTGTTTATACAAAACAGTGTAAAAAATAGCATTTTATTTAGTTGTCTGTTTTCACCAGCTCTTCATTGTCAATTAACAAGTTCTCCAAAATTTTAGCCTCAAAGTCCTAAAGAATCTAGATTTCCTCATAGTGATAAAATAAGCTCTTGCATAATTTTAATAATTTTTTTTTACTTCACACACTTTTTATTAATGCAAAACTGTTTTCAGTAGAAGCTGCCATAAAATTTAAGTACTCTATGAAAATGATTGTGGAAAAGGAATTGCAGATAGTTATGTCCAGTTCAAATCCTCAATATGAAAAAAATTCATAGTGATCATTCTCATCTATATCACTAACATTAAGAAAAAAAATTATTTAATCCATTTAGGACAGTAATCATGCGATTCTCCATTTCCAGCTCACAGTATTGTATACGAGACAAATCTTTCCCGCTTCCAAGCATACGTGATTTCAATTTGGAACGTTTTATTTAAAAATTTTTAAATGGTACTAGATGACATTTGAAGTAAATTTTTATTTCGAATAATGTTTAACAAAACATTGACCTTCAATATGCCCATTTGGTTCCGAGGATATTTAAAACAATTACTTTTCCAACTCTCAAGAGGGAATTCGGAATTAAATATCTCGACTGACTCTGCTCTGAGTTTATATTTATATTTTGATTAAGTTGGAAAAATTGGTTTATATGTGTGTAGATTTATACGTCACATTTGAGATTTGTTTTATTTTAGTCACTATGACAAAAAGAGCAAAATATTTATGCGAAAGCAAGATTTCTAAACTGATGAATAAATAAGATAGTGAAACAGAAGAGAGTGATTTTTCGAATATAAGAGGCAGTGAAAATAATCGATTATGGGGATAATAGTGCAGATAATTTAAATATGCATGAATAGCAAAAAGGCATCAAAGAACTGCCATCCCTGGAGTTTTCTGGAAATATTAGTATCTACATAAAATGTTATTTTAATAAAAAATGTTTCTTTTATTTTCTTTAAATTTCACAATTGTCTTTTTAAATATTGTGACAATTTTATTACTTTTTATTCACACTATCAATGATAATATACTGTAAATTTTAGTGTATTAATTGCAGTAATAATTTTTTAATCAAATTAGGCTAAGCAGGAAAAAAATTGCCTGGGCCTGCGAGTATGTACACTCTCAGAGTGCACTAGCCTTGGGGAATGCTTTCTCTTTTCGCCAGTACTGAACAGGCAATTATTTTTGCGAGATCTAAATAATTTTATTCATTTCTGCTTAATTTATATAAAAATTACTGGCATTTTATCCCAGAATACCTATTGAAGTTTTAAACTCGGTGCTTTGGAAAAATTTATTTTCAGCATGGATGGTGAAAAATCTATTAAGTTTAGAAGCCATTAACTTAAAATTTAAAAAAAAAATCACAAATTTTTGATTAATAAGACTTTAAAATTATTTCCAGCAAATATAAGACAGATATCCTAACAGAAATATATTTGTTCTTAATTCTTTGTCATACCATCCTATATCCTATAAAAAAAAAACCGGAATCAAAATAAAAAATGTGCAAGCAAGTCAAAAAATTATAATTTACCTATTCATTAAGCCATTCATTAATGAAACATTCAAAAACAAATTAAATAATTACTGTTCAATTACCTTTAATACTGTATATAAGAAGAAGACAACAATGCCTACTGTGTAGATGGGCATAATGATACTCATAGCACCTCCTGATTTTGGTTGAGATTTTGCTGGCTGCCTAGCTTGAGGGTGTGGAAAGGGCTGAAATAAAAGATTTATGCACTTTAAAGTCAAACGATGTTTTACTGTTTTCTCGAAGATTAGAAAAATTATATTTTATATAAGATACGATTATCAATTAATTTCAAAACTTACTTTCCATAATACTGTAGGAATTGAATGTTTATTAAATTGTCACATTAAAATTAATGTTTATTAAATTAATATTTAAAAAAATACAATTATGTGACAAAAATTACAATGTTTTCAATAGAAATTCATTATAAAAACTGCATATTTAATTTATAATGAAAACATTTTAATCAAAATATAACTGCCTATGCAAAATAATTGGTTGGACAGACTATCATATACAGCAGATAAATATAAGGGAATAATCGAAAAGAAAGATATTTAATATTGAACACATATTTGAAATAATAAGAAAATCTTTAATAGAAACATTATAGAGATTCATTTACAATAATGTGCCCTTTAAAACTGAATTTTTTAAAAACTGTCTTAGAAAAATAATTTTCAAATACAGATTTAAATTTTAAAGTTATAACAGATATAAAACTTTTTAAGAAATTACAACTAACTTTAATTAAATTGCATATTATAAGAAAGAAAATCCACAACTAAATACTACAATTGTTTAAAGAAAGTTTAAGTTTTCACATAACTAATTTAGGATTTGAGAAGAAAAGTTAATGCACATATAAGGAATAAAGCATATTTTCAAATGAAATCTAAATTTACTTAACTAATACAACAAATTACTATGTATATTTTTATAGAATATAGAAAAACTGAAATATTTATATCTTCAAAATTTACTCCACCCAGAGAATATAGATATATTTCTATAATATATATCTAAAATTATGTAATAATTAGAAGCGAGAGCTAATTTTTATAGGAATTGGTACCAAATATATTTTAGTGGACAAAATTTGGACAATCCTGGCGAGCCAAATCCCTAAAGGAATAGTCTTACAATACAAGTCCTGCTGTGCCAAATGCTTAGTGAGCAATGCTAGTCAAATGGTAAAATTAAAACAAATCAAATTGGCAAAATTGGTTCAGTTAATAAGATTTCATCTCATCTCTCAAAATGAATGCAATGGAAGGTAGGTAAGCACTAATAAGTTTTACATGTATAAGTCTAAGAATCGTTTCATTTTTACTTATAATGAATGCTTCTATGTGTGTATTGATACCCTATAAGCAAGACTGTTCGACTTAGAGCAACAAAGCATGACACATTAACACTTTAATGAGTAAAATTGTACACATATTTATTTATTCATTTATTTTTTTGAAATTTTAACTCAAAATTAAACAAACTTCTGACTTAAGCAAATATTTTTCCCATGATAACTTCTAAAAATATTACAAAATAAAAATTCACAAATTACCTTTTCCACAATAAAAGTTTTAGGCCACATTAACTCCCCCCCTTAATTCAAAAAAGTATTTTAAGCATATTTTCCTACAAAAATAGAAAGATACATAAGAATTTTGAATGAATATTAAATGCATCATAAATGATATTACAAAAACAAAGAATTTTGGAAAAACATCCACGTTATTTTTAAAAGTCACTATAAAGTTGCACCCATTTTGCTTTGGAAGCACTTTGGGGAAGGTAATTATGTTCATGGATTGATTGAATTCTATTATTTGAATGTTAGTGAGAAATTAATGATGTTACATAAATGCAATATTAAAGACTTATTCATTCCAAATTATATGATTGAATAATATATTGCATGTCTTTTACAATTGATCACAATTAATTCTCCCTTCAAAATTCAGTCTTTTGAATTGTCTCAAAAATGGTCCCCATTAAATTTAAGGTTTTTTTTTTTATTTTAAATTATTTAAGTCTTTATTTAATATATAATACATTTTATAATATTTTATCTTTATAATAAAGAATATTCTTAGAGAATGTTTCTCATTCTATAATTGTCTTTTTTATATAAGGCTCTTTATTATTTTAATTTTCAATTTTAAAACTCGATTTTTACATTAGACATAAATGTTGATAGAATACTGGAAATGCTATTAGTATTCAGAAACTTTAGTGTTTTGACTGAAATTCTGAGTTACGTTCAAGTTTCTATAGCTATATTCCTTTAACCTACAAATTTGGTTAAAATTCGAGTTGCATATTTAATTAAGTCTACGACTAATACTTTTTAATAAGAGCTTATATTATTCATACACAGAATTAATTTTTCATTATATTAGACTTTTGATTCCGAATTTGCGATTTTTCAAAATTATTCAATTTAATGTATGAAAGATGAAAATATTTTATAATTATGCTAATGATGTTGTTACTTGTGGCATTTGCTATAGGCAAGCTTGCAGACGAAGTCTGCAATTTTAACTAAAGTTTGTGCAGTAGCTTCTGTAGGCAAAGGCCCCTGAGCACTTGAGGGCAGAAGTCTGATTTCTTGCTTGTATGAAGATGACACTCGCTTGCACAACCCCTTTTTACAGGGGGGGGGGTCTCTCATACACCTCACAGATAGAACATAAGGGGGAGAACAATCATGCCCGAACCAGAACTCTAATCTAGGTTGACCAGATCGCAGGGAAGATGTGCTACCCTTATGCCAGGACGCCAGTGTATGTGAATGATGAAAAGGATTTCTAAACTGGCATTAAAGTAACATTTTAAAAATTCTTCCATTATTTTTTTTAAAAAAAATGAATATTACGATATATTGTGAAATGCAGACATAGTTAAAATGAAATGCTATTAAAATACTCCATTGAAATGATTTTAATATTATTAGATTTTAATTATTTTGCTGAGAATGAAAGAATATGAAATATTTTGATCATATAAATGAAAATCAGCCAAGTAACTGAACATTCTTTTTTGGAATAATTCCGATAAGTCAGTATGTATGTTAACAGATGTTGTATATAATTCATTTTTGCAATATATAAATAATAAAATCATGATATGTCGATTTCCCCCCCCCCCACAATATGTTGCAATGAAATTCATTCAACGCTCTGCCCTACTCATTATCTGCAACAGAATTTAAAGTGTTCCATGTGTAATTCATTTCATAGAAACATAAATAACATGCAACAATATACAAAATAATTAAAAACTCTTAAGACGAGCATCATCATACCCTTCCTTCTCTCATGAGAAACTTGTCATGTACATCATCCGATGAAGGACCACGACCACGAGGCCCAGCAGATGCAGGATGAAGATGAGGTGGGCGGTCAGCATCATGGAATCCTGTCAATAAAAATATCACATTAACATAACAAGGAAGAACATAAATAATATTGACATAATAATAAAATTCTATTTCCAATACAAGACACACACAAAAAAAAGTAATTACAATGATACAATGAATGATTGTTCTTAAATAATTGCACAAGTAAGCCTTCACTTTCCCCTTTAGGATCACTTCACTCTCCCCTACATAAGTAAATCCTTTAAAATATCCATCAATTGCGGTATCTACCTTAACTAGCAACAATAGGATTGTTGTAATGCTGAACAAAAGATTTTCCTAAATAGTTGAAAATATATTTCTAGAAATTCCTTTTGTTTTGTGATGTCATATATAGAAATTGCAGTATATAAGTATGTCTGTCCTGTTATTCAATCTATCAGATATATTTAACTTGTATTGAAGATTATATATATATATATATATATATATATATTAACCCTTTACAGTTGTATGCCCACTCTCACCCAAAACCTTTCTACTATTCCTCTTGTATGTCTGCTCTCATCTACCACAATAAAGAAACATACTAAACTTATATTGTATTCATGATATCTTAATCTCCATTTAGGATAGATCAGTTTATACTTTCTGTAAAAGAACCAAAACGGTCAAGGAAATTATTCAAGAATCAATATGGTGCTTCTACCACTTTGGATAATGAAACCTAATATTAATAGAGCCACCTCTGACTCGCCGTGCAAGATGCTGTAGCAAGTCAATTGCATCTCGAATGTAGAGAGTCTTGAGAGATGCTTTGTAAGATTCGAAACAGTATTTCACAAATTGTTTTTAGTGTTATTTAGCATTCTCAATTTTTAAGATATTTCAAAAATAATACTCTAAAATGGTAACAAGAAAGTTACTGAAAGAAGTGTACAGTACTATGAAACTGATTTTTGGCATGGAGCATCTTTGAGATCAAGAAGACCATCCTTAGATAAAGAGGAAAGATTTAATGGCAGATTACATATATTGTAGCATTGTCACGATGTCAAAAGAAAGATAGCACTGTCTTCTAACAGAAAAATCAAGGGCAGAAGATGCCAAATGAATCATTTTTGTGACACTTGTCATTGAAAAGCCAGACTTCACATTGGAAAGTGTTTTGAAGGATACCACATGATGACTAATCATCAACTACAACTTTTACAATAAAACATATTGTGTTTACAATACCAAACTTTACAAAAGAAATTTTTTTTCCCCTTTCATAATCTTGCACACTATGCATCACTGCTCGCTCAGCAGAAATTAATTACGACCAGCACACACCTACTCTCCAAATTTAATACAACTGAAAAGGGTTAATTTTTCTCCATATAGGTGTTGCAAAAGCAAATAAATGTGAATGCATACCTGCTTATTCCCAAAATTATTTGATTATGCAACATATTGAATTTCTCTATTGACTTTTGCTTTTTCCAATAGTTTGCTTGCAGATTTCTTCAGTGAAGTTCACTTTTTTTTTTATATTTTAGACAATATAATTTATCTACAATGTGCTTTTCTAATTTTTTTTTTTTTCCTATCATTATAACATGTTTAGAGAAAAAACAACAAAGCCGAATGAAATAAAATTTTAAAAAGATCTTGCTTAATAGCGACTGGGTTTTGAAAAAATATTTAATAATAACCTTCTTGAATGCAATGGTCATTGGAAAATATATTTGAACTTAATATTTGAAACAAAACGTTAATTTCAAGTATAATTTCCCACTTTTTTTTTCTTCTGAAAATTGATTATTATAATATCTATGAAATCAAAGAACAATATTTTTTTTTTTTTGCTTCTTTTAGCAAAGCGAAAAAAAAAAAAAAAAAAAAAAAAAAAGGGGTTATGAATTTTATTTGTTTTCCAAGGACTTGGAAGGAAAATTGAGAACTTTTCTGTGGCTTTAAGTACAGAAAAATGAAATTTGAGGAATTTAAAAATTCAATTCAATAGGAAATTCAATGAATTTTCAATTCAATCTTCAAGAACCAAAGGAAATCTAAATACATCTTTTGTAATAAGAAATATATATTACATAATGGAAAAATTCAAATTGAAACATTTTACTAAACATTTACTAGGAATTCAAGAAAATTCTTAAAATTTATTATAAATCAAATGAATACTTTTACAAAATGATCATTACTTTACAATTAAAACAGCTGAAACTTTATATATAATAAGCTTATTTTAAGATTTTTCAAGCAATTAAAAAATGATTAAATTCATCAAACTAAAACCTAATTTCATCAATCATATTAAGAATAAACTAGATGTAGAATTTAAAATGGAACTCTTAAAATAAGCAAGTTCTAGAATAGTTATCAAATGCTTTAAAAACATTGAATAGATATTTTCAAATAATTTAAGGTCAAATTCTGTTCAATCTAAGTGGCAAAACAAAAAGATATTTCAATAAACTTTCAATGAAAATTAAAACATTTTTTAACAAAATTAAAATTTAAAAAAAGCGATTCTACAATATATATATATAAATTGATTAACATAATTTGATTTAAATAGCCTCAAAAACAACAAAAAATAAAATCAGTCATTGAATTAATATATCAGAGAGACTTGGACCAATATCAAATAAAAGTATTAAGTTCATAGAATATACTTAAATAAAGGGGGGAGGGGGAATGAATAATACTGAGTATTTTTTATGATCAATATTTTTTACACTCAAAAAATAAAAAAACTGTTTCCTTATTGTCTTTTTCCCCTGTTGAATTTGGAAGAGAATTCCAACTATAATTAATGATTTAAAAAATGCCTACATTATTTTTAATTAGAAATACAAGATTTTCTTTTTACATTACCTTTAAGAATTACTTATTATTCATTTTTCTCTGGTATAATTTTCAAATTAGTCACTTTAAACCGATACACACAAACCAAAAAGTCACATTAATAGCCAAGTTCTAGCCTTTCCAACAGTTTATATCAGGATCACTATAATCGACGACTTTACGTTTCCATATAAAAACTAAAGGTTAATACGACGCATTTTTTTTGTGCGCATTTATGAAAATTATGAACATTTTTAAAAATTAAAAATTGCAGAGCGTTTTAGTTAACGGTTTGTTTTTTAAAATAACATAAAGTTTAACGTTACAAAATTCATTTGCACATTGATATGACGATTGATATCTTGGAAACTCTTCAAAATATCAAGACTTATAGTACTTTTAAACAAGCCTAGTATATAGTTTTTAAAAGCCAACAAAAATGGATACCTAAAAAATTCCATGTGTTTGAAATAAGAAAAATAAAACCTACGCCCATCACTGTCCACTTTAGGCGATGTCATAGCAAAAGCAGTTTGCATCATTGGATAAAATATTTTCGGCCATAAAACAGCAAAACATCCTAATACTATTGCTAGAACAACCAAACTTTTGCCGGTACCAAAATCAGCTTGGGACATTTTTCTTATCTGAAAATGTAACACATTAAAACTGATATAGCATCATATAGTCCATTAAAAGAGAAATATGCTTTATAACATTAGTTTAATACTGTGTACAATATATAAAGATATATCAGTTGCTTTAGTTTACATTATATCACGGCTAGTGTGCCAGTACTTCTGTATTGCGCAATGAGATTGCGCTAGACGCTAAAGCATAAAATTAAAGAAAAGACAAAACTTCATACAATTTCTCAGAAAAATTATTTTTCATAATTTTCTTTTTCTAAGATAGGATTTTATTATCTTTCAATGGCATTACTTCTCTTTATTTTGAACTTGAATTCCCAGTTGAATGATTTTATTGTAAACTTTTAAGAAAAAAATGCACTGAACTGAAACAATTCTTTGCTGTGATGATATCGAGCGAGTCATTAAAAGATGGCGGCTTCCACTAATAGGCATGGAAAGCGGCTTATTAAATCAGTTCAATTTAAAAAGAATTTAAATTTTTCTACTTTATGTAGGGATTTGCCCCGTATAATAGTTAACCCTGAATACTCATGGATAGTAGCTTTATTATGCTTACTTTTAGAAGTAGTTCTTAATGCTTTAATCATTTTTAAAATACCTTGTAAGTTGAATTTGCTATCAGTTTTTCAAAATAAAGCTTCATTAAATGCTATTTTAGAAGAACCGTCAAACATTTGAGAACTCATTGAAGATCTAATATTAGAAAGCTTCAATGAAATGTGATAAAAGACGAACTTTATTGAAAAGCAAATTTATAAAACGGAAACTCGTTATTTTAAACATATTATACACTTGTGATTAAAAAAAATAAAGGGAAAAAGTGTTCCTTGTACATTTTTTAAAGGCCATTCATTCAGTAGTAAGGCTGTGCATATTCTGTAGCAGGAATGAATTGAAACCTAATTTAAATTTTAATATAGATTAGAAGCAATTTATGCATACTTCTTTCAAGATTCATTATTTTTATTATTTATTTGATTCACAATATACATTAAAGTCTTAATTTGTTTTAGTGAGAAATTAGATGTAGGTATTAAGAATGTTTAATACAAATTTTGCTCTTTTTATTTATTTTACAGCGAGAAATGCATAATTAAACATTTTTGTTCATTCATTATTTTTTTTTTTTTCTAAATGGAAGTTGATAATTTAAAAATAAATTTAGCTTTTAATGACTATAATACTATTATTAGAATTTTAAAAATAGCCTGTATTCTTGATAAAGTATATTTAATTCTCATCACTGCTTGAAAAAAGACGTTTTTGTTAGGTTTGGCACGTACTTTGTTTCTCATGAAGCACTATATTTTTTATTATGTGGTAACAAGGGATAGATTATAGATTACTAAATGTTAATTAGTGTTGTCATTTTTAATATATTATTCAAAAAACTAATTGTGTAATTTATATATCATTTTTCTTAAAATTTTATATATTTAAAAGATATAAAATTAGGTATAAATTAGTTAATTGGAATAAAAAAAAGAAAAACTTTGAAAAAATTAGAGAAAAAAAAACAACTTTTATTTTCTGCTTGAAATTGCAGTTGACTGATGAGGAAAAATTCTGTTTTCAGGAATTGATTATGCTTTGACTCGGTATCATAAATTGTTGTCAGTTCAGTTAAAAGAAGAGTTTTTTTTTTTTTTTTTTAAATTCTGCATGTTTTTCTAATTCTTTTCATTAAACTGCAAAAATATGACAAAAAGGCATGAATTTCTTGATTCTGTTTCCAGCTATAGTAAATTTTTTTGTGATTACTTAATCATATTTTCTGTTTTATTAAACATTTTTTGTTCTGGTACAATCATACAATTATTATTTGCCTATGTAGTTGAAATCTATACAAACAGAGCATGCATTCTCATGTCTTTTAAATGGGATTTTTTTCTCTTTGCTGCATAATATTTGACCTAACAAAATATTGAATGCATATTGTATTTTTCATGTGGTTTGGATTTAATTCTGCATAAAATGGCACCCTGGGCAAATATCCACCCCCCTTAAAATAAATACGATTCTTTTGAATTGTATTTATTTTATTTAATCCGTCCCCCTTTTCCCGAAACTTTATGAGAGGGAGTGTTAAAAAATTAAAATTATAATGAAAAAAATTAATAATATTGAACTTATTTAAACTTATATTGAAAATGATCTACATTTTTGAATCAAACGTTAATTACTTACTGTTACTTTACTTTAATTTAGATATTGAACTTATTTAATTTGCAGTAATCTGAAAGTATTAATGGCTTCAAATAATCAGAAATAAAGTAGAAAAGAAAAAAAAGTAAATAAATAATGTATTTCTGTTTGAGCTAAATTTTGATGGATGAATAAAATGAAACTATTTTGCAGCTTATTAAGTTAATGACTTTAGCCCTTACATTTATCTGTTCAAAAAATTTAGGTAGAATGATTTTTTAAAAATATGAAATTTTTATGGATGAGGATTTTTATGGAAATATGAGATTATTTATTTGGACAAAATTTGAAATTAATTTGAATCGTAAAATTTTATATTGCAAAGCTAATTATAAAATACATATTTAATCTATATTACAAAAAATAATAAGTAAATTGATGTAGAAGCTTTTATCCTAAAACCAAGCAAATTTACCATCTTATAAAATGCACAAATATATACATCTTGAAATTATAAAAAAAAAAAAAGAAGCCATAGCTACCATCTAAACTATTCATTTATATAAAAAATATATCACATATGAAATATGATTAAGCAGTATATATGATCACGTACAATGGGAAGGGGAAACTAACAATCATCAGCTTGACAATATCTAAAAAGGTAAATTTTAGGTTAAAAAAATATACCTTATGAAAAAAAAAATATGTAGCCATAAATTGATATAAGATTCAAATTTTAGTTAAATAGCTATGCTTATTTGTTGATTAAGAATTACATATTTAATATGATTAAATCATAAATGTGAATAAAAAAAACTTTAACTAAAGTTATGTTTAAAATAATATATATATATATATATATTTGCATTATGGAATGCATGTTAAAAAATTATAAATTTAAAAATTATAAAAATCTTTTAGATGATTCATTTGCAATTGATAAATATGATACGACATGTCTAATCTTGAAATAAAATTTCTTTAAAATTATACAGAAGAAAGAAAAAAACGACCTTTATAAAATCCTTTTACTAATTTTCCATAGTTTAAGACTAAAGTAAAATCTTTGAAAAGTTATCTGATATTTAATAATCATAATCAACAGAGGTAGGTAAAAAAGAAAGCAAAAGCTTTAGAAAGTTGATGAATAAAGGAAGTCCAAATTAAATTTCAACAATAAAAACTACAGTCGCAGATCATACTTAAAAATTTATTAATATTGTACCTTAAATTCATGTAATGAACCATATAGTTTGAGGAATTTTAAGATGGTATAAGAATTATTTTTTGTGATAATATTTTCAGAAATGATTGCTTAAAAACTTTGACATTTTGAAAACTTTGTATTTAATTAAAATTCTATTTAAAGGTTCAAAAAAAGTTTAAGGTATATGTTCTGAGAATCTCTTTATGCCCAATATTTTATCAACTTGATCAAAAGGTGTGAATATGAAAGCTCTAATGCTTTATTACCATATATACTGTAAGAAATCTTTTGAAGTTCTTAGGATGGTTAAGTATTACACTTCCTTTTGTAGAAAGATCTTATGATGTTCAGATATATCCTTCTTCCCCAATAAGACCTGAATCTGAAAAGCACCTTAGCTCTTCAGAGATATACTTTTGGTTAATGGATATTAAAAATTACTATTTGCTATTTTGTTTTGAAAAACTTAAGTTCCTTCTTAGGCCTTGAAGAGGATTCCATTCTTTATGCTCTTTTTTACTTGTTTATAAATTTTTAGAATGTAAAGGGGGGAAAAAAAAGAATTTTTCTTCTAAATGCAATTATTCGATTTCTTAGTTTTGTGTCCCCTAATAATGGTGTCCAGGTCACATGCCCTGCCTGACCCTTCCTAGTTAGATCACTGGTTCCATATTACCTTATTTGAAATGGAAACTGTAATTCAGAGGATTTTATTCATTAATAACTGATTTTAAAAAATGGAAAACTTTCAATCAAGTCTTATTTATCTGAAAAACTGCAATTTGTATCAATAAATGTTGTTTAAATTTAATAGGTTTATTTATTTTTTAAACATTATATTTCACATGATTTTTATTACATAATGATTTGCATGTGCCTTCTTATAATTGTATATGTCACATGGCAAGGTTCTTTTATTTTGTTACTGAAAGAAAAGGTAGTGTCGTTTAAAGATTTTCTTATACTTTTATTCATTTTCAAAACATAAAACATGCATGGTACTTTTTTTTAAAAATCTAATTACATTATTATGTATATTTTTTAGATACAGAAATTGATTGGAAAGCATATATGCAAGAAGTAGAAGGTGTTGTAAATGGCACTTGGGATTATCAATATTTAAAAGGAGACACAGGGCCATTAGTGTAAGTAAAATTTCTTTGAAATTTTAGAATAAATGTTTTTGAGTTTATATCTACTGTCGTACATCGGTGATTAATTCATACATTGATTTTTATTTATTAAATAAAAGTGAAAATTCAGAAATAGTTTGTTCATTGTAGACATTTAAACTATTGAATAGATTTTCTTTCTTTTTCAATCACAAATACTATAAATCATAATGTTAAATTCATGATTCATTAAAAATTTTAATTTTTGATCATTAAAAACTATATTTATATGGATAAATAAAAATTAATTTATCTTTAGTATAGCCATTCTTACTGAATGAAGATATTTGGTTATGTGTAAGTTGCCATCTATAATGCTAATTAGATTTTATACCCATGAATCTTAAAAATTTATTCATGACAACATTTCACTTCTTACTTCAACTTAAAAAAATTACTTGGTTCAGTGTGTAATTTTTCAAAAAAAAAAAAAAAAAAAAAAATGCCAATAATAGAAGGTATGTTATGCATTTGATATTTTATATAAATAATTTATGTAAATGTAATTTAAATTACTTGTGTAAAGTTAGTGCATTCCCTAAATAAGGCTGGACAAAAATATTTTCAACCAAAGCAACATCATATGTATCAGCTAGGTGACTACCATTGCAATAAAAGTCCGAATTTCCATAAAATTTGAATATTGGCATCATTGCATTAATCCTAACATTCATTGCTAAAATTTGATGGTGAAAGAATTTTTTTAGATTTTTATATGCATCCTAGCAATGAAATTGCTGCCATAAATGTTATAGACTTCAAAGTTTTTTTGAGAGAAAATATATAATGTTTATAGTACAGAGTGATTATAATTAAAGTTACAATTTCAAAAATCGTTAATTTTAAAACTACTGGTCTGAATGTCTTGATATTTTTGCTGAACAGTCATGAGGCAATGGGAAAAAAAAGTAGTACAAAATGTGGTTCTGTCAGGAGAAAGACCAAACATGGATTCATTAAATACAGGAATATTGTTAGCCAAAAGGAAACAATACAGTTTAGGGGTTTAATAAAAATTTATTAGCGATGAGTCAAGAATACATGTTTATAGCGACAACAATGATAATGACAAAAAAAAAAAAAAAAGCTTTATGGAACAAACATCTAACAGGTGGGTAGTTAAGGCATAAGTTATTCGATATGCCCTCCGCCTTGTTCCGCTACTAATTGGAAGCCCAAAACGGCATGCTCCACAACAGATCGGAGGGTATCTGTACTGATATAATGGATGTGGTGTGTGAAGCTTTCCTTCAAATCTGCTAGATTCTCAATCCACCCACTGTAAACAACATTCTTCAGGTACCCCCAAATACAGAAACTACACATTTGTAAGTCAAGGGAACATGGTGTCTACATTGTTGGAAAATGCCATATTATGATCTTATCATCTCTGAAATGAGTGCTCAGTAGCTGCTCCATAGGAGTAGCAATGTGCGGAGGAGCATCATGTTGCATGAATATTGTTCGATCCACATTCTGACTCTGCTGAAGTGCTGGAAGAATATGGTTATGCAAAGTAATGACTATAGCTGGACTAGATTCTCAGTCGCCCAAATCCTGCAATTTTGCATATTTACAGAAACATATAAATGGAAGGGTCTTCGTCAGACTACAGTATGTTCCATGGCCATTCGTTGTCCACTTCCATTCGGGCAAGAAATTGTTATGCAAAAGATACACATGCTTCCAAGTCAGCAGGTAGCAACTACTGCACATGAGTTATCTTGTACAGATAACATCACAAGATGTTTACATTCCGTGTTGATCAGCATATCCTGCATTCGGCCAACTCCCCATACACTGCTGATTCCAGTATCATTATTAGTCTGTTCTTGTAATGCTGTAGCTACATCTTCCACTGCTGCAGCCAAAACTGGTTTCCTTCCTCTACCCCATTTCACGTCAAATGAAGCATTCTCTTTGAATTAGCAATCATTTTTCTCAGACCATTTGTGGTTATTGGACCCAATTTTATGGATTTTAATGTTTGAAACTTCCTGATAGTTGTAAGTGCACGTTCATCGTTCTTATAAAAAAAGTTTCAAGTGCAGAGCGTGATCCTTCAGAGTCATGATGAAGTATTCAGGTAAAGAGCTGGTGCTATTTTTGTGGCAGCTATATCTGTGGCGTACATGTCATATATAAATAATTCACATATCTCCAGACAATGTGAACTCTGACAGTTCTATCTATTGGCACATTTTGTAACTATTTATTTTCCCCTTTTCAAACAAAATTCCATTGCCTCACAATTGTTCTGCTAAAATATCAAGTCATTCTGATCAGTAGTTTTAAAATTATCAATTTTTGATATTGTAACTTTAATTATAATCACTCTTTATATCTTATTTAAGAGTTAAACAAACATGGTATATGTACAATATCATAGTATTGGTATCTTGTGCTTCACTTTTGCTTGTCAACTCTTAAATTAAGACTTTACTACTCACCTTTTTTGTAATATCCTATTTTTCTTTCTTTTCTTTTTTTTTAACTCTTCCATGCATGCATATTTTTTTTTAAGCATCAGTACATACTAGATGTAAGTTAGATTCCAAATTGGTAGACAGGCAAAAGGGAAATTTCTTGCCTTTGCCTGCATTTGAAGTTATTGACTTTGCGCCTTGTTGATGGCCATCAAGAATGCAAGTTGAATGGGAAACTGCAGTTGTTTAAATCAAAAGACATGTTGGTGGGGAAAATGGGAATGGTTGCAATGAACACATCTTCTCCTTTCTACTTTGCATTAAGAATAGTTGCATCAATTCTTGCTACAAGTTAATCTTCTGATTTTGATCAGCATAATTGGTTAGCAGATAAACATTGTCTTTCGATTCTTGCTGCATGTTGATCTTGAGATTCTGAAGCACGTGAATGTGCAATTTCTAAATTATCTGCTTCATTGTTCACTTGTCATTCCTCATTTATTTGAGAAGCTTAAATTCACTTATTTCTACTTGCTGTGCTTTTAAGTGACTAACATTTGGGAGGCATATTTTTTGACTAATCAATTAACACAATATACGATTGTGTAAACGAAATATTTTTCGTATTTAAATATAAATCTTCTTTTAATGTACTATTATTTCGAATAATGTTAAATTATTGCTTTCCTTCTTTGCTTTTTCCGCTTCCTAAAATCATATTGTATTATAACTAGCGTATGAGGGCTGTTCGAGCATTTCCTCTTATCTTGAATATATGTACAGCGAAAACGCAAAGATTTTTTTTTCTAGATTTCAGTGGCAACCCTGTTAGATATGATGAACAGTTTTTGGGATTATTTACTTGAGCATAATTCTTATTCTAAAATTTGAGTTTTACTCTGTTCATATGACTTTATACTATGTATTCATTCAAATATATTACACTTGATTCACTGACATCTGACACCTAATTGTATTAATGTTGTTTTCCCTGTTATTCATGTCACTTTTGAAGTGGCAGAAAAACCAAACATTTTTTATTGCTCTTATGGACCATTTTTCTTTAGATCTTTGAATTATTTAAAACTTTTTTTTTTTAGCTTTATGTCAGTATTTTTAAATATATGCATTAAATACTTCATTTAAATTTCAGCTGATCTAAAATACTTTTTGGAACATTTTTAAAATACACATTCGGTGTTGTTTGGCTATATTTTTAGATACTCAAAACATCTTGGACTTTTAATTTTTTACTTATTAATATGTCTAATTCCATATTGTTTCAATCTCATAAGAACTAAAATATTTTTCTGGTCACATTTTTTTTCCAGCATTTGCATAATGCACAGTAGGGACAAGATCCAATATGGCAACCCAGAATTTCCATTTCTTACTTGAATAGCATGTAAGTATTAGTGCCCAAAATTTCAAATGGCCTAAAATATCTGCTCAAAATTCATTTTGAGCTCTTGTCTTTTATCTGATGGTGGTGAGTAGTTATTATTTGTATTTTGCCATTTTGCAGGCATTCATAAGGTTCTTTGATATACGCGGAAGAATTCTGTTTTGGAAATCAAATTATTCGCTTCTGCAATAGTTGTCACTTCTTGACTGGAAAGCAGGTAGGCTTCAGGATGGACTATAAAATTAAGGCCACTTTTAGGCTGGTAGTGCCTTTTCTCAATCACATCAGATTTCTGTTTATTTTTATCTTTTACATCATCAAATAGAAGTTTTTCCTGTTGTGTTTCTTCCTCCTTCATCTCTTTGCTTCTTGTAGTGATGTAGAACAAATTTCATTGATATCAAAAGCTTCATCATCAACATTCTCTTCATTGATGGAATTGATCTTTGCTCGTCCCCTTTTTCCTTCACAGTACTTCTTCTTTTTTTCTGCACCAACACCACCATCTTCATTAAAGTCCTCAAATTCTTCATTAAATATCTTGACACTTCTCAGACATCAAATTTTTCACTATCACTTTCTGCATCATTGTTTGATCCAGCATCTTCAACATCAATATCAAATTTTTTTGGCATCTATTTATCATTTTCATCTGCTGATCCATTAACTCCTTCCTTCTCAATTTGCACTGGGAACTCTTACTCAATGAAATTACAAGCTTTTGAACTGCAGCTGGGGTATACTCTCAGAAAACTCCCAAATTTTCCGGAAAAAGAGTAGAAATTTCATGAGGCCAAGGCATCGAAACTTGATAATCAAAACCTTGCCAAGAAGCTAAATTTAGAGAATTTTTGATAGTACGAAAAAATGAAAAAGGACTTCCTGAATATTGTTATTTGGATATCTTTCTTAATAAGTATTCTGTTAATGCTAATATTCTTCTCAATATTTCTTCTTAAGTTCAAAATAGTTATTCTTTATTTTAGTGGCTATGAAAATTTGTGGGGAAAATTTTATTAATTGTTTTTATTCCCAAATCATGGATTTTACTTTATGATGAATTTTTTAAATTACCAGGTAGACTTACTCAGTACTGAATTCAAAATGTAACATATCTAAATTCAATTCCCAGAGACTAATTCATCTGCTGATTTTTTTTTCTCTTTTTTTTTTTATTGCTTATCTTTTTTTTCTGTTTTTTAACAAAGAAAATAATAATAATTTTTTGTGATTCATCAAATGGTAGGAATTTTTTACCTCAAAAGAAAGTACTAGTTCTTCCTTGGTTGCTCCCTCCACAATTGAATTCTGTACACAAAATGAAGCTGTTTTGTACCAATGTGACAAATAAAACCAACGTGACAAATGTTCAAAAGAAAATTATGAAACTTTAGTTGAGTCATAAAAGTGATAGACCTGTGAAAAGTAAAACCCCAGTAATGTGTGAGAGGTATATAACAAAGGTCCATTCACTATTAATGAAATGTTTGTTAAAGTATGCTAGTGAGATATGTTTACACATCCTGGCTTTCCCCTCGTATCTGTTTTCTATGTACATATATTTAAATTTTGTCTTGATAATTTACTTTTTAATGCGTCTTTGATAAACTCATATTGCTTTGTGTGTATCATTTCTTACTTTTTAAAATATTTTGAAATGGATACAAAAATCAATTGTTTGTAGTTTTGATTATATTTTCTATGCATTGACTATTTAATTGATACTATGCAAATTTTTCTTGATGCCATTTTATATCTCCTTTTTTTTGCCTTTTGGCCCATCATATATATCCCTGAGTTCCTATCAAAAATCGTTTTATGGCATGCAGTGCTATCTTTAAGATTTTAAGTATCTAAGCACAATTTGGAGTGAGATGTCCAATAAATAAACATAAATAAATTTTAATACAAATGTAAAAGTACATGCAACACTTATTTTTATTTAAATAGTGATAGTATATAGCACATTCATATGAAAAACCATTGAGAGTAGTCTCCCCAAAACTTACCCATATACTCACCCCCCCCCTTCTCTCATAAGATGGGTAAAACCACAAATGCTGTATATGGCATTACTGAACAATAGTTGTGAAATGTAGATCTTTGGCATAAATGTAACCATTTTTTTAAAATACATAACATACGATGGATTCAATAAAAAATGGTTACATTTATGTAAAAATCTACATTTACAATTTTTTCTGACCAAATGAAACGAAAATTTGATATGCAACTACAGACTCAGTCACAAGATAACATTCCTAAATTGATTTTAAGTCATTCTGTTTATGAGTTATTGCATTTATATACAAACGAAAGTATGTACTAATAAAGACATTTAACATGATAAACCTGTTTACCAAATTTCATCTACTTACCTCTTTGTATTTGAAGTTATTGAGTTCACTTGTAATTGAACAGACAGACTTCCTATGAATAGATTTCATACAAAATTTGGTAGAAGTTTACAAATTTGATCATTAGTCCATATATTAAATTTCATTTGTCTTGTTGAAAGCATTTTTTATTTGTCATGTTCACAAACAAACAAAATGCCAAAAATATGTTTTTTGAAATCAGGAAAGTCTGAAACATGAATATTTGTCGAAATCTCGAATTAGAATTTTTTTGATGGTTACAATATTTCCACTATATTTCAAAGTCAGAAGTTTAATATTGCTCTGTTCTCCTTGCTTTAATTTCAGCAGTTTTTTTTATTGTTTAGTGAATGTTATTCCTCAATAAAAGGGAAAATTGGAATATCAATGCAAAAATTATCTTTCTGACAAAAAAAAAAAAAAAAAAATTACAACATTGCCCCTTTTTTGTGTTTTCAAGTAACCAAAGACATAGTGAAGTAAATTGAAACAATATATATTCTGTAGGAAACCATTTACATAGATAAAAAATTTTTGGAATTCTACATGAAATAACATAAAGTGTTACAAACAATGGGAAATGTGCATGTAAATCCATGTTTTTATTATATTTAAGGCAATAAGCAATGGAGATTTCATTTTAAAACATCAAAAAGTAATCTATTCAGAAATATTCACATTTGAATATTCTACAGGATTTAATATATAATATATGATTTTCAATGTTGAACCCTGAAATGTAGTAACTTCAAGTTATTTATTATTTTTTTTATAAGACAACTACATTTTATTATTTTCTTCTCTATCTAAAATTTTTGTGGGTTTATTCCAAATTCCATAATTTGATGAAAGTTTCTGATCTATGCTTGAGGTAGCTAAATATTGGATCACTCTAAACACCAGGAGCATACGCTTAGTTGAAAAGTTTTAAAAAATTGTTTTTGAACACTTACTAACTTCGAACAGTTTCAATTTTTTAAAATGAATCGAATTAATTATTTAAATATTTTTTAATTCATATGTTAAAATTAACACTTGCAGCATAAATTAAGAGTAATCATCAGACTTTTCTTATTTGGTTGACTTATTTGTCTTACATTGTTTCAGATATCCTGGTGGTTTTGTATATATTTTCCTAATTTTATATGCTGTCACGCTAAAGGGAACATGGATCCTTTGTGCTCAGATTTTATTTGCTGCACTGTATTTAGCAACATTATATGTTGTGTTTCGACTTTACACTAGATCTCAAATTGTAAGTAAAACTTTTAATTGCTATTATTATAGAAGAATTATTGATTGATACCCATTTATACATTTAGTTGATATTTTTGAATTTTGTTGAACTTCTAAATTTTCAGTTATTTTGAATTAATATCTCTCTTCTTTAATAAAAAACTTTGACTGTATAAAATATCTTTTATGTCTTACAATCTGCAAAATATTTCATTAGCATATTTTCAAAAAAAAAAAAAATGAATGCAATACATTAGAACCCATCATTATGAACATAAGAAGCATTCTAGAATCAATATTTTTACACTGAAATCTTACCTAAGGTTATTTTCTTTCATTGCTGTATTATAGAATGTTCATAATAAAGATTTAATTCGAAACCTCCACAAAATGTGAATTATAGGACCAAAAATGATCAAATTTGGGAATATTATAAAAATAGCCTTTGAATACCTTTTAGCGCCTGGGATTTAGATTTTACAAAATTCTATTATTTGAATGAGGTTGTTAGCAAACATAATTCTATTATTTAATATTTACAAAATTTAATATAAATAAAAGTAAACTTCAAAAACTAGTTTGTATGCAATAGAAATCCAAAGTACTGAGCAGCTCTTCAAATTTTGCTCACATATGCTTCAAAATATAAATCAAATTATATGACTGTGCAATCTTTGGTTATATAGTTTTTATTTTATATATGTTTTAAATGGAAATTTTTAAGTTTTCACCATATATAAACTGAGATAAAAGGTGGGGGGGGGGAGATTTTATTATTGATTTATAGCTCCAATTTTTAAAAAAATTTATTTATCAAGTTTTCATCTAAAATTATCACTTGCCATTCTGTGTATTCTTTCAATTTTAATGATTGCCTTTTTTGTATATATTGTAAATTCTTCTCTTTAGTCTGAATTTCACATAGAATCTGAAAGATTACTATGTGAAATTTTTATGACTTCAATTTTTCTCTAATCTTGGATTCAAGTCCTATAGTTTAAGAAACTCTGGTTTGAAGTTCATTAACAGGCAAGAAAAATTTTGAATTGATTAAAAATACTAAACTTATAGAATTTTTTCTGTGATAATTAAGTTTTCTCTAATCATAAAAAGTTCAATAAATAAGAAAAAGGTAAGAATTTTGCATATGTATAAGAATCGAACATATTGGGAATCTGTTTTTCTCAGCCAAAGAAAAAGAATTTAAATCATGCTTTAATCCATCCAATTTTAGCAGTCAGGTTTTTAAATTTTTCTGATCTAAAATCAGAATTTTCAAAGTCGATGAATCCATTATTTATTTCTTTCAAAATGTATTGGAACATACAAAACTAAACTCATTCATAATGCATTGCCTAGTAAACATAATAGTTAATTATAGCTTTTTTTTTTTTGTCTTTGGCATCAAATTATAAAATCTTACTGAAACTGCTTGATGATCTTTTTTCAACCTGTCTTTTTCAATATGGGACGAATAGTGATTATTGCTTTCATGAGTATTGGTTGTTCTTTATTTTCCTGCGACCTTTGTTATTTATATAAATGAAAATACAAAAATTTATCACACTTATAACTAAATTTTTGTGGGAAAATGAGAAAACAATTGATTATGGTGATCTAATTTGTAATTTTTAGCTAAGAGAAGGTTGCCACAGCACTGGAAAAACCAGGAAAATACAAGAATTTAAAATTCATCTAAAAAACAGGGAAATGCATGGAATTTTTTATTCCTTTTTTCCATCTAAAAATGCCAATCTCTGAAAATTGCGAGAATAAAGGATAGTAGTCAAAAAGGGAACAACTGTGTTATCGAAGAAATTTGCCTCTTTTCTGCTCATTACTCTTTTTTTTCCCTTTATAGATTAGTCTAATTTTGATTTCAGAGGCAGTTGTTATCTCAGGGTTGCCACGTCACCAGGAGAACCTGGAAAACCGGAAAAACACAGGGAATTTAAAAATTTACAGAAAAAAATAACTGAATAATGCAGGGACATTTGAAAATTTTCATAAAAACCGGAGAAATGCAGGGAATTTTGTCTCTTGATACTCCCCCCCCCCATCTAAAAAATGCCGATCTCTAAAGATTGCTAGATTTAAATATCATAATCATAGCTTCCAAAAACACTTGTTTAATGAAGAAGTTTGCTTTTTTTCTGCCTTCTCCCATTTTTTTCTGTATTAATCAGTCCAGATTTTCAAATTGCAGCAAATTAAATATTTGTATCATGGTAGCAAAAGTGTTTTTTGTTTTGTTTCACCTGAGCATGAGAGGTAATATATCCCCCCTTAATATATAAATTTTTTCTTACTAAATACTAGATAATAAATAATAAGAAATTGATTTTTTTTGTATATAAATATAAACTCTCTTTTAATATGTTATTATTTTGAATAATATTAAATTATTGCTTTTTCCATTCCTTAAAATCTTATTGCATTGTAACTAGCATATGAGTGTATGAGTGTTATTTGCACATTTCCCCGTATCTTTAATAAGGAAAAAATGAATACACAGGGAATGTTTTTTCCTTATTTGAGTGGCAACCCTGTATCTTTTCTTGAGACTCGGGGGTAACAGCTAATGAGACTGCTATAACTGCATAAGAAAATACAATGTATGGAATAGCAACAATAAATCTCCAGAAGCATCACAATGGTGTTCAGTCACTCACACATGAGTTTATTGAATGGTTTGTTAATTATCTGTGAAATTATCCTGAGTAGATTAAAGATTTTTTTTTTTCAAACAATGAGCTACTCAAAATCTATTTTTAATACTGATTGGCTGGATAAAAATAGGAATCCCAATTCTGCTGAATGGGTTATAAATATTCCTGAGATCTATTTATTGTGTACTGCTTGCTTTGTAAGAAGATAAATAAGCTTAAATAATATGAGAAAACAGGCACATATCAAAGGAGGAAAACATACAAAATTGTGTACAAATTCAGAAAAGTCATAATTTATGTTGGTATCTAAAAGGAATACTGGAGATGTTGTACCAAGTCTGAAAATGTCAAATTTTATGTCCGAAAATAAGCTGATTTTGAACTTTTTAATTCTAAACCAGTCCTTTAAAGTTGAACATTTATGGGGATTAAAACTTGTGTCACATTTGTGTGCTTGCATTCAATGATACATCGGAAATATTTCCACATATATTCACTGATAGTGAAATAGCTAATAAAATATACTTTAAACCATATAAAAATGGCATATATTATTTGTTACAAATTAGCTCCACTTTTTCAACAGTCTCTTAAGAAATCTTTAAACAATAAGAAATTTATAATATGCTTTGTCAACACCCTGAACCACATTTTACAAAAATATCAAATGGATCTTATTGTAAGATATTGGTGTAAATCGTCCAATAAAATTTCCACAAGATATTTGAATTCTTTATTTTTAAAGCATACCAGTGCTCAAGACTTTGAGAATTTTAAAAAAATTATATCAGATTTGAACATATTTTATGAGTATTTTATATTTGGGAAGAATACTATAAAAATATTTAGATGCAGTTTCAATAATTTTATTCTTTTAGTAACTGCATCCTATTTAAATCCATATTTATTGAAGAGCCTTGCATATTCCTCTCATTAAGACTAAGAGTATTATTATTCCATTATAACTATGACATGAGTACTGTTCTCGCATTTTCCCTTTTACTGCATATACATACAAGAAAGATAGGGATCCCCCCCCCCCCGATTTGAGTACTAACCTTGTAAGAAATAGGGCAAATGCAAGTACAGATTTTAAACATGTATGACTTATTACCTAAATTAAATGAAAAATACCAAGTTTGAATTAACTTTCTTCTTATTTGGAGGGAAAATGCTAATTAAATAACTAACATTTGAGGGAAGGACATAACAAAACAAATTTAAATAATTGATTTAAATATTTATAAATTCTAAACTCATACATGCATGTAGTGTATAAAAATAACCTACAAGGAGAGCATCTATGAAATCTAAACTTACTCTGTTTCTTTTCTAGGTACCTCCATATGCCTTAATATTTATGTGTTTTACATCATACAGAATACATTCAATTTATGCTCTTCGCCTTTTCAATGATCCTTTTGCCATTTTCTTTTTGTTTGTGGCTATCAACTTCTTTTCAGATGGCAGATGGTATATTGGTTGTATTTTTTACAGGTAAGTAATAATTGAATGATCAAAATTAAAAATCTCATTTTGTTTATTTTCTAATGAAACTTTCTCTATAGCTTATTAAATGTTTGAAAAACTAATTCTTATTGAAGTTGCTTTAAAATTAGTCATCCCTTCTGTATTATTTCAATATATTATTTATGAAGATAATTTTTTCATTTTACCAATCCAATACTAATTCTATAATCTTTTTTAGCTTGGATGGTATTAAAGTTAATGCCTTTATAAAATTCCTTCTCTTAGAGAGGCGAACTTGACTAATTGAAACCTAACAGTATTACAGTACTACTCTGATTTATCCAACTATTTAAATTAAGCAAATAAGAATAAAAAATGAAATGAATAATGAATGCAAAAAAGGAATAAAAAATAATAAAGATTTAGTCCAATATTTTACAGTTTATATGGAAATTGTATAAATAATAACCAAACTTAAATAATTTTAATAAAATAAAAGTTATTAATAAGAAATTTTTTAAAAAAATTTATATTACTAATTTCAAGTAAGTAGTTTTAATAAACAGTGCAGTTTCTTAACTATAACAATTGTATTATAAAATTTTAAAAACAAATTACTTTTTATATTGAATGCATTGAGCAACAGTAGATTTTTAAATGAGTCAAAGGCTTTAAAATTTATTCATTTATAATTTCTGAAGACCAAAGGTACAAACATTTAACCAACAAAAAATTTCAGAAATAGAAATGACATTTGTAGATTTTTGATTTAGATTTTAATATAATCAAAAGAAATGTAATTTAAAAATGGCTTGAATTAAGTTCTACTATATTTCATTCTCATATTATGCAGGCAGATGTGAAAATTTTGATTTACCAAATTAATTTGAAAGTTTTGTGACATTATATGATATGTGTTTTTATCTATTTAATTGATCTTATTGCTTTTTTAGCTTTGCTGTGTCCATCAAAATGAATATTTTGCTTTTTGCTCCTGGTCTTCTTTTTATTCTTCTACATTCCATTGGAATAAAAGAAACAACTTATTGTTTGTCTTTGTGTGGTTTAGTACAAGTATGCTTCATCTTTAAAAAAAATCTTTATAGTTAAATTCTTTTAACTGGTGTTTGCTTATTTAAATAGTCAGCTGTATTCCTTTAATGTACAATTAGATGCGACTTTTCTTAGTGCTTGATGATTGAGTTTTATTGCCTATTCTAGTAAAAATGTCTGATTTGTTTTGCTTTTGTGACTTATGCCACATACTTGTTCTTTAGTACTTAATTCTATAATTCAAGTTCTCATGGAAAAAGGGAAATAATGGTAACTTTGCTACTCTACTCAGCTTGTGATATCAAGCACTTATTCCTTTACCAGTTAATAAGTAATGCTAGCTAAAATCATAGAGCATAAATCTAAAATCTATATCTCTGCAATATCTTAAACTGCTTGTGAGTTATATTTGATTTTATTACTCTTTGACATTATAACACTTTTCTACACCTGATATTATAATGGGTTGAGGTAAAAGTTTTTAAAAGGGAGAAGCCCACATCATAAAGTCATTAAGCCCTTGCAGATTTATTGTGGATTCTTCATTATTTATTTAGTTGTGCACTTTTGTAATTGCATTTAATTTTTTAATTTGCATGGCTTATAATTCTTTTTTTTTTGCATTATAATAATTATTTGTGATTAATTGATAATAATAATGGTAATAATTTACACAAAACTATTAATACTCTTATAATAATAAAGAAAACTAACTTTAAATGCAAAAGGTTAAGTAAGTGAATTCGTAAATTATAATAAATACTATAACATAATTACTATAAATATATATTCCAAAGTATACAGTAAGCAAAAATTGTGTATTGGATTGTATAATGAATCTACTTTAACAAGTTAGATAATAGGAAATTATGCTTTATTCCATGAATATTATTTGTAATGTTTAATACATGTCTAATTATTGTAATTTACACTGTCTCTGTTTGGTTGGCAGTCTTACATAAGCTTCATCAGTCTCTACAAAATGTAGAGGCATCAATCTCTTATCAACTGAGTTCAAGATTAGAAGTATTCTCTGTTTTAAACTTGCAAAAAAAGTGCAACCTCTAACTTGGCATTCTCTTTCTATAATCTGACATCCAATGGTAGCCCATACTAGTGAGTCTAAAAATTAATTTGAAGATTTTAGTTACAAAGAAAACTTTTAGTTGCATTTTTAGGAACGATTGCAATGTTATTATTATTTATATACACAATTTTATTACACATTATGAACATTTTCAGAATAATGATGAATAAGAGCATTATTTCTTTTATCAATTCTTGTTTTTCTGACTTGTATGAAATCTGCATTTCTGGCAATTGAGTACACAGAACTATATCAAAAGATATAAATATTTCTTCTATACCCTTTATTTAAAAGAGGAGAGGTATTCGAACAGATTAATGAAATGAGTATGAAGGGTTATTACAAATCCCATAATTTATGGTTCAAAACATACTCAAAAATTTATGGTAGGTTTCTTTGAATGTTAAAAATTCTTTTAATTTATCAATACTATAGCTATACTACTTCATATACTTAATTGCAAATTAAAATTGCATTTTTTGTATAGGTTCTTGTGGGTTTTCCCTTCCTTCTTGCCAACCCTGTCAGTTATATTTCAAGATCTTTTGATCTAGGAAGAATTTTTCTACATCAGTGGACAGTCAATTGGCGTTTTTTGCCTGAAGAGATATTTGTAAGCCGCTCTTTTCATCTGTGCCTTCTCTTCCTACATCTTATCACATTGGCTGCATTTGCATACTCTTGGACAAGGTTGTTTCATATTAATTATCAACTTGATATATGCTATATTTCTTTTTTTATCTCTAAATTTTAGTGGCATTGAATCTATGGAAGTGCTGTATTGCTATGGAAGTGCTGTATATAATATATTGCTAAGTGATGGATTTTTGCTTAACTGAAAATTTTTCTTTTTCAATTAATGTGCTTGATAATTTAACAGTTAATTAATAAACAAAAGTAATTATAATTTGATATGATGTATTTAAAAAATTAAGTTTAATAAATTTCTTCCTGCATTCCTTGATGTCTTTGTGCAAAAAAAGAAGATATAATGTTATGAAGATTCAATATAATGTTAAACTAGATACACATATAAAAAAAATTTCATATTTTTTTGCCTTAGAGAAAAGTCAGTTCACAAAATTTCTGAATTAATTTTTTATTTATCATTAATTATTGCGCATTTTCTTATTTATTTCAAATTTTAGATTCACATCCCCCCCCCCCAGAAGTGGAAAAGAGTAACAAGTACTCTTTCTGTTCAAAATTCATGACTGAATTAAATGTACCATTGTTTTTTGTGTATGCGCAACTGAAGGAAATATAAATTATGCTGAAATATTATATTTCAGAAAATAAAATACGAAAGAACTATCCCAGCAATTTAGTATCGATGTGTATTCCACATATATGAATGTTCCTAAGATGTTTTTTTGTAAAGAAGACTCCAATGCCATGCCTGTCTACAGTAAATGCCTATTGGAATGACTGGATTTTTTTTATATATATAATTTTAATTATATAACTTCTGTTGCTTTAAATTAAATTTCATTTTCTTTTTTTATTTCAGAAAGTTTGGTATCTTGAAAAAAGGAGAAAAGCCTTATCTTGCTTTAGATAGTATCCTTTTTTTAAAAAAAATTTTATATATAAAAGCTGCTTTATTTCTTTTTATTTTCATTGTGCAAAAATAACCAAATAAGATCTTTTAAGTGACAAAAACAGACTTTCAAAATAATTTCAGGTATGCTGTAACTAGTGAATAAGCTGTCATTACCTATACATGTGTGTGTGTACCATGCCATATAAGCAACAAATCCTGTTCTTTCTTCTATTTTTTATGTTGTGAAACTTCCATTGGTCTTCTGTTTACATACAAAAGGATGTAATCAGCAGAGATAAAATCAAGATGTATAGAGACTGTAATTGTTTATCTGCAAAGTAAACATTAATTCTTTTTCCAAAAAAAAAAAAAAAAAACACTAATTAGGGATTTATTTACAGTTTTTTTTTTTTTTTGTAATATAATGCAATGGTTATTGTTTTTGTAAAACATTGTTCTTCTAGTATCTACATGAAATGTTCAGATGGTTCTTACTATTTTGAATAATTTCTTTATTTATAGTTTCATTTAAATTATTTAAAGATTATAATGTTGTTAAACTAAAAGTGCTTTTTAAACACAAAGTAATGTATACTTGCCACTAATGGCATAAAATTTATTAACTGCAATAAAAGCTTACAAACTTGACAGTTGTTTAAATGCATTAGAAAAAAATTTTGCACAGATAAATGTGTTTCTCCATCTGCCATGTGTTATCTAATCTTGTTCTTAAAAAGTTGTCAATTTAATCCATTTTGGCAGTTTTTAAAAAAATTTGGTTTCTTTCTTTTTTCTATATATATAATGACAGAATTTTTTGTGACCAATCCTTCCCATGTGTTATTTTTTTTAAAAAAAATTTCTTTGCTTATATATTTTCAATATCAGTACAATAAATAAAGAATTTCATTATCAACCAATCAATTATTCAATTTTGCTTTCATACTAGGTATACCATGTGGCATTTAATTGACAAAAACTGATTGCAAGATACTCGTTAGGGATTGGAAAGAAGCCCTTATCATTCTTATTAGAAAATAAGATAAACCGGATAATGATTCTAACAGTTATAGGTCAATTGACCTTACTAGCATTTCATGCAAACACATGGAGAGGATTGTCCTTCATAGGCTTAATAACTATCTCTATGAAAACAATTTAATTCCTTCCGAAGAGTTTGGTTTTAATAAGGGCCATTGCATGATGGATCAGGTTTTATATTTTAGCCAGAAGATTAGGGATTCCCACAATCTCAAACAAACAAATCATACTATGGCTGCCTTTCTTGACTTATCCAAAGCCTTTGACAGGGTCTGGAAGTACAAACCTGTTTACAAACTTTACAGTACTTTTAAGTTAAGGGGGAGAATTCTGCCTTAGATTGCTAACCCTGAAGGCCAGGTACATTAGAGTGAAGTTTAGAGACACCGTGTCAGGAAAATTTAGATTGAGCCAGGGTATCCCACAGGGATCTGTGCTCAGTCCTACTTTGTTTATTGCTGGAATTGAGGCTTAGGCCAATTCTGATCACTGTGTATGGGATTATATGCTGACAATATAATAATCTGGAACTGCTGCTCACAATAATGTTAATTCTTTCCTTCTTCAGCTAGAAGAATTTGCTGTGGTGCATAAAATCATTTTTTATCTCTCAAAATCTATTTCAAGTATTTTTCCACCAATAGACAACTTTGCAACTATGAGCCTGATATTTATCTACTGGATAGACAACTGAATCGTGAAAAACATCCCAAGTATCTGGGATTCATCCTAGATCAGGAGATTCTTGGTCATGCCCATATAAACAACTTGGTTCTCAGGGGAAAACAGCGACTGAAAATTTTGAAATACATTTCTGCTAGAGACTGGGGAGCAGATGCTTGGACTCTTCAAAATACTTATATTGCCCTTATTCATCCCATCCTTGAATATGGTGTACAGATCTATCAGGTTACTTCTTCTGGCAATCTCAATAAACTAGAAAGGGTTCAACTCTCTGCTGCCAGAATCATCACTAGCCTCCTCAATAGTTGCCCCAGGAATATTGTATTGTATGAAGCTGACTTGCAACCTCTCAGACTACGTAGCCAATACCTCTTAGCTAAATACTTTGTCAAACTCATCAGTTACAATGACCAGGACAGAACGTCTAATTATGTGCACAGTTGGAGTGATAATCACCACCTCAAGAGAGAAAGTCCGCTTAGCCATGCTGAAAGTGAGAATTGGCTGCATAATGAAGTAGAATATGTCTCACTAGCTTGTGGTTTGGATGTTGCTGCTTCATTTTATTTTCAGGTCTTTTTCAAGACCTAATTGAGCTCACACACTAACAAGAGTACACATCACCCAGGATATCTTAGACAACTTGCTTTGGAGACTATCAATAAAATCCCTTGTGATGCGTTGCAGATCTGCAATGATGCGCTATTTCGGGTAGTGGATTTTTTGTTAAAAAGAAAAACGGCATTGGGATCTGTGTAAGAAACCCTGACAACTGCTCAGTGTTCTGTGCAGAACTAATAACAATTGAGGAGGTGTTGAAATTTTGCATAACTGAGAGTATTTGCACTGACATTTGAATTCTGAGTGACAGCCGAAGCTCCATTCTGCATTTATCTGAATGGTGGAGGCATCAGGACCGCACAATTAGGGACATTGTCCAGCTTTTGAATTGCTTGATTACCAATCTTATCACCTTTCAGTGGGTTCCGTCTCAGGTGAATGTGCACAGAAATGAAATTGCTTATGGTCTGGCCCGAGTGGGCAGCCATAAGGATACTGCTCATGGTGGCTGCCTTACTTTTTAAGAAATTGCCACCCAGGTGAGGCAAGATATTTGTTCCTCTTGGAGGAGGGTCTCCATGCATGAATGGTATGCGGAAAGTTGCCCTGAGGCTGTTTTAATTGGGGTTGGCAACAGGGGTGATCAGACAACTCTTGCTAGATTTCGAAGTGGACATACTCGTGTACAACGTCATGTGACGGGCAACAAAGTTTATCCCCTGTCTCCAAAATGCAATGCGACTGAAGCTACTCATGCCCACATTTTGGCCTGCATCGGTTTCAATAAAAGCCAGCTGTTCTCGAGTCCTGAAGCTGTGCTACATTGTCTGAAGGCATTTGGGCCCATGGTCCTGGTTTGATGTAACTGTCGGCAGGGTGGAATAAGCCACAACAACACAAGATATCATAATATTAATATAAAAGAAAAAACAAAATTTGTTTGACACTTGGAATTATTTAAACTGATTTTAGCAAAATTCATTGTTTAGATTTCAAATATGTAAATAGTTTTTCTCTATTAGCTCTATTTTCTGAGATTCTGTGTGGTTGAATCACATGAAACAAACAAAAAAAAATTGCATGTGATGAAGGATAAAATGCAATACTATTATAGCTTTAGTCATGGAAAAGCTGAAGTTTCAAGAACATCAATGGATTTAGAAACTTATTTTCTTATTTTACAGCAAGAGGACTACGTGAATTTTATTTCCTGCCTATGGGATAGTAGAATTAAATAATGTCAGTTAGTGAGAAAAGATGGGCCAGCAGGACAGAATATGTTTAAGGAGGAAGAAATGCCATTCATGAGTTCATAATCAGAAGAAATAGAATCATCTTGCCTTCTCTGCATAAAAACCTTTTATTAATATAACAGTTCTTGAAAGCTGGTGATTGGGACCTTATTTCACATAGAACATAAAAAAAAAATTTTTTTTTTAAATCTGGAATAAATCCAGGAAAATTAAATGTGGAATCTTTGAAAGTCCTCATATCTGACAACTTATACATGATCTACGTTTTGTAGATTCCAGGAATGAAACAGAGTCAAAACAGTGAATCTCATATGTTGTTGTCAAGAATTTACTGATTATACTCATGATTGGAAGTTGTATTCATTCCACCATACTTAACAATATCAGATATCTTGATTGTAATATGAGCGCAGAAGTTCATTACTTGCACAATTATCTAGATAAAGAAAATTTTTGCATTGTTAGGGAAGCTAGTAGAGGACTATTGACAAAGTATTTGGGATACTCATATGATGGCAGATTAAACAAAAGTTCATTTAGAAATATTTAACAAGCGAAGTATTTGGAATGGAACAACCTTTTATTTTGTCCTAATTGGATTTTGACCATTTTTAATTAAATTATGATAAATTTACAAGGTTGTACCTTTATTTTTTAATTAATTAAAATATTTTGCTAAATTATTATGATTAATAATTTATATCTGTAGACTGATTTAATATATTAACTTAAATGATATGACATTTATAGCTTAAAAATGATCTGGTGGGTAAAAATTAATGTTATATTTTTTCTGAGTGCATGAAATGTACAAATTATTGGTTTAAAAAATCTCTGCCACAAAAATATGTATTAGCATGTGTAATTAATTATAAAATTAAAAGGTAGCTGAAAAAATATACCTTTTTGTTCTTTAGTGAGAGTATTTTTAAAAATTATATTTATTATATTTTCTTATTGTTAATGTTTTCTAGCATTCTTCTCAATTGCTCTTCAATAATTCAAGCATGAAGTTAATATTATGTAATGATATTTGTGACTGTATTTCCTTCTATAAATATTTCTTAACATGGCATAGATTTCTTATTTATTTTGTTTGTGTCCAATTTTGTTGGAATGGTTTTCAGTCGATCTCTACATTATCAATTCTATGTGTGGTACTTCTTCACTCTTCCGCATTTATTATGGTCAACAAATTACAATCCAGTTATTAAGTGAGTCTTTTTTAACATAGTTTTTAAAAATACATGCATAATTTTAAAAAATACTTTGCTATAAAACTTTATGAATGATTAAATTTATAACTGAATGCTGTGCTTGTTTGAAACTATTTCAAATATTTTCCATTAATTTCAAATTATTTTATTTTAATTTTTATTTCTCTCTATCTCTTTTTTGAACACTTCATTATGTGCTGTGATTTGATGGTACCTGAGACATTTTATATGGTTGTATCTAATTTAAATTAATACCTTAGGATGAATTGTCATATATTTAGTAAATTTCTTAGTATTATATAGAAACTAAAGAAAAAATTATTCAAATATTATTCTAATGTAAATAATCATGGTACAGTGAGATAAGAAGATGAATGTAATCTTCTCCAAGCACCAGCTCTTTGAAAGAGTATTGCCAGTTTTGTATTAATGTGTCTTTTTAGTTACATAAAATAATGTATCAAATAATTTACAAAAGACTGAAATCTCTTAATACCAGGCAAAGAAAGTGATGCTTTAACGATTTGGTATTATTTTATGATGCATGGAGGAAGAGGCTGTATTTCCAATCATCCTTTAGAAATTTTTTCTTAATTTTATGTGTTCCTTTTATATCATATGGGAGTTTTTCAAAATTCTAACTAAGAATGATCTCAGATCCACTATGAATCAAGCATGCCTGCCTAGTTTAGCCATTTGTTAGTTAAAAATAGTGTACCTAAAAGTAATTGATTTTGATTACATAATTTCATCATTTGCTGAACAAAAAGATAATCTATCATTTATTACAATTATGTATCTACAAGTCTGTTTTATGAATCCTTGGCTTGCTTTCAAAATCTAACATGAAATAAATTAGAACTACTCAAAAATTACTTAAATATTATTAATTTTTTAAAATATATCAATCCAATATATATATTTTTTGATCCAAAATTTTTAGAAAAAAAATGTGCTTGTTGATTAAAATAGAAGATGATAGTTACATATCTAATCAAGCAAGATTTGTTATAATTTGCCTGATCAAAAATGAAAACTAGTGTATAGAAAGTGCCTGTTGATTGTGATGGAATGAGTGAAAATACAAAAAATACAGAAGCTGTAATAAATTGAATGGAAGTAAGAAATTTGCCAAATCAGATTTATTCCAAGATGTGGCAGAACTATGAATTTCACTGCACGACTTGAAGAGGAATTGAAAACTTTCTTGAACTCATCATTCTTCTTATATATGTTAGCAGCAGCCAATAAAATTCTGGCTACAAAGACCTATACTGCTTCCAATGAGTTTTATAGGTAAGTTTCTATAGGTAATAGTAAAAAGAATAATGAATGTGGATTTATTACTTGTCGCTGTTAATTTTATATTTCTGTTTCCTCTTATCACTTCAACATTATGTGTCTTCTTTTGTCTGTAATTTTTTTATTTCTGGCTTGGTAAACCATTACATTGATTTGATGCCTATTACTGCTTTATCTTTGCTTCACCTTTTTTTTTTATTATTGCAAAGTGTTTATAGTAATTAAATTATAACATCATGTTCTTGTATTAATTTCTTCCAGGTTATTCACTCTGGGACTGCTGGAACTCTCCTGGAATACTTATCCATCCACTGTCCTAAGTAGTGCTGTCTTACATTTGTGCCACTTAATAATCTTAGCTAATCTCTTGTATCACGGCTGTCCAGTTCCTTATATGAAGGCCAAGAAGAAGTCTTCTTAGATGGACAGTAATACCTTTATATTGTACCTGATTCTGGAGTTTTAATAAAATATGCCCAGTTTTCTTGATGAATTATTTTATTATGATTTTACAGCATATTGTGCTTGATTTCTTCTTCTTCTTTTTTTTTTTTAACGAAATCAAGTAATGTAAATAAATTTAAGGAATGGGTTTAGAAAAAAAAAAAGTAATTTTTAAAAAAATTTCGAATTGATTAATTTTGTGCACTTAAAAGAATTAAAACCAAACTTTGCTAAATTGAAATCCAATATTGTAAGAATTTTATATAATCAAAGTATACCCTAAACGTTTAAAAATTGTTTATTTCTTAAATTATTGCAATTAAAGATATATTTCTAATGGCAAAGTTTTATCAAATAAAGTACCCAAAAATATAAAAACATTTTAGTTTGTGTAGATGATGATGATAATAAAGATTTGCAAAAATTAAATGTAACCCCCCCCCCCCTCCTCCCACCCTCGAGTTAAAAAAAAATGTCAGTGAATAAAAATAATAATAATTTTAAACTATAAGCAAGCAAAATTTCATTTTCCTATCTGCAAAATTTGCTGAGTTGTTAAAAGTCAAATTTATTGACTTAGACCATTTTTTCATACCGCAGAGAAAGTCTTTTTTTTGTCTTTTTTATGGATAACATGCAAGTGACAAAAAGCTTTTTAAAAGGTCATAATGATTATGCATTTGTATAATGATGCCTTTATCAAGTTCCTTTAAATTTAGGAAAATGGTAAAATAATATATGAATTGAAATGCATACAACATTTATTGAAAATGAACACCTTCTATACCTGTAAAAAGGCATGAAAAAAAAAAATTGAAATCTGCTATAGCAAATTTCAAGTCATCATGTGAGAACATTTTTTTCGATCGCTTAGAGCTAGAAGGCGATATTTGAAACTCAGAATCAAAACGGAGACGTTTTGCGCTGAATGTTGACGGTTGTGATTCAGAATCCAAATGGACACGTTCTGTGTTTGAAGTTGAGTGTTACGATTGAGAATCTGCAACACACTGCATACCTTTACGCTTTCTTCGTTCCCGTTGTAAAGCTATTTTACGTTCATGTTTAATTCGATCAGCTTCTAATTTTAAATTTTCATCATTCGTTTTTGTTGATTGAAGGTTTTGTCTCTGAAGGTTTGATTGAAGGTTTTGTTCCGGCCTCTGTTTGCTCTTTCGTTCCTTTTCTTTTTCTGTTTGCAAGGCTTCATCGGGAGAAAGCTTAGGACGCCCTATTTATTATGTATTTATTGCCTACACGATTTCGAGCTTCACCCCCCCCCCCAAACAAAACAACATCATGTACTTTTTCCGTTCTCATTTCCGTATCTGGGCTCCTAATAACGTAAGTGAAGTAAATGTGGTATCGTTAGATAGAGGATATCGAGTAAAGTGTATCACCGCCAGTCGTAAAGAGAGTTTTTGCAAAAACGAGGTCGAAAACCTCGCTCGAAAATTCAAATTTTTACAACTTTGGGAACCCGTCAATCGCGAATTTCAAGACCCTATCGAGACCAGAGTTTCGGAAAAAATGTCATTCGACTATATTCATCGAGGCGAGTGTTTAGACAGTCGCATTCGTCTCTACGTTGCATAGAATACAAGATATAACAACTTCCGGTCTGACCGGAAGTTGACGTCTTCGGCATCCCGAGACCCATAGGAACTCTATGATATCGATCCAACTGACCAATATTAAGCAAAATCCGAACTGCGCATGTGCATCCGAAATTTGTGGGGGGTAGAGGACCCACGGAGGTACTTCTAAATGAAAACCCCATGTCTCTAACATATGTAGTTTACGAGATATAACGAAAACCATTTACGCATGCGCAGTAGATGAATCCATGGGAAGGGGGCTTCTATAGCCCCATCGAATTACTATGGTGAAAATCCCATATCTTTAACAGCAGGTCATCCTTTTAAAAACGCACCTGCTTTCAAAGAAGCATACATAATAATAATTCAATATTTCTAAAAGCAGATGAAGATGAATATTGCCATTTATGCTTTATTCATTCATTGCCTACACGATTTCGAGCTTCAATTATTCGAAACCCCATAATGAAAAGAACATCATGTTCTTACATAATAATAACTAAAATATAACAAAAAATTTTTTTTCTTAAGAGCCTTCTGATTAAATCATTTTGTCATACTGTAAAAATGCTTCTGAGCCTCCTCTTCATGACATTAATCCTTAAAACCTATTGAATCGGCCTTCTGAAAGATATCCCCTACCTCTAATAAGGTAAATCTTTTAGCCGTGACTAAAAATATTTAATAAAGGACAACCTACACTCCTTTTGCATTGCTTTTGAGTATAACTTAGGTTTGGTACGCCGCCGGGAGAAAAGGGAAATCCAAAAAACAAAACACTAGAAATTTAAAAATCGTCTTACAAAACCGTAAAAATACATAGAATTTTGAGTCTCTTAGTTAATGGGGTCAATTCACGATCACGTGTCATGTACCAAACAAACAGCTTCTGTTCAATTATCAACCGTTCTGCGCATGTCGTGATGTCTGCCGATAACGTTGATGAAACCATCGTTTAGTAAATATTACGCTAGCCGATCAATTATTAAAAACTTCTGATTTTTTTTAAAAAAAGATATTATTTTGAATTATTTAATCCAAATTTTCTTAGTTATATAATTTTATTTCTTATATTAGAATTTTAATTAGTATTTTCAATGGAATTATTGTTTTTGCATACTTAATTAACATCGCTTTTTAATTCGTTTGGTGCCCCTTTATTCTTTCCTTTCCCATATCCCTTGCTTTTTTATCCAAAGGATACATTTTGACAAATGACTATGGCAGTGTTTTTGAAAAATTACATATGTTCTTTTTTACATATTTAAATATTATTGAATGTTGAATCTTATGAATATAGTTCTCCCAGTTAGTTTTTTTTTTTTTTTTTTCAAATAATTATTAGTCTTAGATAAGTTAATATTTTAAAGCTTACTAATAAAATTATTATATTTTTTTTCTTATGTAATTACTTTTATAAATATTGAGACTTTGATGTTTTCAGTTTGCTCAGAGGAAAGAATATAAAATTCAAATTAGTATATATTGAATAAATTATGCTTACAATTTCAAATTATGAAATATAAAAGGCATAGATACCTTTTTTTAAATCTATGCAACTTATGAATCAGTTATTTCATTTTAATTTGTAGAAATCATTAAAGGAAAACAAACAAAATCACATTTTCATAATTTTTATTTACACATTACAAAAAAATATATAGAGATAAATAAAATATATATAACTATTTGGAAAAATAGGATCAAATGGATATTTTAATGCACTCACTAATTCAAAAAAACTATTTATCAACATTTATTTTTCTAGACACTTAGAAATAATATAAACACAGTATTACAAGAATGTCAATGTAAATGATGAAATCAGTTTTATTCAACAGAAACATCCTAGATACTAAACAACATTTTTTTTATCACCAATAAAAACATAATGTTGAACAATATACTTTTAAAGCAGAACATTTATGAATTTTTTTTAATGCTAAAGTTACATTGATAAAAATTACATTGAATGAATATCATAAAATAAAACAAAAACACATAATACAGTAAATTTAATAAACAAGAATAAGGTCATGATAAATCTTAATATATATAAATTACGTGTCACGTTGTTTGTCCGCGATGGACTCCTAAACTACTTAACCGATTTTAATCAAATTTGCACACCGTGTGCAGTTTGATCTAACTTAAAAGATAGGATAGCCCTTTTTTTGAATTTTTAATTAGAATTTTAATTATTAATTAAAAACTAACTTTCCCGCCAAAAAAATCTTCAAATCGCCAAATGAGTACGGCTTCAATTTTTTTTCCCAACAGTCATGAGGCTAGGCTTAAGATTTTTCTGCTGATTATTTGAAACGATTCTATTTATTTTCTTAATGTTTGATGCATTTAAAATTAAACATTGTTAATGAATCGATCTTTCAGATTCATTCTGAAGTACTTTTGAATTAAAATAAAACAGAATAAAGGAAATTAAAAATTTCTAATCTGCATAACGTTACCCCAACTGGCGTAGAAAAAATCACGCATTTGCGTTCCGTAACTGGCGTTGAAAATTCACGCATGCGCATTGTATTATGATTGTTTACATTTCAACGGAAGCGGACTCGATTTAAATTATTTTTAGGTTCGTTGCATGTTTTTGTAATTAAATTGTATTTAAGTTAGTTATATATTTTTTGTATACGCTTATAGTTTTAAGTACATCGTTTTTTAAGTAGTTTTTTTTAACCTGTTTTCGACGGATTATTTTAAACGATTCGTTTTATTTTCTTAATGTTTGATGCATTTAAAATTAAACATTGTTAATGAATCGTTCTGGTCATGATGAATCTGAGAATATTTTGTTGACAAATTCTTGAAATATTACATAAATTAGGAAAGATATTCTTTAGTGCCCATAAAGTTTGAACGCTCAGTGACTCTTTTCAGTAATCATATTACAAAAAAATACTTTGTTTCAGTAAAAAATATTATTATATTAATTGCAGATTAATCCTTTCCACTTTAATTTATAGTATAAATTCTACGGGAACTAACAGAAAATTAGAGAGATACATATTACGTTGTGACTGAAGGCGTTTATAATATTATGAGTGAATTATATATCAAAATTTGAAGTTTTAAAATATTTTGATGAAGAAGTTATTAAAGTAGGAATGCCATAAAATATTTAATTATTAAAATTTTAATGAACATTAAGATGGGCGAACCGGCTGGTCGCCAAAGGCGGCTAGTATATATATATATAGAGAGAGAGAGAATTAAAATAGGTTATAAAGTGTAGTTGAAAGAAACACTTTTATGCTTTTACAGAATTTTATAATTCAAGATTGATATGTTAAAGAAATAGGAAAAAAAAGAGTCCAATATTGTCTGGAAAGAATCTCTTTCTTTCTTACAGAATCCTGAAGTTCTTGTAACTCCTTTTGAAAATTGCTGATTCTGTCGATTATTTCAGAAAAAGTAATAGTCTGGAAAGAAGCAGAGTACATTCCACTGAAATCAGAATTCATATAATTTTGCTTAGTAATCAATTCTCTTGCATTTATATACTTAACTAAATGGCATGTGTTTTCAAAACATAAATATATATATATTTCTCATATATAGCATTCAATTTATCAAATTAAGAGCACTTTTAATAAAATACATCAATTATATATATATTATAACAGTCTAAGAAAATTGGATTTTCAGTAGTTAGTAAAGGATTCACTTACTAAATAAATCTTTAAGAAATTTATTCGCTTCCACCTAAGTTTAGCAATATTTTTGCAACAACAATTTGTTTACTTATGTTTATTAAATTTAGATAAAATTTTGTACAAAAATGCAATGCAATATTCATGTAAACATTTTAAAATCTTCTAAGCATATTCAAAATTATCCGAAATTTCATCAAATGTGAATAAATAAATTAGAAATGCACTCACGATTTTGTTTGATTGTTTTTGATGGCAAATCGCTTACCGATTTCTTTTTCTTCGAAGAGTTTTTCTAACAAATTACTGGAACAGCTATATTTAATAAATGAACACACACTGAATGAATTCTTCAAAATGATCGGAGTATATCACCGACTTGAAAAAATCTATACCAAAGCTATCAACCCAAGTTAGGGTTGAAAGGAAAATAAAAAAAAAAAAAAAAAAAAAAAAAAACATTTTATCATGACAGTCACTCTTGTGTTCCGCATTAAAGCATACATCCATCAGCACACCAGTATTTCCTCTTTTAACACATAATAAGAGGAAAGAAAATGACTCAAAAATTATAACTTCAAATGTAAACAAAAAATCCGCTTCATACTTGGCGGAGAACGTTAATGGCAGACTGCTCGACGAAAGCGGTGCGGATGAAACTTAAATACCATGCGGAAGAAGTACATGACATGTGACTTTTACGTCACATGAATTGACCCCATTTTTTTCCCATAAAAAAAAGCCAATTTGTAAAGATTGCAAGAGTAAAAGATCGTGGTCATAGTTTCCAAAAACGAAATAATGCCATTTGCGATTGTGTAATGCGGAAACTCACCCCTTCTTTCTCTACCTTTTTTTCTATATACAAATAGAACATTCCAGTTTCGATTTGCGAGAGAGTTGTTCTCTTTCCATGAGATTCCCGAATTGCAACCAATGAGCACATGCGCGAGACTTCTGCAGCTGTGTGATAGAATTGATTACATTTCTCTGGTGGGATCAGCGCGGTGGTGTTTAGTCTACCATACTTGAGTTTATTGAATGGTTGGTTTATTATTTGAGAAACTGTGAGCTTATTCAAAGTAGATAAGGGAATATTTTTAAACCAGTAAGCTGCTAAAAATCCGTATATGATATGAATTGGACGGATAAACAAAACCAATCCTGGTTTTGCTGAATGTTTTCGAAAAGTTCCACAAAATCTATTTATTGCGTATTGCGCACTTTATAAAAAGATAATATGCCTTAAATAATATGGGAAAATATGCACTTACTGATCATGTCAAAAGAGGAAAACCTACAAGAATGCATGCCAATTCAAAAGAATCGTCATTGATGCTGGACTGGCACATCAAATCCAAAAATGTCAGATTTAATGTCTGAAAATGAATCATTTCGAACTTTTTAGAACAATAATTTAAATCTGAATTTGCATGAGCATTAAAACTTGTTGCGTTACATTTGACCTTTAATTCATTCTATAATATGTTGGAAATATGTTCACTGAATGTGGAACAGCTAAAAAATGTACGTTAGGCAATGTAGAAATTTTGAACATTTTTTTGTTACAGATTAGGTCCATTAATCTATGAAACTCATGGCTGAAAAATCTGCAGAAATTGAAGCCCAAATACTTGAATTAGCAAAAAATGTATAAATAAAAATAATCTTCTTTGTAATGTTTTTTGTTAAGTAGTTCATTAAATGATTGTATCATAATAATGAAAATGTTTTTTGTTTTATTTCAAAGGAATCCTTAATTTTGTGTGACTTAAAATTAAAGAGCATGTGTGGTATTATATCCTCCCCATTAATATTTAAATTTTGTCTTGCTAAATTCTAAATAATAAATAAAGATAAAAAGAAATTTTGTCTGTAAATATAAACATTCTTTTAAACTGTTATTTTGAATAATGTTAAATTGTTGCTTCTCTTCCTTTCTCTTACCACTACTTAAAACTGTATTCCATTATAATTAGAACATGAGCATTTTTCGCACATTTTCTCATATCTTGAATGCACATACAGTGAATTCCCCCCCCCCCAGTTTCGAATGACAACCCTGATACTTCAACCTCGTAAGGAGGGGAGAACATCCTGTGGTGCACGATAATGAAGAGTAAATTGGAGCCATCTGGGGATGCATTTTAAAATTACATATATTAGCAATTGTATATATATAAGTGCTAAATCGGTATACAATATAAATGCATATTGCCAATTAAATATGACTATAAATGCACATATCTAAAAAGATCGATTGTGTATACATGATCTAAAGAAATTCTGAGTTCTAAAGAATTTTGGAATTCGAAACTTAAACAAATTTTTCAAAATGATGAATGGAATGGAACTGACACCTCAAATAAATGAAAGTAAAAAATATATATATACTAATAATATGCAAATGGAGAAAAAAATTGAAAAAATATCTTAAAATGTAAAATTAGGACTCGAACCTATAGGGTTAACTACAGGCCAGACTTATTATCAATCAGACAACACTATATGCATGTATATGGATATTTTTAAAGTACCATGTTTTGACGTTAGTATATTTAGAATACTAAAACGAAGCACTAAATAAAAGCACATTGCCGTTTGAATACGACTGTAACTGCGCATGGCAAAAAAAGAGTGAGATTGTGTCAAACTGTAGATCCTCATTAATTCAAGTAAATTATTCAAAAACATGAATAAAGTTGCTTTAATATTTCACTTAAACTAAGTGATAACTTAAAAATACATAAAGTAAGAAGGGAAAATAAAATTGATGGTAAAATGGGACTCGAGCCTGTGAAAACTAATAAGCTACCAGTAAATAAAAGTAAAAAATATATTAATAAAATATAAATTAAGGTAAAAATGAAAAAAACATTGACTTTCAAATGTGAAAGCGGGAGTCGAACTTGTACACAACTTTTAGCGCGAGTTCGCAAATTGTACAGACTAAGTTTATGGCAAAGGATACCGACGTGCTCTGATTGGTTTAAGCCTTGGCATCTTTTTGGCAATGTTTTGCACTCATAATAGTGTAGTTTTTCGCTTATTTGGCTCAAACCTTGTACCTTTCATTAGTTTTATGGAAGATACGAGTGAATATCAACACGATCTAATTTTTATTAATATTGTTACAAATCTGTAATTTTGCAACCCGGTACGAATAGTGTCATCGTGAGAAAGACCATTGTAAGATCTGTCCTGTGCATGCTGAGCGGGTGCCGCGTCAATGACCTCAGAGCTTGGCGACAAACTTGGCGAGCATTTGGCGGCTTGGCGAGGAATTTGGCTAGTTTGGCGACTAAATGGATAATACCAGAAAGTTCGAGAAGTTTCATGATCCATCCAGTAATAACAGAGATACACCCAGGTACGCCCTGATTGGTCAGAAGATTCTAGCCCCGCCTCCCAGAACTATAAAAGACGGACACTCAGAAGCTAAAATCCCTAAATATAAACCATCTACAAACTCTAGAAGACCCCGTAATATACTACTTTAATTTATCTCAGCCCCTTAGTTTTTCTTCCTAACTTTTATTTTTTCAAACTCAAATTATACTGTATCTCAATAGCCAATTCTAACTCACAAGCAGTAAAAACTTACTAAGCCCAACGGCAGCGTACCCCCCCCCAACCTCACCCTAATATCAGACAATCACAATGAGTCCTGACACTCGTCATCTCCAAATTTCGTCGAAGACGGCCACGGCAAAGTATAGACAGCAAAGCACTGTGAAGTCTCTCCTTACCGGGGATAAGCCCCTGCCGGGGCTAGGCGCCCCGTCAACCCAACCATCAAGCTACGAAGTCGTCAGCCAATGCTAGCTCACAAGCATTAAAAACTTACTAAGCCCAACGGCAGCGTACCCCCCCCCCCACCCTCACCCTAATATCAGACAATCACAATGAGTCCTGACACTCGTCATCTCCAAATTTCGTCGAAGACGGCCACGGCAAAGTATAGACAGCAAAGCACTATGAAGTCTCTCCTTACCGGGGATAAGCCCCTGCCGGGGCTAGGCGCCCTGTCAACCCAACCATCAAGCTACGAAGTCGTCGTGTGTATCGGAAGAAGTTGTGTGGATCGTCAAAAGTTGTGTGTGTGTGAGAGGAGTCGGAGTCGCTGACAAATAAGAGAAATTAGAGGATGAGACAGCAAGAAAGCTGCTGAACTATAGCAATTAAATGCGCTGTGTCATTACAATTGAGTGGCGGTATTTGTAGCAGAAGAAAATTTTTGTAACAATATAATTGTTTTCTCTAAGTATTACTAGTAATACTACTAATACTAATTAATAATAATAATAGTAACAACAAATATTACTAATAATACTAGTAATACAAGTAATTCATGTTGTTTATGAACAGAAGTATAAAAACTAAATGAAAGTAATTACTCAACATATGATGTAGCAATTAAATAATTCTTATTATTTTATGTTTTTCGTGCCTTTATTAGATAATTTATGCAGTCATTTAAACTTGTTGCTGAACGTTTGTTACTTTCCCATCAACTACATATGGGGAGATGATTACTTAATGCCCAAAACGTATAAATATGTAAGCTTTAACGGAATATGTGATTTCGTAGCTAATGTTTTTAGTTATATCAAAATAATATTAAAAAGAAACGAACACAAAAAATATTTTTAATAAATTGTAATTTTTATATTTCCTGAATTTAGGTTTCAGGATTTGATCTTTTCTGCTGTATATGTCTGCCAGATTAATATTAATGTAAACCGTAAAAAATAAGGGGGGAGGGATAAATTCACATTTTTTAATTATTTTTATAAAATTATATTTCGGTATGGCATTTTTTTTTGGCAAAACATTGCCAAAAAGATGCCAAGGCTTAAACCAATCAGAGCACGTCGGTATCCTTTGCCATAGACTTAGTCTGTACAATTTGCGAACTCGCGTAACTAATGTTTTTTTATGCACAGAAGTATTAAAACTAAATGAAAGTAATTACTCAACATATGATGCAGCAATTAAATAATTCTTATTTTTCTATGATTTTCGTGCCTTTATTGGATAATTTATGCCAATAAATGTAAGCTTTAACAGAATATGTGATTTCGTAGCTAATTTTTTTAGTTATATCAAAATAATATTAAGAAGAAACATACACAAAAAATATTTTTCATAAATTGTAATTTTTATATTTCTTGAATTTAGGTTTCAGGATTTGATCTTTTCTACTGTATATGTGTTCCAGATTAATATTACATGTAAACTGTAAAAAATAGAGGGGGGGGGGATAAATCACAAATTTTATTTATTTTTATAAAAATATATTTCTGTATGGCATCTTTTTGGCAAAACATTGCTAAAAAGATGCCAAGGCTTAAACCAATCAGAGCACGTAGGTATCCTTTGCTGCGAACTCGCACTTTTAGCTGCCAGAAATATTATCAACAAGCACCTTGTCTGTGTCCATAACACATAATGTTGCCACAATAGAACAAACTTTATGTATAATATTCACAATTATTGCATTTCCTCCCTCAGTTACAAATTAATCTTATTTGGGAATCGCACTATTCCTCTATTTCTGGTCTTATCTTGGGATAGACTTGGTGATCTTGTCATCTCAATTAGAAATGAGACATGCGATGCATCTTGTGAGTGTAGTAGTTCAGAAAATGAAAACTATTGTGCCAAACGATACTTCTAAGTTTCTACCAAGTAAGATAAACAGCATGCTTACATTTATCCTTCCATCTAAGGGATCTGTGATCCAAACAATTGTCCCGGTACAAGTTCTTGTAAGTCTCTGACCAGGGCCGGCCATCTGGGAGATGCGGCGGATGCTATGCACCAGGCCCCGGGATTCTTGTTGTTTATTTTAAATCAATAGTCTCCAAACACACTGTCTTAATATGTTTCATGAATTGAACAAATAAGAAATAAGAATTTTTCATTTTTCTTTAAAATTAAGTAAAAAATAAAATAAAAAATATTTTTTCGACAAGTAAGATTCGAACCTAAAATTTCCAAACCAATGCCGGCAGCCCAAGTCTCCCAACACATTGTCTTTATATGTTTTATGGATTGAACAATTGAAAATGAGAATTTTTCCATTTTCAATAAAATTAACTAAAAAAAGATGAAAAAAAAAAAACTGTTTTTGCCATAAGTGGGATTCGAACCTAAAATTTCCAAACCATCGTCGGCAACCGAAGGTTTTTCCTCATATACCACCGGTTCACGTGGTGATATTGAAGAAAGAATCCCTCATCATTCCCTTATTACCATCGGACATGCAAGATGGATCTTGGCAAGTATGCACAATGTATTCCTTTAGAACAGCGTATCTCAACCTTTCAGTATTCACGGCTCAGTTTTCAATCATAATTTTCAACGCGCCTCCCCCCCCCCTTACAATAAAATATATACAACAATAATGTATATTGAGTATTTTGGATTCTGTTTTTAAATTATTTTTAATTAACTGCCAAAACAAGAGTAAAAGCGAGCCACCGTTGGCGAGAAACCATATCTTGCATTTTGAACAAGAGGACGGTAAACAGATGAAGCGAAAAAAAACGGGGAAAATTTAAATATTATATTTGAAATGAAAGCCAAACAGGCGGATAACGTTAAAAGAATATGAAAGTAGAAAAATACTTAAAGAAAGTTAACCTAGATGGGGTGAGCTAAATTTAGAAACTGGGAATACATTTTTTCGAATAAAATAATAAAAGAAATAAAACAGAAGCATGACTAAACAAAAACGAGAAAAATGAGCAATGTCTGTGGAAGGGAATCCATACGATCTATGCCGTCTCGAGCATGATCGGATTAAATGTTTTCTCATAGGAAGGAAAATGTTCGATAACGCAAGTTTCAATTCCAGCCAGTCTCATTCGAGTCGATTCTTTTATCGAATATATCGTGAATGTGTATGTTATATATGTTTTCGTGTTAATTGCAATTCGCCATATTAAATATTCACGACAACAGATTTATGCAGACTCATGGATAAATTTTTAAGCGGAAGTAAGCAAGCATTAGACGATAGTCAAACATCAACAAGTACACAAACGAGCGTGGTTCCGAAAATAAAATTGAGAAAATATTCTCAAGAATACTTAAATTTTGAGTTTACTGAAAAATATGAAGAAGAAAGGCCCCTGTGTATCATTTGCTGAAAAATGTTGGTCGCAGACAGCATGAAACCTAATAAACTTAAACGACATTTGGAAACGCTTCATAGTGAGTACGTAAACAAACCCAGAGAATTCTTCGAATTAAAATTAAAATCATATGAAAAGCAAAAATCATTTTTTAAAGAAACTTTGTCTGTGAATAAAAAAGCTTTAATGGCATCTTTCAAAGTTCATATAAAAAGGCCAGATGTAAAAAACCTCACACCATTGGGGAATTATTTTGCCAGCAGCATTTGAGATTGTAGAAACTATGTTTGAAGATAATTTTTTAAAACAATTGCAGTCCATACCTCTTTCAAAGGATACTGTTGCTCGTCGAATTGGCGATATAGCTGAAGATGTACAGTGTCAGCTTTTCTCGAAGTTGTGTGACAAATTGTTTTCAATACAGCTTGACGAAGCAAGAGATAGTAATAAAGATGCTCATTTAATTTCCTATGTTCGAATTTGTGATAATATGTTAGTAGTAGAAGAACTACTTTTCTGCAAAATAATAGAACTCAAAACAACAGCGCTCGCATTATTTGCTATTTTAAATGATTTTCTGAACGAGGCAAACATAGAATGAAAAAATTGCGTCGGAATATGGACCGATGGTGCTCTTTCAATACCCGGAAGATTCCGAGGTATACAAGCACTTGTAAAACAAAAATCGCATCAGTGTACACATTGCATGATCCACAGAGAAGCCTTGGCTTCGAAAGAAATGAGTCCTGGTCTGAATATTGTGTTAACTACGATTGTAACCGTAGTAAATTATATAAAAATGAGACCCCTGAAATCGAGAATCTTTTCCGTACTTTGTAAAGGCATGGGTTCAGTACATTCAGCGTTACTATTTCATTGCGAGGCAAGATGGTCATCATGTGGGAAATTTTTGCAACGTGTTTATGAATTAAGAGAAGAAAGCGCCATTTTCCTAGAAGAAGAAAACAGACCGGAGGCCGAGAATTTTCGCGGTGGTTCATTTGTGATGAAATTGAGGTACTTGGTTGACATATTTTAGAAATTAAATAACTTGAATCTTCAACTCTAAGGAGCAAATACTCATATGTTGGATACGAGTGATAAAGTTAATGCTTTTTGTAGAAAATTGGAATTGTGGAGCCGAAATTTAAAGCAAAAAACCTAACAATGTTTGCAAATGTGGATGATTGTACTCAAACTTACAAGGCTGAAGAAGAACATGTAAAAGTTGTTTTTGTAACCATTGAAAATCCTTTTTCCATGCTGGAAAAGAATTTTAAAAAGTATTTTCATGTTGACGATAAACTGGTAGCAAGTTACGAGTGGGTTAGTGATCCATTTCATAAGACTCCCGAAGGACTCTCAATTGATGAGGAAGAAAAATTCATAGACTTCAAGACAAGTGGCGAAACTAAATAGCAATTTAGTAATAAATCACTATTTGAATTTTAGGCAGGAGTAAGGATGATTTTTCTGCACTAAAAACAAGGGCATTTCACATTCTATTACCATTCAACATCCTACCTTTGTGAAACTGGATTTTCTTCTGTGGCTTCTTTGAAGACAAAATATAGAAACAGAACTGAGAGTGGCTTTTTCTAATATTAATCCTTCTTTCGAAAAACTTTGCTCTGCAAAACAGACCCAAGGAAGTTGCTAATAATTATTAAATTTGATTTTAATTTAGAATGTTTTGATTAAGTAAGTTTTGATTTAGTAAGTTGTTTTACTTCAATAAGTTATTAAATATGTTGAAGTGTATTTTGTTTTCTATGCGTATGTGTGTTTTACTTTCAGTCAGTTAATCAATTTTTTAAAATAATATTTTCTCTTGGATATTCTCGCCCCCCCCCTTTTGTGTGCTCGCGCCCCCCTAGGCGGGGGCACCCCACAGGTTGAGAATCGCTGCTTTAGAAGAATTTATGTGTATTTTTGAAAGCGAATTCCTATCGTTTATTTTTTAAAAAAATAGACTCCAAACAAACTGTCTTTACATTTTTTATGAATTGGACAAATAAGAATTAAGAATTTTCCCTTTTTCTGTAAAGTTAACTAAAAAAAGAAAATTAATTCTCCCACAAGTGGGAATCGAAACTAAAATTTACAAACTATCGTTGGCAACCGAAACTTTTATCACATTATCACTTATCACCTTACCACTGGTTCACATGCTAATGTTGAAGCAAGATTCTCTCATCATTCCCTTCTTATTATCTGACATGTAAGAGAAATCTTGGCAAATATGCACAATTAGGGATTGCAATACCGGACCAAAATTTCAATACCGGTATTCGGTATTTTTTAGATCTTAATACCGGGATACCGGTTTTAATACCGGTATTAGAAATTTTAGAAAAAGAAAGAAAACAAGGTGTTTCTTTGTTTTATTTGCCATTTTTATAAGAGAGTGTAAATATCACAAAAAATAATATGGAACTTATGAATTATAACAGTAAATAAAGAATCACAAAAAAGCAAAGGAACAACTTATTTATTTAAATCACAAAAAAAGTGTACATATCACCATTCAGTCTGTGGTACTATTACAAATTTTTGAAATGTGATCTTAAAAAACATGATGCATCAATTGTACTGTCATTAAAGATGAAAAATAATTGTGTAAAAATTACCAGCTATCGAAAACGCTCTTTCGGCATCTACGCTAGTTGGTGATACTGTTAGCAATACGCGATCTGGGGGCACGGCAGTGCCCCCACCAAGTCGAGCAAAAAAAACAAGCGGCACGGCCGTACTATCCTTTTCTCGAAGCAGTTCAGGCCATTTTCAACCCTCTATAACTTCGTTGTGGATAACACTAGAAGCCTGAATTTTCAGTAACCAAGCAGGCATTATATAAACACGGTATATTTCAAATTTCATCAAATTTGAACCAGTAGTTTAAGAATTATAACTAGTCAAAGTTTGTGAATTTTGTCACTGACTGACTGACTGACTGACTGACAGATCATCAAAACTCTAAGGCACTTCTAGCAGACATAGAAGCTTCAAATTTAGAATACAATTAGTGTTTAGTGTATAAATCAAGGAAAAACTAAAATATCCATGTAATAATGGACGGATCGATAAATTTTTCGAAGTTTCGAGCATTATCCATTTTGTCGGCAAATTCGTCGCCAAGTCGCCAAATGGTCGCCAAGTTTGTCACCAAGCTCTCGTATCACTGGCTCGGCATCCGACAGCATCCAATTCAGATTACTGTAAAACGGTCTTTCTTATGATGACACTATTTGTGCTGGGAAGGAAAATTACAGGTTTGTAACAATATCAAATTTGAAATAATTCAATTTGAAGCTGTAGAAACTGCAAACGCAACTGGTGACTTTCAGAGAATCAATCTGGTAGAAGAAGAGCAAACTGATCTTCAAAGTATGATCGCAAAACTTAATGCCGATTAAAAAAAAGTCGATATGATCACAAATAAAATGGACACAACTGATAATAACGCTGACGTTTTACGCTGTTTTGTGAGTGGAACTGGTGGCACTGGAAAGAGCTTTTTAACAAAATCTCTGAAAGTTTGGGTTAAGACGTATAGAAGCTTCAAATTTAGAATACAATTAGTGTTTAGTGTATAAATCAAGGAAAAACTAAAATATTTAGCAATTTCGTCTAGTTTTCTAGATACACCAACTGCATAAATAACTTTGCAATCCCATATAAATATATATAATATATAGGATGCCATGCCCCCAGATTACAAAGTTACATTTGCAGTGAATGACTCAGTGTACCAGTATATGTATAAATAATAATAATGAAATAATAAGTATATATATATATATGCGCTTATTATTATGAATACATGCATATATATAATGCATACTTATATGAATGTTTAATGAGTGTTGCCATGCCAGTTACGTACGTGCGTATTCATATGTGCTTAAGTAAGGTTGTAAATAGCCGCGCTCGCGCAAACGTGAATGCGAGCGCGGGGCGCGTAGAAGTGAATGCGCCCGAGCAACCACGCTCATACGCGCGAGCGACCTCTTGCTTTTGAATTTGTCTAGAAATCTTACTTATAAATTTGCGATTTTCGTTCATAATTTCAATTGCTATATTTGTTTGACGACTGAAAGGCTTACTCATTAGTTTACTGATATTATTTGCTTACGATTTGGACGTTGTTTGGATGATTTTAAAATATATTAATACGTTTTAAGTACTTAAAGTCACGTTTATCTATTAACCGTATTCTTACACAAAAAAACTCTTGCGTCCCAGTACTAGAAGTCGCAATGGATTCGGAAATACTGTATGTGAATGACCATCCTTGCCCACACTGGATTGTCCTTATACCTGGCGATGGTTCGTGTTTATTTCATTCTTTGTCATTCTCTATGTATAAGAATATTGAGTCGTCGTATGAGATTAGACTTGCTATAGCCGAGTATGTGGAAGCGCATTGGGATGAGTTACAACTGTATACTTGTGACGAGCGCGGAAACCCTTACATTAACGCTGATTTGTACAGGACGGCAATGGTAAAAACTACTACCTATGGTTCCGTGTCTGAACTTATGGCGGCCGCCGCTTTGTATCCGTATGCTTTCGAGGTTTACGAAAACGGCATTTTGAGAGGATCATTCGGTGGTGATTCTGGTAATCCGGTGAAACGTTTACGATTTTCTGGAAGTTTCTTAGGCGGTCATTATGAAGTACTCCTTCAAGAAATGCCTCCAAATGATGAAAATTCGAATAAAAATAATATAAACCTACCTAAAAAGGGCGGAAGACCTAAAAAGATTAATAAAGGAAGACCTAAAACTTCTGTGCTATCCCGTTCTCAACAAATCTCAGAAGCAGCGGCTCGTTATCGCAAGAACAACCCCGAAAAACGTAAGAAGACATTAAATCGTTACAGTTCTTCATGTCCGGAAGCTCACAGAGCAGCTGTAGCTTGTTACACTGCGTGTCATCCCGAAGTTCACCGAGAAGCAGTGTCACGTTATACTGCTTCTCATCCCAAAGTTCACCGAGAAGCTGTAGCTCGTTACACTGCATCTCATTCCAAAGTTCACCGAGAAGCTGTAGCTCGTTACACTGCATCTCATCCCGAAGTTCACCGAGAAGCAGTGTCACGTTATACTGTGTCTCATCCCGAAACTCACCGAGAAGCAGTGTCACGTTATACTGCTTCTCATCCCGAAGTTCACCGAGAAGCTGTGGCACGTTATAAGGATTTACACCCTGAGCTAAATCTTAAATCTGTCCAAAGGAAAAGATCAAACAAAAAATTACAATTTCAACTAAACAATTTAGAAAAAATTACTCAAGCGCTAACAAATAAAATTAAAAACAGATTAGAAGCGGAGAAACTAATTAAATGGACAGTTCATAACAGGCAGCAAACATTAGGAAACTTTAATAAAACTATTGATAAATTGAAAGATAAATTTAAAGTATCGTTAGAAAAATTAAGTTCGTGCCCTCCAGATAGTTCTTTAAATGACAAGTTAGAATGTTTTCTTGGAAACTCAGAGCATAGAAGTAACCAGGAGCCATATTACGCAGAAGAAGCTTACAATTTATGTGAAAACAAGAACAAAGCCATCGAAATTGACGATACAGGAAAAGCGGTCTTTGGGAATGTAAAAAAACATGGCCATAGTTTAGTTTGGTCTTGTAATGATCTGTGTGCACTTAATGAGAATGTAATCATACAATTAAAAAACATTTTCGAAAGCTTGGTGAACAAAAGTGCAGCTCAGTACTACACATTAATTGAAAAAGAAAAAAATATTAGAGTATTTAAATTATATTAACATTTACAAAGCGCATTTTCCTCGTCTAAGGACAATTTCAAGAGAAATATATCAAGTGCAGAGTATTTTTAACATTTTAAAAGATATTGATGAATCATTAGAAAAATCTGACGAAGAAAGAATTAAAAAACACGGAAAACAACAAAAAGTTTGCAGTATTGTTGTGGAAAGTGAAGAGTCACATGAAATTATAGAGGATGAGGTCATAGATAAGCATAAGGCTGCGTTTAAATCTCTAAAACTAAAGTGTCTTGATACTCCAAAGCTTGAATGCATGTCCTGTATAAAACTTTGTTATTCAAGAGATATTTCATTCCTAAACAGATTAAGAAAAGCTATAGACACCAGTATTTGGAAAAATCTTCTCAATTATTATAAAACGAACAATCTAGATCACAGTCCATATATTTGTCACTTGTGTTTACAAAAAATTAGAGCAAATCAACTGCCAGCAGCCTGTTTTCTAAATGATCTACACGTTAGTACTGTCCCACCTCAGATAACCGAGTTAAATGACTATGAAAAGATATTAATTCAACGCGCCAAAGCATTTCAGGTAGTAATGCAAATGAATCCCGTTGCAAACAAACATTTACCTAATAGGCATATGGTGAAAAAAGTAAAAGGCAGAACTTTCCACCTTCCTTTGCCTCTTGAAGAAACTTTGAAAAAGCTGCCTAGACCAGAACACCCGATTACTAAGCCTGAAATGTATATTATGGTACGAGGTACGCCAACAAAATCAAAAATAGTGTGGGAGAATATTGTAGATGTCAGTAAGGTTTACAAAGCCTTACAATATTTAAAAAGTGTAAATGCGCTTTACTCTCAAATACTACTTCCATACTCACCTCAACAACTGATCGATTATATTAACGAAGAGGACAATATCCATCATATAGTTGACCAATTAGAATCTCAAGTAGATAACGTTGTAGAAGGAAACGATGGGCTACTAACACAAGTTACATCAGAAAAAATGGCTGACTATGAACAATACACTATTTACCCCTTGCATGAAAGAAGGAGAAACGCTCCTATTTCAGAACTCTACCAAATGCTCAAAGTCAACGCTGCTCCAATTGATTCTAGAGATAAAGATTTGGATGTAAAGTGCTTTCCTGATCTTTATGTTGAAGGTAAATATGGACAGTTTTATGCTCGGCAGCAAAAGTTAACATCTAGTGAATATATTAAAGCAAGACTAATGTCAAAACACTCTCAATTCCGCCTAAATCAACAATATTTATTTTTTCTACTTAATGATGTTAATATACGTCAAATAAATTCAGGCATATTTTATAAAATGAATTGCGTAAATCAAAAACAAAAAATTACAGCTGAACAGTATTTTGAGATGCTTAATAAAGATGAGTTAGAAGGTGACTTAACAGCGATATTTGGTAGGTTAAGAAATACGGAACAGTTTTGGAAAAAACCGAGAAATGATGTCAACTGTATGACACAACACTACGGGCCAGCAACCTGGTTTCTCACCATGAGTCCTTCAGAATGGATGTGGGATGATTTAGGTGAGTACCTTAAGGAAGTTAATAGTCCCGAAATGGCGAACAAGAGCATAAGAGAATTAGTTGCACTAGATCCTGTCTCCACTTCTCGATTTATTGATAACAAGTTTAAAGCTATGTTGGACTTCCTTATGTCATCCAATGAGCCACTTGGAAAAGTAATACATTACTTTTGGAGACGAGAGTATCAATCACGTGGCGTGCAACATTTTCATTTAATGTTATGGGTAAAAGACGCCCCCATACTTCGCGAGTCCTCACTTGATGAATTTGCATCATTCATTTCAAAATACATAACTTGTGCTATACCTGACAAGAATATTTCACCAACACTCTATCAACGAGTTATGTCATATAAGACTCATAAACATAATAAATATTGCATGCGACAAAAGAAAACTAGAAGAGGTTTCGTAAAAGTTTGTCGTTTCGGATTCCCCCGCCCTGTCACAGAAGTACTTACTATTAGAGATATAACAGAATCAATAGCTGCAAGAAAAACATTGTCGCCTAATAGTAGACTTTACTATATTGTACGCAAAAAAGAATGGGTTATGGTTAATGATTATAATCCCGCGGTTTTGTTGGCATGGAATGGCAACACAGACATTCAATATGTAGGCGAAAAAACAGCTATTTTAAATTATTACGTCACTAAATATACCACCAAAAGTGAGAAAACTCACGTTGCTGATATGTTTCAAGACATAAACTCTACAAAACCTTTAAGAAGCCGCCTGTTTAACATTGGCCTTAGAGTTTTATCTAGTAGAGAGTGCGGCTCTTTGGAAGCCAGTGACACTCTACTTGGTATTCCTTTGTACGGTACAGATCCTACCACAACAATTCGATGGCTGGACGTCAACATTTTTCGCAACCGGCGCGTTAAATCTAAATCTGATATGATGATGCTAGAACCGGAGTCCACCGATATTTATTACGAGTCTTGGATTGATGACCACTATCCTAAACGGCCTAAAGAGTTGGAGACTACTAACTTGTACAGTTTCGCTCAAAATTACGATATTGTTAAAACACGCCCAGTCTGCTCTAAAGTCGAGTGCTACGAGATAAATAACGGTAAAAAGTTTCTGAAAAGAAGAGCTAACCCATATTTGATCAATCACTATTTCTACGACGGCGAACAAGTACCAGAGAAATGCATCTTCTCTTTACTTCTTTTATTCAAGCCATGGCGTTCCTTAGATGAACTCAAAATGGGGTGTGATACTTACACGGAGGCCTTTAATTTGGAGAAAGAAGATTTAAAAGAAGGAGTCAATTATGGTAATTCAATGATAGAGTCAAGATACAAGATACAAAAAGCATTTGAAATGATAGAATCTAAAGTTGCTGAGATAAACGAAGAACGGGAAATTGTTGATGATGACGATGGTCCTGAAAATCCTTTAGACTTTGAAGCTGTGGAAGCTGCAAACGCAATGAGTGACTTTCAGAGAATCAATCTGGTAGAAGAAGAGCAAACTGATCTTCAAAGAATGATTGCAAAACTTAATGGCGATCAAAAAAGAGTCTTCGATATGATCACAAATAAAATGGACACACCTGATACTAACGCTGACGTTTTACGCTGTTTTGTGAGTGGAACTGGTGGCACTGGAAAGAGCTTTTTAATACAAACTCTGAAAGTTTGGGTTAAGACTTATTTAAACAAAAAAGTGGCAGTTAGTGCTCCAACAGGAATAGCTGCATTCAACGTGAATGGATTGACTATACATAGACTATTGCAGCTGCCTGTAGAACACAAGCAAACACCGAAATACAAGCCACTTTCTGATGAAGTGCTCCAAGTTCTGAGATCAGATTTGAAAGAAGTAGTGTTGTTTATCATAGACGAAGTGTCGATGATATCCAATGTTACTTTAACATATATTCATTTACGCTTATCTGAAATATTCGACACAAACGACGATCAGAATGGGTGGTTTGGAAAAAAACATCTTGTAGTTTTCGGAGATCTCTTACAGCTTCCGCCGGTAAGAGAAAAGTCACCTTTTGAAAAACTATCAACTGCTGAAACTAACAAGTTATTAGGTTCCCTCACTATACCGAATCTGTGGATTGAACTGTTCATATACGATGAACTTACTATTAACATGCGACGGCTCAATGATTCTAACTTTGTTGAAATGCTAAATAGAATAAGATTAGATGTAACTACAGAAAAAGACCGCGACTTACTCTTGACTAGATTAATAACTCTCAAATCCAATTCAAATGAAAACAGATTACTTGAAATAATTGAACACCTCTCGAAATTTCCTGATGATACCGTTTGCTTATTACCTACAAAAAACATGTGTCAACAATTAAATACTGCAATGCTTAAATCTCTTCCACATCCCGAAATAAAACTTGCAGCTGTAGATAGCATAGATTGCCCCAGATACCTAACAAAAAGAGCTCGTGAATGCATAAAAAAATATGAAGACGATGCTTCTATGACTGCAGGCCTCGAAGAGAACATAATTATAAAAATAGGAGCAAAAGTCATGTTAAGGCGAAATATTGACGTGAGTCTTGGTTTAGTTAATGGTTCTATCGGTATAGTGCAAAGAGTAAAGGTTGATCCGGAAAATACAAAAATAATTAAGAAAATATACATCACATTTAATAAAGAACATGTTTACGAGCTTAGTCCGGTCAAAACTAAATTTGAAATTATTAATAGAGCTTATGTTCATCGCGAACAGTTTCCCATATGTATAGCCTATGCTATAACCATACACAAAAGTCAAGGCCTAAGTCTAAATAATGCACTGATGGATATAGGTTCTGCAGTATTCACATCCGGTCAAGCTTATGTGGCACTTTCGAGAGTTACAAGTTTGGATGGCTTACATCTAATTAATGGCGACTTTGGAAGCATTAAAGCGCAGGAATCCTCAATTTGTGAATACAACAGACTAAGAAGCATTTACCGTCCAGACTTGTCAAAAATTGTGACATCAAAGTTTACGAGAAAAACTCATAGAGACAGGGAGTGGGCTTTAAGAAAAAATGTAGCTGAAGCTCAAGAAGTAGTAACGGAAAAGAAAAAGAGGAAGACTACATACAAAAAGAAATGAGATACCATCAAAAACATAACTTGTAAAAAAAACCAAGTCTCGCAGCTCATTTCTTCTATCGTAAAAAGTTGTGAGATCCATGTAATACCAAGTCGGTCAATTTATTCAGTCCCTACTTAAGGGTCCTTCTGTCTTAAGTTATTACATAATTAGCTAACTTAACAACATCGTATAGTAACCATATCAATATTAAAAATCTTTTATGGTTAAAATAAATAGATTGACTTGGCAATCGCACCAAACAATCTAATTTAATATAATATGTTAATGTAATCTAATTTAATGTATAGATACATTGTGATTTCATGCGATGGTGTCTCATCCCGAAGTTCACCGAGAAGCCAAGTCAATCTATGCGATGGCCAAGTTAATCTATTTATTTTAACCATAAAAGATTTTTAATATTGATATGGTTACTATACGATGTTGTTAAGGTAGCTAATTACGTAATAACTTAAGACAGAAGGACCCTTAAGTAGGGACTGAATAAATTGACCGACTTGGTATTACATGGATCTCACAACTTTTTACGATAGAAGAAATGAGCTGCGAGACTTGGTTTTTTTTACAAGTTATGTTTTTGATGGTATATACTTTTTCCAAGTATTTACCTCTAAATCCCTCATCTTCAAATAAATCAATTTCTCGTCGGATGGTTTTGGATATAGCTGATTTTTGTATTGTATTTTGGTTCGTTGAATTTTTTTTTTATTTATCGCTAATTCTAATTTTTGTTCAAGAAACAATTCCTTTTCACTATCGACATTAGTGTCATCATAATCTTCGATAACTGAACCGAATTCTTCTGAATGTGGATAGGTTTGTGGGTAAAAAATTGTAAGAAAATTTACTATAAACTTAATCATATTTGAATTGATTATTTTCTTTTCTTCTTTTTCATTTTCATTTTTAAAATCATTGTAATTATGTAAATACCATAAGACATTTTCTATTTCGGTATGCTTTTCTTCTGTGCGATTTTTCAATGTAATATATAATTCTTCAAATAGTGATTTGTGCTGTTCTTTCATGATTGCAACATGAAATGTATTGTTGCATTAGCTGTTAATAAATTAAAATCTCACCGACATAATGCCTCTATAATCAGTTTTATTGGAAGTAGAGCTGATATAGTTCTGGATATTAAGTCGAATTCACTGTCTGAAAAATTAATTTGCAGGTTTAAGTCGATTATTGCTTTTTGGATTGGATTTCTAAATTTCAAAAACCGTTCCATCATTAGGAGTAAACTGTTCCAACGTGTCTTAGAATCTATTATTAACATATATTCTGTTTTATTTTCAGTTAGTATATATTTTTGTAATATGGCATTTTTTGTAGGGGAAAGTTGAAATATCTTAACAATTTTTCGAACTTTATAAATTATAGGAAGCAATTCTTGATAGGTTAATATTTCATCCTCACTAGCAATATCTTCAACAATTACATTGTCATTATCTTCATTGTCAATATCACTTTCACTCTTACTCTCTTCAATGTCGGAATCCGAAGTTTCTATATCCACAATATTTGGATTCTACTGTTCTTTATTTTTTTGGTATAATATATCTATTACTCCTAATTCAATTCCATGAGCATAGCACAATTGCTGATTTGCACCAATCAACTTTCCAAATTTTTTCATTACTGTGTCACCATTAGTCGTTATGGATACAATATCTTCTTTCATGGATAATCCATGTTTCGCTAATTTAGATTTAAGCAATTAATTAAGCCATTAATTAGCTAATTAATTTCGCCCGTTAGGGAGACATAAAAACTAAAACGTATACTATTTTGCTATGTTGGCGATCCCTGAACATATATTGGAGACAATTTAAAAAATTTCTAGTAAATACCGAAAAACCGGTATTTAAACTTGTGAATACCGGTATTACGAAATTGTAAAATGGCTCAAAATACCGGTATTCGGTATCCCGGTATTGCAATCCCTATGCACAATGTATTCCTACTGCAGAATACCTGTGTTACTTATATGTATCATGAATTGAACAAATGAGAAATAAGAATTTTTCCTTTTTCCGTAAAATTAACTAAAAAAAGTAAGAAAGAATGTTTTCCCCGCAAGAGGGATTCGAACCTTAAATTTCCAAAGCATTAGCGGCAGCCGACGCTTATATCGCCTGCACCACAGGTTCACATTTTGTTATTGAAGCAAGATTCTCTCATCATTTTCTTATCATTCGACAGGCAGGATTAATCTTTACAAATATGCACAATGTATTCTATAGAAGAATTTCTGTGTACCTTTGAAAGCGAATTCATGTCGTTTATTTTAAAACAATTGCCTCTAAACACACTGTTCTCATATTTTTTATGAATAGGACAAATGTGAAATGAGTTCCTTTTATGAGCGTCGAAAATATTCCATAAAATTTTCACTATTTTTCCCAAAAAGTTTCCCTATATGTAATTAAAATTTCCACTACTTTTCTCTAAGTTTCTTAAGTTTTCTGCTATTTTTTGTCATAAAATTCCCCTATTTTCAGATACAGGGAATGCGCAGATACAGTGGAAAAAAGGGAAAATGTTAGTGAATATAGGATAAAATCTTAAAAGGAAAATCATAAGGAAAATTTAAGTGAAAAATAGGGAAAATTGAGACATATCTTAAGAAACGTAGGGAAAATTTTAAGGAAAAATAGAGGAAATATTAGGGGAAAATACTGAGAAATAGTGGAGATTTAAGTGGGGAAAAAAAGGAGGAAATTTTTAGGGTAAAAATAGAAAAAATGTTGGGGGTAATAGTGAGAAATATTAAGAAATAAAGAAATTTCAGGGAGAAGTACGAAAAATTCTAGGGAAAAATATGAAAAAAAAGTGAACATTTCAGAGAAAAAGAGGGCAAATTTTAGTAAAAGATAGGAAAAATTTTAGGCAAAAATAGGTAAAATAGGGAAAACTCTTAAGAAGAAGGGAAAAATAATTAAAATGTTAATATCCTCGACGTTCATAAAAAATAACTCGCACTCATTAAATAGAGGCCCATATAGCGGACTGAAATTCACTTTTAATCCCAGTAATTAATTTGACGAGAGCCGATGGTACACATATGTCTTCCCAGCTGCTCAACGCTGCAAGCACTTTTTTAATAACAAACTCTTTTTTCATACAGATGACGCGATAGTAGTTGCCGCAGATACAGGGAAAAATAGGAAAAATGTTAGGGAAAATAGAGACATCTTAAGAACCATAGGGACAATTTTAGGAAAAAATAGTGAAAATTTTAGTTAAAAATAGGGGAAATTTTAGGCAAAAATAAGGAAAATTCTATGGAATGTCATCGACGCTCATAAAAAGAACTCACACTCATTAAATAAAGGCTCATTTAGCCAACTGTAATTCACTCTTAATCTCAGTAATTAATTCGACGATAGCCGATGGTACACACATCTCTTCCCGGCTGTTTGACGCTCAACACTCTGTTTTAGCAACAAACTCTTCTTTCGTACAGGTGGCGCGACGGTAGTTGCTGCAGATGCATAGAAAAATGAAAAAATATTAAGGAAATCAGGGAGAAATCTTAAGAAACATAGAGGAAATTTCAGGGTGAAATGGAGGAAATTTTAGGGAAAAATAGGAAAAAAAAAAGTGAAAAGTTTAGGGAAAAATAGTGAAATAGTACTCGACGTTCATAAAAAGAACTCACACCCATTAAATAGAGGCCCATAAAGCGGACTGAAATTCACTTTTAATCTCAGTAATTAATTAGACGCGAGACGATGGTACACACATGTCTTCTCAGCTGCTCAACGCTGCACGTATTGTTTTAATAACAAACTATTTTTTCGTACAGATGACGCGATGGTAGTTGCCGCAGATACAGGGGAAAATATTAAGGAAAGTAGGGAGAAATCTTAGAAACAGAGGAAATTTCAGGCAGAAATGGGAGAAATTTTAGGGAAAAATAAGAAAAAATAGTGAAAATTTTAGGGAATAATAGGAAACATTTTAGGAAAATATATTGAAAATGCGGAAAATTGTGAGAAATCTTAAGAAACATAGGAAAAGTTTTAGGGAAATTTTAGGGAATTCTAGGAAAAAATAGTGAAAATTTAAGGGGAACATAGGAAATACTTTAGTGAAAAATAGGGCAAATGTTTGGCAAAATTAGGAGAAATCTTAAGAAACACTAATTAAATTTTTTAGGAAAAAAAATAAGGAATATTTTATTAAAAATTAGGAAATATGTCGGGGAAAAGAGAGAGGAATCTTAAGAAGCATAGAGAGAATTTCAGGGAGAAATAGGGGAAACTATAAGGAAAATAGGAAAAAATATTGGAAATTTTAGGAAAAAATAGGGGAATTTACAGGAAAATATAGGAATATTGGGGGTAGAAATCTTAAGAATCAGAAAGGAAATTTCCGGGAGAAACACGAGAAATTTTACAGAAAAATATGAAAAAATAGTGAAAATTTTGGGGAAAATAAGGACAAATATTAAGAAACACAATTTCAGAGAGAAATAGAGAAGAGTTAAGGAAAAAACACGAAACAATTTAGTGAAAGGATAAATGTTGCGGAAAATAAGGAGAAATCTTAAAAAACATAGGGAAAATTTTTGGGGAAAATAGGGAAATTTTTAGAAAAATAAAAATTGGGAAATTTCACTGAAAAATAGGAAAAATGTTGGGGAAAATAGGGCGAAATCTTACGGTATATTGAGGAATTTTCAAATAGGAAGAGGGTAAACTTTAGGGAAAAGTAGGAAAAAATAGTAACAAATTTAGCAAAAAATAGAAATAAATATTGATAATTTTAAGGAAAAATAGCTAACATTTGAGTTAAAAATAGGAAAAATGTTGGGGAAAATAGGGAGCAATCTTAAGAGACATAGGAAAAATTTAGGAGAAAATATCTAAAATTCTAGGGAAAAATAGGAAAAGTTTTTTGGAAAAATACAGAAAATTTTAGGAAAAAATAGCAAGAAAATTTTTCCTATTTTTCTTAAGATTTTTTCCAATTTTTCCCTAACGTTTTCCACTAAAAGTTTTACTATTTATCTTAAATTTTTTCTCTAAAACTGTTCTACATTTTCCTTAACATTTTGACTTATTTTCAGTATTTTCCCCTCAATTTTCTCCCTGTTTTTCCCGAAAATTGTCCCTATTTTTCACTTTTTTCCCTGAAATTTTCACATTTTCCCTATTTTTCCCTAAAATTTCACAGTTTTTTCCTTAAATTTTCCTTATTTTTCCAAAATAATTTTCCTTAAAATTTTCCTTATTTTTCCTAACCATTTTTCTAGTTTTCCTCTAAAAATTTTCCTTATTTTTCCTAACCATTTTTCTAGTTTTCCTCTAAAAATTTTCCTTATTTACATTAAAATTTTTCTCAGTCTTTCCCTAAAATAATTTCCTATTTTTCGTATTTCTCCCTAAACTTTCTCTAAAATTTTCACTATATTTCCTAAAATTTCCCTATGCTTTTCGAAAATTTTTCCTATTTTTCATAAGTTCTCACTAATATTTTTCCTAAAATGTTCCCTGTTGATCATGAAACGTTCCCTGTTGATTTCTCCCTTTTTTTAACTAACGTTTTTTTTAACTTTTAATAAAATTTAAACTATTTATATTAAAATTTTTCGTTTTTTTCCCCGTAAAATTGTTCGTTATCTTCCTTATAATTTTACACTGGTTTCCGTATATTTCCTTTAATTTTCCCTCTATTTTCTACTACAATTGTCTCTATTTTTTCCGTTTTTTCCCGAAGATATTTCCTATTTTCCCCTCAAATTATCCCTATTTATCTTAAAATATTTCGCAATTTCTCCAAAAATTGTTCCCTGTTTTCGTATTTTTCCCTAAACTTTCTCGCACTTTTTCCCTAAAATATTCCCTATTTTTCGCTTTTTTCCCTAAAATTTCTCTATTATTTTATAAAATTTTCAATATATCTTTTAAGATTTCTCCAGATTTTTCCCAAATATTTTCACATTTTTCCCTAAAATAGTTCATATTTTTCTAAAATGTTTCCATATTTTTTATATTTTTCCCTAAACATTTCCCCTACTTTCTCCAAACATTTTCCCTATTTTTTTCTCTAAAATTTTCACTCTTATTCGAAAAAATTTTTCTATTTTTCCGCATTTTCCATAAAAGTTTTCCTATATTTTCTTAAAATTTTCTCTATTTTTTCCAAAGATTTTCCCATTTTTCCCTATTGATATTAAAATTTTTCACACTTTTTCCCTAAAATTGTTCTTTATTTTGCTCATTATTTTACCCTGTTTTTCGTATTTTTCTCTTAATTTTTCTCCTATTCTCCCCCTAAAATTGTCTTTATTTTGCGCTTTTTCCCCTAAAATGTTACCTATTTTCTTTAAGATTTTTCCCTATTTTCTAAAATATTTTTCCCTAACATTTTCGCTATTTTTCGTATTTTTTCCTAAGCATTCCTCCTATTGTTTCCCTAACATTTACCCTTCTTTCACTTTTTCTCTATTTTTCCCTAAAATTTTCACTGTTTTTCCTAAAATTTTCTTTTTTCTTTCCTAAATTCTTTTTAATGAGAGAATTCAGAGTTTTATTCGATTAATTTACTAAATATGTTCAGGTTAATTCAAAAAAATGATTGGAAACGGTAAAAGTCCTGTGAAAAGTATCACTACATGAAAAGAAAAAAAAAAGACTTTTATGTCAATGTTATCAATAACAAAAATTTTAGCGGAAAAAAAAAATGAAAAATGAATGTAAATAATATATTAAAGCACTGAATCGGACCTGCGTGGCAACGGAACTCTTTGATAACAATCTTATCTGAGGATCCAACGACGCAATTCAATGCCACATATCTAGTATTTCGTATATATTCTTTAAGAGTACTTTAAGAGTATATATCCCTGCATAAAAGCAATGTATATATTACGGAGAGGAAGTCTGCGCATGCCAAAAATGCCTGAGACAAATCAATGCTTTATTCGATTTATTTACTAAATTTTATCAGGGCATTTAAATAAATGATTGATAACATTAAAAGTCTTGCAAAAAGTATCATTTCTTGAAAAGGAAAAAAAAACAAAAAAAAAAAAAAAACACTTTTCTCATTAATGGTATAATGAATAAATACTAAAATAAAATGAAAAAGAAGAGGAGCGAAAACGATTCGTAAGGCAGAGTATCGAACCTGCTTAAACTCGGAAGCAGTTGAACTCACTGACCACAACGCTAAACTCTTTTATCACAATGCTAAATCTGAGCCGTTTAACGACGAAATTTAAGGTAAATTGCGTTTAAGGACGGAATTTTTTGTGTTTTTTTTATAATAATATGTATCCCTGAAAAAAAAAAATTATAATCAACAAGAATAAAAAATTTTGCTAAAAAAACTACTGATTTCCCATAAATAACGAGAAATTAAAATTCGAATGAACTCCGACAATCTTCCATGGGAGTACATTGTGCATATTTTCAGACTTTAATGTGGGAAGTCAAATAGGAATGAGCAAACGAAGCGAATAAGCATCACAAATGCAAGGACAATTCGTGGCCGAGGGGGTTAGATTGCAGTGCGTAAGTTTTAGTTTAGGTATCGTAGGTTCGAATCTCACACTGGGTGAGAATTTTTTTTAAAAATTATTCTTGTTTTAAGAAAGTTTATCGAATTTAGAAGCTTAAATCTCCGCACGTCCCGAATTATGTGTAGCCTATTGGATTGAGGAGCATGCCCGTCCTGAACATTATATATATATAATTTTTTTTTAATATTATGCTTTATTCTAATTCTAGAGTTCCTACGAATTATACTACTAATAATTCTGCAAATATAACTTCTTACCTCAAAATATTAATAGAATTAACACAGTTTTTTACCACTCCACTAGAACGTCCGTCGGTGTCGCTTGTACACCGGGGCCTATTTAATTTGTTCTCTTTTCCACATTTCATCAGGGGAACGTTTTATGGTTCTAGGTTGCTTAGGAGAGATTTTACAACTAAATATACCAAGAACGTCTGCCGGTGTCATTTCGACACCAAGGCAATTTATCATTATAAATAGCTGTCGTTCAACAAAGATAGTTTACTGAATAAAACAAACTTCCCTAAGTACTATCGCGCATTTGTTTAACCTTGAATGCAGTGTTATTGGGTTCGGAAATTAATCAATTATTCTAAAATTATTGTGTCTAAGTGTTTCGTTACACAGCATTTGCTTATCTCCTCATAAAAACATTTCATTCGATCCTCGAAACTTGCCCTGATAAAATTCCTAATTTGTTGAGAGCTTTCTGAGGATGAATCGGATGGTGGTGAGCTGTCTTGTTCTAATTTAGATTCTGACGAAGACATAAGATTGCATGAATATATGATAATTACATGAAATAATATTAAAAGGTCTTAAAATTAAACCCTACTGAACAGTTGCTCTGCAATTATTTAGTTATTACAAATATTTTATATATTTTATATCGCGGTAACGACACCGGCGAAAGTTTAAATGTTATCGAAATCCTGGATGCTCTAGAGTTAATTCCACACCTTGCGCATGCTCAGAAATAGTCCCTATTCATAGCATTGTGCTTTTAGACCAGAAACCCAACCTATTTCAAACAATAGTTTTTTTTAAATTTTTTATAGAACTTGCAATCTTATATCTCCACGGTTCTCGAGGAATGTGTGGGTATTGGATTGAGTGGCATGCTTGTGCAGAATATTTTGCTGGTCTTCTGTTCGATTCTGGGTGCAGATTAATAGTTATATATATATATATTCCTTTAATTTTTTTTTTTTTTTACTATTATACTTCATTCCAATTCTAATAATCCTACAAATTATTCTTCTGGCAATTCTTCCAAAAATAAATTTTTATATCAAAAAAATTAATACAGTTTTTTAATTCCACACCTTGCGCTTGCGCAGAAATCGCCCCAATTCATAACACTGTGCTTTCAGACCAGTACTTTTAATCTTTTCTTGGAACGTGTGACAGTATATAAAGCACTTTCCCTACCCATGACTGAATTCTTGCTCATTAGCTTTAATTGGACAGATCGTATCGTTACTTTCTATCGTGATCCAGATCCATGTAATCGGAGTATGACCAGTGAAATCATATCAAGGTTTTGATCACTGGTATTTGTGACTTTTTGATATTGCTTACAATATAACTGTTCGTAAAACATTCGTCATCCCTACACGAGAGAATTATGGTCTTCAATATTCTTAATGCTATTACATTCATGACAAAGGGGCTCATTTGGAGGTTAAAACGAATGAAGTCCACCTGATTGATGCATGACGTTCCTGGTGTTACAATTGTTTTGCTGATTAATCTGGCCGAAACAGCATATTTCTTGGACCAGGAAGAGAGCATTTCAATGCTAGGGATGTCTCCTAAGGAGGTGGAATATTTGCTCTTTCGATAATTATTGGTTGTGATCTGATACGTCGTTTTTTTCATTCGACAATTTGATAATTTTATCGCATTGAGTTGAACCGCTCAATAAAACTTCATTTAACCTCAAATTCCTTGTATTACTTTAATAAATTTAAAAAAAAACATTTTTTTTTCACCTGCTTTGTTCCTACGAAGTACAGAGAAAGTATTGTAATCGTCAAAAAAATTCGAACTATAGATTTCGACGGATCTCCACATTTTAGTACCCCATGAGTTCGAGAAACGCATTTTGGAAAATGTACATCTGTGTAAAAATTGCTTAAAGCTATACGAATGAAATTTGGTATATGGTATTTACACCAAATGTGTAGATTTCTATCAAATTTTGAGCAAAATCCATTCACAGGAAATCTGTCCATATATACGTTAGACAATGACTATAAAACGAAGAGAGATAGATAGATAAAATTCGGTACACAGATTTAACCTCTATGGCATATACAATAAAATTTTGAGCCGCATCCAACATGTGTCAGTACTTTCAAAAACACGTAAAAGTGATAGCTCAAAAATTAATCATTTGAATATATAAAATTCGATATGTGATTTTGTAACTACAAGAGCAATTTTGTGTCAAATTTTTGTTTCAATCGGTTGTGAAAACTAGAGATGCCTAATCCACGATTTTTTGAATAACAAATAATATTGCTATTGTTATTTTTAAATATGCGTTCCAAATATCTGTTATTTCAATCATATTATCAATTAAAAATTATTACTTAATATTAAATATAAAATTTATTAATTGTAATTAATACTTAATTTACTAATTTAATTAACGTGTGATTGAATTAATTTATCTGTTTCAACTTACTTCTTAAATTTTATTTTTTTTCTCAAAACTATTTATTTAATTTATTTATTAGAGTGAACCATTTTCTGGAAAAGATGAGTTAAAAATATATGTCATTTCTTTAAAATGTTTACTTTAGTCCTATATTCTACCAATAGATGGCGCCAGCAGTAAACAGAGTACATGTAATCAAAGTCAATCATGTCACGAGCAATTAAAAATGATCTGTAGGGAATAGTGCATCATCAAATACGAATATCGGTCACTCCCGTAAAGTGGTTCGGTGACTTCGCACTTTCCAGTGAAGCCTCGCACTTTCCGGTGAAATCACCGCCCCGATAAATTTCAGTGATATGCAATTCAATGATACGATACGATAATTCCAATAACCGGTCCGTTCACTTTTCAATCCAATCACAGATTTCTTTCGAGAGCTTCCATTGGACAGATCGTATCGTCACTGCTCCGGCAAATTTCAGTGATATCGTATCGATTGTTAGTTTCTATCGTGATCCAAAACCTGTAATCGAAATATCATCAGTAAGATCGTATGAAGGATTTGAATCACACCCCTCTTTGAAAAGTATTGATCACTTGTATTTGTGACTTTTTGATATTGGTTACGTAATAACCGCTCTGAAAATATTCGTCATCCCTAGTGAAAACGTGCCTAAAAAACACAAATTTCATTTTAAGATATTATTAATCGTATGACAGGAATGAATCGTCAAAAATCTCACCAAGGATCACATAACTTCGGTAAAAGTACTAAACGTTGATATTTCCTAACTACTGTACGCCAGTGCCATGCACAGCGTTTCGTGATATAACAATTTTACTAAAGGAAATGCGAAAAGTTTTGGAGGGAGATTATTCCAGCTGGTTTCTAATTCAGAATCGTGTAATATTACCTACATTTTATAATGTATAAGTATTTAAAAAAATTTCAATCTAAAAATTTCAAAGACTGCACAGTTAATGATATAATTCAAAAAATCACGAATTATCTTTAACGATAGGTTTAAATAAGTAATATTGTGGCAAGAAAAATACCAAGTTACGTATGTGTGTGTGTGGGGGGGGGCGATTTTCTCATATGCTTAAATTAAGACATCCAGATGCTTAACTTTTTTTTCCCTAATGAAGATTCATCAAATTATCAAGAAACGTTCAATCCCTAGTAACCGTTGTTGTCCGACTCAGGCGGACTTAAGCCGGTATTAGCTGTGAATTTATTATAATTAACATGGGTTCCAGAGGGGTCAGCTACAAAGATGGATGTTTAACGGACATTCCCACGATCGACTGAAAACCTTTGAGGAAGCATTGCAAAGCAGCTGTTGGGAACGCAAGTTTACCATGAGTAAATCGGAGGCAAATATCTGATGGAAATGCGCCATTTTTGTTTTTAGTCAGAGAGAGGACATCAGTGAGAGGCTTCGAATTGAAGTTCGGGGAGATGTCCGAAAAATTTTCCTGGTTTTTGAGAAGCTCCGTGTGATTCGGGTTTCACCAAATAATGATCGGTGGATTCCTGGAGTAGTCATTTAGACGAACAGCTTATTAGCGCTTTTCTGGTAACTTATTCTCCGATTTGAACGAGGAACTATTTCACGACTCAACTGTTATTTGATATTTGTAAATAATATTACCTAGATGAGAACAAGTTGTTTTTGTGTACATATATAAGGTTGGAAATAAAAGACTACTCTCTTATTTGATCGGTCTGGATCAAGATATTATAGCATTCTTAGTTTTGATATGCAAACAAAACCTTATTAAGTGTAAAGCACTATTTTTAATTCATGGAATTTTTTAAAAATCTATGAAGAATTTGCATTAGTATTTTAAAGCAGAATATGAAGGCAGGGGAGAAAAAAATTAATCTTTGGCTGTTTGGAAAGTTAATTTCTAATTACTATAACACTTTTACCTTATAAATACACACAATATTTTATATTTTTACCGAAATAGTTATTAAAGAAAACAAATAACCTTATGTGAAATTTCAATGCACAAATTTAGAAATTAGTTTGAATCAAGAACTTTGATATGTCTATTGCAAAAATAAGAAATGCAATAAGAACACTTCACATAATAGTGGATTGTAATTATTTTAATAATCATTTAATGAACATGAGCATGGACAATAAAGAATACATATGCACAGAGTACACAAATGGAAGAGACTAAAAGGATTCGTAATTTCATTGGAGTTACTATTTAAGTTAACTAATTACTATCTAACAAAATATTTGCATTTGATATGCAAAGGCAATATTTTTTTTTTTACAAAAGATCCTAAAATCATAAATTGTGGAAATAAAAACACAAATCATATATAAAAAATATATTCATAAAATTGAAAAAGCCAGTAATATCAACACACACACAATTTTTTTTATTCAGATCAATGTTTGTATATGGTGGAATGAAACAAGAATATATTGCATGAAAACAAATTAACATTAAAACAATATATTATGTAACAAAAAAAAAAAAAATAAAATTTCAAATTACCAGATATATCTTTCAAAAAAAACAAAAAACATATGAATTATATAAATTTTAAGAAATCTGACTGCTGCATCATCGCACAATACTAAAACTCACAGACAAATATTACCCTTTTGCATAACAACTTGAAATATTTTATATGCCATGTTTCATTTTAATGTTTAGTATTATAATGAGAAAAAAAAAAATCACTTTTTACACTAATTATACAATGCATCTTTTATATCATCCATAGTACAATATATTAAAAGATAAAAATTATCAACATTTGACTCTTATTTAATACAAAATTGCACATATATTACTAAACAATAAAGTTTCTAATACATAAAATTCTTTGTTCTTTAAACGAAATATATTCTATTAAGTAGCACCATCTTTTGATATAAATTTGATAAGAATAAATGCATCAAAACTAAATTATAAAGAATATTTTTAATGAAAAAACTTTTAATAAATTCCAGAAAATTTAATAAAGCATTTGTGCTTCAGATTACACTTTTACCTTTTGGCCAGTTCTGAAAAGCATTTTATGGAATGAATTCATATTTTCAAATTCTATACAGCAATAATAGCCCTTGGATTTATAAGTATTTGATTTGAAATAATGATACATTCGTTCACACATTATTATTATTATTTTATCAAAAAGGATTTCATAAATAAGAGAGAAAAAAATTGTCAGACTAAAATTGCAAAATAGATTTTATTATACACACGCTTGACATCATTCATCAGTAATACATTGACTGACAATCATTAGTTTAAGTGAATTAATGTTTCCAAATATTATTCAAAAATATACTTGATTTATAATAGCACTTTTTGAGACTGAAACAAATTATAACTTGCCAAGTATATATAACAAGTTAATAATAAATCATTTTAAAAATAACATAACAGCAGTGAAAAACCATGCTAATAAAGAATGTTTGTCATATCAAAAATAATATGGGAAAGCCAAGCCGCCACTTTAACCTTTAATGACTGTACATTGTTTTTGCCATTATTCAAATCGATTCTGCATAATTTAATAACCAAGGATGGAAATTCTAATGAAATTATTTTTAATTAAATAACAATTTCAATTAATAATTCAGCTGAAATTAACATTTTTAAATTTCTGTCAATTTTTGCATCCATTCATATAAATTAACATAATTTTTATTGAACATTTTTTTTAAAAATGTGTTATGTAAGAATTAAGATAATTAGCAGATTTGTAAAATACAAGAGATAAGTGTCCATATTTAAATAAGAAATTTATAGAATAATCACAAGAGCACATGCTTTACACCTCTATGTACACAGTTAAATTATGAAATGAACTATCAATATAATCATTATAAAAACCTATTTATCTATTAGAGAGTCTGAATTCTTCACATAAATATGAAAGAGTACTTTGATGAACATTTATGATTTATAAACAGCTTCTGATAATTAAATGCACTAATTACATAACTATTAAAATTTAGGATAATTTATTTTTAGAAGTTAATATAATAACATAGGTAGTAATTGAACTTGAATTAAAATTGAGAAAGAATAAAATAGAGAAAGTTATAAAATTACACTCAGAAACTTCTGATCATTTCTATACAATGTTACAAACTATAATAAATAATACAGAAACTATTTTGAAATTTCTGCAGAGACAATAAATACAAAATAATAATAATAATAATAAAAAAATTGAGATGATGATTTGAGCTGGTGATTAGAAAGCAACTTTTTTTAATTGATATTTTTTAACATTCAGCAACTTAAAACTGCATTCTACTGATGGAGAAAAGGAATGTTCAAAAATTTCTTGAGAAGCAGAAAATAAATATCGAGTGAAATTAGGATGAATTATTTCCAGACATCGTGCATATTTATGGATTTCTTTAATTACAATATAAAAGAAACTAAAAAATATTAAAAAAAATCACTAACTGAACTATGTTTATATTTCATTACTTGAAATTTGTTTTAGTTTTATTAATGTTTTTTTTTTTTTTTTTTTTTTTTTTTTTAATGTAGCCAATGATTTTACAATTCTGAACCAAGTTTCACTTTAGAAGATAGCATATCAGTTAATCGTCAGATAAGCACAAAAAACTTTTGGAAAGTTATAATTTGATTTCAGCACCTTATAAGCATTTTGATAAGGTTGTTTTAAAATATTTCATGACATTGCCATTTTGAAAATTTTCAAATTAGTTTTATTAGCATATGAAATTGTTGTTCATCATGTAGTAACAATCTTTCCTGTATCTTCTTTTCCTCTATATATTGCTTTACCAGTTGTCCAAGGTAGATAACGATATTTAATCATGTGCTATAAAAATAAAATGATACATCACAATTTAAAAATAAAAGGAGTACAGCACTGAAAATTGGAATTAAATAATATCTGCATAAATTTATATAAAATTTGATTTTTAAATTACTTAATAAAGATAGACACTTATTAAAATCAACAGAAAGGGGGCATTAATGCAATAGTGACTTTTCATCTAAAAAATAAACTAATAATTTAATAAAAAATTGCATTTGCAAGAGCTTTTAAAATTCTCATAATATTCTTTTTAAACATATAAGATTTTTATACGAACACCTAAAGCGGGAACAATTATATTTACTTATGCTGTAAATAATTTTCCATTATTTTATTTAATGTAGTTCATGAATAATATTACTATCTTTATCTTACTAAAAGTCCTTAGATTCTCAATTCCTAGACAGATTACACAACACACATGTGCTATTATATATGCCTAATGTGTATATAAACCAAACAATCAGTATTATACTTCATAAAATGTAAAATTTATAAAATAGAGCAATTGACATTTCATATATACATATTCAAATAACATTATTTATTTGTTTCCAAAGTTTTAATATCGAAGAACAGAAAAAAAAAATATTTAAAGACTCAATAAAACTTGGATTATAGATTCTTTCACAATTAAAACAGCTGTTTTAAATAATTTATTAATTAAGATGGGCCAATATGTAACTTTTAAGCTGGTAATATTTAATATATGCAAGTAATATATAAATGCATGTAAAATGCATTTTTACATAATTTTAGCTATTTTTTTTTTTGAAAGGGGAGGAAAAATTATTTAGTTCTATTTCTTTCAGCCGTCTTCTCTAATTTGTAAAACAAAGAAGTATAGTTCAATAGCATTACAGGTAAAATAGAAAAAGAGACTATGTCAAAAAAGAAAAAAACAATTTTTTAGAGCTTTCAAACCTTACAAGGAGAAACTAATGTAAACAATATTATAAACGATAAGGGGACTCAAGAAATTAATATTACAAAAAGCTAATTTTTGGATAAATAAATAAATATCAATCATAAAATGGAGGAGGGGAGAGGGAATACAGCACTTACTTTAATTTGTCTTTTCATGGTAACACAGAATAACATTATAAAATAGAGTAGCAAGATAGGCCAGAAAACTGGTATGTTAAAAAATTTGAAAAATGTGCAAAACATGGCGATGAAGATAGCTCGAGTTGCTGAATACCTAAAAAAAGAATCAAGTAATAAATTTTCTGTCAAATAAATAATGTTTTTTGATAAATATTATTATAAAGTGATTATTATTATTTTCAAACTTAGCAAATTTATAAAAATGATGACACTCACCAAAATTTAAATTCTGGTAACCTTCGTATGAAAGGTCTGAATTCTTCATGAACTGTTGTTGGCAAATCTGGCAGATCATCTAAATTATAACAATCAAACATCAAAGCTCAAACAAGTTTTTGAAATCAAAATAAGTTGGCATTATGTATCATCATTTATTTTAAAGAAATCATGGTTAGTCTTCCTTTTCCCCTTCTTTTAATTTCACTCAGAAAATTCTTAGGCACTGCAGTATCTTAAATAATTCCATTTTAAATTTTTCCATTTTTTTTAATCATTATAGTTATACCCTCTTTTTTTTTGCTGGAAAGCTTGCTTTCTTTAATTCATCACCAAAACTCTTATGATAAAATATTGTCTCTCAACAATGATTTTATATGTTTTTTTTAATTTTTTTATTCATTTATGTACTTATTTATTTTTTGTCCCATATTCAGAAATATCCCAAATATCAAAATTTTGAGATGAAATACATTTCCTCCATATATACTTTATATAAAAGAAAGCAAGAATATTCATACATTTTTACTTGTAATTCTATTATATGTACTTCATGTGTAAGAAAGCAAATGAATTTATGCAATTTCATCTGAAATTTTATAAAAAAATAAATAACTTAACACACTAATTTAATAAGACTTCTCTTACCATAACTATCATCTGCTGTGGCAGGATCAATTTTTGGGGACAAAAATGCAAGAAACAAGCTCAGATGATAAATACCTAAGGCATATGTGATAATGTACCAACCCTAAAAAGTGGAGGGAAAATACAATGATTGTATATAATTTTTCAGGCATATTATGTTTAAATCAAATTACATATGCAAAGAGAAAATCATGACTTTGATACTTCACAATCTTCAGATTGAAACAAACTGTTTTAGGTATTTTCCTCAATCAATCAACAATAGCAAATAGCAGGGATAAACATCTGACCAAAACACCACATTAGAATTGCAACTGCCAAAATACATAGTTATACTGCAGTTTTAATTGCAAAAGAAAATTCTAGTCACTTGGCATATTTTGTCTCCAATCAAGATAAAGGAAAGAAATCTGCTTTTGTAACTGCTCAAATAAAAACATGGAAGATATAAATTCATAAAACTGTGTGTAAATACCAAACAGTGGACTTAATTAAGTTGCATAATTTTTCTCTTTAAATCTATTTAAGTGTTGTGAGTCGTAGGATTCGTTTCCTATTGTTTCCTAAATAACTATTGGTTAAAGAAGATAATATTAAATATTATTAAGAATATAATATTGAAAAAAATCTAAATTAATGCATTATCTACTATTTTATCAAATGGAGAAACTCAATACAAAACTAGGTACATCTTAGAATTAAAATTATAATAACACAAGCCTGCGAAATTGAAGTTCATGAAAAATACAAGAGAAGTTATCCTTGATTTTTATGTTATTTAGTATGCTGATATCCAAAATGACCTCTATTTTTTTTTCCATCACATCAGGATTTTTTTGTAAAATTGATATTGATATTTGCTGAAATGCTATTTGAAAAAGAATTATCTCAAACAATTTTACATGCACTATCTGGTAACAATGGTTTTTATTCATTCAAATCTATATAAAATCAATTCCTGTTGAGACAAATTGATTTTTGAGGAATCGGTAAATTTTTTTTATAGATCTAAATGGATGATAACTACAGTTCCAAGATCGCATGAGATGCCTCTGGTTAAGAGAAAAACAATTTTCCATTGAATTCAAAGTTTTTACATCAAATTATGGTGTAATTTCTAAAAGAAAATCACTAACACTTTATTTTAATTTGTTTTTTTAAGGTAACTTGCATCAAATAAATGATTGGCCCAGAGGAGCAAATATTATGTATGTGTACATGAAAGTTTGAAACAAATTTTAAACTCGGCAAAAAACAAAACAAAAAGTTTCTATTTAAGTAGGAATATTTTTTTTCCTTTGAATTTTTTTAAAACTTTTTTTTAGGTTCAATCTCAGGCTATCTCATGTTAGCATCCAACAGTAGAACATATTCTTGCCCAATCTTCCTTGATATTTGCACTTCATATCTTTTGTCTAGATGGAATATTTCACCTACTATTTCTAAATTGATAGGGTGAAAGTCCACATGTGTTTGAAGGAAATGTATTTTGGCACTCACGGAGCAACCTAAAGATTTAAATTTGTCTAGTATTTTCATAACAACAGTCAGTTTATAGTCAGGATCCTTGTAATTACCTATAAACTTACAGACATCTTTAAAGTCAACCCAAGCTTCTTTTTCCTTTGTTGTCATGCTAGTCTTAAATTTTTTTGTCCTTCATTAGTTTGTGTTTATCTGGACCAATGAAGATTCCCTCTTTCAACTTGGCTTCAGATAAAATTAGCAAACATTTGCAAAGGTATTTGAAACAATTGCCATTTTTTGGAATAGCATTGACAAACTGCTTCATTAAACCTAAGTTTAAATAAAGAGGAGGTAAAAATACTTTTTTTTTGGGTTCAATTAAGCTGTTTCTTTTTAAAGCCAACAACCTCCTGGGTATCTGGTTCAAGATTTCGTCTTTTTGGCCACTCTTTTCTCCCTTTTTTAAATCTAATGTTGAGTCTTACCACGGCTGTCCCAATCACAAGTGAAACATGGAAATTATGTATACCCGCCTTGCTAAACAAGAAGCACGGAGATAACTTTCAAATCACTGCAAATGGTCCAACTGGGATTGCATGTTTTATTTGGTTGAGGAAGAGATACAGGTTTTCATAGTGTTCTTTTAAATGCACCAAGTGTCCAACTGGTACATGTGCATATAGGCTTCCGTGATGAAGAAGGGCAGCTTTAAGACACCCTTTCAATTAATCTATAAACAACCTCCATTCTTATTTATCGAAAGTGATATTAAATTTGTGCGTCAATTCAGGAACATCAGAACAATAGACCAGGTTCTCCTCTTCCTCCAAGTACTTACTTTCCTTTTCTGAATTCCTGTACCAATAAAAAGAAGTGCTTTTGGCACAATTTTTTTTTCTATCATTTTGGAGCCTAACAATTCAGCGGCCTCTTTCATAAAGCCCAGATCTCTAGTCAAATCATTAAGTTCAACTTGAGAGAAAGGTTGAGGTTAATCAGTTGCAGAGGACTTATATTCAATATCGGAGCTTTGAACTTCTAGATTTTCCAAGTCTGAAGAGATGACTGGCAATTCAGTTGGAAGTAAAGGCATTAGCGCATCAGGCCCAAGAGGAATGAGGCACATGGTCAATGGAATGTTATCAGGATAAGAGATTAATAAAATGGAAATTTCCAAGAAAGAGTGACGTGCTAAAAAATTTTCAGTGTTTTTTTTAGTTTTTGTTTTTCAGCACCAAAAAATACATGAAGTTCAGCTATCAATTCCCTTGTATTTTTTTCACTGCAAGCCTGTGTAATTATAATTTTTTTTTATTTAAGATTAGTTTTTATATTAGATATATGTTGAGTTTCACAAAAAAGAAATATAACTACATATTTTTTTAAAATTTATCATATCTAAGAAAAATTATGAGCAAGAATTAAAAAAAATGTTACAATTTGCTGTTTTGTGTGAATATGATGGGGCGAATATTTAGTGTTTTGTGCGAGTATGATGAAAACTAAAATTATAAAATGGTAGATTAGAAAGATTCCCCAATTATGGAATGGACTTGTACTGGGTAATCACACAGAACCATGAGGTATGCACTGCTAGTCAGTCAACAGCATCATCTGGCAAGCAATTGGTGCTCATTTTGTCAGGGTCATGTTTATAACAACAGAAGAGCCACGTGGCATTTTGCATTTTTTAAATAACAGAATCCATTGGAGCTCAAAAAAATGCATCAGCAAATGAAGATAATGCACAGAAAACCATGCAGAACTGGAACAAGCATTACTAAGAGATATAAGAATTACTGAGAGATGATTTATAACCTGCTTAAAGTCACCTTGACATCTGAGAAGTTTGGTTAATGATGTTCACAAGATAATTTATGAGAAAGGATGGTGCACAATAAGGTACATCAATGAGGAGGCGAGAAGGAGTTTTGTTTTATAATGATCAGTTTTGCTTATGACATTCATTGACAATTAAAGGTTGTTTCACAATGGATTGTCCTTGCAATATTGTCTATAATATGCTGAGGACAATTTAAAGAGCAAAGTTATGGCAAGTAATGAATCTTATCCATCCATATCCATCAGAATGCAAATGCCAAAGACAGGCAGTGCACATTATAAAGCCTTTCTTTTAATAATTGATCAATTTAATTTTCTTACGCAATTCTAATATTAGAAATGTACAAAAATGAAAGAAAAAAAAATATTATGAAAGAGTTATAAGTTATGAAGCTTTAGAAACAAAAACAAAATATTAAGACTAATAAAATGCAATCATTTCTGATTAGAATATATTCTAAATTGCTAAAATCATGATTTCCCCAGAAAAAGTATATATTCTAATTAAAAAAAGATATTCAGAGACATAAAATTGTGAAATAATCATATAAGTTACAAAAATATTTACCTTTAAATAAAACACTCTAACCAAATACAGTAATAATAATATAACAGTGGCAGTCCATCTTGAAAATGTATATGGTGTCCAAGCATCTAAAGTACTCTGGTATTTCTGAAATAAAGTTTAATAGATATTTCAATGCTTAAACAAACAAAAAAAATTGCATTCAGTATGAAAAAAGGTTGAATATTTAGAATTCATACTAGCTCTTTTAATTTCTGTAAGTCTATAAATTAAACAAATAAGTGCTTTATGCCCAGATAACGTTTCTGGTACACTGTATGTTTCAGGTTGACTAAATTACATACTCTTAGTTCTATAGTACAAATATCTCTAAATATGGAAATGACAGGCACTGACCTGTTTAGTGATGTGGAAGGGTAAATGTCCTGCAGGTAGTTTAAATATTTTTGTATTTACTTAAAGTTTGGATTAATACTCAAACCCTAGTGTGTATTATGCAAAAAAAAAAAAAAAAAAAAAAAGTATTTGAAGAGGATGATCACTTTTCATCTCTAGTTAAAAGGATATATATATGTACAAATAGCACCTATGTGCAAATTAAAATGGAATATGATTTTAAGGGGTGGGAAATACAAGGAAAGGAATCAACAATTAATTCTGAAATGACATATTAAAAGAAGGCTCCTGTTTACATACAGGAAGGGGAGGGGGCAATTTTATTTTCATTTATTATCTAGAATCTAGCAAGATAAAATTTATATATTAAGGCAGGGGGTGGGGAAGTATATTATCTCTCATGCTCTTTAATTGTAAGTCACACAAAATTAAGGATTCGGGTGAAATAAAAAAAAATTGTAAATCATATAATGATTACTTAAAAAAATAATACAAAGCAAAATTATTTTTTGTATTTACTCATTTTTGCCAATTAAAGTATTAGGGCATCAATTTCATAAAGCTAATGGAATTTATCCATAACAAATAAGGTACAACATGAAGAAATAAATACAAAATAATCTATAAAAAATTATAATACAGCTGTTTGTACATATGCACACAAATTTAAATTAACTTTTGAAACTTTAATTAAAAATTATGTTCAAAAGATGCTAAAAAAACCATTCAAAGCAAAGTGAATAAAAAGTTTTTGTGTTATTATAAAGGAATAATAATTTTTTAATATATCATTTACAAATTATTTATATAATCACATATATTTAAAATAAACTTCCTTAACTTAATTTGTAAGTCTTCTCAAACATTACAAATTAACTGTGTAGTTTTTAAAAAGAAAATAAAGAATTTGCAATATGTATTTCTGTTTCTAAATTTTCTCTAAGAACCTTTCACATATAAAAAATTCAATTGTGTTCAGTTTGACTTATAAAAGTTCAACTGTAGTTGTTTAACATGTAGTGTACCCTCCAACAGCTATGGAAATTAGGCACGGACAACAGAATTACAGATATACAATGAAAAACTACAAAACACACACACACACACATAGAAAGCTACAAAAATGCTGAAAATATCCTTTTCCCAAATCTTTACACATAGCAATGTGGACAGTAAAAGTATTATTAGGTTCATTAAAAAGAAGGGGGGTACGGAATTTTGTTCCAGTATGAATACAAAAACAATGGAGTCCCTTTCTTTAACATAAATTAATATGAGAGTTAAATATGATGTTAAACTAAATAATGATGACTTAAAAAAAAATAAAAGTGTTTTCTATTTAATATAACAAATTATAAATGTTTTAAAACAGTTTTAGTTTATTTGATCAACAAAATCATGTTGCCATTTTTTAAAAATTATTTCACTCATATATTTCATCAACAATAAATGTTTATTAAATAATTTTGAATAATGTTTGAAAATAATTAAGTGAACTCATTAAAATTTTTTAGAAATATCAATTTTTCAATAGTTTATTGATATTAAATTATGTTTAATGTCTTGGTAAGAAATGCTACTGGTGGTGGGGTAACGACTGTTGGAGAGTAGATGTGATGAAAGAGATGTTAGTTTAAATACTTTTCATTTGGAAATATAAAAAACAGTATGCATCAGATTCATTTTGAGATTAACAATTAAGATGTAAATTAAGTAATTGATACTTTACATCAGGTTATTCAAATAAGAAAAATAAAAGGTACTGACAATTTGATTTATTTTATCCGACCATGAACAACTTAATTACAGAGTGCTCTACTTAAGACTTTATGTATAATACAAATTTAATTTTAAAATATAGTATTTCATTGCAGACTTAATAATTATAAGAATTCCAGATAAATCTGGATAAAATATATCAATAATTATAAATTTATAAGGATTATATATAGAACAATTTAACTCTTATAAGAAAATAGATATTGCTGATAGATAAAATAGATACTCTTTGTATACTGCCAATTTGAAGATCTATCAATAAACGATGCATATAAATACTTACTACTGAAAGCCACTGCCAGATTCTAATAATAACAGATTTTTTAGGCGATGAATCAGTTACTAGAGGAGTTTCAACCTTCATTTCTTTCTGGGAAATATATATATATATATAAGTAAACAGATTTTTATACAAAAAATTTAAATTTTACATGAAAAAGTTTCAAATATATTTATTATAGCATCGACAAAAAATATCATAACTGTCATTTTCTTAACATATTTAAAATCATAATAAAAGATAATTTCATATAAAAACCACAAACTTACCCTTAAAATGTTTGTTGATTAATAATAAAATGTCTGTAATAATAATAAAAAATTAAATGTTTGTAACCTAATCCAATTTATAATTTCTTGAATAAAAGAAAATCAATAGAAATTTTAGTGTTTAGTGTTACATTCATAACTATCAATAATAGTGTTTCATAAAGTTTCCATAATATTCGAATTATATACTATATTATATTTGCTAGCCAAAAATTTAAATGAGCACTATACAATTAATAATAAATGTTATTCTTAAAAAAGACATATGCTTAGGCAGTGTTCAAAGTGAAATGACCAAAGTCCACCAAATTATTTAACTATCAATGTTATAATTTTAGACTTCACTTTTTTTTAAAACCAAAATTTAAGCTAAAATAAAGCAGTTTCGACTACAAATACAAATATTATTTTGCTATACTAAAATACTTTACATCTGAACTATTTTTACAGTAGTATACTTTATTTTAAAAAGGTTTTTTTTCTTTTGTTAACTGGCTATGAAAAATATGTTTTCACTATACTCATCTCATCATACATTCAGTCATATCCATTATTATCATTAATTTCAGATTTATAAATATCCAAATATTAATTAACTGCTATAAAAACACAATAATTGTAACATTTTATACAAAATAATAATTTATAAAAGCTTTATTTAATACTTTTATTTGTGATGATTTTCAATATTAAGATGAAAAGTTATGTGGTAATTTAATAATGCAGATAAAAATATCAATGTAAAAATTACAAAATATATAAAAAAAATCAAACCATTTAAAAATTATTTTGAATACATTGTAACTACTTTACATTATTAAAAAATAAACCTTACACACTGATTGGATTTCTGGCAATTAAATGATCAAAAATTTAAATGCACCACAATTTCTATTTAGGTTGACAGCAGAAATCAGTACCTTACTGGGGTACTTTCAATATATTAATTAGTTCAATGCTTTAGGTTCAATACTCTTCACTTTAAATAATGTTTAATTACAAGTAAATTACAAAATGTTTGAATGAATTACAATGGAACTAACGCACAGTCAATTCACAACTCTTTCCCTCCAAAAATAGATAAATGACTAATTGAAAAACACAAATACAAGATTTTTTTGGATTAATATGATAAGAATGCGAATTTAAGGGGTGCATATTGTTTACTAAACAGAACAACTCACTGAAGGTTCTTCCATAATAGATTTACTTTAAATACAAGATTCCATTTCAAAAATAATTTAAATAAGTGAATACTTAATATTAATTAAATTTTGCTACGCATATAAACAATTTCGCCGATTTCAAAGGTATCTTCGTATGTATAATAAATAAACCCAGATTTACAACTTGTACTTGAGTAGAGATGAAAGTAGAAGTTCAGAAGTGATATTTTTACGCATCAGAGTAAAACGTTGCCACTAGATATGTACATCCTGACCTACCGGATATGAATCAAAATTCACCAGCATAACGTACTAAAAAAAATCAATGTTGACGTTATACTGGTCATATAGCCCTGGCTTTATCTAGCAATGCGGGAGATTGGTCAATCAGAAGTGAATTTTGGTTCATTTCTAGAGATATACAGAGCCCGAGGCTTATCTGTAATCTTTTTCATTCTTACCAAATAACAATTAATTTAATTAACAAATTCATTTAAATTAGAAAATAATTTCATGTTGTAATTTAAATTGAGTAATTAAAATATATGAAGAATTTACTTTTTAGGATTAAAATTATATTAAGGCACAAAGTCAGTTTCAACAGTCAAAGAGTTATTAACCGCAGTTAACACTCTTCGTTGTTTAGATTCGGCTTTAACGTCAAAATTGTTGGTAAGGATTTAAGTAAATTTGTTAATTTGCTTTTATTAAATAATTAACTCTAAGATTTTTATCACAAATTAAAATTCGTCACAAATTCATGTCATTTTGAGGTATGGGTCGTCTTACTGATTCAAAAAGTAGAAAGAAAATGTCTACCATACTTATTCAGCATTCAAACTGATCATTTTTAGTTTTGTTTTATGATATCGTCTGATTTGCAGTGTTAGCAGCTGACGTTTTCAATAATAAAACTTATTTTTCTGAAAATGCTCTGCTTCCAGATCTTGTTGTTTGTAAATTTAATCCACGGGCGGCATTCTAGCCGTTTACTAGATGCTTATTAAGTATCTGCTATTCCTTCAAATGTTCTGCCTTTAGCAATGATTCTGAGATAGTTTCGACAACTGGGACTCGATGCTTAGGAAAATAATTTCACAATTAATTATCCAATAAATGCGTTGTCAGTTTCTAAAGGCCATATCTGTATGCCGTTTTGGAGAGCTCCAAAAGTGACCAGCACTGAAGCTTTAGTTATCACAACCCCCTACAGTGGTTATAAAAGTAAGCATGAAAACACTACCTTTGATGGCATTGATGATCGAACTTGCCCTAGCATTCTGAAGACAAGCATGATGGTGTAAAGACATTATATTTCTTGTTACACAGCATGGAAATGTTGGTTTCCAAGCTTGGTTGGATGCTTTTCATGGTGTTTTGACATCAAATTATATCAGGAGTGAGAATTTCACAGTATTAGTGGACTCATACAAGGAGTTATAAATCTTAAAATTAGCAATTATTATTTTTCACATTGTTGATATTAAAATTGAAGGTCAATTACCTAATTTGTATCACTTTCATTTGTTGAATTATTCAATCATGAAGAAATACTTGCCTCATTTCAGTCTTGGTTCAATTATTATCCTTTGAAAGCTCTAACATAAGAAATTTGGTGGCATAATTTTAACACAATGGGTCACATGGGTTTGTTGCAAGCCACAGGATTTCCATCTGTTAGTCATGAGTTGTTTCATTGTTTTGGTATTCAAGCTTTAACTATAAAATCTGTACTGATAAAAAAATCAGATCTTGAATCTGTTTCTTTGATACGAATGGGAAAAGTGCTGGAAGGTACTATAAGAAGTTTAAATTATTTGCTTGAAAAGTTCTATCAATCCTTTTTCTTTTATTTATTACCAAGCACTGGAAGTTATATATCTATTGGGTTGTATATGCCACCTTTTGCTTTAATTGCTTTATCTGTAATAATTAAAGTTCTATATTTGTACTTAAAATTTTAAATAATAAGTGTATATATTCAAATAAAATCAGTATTAATTATTTTATAGTTTTTGGCATGTTTAGTTTACATTTACTTTTTGGCATGATGATGCCTTTTTTCCTCCATGTGTTTGAATTATGTAGAAATTTCATCTCCACTTTCAGCTGCAGATTTGCTATATTTTGTTCACTTATAAATAATGTTTTCATGACCATTAGTAACTTGTTATTTTAATGCTAATTATGGGTAATGAAGACAGAATTTTATTTTAAAACGTGCACAGTCTTGTTGATGTTAGGCGCATTCCTGTTCACATAGTATTAGTAAATGTTTCAATAGTATTAATATGAAGCTTATTATTTGCTCCTATATAACTCTACAATATAGTGGGAAATTATCATTCCAATATTTTTATTTCCTTCTGATCAATCCATGGGTGTTTACGTACTTGATTGTCTTTGTTCAATCATATATTAATACTAAGTCATATAATATTGACTTTGTCTCGACATTTGTAATGCATGTTATAGAAAGACATAAAAAGTTGTTATTACACACTGTGGAGGTTATGTACCTAGATTGTTAATTGGAATTTCAGTTTTATCTTTAATTCTGTTACCATTATGGCACCATTTACTGTCAATAAAAATATTAAAAATAAAGTAAATTATACACACATATATTTATATATTCTTTTTATATACATATATTGAAGTCATTTTTCTCATAATATATATTTTTATTTACATTACAATAAGAATTGCTAAATATTATCCCTAAAAGAAATTCATATATACTTATAAAAAAAAGAAATTTAAAAAATGAAAAATATGTTTGGTTTTTAATTAAAATATTTTGTACTACATTTGAAATATTTATAAATATTAATATTCACTATCACTTTTCTGTTACCCATCATTTGTCAAAATTTTTTTAAACATAGGAATTTTTTGTAAAAAAATTGTTTAAAAAAACCCCCCTGCATTTTTAAGCTTTTTATAGTGTCACTCGTCTGGGCTTTAGTGGCTATTAAGCTGGAAAAAAAGTTTTTAAAAAAATCTAATTTCTTGAATAATATGAGAGTGTTGCGTATTTATTGCTAAAATTACAATTGAAATCTGTGTTTAGGGTGCCCTTCTGCCTCAAAGTATAGATGTTTGAGAATAATTGTTTTACAGTCATCATTTACGTGGTCAGTCATCTTTATGATATCCTTAATGGAATTTATAACCTAAACCAGATTTTAAAAAAAACTGCTTGCTTTCTTTTCATTTGTTTGCAAAGCTGTCTAAAAATAGTTGTGTACAGTTATCAAAAATTATCCGATTTACTTTCCCATTCAATTTTTGTCACTCATTTTCATGTAAATTCAAATTTTAATTTTTCAATGTATTAACAATGAAGACACTGCATTTTTTGATGATAATGAAACTGCAGTATAATCAGATATCCAATTTTAGATCATTTTATTTTAAAACTTTTTTTATTAATCTCGCACATTCTACACATAGAAAATTAAAAGTATCTTCATATTTAATATTTTGTAATTCTGGATATTTTAATAGCAAAATGCATTTTGTGCTGTTTTATATTTCATGATAGAGACTTTGCCATGTGTATGTATATGATTTCCAATATAAAGTTAGACAATTGATTTTATATAAGCGTATTCAACTTATTCAAAAAAAAAAAGCATTGCAGTTAAAAAAAATTATTAAAAATGAAACTTATCAGTATCTCATTATATTGCTATTTAAACAAATATATAAGCATCATAACATATGAATTATTATTTACTATAGTACAGCCAAGTGAAACATTGTTACATTTTAAAAAACACTATAGGAACTTTGTCTTTTAGGCTAAATACTTTATAGAGCATTGTTTCATTATCTCAGTATAAAGAATAAGTAAATTATTAAGTTATGATTTCAAAATTTTCGCTAAGAATCTTTCAAAATTGCACTGTTCTATTACATTGCTTTTATAACTTTTGCTGATATAAAAGTTTTTAAAATATTTTTGTTTTAATGTTATTAGAATAAATGTTGCATGTTAATTTTGATTTTAAACACCTCTATATTTGTGTCATATTTTTGAGATATTCAAATATTGTTTAGTGAATAATTAGTGATATAAATTCCACCTCTCCCTTCCATGCATTTATACAAGCTGTCAAAAATTATGTCATTGATAATAATCAGTAAATTGCTTTTATAGTTTCTTGGTATTTGCTTAATTTAAAGATGATTCTTTCAAAAAAAAAATGAAATGCTTTTCTTTTATCTTCAATTTTATCCTGTATTTACAATGTAAATTAATATGCCAGAATGCTTGTATATTTTCTGTTCTTGTTATCCAGTGTCAAATTGAGTATTATTACGAATCTGTGATGCGGCTTCCCAGTATAGTTGGTTCCATAGGAGGTCCCAGAGCTTGGCGACCAGTTGGCCAAAATAGATTATATCCGAAACATCGAGAATTTTCCCGACCGTCCAGTAGGAACCGAGATACGCCTCGAACGTTCCTGATTGGTTAAGAGGCTTCTAGCCCCGCCTCCTGAGACCTATAAAAGGAGGAAGCCGCAGCTCCCAGGGTCGGTCGTAGTCTGAATCGACAGAGAAGAGTAGTCGGAATCGACGGTGAAGAACTGGTCTTCCAGAGATTAGCGAAGCAGCGACGGAGTCAAGTTAGTGCTGAATTAAGCTGTGCGCTACTGTCTGCAGTAGAGTCTTGTTGTATGCTGCACGTCTCGACTGAAGATAATCGTCTTCTGTGCTGTATATAGTTGTCGTCTTTGTGCTGTCCTGTGTGTCTTCGTTGTTTCCTTTTCTACTGCCGCCTGTTGATCCAGTGTTCTCCACACCATATAACTCCCACTATCCAAACGAACCCCGGGAAATTTCGTAACATTTGGTGTCAGAAGTGGGATAGTGGTTAATAGTGTATGGTGCTGACGAGATCCCAAGCAAAAACGGCTGATAGCGGTAATGGTGAGTTACTGGCTCTGTTGGCTGAGATGAAGAAATCTATGGATGAGATGAAGCAAGGACAAGATGTGATGAAGAAAGAGATGCATTCCTGTCAAGAAAGAATGCAGGAGATGAAAGCCGGATTGGAGAAAGAGATGCGTTCAGGACAAGAAAGAATTTTGCAAGAAATGAAAGCCGGATATGAAAAAAATGAAAAGTGAATTAAAGAAAGAAATTTCGTCGTGGAAAGAAATTTTAGAAGATAAAGTTAACAAAACTGAAGACATCCAAGTTATCACAGAAGAAATGGAAGGAAGCAGTGAGAGCCAAGTGGAGGAAAAGACTGAGGATCGAATGGAGACCGGTGTCGCCGAAAGGGAGCTTAGCCATCCGGAGGATGAGCCGAGGTTTAATGAGGAGAGGAGCGAACAGGGAGAATGTCAAATAATTGCGGAACTGAAACAGTCTTCTCCGAATGACTCCCCTGAAGTGGAACCGAAAGTGCAGGCACTTGGGGATGGAGAAGATGGACTTTCTTCGGACGGGTCTATTGGTGGCGACCCATGCTCGATGCCTATGGATGCAAGAGTTGATGCGACCCTGCTTGGATTGGATTCGTTCCAAAGATTAAAGGAACTGCCTCTCTGCAAGCCTCTTGGTATCTCCTGGCATAGTGACATGGAAGAAGACTGCATGGCTGGAATCGCTGATCCTTGTTGTCACGGTCTTGATTTCCTCCAAGAATTCGGCTTTGCTATGGATTCTCCAAGGAGTGTCATGCAGTAGGTGCCGAGGAATCTCCTGTGCATCCGGACATGTTACGTCGTCGCAGAAGGACCCTTCCAGCAAAAACGGATGCGCTCTTCAGAAGATCCAGTGTAAAGAGCTGCGGACAATTCTCAAGCGTCGAGAATGAGCCGGGAATAAGCGGAGATATTCCCGCGGAAGCTTTGGCGACGAAGGTGAATACCTGGCATTCGAGTGGACTTCAGCTGCCAGGGTCGGTCGTAGTGGGAAGCGACAGAGAGTAGTAGTGGGAAGCGACAGAGAGTAGTCGGAAGCGACAGAGAAGAGTAGTCGGAATCGACGGTGAAGAACTGGTCTTCCAGGGATTAGCGGAGCAGCGACAAAGTCAAGCTAGTGCTAAACTAAGCTGTGCGCTACTGTCTGCAGTAGAGTCTTGTATGCTGCTGTGTATGCTGTTGTATGCTGCACGTCTCGGCTGAAGATAATCGTCTTCTGTGCTGTATATAGTTGTCGTCTTTGTGCTGTTCTGTGTGTCTTCGTGTAAATAAACGTCGTTGTTTCATTTTCTACTACCGCCTGCTGATTGAGTGTTCTCCGCACCATATAACTCCCACTATCCAAACGAACCCCGGGAAATTTCGTAACAGTATTAATACAGTCAATATGTAGTCACTATTAAACTATGTGATATCATAATCTTATAACTGTTAATGAAGTCAATATGTAATCAGTATTAATGTATGTTCCATTGTAATCAATGATAAACGTAAATTTTTATAGTCAGTATTAATTTAAGTAACATTATAATTACATCACAAATGTTTTTGTGCTTGTGTCTTGTAAAACTCTGCAACTTTTCATTCTTTTTCTTCCTCTTATAACATGCATGAAGAATCTGAATTAAAATTAGTAATGTATTTCTCTGAATGACTTCATTCTAGTGATCTCATGATTCCCATTCAGTATGATATTTTAATATGCTGAACACCATCACTACATAATTTATTTCTCTCCATTTCTTAACTTTTTATGGAATATAGTAATATTACAAATCTGTAATGTTGCTTCCCAGCACAGTTAGTTCTATTACTGGAAAGACAGTTTTATAATCAGCTCTGTTGGATGCTGATCGAGTGCCGTGTGAATGACCCCAGAGCTTGATGACAAAATAGATATTACTGGAAACTTCCAGAATTTTAGCAGTTGAGCCAATAGGAAGTGAGATATGCTCGATTGATCCAGAACCTTCTCTGCCCGCCTCCCCGGAACTATAAAAGGCAAGGAGTCTAAAGCTATAGTCGGTCGTAGTCATGAAACAAGTCGTTGAGAGGATAGCTATGTAATGGCAGAATAGTTGGATCAGTCCAGAGAAGAGCAAGCATTGTCTGGAACTCAAGCGATTGCCGAATTGAGCTGTGTGCCGAATCCTGGTGTTTATTGTGGAAGAGCATTGAGTCGTGTGTGGAGTAGCCAGTCATGTAGTAGTGAGTCGGCAGTTGGATACATCTAAAGTGAGGAGACAGTGGTGAATTGCAGACGTTTGGAGAAACCATAGAGTGAAGTTACATAGATTCCCTCCTTCTTCTGAATTCTGTTTGGCCGCTCTGAGTGCTGTGGTTGTTATTACTACCGATTATTACTCGTGGGCAACTGTGTGCTGCTGTGTTCGTCTCGACTGTATATTTGTTGTCTTTGTATTAGTGTCTTCGTTTTTAATAAACGCCGTCATTGTTCATATTGAAGGACTGTTTATTTCATTGACCAAAGAGGGTCCGACGGAATTTCCGTAAAATTCTAGATTAATTTCTTAGAGATCTTTTTGAAATAAGTGTTTTTTCATATTTTTTATGACTTACAGATATATATGAAAATACATTAGATGACATCAAGGAATGTATTTGTATTTTTATATATTTTATTATTTACTGTTTTTTTCCCCTCATTGAATTATATAAAATTCTTTCCCCCAAATAATAGTTTGTTTGAATTTTTAATGCTATCTATATTAAATAGTATCATCTAAATCAAAGTTTCTACAATTGTTAAGCTTAAGCAAAGGGTTTTTAATAAATTCAGCCAAGTTATTTAATAGAGTTTTGGGTATACTCAGCTAGGAACAAAACTGAGGTTATGTTTACCATTCAATCATTAACTAGTAGAACATTAATACTCACAATATATAAACAAATTGTCTTTCTCTTTGAAATTCCTCTCTATTTCTTCTGATGTTGATGTTTATCCAACCCTCTTTCTTAATTAACATCCAATATTCAATTCTGGTTCATTGAGAAGTGGCTAAAATTAATAACCCTATTGGGAAAAAGATATAATTGTAATGTCACAGTATTTTTTAAAATATTTGACATCATTATAGAAGATGTTTGATTTGATTCCTTTTAATTTTTATTTTGAAGAAATTTTTCTCTTCTCAAATGTCAATTCATTTGGGATCTCAATCCTCGGTTTAAGTGAGTAACTATTCTGGTAGTTAATTTTAATTAATTATTCTTGAGTAATGACATGAACATAAATGATCAACTTTTTATTATTTGGTAACACAATGAACGCAGTGCAATAAAAAGTCCTTATGCAATTGTATGAAATTTAAATAAAACATAAAATATTTAGTCTGTTAAATTTTATTTATTAATAGATAAATTTGTATAATGTGATGAATAAAATGATAAGAATATGTGAGAATTTTAAATTCTCCTTGTACTTGTGAAATGCATGTACAAGGAGAAATGCATGTACAAGGCATGTTTTGTATATATATTTTGTTATAATTCATTAAGTTATTTGAGAGAAAATATAATATTTTCTTCATATTTGTTAAAAATTTTTTATGTATTTGCATCTTTCTGTTACAGTTTACAAGAAATATTTTGTGTACGTATTATTCATTATTTAATAAATAAAATTGTCAAAATACTTTTATATGTCTTTATTTATTATTTGGTCATTTATTAAGAATTATTTATAGAATATTATATTTCTTATAATTTTTGCTTTAAAACCTATTTGATGCTTTTCCATTCGACAGCAGGCGGGAATGTGCCTCTTTCCAAAGAACAGGCACATGAACAAAATTTGCCAGACACATGAACAAACATATGTCTTGTGTAATGTATTGATAACCTGCCACACATGTATAAAAGTCACATTTTGCTGCATCATTTAGAGTATGTGGCAAATATTTCTAAAACAGAAAAGTATTGTTCAGTTTTAACATGATAATTAATAAATAATTTATCATGATTTAGGGGATTTTATTTGAGAGTTATGTTTTAAATGAAGAATCTATTCTTGTGAAAATAATTTCAGTCTTACTTTTTGTATTTTCAGTTACAATGTCATGAAACATGGGAATGGAGAAAACTATCATCAAATTTTTAAATAAACCATTTTTAATATCTGTCCTTGCTTCTATATTTTTGGCTTATCTTTATCCACAAGTTGGTGCTAGAGGAGGTAAGTTAAAATAATGAATTCAGTCATCACAATAATTAAATAAGTTACTGTGAAAGTATAAAATCTGTTATTTCAGAAAATATCGAATTATTTAACAAATAAAATAAAATGTGAAAGGTAGAAAATAAAATACAAGTGTGAGAAACAAATAAAATGTGAAAGATAAAAAATAATAAAAGATAGTCAGGTAAAGTGTAAACTTTTTTTTTTAATGTTTTAATTAATTATTTTATATAATAGCATAGTTGGACAATACAACAAATTGTTTATTTTATTCTCTAGCTGTCTGTTACTGATTAATTGATCAAATAATTAATGCATAGAATTGTGAATTCATTAAATGCTTTACCTCAGTATTGTAAAATATCTGAAGTATGCATATTAATGGATATTATGTTTTATTCTCCCAAAGTAGATATATTATGGTTATCTATTACTTATTACTGAGTGTGTATCAATTTATATTAGGATTTCTTAACCCTTTCTGCTTGCAGCCCATTTAAATAAGTCTTGCTGTTCGGAAAAAATTAATAGTAGTTGATGAAGTAATTGAAAGATTATTTTATCATTACTTAAATAATTTTGATTAAATTTTTAAGTGAACATGATTTTCTGTTGCTTAGAAATATTTATGAATCTAAAACAAGCTTCCATGCAAATTTTGAAATCTTGGATGAGATTGCAACTTGCGATATATTATCATCTATCAATGACATTTATTTTAGGAAAAACAGTAAGGACAAAACATAAATGCATTTATGAGAGAGAAAGTGAAAAAAAAAAAAAAATACCATGTCTCAAGTAATGACTAGGAATGAAATAAACATGTATTTAACCCATTTACCTATGCTACACCATTGTCACATTAAAGGTAATGTTATGGGATGAAAAACTATTTTTGTATTATTTTTAAAGTTTATTTTCATTAATTGCAATAATAAGCTGTTAATATAAATTAAAAAGAATTTTGTAATTAATTAGAATTCTTTTATCTCTTTTATAACGAAAAAGCAGAGGAACTATTTGTCATATGTAGTAAATGGGTATTTGCCGGCGTCCTTGCATAGGGGTAGCGTATCTTCCCCGTGATCTGGGCATCCCGGTTCGGGCATGGTTGTTCTCCATCTGTGTTCGATCTGTGAGGGGTGTGAATGTGCCCCTCTGTAAAAAGGGGTGTGCAAGCGAATGTGTGAGTTTCATCTTCATATGAGCTAGAATCAGACTTCTGCCCTCGGGTTCTCATGGGTCTTTACCCTCAGAAGCTACTGCATCCCCATTCCGTGGTAACGCGGACACGACATCATCATTATCAGCAAATGGGTATTTAAGACTATATTTAAATATAAACAAATTTATTTTTAATTGACTAATTATTGTTATAGAATAATAAGCTGTGAGAAACAGGCTTCCGAAGTCTTTAAACCATACTTTCAACTTTTGTAATCAAAAGAGCATTTCAGTTGTTTAATTTTAGGAAATAAAATGGACAGATAAAGTAAGATTAATAAATTAGACGTCAAGAACAGTAAAAGCAATTTTGATCTGTTTAAGGATTAAATACATCAGACGAAACTGATTTGTCTTGATTTTATAATTTGTAAAAATATTTTGTTAAAATCAGCATTTTCTTATTTTGCTACTTCTTTTTAAGCTCAAATGGTTATAACTAGGTATCAAAACATTGAACATTCCAATTCTTTTAATTTTCTCTGGCTCCTTAGAATTTTGCTTTACTTCATAGAAATGCTGAAATTTTAGCTATTGATTAATATAGTTTGTAATGACACGAGCGTGTTATAATTCTTATAAAACACGCCTAAAAAAACTAATTACTCAAATTTCTCTTAAGAAATATCAATTTAAAATTAAATTAAAACATAGTCATCCACTGCGCTTCCGCCACACAAACTCTTCTCAATCAAATCTTTAAAAAAAAAAACAATAACCTCAACGGCGGCGGGGAATCTCGCCAATCCTTTCTGCAGACGTCGCCAATGGCGACCAACTATCACATCATTCGATGTAAGTTCTGTGCATTACAATATGAATTAATGATTGGAAAATAACAAATTTTACATCTTTAGTATTTCGTTATAATTGGCAAATGCTAATTGTTAATTAACTAATTATAAGAAATTTATTCAAATATTTCATTAAATTCATGCCTAATATTCATTTTTATATTAGAAAATACTGCTTATCTTAATTCACAATATAATTAATAAAACTTAGCTTCTCAGTTTAAACTAGCTGGTTCAAACGTAAAAGTATATTCTATGAGGTGAAAATGAATGTAGAAAAGTGTATTATAAATATATTTTATGAGATAAAAATGGATGAAGGAAAGTTAGATCTGATAAATATGCTTGTTACAGGACATCTCTGTGTCCACAAGATAAGTGTACGGCGGAAAGTCCAACAGGCTGAGTAACAAATATGAATGTTTTATTTTACGCAAATACAGTGGAGGTGGTCGCCTCGAGAACCGAAGGGGCCTCAAAATCTATTTTGATGTATATCATAGTGCTAAACAGTCGGAATTTGTTTTTATCCATAGTCACTCCCCCCTTCGATCTGGTTCACAGAGTTTTCACTTTTTACATTTTCTTTTAAAAAATGAAAAAAAGCCAAATGTAGTTCTGGAAGAATAAACATTGACGGGAATACGGCGTAAAAAAAAAAATAATAACGAAATAATTTTGAAAGTCGTGTTATTCAGGAAGTTTATAAGATATATATATATGACAAAAAAAAAAGACGATAATATTACATCAGCAATTTATAGTTAAAATAATAAGGAAAAAAATTGTCGAGTCACTCAACCTCAACCCCTCATTAGATTTCGTCTATTTCTTCCCACAGGAAATTCACGATCTAGATAGGTCATCACTGATCGCTTGCCCGTCCAACCATCCCCATGTTTAGAGTGACCGCAAAATAAAACTATAACGCAGCCATTAACAAATAGATTATGACAGCGTTTCTCAACCTTTCAGTATTCGTGGCCCAGTTTTCAATCATAACTTTCATCGCGCCCCCCCCCTTACATTAAAATGTATACAACAATAATGTATATTGAGTATTTTGGATTCTGTTTTTAAATTATTTTTAATTAACTGCCAAAACAACAGTAAAAGCGAGCCAACGTTGGCGAGAAACCACATCTTGCATTTTGGACAAGCGGATAGTGAACAGATGAAGCGAATGAAAGCGGAGAAAATTTAAATATTATATTTGAAATGAAAGCCAAATAGGGAGATAACGTTAAAGAATATGAAAGTAGAAAAATTCATCAATGAAAGTTAACCTAGACGGGGTGAGCTAAATTTAGAAACGGGGAATACATTTTTTCGAATAATAAAAGAAATAAAACGAGACGTGAAGAAAACAAAACGAAAGTGGAAAAAATAGGAATGTTTGTGCAAGAGAATCCACACGACCGAGGCCGTCTCGAGCATGCGCGGAGTAAATGTTTTCTCATAAGAAGAAGGAAAATATTCGATACGCAAGTTTCATATCCAGCCAGTCTCATTTCGAGTCGATCCTTTTATCGCTATCGAATCAATTGTGAATTTGTATGTTATATATGTTTTCGTATTAATTGCAATTACCATATAAAATATTCACTGCAGCATATTTATGCAGACTCATGAATAAATTTTTAAGCGGAAGTAAGCAAGCATTAGACGATAGTCAAGCATCAACAAGTACACAGACAAGCGTAGTTCCGAAAATAAAATCAAAGAAATATTCTCAAGAATACTTAAATTTTGGGTTTACCAGTACTGAAGTAAATGAAGAAAAAAGGCCCCTGTGTATATTTTGCTCAAAATTGTTGGCCGCGGACAGCTTGAAACCTAATAAACTTAAATGACATTCGGAAACGCTTCATAGTGAGTACGTCAACAAACCCAGAGAATTCTTCAAATTAAAATTAAAATCATATAACAAGTAATAACAATCATAACAATTTGCGTGATAAATTGTTTTCAATACAGCTTGACGAAACAACAGATAGTAATAAAAATGCTCATGTAATTAATTACCATGTTCGAATTTGTGGTAATATGACAGTAATAGAACTACTTTTCTGCAAACCAATAGAACTCAAAACATCATTATTTGCTATTTTAAATGATTTTATGAACGAAGCAAACATAGAATGGAAAAATTGCGTCAGAATATGCACCGATGATGCTCGTTTAATGTCCGAAAGATTCCAAGATATACAAACACTTTTTTAAAACAAAAATCGCCTCAGTACACACATTGCATGATCCACAGAGAAACTTTGGTTTCGAAAGAAATGAGTCCTGGTTTGAATATTGTGTTAACTACAGTTGAACCGTAGTAAATTATATAAAAATGAGACCCCTGAAATCGAGAATCTTTTCTTCACTTTGTGAAGACATGGGTTCAGTACATTCAGCGTTACTATTTTATTGCGAGGCAAGATGGTCATCACGTGGGACATTTTTGCAGCTTGTTTATGAATTAAGAGAAGAAATCGCCATTTCCTAGTAGACGAAAACAGATAGGAGGCCGAGAATTTTCGCGATAGTTTATTTGTGATGAAATTGAGGTACTTGGTCGACATATTCGAGAACTGAGACTGGCTATTTCTAATATTAAGCCTTCCTTCGAAAAACTTTGCTCTGCAAGACAGGCCCAAGGAAGTCACTAATAATTATTAAATTTGTTTTTAATTTAGTATGTTTTGATTAAGTAAGTTGTTTTACTTCAATAAGTTATTAAATGTTTCGAAATGTATTTTGTTTTCTATGTGTATGTGTGCTTCCCTTTCAGTCATAATATTTTCTCTTTTTCTCTTTTAAATAATATTTTCTCTTGGTTATTCTCGCTCCCCCCTTCTTGTGTGCTCGCGCCTCCCTAGGGGGGCGCGCCCCATAGGTTGAGAATCGCTGGATTATGTCACTTTTACTCGCCAATTAATTTCGTCTCTTTGCATGCGTAGCTAATGAGTCGGTACGCTCTATGTTTGTTGCGCAAGAATGCTTTAAAATATTATTTCATTTGTCTTGGTAATATGCAGTTTATCATAGGTAGTTGAAATGGTTAAATTATGACTTTTAATATGAAGGGCGGACAGCTGGTCGCCGAATTAGGTTAGTATAGGTATTCGGTTAGTTTGTTATGCTGAGTTTACATTCGGCCAGTTATAAGACGGCTAGTAGGTAGCGCATGTGCAGAAAGAGACTGATTTATGTTTGCCACAATTTCATAAGATAGATTCAGGCTGTAAAGTCTCGATCCAAAAACAGGTAGCGATATGATCAAATTTTTTTATTTACAGCTTTATTACATAAAAACAACTCTTTCTAATCTAGGTTAAATGAATGATGCTATTTACAACACGAAAATTACACAAGAATAGTTCCTCGAACCATTTCGAAGGAAACAACTTTACAAGAACAGCTAACAGGCTGTTGGCGTCTTAGGCTACTCCGGGGGTAGCTCTCGGAATCCACCGAATTTTCTTCGGGTAGAATTCTACGCAGAAGTCCGATTCACACGAAGCTTCTCCTCCTTGGTTCACACGAAGCTTCTCCCTCTGATTCACACGAAGCTTCTCTCCGTCTTCTTCCGAAAAATCTCACCTTTTATTTTCCTCTCAGACTCCCTGTTACCCAATCACCGTTCAGAACAACCTGAATCGTCTCTGGTCGCCCGTGGGAAAATGTCCATTGATGATTCACCCTCCACCATGGGAAAAATGCAGGACATCTGGAGTGTTTGACACTGTCGCCTTTCGAAGACACGATTTATTTCCCTGGGAAACGCACGTGTGGTTCCTTATCTGGATTAGCACTAAATGGCCAGATGACCGTACTTAAAAGGAGGGTCTTCCATTTGGCAATCTGGAGGCACTTAACACTGTGGGAGTTTCGTTGATGAAGAATGGCCCGCAATGTACATTATCGAGTGTGGGAAAAAGGAATGTCACAGTGGTCACCCAGGAAGAAGCTGATTCATTACAACTCTCCCCCCCCCCCTTTGAAAGGGGACTTTTGTCCTGTCTTGGACGAAAGTCACTACTGGGTCGTGGAACCAACTATCCCTTCTTAGAGGCAATTATACAATACAAATACATTTTAAAAAACAATTTACATTAAAACACTATTTACACATTAAAATACCGTTTACACATTAAAATTTATCACTAGATTTTCCTTTTTTTAAAGGTTACAGCGGCTCAAACCATCAGCATTCTGGTGCTTACTGCCCGGTTTATGTGTGACAGTATAGTTGTATGGTCGTAAAGCCAATGACCATCTCATCAATCTAGGGTTGTTACCCGCATTGGTTTTTAGCCAAACTAACGGATTGTGGTCCGTGACAATAGTGAAGTGCTGGCCATCCAAGTAAAATTTAAGCTTCTTTATGGCGTATACTATACTAGCACACTCTATTTCAGTAGTGCTATATTTCTTTTCCGCGTCTGAAAATTTCTTATTTAGATATAAAATAGGATGTTCCTTGCCTTCGGAATCTAATTGAGACATTACAACTCCCATCCCTACATCCGACGCATCAGTTTGGACTATAAATTTTTTTGTATAATCAGGGGCATGCAAGACGGGTTTTTTTGTCAAACTCATTTTTAATTCTTGGAATGCTTGTTCGCATTCGGGCGTCCATCTAATCTGCTCTTTCGTCATCCTACCTTTCAATGCGTTGGTTAAAGGTGCGGCTATGACAGAAAATTTTTCCACATAGTGTTCGTAATAACCCGCTAGCCCAAGGAAAGCTCGTATCTGAGTTTTTGTTTTGGGGGTAGGAAAATCTATCACTGCTTTGATTTTTGCTTCGGCTGGTGTTCGAACGCCATCTCCTACCATATGTCCTAAATATTTCGTCCGGCTCTGTGCTAGCTGACATTTTGATGGTTTCACGGTTAGATTTGCCGCTCCTATTCTTTTAAGAACCTCGTCAACATGTTTCAAGTGTTCTTCCCATGTTTCGGAATAGATCGCAATATCGTCTAAGTAAGGTACTGCATACTTCTCACAATTCCCTAATATCTCAGCCATCATCTTACTAAAAAAGTATGGCGCATTCACCAATCCAAATGGCATTCTTAGAGGGAGATACGTCCCGAAATTAGTTACGAACGCTGCTAACCGACTTGCGTTCTTCGTCATGGGAATTTGCCAGTAGCCCTTCTCTAGATCTAGTACCGTAATAAATTTTGCGGCGGAGACTCTTTCTACTCGCTCTTCTAAATTTGGCAAGGGGAAATACTCAGTTTTAATTACACTATTTAATTTTCGGTAATCAATACAAGGTCTTGGGGCCTTTCCCGGTGCCTCTACTAACAGCATTGGTGATGTATAGTCTGATTGTCTCATTTCAATTATTTTCAGATCTAACATCTGCTTTATTTCCGATTTCAAAATTTCGGCTTGGCGTTGTGATGTGCGATATGGCTTCGACCGAACCGGCTGATTACTGATCAGTTCTATATCGTGCTCAACTAGATGGGTTTTTCCCGGCTTATTTGAAAAAACTGTTTTATGTTTATGTAACAACTCTTTGAGTTCCCCAATCTGCTCCGTCGTTAACCTCTCTTCTAAGTTGCTACTTCGAGATATTTCCTCGAAATCGTACACGTTTACGTCTCCCGTCGGGTATGCGATCTCTAAATCATTTTCCGTCTCCACATTCACTTTTTCCTCGTGGAACACTAGATTCACCTCCGCCAATCTTTTATGGTAAGGTTTCAACAGATTAACGTGAAAAATTTGGGGCTTGGCCTCCTTTCCTGTCATTTTCACTATATAGTTCGTTTCCGACAATTGAGATTGAATTTCGCCTGGCCCTATCCACTGTACTGATAGTTTATTCGGCATAGATGCTGCGAGCACCAACACTTGATCACCGGATTTATATTGGCGATGGACAGCATTTTTGTCATACCATAATTTTCTCTTATCTCGCGTCTCCAACATCCTGGTTACTGCTATATCCTGACAACGTCTCATGCGGTTTATTAAGTCGTACATGTATTTGGCTACCGCCGTTTCGTTTTCTTTCGGTGCTACCCAGTGCTCGTATAACAGCACTTCTGGAGTCCTTAGGTTTTTTCCGTGAACCAACTCAGCGGGGCTAAATCCTGTGCTCTCGTGAGTAACCGTTCTCAAAGCTAACAGAGTTGCGGGAAGATTTTTCTCCCAATCCTTTCCGGACTCTAAACATAGTACCTTTAGAAGTCGCTTAATGGTTTTGTGGAAACGCTCTACCGGGTTTGTCTGGGGATGCCGCACAGATGAATGAGTGACTTTTATTCCGAACTTATCAAAAAATTCTGTGGTTAAATAGCTAGTGAACGAAGTACCCCAATCACACTGTATCTCACGGGGGAACCCCATTCTACTAAAAACGTTTAACATAGCATTTATCACTGTGATTGACGTAAGGTCTTCTATAGGGATTGCATTCGGATATTTTGAAGACATACACATCGCCGTTAACAAATATCGATTGTTTTTCTCACTAATGGGTAATGGTCCTACGCAATCAATATTTAATTTGCTAAAAATTTCCGATATAACGGGAACTAATTTGAGAGGGGCCTTTGTCTTCTCCCTTGGTTTACCGATTCGTTGACAAGGATCACACGAGCGAACGTAATTCTCGATATCCTTTACACAATTTGGCCAAAAATAATATTTTAGGGCCCTATCTTTCGTTTTAGTTACCCCCAGATGTGCCGACGTCGACTCGTGGCACATCTCTAATATTGCCGGTCTGAATTTTTTCGGCACAATTAATTGAGATCTCGGGTTTCCTAAATGATCTTTTGTTACCCTAAAAAACAATCCCTTTTCCTTTTTAAATCCCTCATGTCCTTTGTTAACGCGTTCCCTACATTCTTCCAAGGTTCCGCAGTCCATTTGAGCCTTTGAAAATTCTTCTTGAGTTATCTTGAACGGAGTGAATAAATCTTCAGCTCCTTCCCCTATCTCAATGGGTGGTAACGATTCTTCTCTCAGTTGCATTTCAGGTTCTATCTCATTCTTCCCTCCTGTCCCGCTTTCTATTCTCCTTGCGTTTCCATCCCCTTTCGCGTTTCCCCCTTCTTTTGTGAACGAGTAGTGACAGCATTCACAGTGGCAATACTGATACGTTTGTTAAGTAACTCGGCCGTGGCGTTACTAAGAAGGTAAATTCCTTGATCGAGAGATGAATCAACAATAGCGGCCTTTGTGACGACCTCCCCGAACTCTGGGCTATTGAGCTTTACACGTGCCAGAGGCAAACACCTCAAATCTAAGTCCAATGGTTGTTTCACCCAAATTACCTCACCGGTAAAATCTGCATTACTGACGTAATTTCGTGTAACGATATCTACGCTGGCGCCTGAATCCCGGAGAATTTTAATTTCCGATCCGTTAACGGATCCTTCACTTATATAGGGAGCAAATAATTCATTTTCGTGCGCGCTTCCTACGTGATTTATCTGCTCTGTCGGTTGATTCCTTTTTAATTGAGGGCAGTTTGGCCTTAAATGCGTCGTAGACAGACATTCATAACATTGTAATTGTTTCCGCTGATCAAAATTGTCTCCCCTCCAATTCCTTTGTGGGGCTAAATTCCTCCACGATTTATTCTCATTGGGTTTAGCGTTTGCCATTCTTTCCGTCGCTTTATACTTCTCTTCTTTCTTAGGCGAAAACGGTCTGTTTCTCGCAACCATTTTTCTTTCGGGGAATTTTACAAAGTTGGATTTCGTCCGCACCGATTCGTAGTGGTCCAGTTTCTCGGCTAGAACAAAAGGATCCACGAACTCCGACCATACGTCTAGAAAATGGTCTCTTATCTGGCTCGGGACGCGTTTTTTTTATCTGGTCGGTGATTAGCAATTTCTTTAGCCCGGTAAAATCCGTTACACCCGATCCCGAAAGCCAACCATCTAAGAAATGTTCCAGATCAAAAATTAATTCCTTCCACAATGCGTTCGGTTTTTTCTGATGGCTCACGAAACGCTGCCTATATGTCTCAGTTTTTATCTTAAATCGTTCCAGCAAAACTTGTTTAATATGCTCGTAATCCTGAGCTTTGTCTTCCGGTTCTTTCGCTATGATGTGAGCCAAATCTAACGGCAATAATGACAGTAGTTGAGAGACCCATTCAGCCTCGTCAATCTCGGCGGTTTTTAATTGCCTCTCTAGTAATGTCAGATAAATTGACATATCAGTTTGGTTACTATCAAACTTAGGCATTAAATGCTTAATATCTCTTCGCGGTCTAGAATTTTCATTTCGGCTTGAATGTGAGCTATTAATTTCCGAGGAATTAGATATTCTTAAACGCTCCAACTCAAATTCCCGTTCGCGCTGCCTTTCAGCTTGTAATTCTGCCTCTACGCGCTCTTTCTCTGTTTTTCGTTCTTCCACTATAACTTCATATCTATCTTTTACGAAGTCAATATCTGGGAACTCTTTAATTTTCCTGATCAGATCTACTACTTTATTTGAGGGGTCAGTCTCGATCCCTAATTCTTCCGTCAGGGAGAATAAATCTATTTTTAACGCTCTGTTTAAGAAAGCCATTTCTTAATTTAATTCTACTTACAAACTGATTAGCTATCTTACTCTCAAAAAAAATATTTTAAGCTACACAAAACTCAACTGATTTTAAATACAAGGAACTCCTTTATGTATCAACAATACACATAAAACACAGTTGATTTATACAATACACAAAATAAATTCTATTAACTATTTCACCAGTTTTGAATAATTTACTGAAATCAGCAGATTTCTATTCAACTAATTACTGCAAACTGTCACACAATTTTTCATCTAATACACATTCGAAAAAAGTCAAAGTTATCATTCATCGAATGCATTTGGTTCAGCCACTGAAACCTGTGGTTACATTTAGCATTTACAAGTTAATTAGCATCTACAATTTAACATTACTTCTATAACTTATTAACAGAACTTGTACACCAAAATTTTAATCTTTATAATTAGTCCCAACTAATTAAAAATTTCTTTACTGCATTGCTTTAATAGCCAATTCTAAAATGCTACACTGACATTTCAAATTTTACTTCAGTGATCGACAGTTACCTTTATAATAAATTTACTGCCTCTGGAGAAAGGAAAGTTAGGAAGCACTCACCGGTGTGCAGGAGACTCGGAACACTTCGTCGGTTGGTTGATACCAGGTTGGAGGTAGAGGGAATTCCAATCGAAGTTGAGTCCACTCGTCGAACTTGCGGCTGGAGAATTCCTTTCTAACTTGGGTCAGTACGCTCTTGCAGCTCAGCGATTCTTCCTCGCTTTGAGTTCCACTCGTCGATCTTGAAGTTGGCAATTACCACGCAACTTTTTTAAAAGTAACTTTAACCTAGATATTGTAAGTTTTCTCAGACTAGAAATCTCTGAGTCTGAAACGCAAGTCCAGTTAGCTAATGATAGCTTACCGCGCAAAGTTCTATCCCACCGCTGCCACCAAATATTAAAGCTGTAAAGTCTCGATCCAAAAACAGGTAGCGATATGATCAAATTTTTTTATTTACAGCTTTATTACATAAAAACAACTCTTTCTAATCTAGGTTAAATGAATGATGCTATTTACAACACGAAAATTACACAAGAATAGTTCCTCGAACCATTTCGAAGGAAACAACTTTACAAGAACAGCTAACAGGCTGTTGGCGTCTTAGGCTACTCCGGGGGTAGCTCTCGGAATCCACCGAATTTTCTTCGGGTGGAATTCTACGCAGAAGTCCGATTCACACGAAGCTTCTCCTCCTTGGTTCACACGAAGCTTCTCCCTCTGATTCACACGAAGCTTCTCTCCGTCTTCTTCCGAAAAATCTCACCTTTTATTTTCCTCTCAGACTCCCTGTTACCCAATCACCGTTCAGAACAACCTGAATCGTCTCTGGTCGCCCGTGGGAAAATGTCCATTGATGATTCACCCTCCACCATGGGAAAAATGCAGGACATCTGGAGTGTTTGACACTGTCGCCTTTCGAAGACACGATTTATTTCCCTGGGAAACGCACGTGTGGTTCCTTATCTGGATTAGCACTAAATGGCCAGATGACCGTACTTAAAAGGAGGGTCTTCCATTTGGCAATCTGGAGGCACTTAACACTGTGGGAGTTTCGTTGATGAAGAATGGCCCGGAATGTACATTATCGAGTGTGGGAAAAAGGAATGTCACAGTGGTCACCCAGGAAGAAGCTGATTCATTACAAGGCGTTCCACGCTTGGTTATACATTGCCGTTTTGGCGTCCTTGAATTTTTCTTGTTCATTGTGTATCGTATTAAAATGATGGATGATATTTACTCAAAGAAACATGGTAAAAAAAACGGGTCAACATACCTAAATTTGGAGAACTATAGAAAAAAAATGGTAAGTAAATTATTAAAATGCACACACACACACACACAACCTCGCATTGATCAATTTTTGCACGCCAAAAAACATTGCCAAATTCTACAAACGCATGCGCAATAAGAAAAAACTACAATACCGCGTTGTTGTCCCGTCGTGACGATTTTTTTTGCCATCGACTGAACAGCATTTTTCAGCCTTTCCGCATACACGCTGTCTACTGGCCGAGCGTAAATTCGGCATTAAGCTAAACGCATAAAAAGAATATCTGTCAATCTTTTGTTTATCCAATGAAAAGAATTAATTTCGTATAGTAATCGTTTAAACCAATCGTTAAATTCTAAAGTTATAGTGCAATTTCTCTTTTCTACGTGAATCGGAGTTGCCAATAATGAGTGGATTTTATTTATTTATTTTTTCACCTCTGTCTTTTTCAAGAATGTCAGAGCACTGGAATGAATGGGAATAATATGACTGCATTTTTTTTCTAAATTAATGGAAACATTCTAAATTCAGTAAGTTATAAATAATGATTAAATATTTAAAGTAAAAATTCTTTTATTGCTTTTTGTTTAGTTTCCTCCGTATTGAAATCTAACGGAGAGCCACACCGAATCTGTAAAGCAAGTTGAATAATCGTTTTTTCTGCTCTCTGAAATAGTCAAGAAATATTTTGATGCCTTTCAATATCTGTTTCTATGTTTGTAAAATTTTATTTTCAGACTTTTTTCTCGCTTTTCTTTTACCATATCAAAAATTTAAATTTAATGCTACTCAATATGCACTTTTGAAACTCCCTCTGAAATGTTATTTAATTTTGTTTGTCATTTGAAATTAATATTTCTTTATCAGAAAATATGCTAAATTATAGAATATGACAATATTTATTTCAGTTAGAGGTTCAGAAAGAATAAAAAATTTTTCCATAATAATCCTCAGTTTATAATAAAATTTATTAAAATTCATAAAAATATTTAGTGATTTAGGAACTTAAGCCCATTTTTACTTACTAGTAGGATGAAATATACAAAGAGAAAACTTTGCAATCGTCAAAAAATTCAATTCGATATTTTGACAATCTCAAAATTTCAGACTTCCCAGAGTCCATGAAGCACAGTTTGGGAATTATGTCTGTCTATAAGTCTGTGAACACAATAGCTCTAAAACGTGTTGAGTAGACAAACTGAAATTTGGTTGCGTGGTCTTTGCAATAAATTTATAGATTTCCATCAAATTTTGAATGAAATCCATTGAAATGTAATCTGCCTGTTCGGCTACAAGCGTGCACGTAAATAGCTATTCGAATAAAATCGGCATGCAAATTGAGCGTTTAAAATTAGATACTTATCGAATTTTGAATTAAATCTATCAAAGAGCTGACAGTCTGTACTTTTGCATGCCTGTGAACACGATAGCGGAAACACAGCGACTTGGGTAAATGAAATTTGATATGTGATCGCGATATTAAAACTGCAGTTCTGTGTTAAATTTTGATTTCAGTCGATTGAAGAAAAGGCATTCACTTAGCAGAATTGATTCTCTTCGTCGTACTATGAAGCACAAAACTCATATGCGGGTGTCTGAAAGCAAAAATATGAGCACTTAGTGTCCACGATTTCACAGGGGGAAGGGGATACATTTATTAGCGAGTAGGTTGGAAAGTTTCGGGATAACTATTCCTGCCAATTAAATTGAATAAGCTTCTTCTTTTAAAATTTAATTCCTGAAAAAAATGATATGTTAAATAATTATACAGGGTGTTGCCGAATCCGACCGACAAATTCAGAGAGGTGATAGTAGGCATTAGGAGGATAAAGAATCACCATACAACATGGGGTCCCAAACGACGTTTAGGGGGGTGAAAATCGCAAAAATATAAGGAGTCGGCAAACTTTTGGAAATCGTAAAAAATTAATAAAAATGTAGCAAAAGGTGTTTCAACTATGAATTTTTTTTAAAGTGAAAGCACATTCTTAAAGGCAATATTTCATGTAAGTAATATGCTCATTTGATGAACCAGGGGGTCGTAAATTATTGAAAACGAAAAAGTAGTTTAGAACCATTATCTGCAAAAATATTAAAACTTTAAGAAAAATAAAAGCTTGAAAATATAAGGAATTTTATACTCTTTAATTTGATATAAGTCTGTAGTGTGAAAATTGAGGAGGTTTTAAGATATTCAAGAAAAACTAAAATGTTTGCTAGGAAACATCGCTGCAACATCGGTACCGATGTTTACAGAGGGTGATGCCAAATTCGAAAGGTAAATTTAGAGAAGTGATAGTAGGCATTAAGGAGATGAAAAATTATCATAAAAACATAAGGTCGCAGGAGACGTTTATTCTGTGAAAATCGCAAAAACAGACATCGAAGAGACAATTAGCCTGGCGAAGAGAATGACCCTATGAATACAAGTATTTGGAACAAGGTAGTCGAGAAGAAGAAGCTTTCTCGTATCTAAATTTTCCATGCGTTCGTGGAATATAAAAGCAGCTTGTATTCATTAAAGAGCAGTGCAGAATTTATTGTCGATAAGTTTCATTCGCAAACAACATGTCAGATTTCACGAATGCCGAATATGCGGATATGCGTTTAATTTACGACCGAGTGGATGGTAATGGACGGCTAGCACAAAGAATATACCAATAGTAATATCCAAGTGGACGTTGTCCACACCACAGCACCTTTGCAAATATTAATAGACGGTTGCGGGAGACAGGATCCTTCAAAGTAACGAGGCCAAATGCAGGGCCCGAACGCCTCAGTGGCGCAAAGTACCTTTTTTTCTTGCAGCACGTCCTTACGGATTTAATGCAGGAAATACCGGCCATTGCACGCCGGAACATGTGGTTAATCCAGGATGGTGCTCCAGCGCATTTTTTGAATTCTTTGCGTAACTACCTAGATGATATATATCCTGGGACGTGGATTGGATGTGGTGGATCTGTTGATTGGTCTCATGTTCCCCGGACTTCAATCCCTTTGATTTCTTCTTTTGGGGACATATGAAATCTCTTGTTTATCAGACACCTTTGGATACATTGAAAGATCTCGTAGCACGGATCGTCGTCGCTGCTGTAGAAATCGCAAGCACATCTGGTATGTTTGAGCGCGTCCGGTGGTCCTTTAAACGTCGGTGTCGGTTATGTAATTACCTTCGCGGTCGCAACATTGAGCAATTTTTTATAAAAGTTTCTCATCGCCTCCTTTCTTATGTTAAAATTTCTGTGCTGTAAATGTATGCTGTATCTGTATTCCAGCAAATAAATTTTCACCGTCGTTTGAGACTTTATATTTCGTTGAAAATTCTTATCGCCTTGATGCCTACTATTATTCCTCTGAATTTTTCGATAGAATTTTGCAATACATTCTGTAAACATTGGTGCCGATGTTGAAGCGATGTTTCCCGGAAACCATATTAGTTTTTCTTGAATATCTTAAAACCTCCTCAATTTTCACACTACAGACTTATATCAAATTAAAGAGTATAAAATTCCTTATATTTTCAAGCTTTTATTTTTCTTAAAGTTTTAATATTTTTGCAGATAATGGTTCTATACTACTTTTTCGTTTTCAATAATTTATGACCCCCTGGTTCATCAAATGAGCATATTACTTACATGAAATATTACCTTTAAGAATGTGCTTTCACTTTAAAAAATATTCATAATTGAAACACCATTTGTTTTTTGTTTTTTTACAGTTTCCAACAATTCGCTGACTCCCTTTTTTTTTGCGATTTTCACCCCCTAAACGACCCCATGTTGTATGGTGATTCTTTATCCTCTTGATGCCTACTATCACCCATTGAATTTGTCGGTCGAATTCGGCAACACCCTGTATATATATATATATATATATATATATATATATATATATATATATATATATTCATTAATTATTGTCGGGGTTTCCGTACCTCATAACTTTCGAATAAAAAATATTACGCAAAAACCGATTACGAATTCGGAAATTACAACTCAAAGAATTTTATTAATGATATTAAAGTGTAAAGCTTGCACAATTTGCACTTTGTAGGGATTCAACTGAAGGCGATTATGTATTCGTAAATTACAACTCCAAGAATTTTATTAATAATATTAAAAATATTAAGGAATTTGCACATGGGTGCCCTTCGTGGCTCGTAACACATCGAGACGAAATTCGATTTCCCTCCAAGTGTTCTCCAGCATTTGTGGGGTAACATTTTGAATCGCAGTAACAATTCTGCGCTTCAGTTCATCAAGGGAGGGCACAGGGGTCTTGTACACAATGTTCTTGACAAACCCCCATAGAAAGAAGTCTAGCGGTGTTATATCTGGTGATCTCGGAGGCCATGGGATTGGTCCACCTCTTCCACACCACCTGTCGGGAAAGTTCTCGTCTAAACAGTCACGTACAATCATGGCCCAATGTGGGTGTGCACCATCCTGTTGAAATATCACATCTGGCTGATGTTGCTGCATCTGAGGAACCGCATACATCTCCAGCATGTCAAGGTATGTCACGGAGTTTATTACTGTTTCAGCAAAGAAGAAAGGTCCAGTAACTTCAGTATGTGATAAAGCGCACCAAACATTCACCTTTGGGCTATCTCTTTCCAGTTCTCGATAATCGTGCGGGTTCTCCGAGCCCCATATTCTACAATTATGTTTATTCATTTTTTCTGACACATGAAAAGTGGATTCGTCACTGAAGAACCATTTCCGAAGGCAATTTTCATCATTCTCAATTCGAGTCAAAATTTGTTCAGCGAACTCAAAACGACGCGGTTTATCATTCGGGTGTAAAGCTTGCGCAATTTGCATTTTGTAGGCATTTAGATGAAGGCGGTTATGGAAAACATTCCATATCGTCGTATGCGGCATATGTCACTGCTCAGTTGCTTGTCTCTTTGATTTTCGTGGACTGCGAGTAACATTTCTTGGATGCGATCAACAGTTTCCTGCGAAGTGCTCGGTCTTCCCGTTCCCTTTCGGTGTAGAACGCTACCAGTTTCCTGAAATTGTGTTAACCAGCGTCTGATAGAATTACCCGAAGGAGGATCCTTCTTGTACGTGGTCCTGAAGCGACGTTGAGTAGTTATGACTGATTTAGTTTCGAAAAACCACAATATACACATTGCTTTTTCTTGCACGGTCACCATTTTTATTTATGACGTCATAATTACCCAGACTGCAAATGCGCTAAGATCGTATTGTTGCCATGTAAAATTCTTTGAGTTGTAATTTACGAATACGTAATCGGTTTTTGCTAAATATTTTTTATTCGAAAGTTATGAGGTACGGAAACCCCGACAATAATTAATGAACACCCTGTATGTATATATATATATATATATATATATATATATATATATATTATTTAATATAAAATTCGAATGTTTGAACTCTGTTATGCCCACCCGATTTAAAAGATCGAAAGGAATCACTTTTACTTCATTCTTTTACATTATTTCATAAAAGAGTTTAGAGTAAAAAATAAAAACAAAGGGCAACAAAGTATTGTAATTTTTTTTGCCTATTTAATCATATACATATATATCCAAGATGAAGCAACCCTATAAATCCAAAGCATATCTATCTATCTATATATATATTTGTGTGTATGTGTGTCGGACTTTTACAAAGAATGCATTTTTTACTACTTTGAGTTTGGTTTTTAGATGATATTTTTTATGAAGATGATATTTTGTAATACTTATAAAATATTTCAATAATAACAAAAATGAATTAATCGAATTGGGCTATAGTAATTTATAAGTGCCTAATATTGGATAATTATAAAATAACGTTTTATAAAATGAAATAACTAAATCTAAAAATTCATACTTTTTTTTTGGTTAGTTATGAACAATGCTATTACAATCTATAATTATATGAAATGAATTACTACATAAGACACTATTGACGCAAAAAAATAAATAAATAAATAATGAACCCTTTATTTATTCTTTTAAACCCTTCCAATTGAGAAAGAAAGAAAGAGGGGGGGGGGGTAACATTTATTGTTGACATTTTAGTGCTCCCTTTGTTTCAAGCTAGAACTTTTGGGGAAGTAGTTTCACATCGATTCTTCCTTTCCTCCACTCCTATTTCTACGACCGGAGCTACCTGATTTTGTTGTGCTTCCCACACGTGTGTCTTTTAGGCGTAATCAATCTTGGAAAAGAACGCATTCAACTTTGTATCTATTGCACTAGATTGACATGTCATGCTAAATGAACAAATGCATGCTCTTATATCATGGAACTAATACAAAGTGAATGTAAAAACTGTACTCAAAAAGTTCATCAAAAGAAACTTTTCAGAAACCCAGAATAATTTATTAGAAAAAAATTCGATGTTTCGCCAAAATTCGAATTTTTTTTTTTAAATTTTTTTTTTAGCTCCGTCACCTACCTGAAATGATTTTCAAATAAAAGGTTCAATAACGAGCGAGAATTCCGATGCCTTTCAAGGCGAATAAGCTCGCGTACACGAAAGAAAATTTATTATAATTTGGACTCAAACAGTACAGAATGCAGAAAATGACGAAGATAGGATGTTCCTTAAGAAAGCTGGAGAAAATATTATCTTCCTTCCATCCAGATGAATTTTTTCGTAGAGAAGCAATATTACAAATTCATAAGAATATTTTATATAAATAATAATAGAAGAGAATTGAAAGATATGAAGGCCACTTACTTTATTTCTTTCTTCCGTACAGAATTTTTTGTTTGTTTGTTTTTTGAATAAATGTGAATAAAGATACACCAAGATGGGAATTCAATGCATCAAATTATCATTCAATTTAGATATTTTCGTTTCTTTATCACTGCATATAAATCTTATTAACAGCTTTGGTAGAATTCGAAATGATCATCTGTATGGACTTTCATTTTGCTGCCGTGAAAATATTTTTAAAGTTAACAACTGCCACTTTGAAAAGAATCAATGATAGCTTTTATATACTATTTTTGTTTCATTTTAAAATGTGTAGGAAAATAACGTGTTATTAGTGAAAAGGTTCTCAAAATTGGAAAGATGTACAATACTTTGAAAGGTATTGTAAATAATAGATGTTTTTATGTCATGGAATATTTTGATTCCTTGTTTATTGAATACTAGCCGCCTTTGGCGACCAGCCGGTTCGCCAATCTTAATGTTCGTTTAAATTTTAATAATGAAATAGGTTGAACCGGAGTTTAACCCCCTTCTTCGCCAAGTTGCGATAACGCTTCAAAGCTGGCAATCTTTATTATGCACTATAATTGAACATTTCGCAAGGTCGTTGTTGGCGATTTTTAAAAATTGCTCCAAGCAGGAGGTTAAACTGCGGTCGTACCATTAAATATTTTACGCAATTCCAACTTTAATAGATTCTTCGGCAGAATATTTTAAAACTTCATATTTTGATAGTCATATAATTCACTCATAATATTATAAGGGCCTTCAGTCATAGCCTGATATGTATCTCTCTCATTTTCTGTTACCCCTCGTAGAAATTATGCTTTAAATTAAAGTGTAAATGATTAATCTGCAATTAATATAATAATATTTTTTACTGAAACAAAGCATTTTTTTAATACTATGATTACTGATAATAGAGTCACTGAGCGTTTAGACTTTATGGGCACTAAAGAATATCTTTCTTAATTTATGTAATATCTCAAGAATTTGTCAACAAAAATTTCTCAGATTCATCATGAACAGATCGATTCATTAACAATGTTTAATTTTAAATGCATCAAACACTAAAAAAATAAAATGAATCGTTTAAAATAATCGGTCGAAAACAGGTTTAAAAAAATACTTAAAAAACGATGTACTTAAAACTATAAGCATATACAAAAAAGTATATAACTAACATAAATACAATTTAATTACAAAAGCATCCAATTAACCTAAAAATAATTTAAATCATTGAAAATAGGTTAAAAAAAACTACTTAAAAAACGATGTACTTAAAACTATAAGCATATACAAAAAAATATATAACTAACATAAATACAATTTACTTAAAAAAGCATGCAACTAACCTAAAAATAATTTAAATCATCCGTTGGTTGCCATGCCAACAGTCAGAAAACAATGCGCATGCGTGAATTTTCTTCGCCAGTTACGTTAACGCAAGTGCGTGAATTTTTCTACGCCAGTTGGGGTAACGCTATGCAGATTATACATTTTTAATTTCCTTTATTCTTTGTTATTTTAATTCAAAAGTACTTCAGAATGAATGTGAAACATGGATTAATGAACAATGTTTAATTTTAAATGCATAAAACATTAAGAAAATAAACAGAATCGTTTGAAATAATCCGCCGAAAAATGTTAACCCTAGCCTCAATTCTGTTGGGAGAAAAAAATAACTGAAAGTTGGCGGTGGGGAAAATGGAAGATATTTTTGGCGGAAAAGTTGGCGGTGGGGAAAATGGAAGATTTTTTTGGGGGGAAAGTTAGTTTTTAACTAATAATTAAAATTCTAATTAAAATTTCAAAAAAGGGACCCCAGGTGCACATTCCCGACCTCTAAGGTATACACGTGACAAATTTGGTAGCTGTATGTCAAATGACCTGACCTGTAGAGCGCCAACACACACACACACACACACACACACACACACACACACACACACACACACACACACACACACATTGAGCTTTATTATAAGTATAGATTACATAATTAAAATTTTTAATTTATCTTTTTATACGTTGTGGGTATTAAGATAAATAGTGTTAAAACTGTTATATGTGTTTGCTTAAAATTAGAGATTTCATTTCATTTCAGGCTTTTTCGAACAAAACCAAAAAGTATACTATTTGAAATTGTTACAAATAAAATAAAGTAGCTTAAAATTGTAGTTTGATCTGATAAACATGCGTATTACCTCGACATCCCCTTTACTTTATGATTACAGATTTCTATTTTTATTTGTAAAAATTGAAATTTTAAATCAATAGTGTTTTTTTCAAATTTTATGTAGTGTGTATATCATGTATTTTAGCAAAAACTATTTTCCAATTTTATAGGTATATTGAAACCAGAAATCACAGTGAAATATGGTGCCATTTTTATGATATTTTTTATTAGTGGTATATCTTTACAAAGAAAGGTAAGAAAATGAAAGTAACTTTTTAAAATTATGTATATTTTGATGAAATGAAGTTTATTATTAAAATACCCATGATTATGTAAACTTATAAAGTCTTTTACTGTTATAACTTGCTTTTGTATTTATGAAGGAACAGTAACTGCAAATATTACTAAAAATCAAACAACATCAAATTACGTAATCTGGTTCTAAAATACAGGGCGATCAAGAAATAACAGGAGGTATTCGGAGTCCTGTAGCGTGTTATGTACTAGGCAAAATATAACAAAATTTTGCCACCATACACATTAAAGTATGCGGTTTCGATTTATCAAGAAGAAAAAAATTAATACCAAAAAACGTCAATTGGGGAAACCCTGGTGCTGCGATCAAAAACTGCATCATGTAATTTGCTTATACGGGTACTTCGTGACATGACGTCGAAGATAAAAGGAAGGGTTGTGGAATTTATGTCATTTTTCAAGAATTCGCCCTTTGATTGCGTTGTCACTACGTGAACACACCTTCTTAGTCAAGCTATTTTATGAGTGAGATGAAAATACAGTACTGCTCTTCGTGAATACTGGAGGTTAAAACAGTTACGTAGAGGATCGATGACCATAACTAACTTACGAAGAATAGTTGAAAGATTTGAAAGAAAAGGAATTTTGGTGTGCAACTAGGCCGAGGGCCTAAAGGTATCAGGCAAGAACAAGTTGAAGAAGTTGCAACTGCTGTTATGGATCAGGCGAGAGCTAATAAGCAGGATACCAGCAGTGCATGTTCAATATCACGACAAATAGATATCCCTTTCTCGACGGTACAGAAGATATTGCGTAAGATCTTGAAATTTTATTCGTATAACACCCATTAACTAATAACGCTGATCTGAATCTTGGCAATTTATGGTTGTGGGGCTACTTGAAAGGCGTTGTGCATTAAGAACATGCACCTGATATTGCTGCTTTAAAAGATCAAATGACGTTATATGTCAGACGAATAAATGCCGATAGGCTGTGAGCCACCGTCGGAAACGTCGTGTGCCGCATGCATTTATTGGAACATCAAGTTAGTGGTCACCTTGAGCCAAATTTGTAAGTTGCTATAATTAACGTTTTTCATTGTTATTTGGTGTGTTGCTATTTACTGTTTCCATTGGCAGTTATGTATTTTTTCCCACACATTATGCACTTGCAGCGCCTGGATTTCCCCTATCAGCGTTTATTGGTACTAATTTTTTTTACTTGATAAATCGAAACCGCATATTCTAATGTGTATATGGTGGCCAAATTTTGTTATATTTCGCCCAGTACATAACACGCTACAGGGCCCTGAACACCTCCTGTTATTTCTTGGTCATCCTATATAATCATGTGTAGAAGGTCTCATTTGATCAAACATTAAGATCATTAATAAGAATTTACTATGTATTTACAAACGTATGTCTAAATTTGTATCAGTAACAATTTATGTTAAATAAACAAATACTGAATTGTACAGGGTGGCCATAAAATAATTTTCCCTGTTTGGCGACATCTGCAGCTAAAACGAAAGAACGAAATGAAACCACATAATATCAGTTATTTCAGATAATAACAAAATAAACAGAAATATGTTCACCAGTCTATGTAGAGGAGAATTAAAATCCTGGATACCAAATTCATATCTTAAAATGAATTTTTTTATTTGATCTGATTCGGTGCATATTATCAAGTGCATTCGAAATAACTGCCTAAACCAGCAAACAACAAATAATGCCTTTCAGTTTCAATTTGCATGCATAATTTTGGTAAAATTATGCATGCATCTTTAGGGAATGTAAGAGAAATATACAAAAAAGAGTCAATATCCAGTTATGCTCCAAAATTAACTTTTAAACCCTTATATCCAAGTAAAATTGAGAGGCAAAATGTTGGTTTATGTTTAAAAATATTTGATTAACAAATAAAAAGTTTTAAAGAGGGATGAATGATTCTGCTTACGGTGGAACGATTGAGTTCGTTGAAGTAATCTACAAATAGTGGAGCATAATAAATATAAAAAGACCTCGAAAAGGTTATGAGAAGTTAAAAGAAGATAGTAAACCTTTCGAAAAAGTGTCTAATTACTGGCTACTGTTTCTGGAAAAATGCATTAAATGGATAAATGAATGGAAAAAAAATTCTATCTGTTTTCTATCTATCTGTTAAAAATTTATATCTGTTTTTATTAATATATTTTTTAATAATTATTCCAAACTCAAAAATAGTGACGCAAAATTAAGTAAAGGCAATAAATAAATAAATAAATAAATAAAACTGGATATTATCAATGCATCTTAGTTGTATTCATGGAAACAAAGTTTGAATATCTATAATAGAATTTAAATTATAGAAGGATAAAAAAAATTCTTTTGAGTGGCAAAATCTAAACACTCCTCCTCGTGGTCTTCTTGGGAAATTCTGATTTTTTACGAATCAGATGGCTGTCGTGACTCTGGCAATTTCATGTTAAAGTTCAATGCTGTTAACTACTCTTAAAGTTATTTTGCACAATTTATTTAAGGAAAAGAGGAAAAAATAACTGAACGAAAAAGGATGTAAGCAACATGCTGAAGCGAAAAGTAACCATCGCCTAGTCGTTTCCCCTTTTCTGCTGTTCCAGGCCCATACAAGAGAAAGCATTCTTTTCGGAGGCCCCGCTTGTTAGCAGTTCGTTCTTGACTGTTGATGTGTTCTGGATTCTTGTTCGTGATTGATTGTTGATGTGTTTGTTCTTAATATGGGCCCTACCTCTCTTCCCATCCCTTTCATAGTTCATATATGAAATGGTGTGGTCATTATTTGAATTATGATTGTGCTTTTTATAGTGAATTGAGCGCATTTGCATGTGCCGAATCATATCATAATCTTGATGAATGATATAGATATAGTACAAGCACAGCATTCCTTGGATATCCTTCATTTTTATTTTATGGATTTCAAGACATTGAGAAGTATTTTATTTTTGTTGTTGTTGTCATGCCTTTGAAAAGACACTAATAAATAGGTGAAATCTTCATCCAGAATTTTTTGAAATAGAAGAGGAAACAAGTTTGTGACTTTGTTTGCCTTAAAAATCCCACCAACAACACAAAATGTTTATTTGAGAATGTTGTCAAACCAGTATTTTCCTTGTATAGTTTTTGAAATAATATATGAACGTTTTAGAAAATATAATTATTTATAAATCAAACATCTTTTAAACGTGTGTCGTCAAACAAAAAATATAAATAAATAAATAAAAGTCTTACAGATCCAGCGTATTTGTTTTAGAGTAATTACTAAAGTCTGTAGTTCGGTTTCAACAGCAGCAATTATAATACTTAGTGGGTATCCATTATCATGTATATATATTCAAGAGATAAACAAAATTACCAAGGAATTAGAGAACGTAGGAGAAAAGATTACACAAATAATTTGAAAATTTTTCAATTCCAACAGGAAGCTTTCCCATAAGAAACTAAGTAACCCCATGATATTATTCTGAATACAGAATGGAAAATGATAATAGCCTTTATATAGATAATTCCACGATGGCAGATTGAGTGCGAGGAATATGGGTTTGGTATGAAAAGAGATTGAACGGAAATATTATTTTTCAGGTTCAATGATGATACAATCGTTTTTATTATGAAAATCGATGCGATTGCTAGGGCATTTGATTTCATTATTTAATCTCAGATTCATGGTCTTGACTGATGTCCTTTACTCTGTTGTTTTTCTTTAGAACCTCTAAAGGAAATAAGAAAATTAATTTTAGATATTAAAGATAAAATTATTAGTTCATATTTTTTATATACAAATTATTTCACATGATGCACATGGATACATGCATTTCACATGGATCGAGGCACATGATGGATTTTATGGCAATGAAAGAGTCGATTTTCTTGCTAAGCATGCTTTAAAACAAATCCTACGTGGAGATTAAAAATGAAACCCCCCTCCCCCCCAAAAAAAACATTTTAAATCTTTGGCAAGAGAATTGTAATAGGATAACCAAAGGCGTTATTATAAATTACTTCTTTTCTAAAGTTGATTCAAAAAGATCTGAAGGAAACTTTTACTTGAATCAACTGCTGTCAGGTCACTGGTGTTTTAAACCACATCAAAATCGATTTTTTGGAAAGTTTTCAGTTTGTCAATGTGGACAATCAGATAGTACTTTCGAACATGAAACGAAATTATGTAATCTTTGGAACAGAATATATATATATATATATATATATATATATCTTCGAGCAAGCCCTGATTCAAATTTTGATTCAAATTAGAGTTCTCAAAGGCTTAAGAACTCTAAATAGCACTTTACTTTTTTAAACAAAGATTTGCCGACACATATGCAAAAATTAGAACAGGTTTCTTTGAGGACTGTTAAAAATATCTAAAAAGATTTTTTAATTAGAAAACAATTTCAAAAAAAAAAAAAGAAAGAAAAGAAAGGAAAAGAAACAGCTAAGATATTTGAAATGTAAATTTTGTATATATCTTCTTTCATATTTTAGATAAATCCCTTCTCAACTATGTATTTGTCAGGCATATGAGTTATTTGGATTCAATGAGAATGGTCAAACTTACCCATTTTTATTCTAACAAGATAAAAGTTATTCTTTTTATGACTACAAGAAAAAAGATATGATCCTATTTTAGTTAAATTTAACGACTTTTTGAATAGTGTAGCTTACAGTTCGACAGAATTTAATGTGTTCGGAATATCATAGAATCAGTATAGTAAATTTTTATAAAATATTTAGGAAATCAAAAGTCTTATCAGAAATTGTAGAAAATAATAAAATTTCTGTTGTCAGTTTTCATATCCAGACCATAATTAAAAAGGAATTTAAAGAAAAAAGCTTTTAAAATATACTGTTTTTATTCAAGTAAAAATCACTAAACTCAAGTATTTTGATTTGAGATCTATACCTTATTGTCCTTTCCTATTAATGCTTTAAAATCTGGATGTTGCTAATCCTTTGAATTTCTGTAGCTGAGAAAAATTGGTGTCCTTTACTAAATCCTGTTGGCATTTTTAGTGTAAGATAAAAATCACCAACTCTGCTTTGGGATTTTCAGCAGGTTTACTGTTAATCTGCATAAATCACTTAGAGAGGAGCTTAATATTGCTGAAAATAATATGATAATCACTCTCGGAAGTCCTTGAAGGTGACTAAATGACAAGAAGTAATTGACGATACAGTAGGAAGAGTTTCAATCGAGATTTGAGATCGTTGGAGATTTCCAAGGTTATAATTTGTGAATGAATATTGATTCCCTAGACTGTTTCAAGATTAGAGACTGACAAAGCGAATGCAGTGATCCTTTTAATCGGATTGGATTTAATCGGATTAAGAAGCTGGACATCAAGAGTCGAAACCATTTTTATTGATATCAATATGATGATTCAATATACCATCAATAAAGCTACTATAATGTACCAAAATATACTAATTTTATTGATGTATTTGGTTAAAACTTTTCGCGTTGAAATTATATAGTAAAAATTTCTGGAAAATCATTGAAGGAGTGTGCACAGTACTATTGAATCGTAGGAAAAATACACATCAATCTATGCTTTGCATAGCTGGATGAAAATTTTCAAAACAAAATACTTTGTATGGGAAAATGCTTTCTTCACGAATCTATCACCATCTTTCTACATAAAAGGCAATTTTTCAACTTTTCTTATATTTATACAGAATAAAGCAAAGCATAATGAAGGTAAGAAAGTCAACTGCTGAAGGTAAAATGTTTCTGTTTTGAGAATGCATATCCTGGATCGATATTTTTCTGACGGGCATTTAAGGAATTATTTAAAAATTTGTGCCTGTGATCAAGAAAGTTTAAAACCTCGTATATTTTCAAAGTCTCATTTCTTTCTTTTCAGTCTCTCAACAGAAATACGTGACGTGAGTCAATAAGTAGAAAAGGAAATAATGCCACAAGAATTTCATTCTTGGTATAAATCTATTTGAAATTCAAAGACCTGTAGATATCTCAATACAGAACTAATCTAGGAAAATGATTTAGAAAATTAAATTGGTTTCATTTAGGAATATAATAACTGTAACGAGAGATTTTCCACTCACTGTAGCATTCAGAGTGAACCCAATGATAAAACAATTATGGCACATAATATTGGGCACTGTGGCTGACTCATAATGGGCCACATTACGAGCATCACATGAACCAATACCTCTTATCAAAGGAAGACCCACCATCAGAAAGCAGCGCCGCCATTTTTATACCCACTAAGATGGTGAGAATGGCTGTCATACAGGATGCTACTCATCTCGATTTCTAAGATATCTCTGCTAGTATTTAAAATTATAGTAGAGGTGACATTAACATAAAAATCTTTTTTTTTATGTTGTTACAATGGTTAATAAGGTCTGATTATGTGGTGAATGTCGAAAACAACTTTAAAATAAATATATTAGGGTTGACCAAATGAAACTTGCGATTACATCAAAAGGAATGCAGCTATAGCAGCTCCACCGAGCAAAAGATATAAAGGGTGATGTGCACTGTCATCGGCGTTCAAAAGTAAAAGCCTTTCATATTAGAAGACATTGGTTGAAAGTAAAGTTGTGCTATACATGGATGCGTTCAGACTGGAACAACGTGCGGTGGTACGGGGTTTCTGGTTCTTCGATTGCCGTGAACCATTCTTGATTGATTTCCTGCCCCCCCCCCCCCAAAAAAAAAACCCGATCAATTCAACACAATACTGCAATACTCTGACGAAATTATGGAAAGCAAACGACCAGACTTTCTCACATAACAAGAGATCCTTCTCAATGACGCCCGTCTTCCATGAAACCCAGACGACATTAAAAAAATTCAGTTAGGAAGTGTTGGAACACCGCCCTACAGTCCGGATTTGTCAACCTGTGATTTGTATATGTTTGGGCACTTAATGGTGTATTACAGCGGACACGTTTCCATTCGAACGACGAAGTGAAGGAAACTGTGCTGGACTTCTTCACGAATTTATCACCATCTTTCTACATAAAAGGCATTGACTTACTACCTAAATGATGAGTCCTGTGTCACAACGCCTCTGGAAATTTCTTTTGATTTCCAATAAAGGTATTCTTTTCATTCAACTGGTCCAGCTTTCATATGGGCAACCCTTATATAATGTAATGGTTTATAATATCAATATAAATTATAATTAAGGATACATTTTTATGTGTTAATTTTGTTAATATATAATTTGTACATATAAAAATAAATAAAAATAAAGATAAATAAATGGCCTCTGTTAACTAATTATTATTGATTTAGATAAAGTCACAGTTGCAAATTGCATTGTAGCAGACAAAAGTCAATAAGCTCATAAAAAAATTTGGCAGACTATTGCAGCGAAATAGAACTTCCAATGAATTATTTAGTATTATAATCCAGGTCTAAAACACCAATTGTAAAAAGAAATTTATAAAATATTATTTGGAGTCATTACTTTTCGTAAGACTCCAAAATTTAAATTGGCAATATTTCAAAACTGCAGTTTTGTACTCAATGCATTTTACTTGAAGGACAGTGATGTGTAGCAAAATGTTTGGCTTTAGATGAAATGAAAAAGAGCAATGGAGTAGAACTTTAATTTAAAAGCAAAAAATACCATTTTAAATGTATTGAAAACAGTTAAAGACTGCAATTGCAGTTTTTAAACAGGAACGGAGAAGGAAAAGAAAGGCATTGAAAATTAACCAAATGGTTTAAAATAAAAAGAAAGGGTGAAATTTTAAGAATGAGTTTTGCACTGAAAAAGTATATTAGCCGAAAGGGCAGAGAAAAATAGATTTTCAATAAATAACAGAAACAAGCAGTTTTGAGAATTGATATTTATGAACAATATATAAATTAAAAATAATTTAATGCTATATTGTTTGCAATCAATTTGTTTAAAAGTAATTAAATTTTGATTTCTTTCATTTTTCCGCTTGATCAAATTAAAGTTGGAAATTCTCACTGTATTAACATTTTTTTAATGAATTTTAATTTAACCAAAATAGGAGGAAATTAGTTTGTGTGATATTAATATCTAATAATAGTTGTGCGCTGCTAATGGTAATAGAGCTTGCATTGTGTGTGGGTCAATTTTAAGTTTTGATTTATTAGTGACAAAAACTGCCCTGAGTTATTTCACTTAAGCATCGAAAAGTAACAGGCATGGAAATAGTATCACCTTTTTAATGTTACTAATGTGAAAATATTTGATTTAAATTTATAATTGGCATATTTTAAATCTAAATTATGTCATGTTATGGTCTTGAAGAATCCTTGATTTTTATTATGTGAGGTCATAATGTTGATTTGGGAATGGAGTTTGTGTTATTGAGAAAAAAAAATGACGAAATTTGCATATAAAGATTATGAATCATCAAAGATAATCGACTATGAAAATTGACTTTAAATTTGGACTTAGAAATCATGAAATATATAAAAAAAACTATCTCAAACATTTAAGTACAGATTCTTAATTACCACCCTATTCTTGTATCTCTAAACATATTCTTGAAAATACTTCTGCGCAAAAAATATAAACAAGAAGCTCAATCTACTTTGTTCAAAACATTTCGGATAGTTCAAGTCATTAGTGCATTTCGTGTGATCAAATATGGTTTCAAAATGTAATCTCGGTAATCAAAATTTATATTACAAAATAAATAAATTCTCACATGATAACTTAAAATTTGCAAAAGCATATTTCATTTTTTTTCAATGAAATAATGTAGTAAATGATTAAGATTCAATCATTTTTCAATCATTGTCAATCTGTTAAGTTTGTAATCACTTTGTAAGCCTTATTATTTCCTTGTCTTACTGTATTATAGATCTTATTGTTGTCCGTATCTCTTGTCTTATTGCATGATGGATGCATTTATTGCTAAATAGGGAAGGGAGTGTTATGACATTTTTAAACATATTATTTGTGTGGGGATCATTAATAGATAATTACCCACTATCAATATATATATATATATATTGAAATTGTACTGTGTGACTAATAAAAATCCAATAAGAAGAAAAATGAGACAAGAAAAATTTCCTCAAATTCAAAATAGAAATAATCTGATAAAATATGAACAACTTTTATATTTAACTTTACAATCTTTCTATTTTTTCATCGAAATGCCGAAGTATCATGATTAGGGATTGCAATACCGGACCAAAATTTCAATACTGGTATTCGGTATTTTTTAAAATCTTAATACCGGGATACCGGTTTTAATACCAGTATTAGAAATTTTAGAAAAAGAAAGAAAACACAGGTGTTTCTTTGTTTTATTTGCCAGTTTTGTTAGAGAGAGTAAATATCACAAAAAATAATTTGTAACTTATAAATTATAACAGTATATAATCACAAAAAAGTAAAGAAACATCTTATTTATTTAAATCCCAGAAAAAGTGTAAATATCACTATTCAGTCTGTGGTACTATTACACATTTTTCAAATGTGATCTTAAAAAACATAATGCATCAATTGTACTGTCATTAAGCCTGAAAAGTAACTTTGTTTAAAAATTACCAGCTGTCGAAAACGCTCTTTCGGCATCTACACTAGTTGATGGTACTATTAGCAGTGCGCGATATACTTTTTCCAAGTATTTACCTCTAAATCCCTCATCTTCAAATAAATCGATTTCTCGTCGGATGATTTTGAATATAGCTGATTTCTGTATTTTATTTTGCTTCGTTGAATTTTTTTTTATTTATCGCGAATTCTAATTTTTGTTCAAGAGACAATCCTTTTTCACTATCGACAGTAGTGACATCATAATCTTCGATACTGAACCGAATTCTTCTGAATGTGGATATGTGGATAGGTTTGTGGGTAAAAAATTTTAAGAAAATTTACTATAAACTTAATCAGATGAATTGGTTTTATTTTATTTTCTTCTTTTTCATTTTTAAAATCATTATAATTACGTAAATACCATAAGACATTTTATTTCGGTATGCCTATCTTCTGTGCGATTTTTCAATGTAATATATAATTCTTCAAATGGTGATGTGTGCTATTCTTACAGTGACTGCAACATTTACTGTTGCATTAGCTGTTAATAAATTAGAATCTCTCCGACATAATGCCTCAGTAGTCAGTTTTATTGGAAGTAGAGCTGATACAGTTCTGGATATTAAGTCGAATTCACTATCTGAAAAATTAATTTACAGGTTTAAGTCGATTATTGCTTTTTGGATTGGATTTCTCAGTTTCAAAAATCGTTCCATCATTAGGAGTAAACTTTTCCAACGTCTTTTAGAATCTGATATTAACATATATTCAGTTTTATTTTCAGTTAGTATATATTTAAGCAATATAAATTTTTTTAGGGGAACGTTTAAATATCTTAACAATTTTTCGAACTTTATAAATTATAGGATGCAATTCTTGATAGGTTAATATTTCATCCTCATTAGCAAAATATCTTCTTCAACAATTACATTGTCATTATCTTCATTGTCAATATCACTCTCACTCTTACTCTTTTCAAAGTTGGAATCCGAAGTTTCTATATCCGCAGTATTTGGATTCTTCTGTTCTTTAATTTTTTGGTATAATACATCTGTTACTCCTAATTGAATTCCATGTGCATAGCACAACTACTGATTTGCACCAATTTGCACCAATCCAACTTTTTTCATAATTGTTGCTCCATCAGTCGTTATGGATACAATATTTTCTTTGAGGGATAATCCATGTTTCACTAATTTAGATTTAAGCCATTAATTAGCTAATTAATTTCGCTCGTTAGGAAGACATAAAAACAAAAACGTATACTATTTTGTTATGTTCGTGATAGCTGAACATATAATGGAGACAATTTTAAAAATTTCTAGTAAATATCGAAAAACCGGTATTTAAACTTGTGAATACCGGTATTACAAAATTGTACAAATGGCTCAAAATACCGGTATTCGGTATATCGGTATTGCTATCCCTAATCATGATATTGTACATTTTTGTACAACAATTTCGCACAATATTGTTTTACAATATTGAAACAATGTAAAATAAAAGCCTTTTTATTATATTGATATACCGGATTTCGATATTGTACAATATATTTTCCCCGACATGCAGCATATTAAGACCAATGCAAAATAAATGTGACATATATGTTTGCCAGCTGTTATTTAATTCTAGTAACCTTACATTAATCATCATGGCAATGGCTTTTTAATAAAACCTCATCTTTTAATCATTACAAATGAGTCCTTCTGTATGCAAGAAGTGGCATACAATCAGCGAATGCAATAATATGTATCATTGCACGCTATTAAATTAATTATCTTTATTATTTTCCAGTGATAGAAGAGGGTGAGAGGCACGTTTCTCTTTCTCAGGCCAAATCCCTCGATTATTTCTTAGATGTTTAATTTTTTATTAATAATTTAGAAATGGCCTGCCTGGCATAGAAATGGCATTTCAGTTGGACTTTTTAATTGAAAAAAAAAACATTAAATCGGAAAAAAGTATCCAAATTAAAACATGTATTAAATGAAAGATTTCTTTGGTGTTTTTGTTTACAGGAGTTAGTTGCTGCAGCATGTCAGTTCCGAGTCCATCTATTCATCCAAGTTTTTTCTTTGATCTTCATACCACTCATTGTTCAAATTTTTGTGGAACTATTTGGGCAATTATATCCGAATTCTGACCTCTTCATAGGATTTGTGGCTGTCAGTTGCATGCCGCCGCCAGTTTCATCTGCTGTGCTTTTAACGAAAAAAGTCGGTGGGAATGAGGCGAGTATTTCAGTTTCCCATGTCAGTTTTTTATTGTTTCATTTTTATTGATTTTATGCAGGAGTTCCTTTCCGTGATTTAAATGTTGAATGATTTCGTCGATAAGCAATTAAATTTTTGATTTATCTGTTTATTAAATATTGGAAGAAAATTTTCTTATTTTGATTTCAATTTCTATTTCTTAATAACACTTAAATGATAATATAGGACAGTCTAAAGAAAAATTGTAATCACGTTTGTATCACTACAATATAATTACTTCTGGGCAGAGTGTCCTGTGGGTAAGTAATACTCAGGACATAACGCGATAATTTAGTCCCTTTCTGTCTTAACCAGTATAAATGGTGCATGGTCATGGTTTTTGTCCTTTCATCATATTTGACTTTTAAACATTGTATAAGCATACAAATGTTTTGTATCCATTTATCATCAACACGTTTTTAAATATCATCACATTTGAATTAAATTACATACTTCCACTTCCATGGATGCACATATAATTCAAACAGTTGTTAATTCTCATAACTGAGAACTTGTTTTTTTACAAATACCTTTATAAAATTTTAACAATGAAAAAAAGGATCAGCATCTGAATAAAAAAGAATGAAATAATACTTGATTTTCTTTAATTAAATGTAAAATTAATTATTATGAGTTATTTTGAGGCCAAATTAGAGATATTGTGCTTGCCCCCCTGTCGGATCTGTCTTGCCCCCCCCCCAGTCGGCAAATCTCTACCGCCACCTCTGTCTGAAAGGGGAAAATGCTGCCGAAGCAGTGCGAATTTATCGGCGAAATCACAAGCTAAGACGAGGCCCATGTTCCGTGAGAAGTGTACGTGATTTGGTAAGAAAATTTGAAGAAACTGAATGCACTTGCGATCGACCTCGATCCGGGCGACCATCTGTTCCAGTTGAAGTTGTTGCGGAAGTGCCTAACACGATTACTGCAGGTCCATCGCATACTGCAAGAAGTGTTACTCGCAATTTGGATTTACCGAAAACGACAGTTCTCAGACTTCTGCTCTCTGCGGATGGTTCCTTATCGGTTTCAGCTCGTCCAGATGTTGCAGTCTGGAGATGAGGAACTGTGTGTGGACTTCGCAAATTTTTTCTTCATTAGATATGATGAAGATGACAGATGGCCGCTGCGGATAATATGGACGGATGAGGCACACTTCTCTTTAAATGGAAGTGTTAACACCAAGAACTGTGTTTACTGGGCTGATAAAAACCCTCACTATGTGGCACCAGTGCCTTTAAACGAAGCCAAAGTGACTGTGTGGTGCGGCATCGCTAGCACATTTGTTCTCGGTTCGTACTTCTTCGAAGAGGTCACTACCACAAGTTTGAAATCGTGTTCTGTCACAAGTGCTCGGTATAAATTAATGTTTCAGAATTACGTTATTCCTGAATTGCAGCAACGAAATGTCATTAGTGACATTGTATGGATGCCAGATGGGGCTCCTCTACACGTCGCCCAATGTGTTCGACCAGTGCTGCAACAACACTTTGGTGATAAAGTCATCTCTCGTAACTTTGCAGTTTCGTCGCCACCGCGATCCCCCTATCTCACTTCTATGGATTTCTGGTTCTGGGGTTATCTGAAATCTAAGGTGTACACGCCTGGTCCACGAGATGTGTCAGAATTGAAAGATGCCATAACACGTGAAGTTATGCAGATTCCTCCTTTCATGTTATGTTCGGCATTGTTGCCCACAATCTCCCGAATGTAATGCATTGTAGCCTGTGAAGGTGAACACCTTGAAAACCTGTAATTATAATTTTCCATTCCAATAAAAGCTTTATTTTTCTTTCCTCTCTGTGTTGTCATTAGTCCTTTATAATGCTCTTCTTTGCAAATGCTTTACGCCGGCAATTTTCGTCACACGCTAATCGTTCCAACGCCATTTGTGGTTTTTCAATATACTGATCAATTTGCGCAAGGAAAAAGTGAGTGTTGCCATTCGAAAATTTCAAAATATTCTCACCGTAACTATGAGCTCTGCGTTGTTTAAAATCATCACAATCTCCTGCGCATACTTTCAAACGACCATGTCTGAAATTTTGGTTCTATTGGTTGAGCGGATAGGCCGCTAGGGTTTCATATATAGGGGAAGTTTTTTTTGACCACCTTGTATATATATATATATATATATACGCTACAAATCTGTAATTTTGCTTTCCAGCACGGTTAATTCAATCCCTGGAAAGACCGTTTTACATTCAGCTCTGTTGGGTAGATGCCAATCGGATGCCGAATCAGCGATCTCAGGGCTTGGTGAGAAAATAGATAATACATGAATTTTTCAGAATTCTGTCGATAGAGCCAATAGGAACTGAGATATGCCTGAGTGTTCCAGAACCTTCCCTACTCGGCTCTAGGAACTATAAAAGGACGGCAGTCTAAGTTGAAGACAATCGTGGAAAGAGTAAAATGGCGAATGGTTGGTCGAGTCCAATGAAGAACAAACATTGTGTAAAGCTCAAGCGATTGCTGAATTGAGCTATGTGCCGTGTCCTGGTATTTATTGTAAAAGCAATATCGAGTCGTGTCAGGAGTGGCCAGTCGTATAGTAGTGAGTCAGTAGTTGAATACCGTTAAAGCGAGGAAACAGCAGGTATTTGGAGAGACCGTAGAGAGAAGCTACGAAGATTCCCTCTTCCTGCTGAATTCTATCTGACCGCGTTGTGTGCTGTAGTTGTTATTTTTACCGATTACTACTTGTGGGCTACTGTTTGTTGTAGTGTGCCACCGTGTGTTGCCTGTGTTCGTCTCGGCTGTATATTTGTTGTCTACGCATTCTTCGTCTTTAATAAAAGTCGTCGTTTGTTACTGAGGACTGTTGATTGTGTTTCATCATCGACCAACAAAGCGAAAGAACCTCCGAGTTCTATAAGAGTATATATATATATATATATATATATATACTAGCCGCCTTTGGCGACCAGCCGGTTCGCCAATCTTAATGTTCGTTAAAATTTTAATAATTAAATATTTTATGCAATTCCAACTTTAATAGATTCTTCAGCAAAATGTTTTAAAACTTCAAATTTTGATAGTCATATAATTCACTCATAATATAATAAAGGCCTTTAGTCATAACGTGATATATATCTCTTTAATTTTCTGTTACCCCTCGTAGAATTTATGCTTTAAATTAAAGTGTAAATGATTAATCTGCAATTAATATAATAATATTTTTTACTGAAACAATGCATTTTTTTTAATAATATGATTACTGATAATAGATCACTGAGCGTTTAAACTTTATGGGCACTAAAGAATATCTTTCTTAATTTATGTAATATCTCAAGAATTTGTCAACAAAATTTTCTCAGATTCATCATGAACAGATCGATTCATTAACAATGTTTCATTTTAAATGCATCAAACACTAAGAAAATAAAATGAATCGTTTAAAATAATCGGTCTAAAACAGGTTTTAAAAAACTACTTAAAAAACGATGTACTTAAAACTATAAGCATATACAAAAAATATATATAACTAACATAAATACAATTTAATTAAAAAAAAGCATGCAACTAACCTAAAAATAATTTAAATCATTGAAAACAGGTTTAAAAAAACTACTTAAAAAACGATGTACTTAAAACTATAAGCATATACAAAAAATATATATAACTAACATAAATACAATTTACTTACAAAAGCATGCAACTAACCTAAAAATAATTTAAATCATCCATTCATAACGGTTGTCATGGCAACAATCAGAACACAGTGCACATGCGTGAATTTTCTTCCCCAGTTACGTTAACGCAAATGCGTGAATTTTTCTACGCCAGTTGGGGTAACGCTATGCAGATTATACATTTTTAATTTCTTTTTTTCTGTGTTATTTTAATTCAAAAGTACTTCAGAATAAATCTGAAACATGGATTAATTAAAAATGTTTAATTTTAAATGCATCAAACATTAAGAAAATAAACAGAATCGTTTGAAATAATCGGCCGAAAAATATTAACCCTAGCCTCATTACTGTTGGGAGAAAATAAAACGGAAGCCTTAGTCATTTGGCGGTGGAGAAAATGGAAGATTTTTTGGCGGAAAAGTTGGCGGTGGGGAAAATGGAAGATTTTTTTGGCGGGAAAGTTAGTTTTTAATTAATAATTAAAATTCTAATTAAAAATTCGAAAAAAGGAACCCCAGGTGCACATTCCCGACCTCCAAGGTATACATGTACCAAATTTGGTAGCTGTAGGTCAAACGGTCTGGCCTGTAGAGCGCCAACACACACACACACACACACATTGAGCTTTATTATAAGTATAGATATATATACACTTATTTTGTAATTAATAAAAAGAAACTCTGTTAGTTGTGAAATTCAAGTATAGATAAGTCAACAAAATGTTTATTATATACTTTTCAATTGTATTTAATGTTAATTGCAATTTTTTATAATTAATTTTCCTTTGTGCATTTTAGGCAGCAGCCGTTTTTAATTCTGCTTTGGGAAGTTTTTTGGTTAGTATATTATATACTTTTTTTTATTGACGTTATTTCAGGAATATAATTTTTTTGTACTGAATACTCATCTTCAATTATTCAAATGTTTTTATATTTTCAGGGTATTTTCATCACCCCAGCTCTGCTCTATTTATTTGTAAGTTCCAGCTTATTGTTTAGTTTAATCTAGATTACCATTAATTGATTAAAAGTGTATTTTTCTTTATTTCCGGATGTTTAATTTGTTCTGTAATGAAAGTTCAAATCTGAATTGTGTAAAAAAAAACGTGTAATTAAACTGTAATATAATTTTATTTTTTTAAACCAATTCTTTTCCAGCATTGGAATTTTATATCGTTCTCTTCGATTGACTACATTTATACTCATTGTATTCTAATTAAATTGTACGAGAAAAATCCGCCTTCCCTTGCTGGTGCAGGAACCAATCCTTCTCCGCTAATGGGATGCTAATCCTGAAAGAGAAGGTGTTTGCGCTCGTAATGAGAACTATCATTTCATCTACATTGCTACCTGCAACTCGTACGACTCAGCGCCGGTTCTTATGTTGCATTTGCAGTGTTCATTTTACTGAAAATATTTAGTGTTATTTTAAAGATGAATTCTACCCTGCACTTAAATGAATCATGTTTCACCCATTAAAAATATCTTGCTGGTAAATAAGCCAGTTATTCCTCTCGAAGTTTATATTTAAAAATATTGTTTTCTTTACAGTTATTAATTATCTTTATACTCAATTAAAAAAATGTTTTAAACATTTTCAGTTTAGAGGATCGGGAGATGTTCCTATATGGAGTGTCATATTCCAGTTAAGTTTAACTGTTGTGTTTCCTGTTTTATTAGGCCAGTTTATAAGGATAGCCGTTGGTTATCATCTATTAAAGCACAAAAAATTATTATCTGTGATAGGAAGGTAAGCTTTGAAATCCTTAATATTGATCAATATAATCTAAGCATTTTTTTAATATGATGTAACAATGTACAAGGTTTTAACGAACTTAAATTTCGTTTTCAGTTTTTTGCTACTGCTTATCATTTACACCACATTTTGTGACACCTTTTCAAACCATGAAGATGCATTTACTTTATCAACTGTCATAATAACAACTGTTACAGGTATTCGATTCCCTTTGTGTATCTATTTTTAAGCTCATGCGATTATACTTTATATATATACATATTTCATTTAAATATGCGCACACTCCGTCCATAAATTTAGTGTACAATTTAAAAACAAATATTGGTGGTCTTCCAAAAACTTTCCCGTGTTTTCTTTAATAAAGCTATTTTTCTTCCCCTATTTAAAATTGTGAACCTTGGACAATGCAACAAGTAGAAAGATTTTACCATTTTTCTCCGAAGTGTGAAACTTGCGCTCAGTCGCATTTGCGCTAACTCAGTAAAAAGTGTCTTTTGCGGTTACATTGTAGGTTTACTAAGATTTAATTACCTTTGGCAGGAAAACTTGGCGTGCCTCTAAAGCGGCTATAGAGAATGCACATTTCTCGTATTGATAAGAAAATGATTGCTGAATGAGGGTCCCTTTTCTTGAAATATTCACTTTTTTTTCCTCACGGTAAAACTGATCAGTTCTCTCTAAGAATGCTGGGAGCATTTTTGAAAGTTCATTTTAGATTAGGTGCGCGGTGTGTTTGATTTTTTCCAGTATTGAAGTTTTCGAAACATCAAAAGGAAAGCCATCAGTTGTATATAATGGACATCAATATCGAAAGGATTGCTGTAGCCTTGGTAACATGGCGCTGTATAAACGAAAAGTGTAAAGGGCTGCTGGAAAAAAAAGACAACTTATTCTCTCTGACATGCACCGTTCTTGTAAGCCGGATGAAGCTCAAATCGACGTTAAGAAATATTTAGTAAAAATTAAAAGGAGAGTTATCAAGTAATGTCTCTTATCATCAATATTCGAATTTTTAACAATGAAAATAATATAAGGATTACATTTGTAACCTTTCCTTTCTAACCACCTGATTTCTTTGGATGTTATACCATGCAGAGCTATAATTTATACTAAATATACAAAAAAAAAATCATTTAATGACTACCCTGATTGTAATATAGTCAAAAAGAATTTGAAATAATCTTTGAAAAATTATTGCTAAAAACTATAGATATATCCAATTTTAGAATAGCAAACCTCTATAATAGTTTTTAATTAGTAAAATATTTGTAATACAACCAAAAAGAATTTGAAATAATGTTTGAAAAATGAGGCGCTAAAACTATAGATATATCAAATTTTTAGAATAATAATTGTTTAGATATAAAAGTGTCACAAATTGTTAATCTCAATAGCTTTCGTCGTTTTAGTAGGAGTAAAATTGTCTTAACATTTATTTAAATCAAATTCGCTATGGAAAAGAAATTCAAGTAAAATAAAATGTGCATAAGGGGATTATTTCGATCATAGGATTCTGACAATTATCTGCCAGTTTTAAATTATTGAATGCTACATTTTTTGTTACTTAAAAAATACTGACGAAATAGGGTCATATACAAAAGCTAAAAAATAATAATAGATTTCAAGAATTCTTTTACCTTTTTTATTCAATACATTAGTTAGGGGAAAAAAACACCTTTGGTTATTTCAACATACATTTAAATTAAATATTCTTTAAAAAATATTTTAAATTATGTTAATTCTATTCATATAATCAATACTGCTTTTATACAGAGAAATGTCTTATGATGTCTGATAGATAATTATATTTTATAAAAAAGATAAAGAAAATAGATGTCTAAAAAGGACATTTTTACATACGAAATTTAAAAATTCTTAGATAGAATAAGACTTCTAATACAGAGGGAATTGAATTTTTAGATTATGACAAGACATAAGTTTTGGTTTCAAATTCAGGTTTTAGTGATACAACTATATAAATTAGCAAAAAAAAAAAAAAATCTAATGTAATTGGTCAGTAAATAGAATGATTAGCGCGTTCCACACAATTATCATTCTATAGATTTTGTTTCCTTCTGAATTATATTTATTGCGTTAAGAAGAAAATTAATTTGTTTTGGCTTACTTTAAAAGGAGTATTTTTAAAATAACAAAAATAAGAAAATTTTGTATCACCTAAATATTTTTTAATGGAAACTGATTGAAAACTAATTTCAATAAAGCAGAAGTGGTAAATTTTTTGTAGTTTATTTGCCTTTAAAAATGGAATAAACTTTCCAAGAAATACACTTTAAAGTAGAATAAAACACGGCCTATTAAAGTTGTTTCATCGGTTCAATGAAAGAAAATGGTTCCTCAAATGACATCACCCATTTCTTTAAGCTCATTAATGCAAAATACTTTTTGATTTTCAAGTTAATATCAGCATATAAAATCTGAAAACAAATTTGATGTTTCATGAACTGTAGCATTTCTTTTTTTTTATTTGTTTTTCTTTAAGATATAAAAGCACACGACCTTAGTTTTTCTATTGTTTGATGTCTTTTTATATTCATTATTATTTTTTGCTTTAGTTATTTTCCTATTCCAATAAATGATAATAATTACAACTGCTTTCTGAGAGCTACGATAGACCTCTTGATCTCACCATCAAATTCAGGAAATAATTTTAATTCCAATGTAGGCCCCTTTTGGAAGACCCCCCCCCCCCAAAAAAAAAAGAATAACCATCCTTATCTTTAAAGTATTTGAAAGAATTATACTGTAAACTGTGATCAATAAAATTTGCTTTAAAATGATATAACATAATATACTTAATATACTTCAAATGATATACTTAGTTTCAAGCGGTTTAAATTCTATCTTTCCTTTTCCAAAGCATATAACATATTTATTAACTTTCCTTAATATTTTTTTTAAAAAATAGAATGGTATTGTATTAATTAAAGTACTTAAAATTGGTTCCAAATTAACACCTTCAACACCCATACAGAATTGCATTACCTTAACAATACTTGGGCATATGTGATTGAGTTCATGTGACATAAAGACTGACTTTTTCAGTTAGTCAACAAAGATTTATCAAATATCCACTGATATAAAGTTAATTCATTTCTTAGTTCAGATATAATCCCAATAAAAATTAACTGAATCTATCGGTATCATACAGTATACTTTTGTAAAAAATGGGACAAACTAAAGAACTTCTAAAAACGGTAGCAAGTAACATGTGAACAGAAAACTGAGAGTGATGATGAATTTCTTGCACGAAGAATTGTTTTCACCTTGCCAAACGTGAAAACTTTTTTTTAATTAATGTTTCTATCTAGATCAAAGCAACATTCGTCTCTCCAAATTTCATTTTTCAGAAAAGAAAATTTTGATTTTGCATAAGGAAGGGCTTATTTGTTGGATTTTAGACGCCGATCTTGTATTCTGTATGACTGCCACTTATTAAAGTTGAAATATTCTCTACGCAATTAATTTTGGAATGTTGAATTCTGGACTGCCTGTTCCTAATCTAGCAAAAGGGCAACCTAAAAAATAGAGCAAAATGTCCATTTTTTTTTTTTTTTCATTACATAAATGACACTTCATTCCCGCCATTTCTGTCCAGTTGAACCACGGATCTTACAATCTTTAATCATTAAATCATACAGCCTATTAAAATGTTGTTAACTGGAAACAAAATTGTATTGTTCCAGAACTAGGGAATTATTACGATTACGTACAAAATAAATCATCATCATAACTAAAAGTATCTTGTTGTTGTCTTATATATATATATATATATATATATATATATATATATATATATATATATATATATATTTGGTAGCTGAAGATCAAATGGTCTGACCTGTAGAGCACTAACACACGCACACTGAGCTTTACGATCTGGTCACACATTGAGCTTTATTATAAGTACCAGTCGCCTTTGGCGACCAGCCGGTTCGCCAATATTAATGCTCGTTAAAATTTTCAATTAAATATTTTATGTAACTTGTCTTTTAATAGCTTCTTCAAACTATTTTGAAGCTTCAAAGTCATATTATTCACCCATACTATTATAAAGGCCTTAAACCGTAATGTACTGTCTCTCTCATTTTCTGTCAGCTCGCGTAAAATTCCATTATTAAATTAAAGTGAAAAGGATTAAACTGTAATTAATATAAAAACATTTTTTTTTCTGAAACTATTCATCTTTTTCAAATATCAGTATTAAAAACAGAGTCGTTCAGCATTTGAGTCTTATGTGTACTGTAGAATAATTTTCATAATGTATATAATATCTCAAGAATTATTCAACAAAAATTTCTCAGATTCGTCATAAAATTTAGTTTTTAGTTTTACTTTCAAAAAGATTTAAATGACGTGAATAACACTATTTTTTTTTCGGTATATAAATATACTTAATTATGAAATTTTATACAGTCGTTGTTCCTGAGGAATCATATTTTGCGAAATATTCTTGATATTTCAACTTTTAAATAAGTAAATGGACTTTTCTGTCTTCTACCATCAAATTTGATCGAGTTATGAAATTTTGAATTGAGTAGTTTATAACATTTTTATAATCTTAGGCATCATCTTTGGAATTTTCGATGAAGTGGTCGAAAATGACCCGTTTTTATTGAATAGCGATGTTCAAATATTCATAAACCAGTCAGTTTTAGATACTGAGTGGGTGGATTGAAGTGTAACTCTTTATTTAAAATATTAGTGTCTGAAAAATATTTTGTTAAATATGATTCAGAGAGCAGAGGATACAGATAAAATCTAAACATTCTTCATTTATTAAAGTATTTATAGACTCATGTTACATACTATGTAATTGTTTACTTTATTTAAACAATGTATTTATATTATTAAAGTTTTAAAAATTAGCCGTTGAGCCTTGAATTGAAGATATATATATTAAACCATATTTGTCTTAAATAAAGCTGTTTTATTGAATTAATAATTTAGATTTAAAAGTCATAAAAACTTTTCTTTTCATTTAAAAAAAAAATCATATTTCATATTTATTTCATTTCATACAGACACGTGCTGAAAATTATATTTTTATATGTTTAATTTGCAATAATATTTGACTTATTTTTTTTAATTTGAGCTTTTTTTTTAATTTGACAACATATTGATAAAAGCTATTTTTTTCCCTTTTTACTCGTAACTTGCACGTGCAAGTTAAATTTTATTTTTATTTTATGCGAAATAAATTATTGGAAAAAATGATCAAAATATTTTTTAAAGATTCATCAAAAATAGAAATTTAATTTGTTAGTTAAAACATTAGTATCATTGAAAAGATAATTTTTTGATCTCCAATATGATGTAAAAATCAATTTTGTGCTATAATATTTTCGGAAGTTATAGCGGGAAAACGCCAAAAATTCCCTTAATTTTTAATTAATTAAAATTTTAATTAAAAATTTTAACAAATCGCTCCGAGGTGCACATTTCCGACCCCCAAGGTATACACGTGCCAAATTTGGTAGCTTCTTCTCGCAAATTTGGTAGGACCCCGCCACCACTGAACGAAGCAATATCGACAGGGTTTGTTTTGCCAAATTTGGTAGCTGTAGGTCGAACGGTCTAGCCTGTAGGCGCCAACACACACACACATTGAGCTTTATTATAAGTATAGACATAGTATGTCTCTCAGATATCTTAAATGTTCAGTCCCTCAAGTTTCTCTTCGCTCCTTTGTAAAGATAATGACTGGATGATGTGCTAGTTGCATTCTGAAATAAATGCTTTCTTCCACATTTGTGGCCGGTCCTTAGAAATTTAAAACTAAGCTTATCTATGCAAATTTTCTAGATAGAAATGTGAAATTTTGTAAGTAAAGATGAAAATAAGACAAAAAATAAAATAATAATTCACACTTGAAATTATGATTGATGTATAAAAATTTAATTTTTGCCATTTTCGTACAATTGCCTAGCTTATTTAAGGAAATTTTGTAATTCGAAGTTTGTCTAGAGAAATTATTTTATGTATGTAAAAAAAAGGAAAAGAACTTATTCCTAAGTGCAACCACCTAATGTTTTTTAGAGAAAAAAATTGATTTCAGAAACCATTCTTACATAGCTGTGAAATGAGTCTCATCTTACAGCCTAATATTTAAACATTTACTATTTTAATTTCAATTTTGATTGCAATAACGGTCCAACATATATGAATCTGTATTTTGTCAATAAATTCAGGGAGGAAAAAAAGAAAAAAAAAGGGGGGGGGGAAACGAATAAAATATAAAGTAATATATTTCATTTCTAGCTTTCTTTCGAGCATAGATTTAGGACAAATTGAAAATGAGTATTAAATCATTGGCAGTGCTTTTAAGAAAATAGGCAGAAACTACATTGCTACTAAGTTACTTGCGGATAAAACTTTAGCTCATGATCCTGTATTTGAGAATCAAGAATTTTAATGTAGTACGTGTAGATGTTGATTTACATGCCAATTACTGGCACATTGGATTATGTATAGTTAAATCCAACAGTAAATAAACTAGAAAATAATTTAGTAATATATTTCAGATTTGAAGGCATTTCAGTAATTATCAACATTTTCTTATTGAAAAAAAAATTGTTTTTTTCCCGAGAATTAACTAGCAGTTATTTTTAAAATTACTAATATGATTCCTGTCTTATTTATTTTAACCAAAGCGCTTAAAATTTTGAAAAGAAAAAAAAAAGTGCAGCTTATTTGAACCATTTCAACGTCAAAAATACATTAGCTCATTTCAAGCATCAGCTTGTGGAATATATATATATATACACGCACACATACATGCATGCATGCATACATATTGAAAGAACTACATATTCATTTAAATTTGAATTTAAAGCACTTAATGTTTTTTTTTTCCTTTTGTTAAATAAACCGCAAGAAATATAAAGATTAAATCCTCATAAAACTGAAAATTATACTTCACTTTATTAGTTTAAATTTATATTATGTACATCAAATTATAATTTTTATAAACGTCTTCTGTGTGGGAAAATTATAAAGTGTCCATTTATAATAAATTTTTAAAGCAAATTTCCCACATTCTATTTATTACTTTCAACACTCATCTGAAACGCGGTGAGGATCATCAGCATTTCTCTCACGGAAGCTTCGTTTCGTTATCAGGGACATGGAGCATCTCTCTCACTCCGACAGAGACTGATTACCAGATGGCTTACATTGCAAAATCGCCAAATCTTACATGCAAAGATAAAAATTATAATGTAGTAACCTTTTAAAGGCTTGAGTGCAAATGACACTGAGCGCATCGGACACACAGACTTTTTCCCATTGTCCCCGCTCCTCCCCTTAAAGGTGCTGAAGTTTCGTTAATAATGTGATTATCATTCACTGAATCCGTTTCTTTAAATTATTTCATCCACTTATCGGAAACTCTTGTGTCTCGCTTTTTTTTCCTTTTCTTTTTTTCTTTTTCGGTAAGGCGTTTTTTTAAGTTATCTAACCAAAAAACACAGTTTAATTTTCATCTTTTGGCTAAACCATGGGTGAATGGTAATTCTGAACTTAAGAAAAATCGTTTTCCGAATTACGTGTAGGCATACCAATATTCTGTCTCGGCCGAAGCCATTCGGATATAACGATGGGCCGCCGCAAAGCAACTCCATCCAGAGCGGAGGCGCAGGTCTAACAACTTAAGAAACCAATTGATAACGGTCCTCGGACCAGTTCACCATAAGCTACATTATTTTATATATCCAGTTGTCGAATGACGTATATTAGTCTATCTGTCTACCTATAAAGAAGTATCTGAAAACGCAATGACCTAGATAGATGAAATATGGTTTATAATTTTATAGTCTTACAATTAATTCCAATTTGTAATGTAGGTGTATTCATTTCTATCTAAGGAAAGTGGCATCGCTTTATTTTGCATGACTCATACTTAAAAAAAAAGCAATGTTATGACTTGAAACATTGAATGAATGAATGAATGAAATGACTTTAAAACCCTGTTTCATTTAAGCTGGCCTAAAATCGTAATTTTTTATTCACTTTTGATGAAGTTGAAATTTTTTTTTCAGTTGTTTTGCTGCAGCTCATTTTCCTTGCCTTAGCCTTTTGTGCATCGACGTCTTCCTTTTTACACTTTTCTGCAGAAGATGTCATAGCCATTTTATACTGTTCCACCCATAAATCCCTTACTTTAGGTGAGTACGCGGTCTCTTAAAACTGTTATGTATGAACCAGTATCATAGAGATTGAAAGGGGAGGGGGCGTGTCCCTGACACGCCAGGAACTTTTCAATATGCCTTGAGGACCAGATGGGCACTCTTAGGTTAGGAACGAGTGCCGAAACTCTTCGATAAAATTATTTTCATTATTCATAATTTGGAAAATTGAAATGCCGTATTATTATAGACCCCATTTTTATGAATCGATTATAAGTTATATAATCAATCGATTATATAGTTTGAATGGTATTAGATACGTTTTATGTAACAAGCTATTCATTTAGTAGTGGATGAATTTAAAATAGTGAATCTGAAATCTAAAAATGTTAATTGGTTTGTAATAACACATTTTCGTTGAAATAGCCGTGCTCCTATGTAATATGAAATATGTTGAGATAAGTCATTGTGAATAAAAATATTCTATCAAATACAATAAGTCGCACCGATAAAAACTCACACACACCGATTTTTTTCTCAGTTATTTTGTTTCAATTTGTTTTTTATTGTTGTGATTATAATCGTGAATTATTTATTCAATTTCATTAATATCTAGTTGCAAATAGATTGAATTTTATTCTTTTAAAGCATTGACTTTTTTTTACCTTTAGGTTAATATTTTAATTCATATCTCTATTTTTTTCAGTTCTACATTCTCATTTCTCTTTCATTATAATGAAATAATTTGTTTATTTTTTTAAAATTTTGTATCGATTTTTCTTTATTTTTATGGGTATATGTGTATTTTCTTTTACATTTATTTTGTGTTGCCATTTCTGATTATGTAATGTAATTAACTTTGTATTTATTTTCTTTACTTTTTTATATAGTTAAATTATGCAATAAAATGACAATCTTTACTTTTTTTTATGATTTAAAATAAATGCTTGGGGACCATATTACTCTCTATTCATCATATCTTACCTTGTATTTTCACAATTTTGACAAACGGCATGAGTTGCCAATATTGATGCTTATTATATTGTTACTGTATAAAAAATGAATTTTATACCTTCTACTATTCTTTTTTTTTTTCTCAGGTTTTCCAATTCTTAAAGTATTATATGCCAATGAAGCTAGATTTATTTTGATATCATTCCCGCTGCTTGTCTATCATCCAATGCAGATTTTAATTGGAAGTTTTCTTGTGCCTTTATTACAGAAATGGATGCAGATGAAAACTAAGTAATTATAATATTCGCTATTTATATTTCGATGTTGCCCGCGTCAATCAAAAAATGAGTTGCACTCCTTTTTAAAAATTCTCGGAGAAATGCTATTCTGATTAAACTTTATTTCAACACTTCCGACATTTGTCTGTATCGAGTGACCCTGAACCTCATTAGCAATTGCATGAAGGTGCAATGTCTCGTCAAGCTATCGCGAAGTGGTTCAACATAGTATTTGAGAATGAACGTGCATGTATTGACGATGCCGAACGCGAAGGAAGATCGTGCAATAATTCCGAACCAATTCTGAGATCGCTACTTGCATGAATGCAATTGGGCGGAATTTCTTTGCAGAAGATATTGAAAAACCTATACCACGTCCCGACAAATGTTTATTACACCGAAAAGAATATTTTGCATGGGACTTTAGGATACAAATAAAGTTACTGCCAAATTTTGATTCGGTTTAGTTTTCTTAAGCATTGCAACCAACTTTTTAACTGGCTCTCGTAATTTTTATTCGAAATAAGCACACTACAGAGATGGACTCCATTTACAGAGTGCATGAGTCAAAAGCGCATAAGGAGCGCAAACCACTAAACGAATTAAAATGCACATAAAAAAGGAACAATAAAGAATTGCAAAGCAATATAATATTTTGAGGATCTTATTCAATGAAAGATACAGACAACAGTTAGAAATCTTGTGCATCTGAGGACCAGTGCTCCTGTTTTAAATGACTGTGGAAGAGAAATGAATTTCATACATTTAGTACGGTTAAAATGCAGAAAAGTACTCTTCTTACTTGTGTGCGCTTATTCTATTAATTGTTTTCTAAATGCTTGAATTCACTTTAACTTCTGAGATATGCGCAGTTTTGCTATTCTCTTTAGAGTGTATTCGAGCCTAAATTAAAATGTCTGCTCAGCTCAATTTCGGCTTATTCCTATTTGAATTATATAAGTTCCGAGTACGTTTTCATGTTCTTTTTATTCCGCTTTCAGCTCTTTATGTGCGTTACTCTAATGGTGGTCATGGTTTTAAAATGTAATTTTAAAGAAGCATCTAAAAGTTGAACTTGTTGCCTGCACACCACGAAAGAATGTAAAGCATTCATTTAAAGAACTTATATTTAAAGAACTTATCAAACTTTTCTAGAAGTTTTCTGTATGTGCGCGCGCGCGTGCATGCGTTTGTTTGTATCAAACATAATTTGAAGAAGCTGACGTAGAGTTCTTTAACGATTTGTGTTCTTCATAACTTCTAGGAAATAATCAAATTGGATTCAATTTTCTGTCCAAACACTGGTAAGAGCACGGCGCAGCGTACCGAATAGGGAAAGAATTCGCTAACACAGCATTCTAAAAGCCGAAGTCATTCCATATTTGCCACAGCTTGAAAATCACTAATGCATCTCATAAGTTATGTTGTTTATGGCACTTGTCATAGACAAGCCCGCTGACGAAGTCAGCGATTTTAAGCCGAGTTTTAGCGTCTCTTGTTTCAGTAGTACAATCTAGGGCCAAGAGTACGTCTCAGCTGCTCATGCGTTACAGCCCTTTTCACTGGGCGGACTTCATTCGTGCATTTCATTCATTCATCCACACATCTTAATTTAGATCTGAATCAGAGAACGATCACCTCTGATCCAGTACCTCCAGTGATATTGTCTCGACTTGGAGGACTTTGTGGCTATGGCAGATTTATACAAAATATGCTTACAATGCGCTTAATACAAAAAAAAAAAAAAAAAAATGAACTTCCTGATCAATTGATAAGCAAACTGGTGCATAGTTCAAATTTTGATGCAACGGCTGAGTATTGCATTCCAATAAAATATAACTTTTATGAACATAATGTTCATGGGAAATATTTCATTTTATAAACTCAACAGTAATATATTGCAGAGTATTTTTTAAAGTTTGATTTAAATTTTTTTTAAAAATATTTCTTGAATGAGAGGCATTCATTTTTTTGAAAAAGAGTGGATTAAAAAAATAAGTAACAAAATAAAAACCGAATTGTAAGTAGTGTTCTTTTTTGTAGTTTGTTTCTTGAAAATAAATGTATTTTGATTTTCAATTCAAATACATTTCTATTTGGATAAATTATTATTATTATTGCGCATATTTTTAAGCAAAAGTATTCATTATAATTTTTAAAGAATAATTTGTTGAATTTTACAGCCATCTTCATCAATCTAATTATCACTATTTTCATTTTTAATGTAAATAAAGGGTGGATTGAGGAAGAGGGAGCAAACCTTTAGAGATGAAGGCACTCACAAAAATTTCATTTCGAAATGTGTCTTGAACCTCAATGATTATCATAGAGATGAAAATTCCTGCACTTTCATTAAAAATTAAAATATGTTATGAATGTGATTGAAGTTCCATTTTTCACAGACATTTCTACAAACGCCTCTCATTTTTACGATTTTTGAGTTCTAGGTTTTCAAGAAAAAATACAATATTTTTTAATACATTAACAAACCAGTAATCATTTTGAAGGTCTTTAAGCTTCTTTATTTTTATTATTTCCGACTGTTTTATTTTAATGTTTTTTATTGATGAATCATTATATTATAGGTACTTCAGCAAGTTACATTTCGTGTAGAGTGCAAAAGACACACTGGAGAGAAATTTCAAAATCTCTATTATTTTTTTATATATATATTGTACATTGTGAAAGGTTTGATAAATTTTATTCATGAAATCTAATGGATAACATATTGCATTTTTGAAAGTTTCCAAGATTATATCACAAAAAATATGCCATTTAGTATAATTTTGTATGTTTTATAATTATTCATCATATTATTTATAAATGAGATCTGATAGTAAATTTACCTTTTTGGTGCTTGGAAATTTTGTATCTTCATTTTATTGATAAGTTTATCCTATGAATAGATTTCTTTTTCTTTACTGCAAATTAGGTTTGCATTGTTTTAAATATATTGAGTATTGTTTATAATGACTGCCAAATGTCGAAGATTTTGAAGCATCAGATATTTCAAAATGATTACTAGTCGAGATATGTGCACATTACTCTATAAATTTAAAATGCCAAATTTTTAATATCAACAGCAATGTTATTTGTTTTTATTTTTTATTAACCTCTGATGGCCACCGAATACAGTTATTTTTTTATATTACTTTCTTATTTAGTTGTAGATAAAAAGGAGAAAAGCTAAAAGTTTATTGATCTCAAATATTAATGAAGTGTCCCGACTTATTCTCTTTTAGTACATGTAACCATATAAGCTCTTACTATATGCATCTTATAAAAAAGCATCTTATATAAAAGTCTTATAAAAAATTATATTATAAAATAGCCTTAAGGATTGATATATACAGGTTATCCCCAAAAATCGGAGCAACTTTATTTCCTTAACTATTGCAACAAAACATATATTTCCATTTCCAGAGTTTCCTCAAACAAGGTACCCAAATGTATGAAAATACTTTTGCTTCAATAGAGGATACTAATAAAAACTTACAAAACATTTTTATGCTCTTCTCATAGAAAAAAAAGTATTGATGAGTAAAATGTTTTCTTATATTTATCTATAATGACACAAAGCTTCATACTTGTATCTGTAAAAAATTTTGAGATATTAAATGGCAAAATATGGCCTTTTATCCATACCTCTAACCCGTATATGAACACGTTTTTCATTGTAATTTTCACATATAATATATAAATCACAAAAAATTATTAAAAGATTAGGATCAGAAAATAACGCATTCTTCTAAATCTATACAAAATTTTATTTTTTAGCAATATGTGTGAATATGCGAATGAGTTCATTATTTACGATTTAAAGACAAGCTTTTTGAATGTTTCGGCAAAGATCTACAGAGAGTGGGGCCAAAGGTTAACTCAGTGTGCGAAACATTAATTGAAGGTTAATATCTCTCTTAATTCAGACATAGTGCAAATGGAAACTAATTGAATAAATCGGTAACCACTCAGTATACTGTTGTACAAAATGGGACTAATAACGACTTTCTAAAAATACTTCGCACATTTATTTAAAAAATGCCACCATGATAAACTTCTTGTACGAAAGCAGCTTTTTACTTTTCTAATAGTGATCTTTTTGCAGATTGATGCTTCTTCCTCATTTAAATTGATATTCTTCCACCCAAATTACATTTTGCTGGAAAGAAGGATTGATTTTATCTAATATTAAAATTTTGGGCATCAATTGTCCATGTAACTGTTGTAGCAATCCTTGAATTCCATGCTTGGATGCCAATTATTAAATTAAAATATTCTCCACACTGCCGTTTTTGGAATTTTGAGTTCTGAAATCACTGTTCGTATCCTAGCACGAGGGGAGTTTGAAAAATAAGCCAAACTGTCCATTTCTGTACCATTTGCTAAACGTTCATCATCTTGTTTCTCTTCTGGGAAGCAAGGATCCTGTAATTTGTTATCATTCTGCAAGCACACTTCTTTTGATGATGTTGGGGGTCCAGAAGACGACGTTTGTATTCTTCTACAACTGGGACAGTGTTATAATTAAATACCACATAATTCGTCAGCATTTCTAAATGTTCCTTGTTATTGAAATATGTCCTTCTTTTAGAAAGAGCACAAACGCGAACAGAAAAGTTTTATTTTCTTGTTCGGTATTCCATTACTTCTCTGGAACATTTTAAATGTTCGCTTTCTAAAGTTCCTCTTTTTCTTATAAAGCCGAATTTGCAACTAACAACCTCAAAATGAACAACATTATGCATTATTAGCGAATCTGTTTTAAGCCATGATGATTCGATGATATATTTATTTGACAAATATCTGCATATGACAGTTTTTGTGCATCGAATAAATTTGCATTTCTAAAATAAATGTATCTGTCCTAATTTCTGATAAATTCCTCAACATTTTAAAATGAGCATATCTCTGCAAATTTGTAGATGGAAATGTTAAACTTTGTGTGTGCACAGATAAGTATAATGAAAAGTGTTCCTTATAAAAATGTTAATTAATACTTGTACACTTGGAGGGACATAAAAAAAATTTAATTTCTTCAACTTTTTACTATCAACCCAAAAGAAGCCTGTTTTCGTGTAATTTCTCACCTTATTTAATGAAACTTTGTAACTGAAAGTATATACTTTAGTTCAATATTTATGGAAATAAAAGCTTTTTTCACTTTTTAAGACACCCTTTACAGACACCCTGTAAAAAATTAGAAAGAATTTATATCCTCCAGATAATTCTGTTAAAAAAATCAATATAGCTAGCGTTTTGTGTAGAAATTTGCTGTCAGTGCTTTTTAGGAGCATAATTAATCAAAAATTATTCTAAATTTGAAGATTACATTTAGCAAATTAATGCGCTTAATCTTAAAAGAACTAGCTTATTCATATACTTTTATTTAAAATACACAAGATTTTCTTTCATTATACATGATGCGTGTGTGCGCGTACACATGTTAAAATTTGCAACTTATTCTGTTAGAGGAAAAACTAATTTATCTAGATTCACAAAATTTGGAACTGAAATCCTACTGTGTCCATCAGATTGGGTTATTTATTCAAAATTTGGATTTATCTCACGCACGCAGACAAACGCACAATGATTCTTTAAAATAATTTTTTTTCTCTTTCCTTTACTTTCACTATTTTAAATTCAGATTGAGAAAAATTGAATTGTAATTTCAATGAATTTAGCATTCTCGAGAACATGCAAAAGCATCTAAGACATACTGAGGACTCTTTTAAATAATATAAACGAGAAGAAAGAAGGCAGAAACATTTCTTACAGATTAATTTCGATTAATAATGCCTGTTGGCATTTTTTATTTTATTGCCATCTCTTGAAATGTGCATTAGCGGATATAGCGATAGATGGTTAATAATTTCGTCAATTTTATTATCTTTTAAAAGCATCTTTCAAAAAAAGAACGAAGAGAATTAAATAGACATTCACTGCTGCAGAAATGGGAGCAAAAAATTGATATTTTCAAAGCATTCTTAAGTCACAGCATTAAAAAAAAATTCTCAGTTCTTTTTAATGCCTTCAAATAGTATTGAAAATGGGAAGATCACATTGACAAAGTATGCTTTAAACAGACCCTGTGTGAAAAAGTTCCATACAATCCCAAATAAATGAAACAGAAAATTCATCCATTAAAAAAGCAATTTTATTTCAACTTGAAACTTGATCTTAACGTGAGCCAACTTGATACTATATTAACCTCTTCGTCGTCCGTGACGCGTTCAAGTAAAATTGGTTGCAGGATGCCTTAGCATTCAAACGTTATTCTACATTTTAAAAATTGTAAACGTTTAAAACGCTTTGTAAATGTTTACTTGTTTGAGTTTTTATTTTTGTTTGTTCTAATGCGACGGAAAACAGAGGAAAATTAGAAATTTTCGCGGACAGGAGAGGATGGCGAAAGGGTTAAACTTAAGTTTGTCTAGAATAAATCAAAAGTTTCTGATTTAGGTTTCTGCATAGGCAGAATTACTTTCATCCAAACCTATCTTGGAACATCTGAATAGGCTCACACGATATAATTTACAAAAGAAACAAAGTAGATGTGGGATGAATCGACTCCGACTCCACTTCTTGAAGACGCAGAAAATACTATCCAACCGACGCCATTTTCCTTCGCTTCTCGGTCGGGCACTCTGAAAAGTATTTATAATTTGTGGATCCAGGAGACTCGCGCATTTGGGAAAATTTATACCTATTTTTCTAACTGGACTAAGAAGCGAGAATTCCTTTTGCATTGGGCTTTCCCCGATTTCATCTTGAAAGCGATTTTTTGGTGGAGCGATGTGAGGCGGAAATAATTCACAAAAATTATTGTTTTCAGTTTTTATGGAAAATCAACGGAATGTTCTATTTTTGATGTTAGTAGTATAATTTATATGATCCAGAAAGCTTTCCGTGTCATAATGGAAGATTAAATCTCACTTTTAAGCTGGGGTGGGATGAAGTTTTGTTCCATACAAAATTTCATCTACATGAAAATAATCCATTAAGACTATTATACATTAGACTTGATGGATTCCTTTATATCGTACAGAACATCTTATGGAATTACACAACCATTCATCAAAGGCTTTTAAATTGTTGTTTAATAAGCGCTGCGTATAATATTGATATATAATTTAATTCATCGAAGTAAATGTATCAGAATCTTATTTCTTTTAATAGTTCAACGAACCATGTATGCTTTTCAAGCCATGTATGTGAAATCATAACGAATTCTTTTAAATGTATCGTTTAGTTGTTTCATCCTATTTATGTAATTTTCCTTTATAAATGTAATACTTTTATTATGCTTACTGTTCTCATTATCATCGAAATATCATAAAATCTTATTTATGATACTCCATTTCATACTTAGTGATTATCTGGAGCAGTTTTACGTAAGACTGCTTGGCGAAACATATGCAGTTCAGAACATAACAGGCACCACAAGAAATTTAAAAAAAATAAGTGTCCTCTGGTTAGCCAAATATATAAGAATATAGTTTCTTCCGGCAGAGCGATGAGAGCAAAACTAGTATTCATTTTCAAGTACCAAAAATGTGTTGATTTGAAACTAAAAATAACAGAAACAGCTCATTTTATTATGATAGTGTTTATACACTGATATACTATTTGTAAATAGTGACATGTGTGATCAAATTATAATGTGAAATAATAATGCATGCTGAAAAAATCGCTCAAAGCGCTTTTTTGAGTAGAACATCCGGTTCCAAATTCGGCATTCCTTCGTTTAGAGATGCTCTCTGAGAGAGGTTTTTTAAATTCAATTAGATTTTTGCTTAGAGAATTAATACTTTAAAGTTCTACAGCAACTTTAAATCTTACTACTGAACGAAAGCCAGTTTTTACTACTTTGAAATAAGAAAAAAAAATCAATATCAGCTTTATTTCCGTGAAATTATTTTTTCTAGTTTTAATAAATTTTGCAAAATATTTTATGAATGTTACAATGGTCGTGATTAATTCTGTAATTATGTATAATCTCCACTGTGATTACAAATAATCCCCAGTTTATTACACTATTTCACAAAATTGACTTTTCATTAAGTATAGGCATTCACATGCACTCGTGTGGCATTAGACAACATTAAATGCATCATGTTTTGTGAGTACTTTATTGCTGGCGTATAGTTAAGAGCAAATTTATATATATATATATATATATATATATATATATATATATATATATATATATATATATATATATATATATATATATATATATATATATATATATATATATATATATATATATAATGCAAAATTAGAGACAGACAGTAAGTAATTTCAATGATTATCGTACTAGCAAAAAAATGGGTAGTGCATTGTTTTTACTTTTCTTTATTTCAGTAGCTAAGAAAATTATCTCTAGAGTTGTATAGTAGAGTGTAGAGTTGTAAGGAATGTCACACAATTTTTTCTGAAAAAAAAAAATCTACACAATGAAATGTGTTTTTTATTTCTGAGAGCAACAAACATGAGGCATTATTTTTAGTAAATAATCGTGTATCTAATTACCTGTTGGAGACCAGAGACTAAACATTATATTAGTTTAAAGAATAAGAGAAAAAATTAAACTTAAATTATTTATTAGTAAGAATAAATAATATATAATAATTAACGAATAAATAATATAATTTTATTAAATGACTTACAATTAAAAATTATTTTTAAAAAAAACCACATTCAATAAATAATTTGAATAATTAGTAAAAAAAAAGAACTTTAATTACAATAATTTCGCAACACAACTTCAAAATAAACAGTACAACTGACATGATATGCGTAACACTTAAATACGGAGATGAGAAGTTTCCTGCATGATGATTGGTTCTCGCCATTTTATTGAGTACAGAAATGATGTGAGATCAGCTAACCTCTAGAGATGCTAAGAATACTGTCATGGGAAGGGTTGTACCGGGGCCAGTAATGGCTCTTAGAACTCAACTATTGTTTCCAATATGCTATCGAGCCGTTCTGATCATTCAATATTTTGTGTGCCTACGGACGGTCGGAGAAGCCGAGCAATTATGGGAAGGCATACCTACAGTTCGCCCCAGCCGAAGCCATTCGGATAAAACGATGGGCCGCCGCGAAGCAACCCCACCCAGCACAATTTCGCCGGATTTACTCTTAATAACTTTCATTATTCATCAGACCAGAAGAATATAAATTTAATTTCCTATCACCGTCTTCCAATACCGATTAATATCTAATAGTACTTATACTCTAAACAACAAATAATTAATGTTACTAATAGACTATTACAGTGATATCTCATTAAATTCTAACTTAATAATCGAAACATGAATATACATTCTACAAAGTAATAAAACACAAAATTGATTAAAAAATGTCTATAAAAAGTGTCCATAGTGCTCCATTCTCTTGGCCTTTACTCCGAATATCACTCCAAAGAATGATGAAATTGATAAAGATTGGTGAAAAACACCCAAAAATCAACGTATAATTTACAAGAGTAATTTACAAATGAACAGAACAAATAAAAATCAATCAAGGCTAGACATTTCCATTTGTTGGAGTTTAGAAATAATTTGAGAAGCACTAGAGCGAAAAGATGGAGTTTCGACTAACATTTCAAGTTCCATAGTGCTCCATTCTCTTGGCCATTTACACCGAAGATCACTCCAAAGATCATATTGCATTAACACATGTAATATAGTCCTTGAGGCTCTTCCACAAATACAAACAGTTGATTTACCAAAAAGCCTTGCTTGGTGAGCTCTAAAAGTTCCATGGCCTGTAATGATTTGGTTAATATAAAAGTCTCCATATAATCTGTTTACACTTACTTGTATAAATTTCTTGGTCCATTCACCTTTCTTGGTGTCTGTCCATCTAACTTGCCATTTTTCCATTATCTTATTTTTTTACTTCTGTTTTTAATTATGTAATTGAAGGTCCAAAATTCCTTCTTTCTTTGTTGCTTCTTTAGCCAAAATGTCAGCTCTTTCGTTACCAACAATGCCCTTATGGGCTTTCACCCACTTTCAGTTAATATTTAAATTTGAGTTGACTGTTTTTGATTTCAAGTCACTTATTAATCTTCTATCTTCATTAGACGCTTGTAATGTTTCTAGTACGGATCTTGAATCCGATAGGATGGAAACATTTAGCCATTTTTTGTGAATAATGTAGTCAACTGCAGTGATAATGGCCAAGAGTTCAGCATTGTAAACTGTGCTATTATCATTAAGTCTAAGCTTCATATAATCAATCTCAATGCCTTGTTGATAAATAACAATAGCACACCCCACTCGTCCTTCAAGTTTTGATCCATCGGTGTATATTTGCGTCCCATCCATGATTTCATTAAAATAAGTCCATTCTATTTTTTGTGCTTTCCAAGGGGGCTACTAACGTCACGTAATTAAGATTTGTAACTCCATTTAGGTGTTCGATTGATTTTGGTTTTTTTATAATTTCTGATACCAGATTAGAATATTTAATTTTGATATCCAATGGGGGGCATCCACTCAAAACTTGTAAAGCTTCGTTAGAAACAGTGTTGTAGCATTTCGTTATTATTAACATAGATTGCATCTGGATACTGATCAACTTGTTGTTTATTTTGACGATATCCCTATACCATGATTCGCTTCCATAAGTTATAATTTTCTCAATAACGTCCAAATAAATTTGTTTTAAAACTTTTGGTTTTAAACTCCAAGTTGGGCGAGCAATTCTGCGTAATTTGTCTTGCAATTTTATGATTTTATCCTGAATTGCATTCAAATGAGGCAAAAATGATAAGTTTGGGTCAATAGTAATTCCCAAATAATTAATAGCTTTTGAGTAGGACAACCTTTGAGTATATAATTTTATACCGGGATTGTGTGTAATATCCTTTTTATTTTTTATAATAGTAAATACGGACTTATTTCTATTAAAAGATAAGTTATATTTATTTGCCCAATTTTCCAGTTTCTTCATAACTATTGTGCTTTTTTCAGTAAATTGATAAGATGCTGTAGCTCTCATTAAAATAATAATGTCATCTGCATATGCCTGTACCATAATCTCTGATTCACTATTAATTTCTCTATCTGACAATAACTCGTTAATGATTAATAACCACAGAACAGGGCCTAAACTAGATCCTGTGGGACTCCTATTTTATATCTCCACTTTTTACCATCTGTTAATAATATCGTTCTATCATTTAAAAAGTCTTCCAAAAGTTGTCTCAAGGAACCAGCAATGGCATATTTTTCAAAAAGTTGTTTTAAATCCATCCACCTTATTGAGTTAAAAGCATTGAAAATATCGAGAGAGACTACTCAGGTTAACAAGTTTTTACATTTTGACTCGTAAATATAATTGAAAATACTTTTTAATGCATCATTAGTAGCTCGATTCTTGCGGAATCTTAATTGATTTTTATGTAATAAACTTTCTTTTTATGTTTTTTCTATGATAAACGTTTAGTAATTATTTTAAGCATTTATAGGAAAACAGATTTAATCAAACAATTATTTCTAGACGATCCTGTAAAAAGGCCATATTTAATGCTTCTTTTTATTGGTATAAAATCTTTGGCAATATGCTGAAAATGTTCATGCTACTGATAAAATTAATAATATTTATTAAAAATTTTAATAATTTTTTTATACAGAATTTTTTTTTATTTTCATAAAAATACATAATCAAAAGGAGAATATTAATTCTGTGAGAAAATATTAATTGTGATAAAAAAATATAAGTTTGAAAATAATTCAGGAAATAATTATTCAATACATCTTAAGGAATAGAACGCGACTAAACTAACGATATTAAATATTTAAAATATAATAAACAAAATTTTTGACACCATTAAGAAATAATAACATATTTTTGAAAAAATTAATTATTACTACAGGGAGTAATTTATTTTTAAAAAAATACGTTTAGTTACATGAGTAATTAATTTACTAAATAGCATATAACCGAAAATTTATTATTCATTTTTATTAATATTCTATTTAATAATATCGTTACTAAATGGAACTTTATGCCAAAGCGGAAGCGCAAAACCGCATTACAACGATGAAAAAAAAAATTAAGAATTATTTGATAACGCGATTGCATAAGAACCGCTTCACACATATAAACAATGAAACCATAGACTTAGAAATTGAGAAAATTGTCAACGAGGCTATCGCGCTATTTCGTTTTAAACATAATTCTTTTAGAGAAATGAGAGATTCCCCCTCCCTAATAAAATTAAATGAGAGATTAAAAAATTGTGAAAATATATGGAACCAATAATAAAATGTTAAAAAATCTTCCCTATAATATTATTTCTGAAATAACCTTCATAATTTATAAAATTTTAATTTTTGACTATTTCCCCACAAAACGGAAAACAACATTTATAGTCCAAATCCCAAAACTTGGCAAAGATCCAACAAATTTTAGGCTCATCTCTCTCCTCTCCTGACTAACTGAACAAATTATTCTTCAAAGACTAAATTCTCTCCTCAAAAAAAATAATATTCTTATCCCAGAACAATTTGGCATTAGAAAAAACTTATCAACATGAATTATATAGAGTTACCGAAGTTATTGAAGAAGCGTTCCAAAATAAACAAAAACCGGCTGCAGTATTTCTGGATGTACAGAAAGGTGTATGACAATATGTGAAAGAGTATAGCAATACGGACTAATTTAGAAATTAGTTAACTATAATATCTCCAACTACCTAATTCAAACAATTATCTCATACATGAAAAAATCATACATTTAAAATAAAAATTAAAAATGAAATATATATATATATATATATATTAGCAAGTGTAGACCAAGGCTCAAAAATTGGACCGGTTCTGTTTTCCATCTTCATTAATGACATTCAAAACAATTTAATACAGTGCCATATATTTTTGCCGATGATACAGCTATACTCGCTAAAAATAAAAATCCCAAATTGATCCATATTGCCCTTAATCGACACCTTAAAAAGCTTGAAGGCTGTTTCGAAAAATGGAAAATCGATATCAATGTTAATAAAACCGAAGCCATCTGTTAATATCGCATACCCCCAACTTACGCTTCATGATAAAATTATCCCGTGGTCTCAGAACTGTAAATATCTTGGCTTAGTTTTAGACAGAAAACTCACATGGAAACACTTTATATCGAAAATAAGTTCCGACATTTAGCAAGAAAATTTTTTCCGCTACTATCAAGAACTCCAAAATGACTGGGGAAAATAAATTACTTATTTACACAGCCTATTTGCGTCCAGCACTTATTTAGGCCTGCCCTGTGTGGGGGTACGCTGCCAAAAGTAACTTTAAATTAATAGGCCTACAGCAAAATTAAATTGTTAAAAATATCTGTAAAGACCCCAACTATTTTTCGAATAACGAAATTCGTAAAGCGATCGATTATTCCTCTCTTAAAAAATTCGTTAAAAAAAACTTGCCACAAACTTTTGCAATAAAGAAAAAAAGATCTAAAAACGTCTGTGGTGAATAGCATCATCATAATCACATAACGCTAAATTGGTGACCTCGGACAATGAACCTTCAATCTTCGTACAGCTGTTGTGGCGCCATCTACCCACAGCAAACCAAAGTCGTCAGACTCACTGGATGCAGCAATACAAAAAAGTCGCAGCAACCCAAAGTCGTCACACTCACGTGATGCAGCATCAGCAACCACTCACCCACACACACTTGCTACTCAACTGGGTACAGGCCCATTAGACAACAGCTATCAATACATCACCACTCAATAGCCATATCGTTCGTCTCACCTCCGACTCACTGGAGGGAGAGTCTGTGGTGAATAGCATATAATCCAGTTAACAACTACGCTGCACAGGCAATTGCTTTTGCATAATGGTTTAGTTACTGCACTGCAAACCACAAGGGTCCAGGTTCTATCCTCTCGCATCACATATCTCTAAACGTCCTCCTCTAACCGGGAGATATTTCTAGACTTCTATCTCCCTCACTTAACCCGTTAAATTAAAGTCAATATCTAATACTACTAGCGTCATCTTTTATTATAAAAATCACTAAAAACTTTAATTTACGCAGAGTGAAAATTGCAAGTAACCGTTTGTTTTCGACAGCGCGGGCTCGCACTCTTAACACCAGTGATAACCAATCGAATCGCTCCATCCACTTTTTTGATCAACCACAATCCTAGCTTCGTGCATAACTTCACTATATTTATCACAATCTTCCTCAAGACTCAAATAGTCCAAATAGCTAATTCAGTCCCCGTGGAAGAGGTGTAAGCGTCATACCAGTTGCAACTCAACTCCGCATCAATTTAGATTTCGTTTTCTCGATGTAAATATGCTTTCGAAACTTTTTTATGTAAATATTCTCAATTAAAATGTTCTCTCATATCCATAGAAATTATTGAAGATATTTTACAAATTGGCGTCCATTATAGGACTATGGATTATCTAAAACGGGAGAAAACACAACTCAAGCGACAAAATCGTTGAAAGAAGTTGAAAATGCTGTAAAAACGGAACCGGTAAGTGAAATTCAATTGATACCTATACTTAATATTTTAAGTGATAAAGCTGAAAGGTTATTTGAATTAGATGAAAAAAATTAGAGTAATACAGTCAGAAATGGAAAATATTGAAGAAGAAGAATTTTCTAATGTCCTTGACATAACGGAAAATTATCGCGATCAGTGGATTGCTATGAAACGAAAGTTGATTTTGTTTTGGCTACGAAAGAAGAAAATAGCGGTCCGGTGTATTAAATGAAACAAAACGAACTTTTCGCCTTCCCAGGCTGGAATTAAAACGTCTTGACGGCGATATAAAGAACTGGCTCGGATTCTGGCGACAATTTCAAAAAATTCACAATGATGATAGCATTGATTCGGATGATACATTTCAATATCTTTTGCAAACGACGGAAATTGGTTCATCGGCAAGAGATTTAATAGAAAGTTTTTCACTTTCGGGCGCGAATTATAATAAAGCTATTGTACAGTTGAAATCGCGTTTTTCTAAAGATTAATTGTTGATCCAAATTTAAGTTCGTGAACTTTTGAATCTTGTTTTAATGCAAGCAAAGAATGGAGAAAATTTCACTTTTCTTTATGATAAATTAGAAACCCAGTAAAGAGCATTACAGATATTAGGAGTGACATTTGAAAAGTACGAAGTATCCTTTAGTAGAGTAAGCTCTACCAGAAGATTTTATAAAAGAGTGGGAACGAACACGTAGCAGAGTTGAAAATAAAGTCAAGTCGAATATTTTGGGAAACTTGTTAGAATTTTTTCGATTGAAAGTGATGAGGGATTACAACGTGCTCGATTCGATTTTGCAAAGGACCAAGAGTTCCAAAAAATTAAATCGAAAAATAAAATTTTTTCGGCAGTTTGCATTGTATATAGTGAAAAGAAAAAAGCCGATAAAAATAACAAGTAATGCATATTTTGTACTAAGTCATTTCATAATACAACAGAATGTTTTAAAGCTCCTGATATGTCACTGAAAGAGAAAAGAGAAATATTAAAGAAGAAAGGTACATGCTTTATTTGTTTGAAACCAGGTCTTAATTCGAAGATTTGTATGACCTATTTGAAGTGCATTATATGCAAGAAAAATATCATACTATTATGTGTCCAAATATATATGTATATATAAAATTATCACCTGAATTAGATGGTAAGATTCTCTTGTCACCAAGGAATTCATCTACATTATTGTCAATGGTATTGATGAAAATCATCAAGGAAGACAGATCTTTAATTATCCGAGGATTATTCGATACCGGTGTTCAGAGATCTTTCATAAAAAAGGATATTGGGGATAAAGTGGGATTGGAACCAGTAGATCAAGAAATATAAAGTCATGGACTTTTGGGGGGTGCAATGAAACTAAACAAAAATCCCATAATGTGTATAACATTACATTGCAATTCAAATTTCAGGCACAGCATTTGCGTTTTAGATGAAAAGAAAATATGTGGTGCTATTCCTCGTATAAGTAATCTTGAAAAATGTTCCCATTTTGAAGAGAAAAAATATAGAATTAAGTAATACAGGGGAAGATATTCCTGAAATAGATTTATTAATAGGAGCAGATTATCTTGGTCCATTGCTGACGGGATCAATTGAACACATTGATAAAAATTTAGTAGCCATAAAAACAAAACTCAGATGAACACTTCAAGATAAACAAGCGAAACAGTCAAAATATTTGAAGAAAATTATTTATGCTACCAATTTAAATTTGATGGAATTATGGAGGCTATATGCCATCGGTATACGAGATTCTGTAGAAATTAAATCAAGGCCGGATGCCGATGAAGAAGCAGTTAAATTTTTCCGTAAAACTATTGAGAAAAATGAAGACAAGAAATATGAAATATGTTTGCCGTGGAAAAGTGGATATCCAGAGTTAGAAAGCAACAAAGAAGTAGCCACTAAGCGTTTGATGTCAACTACAAAATCTCTTATTCGATTAGGACATTTAAGCGATATGATGATGTGTTTAATAAGTGGATTTGAGAGAGAATTATCGAAATTGTTGATGAAGGTAAGAATAAAGGATACTATTTACCTCATCATCTTGTAATAAAGATTGTAGATACAACTACAAAGATTCGTCTAGTTTTCGATGCGCCACTAAAGACTCTAAAGGAAATTGCTTGAATAATTGCTTAGAAAAGGGTCCACATTTATTAGAATTAGTACCAAAATTGGTAATGCAATTTCGTAAAAATGCTATTGGTATAACATCAGATATTAAAAAAGGCCTTCTTAAAAATCAGCCTGAAACCAAAGGATAATTTTAAGTTTTTATGGTGATAAGATTTTTCAAGATGAGAGGAATTGATCACCCTGAGATATTGCCAAGTGGTATTTGTTGTTCCTCTTGGCCCATTTTTACTTGAGTCAACGAAAGCTCATCATCTCGAGAATGTTCCAAATGTTAGGAAGAAAACAGCACATCAACTTCAAAAATCTTTTTATGTAGATAATTGCATAACTAGTTTAGAAACTAAGGAAGAAGCATCCAAATTTATTTCTGAAGAACTGATGTCTGTAGCCAGATTTGACTTACGAGGTTGGGTTACTTCTGAAAAAATTGTAGAAGAAACAAAAAAGATATATATTCCAAAACTAGGACTTTCCTGGGATACTGAAAATGATGAACTTTCTTGTAACAGTACTATTAAAATTTCAGAAGAAAATATGACTAAACGAACATTATTATTTATTGCTCAACGAATTTACCACCCAATAGGATTTACGAGTCCAACTACTCTTATTCCAAAGATCATTCTACAAAAAACATGGAAAAGAAAAATTAATTGTTATGATGTGCTTCCACCAGATATACAGGGTATCTTAAAAACCTTGACCGCGGTTTTTATTCCTTAAATATTGATCGTAGACATATATTGTAAATTACAAAGTTGCGTAAAAAAAGGTGCAAAATGTTATGAAATCGATTAAAATTTTCAGGGGATTAAAGTCTAAAAAATACAAAATTTAAATATTTATACAGACCCCGTACAAAAATATTCCCATTGAGAAAATGTGTCCCATCCTCTAATAAGATCATGTACAAAATTTCAGAATTTTATCATGGAAATTCTCAAAAATATGTTAAAACAAAGTTGGAGAAGGATCAATCACAAATTAAAATACAAATATTTACAGCTTCAGTGCAGATAACGCAACCCAGGAATGCATCATAAGAAAATTAAATATGCTTCATAACTTTAGTTTTAAATACAAATTTTAAAATATATGCTTCGTGAAAAATACTTTAAAATTTTATATCATGAATTACAGAATATAACTCAAAAATAGCACAGTCAGTGAATTTGTAAAAAATCGTATGTAATATTTCCTTTAAGTTATGTAATCTTTCCTTTTACACATTTTTAATACTTTTGAACCAATAAATAGTATAATTATTAGTTATTTATTCAATCATTACTTTCTTTGTTGATTTGTGTACGATCTCTTATACATGAATATTCGACATGATTTTTTCTCTTTGCGAACTCATATCCAGGCATCGAAAAGTGGTTTAAGTCTGCATTTATGAAGTTTCATATCTTTGAGACTTTTTGTGATAAGATGATGAAATTTCGTACATGACCTTTTTAGAGGATGCGGCACAGTTTACTCACAAGGAATTTTTTGTACGAGGTCAGTATAAAAATTTAAATTTTGTATTTTTTAAAGTTTTAATCCCCTGAAAACTTTAATTGATTTCATAGCAATTTGTACCTTTTTTTTACGCAACTTTGTAACTTACAGTATATGTCTACGATCAATATTTCAGGAATAAATGCCGCGGTCAAAGTTTTTGAGACACCCTGTATGTAATGAATTTTTAGCCTGGTACAAACATGTAAATATGTTAAAAGATTGCAAAATTCTAAGAAGACTCATTTCAAATCCTTTTAAAGATTGTCAGATAAGTCTTCACTGTTTCAGTGACGCCAGTGAAGCCTCTTATGCCGCATGTATTTTCTTACTTGCTGAATATAACAGGAAAATTTCAGTTCAATTAGTAGCAAGTAAATCAAGAGTGTCACCAACAAAGGAAATTACAATTCCTCGATTGGGAGCTCCTATATTAGCCCGATTATATTGCCAGTTACAAATGGACTTGAGGTAAAATTTAATGAGGTATACTTTTGGACTGACTCGACTGTTGTCTTAACTTGGATTAAACGGGATAGTTCTTAGAATACATTTGTAAGAAATAGGATAACTGAAATAAGAAAATATACCAATTCTGATAACTGGCATTTCGTGCCAGGTCATATGAATCCAGCAGACCCTCCTTCAAGAGATTGATGCAAAGATTTTATTGAAGAGCAAGTGTTGGGAAGGTTACCAGAATGGTTATCAAAGTCACGAGAATTCTGGCCTTTGGATGAGAAACAAATTTTTGATGACAATTTAGTTGAATCGGAGAAAAGGGAAACAATAGTCAGTAATGTGGAGCATGAATCAGTTAAACTTACTGATAATCTACTTTATTTTTCGAAATATACGAAGATTTTGAGAATGCTGGCTTGAATAATACGTTTCATTAAATCTGTCGCCTTAAAGAAAAATGAAAGAACATTGTGAGTTGCAGCATGCCGGACTTCGAACTCTCATTTCCAATTTCAGGGAAAATTACTGGATTATTATTGTCAATAAAATAGCAAAACAAGTAAGCTCTCATTGTATTACTTGTAAAAGATTTAAAGCCAAACTTATTGAGCCAGCTTTAGCACTTCTTCCTAAAAATAGAATAAAAGTTGCTGCAGCATTTGAAGTCACATGGATTGATTTGACTGACCCATTGTTTTTGCATTCTGGAGAAAAAACATGGATTGTCCTTTTTACCTATGCTATTTATAGGGCTGTTCATCTTGAGTTAGTCTATTCCTTGTCCACGGAAGTCTTTATAATGACTCTAAGACGATTTTTTGCTAGGAAAGGTTGAATTAACATAATCTAAACTGATAAAGGCACCAAGGTTGGTTCAAGTAATGCTTTCAAAAATCTAGATTGGGATAAGATCATGTCGTTTTCCACTATCAAGAAAATTAAATGGAATTTTAATCCTCCAACTGCTGCATGGTGGGGTGGATGGTGGGAGCGGATGATCCGCATGCTAAAAGAAATGTGGAGGAGAATTTTGGGTAGAAAAGGTATTGATTAAGAAGAATTGGAAAATCTTATATGTGACTGTGAAGCTACAATAAATTCCAGGCCTCTCACATATATTGAAGATGATTCAGAAGGTCTAAGGCCATTGCCACCTGCTTGTTTATTGCAAGACATTCCTAGTGGGGATACAACTGATTTAGACGAAATCGACAGCAAAAGCCAAAATAGAAGATTACGTTTTATTCAAAATCTACGGCATGATTTAAGAACGAGATTTCTCAACGAATACTTAGCAATGTCAGTGTATAAAGGTCGTCACAACCGAGATGAATCTTTGAATGTTGGAGACATAATTCTCCTTGAAACTGATGGAAAACGCCTTCACTGACCCTTAGAAATTGTAACTGAAGTCCCCCCTGGAGCATATAGACATTCAAGAGACGCCAGAGTAAGAACAGCTCAAGGGGGAAATTAAGACCATTCCAGAGACTTCATTCCTTGGAAATCAGAAGTTCTGAAAAATTACTGTACATTGCAGGTAATCCATAAAATTACATTACAATGGGAGATTATGCAAGCGTCATACCAGTTGCACCTCAACTCCGCATCAATTCAGATTTCGTTTTCCCGATGTAAATATGCTTTCGAAACTTTTTTATGTAAATATTCGCAATTAAATTGTTCTCTCGTATCACATCCATAGTAATTATTGAAGATATTTTACAAAAGGCACGCACAACGTAATTCCATTAAAGTTCTATTTACCCCATAAATAAACTAAATATTATTTTAAATGAATTAATTATATCAAAAAAAATTAGTTGCCAAATTTTATGCCGTTAGAACTTTCGTCTTAACTAGTTTCAATTAATTTTAACTCTCCCCAAACTAACAAATTAAAGTAATTATTCCAAATTATGATGTGGAGCTGCTCGTGACCACTTAGTCACATCGCGGAACTCCGAAACATCACGACGTTGCCGTTGGCGTCCTCAAGACTCTACCTATTTCAAGTCATTCCACACAAAAAGCCATGCTAATGATCGGTCACTATCATGAAGAAGATAGTTCTATGCTCTAAAGACGGGTACCCCGACAAGATTATCATCGAACGTTTCACAATAACAGATCAACACATCGTAATACTCGCAGGGAAGAAACAAATGGGTAACCGACGTCGGTGAGCTATCGCAGGCTTTGTTTACTACTTGGCGACCATCCACAATAAGATAAGAACAATTCATAGTCCATCATCAAAAATATACCTCTTACCCTATGTATGTTTCTCCATTTCTAAAAATAATAAACTTCCAAGGATGATAAGTTGATTAAATGTCTGAAATTCTAAATATTCTATAAACAATTACAATCATACAATTGTCAAACAATCTAAGTTGAAGCACGTTAGCATCCTCTATCAAGTCTTGAATTATAAATTTATGTCCTTTTTTACTTAATGATGATCAACCATATAGTACACAAAGTTGTTAGGGGTTTTTTATTGTAAATATTCTTTACAGTTTATGATAAATCATAGGTATTTGTAATTCGTTTCAGCTTTGAAAATTTCAAAAAGCAACAATTCTTTATAATACATAAAAATTCACTCACTATTAAAATTCACTGACTGACTTGACATTTTTTATAGCAGAGTGTATATTGATATTAGGTAGTTCAGGTTTATAACACTTTACTATTTGCAGTGCCCTTTTGGGTATGAGAGAGAAAAAAAAAAAAAAACTCTTTATAGCCCAATTTATGTACAAAAGTAATTGGTCTATTTCAAATATATATATATATATATATATATATATATATATATATATATATATATATATATATATATATATATATATATATATATATATATATATATATATATATATATATATATGTGCAAAAACAAAGCATGTAAAATTTTAATTAATAACTGGTGGAAGTAAATTTGGTTGAACATAGATATTTATAAATTTCAGTAAAATATTTAAGACCATTTTGTCTTTCTGAATTATTTATTGTCATGCAAGAATTCTACAGAAGCTTATTCTTCCAGAGTGTTAATGATCGCAAACTTCATCTGCACTATTTTGATTTAACCTTTTGCTTAAGAATTCCAAAGCTAAAAATTCTCAATTTTAAATTGTAATATCATTATTATAGCATTTTAAATGGCAATGGAAATATTTTTAAATTTACATTTACATTAGATTGAAAATATCAGCTAAAATGATCCCCCCCCCCCTTTCGTCTGTATCCAGATTCTTTTCACTGGAGTTTATTCTAAAAGTCAAAATAATGATTCATTTTAGATCTCTACAAAACTGTCTTCAGTTTTGATACATTAAATTATTTTACATTTCTCTTCAAAATCTGAAACTTTTCGAATATATTAACCTGTAGTAATGAATCTCTTAGTGAAGATCTTGAATCTTACCTTAAAAAATTTGAGTTTTAATACATGTTAATTAATTCACCCTTATTCACTTCGGATTTTACAAAAAGGATAAATATTTATGTTATATATGCATCAACAGATTTTTTTTTTTTTAATGGCAGGCATATAACATTATGTTTAGCAGAAATTCTTAAACTCTCAGAACTACACTTAGACTGCAATGATAATTTACGACTACATCTGTAAATGAAAAGAAATTTTTTTGATCACTAATGTAAGCAGGAATACAAAATAGTGGAATGGTTTTTTTTTTTTTTTTAATAAACTAGAGAATATTTTGCATTTGTAATGTTTTTACCTATGTAAAGTTTTAATGATGTATTTGAAATCTTACCTGCATTTTTTCCCCCATTACAGTGTATGCTAAAGAATCTGCCAAAAACTATTATTTCAGTCTTTTTGTAATCACTGAAACTTATGTATGTAGCATTTCTTGATATCACCAAGCAGGAGCATATAATTGAAGAAATCTTAGTATATTATTGCTATATACATTTTGTATTTTTCAATTTTATTTTCTTTTTGTAAATTGCAATAATTCTAGATTTTATTCTAATATCAGTTATCCATTTAAAATCAAATTAATATTTATTTGAGCACCAACATTATGTGTTACATTTTTTTAAATATCCTTCTTTAAGTATTTGTTATTATTTGGTTTTAAAATTTTATTTTCTTTTATTCTGAAATGCATAAACAATTTTTAAACTATAATTTTTAGCATTTGTATTTAGATCATTGTATTATAATTCACATTCATGCAAATCTTTTTTAATATATATATCATATCATAATCATGCACACATATAAAAAAATAGAAACAAAAAATATTTGGATTTATGGCCATGCCATTTGTCCATAGATTAGTGAGTCTAATTTATTTAGTTCTGAATTTGTTTAACTGTCACTGTTTCTGTTTTATGAAATTTGGTAATGCACCACATTTTAGTTTTCAACTACTATTTTTATTTGCATTTATATTGTATTTATTTCTTTTTACTTTATTGCAGTGCTGGATAAAGAAGGAAAAAACACCTTCCCTTTAATATAAACTTTTTTGTATATTTGCTGAATTTGAGATTTACTTGTCTCTGAAAATTTTCTTTCATTATAACAATATCCATTTTTCATGATATGTCCTCTAACCGACATTTAATAAAGAACATATATGAAGTGTTTAAAGTAACTGGGTTACATTTTCCTCTAGAAATACTATGTCGGGATCTTTTTTATGTTATTAACTGGCCATTAATCCTTTGTGTTTCAGTGTTCCACTATATGGAAACCTAACTTCGTTCACTTCTAAAATCGTTAAATTAACTATAAATAGAAAAAATATGTTTAAGATTCATTTTTAACCTTTTTTTTTAATAATAGATACCAACTTAAAACAAGCTTATCCCTAATTTTTAGCTAAAGCACTTTATGTAGGAAGCTATTTTTCAAGGAGTTTTGTTAATTTTTTTCAAGGAGTTTTGTTAATTTTTTTCCAGTAAAAGTAATTGTTAGGAAAATAATTTCAATGTTATTTTGCTGACAATATCTTAAACTATTTATTATATATATATTTTTAATTTTTTTTATATAGAAAACATACGTATGATCATTGGATAATGTTCCTTTAGCTGGATTGGTGCACCAATACAATTACTCTGCCGAACACTATGCTGGAAAGAGAACACCTGTTTTTTCATTTCCTGTTCTCACTTTTTCATGGAAAATGAACTCAATTTAAGGAATAGTGTTTGCGAGAGTCAGAATTCTTTGAAATAACCAACCCTTATTATGTCTCCAAAGTTTGATGTTTTTTTCTTTCTTTCTTTTTTTTTATCGGTGGCCTTGGTTATCTTTACTTACAGCTGTCCAGCGTTTCCTGCTCTTTATTTTGAGTTAATTATTTTCTATTTTAAATATAACTATGGATTTTTTTTAGTAAATTAATTGTATTGAAAAAGGCGTGGAGAAATCAATTTTTTTCGAAACATCACAAATGCTTCAAAAATTGCCCTCCAGTAGTGTATCTCAGCCTGCCTCCTTGTGGTGCAAATTCGATCATGCTAAATCTGCTACAAAAGTATAATGTGTTTTTTTTAATTCAAATTCTAGAGATTTTCCCCATTCCCGCGCTTCACTGCAATGTTCACTTAGTCGCACTTTTCAGAGCTCTAGCAGCGCAGTGTTCCAGGTCAGGGACACCCCGAAAATCGAAACAATAAGTACAATCTTCACGAAATTTAACCTGTGTACTCCTATAGACCTAAATAGGTTATCTACATTTTTTTTTTGTTTGTTTGAGTTTGAAATTTAACAATATTCTTTTTTTTTTTCTTCCAGCAATGTATCTTTCAGATCCTTCAGGAAAAATAATGAAATTTCAGAAATGTGCTATTTGAGAATTTACTCCTTTTAAAAAGATTGATGTTCAAAGACATATTTTGATACATTCAGTAGAAAAACCTTATCAGTGTAAATTGTGTGGGAAATGCTTTGTTCAAAAGGGGATATTAAAATTAATGATGTTCTTTCTTATTCTGAAGGAAATTAAATGTTTCTCTATTTTATTTATATATAAGAAGATTCTTCTAAATAATGAATCATAGGCTATTTCAAAACAAAATTGTATTGGATTATACTACTAAAATATTAAAAAATTTGTATTGGCAAGAAGAAATGTATTACTGCTCACTTATCATTAAAAAAAGTATGAATATTATACATATAAATTACACTTCTGTCAAGCTTTTCACAATAAACAGTTGTAGCCAGAATGTAGAAGCAAGGAAATTAAATTTTATGGACCTTATTCTTATTAGCAATCGAATCCAAATGGTTTTTCTGACATTTGCTTTTAATTCTTCTTTTCCCTTGGATATTAATCCTGTAAGCTATGTTAAAATTTTAAATAATTTTTTCCCTTGTGATTATTTTCTTTTATATTGAGGCTATTGATTAATTTTTTAAGGAATTATTTATATATAATATTTGTATGTCATGTTCTTTGATTTAAATTGTAATATTTATTTACAAGAGGCTTTTGACTCTTTAAGATAGGCTGATTATTATTGTTATTTGGCTTATTTTTTATGAAATTAGTAATTTAAAATAATTTTCAATTTTAGACCTAGTCACAGTAATTTTAAATTTATGTGGACATGCTTCTGTTGAAATACATAGTAATTTGCTCACATTAATATTAGCTTTAATTGGTTTAAAGATGTGTGTATTTTTTTTTCAAAACTTGAAAAAAATACACATTTATTTTTAAAAGTATAAAAATATATAGAAGTGTTATAATTACAAGTATATAAAAGTGTTTTGCATTTTGTATAATTATATATACTTTGTTAAGTGGGTTTTTTGAAAGTGTTTTTATTTTTACAAGGAAATAATTTTGAAACACTGCATTTTATAAGGCTAAGTTGAAAAAAGGCAACTTATTACTAACATATAAAAGTAAAATCTGCACATATGTAGTTAATATGAATATTTATTTTTACAAAGTTTAAAATATGATGATAAATTTTATTATTCTCTACATCTATTTGTATATGCAATGAAAATTCCATTTTAATTCATTGTGAAACTGTAATGTTTTCTTTTTATGTTTATGAAATTTTGTCAGAGTGATATTATATTAATTTGATTTTAAAGAATGAAAAAAAGCAGTCTTCAGGTTGAAATTCCATTGTTTTATCAGTTCCATTTTATTGAAGATTCGTACTATGAATTTGATTTAAGTATTAAAAATATCCAACTTGCATTTAAAGTTGATCTTTCATTTTAATATGTTTTTGATGGAACTACATTTGAGTACCTTACATTTAATTGGCAATCATTTAATATTATTATTGTTGGAAAAAGCTTTCATAACAGTCATTTGCATTAGAAAAATTTTACCATTATGTTGAAAAGTGAAGATAACTAAGCATTTATGAATTATATTTAAAGAAAAATTATAAAGATATGGTTGAAATATTTGAAAGTGAGACTTTTTCACAACAGGTTTTACTTACCAGCATTGAAGAATCTGAAAGAAAAACGCCTATGAAAATTTTCATAATTCTAATATTTTTCTGGTGCTGTATTGAATCTAAATTCCATAAGATCAAATACTAGCTGAATAGAAAGTGCAGTATCAGACATTAACATTATTTTGAACATGTTTATATCATGTTCAAGTCAGTGTTCTCATTTATGTATAAATTATAGAAATATTATTAAGTTTTATATTCATTACTCTCTATTTTTCTATTGTAGATTCCTCTCAAGCTGCTAAAATCTCCGAGTTTCTTCTCTCAGAAAAACACACCTGTGTGATGTTTGATTAATCTACTTTCAAAACTGCACACTTAGAAAGACGGATGGAGATGAATGTATTATTTGTAAAAAGTGCTTTACTCAAAAAGCAAGTTTAAGAGCTCATTCTTGAATCGTACTGAAAAAGAAACCTTTGAATCTTTCATTTATGGGAAATTTTTCTGAACCAAGTCAACCCTAAAAAAAAATAAGCAGCCAAAGTATATGCTCAACATTTATGATGATTATGGATCATTTGATTGTTTAATTAACTATTGTTTGTATATTTTGCTGACAATGACATGAAGAATAAAAAAAATTGTAAATCTATTTTTCCCCCTATAAATAGATTTTAAATTAATTTTATGCATAGTTTCATACTGAGCCTGAAAACTTACTTAAGAATAAAACTCTTTTACTTAACTTTATTTGCTTGATATTTGCAAAAATGGAATTTTTGCTTTGATTTTCACATACTTCATGATTTGTTAGTTCTGTGAAATGCTTAAGCCTTTGAATTATATACTTTCTTGTTCTTATTAAAAATGCATTACTTTAATATTTTAAAAATATAATTTTTAGTTAATTGATCAATCTTATGAAAATTTGAAAAGTAATACTCATGATAACTCCTGATAATAAATATGAGAAAAATCGATTTTGGGATTCCATAATAATTATAATAATAAATTGTAAATTAAAGTCTTTTGTTATAGTTTAAGAGTTTAAAATTTGTCTAATTAATAGTTTAAAATGTAGGTATTTTTATTTTAATTATATATATTTAAATCTGAATATATTTAACTCCATTTAAATCTTTTAGATAAATTTTATTGCCTACAATTCTACTAACTTGTCAGGCCTGAAAGCAATGTTATTTGTTCATTGAGTGTATGAATGTTTCTAATGGAGAATAATCCTGTGATGTCATAACCGTAATAAAAACACTAACATCCTTCTTTCTCTTTTAATTTCTACATTTTGTAGTTTTACTTTTTTTATTCATCTTGTAACTGCATAGATAACTAACAGAATCTTCCTTTATTAGCTTTCACTAATGGTAGAAAATTTTATGTTTTTATTAGAGCTTTTATGATACTATAGACTTCATTCATGTGCTTAATGAACAGATCATATGCATCAATGAAATCATAGGCATGAACATTTATCTGAACAATTTAACTGAAGTTAAATATAACCAAATTTAATTACATATATATAATTCAAATAAAAAAAATCTACATTTTAAATTATTAACTCATTTTAGCCTTTAATTTTTAATTCATTATTATAAATATTATAGAATCACAAAATCAGTAAAAAAATATCTTAAAAATTCATGAAAAATTGCATGATTTTCAAATTAATGTTACTAAAAAGGTAATTTTTCGAATTTTAAGATGATGTACAGTTATACTTTCTGAAATTATGGTGGAAAAACGTAAAATGTTGCTAATTTTTAATTAAAATTCTTATAAAAATTTCAAAAGCATTGCTCCAAAGTACTTGCATTTTCACATTCCAAAATATATATGTGCCAAATTTGGGTAGCTTTAGATTATATAGTTTGGCCTGTAGAGCACCAATATATATGCACATTCATCTTTATTATTATTAGAGATATAGATTAATAGAGATAACAATAATTAAAATAAAGAAATTCTACATTTTAGTGCATTAATAAAATATTTTTGAAACCTGTTTTTGTAAATTTTATTACATGTATTGTTTTTAATTTGCTTGGTTTTATTTTTATTGTTTTTCTCAAATATAAAAGCAGATTATAGATGATATACTTTAAATATCATGGTAAAAATTTTACCTATTGTTATAATAAAATCATTAATCAAATAATTTTAAAGTCCTTTCTTGAAAATAATTTTGCTTGACTTACTTTATAAGTTTTGTTAATGAATAAAAAATAAATTTATCTTGTTATGATAAAAAAGAATTAAGTTAAAAAATTAAATAAATATCAATATATCGGAATGTTGTTTATTTTATCTCCTTCAATGTATTTTGATAAAATCTAAATTGAGTATGAGCATTGTGGTCTAAAGTACAAAATATTTTTTTTGTATAGCACATATAATGAATAGAAACTGAACAGTATCCGTTTTTTTTTATTTTAAAACAATAACTTTAAATTTGATGTTTGTGAAGCTCCAATGTATTTTTTTTAATTATGTGCTTATGTGTAAAATTGCATCTTAAATAATAATAGTATTTTTCTTTTGTTTGAATTATTCATAAAATTATTTGGGATAGATGTGATCTATATTACATCAATATATTGTATTCCAGTTGTATTATTTTCTTTATATATGGGCTTAATTCATTGTAACTTTTACCTGGTTCTCCTTTTCATATATTATCCTTGAAATGAAAAATGCAAAGTTTTATTTATATTAATTTTCTGCTTTATTTTTCAGTACCTGCTTTTTCAAGCACCTATTATCAGTGGAATAGTTTTAAAAAACCAAGAAAAGTACATAAATGTAATGTTTGCCCCTATATGACTTTATATACAACTTCATTGCAGAAACATTTGTTGAAACATACAGGTGAGAAACCATATCAATGTACCATCTGCAAAATGTGTTTTACATCGAAATCAAATCTAAAAACTCATTTAATAACACATACAGGATTGAAGCCGTACCCCTGTGATACTTGTGGGAAGTCCTTTAGACAGAAGTCTCATCTTCAAGCTCATTCTGTAACGCATGTAAAAGATGATTTATGGCCATTTGAAAGAAAGACCTCATGATGCATGTGAGATATTATAACACCATATCAAAAAAGGAATTTTAGTGTTCAAAAAAATATAGAAGATCATATTTTCAAACCCTTTATTTCTATTAATGTAATAGAACTTATAAAGAATTTGCATGATGGAACTTTTCAATATTCTAGAAAATATGAAATGTAAAACATGAAATTGCTGCATATTTCTTTGAGGCAGCATAGTATTTTTATGTATGTATGAATTCAAAACCATTTTTGAAGCAAATAAGAATTCTTTCATTTTTGTTTTAAAAATCTAAAACATATAGTTCTGAAAAGATAAAACATTAAAAAAAGAAATTCCATGACTGAAATCTGAATTTTAGTATTGAATTTTTTTTATAACTTTATAAATAATTTTAAATAAATAAAACAAAACAAGTTATTTAAATATTTTATTTTTTATTCAGGAGATAAATAATCCTTTGAGATGTCTAGAAATGTATGTTGTCTAGTATATATGTGTATATATATATATAGTTTCCCAAAATTTAGATATATTGCAAATAACTTTTACTCAAATGTTTAACATTATATGTCAAAGTTTCATAATTCACATTGATAGAAATTTTCTAATTAGTTAGAAAAAGGTCATGATATATGAGATGTCCTCTTATCATGTTCAAAGATATGACTTTACTCTTCAAGAAAGCAGAGGAACCTGTTTCTACCTGAGATCTTTTGTAATTTCCAGGTAATAACATCATCTAGTAATAATTAGGAACATGCTTTAATATATTTTACTTTTGATATATCACAAATGGATATTTCAAGAATTAGGTATAAAAAATCATTGAGATACATAATATCCTGATAGATCAAAGTAGATATCCTTAAAGGAAAAAGCTGACGAATTTGAGTTAGGTTAGCAACCAAGGACTACCAGTAAAGAGAAAAACATTTAAACATAAAATATATTTTACTTTCATTATGTCTATTGCTGTAAAATAGAAAAATATTATTACTGCTCATTTTTGTGTCAGGAGTTTCAAGAGATCCATTTGGTCAGTTAGGCTCATAACAATATCCATATTCTCCTTTTCTCAACTGATTAACTGGTATTATTCTCAGGTGGCTGAAGAATGCATATAGATTCCTTTGAAACATCTCAAGCAAACAATAGGCCATTAATTTTTGAAAAATGTGCAAATTGAGGCAAAGACGGTGTAGCAGGGGGGAAAGAGGGGCAGTTGCTTTGTACTTCCTCGGTAATGAATTAGTAAATTTATTTTATTTATTTCACTGTGAGAATTCTCTGATTGAAATCTTGTTAATGGTTAAACTAAATTTTATAAAACACTCTTTTCACCCAACACTCTTATGCAATATGCAATGCTAAGATGAGTTGCTTTGCTGTAGCCAAATTATATGAATTCATTATAAATCACTGGAATAAGTAATTTGTATAACTATGAATTAAGCTTATTTAACATTAAAATATCTGATTTTCGCAATCTTATTTACAGGCTGCAATTATTACGCTAAAGAAATATTACCTACTTAATTGACAACAAAAAATAAATATATGTGGTATCGTAGCTTTTCAGCTACACTTAATGAGCTTATCCAAGTATACACTAAATTTATTAAATGAATTACTACCTAAATTCTTCAGATTCTGCATTCAGTATTACAATTATGTTATTGAGAAACACATTTTTAAAAATTTTCTTCTCCATTTTTTTCTTTCAATTATTCTTTGTGGCAAAATCTATATAATTTCAGGTGTTTCTAAATTTTTAATAGACTTTGGATAAATATGTTTTGATAAAGTTATTCATAGAATATTCATATATAGCACATTAACTCCTTCACATACGAATTTAATTAACTTCCTAATTAGATGGTACATCTTATTTGGGACAATTAATTTTATTTTAATCCTTAGAATAATATAAAGGCATTTGAGATAATGATGCGTTTTCAATGATTTTTGTATTTTAAATTATTTAATACTTTCATTTAATTGAAAATAAAAAAAAATTAATGATTCAATATGTGATTCAGATTTGTCATTGTATACGGAGCGTTTGAGAAAAACCAATGCATGTAACTAGGAAAATAAAATTAATGTTTTTAGGAAGAATATTAGCTTGTAATGACTTCGAAGGATAAAAGTGTTTAACCGCAATATTATGTGCCTAAACATGGAGGTAGAGGATTTCATATTCAAGATTTAATTGTTTTTTAATAAAATGCATTAATTTTTACTATCTCGTATACGCAGTATAGAGAAAGTATAGTAATCGTCAAAAAATTTCAACTCGAGATTTTGATGAATCTCCACGTTTTAGATTTCCCTGAGTTCGAAAAACACATTTTTAGAAATTAACCGTCTGTCTGTCTGTGACCAAGATAACTGAAAATCACTTTGAGCTAGATAGTTGAAATTTAGTATACTGTCTTTACGCCAGATTTCCAGATTTCTATCAAGTTTTGAGTAAAATTTGCTCAGAGGTCCAGCTGTTCGAATTTAAGTTAACCACGATAGTTACAAAACGAAGAGATCTAGATCGGTAACACTCAGTACACAAATTAACATCTATAATATAAATTCCTTTAAAATTTTCAGCAAAATCAACCACGGTTTAACTGTCTGTCGGTATGTACTTTCAACATGCAAGCTCAATATTTCAAAAACATGGTGACTTAATTATATCAAATTTGCTATGTGATTTTGTGACTAAAAGTGGAAATGTGATTCAGTCGGTTAAGAAAAATTTCGATAGAAAAAGAAATTCGATTTTTGGATACTATTAACGTATGTCAGAGATTAATCGCCAAATAACTCACCAAGGATGACAAGATAGATTCAATTAAAATGCTAAATTCATGCCAAAAGTTAATATTTCGCAACTATTACACGCGAATTCCATGTAAGTCTTTCTCTGGTATGGCAAGTTTATTAGAAAGTGTACGAAAAAGTTTTGGGGAGACCGTTATCGCTTTTTTTAATCCTAAATATACATTGGAAAATAAATACATGGGAAACCTAATTATTAATTAGCCCATTTTTCACAAGTACATTTTTGATATCTTACATAAAATAGTAAGTGTGTGCATATATTTGCAAAATATTTTCTCCAACTTTCTTAGGAAACATATTTTTATCTTTCTCGCATTCTATATTGCTCTTGTCCGGACTGTAGTAAATTTTTGCTGCTCACGTGTGCTTATTCGTCTCAGATTCGAAATGCATCCGAAATTCATGCCATTCTGGTGCAATCTATGTTTTATTCATGTACTACAATCTAGAATGAAATATACTGTATTGTTTACCAAAATTAGATCTCAGAACGAGTAAATCGCAAGTTTCTCGTAAAAAAAATACTTAAATATTGATGGTCAGTAAAAGAAACAAATTTTTTTAACAATGAAAGGAAGGACCAGTATCTGAACAACAACAACAAAAAAAAGAAACTAAATAATACTTAATTTCCTTTCATTAAATGTAAAAAATGAATTATTTTGAAACCATATTAGAGAAATTATGCTTGCCCCCCTGTCTGATTTATCTTGCTGTCCTTCCTCGTGCTACCAAACCTCTGCCGCAGCCCTTGAATTGAGGCTCCATATATCTATCTACACACTCTGGAGGGTAAAAATAGTTGTCATGTCACAACAATAATGTAGGAGTGCTCTATCCTAAAGGAAGAAGCAATTTTATTTCTAAACATCTTTTTAATGCATAACTTAAAGCTTCCTTTTAAAAATTCAAATCAAAAATATCACCAGCCATAGTATTTTGAAAGAAGTATCCATTTAATTTACTCTTTGCCATATTATCCATCTCAGTTAAATTGATGAATTTACATGGTCAATTTGCTGTCAAGATTATCATCTGTGGTGTATCTGCAATTATGTTCTGTAAAGTTTTGGTGATGCAGTTGTGGTTACTAATTAGTCATTTTTTATGAAATAAATTATAAAATAATATTATATAAAAGATATAATTATATTACTTTGATGGAAAAAAGGATAACTGTTCATCTGTAAAAATGGAAATTCCATGTTGGAATCATTGAACTTCCCATCTTTAACAAAATTCTGCATTTATGTTTATTCTTTTGAATTATGAAATATTTTTGTAAATTATTATCTGTTTATGCAGTTGGTATTCAATGGTATACATGTTTCTTCATAGTGTATCTATTCATATTCTATTAATATTTCTTTTTAAAAGTTATTTTCTTTATGATTATTTTTAGTCAGAAGTATAAGTTTTCAATTGAAAAGGAAAAATGTAGAACTCCTTTGTCAACATGAAAATTGTAAGTTTTTAGGTTTAAAGATATGTAAATAATAAGTGCGAAGTGAATATTAATTATGAAAATACTATGTATATACATATTTAACAAATGACACATTTTTGAATAAAGGAAGTAGGCTACATATTTGTTTATCCATTCCTATAAAAGTAAAGGAATTTAGAATTCCATGCTGTGTCTAAATATGAAATATTGACATTCAATGAAAAATATCATCTAAATGGCTTTACTTAAATCTGTTGCCAGATGAGGTCATGTAGGGGCTTCTAATAATGCAAGTTTTGCAGATCCCCTTACCCTCCTCAGCTTCCATTACCAAATTTTCTTTTGTTGATTTTTGTTTAATCTTATAAAATTATAACAGTTTTTAAACAATAGCTATTATTGCTAATTGAGATAGCAAAACTTTTAATTGTGAATCTCCTTGAATTCAATGATTACATATAAAAAATTGTTTAAAAGTAATTTTCAACAAAATGTTAAAAAAATTTAAAATTTTTTTAATATTCTAGCTTTGACATATAATTCAATCGTCCAACTGCATTTAAGAACTACATTGGTCTGCAAATCAGTTTGAAAGAAAAAAATAGCATTCTGAAATTTAAACAATTTTTTATTCAAGTAAATATGAATATTTAAGTTGTCAATCAGATGAAAGCATAAAATTAAATTACCTTAAAATACTGCAAAATAAATCTTGAGGCATCAAGGTCTACCTGTCTTTTTGCCTGGTTGATAATCCAGCCTAGTTTAGTATTTTGCACACACTTTCTGCGAGTGATCTTTGGTCATGATTAATTAATTACCTTTGCAGTAGCTGAGAAAACCTGACATTTATTTGTGAAAAGTGTTAAATAAAAATGACCAATTTTTCTTTACTTTCTTTAAATAACTGACCAACAATTTATTATTGAATTATAATGAAAAATTTTACATAATTTCGATGTTTTTATGTTTTTAACTTAACATTTATATAGGAAATAAAAAATATTTTATTTATGTTATTATTTAACATTATTTTAGTGTTCTCTTAGATATGAGTGTGCTGTAATATCAATTATTGTGTGGCAGTATATTATTTGATGTTATCAAATTAAAAATTGTAAATTTGAACAAGCACTGAGATTAATTTTTTCACTAAATCTTAAGAGCTTCTAATTCAAGCTTACCCTTACTTTTCTTTGAGTTTCTAAACTGAAAATTCTGAGTTTAATTTGGGAAAAGGTGTACTTTTTATATAACACCCTTTATTTTGTCTTTTTTTGAGAATTATAAAATGAGGACATGTAAAAATTTATTTTATGTATAAAAACGTAAACTTACGCAGAAAATGTATCTGTGCATTAAAAAAAAAAAATATATTATTTTATTTTAAAGATTCAAAGTAAGAAGCTATGTGATAAGTAATTAACTTTAATAATTTCAAATATAGAAATATTTGTTTAAAATAGGAATAAATGTTGCTTTCATTAAAGGATTTTCTTTCTGTTTACATTTCTTCTGCCTAAGAAGCACCATGATATTTATATATTGATCATTTTAAATTAAAAATTATGAATATAATTTTTCAACAAGTATTTATTTATGTAGATAAGATTTAATAATATTTTATATTTTATTATTTTGTAAACATTGTTTTTCTTCTAGTTGTAAGTGTATTTAATTATTATATTGTCATTTGTATTTTATTTGATCATTTCAAGATATATATAAATATTTACAAATATTTCAATACAAATTATTAATTAATAGATATAAGTTATCTATAGATTTCTCATTTTTGTATAATTTCAAAAATAATAATAAAAAATATATATAGGTAATATAAGTAATTTTTAATTTTTTTTTTATTTCTATGTTTTACAATAAATTGGATCATTTTATTTTTTCATTTTAACTTAAAATGTATTAATTATGATAATCATAGATGAATTTTGTAAAATATTTCGGATCAATAAAACTATATTAAAAGCTGTTATTTTTAATTTTTTAATATTAATGGACATTTAATTAAATTTATGGACATTTAATTTAAAACAAAAGTATAATATATTTTTTTTTAATATTCAGTGCTTTTTGAATTTGTTGAAGCATTTTTGTACTTAAAGGATAAAGAAAAATAAAATATAGCTTTATAAAATTATATAAAATATATTATTGTGTATTAGAAAAAATATCAGCATTAAATATGAAATATTATTTTGAAACCACTGTCTTTAGATTTGGATAATGTGAGGCTTAATTTAAAGCTTCAGACAGGAAAAAAGGAAGTTTTATAAAAATTTTCTTTTTATTAATTTTATAATTAATATAATATAATTATATTTTATAATATTTTTTTATTAATTTTATAAAATATTTTATGTATAAAAAGGTTTTTTTAGTAGATTTATTATGATAAATAATATAAAACAGGATTTCTTGAATTATGTGTTATTTAGAACAATGCTGTTGTGGTCCAGAAACTTTCACTGGTTAGATCCACTTTTGGATTCTTCTAACTTTCAATTTATGCATAAAAATATTCTCGTTAATTATAATCTTGATGAAAGAAATTATAGAGTATTTTCTAAAAAACTTTCCATCTTAATTTTTTTTTTATTAATGATGCTTAGTTTTCATATCTGTGTTTTTATTTTAAAATCACTAGATTTTTGTTCATTTGAAAAAAATGTTGTAACTGCAAAAAGTGGGAAAGGAACCAAAATTTATTATATAATAAATAAATTTTGGTTTTTACTTTGACATTCTATTGATTATGTCTTCGCGCTAGGTGGGATTGCTCATTGGTGGCCCTATCAAGTTTCCCACATGACTGACTAAGTTGGGATATTGCTTGTATAGTATCTACTGAAAGTAAATTATGTGGGATCTGATATATTTGCGCAATATCCTTTGATGTTAGTATTTTGTTATTGTAAGATAATCCTTATTGCTAAGTGTGTATGGAGTAATCAATCATTGGAGTAATCATCAATATGGAGTCATCAATCATTTAGTATTGGCGTGTATGGAGTAATCCATCATTGGCCTTTAGTATTAGTTGATTCTTTCTGGAAGTATTGATTTTTTTTATTCAAAACAGGGATTAATTTGTTATTAAATTTTAATATTTAGTTTCAAAAAATAGTCTTTTTTAGCTTTCTGTGTTGTAAAGATAAAAATTAGTGTTACTGACTTTCTATCTGATCTTCATTATCCCTAGACAAATTATATGAGCCTTTTGGATATTTAATCTCAGGGCCAAACATTCTACTACTATTATGTTTCCAAAGTTCAGAGAGCAATTGCTTTTTCAGATTTTGTTTTGATAAACTGACTGCAGATCAAATTGATAAACCCATCCCAAAATTACACTTGCATTGTTTCAAAAACAAAGCACTATTAATTGAACTAATTATTGCCAAATCAAATATCCATATAATGGCTATGAAATATAATTACAGGATTTTCAATTAACAATAAAGAATAATAATTAATATGGCTGCCTTTTCTTTGATGCTTTAAAGCATAATTTGGTTTAATCATTTATAGTATTTGAATCTTGGCTGAAATTTTCTGTTAAAAATGACTCTGCTATATATTGAGAGTTTTATTGTCTTTATTTTTCAAAATATAATATCTTTTAAAATCATACCATTGATCCTCGATGGTATGCCTTTTGATTTGCAAAGGCATGGTATAATTTGCAAACACATGGAGTATTAATAGGGAGATCACTCCTTTGTAATGAATATCACTTAACCTTCAACATTGAAATTGTTTGAAAATGGGTAGTTTTGATTATGCACGGATACTTAATTCATGCATGATTTTAGAATTGGAATTCTTTTTTTGTACATTTCAGAATTTTTAATTGAGATATGTTTCCAGTGTAATGTATACTTACATGTATGAGCTAATTTTAAATTTCATTCCTTTTTAACAAATGTATGATGAATGATATCAGAATAATAAAGGTTGCCTTTCCTCTTTCTTCTTTAAAGGTACTTCATTATGAAAATGCTGCTGGTCTCAAAGTTAGATGGATTGTCATGTGCTTGAAAAGTGAAAGTTTGAATAATTAGTTATTTTGATATTTTGGCCATTATTGGGTGGCTTAAATATATTAAATAATCAATTTATTATAATTTTTCCATTAATAGCAATATCTTGCAGTTCATAAATTTATTTATTTATATATTATTTCTATATTTTGTCTTTTTTTTTGTTGCTTTTTATTGGCATTGTTTTTTACTCTAAATAAATCTATTGGATAAAAGTTTGTTAATGATTTCTTTGTATTGTGTGAAATTTCATTTTAGCTTAAAAATAACCTAATGTGTATATTGTTTGAGAATATTTCATTAACAGTGTCTTTAAATGAAAATTTTAATAAATCTGGGATAAATTCTCAAGTATTGTTGATTAAATAAAATACCATGTAAAAATTGATTGTGTTTTTCACCTGTTCACTTTTCCTATCTGTGCTTGCGTGCTTTGACTTAATAATTCATTAAATACTTATGGGGAATATAAATTAGTAATTGTAGTAGTTTTATTCAACATTGTTAAAGAGATACTAAAATAAAGTTGGCATCTTATAATTTAATTCATTGGCATAACATAAAATATAGTTTTCATGTAAATCTGAGATTTTAAAATATATTAGATGTGCCCATTTATTGCATTAACGATGTTTCATATCTTATTTAATACCTCTTGGCTTTGTCTTGCCTATCTCTGTACAATTCTCTCTCTTGTTAACCTTTGTTTGCTTGCAGTGGGGTATTTGCTGTATATTATTTTTATGAGCTCTTGAATTAAAACTAATCAGTAAAATCGAATTGAAACAAATAGACAGAAAAAAAAAATGCAATATCCAATACAAAATAAAAAGACATATTCAAAGAAAATATTAGCAGTAAGCTCCAACTAGTCCACAAACTGAGAATATAATGATTCAGCATAAATATAAAATAATAAGAATTGCAGACCTCAATCTGTTGGTTTTTACTACAATCTATCATAAAAAATATGTAAATAAAATGGAAGGTTTACTTAAGTAAGAAGTCATTTTTATTTCCTGAATAAAATTGTTATCAGATTATAATCTTCATGAGACTATTAATAAATCAGTCAATATAATTATCTATGTTTGTGAGATATTAATATATACAACTCAGAAATCGCTTTTATTTCATATCGGAGAAAAACAATAACTAAATGTAAACAATCGCCATATGCTACAATCGCAAATGTAAACAATCGCCATTTATACAGCTTCATTGAACATTTTTACAGCTGTGCCTATTTCAATATCTCAGATGCTAATGAATGGAGACACAAAGTATTTTTAATGTTTATAATTTTAAACATAATTATATTTACTTTAGGATTTGATTTTAATGTAATGTGTTTGTGAGAGATATTGATGGTTTCCTGAGCTTCTAACTACATTAATATGACTGCCAAATATTTTTCCTTAATGAGTAGAGTGAGCGATTTTTCTTAATGAGTCTATTTAAAGTGTGCTTTTAATAGATCTTTTGAAATTTTGTTATAATTGCAATTAAAAGAATTTCACTGGTAAGAAATGTCGGAAAATTTTAAAATACATCCATTTTTAAATAGTTGCAGTGAGATTTTTTTGTAATAATTATAGTTTAATCACTTCCTTTTCAAATATAAATGCATATTTTAAAATGTAAACTAGAAAATACATAGCACAATAAATAGAAAAGCTTAAAGTTTCTAAGCCATTAAGAGGCAATTACATAAAATATTTAATTGAACGTTTTAGTAAACTATAAATATATACATATATATAATTATAGTTTAATCACTCTCCCATGCAAACCACGGTATGTGGGGTTTTCTTTAAATAAGAAAATGAGTAAAAAAATATTTATTTTTTTAGTGCAATAAAGAAATATAGTATAGCATTTATTCACAACAAAATAGTAATATTTAACTTGTGTTACAAGTTTAATAATTTTATCAGTTTTAGATCTATGCATAAAATAATTTTGGGAATGCATCCATTTTACTGAGTTTAAGAATTCTACTTGATTCTCTTTACTTAATTTTTTAGTAGTCATTTCTGATAGTATTTTTATCTTAAAAAAGTTATCCATATTCATACTATAATTTGTTAGAAAAATTTTGCTTTTATGTTTAAAATTAAGATATTAAAAATATTTTATACTTTTTTATAATATGTAAATTAGTAATGGAATGCAAAATTTCTATGGTACCATTTTTCTTTTTTATGATATAATTTCTTTTCTTGAATGTCAAATTATTGAGAGTGGAAATAAATGTATTTTCAATAATTTTTTTCTTCATTTTTCCAATATATTATTTGACCTAGCTTTAATTACTCAATTGCATTGATTTTTCTTGTGTAGGATTTCTACAGTAACTCATAAAACAATTATAATACTTAATGGAATTGTAAATTTTTTCACATCTTATTTTTTGCTGTTATTATTTTGTTTGTTTCTTTTCTTTTTTTTCAAGTCTGATAATAAGCTTATAACATATTTCAAGAAAATCTTTTATACTTGGTATACCTTCTTAAAACAATATATCATACAAGAATTATTACTATTACAAAACAGACAATTATATCTTTTTATAAAATTTAAATTGTGAAATTCATGATAGGCATCCATCTATTTTATCTAAATACTTCATTGAATATATAGAACTTATACATCTCTGTATGTTAGCTAAGAATAAAAATTCCGTTTATATTTTAAAATTTTATTTCGATATCAAAATTTGTTACTAATATGTGTTTATGAAGATGTAATATTTTTTTAGCATTGTATTACAATTGTATGTATTTTTGAGCATATTGGCTGTATTTAGCTGCTTGAGATTTTAATTTATAACAGGCCGTTCTTGGTTTTTGTTTTTGTTTTTGTTTCTTATTTATCATATCAAACTGTGCATTTGTTAATACACAGTTTCAAATAAATAACATCTAAAATTCTGGCTGTATTATATTTGATATTCCTCTGTCTTATACAACTAAATACTCGATTTATTCATTGATTTTGTAATATTTGCAATTACAACGTTTTGATATATATATTTTCTACTTTTTAGTTTTGTCACTTTCTGAACCCCTTTCTCGGAACCAAATTGCGATTACAAGAAGCTTATCTAGATTCCAGTTTCTACCTTCGGGGAAACCCAGGAAACAACACAAATGTTCATTTTGCCAATTTGTTACTTTCAAAGCTAGCACATTTAGGTGTCACATGTTCACTCACACTGGAGAGAGGCCTTTCCAATGTGGTATTTGTGGGAAAGGCTTCACTACCAAAGGAAATTTGAAGCAGCATTCTATTGTCCATATTAAATGAATTAGTTAATTAATCTGCAATATATATAAAGAACTTATAAACAAAGAAAGTCGTAACTCTTTTGTAATTGCTTAATAATCTTTTTTTTTTCTTACAAATGTTATAATTTGAATTATTACCAAAATTGTTGTCGTTATTTATTCATTGTATTGTATTCTTTCTTGCAAAAATACAAAGATGCCGGAAATACATATATGTAATTGGAAAATAACCTACTATTTCACTGTTCAGATTTTACTACTATTCAGATTTACTGAATTACTTATTCTTAAATATGATTTTTTGTTCAATATTGAAACAATTCTTTTTACGGGCACAAAAGATTCGTATAATGCATTAACTAATATTTTAAAAAGTTGCAATATAATTTTTTATAATTTCATAGAAGTGATTTTGAAGTTGGCTTGCAGCTACATAACTAATTTTCAGTGCGAAAAATTTATATCTTCTTTTTATTTTTCTTCTTTTTTTGTTTGAAAGTAAAATAACAAATAGCTTATTCATCACATGACAGATTGTTTTCTAGATTTATCTATTTGTAGTACAAGGATTCATATCGGATTTCGTACTTTTTTTAATACTAATATTCAATCAGGAATTAACATTTTAGGATGTTCAAAATTGTGGCAATTGGATGACTACCATCAATATAACTGAAAGAACAACAGTATTTACTACATCTAGTAGCTTTAAAAGGGAAATAAAGTATTAGAGTATTACATTTTTGCTGATTTCAATTTAGTTTTCGTCGGAATCATCAGAGAAAATAATTAATGTCTTTTTATTATTGAGCGGTAAGAGTATTATTAATAAAAGTTTGACAAAGCTATCAAATATAGTGGCTTTGGTATATGAATTCCAAATATTAATTAAAAATAATTGTGAAATGACGCATAATATTTACTTATTTTAAGCTCAATAGTTCATAATTTTGCAGTACTTTCTTTCTCTGCATTGAGGAACACCAAATAACACTTTGGTAGATGTATTGAGTATAAGTGGCACATTAGAATAAAACAAAAGTGGAAAAAATCTTACATATGAAGACAAATTGTAATGGTTCTTTTTGACATTGGAGTTAGAATGGCATAATTGTAAAATCCCAAAGTATTGTGATTCAAATGAAAAATATAAGTATCAGTATTTTCCAAATGGAATGACTATTTGTTAATGCTATATTTTTAAGTGGAATTATATTTTGTCATAAGGTAATCAAGAGTGCAAAAGTAATTACATTTTTTTTTCAATTTTAAAAGATTATTTATTTTATTACTGAATTCTTTGTATTCATCACAATATAATTTTTTTAATGCTTATTACTGTATTTTTTATTTTTTTTAAATTTTTGCATTTGAATTTTTTTTTTTGTGTGCAAAAAAGCATTTTTATAGTGCCTTTTGAAAATTCTGTTTCAAAATTCTTAGAGTAATATAGCTATATAAGACGTTTTAAAACTCTTATTCATGTATCTGCTTAAAATTGAAAACAACAATTATCTATTTCACTGATTACTTTTTTGTCTTCATATCTTTCAGATTTTAAAGATATGGATGTTTTTAATATTTTTACTTCTAGAAAAACTTATGAAATAAAAATTTCATAATTTTAATTTTCAAAGAATTGCAGCAAAACATTTAACTTGGAAATTATCATTTGTACTTATGTATTATCGTTCTTTAATATTAAATATACAAAAATATCTTTCTATTAATATAAATTCAAAAAATCTTTTATATTAAATATTAAATATACAAAAATAAAATCTGTGCAGTGTTAATTTAAAAGTCAAAATTGTTTCTACTGTAAAAAGCACTATTTTAATAAAGTCATTAGCATTCAATCTGGAGTTTATTCATTTGGAATTTATTATTCTCATTTTTCTGTATAATTATAATCATAAAACTCTTATGTATTATTTGTTTCATTTATGAATTAATCAAAATCACCATGAATAATTTTCTGATATTTTTGTGATATTTTAAGGTGACCATGTACAGCTTCATAATTTTTTTAAAAAACATTTTGCAGCTTTTTTTCAGTGGTGCCAGAAGAGCATTTTGATGAAGCCAGGAAAGCAACACAGATGTACGATTTGCGATTACATCACTACCAAAACAACAAATTTGCACACTCATATGCTAGTTCATACTGGAGAGAAACCGTTCAAATGCAGTATTTGTGGGAAAAGATTCACTACAAAATCCAATCTTAAGCAGCATTCTGTGACTCATATGAAGCTCAAATAACTCTTTAGTATAATTTCATATGTGCTACAAAATGAAATTTCATTTTTGGCACTTTTGTTTTACTTAAAATATTTTAAGTTTGTAAAGTTTTTGGATTTCTTGATCCCTGAACTCTGTGATGCATAAAATTATACTCAGAGGACATGGTTATAAATGTTGATAATAGATTTATTTTTATTCACTTATCAATAGACAATATTAAATCATGATTAAGCTATTGATTATGGTTCAGATAATTATAATTTAGTAACATGACAAATATAATTATAATTTAATTAATTATTTTTTATTATGGTATAATTATGATTTCATTATAAAAAGACAATAAGAAGCTTATATTTTATGTCATTTTGAAATTTTTATTTATTTATTTTTTACAAATGGAATCATTAATTTGGTTAAAATTGGCTCCACAATAAAGTTACCAAAACTTTAAAAATTTCCCAAATGTGTAATATTTTTTATATAATGTAAATTTTTTATATGATGGTGTAATTAATAAAAGTGTGAAATTATTGTAATTAATTTTGAAAAAGAATTGGAAAATTGAATGAATGTGTAAATATTGCTCTTTAAACATAATTTTTCTTTTCCACTGGATTTCTACACTTTTTCTACAATTATTTAGTAAATTTGAGAATTGCAGAATCTGCTGCTACAAAATCTAATAATTGTGTAAAATTTTTCATTTAGTATTTCAATTGAAAAAAAAATATATTGTGTGTAAAAAAACAATATTTATTTAAAGTGAATCTTTGTAAAATTATAGTAATGTTATATTATAATTTAAATTTTGCTGCAATAATTTGCATTCTTTCTTCCTTATTTCATCAATTTCAATTGTTTTGAATTCAAACTCATATCAATGCAGATTATCTATTTTTTTAAATCATACTTGTTTTTGTATTTTAAATTGTTAGCTATGCAATAAAAAATATTTAGCATTGAATGTACATTCCACTCATTTTAATAGAAATCTTTCATGAACCATTTTATTTTAATTTATAAGAATTTATTTTTAAAAATGTTTGATGATTTCCTGTTCTGTAATTACTTCACAGCATGTCTAGAGTAGCATTTTATATGAAGCATAAATCATTAATTTCTAGATTACACTGTAAAATACAGTTACGGATTTCACCGGGTTCGCTTATAGTGTGTGTATGGTGTGGAAACACAATCAGCAAGCCTCAGTAGAAAACAACAACGACGTTTATTTACTAACACAAAAAGAGGACGAATACACAGACGACAATTACATACAGCCGAGACGTACACACAGGACAGCACACTACAGCAGACAGTAGCTCACAAGTAGTAATCGAAAACAGCACACACGCGGCCAAACAGAATTCAGCAGGAGATGGGATCCTCGGAGCTTCGCTCTACGGTCTTTCCAAACGGCGAAAACGAAGTTCTTCCTGTCTCCTCGCTTTAGCTGCCGACTCACTACCACGCGACTGGATACTCCACACACGACACAACGCTGCTTCCACAGTAGACAACAGGACTCGGCACACAGCAATTCAGCACTCGTCTGAGCTCCATACAACGTTGACACTCCGCCGTTGCTCCGCTACCTCTCGAAGACTCGTTACTTGTCTCTGACTACGCTTCAATTCACCCTGCAGCTTGAGACTCCGGCCTTTTATAGTTCCCGGAAGGCGGAGCGAGAAGTTTCTGGGCGTATCTCAGTTCCTATTGGATGGATCGTTAAAATTCTCGAAGTTTCCAGGATTATCCGTTTTGCCGCCAAATTCTGGGATCACTGGCTCGGCACCCGAGCACCATCCAATACAGCATCAATAAATAAATTGGTCTTTCACGGGATAGAACTAACCGTGCTGGAAAGCAACATTACAAGTTTGTAACAATACCATTACAATGGGAATTGATGAACATGCTATGTTTTTCCCGCTTTTATACCTAGTAAATAAGCACAAATTATTAATTTGTATAGATTTGTTTCATTGTATTTTTATTTATATTATTTTAGAAGTCAAATTCAGATGACTTCATGATTAAGAAATGCACACAATGTCAGAAAGTAAACTTAATAGTACGCGAATCGCCGACATTAAAAATAATAATATTTCACAAAGATAGTATACATGAATGAACACATTTAATCGTTTATTTTATTTTATTTATTTATTTTTATTTTCATTTCAGGTTTAATAAATAATTAAAACTTATTATTCCATGGAAGCTTCAAACAAAGTCAAATTTCTATTCATATATAATAAAGGAATTATTTTCTGTTAGCGATCCGCATCAGACTTGGAAGATGGATTGAAAATTGAAGTGCTCGTTTCGTTAGTGCCCGCAGCTTTAAATTGAGGCAGATTAAAATTTATTGAAGGGAATGAACCGGAAATTAAAACTACAAGTAAAGAAACATTCTTATCGTCCTTGGACTGAAAGATGGCATAGTATCTTGATCAAGATGGATCAAATAAAAGAGTAGCGTAACAAAATAATTCTTGTATTTACAGCCTTATATATGTATAAAAAACAACTTATTCTCAGATAAAAGTTCAATCACGAAATAATTCCTCGAACAAGTCAATAAATAACCTCTAACAGGCTATTGGCTCTAAATGATTATTCCAGGGTGCTCCAGAAATCCATCGATCTTTATCGGGCGGAACTTTAACATAGAAGCCTGAATCACACCTAACTTCTAAAAAAACAGGAACAACTTTTCTGCAAATAGAATTCCAGTTCGAAGTCTTTTTCCCGTCTTCTCAGGAAAAAATACCGCATTTTATTTCCATCAGATATCCGCTTCCGGTTTTCCTATTGGTGAACATGAGTTCTCTTTCGCCCAGTAGCTGCTCAGCCGAGATATATTCACATTTTTTTTTCTTTGATTACCAGGGGGGTCGGATCTTTGGAGGGTATGTCACTCAAGAGGATACCAAATAGCAAGACCCTCCCCCCTTCCCTAGATTCCAAGTTATGATCCCCTATTTTCCCATTCTTTCTTTTGGGAGACTGCATCTGCCTATGTTAATCCTATAGTAAGTAGGCTTAGCATATATTATTTCATATAAATATTCCCATATAATGTATATAATATCATAAAATTCAATATTAAGACCCTACCCCCATAGGAAAATATTAGTACATGTTTTCCCATGTCATCCTATAGCGATTAGGCTTAAAAAGCGGGAGCTCCGAATGCATGTCTTCATAGGCGGCGGCAGAGATTTACCGACGGAGAGGCAAGACAAATCCGACAGGGGGGAAGCACAATAAATCTAATTTGACTTCAAAATAACTCATAATAATTAATTTTACATTTAATTAAAGAAATTAAAGTATTATTTAGCTTTTTTTTTATTCAGATACTGATCCTTTCTTCCATTGTTAAAAATTTGCAAAGATATTTGTAAAAAAAATGTTGTTCTCAGTTTCTTTTACTGACTGTCAAAATATCGCTAATATTTGAGCCTATTTTTTATGACTCTTGAGATTTAATTGCATTGAAATCTAATTTTAGAAAAATTATGATTATATTCTTTCTATGATTATTATTTTTATCTAGGTTGTAGTATATAGATAGTGTCGTGGCTGGTTCGTGAGTGCTTTCAATAAATAGGCAAATAGAAAACTTAACAGATTTATTTCAGTTTCGTTCGAGTTACTCTGCTCAGTAACTCCTTCTCCTCCAAGAGCCAACACTCGAATGACATCACTCTTTGAATTACACTCGCGCTAGTTGCCTAGCGCCATCTATGAACGTTTATTTTCTTAACGCTTCAAAATCCAATCACTACACCCCCAACGTAAGAGTAGTGTTTATATGAAAACATAAACATACCTCTGAATTAAAATTATGAATTGGATTTTAAAACGTATCTAATAACATCAAATTATCCAAATAAAAATAAACACAAATGCAAAGTTAACTCGAATGAATAACTAATTACTAACAAACATTTAAGAAAGCAATGAAGTAAAATAAGAAATGCACAATTGAATATAAATACCATCTTGATAATAAGAAACTCACTTATCAGTTAATATATACTTAATAATGTATATAATCACTTATCAACTAATAAACACAAATTTATAATGAATATAATCACTTAGTAAAAATTAATACATAATTAAGAAAGGATTTTACTTGATAAACATTACTCAAATAATATTTCAAATATAACCAAAACTGCTGAATGAAAATTTATAACAAACACTAGAAAAAGTTATATTCCTGTAACTAATCCTATTTCAAACAGTTTTGCACATTATACTCTTAACCAAACTTGTGAATACCAATTATTCAACATATTAAAAAAATGATAAACAAAAAAAAAACATTAAAACAGATATACATAATATCAAGCATAAATTATTATTATTTTACAGTCATTAATCCCATATTGATATATAAAACAGAAAAATGATATTATTACTAAAAAAATGTTTTTCAGTCTATTTTGGTAATAAACGTGACAAATAAGGATTGCAATACCGGTATACTGGGACACCGAATATCGGTATTTTGAAAAATTTCTACAATTTTGTAATACCGGTATTCACAAGTTTAAATACCGGTTTTTCGGTATTTACTAGAATTTTTTAAATTGTCTCCACTATATGTTTAGGTATCGCGAACATAGCAATATAGTATACGTTTTTGTTTTTATGTCTCCCCAACGGGCGAAATTAATTAGCTAATTAATGGCTTAATTAATTGCTTAAATTTAAATTAGCGAAACATGGATTATCCCTGAAAGAAAATATTGTATCCATAACGACTCATGGAGCAACAATTATAAAAAAAGTTGGAAAGTTGATTGGTGCAAATCAGCAGTTGTGCTATTGACATGGAATTCAATGAGGAGTAATAGATATATTATACCAAAAATATAAAGAACAGAAGAATCCAAATACTGTGGATATAGACACTTCGGATTCCAACTTTGAAAAGAGTAAGAGTGAGAGTGATATTGACAATGAAGATAATGACAATGTAATTGTTGAAGAAGATATTGCTAATGAGGATGAAATATTAACCTATCAAGAATTGCTTCCTATAATTTTTAAAGACCGAAAAATTGTTAAGATATTTAAACTAACTGAAAATAAAACAGAATATATGTTAATATTAGATTCTAAAACACGTTGGAACAGTTTACTCCTAATGATGGAACGATTTTTGAAACTGAGAAATCCAATTCAAAAAGCAATAATCGACTTAAACCTGTAAATTAATTTTTCAGATAGTGAATTCGACTTAATATCCAGAACTATACAGCTCTAATTTCAATAAAACTGACTATTGAGGCATTATGTCGGAGAGATTCTAATTTATTAACAGCTAATGCAACAATAAATTTCATGTTGCAGTCAATGAAAGAACAGCACACATTAGTATCTGAAGAATTATATATTACATTGAAAAATCGCACAGAAGAAAGGTATACCGAAATAGAAAATGTCTTATGATATTTACATAATTCTAATGATTTTAAAAATGAAAATGAAAAGAAGAAAAGAAAAGAATCAATTCAAATCTGATTAAGTTAGTTAAGTTAGAGTAAAGTTTCTTAAATTTTTTCCCCACAAACCTATCCACATACAAAATTCGGTTCAATTATCGAAGATTATGATGTCACTACTGTCGATAGTGAAAAGGAATTGTCTCTTGAACAAAAATTAGAATTAGCGATAAATAAAAAAAATTCAACGAACCAAAATACAATACAGAGATTAGCTATATCCAAAACCATCCGACCAGAAATCGATTTATTTGAAGATGAGGGGTTTAGAGGTCAATACTTGGAAAAAGTATATCGCGTATTGCTAACAGTACTACCAACTAGAGTAGATGCGAAAGAGCGTTTTCGACAGCTGGTAATTTTTACACAAAATTACTTTTCAGGCTTAATGACAGTACAATCGATGCATTATGTTTTTTTAGATCACATTTCAAAAATTTGTAATAGTACCACAAACTGAATAGTGATATTTACACTTTTTTTGTGATTTAAATAAATAAGATTCTTTACTTTTTTGTGATTATATACTGTTATAATTTATAAGTTGCAAATTATTTTTTGTGATATTTACACTCACTAACAAGATTGGCAAATAAAAAAAATAAACACCTGTGTTTTCTTTCTTTTTCCAAAATTTCTAATACCGGTATTAAAACCTGTATCCCGGTATTAAGATTTAAAAAATACCGAATACCGGTATTGAAATTTTGGTCCGGTATTGCAATCCCTAGTGACAAAGCATCAGCATGCGGCATTTTAGAACCAGGGCAATGTTTTAATGTTATGTTGAATCTCTGCAAGGCAAATACCCACCTCTGTAATCGAGATGACTGAGGAGCGCACTTGGTCAGATAAGAAAGGGGGTTATGATCGGTAAAAATGTGGATCTCGGATCCAAACACAAGGGTTTCAAACTTTTTCAAGCTCCAAACTACAGTAAATACTTCCTGTTCGATTGCCGACCAAGATTGTTGGCTTTTGTTTAATTTTTGACTTGCATAAGCGATAGGGCACATTTTTCCATCAACAGTCTGTGATAAACACGAGCCAATCCCGATTGACGAGGCATCACAATGAATCACAAAGGGTTTGCTCATATTCGGGGTGTGTAGAGTAGGAGCGTGTAACAATGCTGATTTTAATTTTTCAAAAGCAACACTATGCATTTCACACCACGGCAACACATCAGGACTTCTTTTCTTTGTTAGTTCCGTTAATGGAAAGGCAATCTCGGCGAAATTCGCAATATAATTACGATAATAGTTGAACAGGCCAAGAGCACTACGTAGTTGTTTCTTGGTTTCAGGTACGGGCAAACGAGAGATCGTTTCCAACTTAGCTGGATCAGCTTGATGCTTTCCTGAGCCAATTATATGTCCCAGGTATGAAATTTCAGATTTCGCGAAAGCACACTTTGAAAGATTAACAGTGAATTGCAGCTCTTCCAATCTATCCAGCACCAAATGAAGATGTTTCAAGTGAGAGTAAATATCATTGGAGAATATAGCAATGTCATCAATATAAGCACGGCAAAATTCTCTGTATGGCGACAATGCTTTGTTCATTTCCCTTTGAAAAGTTGCAGCTGCATTTTTCAGCCCAATAGGCATTACCTTAAAACGATGTTGTGCTATATGGGTCTTAAAAGATGTATAATCCCGCGAATCTTCTTCCATGGGAAGCGAATAGTACCCCTTCAAAAGATCTAACACACTAATCACATTTGCCTGTCCTATGGAATATATTAATTCCGTTGCGTCTTCCATGGGGAAATCGTCGATTTTAGTCACTGCATTCAAAACTCGATTATCCACGCACATCCTGATAGATCCATCCTTCTTGTTTACACAGACTATAGGATAAGCAATGTCAGCAGAGCTCTCTTCGATTAGATCTAGTTTTAGGAGTTCTTCGATTTGGGAGTCTATTTGAGGTTTCAGCGCTTCAGGAATCCTGTACACGTAAGGTTTTTTCCTTTCTTTATCGTCCTCTAATTTTATCTTGTGATGACCAACCTTTGCAACTCTAACTTGTCCAGTAAATATTGAAGGATGATTCCGCAATAAGTTCAGGATTTGACATTTCACTTCCTCAGAAAGATGTCGCAAATTCACTTGATCAAATATCTCTTTCCAGTAACATACATTTTTATAACTGGGGGATGAATAAACTTCTCCAAAGTCTGCATCATCTTCAAAGATCATGCCTACAGCATTAATTCTTGGATAGTATTTCCGAATTTTATGCGCATGACAATGCCGAATTTTTCAATCGCTAAGTTTTATTTTATATGAATGTGGAGGGCAATGCTCGATAACTTCTCCAGGACCAGTCCAACGGGCATACAATTTGTTCGATGAATCAGGTATTAATAAATAAACTTGGTCACCTGGCTTAAATTCCTTAGAAGCGGTTCGGCGGTTAAAATATTCTGCATATGCCTGCTGTTTACCAGAAGCGATGAGAGATGCTTCCTCTGCAGCTCTTTCTAAGTTTATTTTTTGCTCCTGTAAATAATCCACAACTGATTTCTCCATGTTTAACGGAATGGCAATATCACCACACCAGCTCGATTTAAGAACACTGAGAGGTCCTCGTGCTTCACGTCCATACATCAACTTGAATGGCGAAACACCCGTCGTACAGTTAGGAACTTCCCTGTACGCAAAAAGCATATACGGAATGTATTTATCCCAATTACTCGGATCAGTTCTGATAATGTGATGGAGTGAATTTTTGAACACCCTATTATATCTTTCTATAAGGCCATTCCCAGCTGGATGGTTAGGCGTCGTAAATCTGGGAGCACAACCTAATCTTTTCATGAATTCCTGGGTTAACTTAGAAATAAAGTTCGTTCCATTATCACTTGCAATAACATTGGGTATTCCAGTCCGCATGAATATCTCCAATAAAGCATCACAAGTAGCTTTAGCCGTTAACGAACGAAGAGGGATAGCCTCCGGCCATCGAGAATGCTGGTCCATTAGACATAATACATACTTATGCCGACGAGCAGAAGGGGGTTCAATGGGTCCTATTAGGTCTATATTTACTATCTCAAATGGCAATTCCGGACGGAGAACAGGAGTAATAGGAATTTTATCAATCATTTTTTCCGGACTCCTCAACTGGCATTCTTTACAGGATTTACAAAAGTTTTTGATATCATCTGTCATATTTGGCCAATAAAAACTGTATTTAATTTCTTTCACTAGTCTTTTTTAATCCCATATGGCATCCGAAAATTGATTCATGTACTAATTTAAGAACTTGCTGTCTCTTATTTTTAGGCAAAACCAACTGATTCACTTTTTCGCCTAATATTTTATCCCGGTGGAATATTAATTCATCTTTCATAAAAAAGTTTCCTTTTCCAAGGGATAAATTTTTTCTTACTGACAGCAAATTATCACATTTTCTTTGTTCTTCTTTCAACGCATTAATTTTGTTTTTCTTATCCAAAGAATCGCTTTCATTTCCGCTCGGTTGTTCTTCGCTCTGACTAACTCCACAACAAATCATAAATTCATCAAAGCTCTCTTCCATCGGCGCCTCTAATCCAGACGTGTTTTGGCTGCGGCTGTGGTTTATGCTTTCTCCCAATAAGTTTAATACAGAGGGGGGGGGGATGATGAATTGCTCTTGAATTCTATCCGTGACAGCTGCAACTATCTCAATAGGCCTGGAAAATCCTTCGTTGTTTTTATCTTTTAATGATATTTGAAAACTCGAAAGAATAGCGTTAATCCTTTCTCCAAATGCACTTTTTTAAATGATCTTTCCTTTTTCTTTTTGTTCACTTGACACATATTTAGAATTTAAAACTGGTATCATAGCACCTGAGTCAACTAGGGTTTTCAGTTCTCTATTGTCCACACAAAGATCAACGTATTGTAAAGGGTTGATATTTAAGCTTTTTTCACCATTAATTAATTCCGACTGAATTTCCGCGGTTAAAATGTCTTCCCGTTTCTTTTCTGCCGCAGATTCTCTCAACTGCGATTTTTTATGTCTATTTGGACAGTCTCTAGCAAAATGTGACAATCCACAAACGTAACAGTCTCTTGTTACTTTTCTTGAATTTGTAGTTTCGTTTTTATGAAAGTTTTTGTTTCTGAATTCTCGTTGATGCGGGGGTACATATTTCCGTTCCGAAAAATGTCTCTCTTCTCTTTCGTCGTAGCTTTGATGTTTAGAACAGTTATTCTCTTGATATAGTTCTTTCTTTTTCCTCACACTGTTTGATCGCACATTTTCATAATCATCTAATTTGCTTGCAGTTTCGTTTGGATTCGTGAATTGTGACCAAACATCAATAAAATGTTCTTTAATATCCGTAGGTACTTTTCGCTTTATCTGTTCTGTTATGATTAAATCCGACAAACTTTCAAAAGTAGTTATTTCCAATCCTTGAATCCATTGCTCAAAATAATTTTTAAGTTCGTAAGTAAAATCGCACCAGGTAGACTCCGGTCTTTTAAAATGAGTCATAAACTTTTGCCTGAATTTTTCCGGGCTAAGTTTAAATCGTTTCACTAATAAACTCTTGATGTGGTCATAGTCCTTAACTTTCTCGATTGGCTCTCGAGCGATGAGTTGGGTTATATCCGTTGGCAATAATCCTAATAGATGCGACACGTAATCTTCTCGTTTTATTTGAGTCCACTCGGCTTGCCTCTAGAACAACAGCAAATATAAACTGATATCACTGTTCTTTTCATCGAATTTTTGCATCACGTGCCTGAGTTCTATCTTGGGAGTTGGTAATTCGACATCCACGGGTACACTGGAATATTGCAACTTCAGTTTCTCAAGTTCGAATTCTCGTTCTTCTTGTGCCTTTTTCTCCTGCAATTCCCACTCTTCTTTAATTTTTCTTTCTTCAAATTCTCGTTCTTCTTGCTTTCGTTTTTGTTCTTCTTTAATTTTTCTTTCTTCAAATTCTCGTTCTTCTTGCTTTCGTTTTTGTTCTTCTTGCTTTCGTTTTTGATCTTCTCTCTCTTTTCTATCCTCTATGATAACTATCATTTGTTTCTTCACAAACTCTTCCTCGTAATTTTCACTTCTAGTAATTAATTTTTTTAAGTCCACAATTTTCATCTTTAATGAAACAGTTTCACCCAGCTCTTCCGCCAACAACTTCAAATCTTCCTTTTTCGCACTGCCTAGGAAGGCCATATCGATACCGAAAGCACACACCTTTATCGAATAAAGTTCGATTTCAAGTTCGTCAAAAATAGCACTCGATTCTCAATCGTCACGACTGCGCCAAATGTCGTGGCTGGTTCGTGAGTGCTTTCAATAAATAGACAAATAGAAAACTTAACAGATTTATTTCAGATTCGTTCGAGTTACTCTGCTCAGTAACTCCTTCTCCTCCAAGAGCCAACACTCGAATGACATCACTCTTTGAATTACACTCGCGCTAGTTGCCTAGCGCCATCTATGAACGTTTATTTTCTTAACGCTTCAAAATCCAATCACTACAGATAGGAACATAAACTGAGCCAGAATGGCGAGTCATTCTAAATGAACAAATGCATGTTCTTATCTTGGAATCTATATAAAATGAATGTTGAAAGAAAAAGTTTTATAAAAGAATTTTTTTAGAAATCTGGAATAATAAATAAAAAATATTCGATGTTTTCTTCAAAAATAGATTTTTTAGCGTAGTTCCCTACCTAAAATATTTGTTAAGTAAGGATTGCAGCAACGAGCAAAGGTGTTTCGAATCCGAGGAAAATAAGTGCGCGTGCTCAACAAAAATTTACTATTGATCGGACACGAACAATATAGAATGCTGAAAAGATACAATGATGTTGTTTCTTAAGAAGGGTGGAGAAAATATTTTCTAAATTTATGTATAAACTTACTATTTTATATAAGATATGAAAAATATTCTTATGAAAAATGGACTGCTTAAACATAGACGCCCCATGTATTTATTTTTCAATATACATTTAGGCTTAAAACCAATGCATTTTATTAAAAAACAATTAGATCTTGAATATGAATTCCCCTATCTTCATTTTTAGGCATGCGTTCTATGGTTAAGTACATTTTTAATTCGAAGTTATTGCAAACTAACATTCCACCCAAAAACGTGAGTTTTATCTCCTCAGTTGCATGCATTGTGTTTTCTTAACCCTTTTGTATACAATGGCGAATCTGGCTCGCTTATTGAGTTTTAAATTTTAAATCTGAAATAAGTGAATGCATCAAGTAATTTAAAATGATAAAAATCCCTTGAAAATGCATCATTACCTCAAATTCCCTTATATTATTCTAGGAATTAAAATAACAGTAATTGTCTGAAATAAGATATGCCATCTTATTAGGAAGTTAAGTAAGTTCGTATATGTCAAGGGGTTAATGTGTTATTTATGAATATTCTAAAAATAACTATTTTAATAATCTTTTTATCAAGACAACTTTATTCAAAATCTATTAAAAATTTAGAAGCATCTGAAATTATATAGTTTTTGCCACGAATAGTAATTGATAGAAAAAAAATAATATATAAACGATACGTTCCCGATTACATAGTCATAATATTGAACGGAGAGTCTGAAAATAGGTTGTAATTTATTTATTTAACAAATTGGATACTTGGGTAAACTCTTTTAGTGTAGTTAAAAGGCTATAAAACCACAAACATTTGTTTATTTTTGTCGTCAACTGCAGTCAGCAATATTTATTTAGTGTAATAATTGTAGCCTGATTAATTAGATTGCAAAAGAAAACAGATATTTTACTGTTAAATAAATTTAATTAACAATTTACTTTCTTCATTGATTTATAATGATTTCACATAATGTGGCTACAGCAAAATAACTCTTTTTTGCACGCATATTCACAAGAGTTTCAAAAGAAAAGAGTGTTTTATTAAATTTAGTTTCATCATTAACTAGATTTTAGACAATTCTCATAGTGAAATGAATAAAATAAATTTATCAGTTCGTTACTGAGGAAGTAATAATTATATAAATAAGATGACGATAAGTTGTAGAGATTGAATTTGAATGATGAATTATGGAAAACAAATCTATCATCTTATTCATGAATAATATAAAAGCATCAATTTCTCTAATAATTCCACTAAAGTACTCGAAGTGATGAAAAAAAAAATTTTTTTTTCATTATCTATGATAAAATCTTATCCGAAGGACAAAGATTAGTCAGAAAAAATGGTACGTCTTATTCATTGGACAGCTTATTGTTTATTCCACTAAATTTAGTATAAATTAAATGCTGAATGAACATTATGACATTTAAATAAAATGACTGAGAATTTGGACTCGTCTACAACCATTCACATTGAATTCTTAGTCGACCGATCAAAAATTTTTTGACAAAATGGGACATATCTTATGTCTTATTCACATGTCGTCTTGTCGGTTATATTGCCAAAAGTAATGCAAATTAAAAATTTGAACGACATTTGAATCAAATGTCTGAAAATCTGTGGATAAAGTCTTCGAAATTCATCACATTCAGTTCATAGTCGGTCGCCTAAAAATTACCGGCAGAAAGTGATATCTTATTCACTTGCCTGTTATATTGCCAAATTTAGTGTAAATTATAAGCTAAATGAACGCCATTTCAGTCAAATGTCTGAAAATCTGCAGATTTAATGTCTTCGGCATTCACCGTATTTTCATAGTCGGAAGACCAAAAATTGTCAGCAAAATGAGAATATGACCTTGTCGATATCTTATTCACTTCTTACCTTGTCGGTTATATTACCAAAAGTAGTATAAGCTTAATGAACGACATTTGAATCAGAAGTCTGAAAATCTGCGAACTTAACATCTTCGACATCCATTGCATTCAGTTCTTGGTTCAGTCTATCAAAAATTATCCGAAAATACGGTATATTATTGGCCTACCACCCTATTGATTATTTTGCCGAATATAGTCAAATTAGTTGAACCGTTACTGGGGATACTTCGACTGTGTACAATATATTAACTAAGGTGGATTTTAAATAATCATATTCGATAATGCACTAATCTCTACAACCGTCCTAAAATGGTGAACACTTTTGCCGACGAAACTCTCAATCTCTCGCTGACGGGGGGGGGGGGGGCAAGAGGCTGCCGACAGGGGGCAATTGCCCCCCTGCTACCGCCGCCTCTGATGCTATTATCAATCAACCAGAATAATGTCGGTTACAGTTAGCAAATTAATTTTTCTTCGTTTGAGAACGTAAAAGGCCACCCCCGCGCCAAAAAAATTCATTCACTCTCCAGACTCCAACATCGTCGGATGGTAAGTTCTCTCTCTCTCTCTCTCTCTTATTACTATGCTTGCTTGAAATTTTACAAGTCCCTTACTCTGATAATGAATGGAAAAAACTTTGTCAAATTCCGACTCTACGTGAAATATCAAAATCCCTTACTCTTATAATGGGGAGAAAAAACTCAGTAATTTTCACAAGAATCGGAATTTTGATTGTTTTTGTCCATTCATTATGAGATGAAAGAACTTTTAATTTTGACCAAAAATGATTTGTATTATTTCAAGCTTTCTGCTGTTGGTCTATTTGCTATCCAAACTTGGCACAATAGGACTTTTATTTTTACTTGTTTTTTGTCGCCTCTGAAAGTTTTTGAGAACAAGAAAAATTTGTGATCCAAGAAATATTCAGAGGAGACAGAAGACAATTAATTTTTTTTTTATGGTAGCCTTTAAATACCCAGTTGCCCTTTGCTTCATTGGGTTATAATTTCATTTGCTTCATTGGGTTATAATAACAAAAATCTGTAATCATAAAAATAAACACTCTAAACTGCGAAAAACGCTGAATGCGACAGAAAACGAACTGATTACCAATCATCTGAAGGGCTAAACTGTTTTAACTTGAGATTTCTTGCACAAGTATTTTCCGAAAAATGCTCCAGCGACGAAACAACCATATCGGGTTTAAGTAGACGTCGGTGAATAATCTGACAGCTAATTCAGCGAGCAGAGCTGGAAGAACATATGGAATGCAATAGAATAATTGCTCTTTGGCTTCGCGACACGTGTGTGCAAAGCCAGGATTCAGCTGTGGAATGCCCTCAGGATGCCGTTTGCAGTTTCGGATGTTCGGTTCTTGTCACTTTCCTTCGGGAGAGAAGGATCGGTCCCACTGCCTCATAGTCTTTGTCGTAGTTCTTGATACCTGGAGGTATTTATTGAGCTACACTCTCCAAAAACATTTATTTAACTGTTTCATTAATTGAACAAAAGAGCGAATAATTTTTTTCCCTTTTTCTATAAAATTAACTAGAAAAGAAAAAGTATATTTTTGCAAGAAGTGGGATTCGAACCTAAAGTTTGCAATCTAACGTCGCCAATCCACGCTCTTTCCACGTGAACCACCGGTTCACACGACGAAGGCTTACTAAGGTTCTCTCCTCATTCCCTTCTTACAATACGACATGCAAGAGGAATCTTGGAAAATATGCACAATGTATTCGTAATGTATTCCTGTGGCAGAATATCTGTGTAAATTTCAGAGGGAATTCCTGCAGATTAATTAAAAAGAACTCTGTTCGAAAACACGTATTTCACCATTTAATGAATTTAAGAAAAGATAGAATAACGTTCTTTCCATTTTCTGTAAAATTATCTCAAAATAGAAAAAAAAATAATGATAATAATGGAAGGTGAGGGATTTGAACATAATATTTGCAAACAGGCATGGGCAACCTACACTCTTACCAAATAATATAACCTTCACACGGTGGTGGTGAAGCAAGATTCTCTCCGCATATGCTTCTTTCAATAGGATATGCAAGAGGAATCTTGGAAAATATACACAATGTATTCCGTTGACAGAATATCTTTGTAACTTCCAGAGAGAATTCTTTTTAATTAATTTAAAAGAAAACTTCTCGCAAAAGCTTATTTAACCATTTCATGAATTTAAGAAAAGACAGAATAACCTTTTTTTCCATTTTCTGTATAGTTATCTAAAAATAGGGGGGGGGATGTTTCTGGAAAACGTGGGATTCGAACCTAAAATGAGCAATCAACCACGTCAACTTATGTTCTTATCACCTAATCCACCATTCACACGGTCGAGGTGAAGCAAGACTGTCTCGACATATGCTTCTTTCAATAGGACATGAAAAAGCAATCTTTGAAAATATGCACAATGTATTCCTATGGCAGAATATATGCGCAAATTGCAGTGGGAATTCCTGCTGATTAATTTAAAAGAATTCTGTTCAAAAACACTTTAACCCTCTAAGGGTTCCACACGTATTTCGACGTAGCCCCATAGATGTCTTTAAAGTGCACTGCACGGATTTTAACGTAGGGTAACGAACGATGCAAATTCGTTTTGCACTGAAAATCACGTAGGGGTGTTACTGCACCGCAGATGGTGTCGACGTATTTTAACGTATTTCTTTCCCCCTACCAGTTTCGACATCTTGATGAATTGGAGGGGAGACAACACAATGAAGTTTTACTGTTATTTAAGGAAGTCACAGGATCTGAGAGCCCGAAGATTCCTTTAGGCATAGGGCATTGTGATAGTGCCGGCGTTATGGAAGAATGAGGGGTGAAAAAGGAAAGGGCTCGCCCAAGAAAAGAGGAACAGGAATTTTTCCCCAATTGTGTTTCCCATAATGGCTCTATGTGGACTTAAATTTAAATTGCATTTTGTTTCAATAGTTTTTGTTTGATATCGATAGGGATAGGATTTCTTTGATCTAAGCGTTGCCTCAAAGTTCCATTGAGTTATTTTTTTCTTAATGCAGTTTTATGCTTACTTGTGATTAAACATCACATTGAAGTACTAGCAACTCGAAAGGGATATATTTGAAAAATTGCCATCAATATATATTTAAAATATTAAATATATTTTTCATTCTTAGTTCAACTGTTATTATGATTCAAATTTATATTTTTATGCTAATCTATACCTCCAATTATTTTTCACGAAGTAAATACATGCAAATGAATTTTGCGTTTTTAAGCAGTCTAAATTTCACAGAATATAATAAAATATATTATTATATTGTTTCTCTTATCTTGTAAAAATTTGGAATAATGTGTCGCTTTTTATAATGCGACTCCTTTTCAAAGTTTTTTTTTAAAGAACTTAATAGAATAATTTCATTCAAATTCATAAAAGAAACAAAAACATTTTTTTAAGAATTATGTCTATTCAGAAAATTATTAATATTTAGTCTTAATATACCTTGATGTAGATGAAAGCAAATAGTAAAATAAATTTAATTCAGGGTTTGATTTATTTTGTTAGGAATATTAAGAAACGAATCGCATTGTAAAAGTCTTAACATTGTAAACTATCTGAAGATATTTTTTCAACAGTTTATCAAAGAAGATATATTTCTTAGATAAAATTATAGATCTCTAAAGCCCTTCTAAAAAAAATAAGTAGGTAGTTCAAAAATTCTGTTCTTATTTTACAGGTCTTTGAAGCAGTATTTTTTTTTTTTTTTTTTTTTTTGTAGATAAGTTAATGAGCATTCTTCAATATAGAATAAAATCTGAGTGGATAAATGAGATAACTTTTGGTGAATCTTGTGCTAAGTACAGAATGAGTTTTAACTATACGTTTTTAAGGATGTTCTAATACAAAAGGGTGCAGATAAATTCCGGAATGGTGCATGGATAATAAATTATTTTTGAATATTCAAAAGCTTAGCATTCATAGTTTTGCCTTGAAATCACAACCTCCTATTTTCTCCTATCAAATAAATGACTTTGCATTACTTTATTCAGATTTTGTTACTGATGCTGGTGTTACTTATGGAAGAAAACTTCATAAACTGCACACTAATGCAGGATCGACCTTAAAGGTTGTTGGGCCCAAACAGGAAAACAATTATTATTATTATTATTATTAAAAGCAATCCAAGGTTTACAATCAAGGTAAAGATCAATGGTAGCATCAGCATTCTTACTTTTTCCTATTCATCTGCTTATGCAGTGTAGCGCTATCTATATTTCTTAGCACATTTTGAATAGAATCAAGTATGAATTTGGTGCGTCTTCCTATCCTTTCAGACTGGAGCAAAAATTCGACACATTCGCAATAACGATATCAAACCAACTTACCAAACTTCATTTATCTATTTTGTATGTGTGCGTGTGATTTCAAATAATTATTTAAACACTCATGTGTAATAAATCCTTTGTCAGAATACATTTAAAAAAATTAATACAAATCTACATTTTGATAAAATTGCATGATACATTTAATTTATCTCGATGCTTCCGTTTTGGGATATCATGTACATGCATACATGACTTTTACATACAGATTTCTCATCAGTCAGTTTATCTAATATTTGAAGATAAGATTACATATAAATTAATTACAATTAATTATAGAAAGGTTGCTATATGTTGATTTACGATAAATAAAGAAATCGTTTCTCAAATTCTTTGACTGGAATGATTCCTAGTGAATCCTCAGCCTTTTTAACCCAATCTATTGAATGGGGAGGTTAAAAAAAAGTTAATAAAGGGTTTTAAAGGGTTGAAAAAAGGGATTAAGCCATATCCAGTATGCTATATTAAACTGAAATTTGAGAAACAATTGTTTATTTTTTAAACCAACCAATTATATAAATAATATTGTCAATCATATATTAATTTTCTTTTTATATGAGGGCTAATGACTATTGATATATCATCAATGATCACCTATCATATATATATATATATATATATATATATATATATATATATATATATATATATATATATATATATATATATATATATATATATATATATATATATATATATATATATATATATATATATATAACATCTTCTCAGTATATTCAGTTGATACGTCTATGGCGGAATTACTTCCAAAACCTTTTGGTATTCTACTTACCCCAGTCATTCGACCAAATCTGTCAATTTATATTTCATAATAAAACCATTGGCCATTAGATATATCATCAATGATCGTCTGCTCTATATAATTTTTCAATTTCGAAAGAAGAAAAAAACGCCTTTTTTTAATGTATTTTCATTTTGAAATAAATAAATTATTTCTTTCCACTATTTGGCTGCATGATTCATCAACAATTCAATCAAGTTTATTAATTTTTTCTACCGCTTGGAGATATATTTGATTAATTATAAAAATAAAGTATCAAGCGTTGTGGATGGGTACAATTTGTTTCAAACATTTTTTTTTTTTTTTTTTTTTTTTTTTTTTTTGTAACCATGTTTTTCTGCGCGCTGGGGAACGTGAATACAGAATTTCTGCGAAACATGCGAATAACTTTGTATAATAAATTTCACGAAAACCAGTTCTGTGATACTTGAAGTTTATAAATATTTTACTGAAGCAGATATGCATTGTAATGCTTAAAACTAGTTAAATGAATATTATAATTCGGTATAACTATACTGCATAATATTTTAATTATTCTAATAATTTATATATTAAAAATTTTCTGTTCTTTATATAATATATATTATAAAGTGACAAAAGAAAGCGACAGGAATTTGAGGTTGAAATGAATTTCTCTTCATGATTCCTCTATGAGCTTATACTGCGGCTATGAATTTATACTTTTGTTCCTTTTGCTTGGCTCCTTTTTAGTATTGGTTTCTATATATGTATTTCCTCTTAAAAAAATTAAAATTACTGAATTTGTGTATTTTAGTAATGCGTTTATTATTCTTGTTGTCACGTGAAGTATTTCCTTTTAAAATATTTTCATTCTATTACTTTTTTTAAAGGATTTTGTTGTTGAATTCTGTTCATAATTGTCCTTATTGTGAGGATATAGAAACAACGCAAGAATAAGCAACACATTGAAAATATTTAAAAAGTATATCAACTTTTTTTTATTGAAATGGCTGTTATTTAATTATATAAAGTTTTTATAAAGTAAAATGCGTTTTCCTGTATTAAATCCAACATCCTACACCACTGTGAAAAAGATTTCAATTTTTGGTTAGTTCTTTTGGAAGTTATCAAGAAGTACAGTAAGTAAAATGTTCTGTTGAGTAAAATGTTGAGTTGAGTAAAATGTTCGGTCTGTAGAAAAACGGCGGCCCAAACTCATAGCGACACGGGTGGCATTTGAATCCGTATAGCGTGAGACGAGCCTTAGGGCCACGCGGATGGTTAATCGCGAAATGGTCTTTCTGATTTAAAGGGGGGGGGATCCATAAATCAATGGAATAGCTTACAAATTAGAAAGTAACTGCTTTATAAAGACTTTTTTTTTTTTATCAAGATTTAATTTGATAAGTTTGTGAAATTAAGTCAGTAGATGTAATCGTTTAAACACTATTATTAATTTTCGACGAAAAATATGATTAAAAACTAAAATCAACTTTTGATAATAATATGACGTGATGTTCTAAGACTGGGCATATTTTGTAAGTATCAAATTTCGAGAATCTGTGAATTATTCTTTTCAATAACGAAATGCAAAGAGTGATTATTTAGTTATGGTAAAAGATAGCTTCATACTTAATGAACTAAGGTATGCGAATAATATATTCCTTCTAATATTGAATGTGTTTATTTACTAAATGCGATCTTCAGATTTATTTTGAATTGCTCTGAATAATCATATCATAAATCACCATAGCACTCATGACATAAATCATCATAAAACAGATTTCAAAACAAACATCATAATATTGATTTATTTAGAGGAAAGAACAGGAGATGTAAATGTTATTTATGATTTTCAGGTATGTTAATTGTTGTAATATAATTAAGAATACGGTTTATTAAGTTATAATCAAAATAAGAAGTGTTTACGTCCTACGCGCAACTACTAAACCTTTTTTTACTAATTAAAAAAAAAAAGAAAGAAAAGAAAAAAACTTTATTTTTGTGTATTTCAAAACCGATTCAAGGCTAATGTCAATGATTCTGGATACAACAAGGCTTCTTTCATAAATGAAAGTAGTTGCTTACACCGGTAATTACTTCTAAATAAGGAACCAGTTACCTCTTACGCTGGTTTTCGAGAGTTTTCAAACTATGCTGTCAAATATTTGTAAAATTTATATATCCCAATTTCACTGAAATACGAATATCACTATTTCTTCACTAAATCCATTTACTTATATAGTTTGATATTTTTACAATGTCTATGGAGGTAATCAACAAAAGTAAAAACTTTTCTAGTAAGCAATTAAAACTTCCAAACTTTGTTTCAAATACAGTTCTAAGACATAAAATTTCTTAATTCAATTGTGGAATTGTTGCGGTTCCTACCAAAGCAAGACGCTTATTCTTTTATTGAATCCATCGTCATGAATTGTTGTTAAAAAAAATGTTTTCGGTGATTGTTATCTTCACTCCTAGCGATCATTAGAAAGAGAAAGAAAATGGAATGTTGCAAAGATACGTTAATGCAACATATGCTTTACAATTTTAATTTTACATATTTAAATCATCAATTACTTTTGCACAGTAAATTTTATAAAAATATGTAAGCACAATTGCAACTTTTGTCATTTAAATTTTTTTTGGATAAAACTAGCAGAAATAGCAATGAATAAATAGTGTTTTCTTTTTTAGAATGTACGAAAATTAGAAAATTATTACGTCCATTGTATTTTTTGAAAGAACATCATAAATGTATCGAAATTTACGAGGAATGAAATACTCCTGTGTAATATTTTAAAAGAATCATTTGTTTGTTCCTTTGAATATTTTTGAAGATAGCAATTTCTTTGAATATGCACACAAAATAGTGAAAAAAGGTGGGGAAAAATAGCAAAAAAAAGTCGATAATTTTAATAAATTTCTAAAACATTTTAAAATTAATAGAACAGTCTATAATTTCAAAAATAAATTTTAAATAAGGTCATTTAATCTGCATTTACCCTGATATATTTGATGAGGTTTTAATTGAAATTTTCATTATTTTGAAACATTTAAAAGCGAATATGCCATTATTTTTCAATAAAAAAATGATTAAAAAAAGTATTGAACTTTAAAAAAATTGATGTGATATATTTTAGAGCCTGGGTCATTAATACATAAGTACCAAATCATATGGCTCTAGATTTGGATATTTTTTAAGCTACTCAATCAATTTGCTGATTTGCATATTTTATTATAATAGAAAATAATGCTATTTTAATGATAAATCGGTTATATATTGTTATTTATACACATCTGATTGACATAACTATTTGTGATTAGTCCTAATTTTAGACAAATGCTATTCAAATATTGATTACTCAGTAAAAAATATCACAATGATTTATTTGAAAGAATAATAAAGGAATATGAATGGAATTTGAATCCTCATTAATTACTTATTATATATATATATATATATATATATATATATATATATATATATATATATATAGTGAGACCGATGAGAGTTTCTGTGCTTAAAATACCTAGCAAAAATTAAGAGAAAACCCTTCTGTTTACATTTGCTCTGTACAACTTTTTACAGAGCGATATTATCTACTATCGGGGTTTAAAAGCAACAAAACTGGATCCCCATACACAATTCCTAGAAACCATCTGACTTTTCTAGCCATAAACGAAAGCTATAAGATCTGACATGAATGAGCGGTAATTTGCGCATACCCCAGGGTGTGTAGACCACCCGTGAAGAAGAAAAGGGGAAAGAAAAAAGTGCTCGCGCTTGCTGTACATTTCTTTAGGAAAACCGAAACGATTGTGAGAGAGAATACTAGTCAAGTTTAGTTCCCTTTTTAGAGGTTTCAGACGTAGAATGAAAACGCTCACAGGGTTAAGTATTGTGTAAATCTGGTTTTAAAAGCACAATGCTAAGAATAATAATAGATTCTGCGCATGTGCGGGAACTTGACTCTTAAAATTCCGATAAAGTATAGAAATATTTTAAATTTATAATATTGTTTTGAAATATATGATTTGGAATGATTCATAGTAACTCTATGAATAATGAAGAAATATACATAAAATTTATTTAAAAAAAAAGAAAATTTATAACTTATTTTTCGATCTCGAGATTCGAACAGAAGACCAGCAAAACACAATGACACACCCTGCCGATCTAGCCACCAAGACTCGTACCCCGAGAGCTTCTGAAGGGTCAATGATTCTCATTAAGACTCAGCAATAAATTTTAAGTATTGTGTAAATCTAGTTTTAAAAGCACAATGCTAAGAATAATAATAGATTCTGCGCATGTGCGCGAACTTGACTCTTAAAATTCCGATAAAATATAGAAATATTTTAAATTTATAATATTGTTTTGAAATATATGATTTGAAATGATTCATAGTAACTCTATGAATAATGGAGAAATAAAGATAAAATTTATTTAAAAAAAAGAAAAATTATAAATTATTGGTCGATCTCTAGATTCGAACAGAAGACCAGCAAAATACAATGACACACTCCGCCGATCTAGCCACAAAGACTCGTACCTCGAGAGCTTCTGAAGGGTCAAAGATTCTCATTAAGACTCGGCAATAAATTTTAAGTATTGTGTAAATCTGGTTTTAAAAGCACAATGCTAAGAATAATAATAGATTCTGCGCATGTGCGCGAACTTGACTCTTAAAATTCCGATAAAATATAGAAATATTTTAAATTTATAATATTGTTTTGAAATATATGATTTGGAATGATTCATAGTAACTCTATGAATAATGGAGAAATAAAGATAAAATTTATTTAAAAAAAAGAAAAATTATAAATTATTTGTCGATCTCGAGATTCGAACAGAAGACCAGCAAAATACAATGACACACTCTGCCGATCTAGCCACAAAGACTCGTACCTCGAGAGCTTCTGAAGGGTCAAAGATTCTCATTAAGACTCGGCAATAAATTTTAAGTATTGTGTAAATCTGGTTTTAAAAGCACAATGCTAAGAATAATAATAGATTCTGCGCATGTGCGGGAACTTGACTCTTAAAATTCCGATAAAGTATAGAAATATTTTAAATTTATAATATTGTTTTAAAATATATGATTTGGAATGATTCATAGTAACTCCTTGAATAATGGAGAAATATAGATAAAATTTATTTAAAAAAAAGAAAAATTATAAATTATTTGTCGATCTCGAGATTCGAACAGAAGACCAGCAAAATACAATGACACACTCTGCCGATCTAGCCACAAAGACTCGTACCTCGAGAGCTTCTGAAGGGTCAAAGATTCTCATTAAGACTCGGCAATAAATTTTAAGTATTGTGTAAATCTGGTTTTAAAAGCACAATGCTAAGAATAATAATAGATTCTGCGCATGTGCGGGAACTTGACTCTTAAAATTCCGATAAAGTATAGAAATATTTTAAATTTATAATATTGTTTTAAAATATATGATTTGAAATGATTCATAGTAACTCTATGAATAATGGAGAAATAAAGATAAAATTTATTTAAAAAAAAGAAAAATTATAAATTATTTGTCGATCTCGAGATTCGAACAGAAGACCAGCAAAATACAATGACACAATCTGCCGATCTAGCCACAAAGACTCGTACCTCGAGAGCTTCTGAAGGGTCAAAGATTCTCATTAAGACTCGGCAATAAATTTTAAGTATTGTGTAAATCTGGTTTTAAAAGCACAATGCTAAGAATAATAATAGATTCTGCGCATGTGCGGGAACTTGACTCTTAAAATTCCGATAAAGTATAGAAATATTTTAAATTTATAATATTGTTTTAAAATATATGATTTGGAATGATTCATAGTAACTCCTTGAATAATGGAGAAATATAGATAAAATTTATTTAAAAAAAAGAAAAATTATAAATTATTTGTCGATCTCTAGATTCGAACAGAAGACCAGCAAAATACAATGACACACTCTGCCGATCTAGCCACAAAGACTCGTACCTCGAGAGCTTCTGAAGGGTCAAAGATTTTCATTAAGACTCGGCAATAAGTTTTAAGTATTGTGTAAATCTGGTTTTAAAAGCACAATGCTAAGAATAATAATAGATTCTGCGCATGTGCGCGAACTTGACTCTTAAAATTCCGATAAAATATAGAAATATTTTAAATTTATAATATTGTTTTGAAATATATGATTTGGAATGATTCATAGTAACTCTATGAATAATAGAGTAATATAGATAAAATTTATTTAAAAAAAAGAAAATTTATAAATTATTTGTCGATATCGAGATTCGAACAGAAGACCAGCAAAATACAAGGTTTTAAAAGCACAATGCTAAGAATATTAATAGATTCTGAGCATTTGCGCGAACTTGACTCTTAAAATTCCGATAAAATATAGAAATATTTTAAATTTATAATATTGTTTTGAAATATATGATTTGGAATGATTCATAGTAACTCTATGAATAATAGAGTAATATAGATAAAATTTATTTAAAAAAAAGAAAATTTATAAATTATTTGTCGATCTCGAGATTCGAACAGAAGACCAGCAAAATACAATGACACACCCTGCCGATCTAGCCACCAAGACTCGTACCGCGAGAGCTTCTGAATGGTCAAAGATTTTCATTAAGACTCGGCAATAAGTTTTAAGTATTGTGTAAATCTGGTTTTAAAAGCACAAATCTAAGAATATTAATAGATTCTGCGGATGTGCGCGAACTTGACTCTTAAAATTCCGATGAAATATAGAAATATTTTCAATTTATAATATTGTTTTGAAATATATGATTTGGAATGATTCATAGTAACTCTATGAATAATAGAGTAATATAGATAAAATTTATTTAAAAAAAAGAAAATTTATAAATTATTTGTCGATCTCGAGATTCGAACAGAAGACCAGCAAAATACAATGACACACCCTGCCGATCTAGCCACCAAGACTCGTACCGCGAGAGCTTCTGAATGGTCAAAGATTTTCATTAAGACTCGGCAATAAGTTTTAAGTATTGTGTAAATCTGGTTTTAAAAGCACAAATCTAAGAATATTAATAGATTCTGCGGATGTGCGCGAACTTGACTCTTAAAATTCCGATGAAATATAGAAATATTTTCAATTTATAATATTGTTTTGAAATATATGATTTGGAATGATTCATAGTAACTCTATGAATAATGAAGAAATATGGATAAAATTTATTTAAAAAAAAAGAAAATTTATAAATTATTTTTCGATCTCGAGATTCGAACAGAAGACCAGCAAAACACAATGACACACCCTGCCGATCTAGCCACCAAGACTCGTACCCCGAGAGGTTCTGAAGGGTCAATGATTCTCATTAAGACTCGGCAATAAATTTTAAGTATTGTGTAAATCTAGTTTTAAAAGCACAATGCTAAGAATAATAATAGATTCTGCGCATGTGCGCGAACTTGACTCTTAAAATTCCGATAAAATATAGAAATATTTTAAATTTATAATATTGTTTTGAAATATATGATTTGGAATGATTCATAGTAACTCTATGAATAATAGAGTAATATAGATAAAATTTATTTAAAAAAAAGAAAATTTATAAATTATTTGTCGATATCGAGATTCGAACAGAAGACCAGCAAAATACAAGGTTTTAAAAGCACAATGCTAAGAATATTAATAGATTCTGCGGATGTGCGCGAACTTGACTCTTAAAATTCCGATGAAATATAGAAATATTTTCAATTTATAATATTGTTTTGAAATATATGATTTGGAATGATTCATAGTAACTCTATGAATAATGAAGAAATATGGATAAAATTTATTTAAAAAAAAAGAAAATTTATAAATTATTTTTCGATCTCGAGATTCGAACAGAAGACCAGCAAAACACAATGACACACCCTGCCGATCTAGCCACCAAGACTCGTACCCCGAGAGGTTCTGAAGGGTCAATGATTCTCATTAAGACTCGGCAATAAATTTTAAGTATTGTGTAAATCTAGTTTTAAAAGCACAATGCTAAGAATAATAATAGATTCTGCGCATGTGCGCGAACTTGACTCTTAAAATTCCGATAAAATATAGAAATATTTTAAATTTATAATATTGTTTTGAAATATATGATTTGGAATGATTCATAGTAACTCTATGAATAATGGAGAAATAAAGATAAAATTTATTTAAAAAAAAGAAAAATTATAAATTATTGGTCGATCTCTAGATTCGAACAGAAGACCAGCAAAATACAATGACACACTCTGCCGATCTAGCCACAAAGACTCGTACCTCGAGAGCTTCTGAAGGGTCAAAGATTCTCATTAAGACTCGGCAATAAATTTTAAGTATTGTGTAAATCTGGTTTTAAAAGCACAATGCTAAGAATAATAATAGATTCTGCGCATGTGCGCGAACTTGACTCTTAAAATTCCGATAAAGTATAGAAATATTTTAAATTTATAATATTGTTTTAAAATATATGATTTGAAATGATTCATAGTAACTCTATGAATAATGGAGAAATAAAGATAAAATTTATTTAAAAAAAAGAAAAATTATAAATTATTTGTCGATCTCGAGATTCGAACAGAAGACCAGCAAAATACAATGACACAATCTGCCGATCTAGCCACAAAGACTCGTACCTCGAGAGCTTCTGAAGGGTCAAAGATTCTCATTAAGACTCGGCAATAAATTTTAAGTATTGTGTAAATCTGGTTTTAAAAGCACAATGCTAAGAATAATAATAGATTCTGCGCATGTGCGGGAACTTGACTCTTAAAATTCCGATAAAGTATAGAAATATTTTAAATTTATAATATTGTTTTAAAATATATGATTTGGAATGATTCATAGTAACTCCTTGAATAATGGAGAAATATAGATAAAATTTATTTAAAAAAAAGAAAAATTATAAATTATTTGTCGATCTCTAGATTCGAACAGAAGACCAGCAAAATACAATGACACACTCTGCCGATCTAGCCACAAAGACTCGTACCTCGAGAGCTTCTGAAGGGTCAAAGATTTTCATTAAGACTCGGCAATAAGTTTTAAGTATTGTGTAAATCTGGTTTTAAAAGCACAATGCTAAGAATAATAATAGATTCTGCGCATGTGCGCGAACTTGACTCTTAAAATTCCGATAAAGTATAGAAATATTTTAAATTTATAATATTGTTTTAAAATATATGATTTGAAATGATTCATAGTAACTCTATGAATAATGGAGAAATAAAGATAAAATTTATTTAAAAAAAAGAAAAATTATAAATTATTTGTCGATCTCGAGATTCGAACAGAAGACCAGCAAAATACAATGACACAATCTGCCGATCTAGCCACAAAGACTCGTACCTCGAGAGCTTCTGAAGGGTCAAAGATTCTCATTAAGACTCGGCAATAAATTTTAAGTATTGTGTAAATCTGGTTTTAAAAGCACAATGCTAAGAATAATAATAGATTCTGCGCATGTGCGGGAACTTGACTCTTAAAATTCCGATAAAGTATAGAAATATTTTAAATTTATAATATTGTTTTAAAATATATGATTTGGAATGATTCATAGTAACTCCTTGAATAATGGAGAAATATAGATAAAATTTATTTAAAAAAAAGAAAAATTATAAATTATTTGTCGATCTCTAGATTCGAACAGAAGACCAGCAAAATACAATGACACACTCTGCCGATCTAGCCACAAAGACTCGTACCTCGAGAGCTTCTGAAGGGTCAAAGATTTTCATTAAGACTCGGCAATAAGTTTTAAGTATTGTGTAAATCTGGTTTTAAAAGCACAATGCTAAGAATAATAATAGATTCTGCGCATGTGCGCGAACTTGACTCTTAAAATTCCGATAAAGTATAGAAATATTTTAAATTTATAATATTGTTTTAAAATATATGATTTGGAATGATTCATAGTAACTCCTTGAATAATGGAGAAATATAGATAAAATTTATTTAAAAAAAAGAAAAATTATAAATTATTTGTCGATATCGAGATTCGAACAGAAGACCAGCAAAATACAAGGTTTTAAAAGCACAATGCTAAGAATATTAATAGATTCTGAGCATTTGCGCGAACTTGACTCTTAAAATTCCGATAAAATATAGAAATATTTTAAATTTATAATATTGTTTTGAAATATATGATTTGGAATGATTCATAGTAACTCTATGAATAATAGAGTAATATAGATAAAATTTATTTAAAAAAAAGAAAATTTATAAATTATTTGTCGATCTCGAGATTCGAACAGAAGACCAGCAAAATACAATGACACACCCTGCCGATCTAGCCACCAAGACTCGTACCGCGAGAGCTTCTGAATGGTCAAAGATTTTCATTAAGACTCGGCAATAAGTTTTAAGTATTGTGTAAATCTGGTTTTAAAAGCACAAATCTAAGAATATTAATAGATTCTGCGGATGTGCGCGAACTTGACTCTTAAAATTCCGATGAAATATAGAAATATTTTCAATTTATAATATTGTTTTGAAATATATGATTTGGAATGATTCATAGTAACTCTATGAATAATGAAGAAATATGGATAAAATTTATTTAAAAAAAAAGAAAATTTATAAATTATTTTTCGATCTCGAGATTCGAACAGAAGACCAGCAAAACACAATGACACACCCTGCCGATCTAGCCACCAAGACTCGTACCCCGAGAGGTTCTGAAGGGTCAATGATTCTCATTAAGACTCGGCAATAAATTTTAAGTATTGTGTAAATCTAGTTTTAAAAGCACAATGCTAAGAATAATAATAGATTCTGCGCATGTGCGCGAACTTGACTCTTAAAATTCCGATAAAATATAGAAATATTTTAAATTTATAATATTGTTTTGAAATATATGATTTGGAATGATTCATAGTAACTCTATGAATAATGGAGAAATAAAGATAAAATTTATTTAAAAAAAAGAAAAATTATAAATTATTGGTCGATCTCTAGATTCGAACAGAAGACCAGCAAAATACAATGACACACTCTGCCGATCTAGCCACAAAGACTCGTACCTCGAGAGCTTCTGAAGGGTCAAAGATTCTCATTAAGACTCGGCAATAAATTTTAAGTATTGTGTAAATCTGGTTTTAAAAGCACAATGCTAAGAATAATAATAGATTCTGCGCATGTGCGCGAACTTGACTCTTAAAATTCCGATAAAATATAGAAAGATTTTAAATTTATAATATTGTTTTGAAATATATGATTTGGAATGATTCATAGTAACTCTATGAATAATGGAGAAATAAAGATAAAATTTATTTAAAAAAAAGAAAAATTATAAATTATTTGTCGATCTCGAGATTCGAACAGAAGACCAGCAAAATACAATGACACACTCTGCCGATCTAGCCACAAAGACTCGTACCTCGAGAGCTTCTGAAGGGTCAAAGATTCTCATTAAGACTCGGCAATAAATTTTAAGTATTGTGTAAATCTGGTTTTAAAAGCACAATGCTAAGAATAATAATAGATTCTGCGCATGTGCGGGAACTTGACTCTTAAAATTCCGATAAAGTAAAGAAATATTTTAAATTTATAATATTGTTTTAAAATATATGATTTGGAATGATTCATAGTAACTCCTTGAATAATGGAGAAATATAGATAAAATTTATTTAAAAAAAAGAAAAATTATAAATTATTTGTCGATATCGAGATTCGAACAGAAGACCAGCAAAATACAAGGTTTTAAAAGCACAATGCTAAGAATATTAATAGATTCTGAGCATTTGCGCGAACTTGACTCTTAAAATTCCGATAAAATATAGAAATATTTTAAATTTATAATATTGTTTTGAAATATATGATTTGGAATGATTCATAGTAACTCTATGAATAATAGAGTAATATAGATAAAGTTTATTTAAAAAAAAGAAAATTTATAAATTATTTGTCGATCTCGAGATTCGAACAGAAGACCAGCAAAATACAATGACACACCCTGCCGATCTAGCCACCAAGACTCGTACCGCGAGAGCTTCTGAATGGTCAAAGATTTTCATTAAGACTCGGCAATAAGTTTTAAGTATTGTGTAAATCTGGTTTTAAAAGCACAAATCTAAGAATATTAATAGATTCTGCGGATGTGCGCGAACTTGACTCTTAAAATTCCGATAAAATATAGAAATATTTTAAATTTATAATATTGTTTTGAAATATATGATTTGGAATGATTCATAGTAACTCTATGAATAATGGAGAAATAAAGATAAAATTTATTTAAAAAAAAGAAAAATTATAAATTATTGGTCGATCTCTAGATTCGAACAGAAGACCAGCAAAATACAATGACACACTCTGCCGATCTAGCCACAAAGACTCGTACCTCGAGAGCTTCTGAAGGGTCAAAGATTCTCATTAAGACTCGGGAATAAATTTTAAGTATTGTGTAAATCTGGTTTTAAAAGCACAATGCTAAGAATAATAATAGATTCTGCGCATGTGCGGGAACTTGACTCTTAAAATTCCGATAAAATATAGAAATATTTTAAATTTATAATATTGTTTTGAAATATATGATTTGGAATGATTCATAGTAACTCTATGAATAATGGAGAAATAAAGATAAAATTTATTTAAAAAAAAGAAAAATTATAAATTATTTGTCGATCTCGAGATTCGAACAGAAGACCAGCAAAATACAATGACACACCCTGCCGATCTAGCCACCAAGACTCGTACCGCGAGAGCTTCTGAATGGTCAAAGATTTTCATTAAGACTCGGCAATAAGTTTTAAGTATTGTGTAAATCTAGTTTTAAAAGCACAATGCTAAGAATAATAATAGATTCTGCGCATGTGCGCGAACTTGACTCTTAAAATTCCGATAAAATATAGAAATATTTTAAATTTATAATATTGTTTTGAAATATATGATTTGGAATGATTCATAGTAACTCTATGAATAATGGAGAAATAAAGATAAAATTTATTTAAAAAAAAGAAAAATTATAAATTATTGGTCGATCTCTAGATTCGAACAGAAGACCAGCAAAATACAATGACACACTCTGCCGATCTAGCCACAAAGACTCGTACCTCGAGAGCTTCTGAAGGGTCAAAGCTTCTCATTAAGACTCGGGAATAAATTTTAAGTATTGTGTAAATCTGGTTTTAAAAGCACAATGCTAAGAATAATAATAGATTCTGCGCATGTGCGCGAACTTGACTCTTAAAATTCCGATAAAATATAGAAATATTTTAAATTTATAATATTGTTTTGAAATATATGAGTTGGAATGATTCATAGTAACTCTATGAATAATGGAGAAATAAAGATAAAATTTATTTAAAAAAAAGAAAAATTATAAATTATTTGTCGATCTCGAGATTCGAACAGAAGACCAGCAAAATACAATGACACACTCTGCCGATCTAGCCACAAAGACTCGTACCTCGAGAGCTTCTGAAGGGTCAAAGATTCTCATTAAGACTCGGCAATAAATTTTAAGTATTGTGTAAATCTGGTTTTAAAAGCACAATGCTAAGAATAATAATAGATTCTGCGCATGTGCGGGAACTTGACTCTTAAAATTCCGATAAAGTATAGAAATATTTTAAATTTATAATATTGTTTTAAAATATATGATTTGGAATGATTCATAGTAACTCCTTGAATAATGGAGAAATATAGATAAAATTTATTTAAAAAAAAGAAAAATTATAAATTATTTGTCGATATCGAGATTCGAACAGAAGACCAGCAAAATACAAGGTTTTAAAAGCACAATGCTAAGAATATTAATAGATTCTGAGCATTTGCGCGAACTTGACTCTTAAAATTCCGATAAAATATAGAAATATTTTAAATTTATAATATTGTTTTGAAATATATGATTTGGAATGATTCATAGTAACTCTATGAATAATAGAGTAATATAGATAAAATTTATTTAAAAAAAAGAAAATTTATAAATTATTTGTCGATCTCGAGATTCGAACAGAAGACCAGCAAAATACAATGACACACCCTGCCGATCTAGCCACCAAGACTCGTACCGCGAGAGCTTCTGAATGGTCAAAGATTTTCATTAAGACTCGGCAATAAGTTTTAAGTATTGTGTAAATCTGGTTTTAAAAGCACAAATCTAAGAATATTAATAGATTCTGCGGATGTGCGCGAACTTGACTCTTAAAATTCCGATGAAATATAGAAATATTTTCAATTTATAATATTGTTTTGTAATATATGATTTGGAATGATTCATAGTAACTCTATGAATAATGAAGAAATATGGATAAAATTTATTAAAAAAAAAAGAAAATTTATGAATTATTTTTCGATCTCGAGATTCGAACAGAAGACCAGCAAAAAACAATGACACACCCTGCCGATCTAGCCACCAAGACTCGTACTCCGAGAGCTTCTGAAGGGTCAATGATTCTCATTAAGACTCGGCAATAAATTTTAAGTATTGTGTAAATCTAGTTTTAAAAGCACAATGCTAAGAATAATAATAGATTCTGCACATGTGCGCGAACTTGACTCTTAAAATTCCGATAAAATATAGAAATATTTTAAATTTATAATATTGTTTTGAAATATATGATTTGGAATGATTCATAGTAACTCTATGAATAATGGAGAAATAAAGATAAAATTTATTTAAAAAAAAGAAAAATTATAAATTATTGGTCGATCTCTAGATTCGAACAGAAGACCAGCAAAATACAATGACACACTCTGCCGATCTAGCCACAAAGACTCGTACCTCGAGAGCTTCTGAAGGGTCAAAGATTCTCATTAAGACTCGGGAATAAATTTTAAGTATTGTGTAAATCTGGTTTTAAAAGCACAATGCTAAGAATAATAATAGATTCTGCGCATGTGCGCGAACTTGACTCTTAAAATTCCGATAAAATATACAAATATTTTAAATTTATAATATTGTTTTGAAATATATGATTTGGAATGATTCATAGTAACTCTATGAATAATGGAGAAATAAAGATAAAATTTATTTAAAAAAAAGAAAAATTATAAATTATTTGTCGATCTCGAGATTCGAACAGAAGACCAGCAAAATACAATGACACACTCTGCCGATCTAGCCACAAAGACTCGTACCTCGAGAGCTTCTGAAGGGTCAAAGATTCTCATTAAGACTCGGCAATAAATTTTAAGTATTGTGTAAATCTGGTTTTAAAAGCACAATGCTAAGAATAATAATAGATTCTGCGCATGTGCGGGAACTTGACTCTTAAAATTCCGATAAAGTATAGAAATATTTTAAATTTATGATATTGTTTTAAAATATATGATTTGGAATGATTCATAGTAACTCCTTGAATAATGGAGAAATATAGATAAAATTTATTTAAAAAAAAGAAAAATTATAAATTATTTGTCGATATCGAGATTCGAACAGAAGACCAGCAAAATACAAGGTTTTAAAAGCACAATGCTAAGAATATTAATAGACTCTGAGCATTTGCGCGAACTTGACTCTTAAAATTCCGATAAAATATAGAAATATTTTAAATTTATAATATTGTTTTGAAATATATGATTTGGAATGATTCATAGTAACTCTATGAATAATAGAGTAATATAGATAAAATTTATTTTAAAAAAAGAAAATTTATAAATTATTTGTCGATCTCGAGATTCGAACAGAAGACCAGCAAAATACAATGACACACCCTGCCGATCTAGCCACCAAGACTCGTACCGCGAGAGCTTCTGAATGGTCAAAGATTTTCATTAAGACTCGGCAATAAGTTTTAAGTATTGTGTAAATCTGGTTTTAAAAGCACAAATCTAAGAATATTAATAGATTCTGCGGATGTGCGCGAACTTGACTCTTAAAATTCCGATGAAATATAGAAATATTTTCAATTTATAATATTGTTTTGAAATATATGATTTAGAATGATTCATAGTAACTCTATGAATAATGAAGAAATATGGATAAAATTTATTAAAAAAAAAGAAAATTTATAAATTATTTTTCGATCTCGAGATTCGAACAGAAGACCAGCAAAACACAATGACACACCCTGCCGATCTAGCCACCAAGACTCGTACCCCGCGAGCTTCTGAAGGGTCAATGATTCTCATTAAGACTCGGCAATAAATTTTAAGTATTGTGTAATTCTGGTTTTAAAAGCACAATGCTAAGAATAATAATAGATTCTGCGCATGTGCGGGAACTTGACTCTTAAAATTCCGATAAAGTATAGAAATATTTTAAATTTATAATATTGTTTTAAAATATATGATTTGGAATGATTCATAGTAACTCCTTGAATAATGGAGAAATATAGATAAAATTTATTTAAAAAAAAGAAAAATTATAAATTATTTGTCGATATCGAGATTCGAACAGAAGACCAGCAAAATACAAGGTTTTAAAAGCACAATGCTAAGAATATTAATAGATTCTGAGCATTTGCGCGAACTTGACTCTTAAAATTCCGATAAAATATAGAAATATTTTAAATTTATAATATTGTTTTGAAATATATGATTTGGAATGATTCATAGTAACTCTATGAATAATAGAGTAATATAGATAAAATTTATTTAAAAAAAAGAAAATTTATAAATTATTTGTCGATCTCGAGATTCGAACAGAAGACCAGCAAAATACAATGACACACCCTGCCGATCTAGCCACCAAGACTCGTACCGCGAGAGCTTCTGAATGGTCAAAGATTTTCATTAAGACTCGGCAATAAGTTTTAAGTATTGTGTAAATCTGGTTTTAAAAGCACAAATCTAAGAATATTAATAGATTCTGCGGATGTGCGCGAACTTGACTCTTAAAATTCCGATAAAATATAGAAATATTTTCAATTTATAATATTGTTTTGAAATATATGATTTGGAATGATTCATAGTAACTCTATGAATAATGAAGAAATATGGATAAAATTTATTTAAAAAAAAAGAAAATTTATAAATTATTTTTCGATCTCGAGATTCGAACAGAAGACCAGCAAAACACAATGACACACCCTGCCGATCTAGCCACCAAGACTCGTACCCCGAGAGGTTCTGAAGGGTCAATGATTCTCATTAAGACTCGGCAATAAATTTTAAGCATTGTGTAAATCTAGTTTTAAAAGCACAATGCTAAGAATAATAATAGATTCTGCGCATGTGCGCGAACTTGACTCTTAAAATTCCGATAAAATATAGAAATATTTTAAATTTATAATATTGTTTTGAAATATATGATTTGGAATGATTCATAGTAACTCTATGAATAATTTAGAAATAAAGATAAAATTTATTTAAAAAAAAAGAAAAATTATAAATTATTTGTCGATCTCGAGATTCGAACAGAAGACCAGCAAAATACAATGACACACTCTGCCGATCTAGCCACAAAGACTCGTACCTCGAGAGCTTCTGAAGGGTCAAAGATTCTCATTAAGACTCGGCAATAAATTTTAAGTATTGTGTAAATCTGGTTTTAAAAGCACAATGCTAAGAATAATAATAGATTCTGCGCATGTGCGCGAACTTGACTCTTAAAATTCCGATAAAATATAGAAATATTTTAAATATATAATATTGTTTTGAAATATATGATTTGGAATGATTCATAGTAACTCTATGAATAATGGAGAAATAAAGATAAAATTTATTTAAAAAAAAGAAAAATTATAAATTATTTGTCGATCTCGAGATTCGAACAGAAGACCAGCAAAATACAATGACACACTCTGCCGATCTAGCCATAAAGACTCGTACCTCGAGAGCTTCTGAAGGGTCAAAGATTCTCATTAAGACTCGGCAATAAATTTTAAGTATTGTGTAAATCTGGTTTTAAAAGCACAATGCTAAGAATAATAATAGATTCTGCGCATGTGCGGGAACTTGACTCTTAAAATTCCGATAAAGTATAGAAATATTTTAAATTTATAATATTGTTTTAAAATATATGATTTGGAATGATTCATAGTAACTCCTTGAATAATGGAGAAATATAGATGAAATTTATTTAAAAAAAAGAAAAATTATAAATTATTTGTCGATCTCGAGATTCGTACAGAAGACCAGCAAAATACAATGACACACCCTGCCGATCTAGCCACCAAGACTCGTACCGCGAGAGCTTCTGAATGGTCAAAGATTTTCATTAAGACTCGGCAATAAGTTTTAAGTATTGTGTAAATCTGGTTTTAAAAGCACAAATCTAAGAATATTAATAGATTCTGCGGATGTGCGCGAACTTGACTCTTAAAATTCCGATGAAATATAGAAATATTTTCAATTTATAATATTGTTTTGAAATATATGATTTGGAATGATTCATAGTAACTCTACGAATAATGGAGAAATATAGATAAAATTTATTTAAAAAAAAGAAAAATTATAAATTATTTGTCGATCTCGAGATTCGAACAGAAGACCAGCAAAATACAATGACACACCCTGCCGATCTCGCCACCAAGACTCGTACCTCGAGAGCTTCTGAATGGTCAAAGATTCTCATTAAGACTCGGCAATAAGTTTTAAGTTTTGTGTAAATCTGGTTTTAAAAGCACAATGCTAAGAATATTAATAGATTCTGCGGATGTGCGCGAACTTGACTCTTAAAATTCCGATAAAATATAGAAATATTTTAAATTTATAATATTGTTTTGAAATATATGATTTGGAATGATTCATAGTAACTCTATGAATAATAGAGAAATATAGATAAAATTTATTTAAAAAAAAGAAAATTTATAAATTACTTGTCGATCTCGAGATTCGAACAGAAGACCAGGAAAATAGAATGACACACCCTGCCGATCTCGCCACCAAGACTCGTACCTCGAGAGCTTCTGAAGGGTCAAAGATTTTCATTAAGACTCGGCAATAAATTTTAAGTATTGTGTAAATCTGGTTTTAAAAGCACAATGCTAAGAATATTAATAGATTCTGCGCATGTGCGGGAACTGGACTCTTAAAATTCCGATAAAATATAGAAATATTTTAAATTTATAATATTGTTTTGAAATATACAATTTGGAATGATTCATAGTATCTCCTTGAATAATGGAGAAATATAGATAAAATTTATTTAAAAAAAAGAAAAATTATAAATTATTTGTCGATATCGAGATTCGAACAGAAGACCAGCAAAATACAAGGTTTTAAAAGCACAATGCTAAGAATATTAATAGATTCTGAGCATTTGCGCGAACTTGACTCTTAAAATTCCGATAAAATATAGAAATATTTTAAATTTATAATATTGTTTTGAAATATATGATTTGGAATGATTCATAGTAACTCTATGAATAATAGAGAAATATAGATAAAATTTATTTAAAAAAAAAGAAAATTTATAAATTATTTTTCGATCTCGAGATTCGAACAGAAGACCAGCAAAACACAATGACACACCCTGCCGATCTAGCCACCAAGACTCGTACCCCGAGAGGTTCTGAAGGGTCAATGATTCTCATTAAGACTCGGCAATAAATTTTAAGTATTGTGTAAATCTAGTTTTAAAAGCACAATGCTAAGAATAATAATAGATTCTGCGCATGTGCGCGAACTTGACTCTTAAAATTCCGATAAAATATAGAAATATTTTAAATTTATAATATTGTTTTGAAATATATGATTTGGAATGATTCATAGTAACTCTATGAATAATGGAGAAATAAAGATAAAATTTATTTAAAAAAAAAGAAAATTATAAATTATTTGTCGATCTCGAGATTCGAACAGAAGACCAGCAAAATACAATGACACACTCTGCCGATCTAGCCACAAAGACTCGTACCTCGAGAGCTTCTGAAGGGTCAAAGATTCTCATTAAGACTCGGCAATAAATTTTAAGTATTGTGTAAATCTGGTTTTAAAAGCACAATGCTAAGAATAATAATAGATTCTGCGCATGTGCGCGAACTTGACTCTTAAAATTCCGATAAAATATAGAAATATTTTAAATTTATAATATTGTTTTGAAATATATGATTTGGAATGATTCATAGTAACTCTATGAATAATGGAGAAATAAAGATAAAATTTATTTAAAAAAAAGAAAAATTATAAATTATTTGTCGATCTCGAGATTCGAACAGAAGACCAGCAAAATACAATGACACACTCTGCCGATCTAGCCATAAAGACTCGTACCTCGAGAGCTTCTGAAGGGTCAAAGATTCTCATTAAGACTCGGCAATAAATTTTAAGTATTGTGTAAAGCTGGTTTAAAAGCACAATGCTAAGAATAATAATAGATTCTGCGCATGTGCGGGAACTTGACTCTTAAAATTCCGATAAAGTATAGAAATATTTTAAATTTATAATATTGTTTTAAAATATATGATTTGGAATGATTCATAGTAACTCCTTGAATAATGGAGAAATATAGATAAAATTTATTTAAAAAAAAGAAAAATTATAAATTATTTGTCGATATCGAGATTCGAACAGAAGACCAGCAAAATACATGGTTTTAAAAGCACAATGCTAAGAATATTAATAGATTCTGAGCATTTGCGCGAACTTGACTCTTAAAATTCCGATAAAATATAGAAATATTTTAAATTTATAATATTGTTTTGAAATATATGATTTGGAATGATTCATAATAACTCTACGAATAATGGAGAAATATAGATAAAATTTATTTAAAAAAAAGAAATATTATAAATTATTTGTCGATCTCGAGATTCGAACAGAAGACCAGCAAAATACAATGACACACCCTGCCGATCTCGCCACCAAGACTCGTACCTCGAGAGCTTCTGAATGGTCAAAGATTCTCATTAAGACTCGGCAATAAGTTTTAAGTTTTGTGTAAATCTGGTTTTAAAAGCACAATGCTAAGAATATTAATAGATTCTGCGGATGTGCGCGAACTTGACTCTTAAAATTCCGATAAAATATAGAAATATTTTAAATTTATAATATTGTTTTGAAATATATGATTTGGAATGATTCATAGTAACTCTATGAATAATAGAGAAATATAGATAAAATTTATTTAAAAAAAAGAAAATTTATAAATTACTTGTCGATCTCGAGATTCGAACAGAAGACCAGGAAAATAGAATGACACACCCTGCCGATCTCGCCACCAAGACTCGTACCTCGAGAGCTTCTGAAGGGTCAAAGATTTTCATTAAGACTCGGCAATAAGTTTTAAGTATTGTGTAAATCTGGTTTTAAAAGCACAATGCTAAGAATATTAATAGATTCTGCGCATGTGCGGGAACTGGACTCTTAAAATTCCGATAAAATATAGAAATATTTTAAATTTATAATATTGTTTTGAAATATACAATTTGGAATGATTCATAGTATCTCCTTGAATAATGGAGAAATATAGATAAAATTTATTTAAAAAAAAATAAAATTTATAAATTATTTTTCGATCTCGAGATTCGAACAGAAGACCAGCAAAACACAATGACACACCCTGCCGATCTAGCCACCAAGACTCGTACCCCGAGAGGTTCTGAAGGGTCAATGATTCTCATTAAGACTCGGCAATAAATTTTAAGTATTGTGTAAATCTAGTTTTAAAAGCACAATGCTAAGAATAATAATAGATTCTGCGCATGTGCGCGAACTTGACTCTTAAAATTCCGATAAAATATAGAAATATTTTAAATTTATAATATTGTTTTGAAATATATGATTTGGAATGATTCATAGTAACTCTATGAATAATGGAGAAATAAAGATAAAATTTATTTAAAAAAAAAGAAAAATTATAAATTATTTGTCGATCTCGAGATTCGAACAGAAGACCAGCAAAATACAATGACACACTCTGCCGATCTAGCCACAAAGACTCGTACCTCGAGAGCTTCTGAAGGGTCAAAGATTCTCATTAAGACTCGGCAATAAATTTTAAGTATTGTGTAAATCTGGTTTTAAAAGCACAATGCTAAGAATAATAATAGATTCTGCGCATGTGCGCGAACTTGACTCTTAAAATTCCGATAAAATATAGAAATATTTTAAATTTATAATATTGTTTTGAAATATATGATTTGGAATGATTCATAGTAACTCTATGAATAATGGAGAAATAAAGATAAAATTTATTTAAAAAAAAGAAAAATTATAAATTATTTGTCGATCTCGAGATTCGAACAGAAGACCAGCAAAATACAATGACACACTCTGCCGATCTAGCCATAAAGACTCGTACCTCGAGAGCTTCTGAAGGGTCAAAGATTCTCATTAAGACTCGGCAATAAATTTTAAGTATTGTGTAAATCTGGTTTTAAAAGCACAATGCTAAGAATAATAATAGATTCTGCGCATGTGCGGGAACTTGACTCTTAAAATTCCGATAAAGTATAGAAGTATTTTAAATTTATAATATTGTTTTAAAATATATGATTTGGAATGATTCATAGTAACTGCTTGAATAATGGAGAAATATAGATGAAATTTATTTAAAAAAAAGAAAAATTATAAATTATTTGTCGATATCGAGATTCGAACAGAAGACCAGCAAAATACAAGGTTTTAAAAGCACAATGCTAAGAATATTAATAGATTCTGAGCATTTGCGCGAACTTGAGTCTTAAAATTCCGATAAAATATAGAAATATTTTAAATTTATAATATTGTTTTGAAATATATGATTTGGAATGATTCATAGTAACTCTATGAATAATGGAGAAATATAGATAAAATTTATTTAAAAAAAAGAAAAATTATAAATTATTTGTCGATCTCGAGATTCGAACAGAAGACCAGCAAAATACAATGACACACCCTGCCGATCTAGCCACCAAGACTCGTACCGCGAGAGCTTCTGAATGGTCAAAGATTTTCATTAAGACTCGGCAATAAGTTTTAAGTATTGTGTAAATCTGGTTTTAAAAGCACAAATCTAAGAATATTAATAGATTCTGCGGATGTGCGCGAACTTGACTCTTAAAATTCCGATGAAATATAGAAATATTTTCAATTTATAATATTGTTTTGAAATATATGATTTGGAATGATTCATAGTAACTCTATGAATAATGAAGAAATATGGATAAAATTTATTTAAAAAAAAAGAAAATTTATAAATTATTTTTCGATCTCGAGATTCGAACAGAAGACCAGCAAAACACAATGACACACCCTGCCGATCTAGCCACCAAGACTCGTACCCCGAGAGCTTCTGAAGGGTCAATGATTCTCATTAAGACTCGGCAATAAATTTTAAGTATTGTGTAAATCTAGTTTTAAAAGCACAATGCTAAGAATAATAATAGATTCTGCGCATGTGCGCGAACTTGACTCTTAAAATTCCGATAAAATATAGAAATATTTTAAATTTATAATATTGTTTTGAAATATATGATTTGGAATGATTCATAGTAACTCTATGAATAATGGAGAAATAAAGATAAAATTTATTTAAAAAAAAAGAAAAATTATAAATTATTTGTCGATCTCGAGATTCGAACAGAAGACCAGCAAAATACAATGACACACTCTGCCGATCTAGCCACAAAGACTCGTACCTCGAGAGCTTCTGAAGGGTCAAAGATTCTCATTAAGACTCGGCAATAAATTTTAAGTATTGTGTAAATCTGGTTTTAAAAGCACAATGCTAAGAATAATAATAGATTCTGCGCATGTGCGCGAACTTGACTCTTAAAATTCCGATAAAATATAGAAATATTTTAAATTTATAATATTGTTTTGAAATATATGATTTGGAATGATTCATAGTAACTCTTTGAATAATGGAGAAATAAAGATAAAATTTATTTAAAAAAAAGAAAAATTATAAATTATTTGTCGATCTCGAGATTCGAACAGAAGACCAGCAAAATACAATGACACACTCTGCCGATCTAGCCATAAAGACTCGTACCTCGAGAGCTTCTGAAGGGTCAAAGATTCTCATTAAGACTCGGCAATAAATTTTAAGTATTGTGTAAAGCTGGTTTAAAAGCACAATGCTAAGAATAATAATAGATTCTGCGCATGTGCGGGAACTTGACTCTTAAAATTCCGATAAAGTATAGAAATATTTTAAATTTATAATATTGTTTTAAAATATATGATTTGGAATGATTCATAGTAACTCCTTGAATAATGGAGAAATATAGATAAAATTTATTTAAAAAAAAGAAAAATTATAAATTATTTGTCGATATCGAGATTCGAACAGAAGACCAGCAAAATACATGGTTTTAAAAGCACAATGCTAAGAATATTAATAGATTCTGAGCATTTGCGCGAACTTGACTCTTAAAATTCCGATAAAATATAGAAATATTTTAAATTTATAATATTGTTTTGAAATATATGATTTGGAATGATTCATAATAACTCTACGAATAATGGAGAAATATAGATAAAATTTATTTAAAAAAAAGAAATATTATAAATTATTTGTCGATCTCGAGATTCGAACAGAAGGCCAGCAAAATACAATGACACACCCTGCCGATCTCGCCACCAAGACTCGTACCTCGAGAGCTTCTGAATGGTCAAAGATTCTCATTAAGACTCGGCAATAAGTTTTAAGTTTTGTGTAAATCTGGTTTTAAAAGCACAATGCTAAGAATATTAATAGATTCTGCGGATGTGCGCGAACTTGACTCTTAAAATTCCGATAAAATATAGAAATATTTTAAATTTATAATATTGTTTTGAAATATATGATTTGGAATGATTCATAGTAACTCTATGAATAATAGAGAAATATAGATAAAATTTATTTAAAAAAAAGAAAATTTATAAATTACTTGTCGATCTCGAGATTCGAACAGAAGACCAGGAAAATAGAATGACACACCCTGCCGATCTCGCCACCAAGACTCGTACCTCGAGAGCTTCTGAAGGGTCAAAGATTTTCATTAAGACTCGGCAATAAGTTTTAAGTATTGTGTAAATCTGGTTTTAAAAGCACAATGCTAAGAATATTAATAGATTCTGCGCATGTGCGGGAACTGGACTCTTAAAATTCCGATAAAATATAGAAATATTTTAAATTTATAATATTGTTTTGAAATATATGATTTGGAATGATTCATAGTAACTCTATGAATAATAGAGAAATATAGATAAAATTTATTTAAAAAAAAGAAAATTTATAAATTACTTGTCGATCTCGAGATTCGAACAGAAGACCAGGAAAATAGAATGACACACCCTGCCGATCTCGCCACCAAGACTCGTACCTCGAGAGCTTCTGAAGGGTCAAAGATTTTCATTAAGACTCGGCAATAAGTTTTAAGTATTGTGTAAATCTGGTTTTAAAAGCACAATGCTAAGAATATTAATAGATTCTGCGCATGTGCGGGAACTGGACTCTTAAAATTCCGATAAAATATAGAAATATTTTAAATTTATAATATTGTTTTGAAATATACAATTTGGAATGATTCATAGTATCTCCTTGAATAATGGAGAAATATAGATAAAATTTATTTAAAAAAAAAGAAAATTTATAAATTATTTTTCGATCTCGAGATTCGAACAGAAGACCAGCAAAACACAATGACACACCCTGCCGATCTAGCCACCAAGACTCGTACCCCGAGAGGTTCTGAAGGGTCAATGATTCTCATTAAGACTCGGCAATAAATTTTAAGTATTGTGTAAATCTAGTTTTAAAAGCACAATGCTAAGAATAATAATAGATTCTGCGCATGTGCGCGAACTTGACTCTTAAAATTCCGATAAAATATAGAAATATTTTAAATTTATAATATTGTTTAGAAATATATGATTTGGAATGATTCATAGTAACTCTATGAATAATGGAGAAATAAAGATAAAATTTATTTTAAAAAAAAGAAAAATTATAAATTATTTGTCGATCTCGAGATTCGAACAGAAGACCAGCAAAATACAATGACACACTCTGCCGATCTAGCCACAAAGACTCGTACCTCGAGAGCTTCTGAAGGGTCAAAGATTCTCATTAGGACTCGGCAATAAATTTTAAGTATTGTGTAAATCTGGTTTTAAAAGCACAATGCTAAGAATAATAATAGATTCTGCGCATGTGCGCGAACTTGACTCTTAAAATTCCGATAAAATATAGAAATATTTTAAATTTATAATATTGTTTTGAAATATATGATTTGGAATGATTCATAGTAACTCTATGAATAATGGAGAAATAAAGATAAAATTTATTTAAAAAAAAGAAAAATTATAAATTATTTGTCGATCTCGAGATTCGAACAGAAGACCAGCAAAATACAATGACACACTCTGCCGATCTAGCCATAAAGACTCGTACCTCGAGAGCTTCTGAAGGGTCAAAGATTCTCATTAAGACTCGGCAATAAATTTTAAGTATTGTGTAAATCTGGTTTTAAAAGCACAATGCTAAGAATAATAATAGATTCTGCGCATGTGCGGGAACTTGACTCTTAAAATTCCGATAAAGTATAGAAGTATTTTAAATTTATAATATTGTTTTAAAATATATGATTTGGAATGATTCATAGTAACTCCTTGAATAATGGAGAAATATAGATGAAATTTATTTAAAAAAAAGAAAAATTATAAATTATTTGTCGATATCGAGATTCGAACAGAAGACCAGCAAAATACAAGGTTTTAAAAGCACAATGCTAAGAATATTAATAGATTCTGAGCATTTGCGCGAACTTGAGTCTTAAAATTCCGATAAAATATAGAAATATTTTAAATTTATAATATTGTTTTGAAATATATGATTTGGAATGATTCATAGTAACTCTATGAATAATGGAGAAATATAGATAAAATTTATTTAAAAAAAAGAAAAATTATAAATTATTTGTCGATCTCGAGATTCGAACAGAAGACCAGCAAAATACAATGCCACACCCTGCCGATCTAGCCACCAAGACTCGTACCGCGAGAGCTTCTGAATGGTCAAAGATTTTCATTAAGACTCGGCAATAAGTTTTAAGTATTGTGTAAATCTGGTTTTAAAAGCACAAATCTAAGAATATTAATAGATTCTGCGGATGTGCGCGAACTTGACTCTTAAAATTCCGATGAAATATAGAAATATTTTCAATTTATAATATTGTTTTGAAATATATGATTTGGAATGATTCATAGTAACTCTATGAATAATGAAGAAATATGGATAAAATTTATTTAAAAAAAAAGAAAATTTATAAATTATTTTTCGATCTCGAGATTCGAACAGAAGACCAGCAAAACACAATGACACACCCTGCCGATCTAGCCACCAAGACTCGTACCCCGAGAGCTTCTGAAGGGTCAATGATTCTCATTAAGACTCGGCAATAAATTTTAAGTATTGTGTAAATCTAGTTTTAAAAGCACAATGCTAAGAACAATAATAGATTCTGCGCATGTGCGCGAACTTGACTCTTAAAATTCCGATAAAATATAGAAATATTTTAAATTTATAATATTGTTTAGAAATATATGATTTGGAATGATTCATAGTAACTCTATGAATAATGGAGAAATAAAGATAAAATTTATTTAAAAAAAAAGAAAAATTATAAATTATTTGTCGATCTCGAGATTCGAACAGAAGACCAGCAAAATACAAAGACACACTCTGCCGATCTAGCCACAAAGACTCGTACCTCGAGAGCTTCTGAAGGGTCAAAGATTCTCATTAGGACTCGGCAATAAATTTTAAGTATTGTGTAAATCTGGTTTTAAAAGCACAATGCTAAGAATAATAATAGATTCTGCGCATGTGCGCGAACTTGACTCTTAAAATTCCGATAAAATATAGAAATATTTTAAATTTATAATATTGTTTTGAAATATATGATTTGGAATGATTCATAGTAACTCTATGAATAATGGAGAAATAAAGATAAAATTTATTTAAAAAAAAGAAAAATTATAAATTATTTGTCGATCTCGAGATTCGAACAGAAGACCAGCAAAATACAATGACACACTCTGCCGATCTAGCCATAAAGACTCGTACCTCGAGAGCTTCTGAAGGGTCAAAGATTCTCATTAAGACTCGGCAATAAATTTTAAGTATTGTGTAAATCTGGTTTTAAAAGCACAATGCTAAGAATAATAATAGATTCTGCGCATGTGCGGGAACTTGACTCTTAAAATTCCGATAAAGTATAGAAGTATTTTAAATTTATAATATTGTTTTAAAATATATGATTTGGAATGATTCATAGTAACTCCTTGAATAATGGAGAAATATAGATGAAATTTATTTAAAAAAAAGAAAAATTATAAATTATTTGTCGATATCGAGATTCGAACAGAAGACCAGCAAAATACAAGGTTTTAAAAGCACAATGATAAGAATATTAATAGATTCTGAGCATTTGCGCGAACTTGACTCTTAAAATTCCGATAAAATATAGAAATATTTTAAATTTATAATATTGTTTTGAAATATATGATTTGGAATGATTCATAGTAACTCTATGAATAATGGAGAAATATAGATAAAATTTATTTAAAAAAAAGAAAAATTATAAATTATTTGTCGATCTCGAGATTCGAACAGAAGACCAGCAAAATACAATGACACACCCTGCCGATCTAGCCACCAAGACTCGTACCGCGAGAGCTTCTGAATGGTCAAAGATTTTCATTAAGACTCGGCAATAAGTTTTAAGTATTGTGTAAATCTGGTTTTAAAAGCACAAATCTAAGAATATTAATAGATTCTGCGGATGTGCGCGAACTTGACTCTTAAAATTCCGATGAAATATAGAAATATTTTCAATTTATAATATTGTTTTGAAATATATGATTTGGAATGATTCATAGTAACTCTATGAATAATGAAGAAATATGGATAAAATTTATTTAAAAAAAAAGAAAATTTATAAATTATTTTTCGATCTCGAGATTCGAACAGAAGACCAGCAAAACACAATGACACACCCTGCCGATCTAGCCACCAAGACTCGTACCCCGAGAGCTTCTGAAGGGTCAATGATTCTCATTAAGACTCGGCAATAAATTTTAAGTATTGTGTAAATCTGGTTTTAAAAGCACAATGCTAAGAATAATAATAGATTCTGCGCATGTGCGCGAACTTGACTCTTAAAATTCCGATAAAATATAGAAATATTTTAAATTTATAATATTGTTTTGAAATATATGATTTGGAATGATTCATAGTAACTCTTTGAATAATGGAGAAATAAAGATAAAATTTATTTAAAAAAAAGAAAAATTATAAATTATTTGTCGATCTCGAGATTCGAACAGAAGACCAGCAAAATACAATGACACACTCTGCCGATCTAGCCATAAAGACTCGTACCTCGAGAGCTTCTGAAGGGTCAAAGATTCTCATTAAGACTCGGCAATAAATTTTAAGTATTGTGTAAATCTGGTTTAAAAGCACAATGCTAAGAATAATAATAGATTCTGCGCATGTGCGGGAACTTGACTCTTAAAATTCCGATAAAGTATAGAAATATTTTAAATTTATAATATTGTTTTAAAATATATGATTTGGAATGATTCATAGTAACTCCTTGAATAATGGAGAAATATAGATAAAATTTATTTAAAAAAAAGAAAAATTATAAATTATTTGTCGATATCGAGATTCGAACAGAAGACCAGCAAAATACAAGGTTTTAAAAGCACAATGATAAGAATATTAATAGATTCTGAGCATTTGCGCGAACTTGACTCTTAAAATTCCGATAAAATATAGAAATATTTTAAATTTATAATATTGTTTTGAAATATATGATTTGGAATGATTCATAGTAACTCTATGAATAATGGAGAAATATAGATAAAATTTATTTAAAAAAAAGAAAAATTATAAATTATTTGTCGATCTCGAGATTCGAACAGAAGACCAGCAAAATACAATGACACACTCTGCCGATCTAGCCACAAAGACTCGTACCTCGAGAGCTTCTGAAGGGTCAAAGATTCTCATTAAGACTCGGCAATAAATTTTAAGTATTGTGTAAATCTGGTTTTAAAAGCACAATGCTAAGAATAATAATAGATTCTGCGCATGTGCGCGAACTTGACTCTTAAAATTCCGATAAAATATAGAAATATTTTAAATTTATAATATTGTTTTGAAATATATGATTTGGAATGATTCATAGTAACTCTATGAATAATGGAGAAATAAAGATAAAATTTATTTAAAAAAAAGAAAAATTATAAATTATTTGTCGATCTCGAGATTCGAACAGAAGACCAGCAAAATACAATGACACACTCTGCCGATCTAGCCATAAAGACTCGTACCTCGAGAGCTTCTGAAGGGTCAAAGATTCTCATTAAGACTCGGCAATAAATTTTAAGTATTGTGTAAATCTGGTTTTAAAAGCACAATGCTAAGAATAATAATAGATTCTGCGCATGTGCGGGAACTTGACTCTTAAAATTCCGATAAAGTATAGAAGTATTTTAAATTTATAATATTGTTTTAAAATATATGATTTGGAATGATTCATAGTAACTCCTTGAATAATGGAGAAATATAGATGAAATTTATTTAAAAAAAAGAAAAATTATAAATTATTTGTCGATATCGAGATTCGAACAGAAGACCAGCAAAATACAAGGTTTTAAAAGCACAATGCTAAGAATATTAATAGATTCTGAGCATTTGCGCGAACTTGAGTCTTAAAATTCCGATAAAATATAGAAATATTTTAAATTTATAATATTGTTTTGAAATATATGATTTGGAATGATTCATAGTAACTCTATGAATAATGGAGAAATATAGATAAAATTTATTTAAAAAAAAGAAAAATTATAAATTATTTGTCGATCTCGAGATTCGAACAGAAGACCAGCAAAATACAATGACACACCCTGCCGATCTAGCCACCAAGACTCGTACCGCGAGAGCTTCTGAATGGTCAAAGATTTTCATTAAGACTCGGCAATAAGTTTTATGTATTGTGTAAATCTGGTTTTAAAAGCACAAATCTAAGAATATTAATAGATTCTGCGGATGTGCGCGAACTTGACTCTTAAAATTCCGATGAAATATAGAAATATTTTCAATTTATAATATTGTTTTGAAATATATGATTTGGAATGATTCATAGTAACTCTATGAATAATGAAGAAATATGGATAAAATTTATTTAAAAAAAAAGAAAATTTATAAATTATTTTTCGATCTCGAGATTCGAACAGAAGACCAGCAAAACACAATGACACACCCTGCCGATCTAGCCACCAAGACTCGTACCCCGAGAGCTTCTGAAGGGTCAATGATTCTCATTAAGACTCGGCAATAAATTTTAAGTATTGTGTAAATCTAGTTTTAAAAGCACAATGCTAAGAATAATAATAGATTCTGCGCATGTGCGCGAACTTGACTCTTAAAATTCCGATAAAATATAGAAATATTTTAAATTTATAATATTGTTTTGAAATATATGATTTGGAATGATTCATAGTAACTCTTTGAATAATGGAGAAATAAAGATAAAATTTATTTAAAAAAAAAGAAAAATTATAAATTATTTGTCGATCTCGAGATTCGAACAGAAGCCCAGCAAAATACAATGACACACTCTGCCGATCTAGCCATAAAGACTCGTACCTCGAGAGCTTCTGAAGGGTCAAAGATTCTCATTAAGACTCGGCAATAAATTTTAAGTATTGTGTAAATCTGGTTTAAAAGCACAATGCTAAGAATAATAATAGATTCTGCGCATGTGCGGGAACTTGACTCTTAAAATTCCGATAAAGTATAGAAATATTTTAAATTTATAATATTGTTTTAAAATATATGATTTGGAATGATTCATAGTAACTCCTTGAATAATGGAGAAATATAGATAAAATTTATTTAAAAAAAAGAAAAATTATAAATTATTTGTCGATATCGAGATTCGAACAGAAGACCAGCAAAATACAAGGTTTTAAAAGCACAATGATAAGAATATTAATAGATTCTGAGCATTTGCGCGAACTTGACTCTTAAAATTCCGATAAAATATAGAAATATTTTAAATTTATAATATTGTTTTGAAATATATGATTTGGAATGATTCATAGTAACTCTATGAATAATGGAGAAATATAGATAAAATTTATTTAAAAAAAAGAAAAATTATAAATTATTTGTCGATCTCGAGATTCGAACAGAAGACCAGCAAAATACAATGACACACCCTGCCGATCTCGCCACCAAGACTCGTACCTCGAGAGCTTCTGAATGGTCAAAGATTCTCATTAAGACTCGGCAATAAGTTTTAAGTTTTGTGTAAATCTGGTTTTAAAAGCACAATGCTAAGAATATTAATAGATTCTGCGGATGTGCGCGAACTTGACTCTTAAAATTCCGATAAAATATAGAAATATTTTAAATTTATAATATTGTTTTGAAATATATGATTTGGAATCTTTCATAGTAACTTTATGAATAATGTAGAAATAAAGATAAAATTTAGTTAAAAAAAAAGAAAAATTTTAAATTATTTGTCGATCTCGAGATTCGAGCAGAAGAGCAGCAAAATGCAATGACACACCCTGCCGATCTAGCCACAAAGACTCGTACCTCGAGAGCTTCGGAAGGGTCAAAGATTCTCATTAAGACTCGGCAATAAGTTTTAAGTATTGTGTAAATCTGGTTTTAAAAGCAATGCTAAGAATATTAATAGATTCTGCGGATGTGCGCGAACTTGACTCTTAAAATTCCGATAAAATATAGAAATATTTTAAATTTATAATATTGTTTTGAAATATATGATTTGGAATGATTCATAGTAACTCTATGAATAATAGAGAAATATAGATAAAATTTATTTAAAAAAAAGAAAATTTATAAATTACTTGTCGATCTCGAGATTCGTACAGAAGACCAGGAAAATACAATGACACACCCTGCCGATCTCGCCACCAAGACTCGTACCTCGAGAGCTTCTGAAGGGTCAAAGATTTTCATTAAGACTCGGCAATAAGTTTTAAGTATTGTGTAAATCTTGTTTTAAAAGCACAATGCTAAGAATATTAATAGATTCTGCGCATGTGCGGGAACTGGACTCTTAAAATTCCGATAAAATATAGAAATATTTTAAATTTATAATTTTGTTTTGAAATATACAATTTGGAATGATTCATAGTATCTCCTTGAATAATGGAGAAATATAGATAAAATTTATTTAAAAAAAAGAAAAATTATAAATTATTTGTCGATATCGAGATTCGAACAGAAGACCAGCAAAATACAAGGTTTTAAAAGCACAATGCTGAGAATATTAATAGATTCTGAGCATTTGCGCGAACTTGACTCTTAAAATTCCGATAAAATATAGAAATATTTTAAATTTATAATATTGTTTTGAAATATATGATTTGGAATGATTCTTAGTAACTCTATGAATAATAGAGAAATATAGATAAAATTTATTTAAAAAAAAAGAAAATTTATAAATTTTTTTTCGATGTCGAGATTCGAACAGAAGACCAGCAAAACTCAATGACACACCCTGCCGATCTAGCCACCAAGACTCGTACCGCGAGAGCTTCTGAAGAGTCAAAGATTCTCATTAAAACTCGGCAATAAGTTTTAAGTATTGTGTAAATCTGGTTTTAAAAGCACAATGCTAAGAATATTAATAGATTCTGAGCATTTGCGCGAACTTGACTCTTAAAATTCCGATAAAATATAGAAATATTTTAAATTTATAATATTGTTTTGAAATATATGATTTGGAATGATTCTTAGTAACTCTATGAATAATAGAGAAATATAGATAAAATTTATTTAAAAAAAAGAAAAATTATAAATTATTTGTCGATCTCGAGATTCGAACAGAAGACCAGCAAAATACAATGACACACCCTGCCGATCTAGCCACAAAGACTCGTACCTCGAGAGCTTCTGAAGGGTCAAAGATTCTCATTAAGACTCGGCAATAAGTTTTAAGTATTGTGTAAATTTGGTTTTAAAAGCACAATGCTAAGAATATTAATAGATTCTGAGCATTTGCGCGAACTTGACTCTTAAAATTCCGATAAAATATAGAAATATTTTAAATTTATAATATTGTTTTGAAATATATGATTTGGAATGATTCTTAGTAACTCTATGAATAATAGAGAAATATAGATAAAATTTATTTAAAAAAAAGAAAAATTATAAATTATTTGTCGATCTCGAGATTCGAACAGAAGACCAGCAAAATACAATGACACACCCTGCCGATCTCGCCACCAAGACTCGTACCTCTAGAGCTTCTGAATGGTCAAAGATTCTCATTAAGACTCGGCAATAAGTTTTAAGTTTTGTGTAAATCTGGTTTTAAAAGCACAATGCTAAGAATATTAATAGATTCTGCGGATGTGCGCGAACTTGACTCTTAAAATTCCGATAAAATATAGAAATATTTTAAATTTATAATATTGTTTTGAAATATATGATTTGGAATGATTCATAGTAACTCTATGAATAATGGAGAAATATAGATAAAATTTATTTAAAAAAAAAGAAAATTTATAAATTATTTTTCGATCTCGAGATTCGAACAGAAGACCAGCAAAACACAATGACACACCCTGCCGATCTAGCCACCAAGACTCGTACTTCGAGAGCTTCTGAAGGGTCAAAGATTTTCATTAAGACTCGGCAATAAGTTTTAAGTATTGTGTAAATCTGGTTTTAAAAGCACAATACTAAGAATATTAATAGATTCTGCGCATGTGCGGGAACTTGACTCTTAAAATTCCGATAAAGTATAGAAATATTTTAAATTTATAATATTGTTTTGAAATATATGATTTGGAATGTTTCATAGTAACTTTATGAATAATGTAGAAATAAAGATAAAATTTAGTTAAAAAAAAAGAAAAATTTTAAATTATTTGTCGATCTCGAGATTCGAGCAGAAGAGCAGCAAAATGCAATGACACACCCTGCCGATCTAGCCACAAAGACTCGTACCTCGAGAGCTTCGGAAGGGTCAAAGATTCTCATTAAGACTCGGCAATAAGTTTTAAGTATTGTGTAAATCTGGTTTTAAAAGCAATGCTAAGAATATTAATAGATTCTGCGGATGTGCGCGAACTTGACTCTTAAAATTCCGATAAAATATAGAAATATTTTAAATTTATAATATTGTTTTGAAATATATGATTTGGAATGATTCATAGTAACTCTATGAATAATAGAGAAATATAGATAAAATTTATTTAAAAAAAAGAAAATTTATAAATTACTTGTCGATCTCGAGATTCGAACAGAAGACCAGGAAAATACAATGACACACCCTGCCGATCTCGCCACCAAGACTCGTACCTCGAGAGCTTCTGAAGGGTCAAAGATTTTCATTAAGACTCGGCAATAAGTTTTAAGTATTGTGTAAATCTGGTTTTAAAAGCACAATGCTAAGAATATTAATAGATTCTGCGCATGTGCGGGAACTGGACTCTTAAAATTCCGATAAAATATAGAAATATTTTAAATTTATAATTTTGTTTTGAAATATACAATTTGGAATGATTCATAGTATCTCCTTGAATAATGGAGAAATATAGATAAAATTTATTTAAAAAAAAGAAAAATTATAAATTATTTGTCGATATCGAGATTCGAACAGAAGACCAGCAAAATACAAGGTTTTAAAAGCACAATGCTGAGAATATTAATAGATTCTGAGCATTTGCGCGAACTTGACTCTTAAAATTCCGATAAAATATAGAGATATTTTAAATTTATAATATTGTTTTGAAATATATGATTTGGAATGATTCATAGTAACTCTATGAATAATAGAGAAATATAGATAAAATTTATTTAAAAAAAAGAAAATTTATAAATTATTTGTCGATCTCGAGATTCGAACAGAAGACCAGCAAAATACAATGACACACCCTGCCGATCTAGCCACCGAGACTCGTACCGCGAGAGCTTCTGAATGGTCAAAGATTTTCATTAAGACTCGGCAATAAGTTTTAAGTATTGTGTAAATCTGGTTTTAAAAGCAGAAATCTAAGAATATTAATAGATTCTGCGGATGTGCGCGAACTTGACTCTTAAAATTCCGATAAAATATAGAAATATTTTAAATTTATAATATTGTTTTAAAATATATGATTTGGAATGATTCATAGTAACTCCTTGAATAATGGAGAAATATAGATAAAATTTATTTAAAAAAAAGAAAAATTATAAATTATTTGTCGATATCGAGATTCGAACAGAAGACCAGCAAAATACAAGGTTTTAAAAGCACAATGCTAAGAATATTAATAGATTCTGAGCATTTGCGCGAACTTGACTCTTAAAATTCCGATAAAATATAGAAATATTTTAAATTTATAATATTGTTTTGAAATATATGATTTGGAATGATTCTTAGTAACTCTATGAATAATAGAGAAATATAGATAAAATTTATTTAAAAAAAAAGAAAATTTATAAATTTTTTTTCGATGTCGAGATTCGAACAGAAGACCAGCAAAACTCAATGACACACCCTGCCGATCTAGCCACCAAGACTCGTACCGCGAGAGCTTCTGAAGAGTCAAAGATTCTCATTAAAACTCGGCAATAAGTTTTAAGTATTGTGTAAATCTGGTTTTAAAAGCACAATGCTAAGAATATTAATAGATTCTGCGGATGTGCGCGAACTTGACTCTTAAAATTCCGATAAAATATAGAAATATTTTAAATTTATAATATTGTTTTGAAATATATTATTTGGAATGATTCATAGTAACTCTATGAATAATGGAGAAATATAGATAAAATTTATTTAAAAAAAAAGAAAATTTATAAATTTTTTTTCGATGTCGAGATTCGAACAGAAGACCAGCAAAACTCAATGACACACCCTGCCGATCTAGCCACCAAGACTCGTACCGCGAGAGCTTCTGAAGAGTCAAAGATTCTCATTAAAACTCGGCAATAAGTTTTAAGTATTGTGTAAATCTGGTTTTAAAAGCACAATGCTAAGAATATTAATAGATTCTGCGCATGTGCGGGAACTTGACTCTTAAAATTCCGATAAAGTATAGAAATATTTTAACTTTATAATATTGTTTTGAAATATATGATTTGGAATGTTTCAGAGTAACTTTATGAATAATGTAGAAATAAAGATAAAATTTAGTTAAAAAAAAGAAAAATTATAAATTATTTGTCGATCTCGAGATTCGAACAGAAGAGCAGCAAAATACAATGACACACCCTGCCGATCTAGCCACAAAGACTCGTACCTCGAGAGCTTCTGAAGGGTCAAAGATTCTCATTAAGACTAGGCAATAAGTTTTAAGTATTGTGTAAATCTGGTTTTAAAAGCACAATGCTAAGAATATTAATAGATTCTGAGCATTTGCGCGAACTTGACTCTTAAAATTCCGATAAAATATAGAAATATTTTAAATTTATAATATTGTTTTGAAATATATGATTTGGAATGATTCATAGTAACTCTATGAATAATGGAGAAATATAGATAAAATTTATTTAAAAAAAAAGAAAATTTATAAATTTTTTTTCGATGTCGAGATTCGAACAGAAGACCAGCAAAACTCAATGACACACCCTGCCGATCTAGCCACCAAGACTCGTACCGCGAGAGCTTCTGAAGGGTCAAAGATTCTCATTAAAACTCGGCAATAAGTTTTTAGTATTGTGTAAATCTGGTTTTAAAAGCACAATGCTAAGAATATTAATAGATTCTGCGCATGTGCGGGAACTTGACTCTTAAAATTCCGATAAAGTATAGAAATATTTTAACTTTATAATATTGTTTTGAAATATATGATTTGGAATGTTTCATAGTAACTTTATGAATAATGTAGAAATAAAGATAAAATTTAGTTAAAAAAAAGAAAAATTATAAATTATTTGTCGATCTCGAGATTCGAACAGAAGAGCAGCAAAATACAATGACACACCCTGCCGATCTAGCCACAAAGACTCGTACCTCGAGAGCTTCTGAAGGGTCAAAGATTCTCATTAAGACTAGGCAATAAGTTTTAAGTATTGTGTAAATCTGGTTTTAAAAGCACAATGCTAAGAATATTAATAGATTCTGAGCATTTGCGCGAACTTGACTCTTAAAATTCCTATAAAATATAGAAATATTTTAAATTTATAATATTGTTTTGAAATATATGATTTGGAATGATTCATAGTAACTCTATGAATAATAGAGAAATATAGATAAAATTTATTTAAAAAAAAAGAAAATTTATAAATTATTTGTCGATCTCGAGATTCGAACAGAAGACCAGGAAAATACAATGACACACCCTGCCGATCTCGCCACCAAGACTCGTACCTCGAGAGCTTCTGAAGGGTCAAAGATTTTCATTAAGACTCGGCAATAAGTTTTAAGTATTGTGTAAATCTGGTTTTAAAAGCACAATGCTAAGAATATTAATAGATTCTGCGCATGTGCGGGAACTTGACTCTTAAAATTCCGATAAAGTATAGAAATATTTTAAATTTATAATATTGTTTTGAAATATATGATTTGGAATGTTTCATAGTAACTTTATGAATAATGTAGAAATAAAGATAAAATTTAGTTAAAAAAAAAGAAAAATTTTAAATTATTTGTCGATCTCGAGATTCGAGCAGAAGAGCAGCAAAATACAATGACACACCCTGCCGATCTAGCCACAAAGACTCGTACCTCGAGAGCTTCTGAAGGGTCAAAGATTCTCATTAAGACTCGGCAATAAGTTTTAAGTATTGTGTAAATCTGGTTTTAAAAGCAATGCTAAGAATATTAATAGATTCTGTGGATGTGCGCGAACTTGACTCTTAAAATTCCGATAAAATATAGAAATATTTTAAATTTATAATATTGTTTTGAAATATATGATTTGGAATGATTCATAGTAACTCTATGAATAATAGAGAAATATAGATAAAATTTATTTAAAAAAAAGAAAATTTATAAATTACTTGTCGATCTCGAGATTCGAACAGAAGACCAGGAAAATACAATGACACACCCTGCCGATCTCGCCACCAAGACTCGTACCTCGAGAGCTTCTGAAGGGTCAAAGATTTTCATTAAGACTCGGCAATAAGTTTTAAGTAATGTGTAAATCTGGTTTTAAAAGCACAATGCTAAGAATATTAATAGATTCTGCGCATGTGCGGGAACTGGACTCTTAAAATTCCGATAAAATATAGAAATATTTTAAATTTATAATATTGTTTTGAAATATACAATTTGGAATGATTCATAGTATCTCCTTGAATAATGGAGAAATATAGATAAAATTTATTTAAGAAAAAGAAAAATTATAAATTATTTGTCGATATCGAGATTCGAACAGAAGAACAGCAAAATACAAGGTTTTAAAAGCACAATGCTAAGAATATTAATAGATTCTGAGCATTTGCGCGAACTTGACTCTTAAATTCCGATAAAATATAGAAATATTTTAAATTTATAATATTGTTTTGAAATATATGATTTGGAATGATTCATAGTAACTTTATGAATAATGTAGAAATAAAGATAAAATTTAGTTAAAAAAAAGAAAAATTATAAATTATTTGTCGATCTCGAGATTCGAACAGAAGAGCAGCAAAATACAATGACACACCCTGCCGATCTAGCCACAAAGACTCGTACCTCGAGAGCTTCTGAAGGGTCAAAGATTCTCATTAAGACTCGACAATAAGTTTTAAGTATTGTGTAAATCTGGTTTTAAAAGCACAATGCTAAGAATATTAATAGATTCTGCGCATGTGCGGGAACTTGACTCTTAAAATTCCGATAAAGTATAGAAATATTTTAACTTTATAATATTGTTTTGAAATATATGATTTGGAATGTTTCATAGTAACTTTATGAATAATGTAGAAATAAAGATAAAATTTAGTTAAAAAAAAGAAAAATTATAAATTATTTGTCGATCTCGAGATTCGAACAGAAGAGCAGCAAAATACAATGACACACCCTGCCGATCTAGCCACAAAGACTCGTACCTCGAGAGCTTCTGAAGGGTCAAAGATTCTCATTAAGACTAGGCAATAAGTTTTAAGTATTGTGTAAATCTGGTTTTAAAAGCACAATGCTAAGAATATTAATAGATTCTGAGCATTTGCGCGAACTTGACTCTTAAAATTCCTATAAAATATAGAAATATTTTAAATTTATAATATTGTTTTGAAATATATGATTTGGAATGATTCATAGTAACTCTATGAATAATAGAGAAATATAGATAAAATTTATTTAAAAAAAAAGAAAATTTATAAATTATTTGTCGATCTCGAGATTCGAACAGAAGACCAGGAAAATACAATGACACACCCTGCCGATCTCGCCACCAAGACTCGTACCTCGAGAGCTTCTGAAGGGTCAAAGATTTTCATTAAGACTCGGCAATAAGTTTTAAGTATTGTGTAAATCTGGTTTTAAAAGCACAATGCTAAGAATATTAATAGATTCTGCGCATGTGCGGGAACTTGACTCTTAAAATTCCGATAAAGTATAGAAATATTTTAAATTTATAATATTGTTTTGAAATATATGATTTGGAATGTTTCATAGTAACTTTATGAATAATGTAGAAATAAAGATAAAATTTAGTTAAAAAAAAAGAAAAATTTTAAATTATTTGTCGATCTCGAGATTCGAGCAGAAGAGCAGCAAAATACAATGACACACCCTGCCGATCTAGCCACAAAGACTCGTACCTCGAGAGCTTCTGAAGGGTCAAAGATTCTCATTAAGACTCGGCAATAAGTTTTAAGTATTGTGTAAATCTGGTTTTAAAAGCAATGCTAAGAATATTAATAGATTCTGTGGATGTGCGCGAACTTGACTCTTAAAATTCCGATAAAATATAGAAATATTTTAAATTTATAATATTGTTTTGAAATATATGATTTGGAATGATTCATAGTAACTCTATGAATAATAGAGAAATATAGATAAAATTTATTTAAAAAAAAGAAAATTTATAAATTACTTGTCGATCTCGAGATTCGAACAGAAGACCAGGAAAATACAATGACACACCCTGCCGATCTCGCCACCAAGACTCGTACCTCGAGAGCTTCTGAAGGGTCAAAGATTTTCATTAAGACTCGGCAATAAGTTTTAAGTAATGTGTAAATCTGGTTTTAAAAGCACAATGCTAAGAATATTAATAGATTCTGCGCATGTGCGGGAACTGGACTCTTAAAATTCCGATAAAATATAGAAATATTTTAAATTTATAATATTGTTTTGAAATATACAATTTGGAATGATTCATAGTATCTCCTTGAATAATGGAGAAATATAGATAAAATTTATTTAAGAAAAAGAAAAATTATAAATTATTTGTCGATATCGAGATTCGAACAGAAGAACAGCAAAATACAAGGTTTTAAAAGCACAATGCTAAGAATATTAATAGATTCTGAGCATTTGCGCGAACTTGACTCTTAAATTCCGATAAAATATAGAAATATTTTAAATTTATAATATTGTTTTGAAATATATGATTTGGAATGATTCATAGTAACTTTATGAATAATGTAGAAATAAAGATAAAATTTAGTTAAAAAAAAGAAAAATTATAAATTATTTGTCGATCTCGAGATTCGAACAGAAGAGCAGCAAAATACAATGACACACCCTGCCGATCTAGCCACAAAGACTCGTACCTCGAGAGCTTCTGAAGGGTCAAAGATTCTCATTAAGACTCGGCAATAAGTTTTAAGTATTGTGTAAATCTGGTTTTAAAAGCACAATGCTAAGAATATTAATAGATTCTGAGCATTTGCGCGAACTTGACTCTTAAAATTCCGATAAAATATAGAAATATTTTAAATTTATAATATTGTTTTGAAATATACAATTTGGAATGATTCATAGTAACTCTATGAATAATGGAGAAATATAGATAAAATTTATTTAAAATAAAGAAAAATTATAAATTATTTGTCGATCTCGAGATTCGAACAGAAGACCAGCAAAATACAATGACACACCCTGCCGATCTAGCCACCAAGACTCGTACCGCGAGAGCTTCTGAATGGTCAAAGATTCTCATTAAGACTCGGCAATAAGTTTTAAGTATTGTGTAAATCTGGTTTTAAAAGCACAAATCTAAGAATATTAATAGATTCTGCGGATGTGCGCGAACTTGACTCTTAAAATTCCGATAAAATATAGAAATATTTTAAATTTATAATATTGTTTTGAAATATATGATTTGGAATGATTCATATTAACTCTATGAATAATGGAGAAATATAGATAAAATTTATTTAAAAAAAAGAAAAATTATAAATTATTTGTCGAACTCGAGATTCGAACAGAAGACTTCAAAATACAATGACACACCCTGCCGATCTAGCCACCAAGACTCGTACCGCGAGAGCTTCTGAAGGGTCAAAGATTCTCATTAAGACTCGGCAATAAGTTTTAAGTATTGTGTAAATCTGGTTTTAAAAGCACAAATCTAAGAATATTAATAGATTCTGCGGATGTGCGCGAACTTGACTCTTAAAATTCCGATAAAATATAGAAATATTTTAAATTTATAATATTGTTTTGAAATATATGATTTGGAATGATTCATAGTAACTCTATGAATAATGGAGAAACATAGATAAAATTTATTTTAAAAAAAAGAAAATTTATAAATTATTTTTCGATGTCGAGATTCGAACAGAAGACCAGCAAAACACAATGACACACCCTGCCGATCTAGCCACCAAGACTCGTACCGCGAGAGCTCCTAAAGGGTCAAAGATTCTCATTAAAACTCGGCAATAAGTTTTAAGTATTGTGTAAATCTGGTTTTAAAAGCACAATGCTAAGAATATTAATAGATTCTGCGCATGTGCGGGAACTTGACTCTTAAAATTCCGATAAAGTATAGAATTATTTTAACTTTATAATATTGTTTTGAAATATATGATTTGGAATGTTTCATAGTAACTTTATGAATAATGTAGAAATAAAGATAAAATTTAGTTAAAAAAAAGAAAAATTATAAATTATTTGTCGATCTCGAGATTCGAACAGAAGAGCAGCAAAATACAATGACACACCCTGCCCATCTAGCCACAAAGACTCGTACCTCGAGAGCTTCTGAAGGGTCAAAGATTCTCATTAAAACTCGGCAATAAGTTTTAAGTATTGTGTAAATCTGGTTTTAAAAGCACAATGCTAAGAATATTAATAGATTCTGAGCATTTGCGCGAACTTGACTCTTAAAATTCCGATAAAATATAGAAATATTTTAAATTTATAATATTGTTTTGAAATATATGATTTGGAATGATTCATAGTAACTCTATGAATAATAGAGAAATATAGATAAAATTTATTTAAAAAAAAGAAAATTTATAAATTATTTGTCGATCTCGAGATTCAAACAGAAGACCAGGAAAATACAATGACACACCCTGCCGATCTCGCCACCAAGACTCGTACCTCGAGAGCTTCTGAAGGGTCAAAGATTTTCATTAAGACTCGGCAATAAGTTTTAAGTATTGTGTAAATCTGGTTTTAAAAGCACAATACTAAGAATATTAATAGATTCTGCGCATGTGCGGGAACTTGACTCTTAAAATTCCGATAAAGTATAGAAATATTTTAAATTTATAATATTGTTTTGAAATATATGATTTGGAATGTTTCATAGTAACTTTATGAATAATGTAGAAATAAAGATAAAATTTAGTTAAAAAAAAAGAAAAATTTTAAATTATTTGTCGATCTCGAGATTCGAGCAGAAGAGCAGCAAAATACAATGACACACCCTGCCGATCTAGCCACCAAGACTCGTACCGCGAGAGCTTCTGAATGGTCAAAGATTCTCATTAAGACTCGGCAATAAGTTTTAAGTATTGTGTAAATCTGGTTTTAAAAGCACAAATCTAAGAATATTAATAGATTCTGCGGATGTGCGCGAACTTGACTCTTAAAATTCCGATAAAATATAGAAATATTTTAAATTTATAATATTGTTTTGAAATATATGATTTGGAATGATTCATATTAACTCTATGAATAATGGAGAAATATAGATAAAATTTATTTAAAAAAAAGAAAAATTATAAATTATTTGTCGAACTCGAGATTCGAACAGAAGACTTCAAAATACAATGACACACCCTGCCGATCTAGCCACCAAGACTCGTACCGCGAGAGCTTCTGAAGGGTCAAAGATTCTCATTAAAACTCGGCAATAAGTTTTAGGTATTGTGTAAATCTGGTTTTAAAAGCACAATGCTAAGAATATTAATAGATTCTGCGCATGTGCGGGAACTTGACTCTTAAAATTCCGATAAAATATAGAAATATTTTAAATTTATAATATTGTTTTGAAATATATGATTTGGAATGATTCATAGTAACTCTATGAATAATGGAGAAATAACAATAAAATTTATTTAAAAAAAAGAAAAATTATAAAATTATTTGTCGATCTCGAGATTCGAACAGAACAGCAGCAAAATACAATGACACACCCTGCCGATCTAGCCACAAAGACTCGTACCTCGAGAGATTCTGAAGGGTCAAAGATTCTCATTAAGACTCGGCAATAAGTTTTAAGTATTGTGTAAATCTGGTTTTAAAAGCACAATGCTAAGAATATTAATTGATTCTGAGCATTTGCGCGAACTTGACTCTTAAAATTCCGATAAAATATAGAAATATTTTAAATTTATAATATTGTTTTGAAATATATGATTTGGAATGATTCATAGTAACTCTATGAATAATGGAGAAACATAGATAAAATTTATTTAAAAAAAAAGAAAATTTATAAATTATTTTTCGATCTCGCGATTCGAACAGAAGACCAGCAAAACACAATGACACACCCTGCCGATCTAGCCACCAAGACTCGTACCGCGAGAGCTTCTGAAGGGTCAAAGATTCTCATTAGAACTCGGCAATAAGTTTTAGGTATTGTGTAAATCTGGTTTTAAAAGCACAATGCTAAGAATATTAATAGATTCTGAGCATTTGCGCGAACTTGACTCTTAAAATTCCGATAAAATATAGAAATATTTTAAATTTATAATATTGTTTTGAAATATATGATTTGGAATGATTCATAGTAACTCTATGAATAATGGAGAAACATAGATAAAATTTATTTTAAAAAAAAGAAAATTTATAAATTATTTTTCGATGTCGAGATTCGAACAGAAGACCAGCAAAACACAATGACACACCCTGCCGATCTAGCCACCAAGACTCGTACCGCGAGAGCTCCTAAAGGGTCAAAGATTCTCATTAAAACTCGGCAATAAGTTTTAAGTATTGTGTAAATCTGGTTTTAAAAGCACAATGCTAAGAATATTAATATATTCTGCGCATGTGCGGGAACTTGACTCTTAAAATTCCGATAAAGTATAGAATTATTTTAACTTTATAATATTGTTTTGAAATATATGATTTGGAATGTTTCATAGTAACTTTATGAATAATGTAGAAATAAAGATAAAATTTAGTTAAAAAAAAGAAAAATTATAAATTATTTGTCGATCTCGAGATTCGAACAGAAGAGCAGCAAAATACAATGACACACCCTGCCGATCTAGCCACAAAGACTCGTACCTCGAGAGCTTCTGAAGGGTCAAAGATTCTCATTAAAACTCGGCAATAAGTTTTAAGTATTGTGTAAATCTGGTTTTAAAAGCACAATGCTAAGAATATTAATAGATTCTGAGCATTTGCGCGAACTTGACTCTTAAAATTCCGATAAAATATAGAAATATTTTAAATTTATAATATTGTTTTGAAATATATGATTTGGAATGATTCATAGTAACTCTATGAATAATAGAGAAATATAGATAAAATTTATTTAAAAAAAAGAAAATTTATAAATTATTTGTCGATCTCGAGATTCAAACAGAAGACCAGGAAAATACAATGACACACCCTGCCGATCTCGCCACCAAGACTCGTACCTCGAGAGCTTCTGAAGGGTCAAAGATTTTCATTAAGACTCGGCAATAAGTTTTAAGTATTGTGTAAATCTGGTTTTAAAAGCACAATACTAAGAATATTAATAGATTCTGCGCATGTGCGGGAACTTGACTCTTAAAATTCCGATAAAGTATAGAAATATTTTAAATTTATAATATTGTTTTGAAATATATGATTTGGAATGATTCATAGTAACTCTATGAATAATAGAGAAATATAGATAAAATTTATTTAAAAAAAAGAAAATTTATAAATTACTTGTCGATCTCGAGATTCGAACAGAAGACCAGGAAAATACAATGACACACCCTGCCGATCTCGCCACCAAGACTCGTACCTCGAGAGCTTCTGAAGGGTCAAAGATTTTCATTAAGACTCGGCAATAAGTTTTAAGTATTGTGTAAATCTGGTTTTAAAAGCACAATGCTAAGAATATTAATAGATTCTGCGCATGTGCGGGAACTGGACTCTTAAAATTCCGATAAAATATAGAAATATTTTAAATTTATAATATTTTTTTGAAATATACAATTTGGAATGATTCATAGTATCTCCTTGAATAATGGAGAAATATAGATAAAATTTATTTAAAAAAAAGAAAAATTGTAAATTATTTGTCGATATCGAGATTCGAACAGAAGACCAGCAAAATACAAGGTTTTAAAAGCACAATGCTAAGAATATTAATAGATTCTGAGCATTTGCGCGAACTTGACTCTTAAAATTCCGATAAAATATAGAAATATTTTAAATTTATAATATTGTTTTGAAATATATGATTTGGAATGATTCATAGTAACTCTATGAATAATAGAGAAATATAGATAAAATTTATTTAAAAAAAAGAAAATTTATAAATTACTTGTCGATCTCGAGATTCGAACAGAAGACCAGGAAAATACAATGACACACCCTGCCGATCTCGCCACCAAGACTCGTACCTCGAGAGCTTCTGAAGGGTCAAAGATTTTCATTAAGACTCGGCAATAAGTTTTAAGTATTGTGTAAATCTGGTTTTAAAAGCACAATGCTAAGAATATTAATAGATTCTGCGCATGTGCGGGAACTGGACTCTTAAAATTCCGATAAAATATAGAAATATTTTAAATTTATAATATTGTTTTGAAATATACAATTTGGAATGATTCATAGTATCTCCTTGAATAATGGAGAAATATAGATAAAATTTATTTAAAAAAAAGAAAAATTATAAATTATTTGTCGATATCGAGATTCGAACAGAAGACCAGCAAAATACAAGGTTTTAAAAGCACAATGCTGAGAATATTAATAGATTCTGAGCATTTGCGAGAACTTGACTCTTAAAATTCCGATAAAATATAGAAATATTTTAAATTTATAATATTGTTTTGAAATATATGATTTGGAATGATTCTTAGTAACTCTATGAATAATAGAGAAATATAGATAAAATTTATTTAAAAAAAAGAAAATTTATAAATTATTTGTCGATCTCGAGATTCGAACAGAAGACCAGCAAAATACAATGACACACCCTGCCGATCTCGGCACCAAGACTCGTACCTCGAGAGCTTCTGAAGGGTCAAAGATTCTCATTAAGACTCGGCAATAAGTTTTAAGTATTGTGTAAATCTGGTTTTAAAAGCACAATGCTAAGAATATTAATAGATTCTGCGGATGTGCGCGAACTTGACTCTTAAAATTCCGATAAAATATAGAAATATTTTAAATTTATAATATTGTTTTGAAATATATGATTTGGAATGATTCATAGTAACTCTATGAATAATGGAGAAATATAGATAAAATTTATTTAAAAAAAAAGAAAATTTATAAATTTTTTTTCGATGTCGAGATTCGAACAGAAGACCAGCAAAACTCAATGACACACCCTGCCGATCTAGCCACCAAGACTCGTACCTCGAGAGCTTCTGAAGGGTCAAAGATTCTCATTAAGACTAGGCAATAAGTTTTAAGTATTGTGTAAATCTGGTTTTAAAAGCACAATGCTAAGAATATTAATAGATTCTGAGCATGTGCGCGAACTTGACTCTTAAAATTCCGATAAAATATAGAAATATTTTAAATTTATAATATTGTTTTAAAATATATGATTTGGAATGATTCATAGTAACTCCTTGAATAATGGAGAAATATAGATAAAATTTATTTAAAAAAAAGAAAAATTATAAATTATTTGTCGATATCGAGATTCGAACAGAAGACCAGCAAAATACAAGGTTTTAAAAGCACAATGCTAAGAATATTAATAGATTCTGAGCATTTGCGCGAACTTGACTCTTAAAATTCCGATAAAATATAGAAATATTTTAAATTTATAATATTGTTTTGAAATATATGATTTGGAATGATTCTTAGTAACTCTATGAATAATAGAGAAATATAGATAAAATTTATTTAAAAAAAAAGAAAATTTATAAATTATTTGTCGATCTCGAGATTCGAACAGAAGACCAGGAAAATACAATGACACACCCTGCCGATCTCGCCACCAAGACTCGTACCTCGAGAGCTTCTGAAGGGTCAAAGATTTTCATTAAGACTCGGCAATAAGTTTTAAGTATTGTGTAAATCTGGTTTTAAAAGCACAATGCTAAGAATATTAATAGATTCTGCGCATGTGCGGGAACTTGACTCTTAAAATTCCGATAAAGTATAGAAATATTTTAAATTTATAATATTGTTTTGAAATATATGATTTGGAATGTTTCATAGTAACTTTATGAATAATGTAGAAATAAAGATAAAATTTAGTTAAAAAAAAAGAAAAATTTTAAATTATTTGTCGATCTCGAGATTCGAGCAGAAGAGCAGCAAAATACAATGACACACCCTGCCGATCTAGCCACAAAGACTCGTACCTCGAGAGCTTCTGAAGGGTCAAAGATTCTCATTAAGACTCGGCAATAAGTTTTAAGTATTGTGTAAATCTGGTTTTAAAAGCAATGCTAAGAATATTAATAGATTCTGTGGATGTGCGCGAACTTGACTCTTAAAATTCCGATAAAATATAGAAATATTTTAAATTTATAATATTGTTTTGAAATATATGATTTGGAATGATTCATAGTAACTCTATGAATAATAGAGAAATATAGATAAAATTTATTTAAAAAAAAGAAAATTTATAAATTACTTGTCGATCTCGAGATTCGAACAGAAGACCAGGAAAATACAATGACACACCCTGCCGATCTCGCCACCAAGACTCGTACCTCGAGAGCTTCTGAAGGGTCAAAGATTTTCATTAAGACTCGGCAATAAGTTTTAAGTAATGTGTAAATCTGGTTTTAAAAGCACAATGCTAAGAATATTAATAGATTCTGCGCATGTGCGGGAACTGGACTCTTAAAATTCCGATAAAATATAGAAATATTTTAAATTTATAATATTGTTTTGAAATATACAATTTGGAATGATTCATAGTATCTCCTTGAATAATGGAGAAATATAGATAAAATTTATTTAAGAAAAAGAAAAATTATAAATTATTTGTCGATATCGAGATTCGAACAGAAGAACAGCAAAATACAAGGTTTTAAAAGCACAATGCTAAGAATATTAATAGATTCTGAGCATTTGCGCGAACTTGACTCTTAAATTCCGATAAAATATAGAAATATTTTAAATTTATAATATTGTTTTGAAATATATGATTTGGAATGATTCATAGTAACTTTATGAATAATGTAGAAATAAAGATAAAATTTAGTTAAAAAAAAGAAAAATTATAAATTATTTGTCGATCTCGAGATTCGAACAGAAGAGCAGCAAAATACAATGACACACCCTGCCGATCTAGCCACAAAGACTCGTACCTCGAGAGCTTCTGAAGGGTCAAAGATTCTCATTAAGACTCGGCAATAAGTTTTAAGTATTGTGTAAATCTGGTTTTAAAAGCACAATGCTAAGAATATTAATAGATTCTGAGCATTTGCGCGAACTTGACTCTTAAAATTCCGATAAAGTATAGAAATATTTTAAATTTATAATATTGTTTTGAAATATATGATTTGGAATGTTTCATAGTAACTTTATGAATAATGTAGAAATAAAGATAAAATTTAGTTAAAAAAAAGAAAAATTTTAAATTATTTGTCGATCTCGAGATTCGAGCAGAAGAGCAGCAAAATACAATGACACACCCTGCCGATCTAGCCACAAAGACTCGTACCTCGAGAGCTTCTGAAGGGTCAAAGATTCTCATTAAGACTCGGCAATAAGTTTTAAGTATTGTGTAAATCTGGTTTTAAAAGCAATGCTAAGAATATTAATAGATTCTGCGGATGTGCGCGAACTTGACTCTTAAAATTCCGATAAAATATAGAAATATTTTAAATTTATAATATTGTTTTGAAATATATGATTTGGAATGATTCATAGTAACTCTATGAATAATAGAGAAATATAGATAAAATTTATTTAAAAAAAAGAAAATTTATAAATTACTTGTCGATCTCGAGATTCGAACAGAAGACCAGGAAAATACAATGACACACCCTGCCGATCTCGCCACCAAGACTCGTACCTCGAGAGCTTCTGAAGGGTCAAAGATTTTCATTAAGACTCGGCAATAAGTTTTAAGTATTGTGTAAATCTGGTTTTAAAAGCACAATGCTAAGAATATTAATAGATTCTGCGCATGTGCGGGAACTGGACTCTTAAAATTCCGATAAAATATAGAAATATTTTAAATTTATAATATTGTTTTGAAATATACAATTTGGAATGATTCATAGTATCTCCTTGAATAATGGAGAAATATAGATAAAATTTATTTAAAAAAAAGAAAAATTATAAATTATTTGTCGATATCGAGATTCGAACAGAAGACCAGCAAAATACAAGGTTTTAAAAGCACAATGCTGAGAATATTAATAGATTCTGAGCATTTGCGCGAACTTGACTCTTAAAATTCCGATAAAATATAGAAATATTTTAAATTTATAATATTGTTTTGAAATATATGATTTGGAATGATTCTTAGTAACTCTATGAATAATAGAGAAATATAGATAAAATTTATTTAAAAAAAAGAAAATTTATAAATTACTTGTCGATCTCGAGATTCGAACAGAAGACCAGGAAAATACAATGACACACCCTGCCGATCTCGCCACCAAGACTCGTACCTCGAGAGCTTCTGAAGGGTCAAAGATTTTCATTAAGACTCGGCAATAAGTTTTAAGTATTGTGTAAATCTGGTTTTAAAAGCACAATGCTAAGAATATTAATAGATTCTGCGCATGTGCGGGAACTGGACTCTTAAAATTCCGATAAAATATAGAAATATTTTAAATTTATAATATTTTTTTGAAATATACAATTTGGAATGATTCATAGTATCTCCTTGAATAATGGAGAAATATAGATAAAATTTATTTAAAAAAAGAAAAATTGTAAATTATTTGTCGATATCGAGATTCGAACAGAAGACCAGCAAAATACAAGGTTTTAAAAGCACAATGCTAAGAATATTAATAGATTCTGAGCATTTGCGCGAACTTGACTCTTAAAATTCCGATAAAATATAGAAATATTTTAAATTTATAATATTGTTTTGAAATATATGATTTGGAATGATTCATAGTAACTCTATGAATAATAGAGAAATATAGATAAAATTTATTTAAAAAAAAGAAAATTTATAAATTACTTGTCGATCTCGAGATTCGAACAGAAGACCAGGAAAATACAATGACACACCCTGCCGATCTCGCCACCAAGACTCGTACCTCGAGAGCTTCTGAAGGGTCAAAGATTTTCATTAAGACTCGGCAATAAGTTTTAAGTATTGTGTAAATCTGGTTTTAAAAGCACAATGCTAAGAATATTAATAGATTCTGCGCATGTGCGGGAACTGGACTCTTAAAATTCCGATAAAATATAGAAATATTTTAAATTTATAATATTGTTTTGAAATATACAATTTGGAATGATTCATAGTATCTCCTTGAATAATGGAGAAATATAGATAAAATTTATTTAAAAAAAAGAAAAATTATAAATTATTTGTCGATATCGAGATTCGAACAGAAGACCAGCAAAATACAAGGTTTTAAAAGCACAATGCTGAGAATATTAATAGATTCTGAGCATTTGCGAGAACTTGACTCTTAAAATTCCGATAAAATATAGAAATATTTTAAATTTATAATATTGTTTTGAAATATATGATTTGGAATGATTCTTAGTAACTCTATGAATAATAGAGAAATATAGATAAAATTTATTTAAAAAAAAGAAAATTTATAAATTATTTGTCGATCTCGAGATTCGAACAGAAGACCAGCAAAATACAATGACACACCCGGCCGATCTCGGCACCAAGACTCGTACCTCGAGAGCTTCTGAAGGGTCAAAGATTCTCATTAAGACTCGGCAATAAGTTTTAAGTATTGTGTAAATCTGGTTTTAAAAGCACAATGCTAAGAATATTAATAGATTCTGCGGATGTGCGCGAACTTGACTCTTAAAATTCCGATAAAATATAGAAATATTTTAAATTTATAATATTGTTTTGAAATATATGATTTGGAATGATTCATAGTAACTCTATGAATAATGGAGAAATATAGATAAAATTTATTTAAAAAAAAAGAAAATTTATAAATTTTTTTTCGATGTCGAGATTCGAACAGAAGACCAGCAAAACTCAATGACACACCCTGCCGATCTAGCCACCAAGACTCGTACCTCGAGAGCTTCTGAAGGGTCAAAGATTCTCATTAAGACTAGGCAATAAGTTTTAAGTATTGTGTAAATCTGGTTTTAAAAGCACAATGCTAAGAATATTAATAGATTCTGAGCATGTGCGCGAACTTGACTCTTAAAATTCCGATAAAATATAGAAATATTTTAAATTTATAATATTGTTTTAAAATATATGATTTGGAATGATTCATAGTAACTCCTTGAATAATGGAGAAATATAGATAAAATTTATTTAAAAAAAAGAAAAATTATAAATTATTTGTCGATATCGAGATTCGAACAGAAGACCAGCAAAATACAAGGTTTTAAAAGCACAATGCTAAGAATATTAATAGATTCTGAGCATTTGCGCGAACTTGACTCTTAAAATTCCGATAAAATATAGAAATATTTTAAATTTATAATATTGTTTTGAAATATATGATTTGGAATGATTCTTAGTAACTCTATGAATAATAGAGAAATATAGATAAAATTTATTTAAAAAAAAAGAAAATTTATAAATTATTTGTCGATCTCGAGATTCGAACAGAAGACCAGGAAAATACAATGACACACCCTGCCGATCTCGCCACCAAGACTCGTACCTCGAGAGCTTCTGAAGGGTCAAAGATTTTCATTAAGACTCGGCAATAAGTTTTAAGTATTGTGTAAATCTGGTTTTAAAAGCACAATGCTAAGAATATTAATAGATTCTGCGCATGTGCGGGAACTTGACTCTTAAAATTCCGATAAAGTATAGAAATATTTTAAATTTATAATATTGTTTTGAAATATATGATTTGGAATGTTTCATAGTAACTTTATGAATAATGTAGAAATAAAGATAAAATTTAGTTAAAAAAAAAGAAAAATTTTAAATTATTTGTCGATCTCGAGATTCGAGCAGAAGAGCAGCAAAATACAATGACACACCCTGCCGATCTAGCCACAAAGACTCGTACCTCGAGAGCTTCTGAAGGGTCAAAGATTCTCATTAAGACTCGGCAATAAGTTTTAAGTATTGTGTAAATCTGGTTTTAAAAGCAATGCTAAGAATATTAATAGATTCTGTGGATGTGCGCGAACTTGACTCTTAAAATTCCGATAAAATATAGAAATATTTTAAATTTATAATATTGTTTTGAAATATATGATTTGGAATGATTCATAGTAACTCTATGAATAATAGAGAAATATAGATAAAATTTATTTAAAAAAAAGAAAATTTATAAATTACTTGTCGATCTCGAGATTCGAACAGAAGACCAGGAAAATACAATGACACACCCTGCCGATCTCGCCACCAAGACTCGTACCTCGAGAGCTTCTGAAGGGTCAAAGATTTTCATTAAGACTCGGCAATAAATTTTAAGTAATGTGTAAATCTGGTTTTAAAAGCACAATGCTAAGAATATTAATAGATTCTGCGCATGTGCGGGAACTGGACTCTTAAAATTCCGATAAAATATAGAAATATTTTAAATTTATAATATTGTTTTGAAATATACAATTTGGAATGATTCATAGTATCTCCTTGAATAATGTACAAATATAGATAAAATTTATTTAAGAAAAAGAAAAATTATAAATTATTTGTCGATATCGAGATTCGAACAGAAGAACAGCAAAATACAAGGTTTTAAAAGCACAATGCTAAGAATATTAATAGATTCTGAGCATTTGCGCGAACTTGACTCTTAAATTCCGATAAAATATAGAAATATTTTAAATTTATAATATTGTTTTGAAATATATGATTTGGAATGATTCATAGTAACTTTATGAATAATGTAGAAATAAAGATAAAATTTAGTTAAAAAAAAGAAAAATTATAAATTATTTGTCGATCTCGAGATTCGAACAGAAGAGCAGCAAAATACAATGACACACCCTGCCGATCTAGCCACAAAGACTCGTACCTCGAGAGCTTCTGAAGGGTCAAAGATTCTCATTAAGACTCGGCAATAAGTTTTAAGTATTGTGTAAATCTGGTTTTAAAAGCACAATGCTAAGAATATTAATAGATTCTGAGCATTTGCGCGAACTTGACTCTTAAAATTCCGATAAAATATAGAAATATTTTAAATTTATAATATTGTTTTGAAATATACAATTTGGAATGATTCATAGTAACTCTATGAATAATGGAGAAATATAGATAAAATTTATTTAAAATAAAGAAAAATTATAAATTATTTGTCGATCTCGAGATTCGAACAGAAGACCAGCAAAATACAATGACACACCCTGCCGATCTAGCCACCAAGACTCGTACCGCGAGAGCTTCTGAATGGTCAAAGATTCTCATTAAGACTCGGCAATAAGTTTTAAGTATTGTGTAAATCTGGTTTTAAAAGCACAAATCTAAGAATATTAATAGATTCTGCGGATGTGCGCGAACTTGACTCTTAAAATTCCGATAAAATTTAGAAATATTTTAAATTTATAATATTGTTTTGAAATATATGATTTGGAATGATTCATATTAACTCTATGAATAATGGAGAAATATAGATAAAATTTATTTAAAAAAAAGAAAAATTATAAATTATTTGTCGAACTCGAGATTCGAACAGAAGACTTCAAAATACAATGACACACCCTGCCGATCTAGCCACCAAGACTCGTACCGCGAGAGCTTCTGAAGGGTCAAAGATTCTCATTAAAACTCGGCAATAAGTTTTAGGTATTGTGTAAATCTGGTTTTAAAAGCACAATGCTAAGAATATTAATAGATTCTGCGCATGTGCGGGAACTTGACTCTTAAAATTCCGATAAAATATAGAAATATTTTAAATTTATAATATTGTTTTGAAGTATATGATTTGGAATGATTCATAGTAACTCTATGAATAATGGAGAAATAACAATAAAATTTATTTAAAAAAAAGAAAAATTATAAAATTATTTGTCGATCTCGAGATTCGAACAGAAGAGCAGCAAAATACAATGACACACCCTGCCGATCTAGCCACAAAGACTCGTACCTCGAGAGATTCTGAAGGGTCAAAGATTCTCATTAAGACTCGGCAATAAGTTTTAAGTATTGTGTAAATCTGGTTTTAAAAGCACAATGCTAAGAATATTAATTGATTCTGAGCATTTGCGCGAACTTGACTCTTAAAATTCCGATAAAATATAGAAATATTTTAAATTTATAATATTGTTTTGAAATATATGATTTGGAATGATTCATAGTAACTCTATGAATAATGGAGAAACATAGATAAAATTTATTTAAAAAAAAAGAAAATTTATAAATTATTGTTCGATCTCGCGATTCGAACAGAAGACCAGCAAAACACAATGACACACCCTGCCGATCTAGCCACCAAGACTCGTACCGCGAGAGCTTCTGAAGGGTCAAAGATTCTCATTAGAACTCGGCAATAAGTTTTAGGTATTGTGTAAATCTGGTTTTAAAAGCACAATGCTAAGAATATTAATAGATTCTGAGCATTTGCGCGAACTTGACTCTTAAAATTCCGATAAAATATAGAAATATTTTAAATTTATAATATTGTTTTGAAATATATGATTTGGAATGATTCATAGTAACTCTATGAATAATGGAGAAACATAGATAAAATTTATTTAAAAAAAAAGAAAATTTATAAATTATTTTTCGATCTCGCGATTCGAACAGAAGACCAGCAAAACACAATGACACACCCTGCCGATCTAGCCACCAAGACTCGTACCGCGAGAGCTTCTGAAGGGTCAAAGATTCTCATTAGAACTCGGCAATAAGTTTTAGGTATTGTGTAAATCTGGTTTTAAAAGCACAATGCTAAGAATATTAATAGATTCTGCGCATGTGCGGGAACTTGACTCTTAAAATTCCGATAAAGTATAGAAATATTTTAACTTTATAATATTGTTTTGAAATATATGATTTGGAATGTTTCATAGTAACTTTATGAATAATGTAGAAATAAAGATAAAATTTAGTTAAAAAAAAGAAAAATTATAAATTATTTGTCGATCTCGAGATTCGAACAGAAGAGCAGCAAAATACAATGACACACCCTGCCGATCTAGCCACAAAGACTCGTACCTCGAGAGCTTCTGAAGGGTCAAAGATTCTCATTAAAACTCGGCAATAAGTTTTAAGTATTGTGTAAATCTGGTTTTAAAAGCACAATGCTAAGAATATTAATAGATTCTGAGCATTTGCGCGAACTTGACTCTTAAAATTCCGATAAAATATAGAAATATTTTAAATTTATAATATTGTTTTGAAATATATGATTTGGAATGATTCATAGTAACTCTATGAATAATAGAGAAATATAGATAAAATTTATTTAAAAAAAAGAAAATTTATAAATTATTTGTCGATCTCGAGATTCAAACAGAAGACCAGGAAAATACAATGACACACCCTGCCGATCTCGCCACCAAGACTCGTACCTCGAGAGCTTCTGAAGGGTCAAAGATTTTCATTAAGACTCGGCAATAAGTTTTAAGTATTGTGTAAATCTGGTTTTAAAAGCACAATACTAAGAATATTAATAGATTCTGCGCATGTGCGGGAACTTGACTCTTAAAATTCCGATAAAGTATAGAAATATTTTAAATTTATAATATTGTTTTGAAATATATGATTTGGAATGTTTCATAGTAACTTTATGAATAATGTAGAAATAAAGATAAAATTTAGTTAAAAAAAAAGAAAAATTTTAAATTATTTGTCGATATCGAGATTCGAACAGAAGACCAGCAAAATACAAGGTTTTAAAAGCACAATGCTGAGAATATTAATAGATTCTGAGCATTTGCGCGAACTTGACTCTTAAAATTCCGATAAAATATAGAAATATTTTAAATTTATAATATTGTTTTGAAATATATGATTTGGAATGATTCTTAGTAACTCTATGAATAATAGAGAAATATAGATAAAATTTATTTAAAAAAAAGAAAATTTATAAATTATTTGTCGATCTCGAGATTCGAACAGAAGACCAGCAAAATACAATGACACACCCTGCCGATCTCGGCACCAAGACTCGTACCTCGAGAGCTTCTGAAGGGTCAAAGATTCTCATTAAGACTCGGCAATAAGTTTTAAGTATTGTGTAAATCTGGTTTTAAAAGCACAATGCTAAGAATATTAATAGATTCTGCGGATGTGCGCGAACTTGACTCTTAAAATTCCGATAAAATATAGAAATATTTTAAATTTATAATATTGTTTTGAAATATATGATTTGGAATGATTCATAGTAACTCTATGAATAATGGAGAAATATAGATAAAATTTATTTAAAAAAAAAGAAAATTTATAAATTTTTTTTCGATGTCGAGATTCGAACAGAAGACCAGCAAAACTCAATGACACACCCTGCCGATCTAGCCACCAAGACTCGTACCTCGAGAGCTTCTGAAGGGTCAAAGATTCTCATTAAGACTAGGCAATAAGTTTTAAGTATTGTGTAAATCTGGTTTTAAAAGCACAATGCTAAGAATATTAATAGATTCTGAGCATGTGCGCGAACTTGACTCTTAAAATTCCGATAAAATATAGAAATATTTTAAATTTATAATATTGTTTTAAAATATATGATTTGGAATGATTCATAGTAACTCCTTGAATAATGGAGAAATATAGATAAAATTTATTTAAAAAAAAGAAAAATTATAAATTATTTGTCGATATCGAGATTCGAACAGAAGACCAGCAAAATACAAGGTTTTAAAAGCACAATGCTAAGAATATTAATAGATTCTGAGCATTTGCGCGAACTTGACTCTTAAAATTCCGATAAAATATAGAAATATTTTAAATTTATAATATTGTTTTGAAATATATGATTTGGAATGATTCTTAGTAACTCTATGAATAATAGAGAAATATAGATAAAATTTATTTAAAAAAAAGAAAATTTATAAATTATTTGTCGATCTCGAGATTCGAACAGAAGACCAGCAAAATACAATGACACACCCTGCCGATCTCGCCACCAAGACTCGTACCTCGAGAGCTTCTGAAGGGTCAAAGATTCTCATTAAGACTCGGCAATAAGTTTTAAGTATTTTGTAAATCTGGTTTTAAAAGCACAATGCTAAGAATATTAATAGATTCTGCGGATGTGCGCGAACTTGACTCTTAAAATTCCGATAAAATATAGAAATATTTTAAATTTATAATATTGTTTTGAAATATATGATTTGGAATGATTCATAGTAACTCTATGAATAATGGAGAAATATAGATAAAATTTATTTAAAAAAAAAGAAAATTTATAAATTTTTTTTCGATGTCGAGATTCGAACAGAAGACCAGCAAAACTCAATGACACACCCTGCCCATCTAGCCACCAAGACTAGTACCGCGAGAGCTTCTGAAGGGTCAAAGATTCTCATTAAGACTCGGCAATAAGTTTTAAGTATTGTGTAAATCTGGTTTTAAAAGCACAATGCTAAGAATATTAATAGATTCTGCGGATGTGCGCGAACTTGACTCTTAAAATTCCGATAAAATATAGAAATATTTTAAATTTATAATATTGTTTTGAAATATATGATTTGGAATGATTCATAGTAACTCTATGAATAATGGAGAAATATAGATAAAATTTATTTAAAAAAAGAGAAAATTTATAAATTTTTTTTCGATGTCGAGATTCGAACAGAAGACCAGCAAAACTCAATGACACACCCTGCCGATCTAGCCACCAAGACTCGTACCGCGAGAGCTTCTGAAGGGTCAAAGATTCTCATTAAAACTCGGCAATAAGTTTTAAGTATTGTGTAAATCTGGTTTTAAAAGCACAATGCTAAGAATATTAATAGATTCTGCGCATGTGCGGGAACTTGACTCTTAAAATTCCGATAAAGTATAGAAATATTTTAACTTTATAATATTGTTTTGAAATATATGATTTGGAATGTTTCATAGTAACTTTATGAATAATGTAGAAATAAAGATAAAATTTAGTTAAAAAAAAGAAAAATTATAAATTATTTGTCGATCTCGAGATTCGAACAGAAGAGCAGCAAAATACAATGACACACCCTGCCGATCTAGCCACAAAGACTCGTACCTCGAGAGCTTCTGAAGGGTCAAAGATTCTCATTAAGACTAGGCAATAAGTTTTAAGTATTGTGTAAATCTGGTTTTAAAAGCACAATGCTAAGAATATTAATAGATTCTGAGCATTTGCGCGAACTTGACTCTTAAAATTCCGATAAAATATAGAAATATTTTAAATTTATAATATTGTTTTGAAATATATGATTTGGAATGATTCATAGTAACTCTATGAATAATGGAGAAATATAGATAAAATTTATTTAAAAAAAAAGAAAATTTATAAATTTTTTTTCGATGTCGAGATTCGAACAGAAGACCAGCAAAACTCAATGACACACCCTGCCGATCTAGCCACCAAGACTCGTACCGCGAGAGCTTATGAAGGGTCAAAGATTCTCATTAAAACTCGGCAATAAGTTTTAAGTATTGTGTAAATCTGGTTTTAAAAGCACAATGCTAAGAATATTAATAGATTCTGCGCATGTGCGGGAACTTGACTCTTAAAATTCCGATAAAGTATAGAAATATTTTAACTTTATAATATTGTTTTGAAATATATGATTTGGAATGTTTCATAGTAACTTTATGAATAATGTAGAAATAAAGATAAAATTTAGTTAAAAAAAAGAAAAATTTTAAATTATTTGTCGATCTCGAGATTCGAGCAGAAGAGCAGCAAAATACAATGACACACCCTGCCGATCTAGCCACAAAGACTCTTACCTCGAGAGCTTCTGAAGGGTCAAAGATTCTCATTAAGACTCGGCAATAAGTTTTAAGTATTGTGTAAATCTGGTTTTAAAAGCAATGCTAAGAATATTAATAGATTCTGCGGATGTGCGCGAACTTGACTCTTAAAATTCCGATAAAATATAGAAATATTTTAAATTTATAATATTGTTTTGAAATATATGATTTGGAATGATTCATAGTATCTCCTTGAATAATGGAGAAATATAGATAAAATTTATTTAAGAAAAAGAAAAATTATAAATTATTTGTCGATATCGAGATTCGAACAGAAGAACAGCAAAATACAAGGTTTTAAAAGCACAATGCTAAGAATATTAATAGATTCTGAGCATTTGCGCGAACTTGACTCTTAAAATTCCGATAAAATATAGAAATATTTTAAATTTATAATATTGTTTTGAAATATATGATTTGGAATGATTCATAGTAACTTTATGAATAATGTAGAAATAAAGATAAAATTTAGTTAAAAAAAAGAAAAATTTTAAATTATTTGTCGATCTCGAGATTCGAGCAGAAGAGCAGCAAAATACAATGACACACCCTGCCGATCTAGCCACAAAGACTCTTACCTCGAGAGCTTCTGAAGGGTCAAAGATTCTCATTAAGACTCGGCAATAAGTTTTAAGTATTGTGTAAATCTGGTTTTAAAAGCACAATGCTAAGAATATTAATAGATTCTGAGCATTTGCGTGAACTTGACTCTTAAAATTCCGATAAAATATAGAAATATTTTAAATTTATAATATTGTTTCGAAATATATGATTTGGAATGATTCATAGTAACTCTATGAATAATAGAGAAATATAGATAAAATTTATTTAAAAAAAAAGAAAATTTATAAATTATTTGATGATCTCCAGATTCGAACAGAAGACAAGCAAAATACAATGACACACCCTGTCGATCTAGCCACCAAGACTCGTACCTCGAGAGCTTCTGAAGGGTCAAAGATTCTCATTAAGACACGGCAATAAGTTTTAAGTATTGTGTAAATCTGGTTTTAAAAGCACAATGCTAAGAATATTAATAGATTCTGCGCATGTGCGGGAACTGGACTCTTAAAAATTCCGATAAAATATAGAAATATTTTAAATTTATAATATTGTTTTGAAATATACAATTTGGAATGATTCATAGTAACTCTATGAATAATGGAGAAATATAGATAAAATTTATTTAAAATAAAGAAAAATTATAAATTATTTGTCGAACTCGAGATTCGAACAGAAGACCAGCAAAATACAATGACACACCCTGCCGATCTAGCCACCAAGACTCGTACCGCGAGAGCTTCTGAATGGTCAAAGATTCTCATTAAGACTCGGCAATAAGTTTTAAGTATTGTGTAAATCTGGTTTTAAAAGCACAATGCTAAGAATATTAATAGATTCTGAGCATTTGCGTGAACTTGACTCTTAAAATTCCGATAAAATATAGAAATATTTTAAATTTATAATATTGTTTCGAAATATATGATTTGGAATGATTCATAGTAACTCTATGAATAATAGAGAAATATAGATAAAATTTATTTAAAAAAAAAGAAAATTTATAAATTATTTGATGATCTCCAGATTCGAACAGAAGACAAGCAAAATACAATGACACACCCTGTCGATCTAGCCACCAAGACTCGTACCTCGAGAGCTTCTGAAGGGTCAAAGATTCTCATTAAGACACGGCAATAAGTTTTAAGTATTGTGTAAATCTGGTTTTAAAAGCACAATGCTAAGAATATTAATAGATTCTGCGCATGTGCGGGAACTGGACTCTTAAAAATTCCGATAAAATATAGAAATATTTTAAATTTATAATATTGTTTTGAAATATACAATTTGGAATGATTCATAGTAACTCTATGAATAATGGAGAAATATAGATAAAATTTATTTAAAATAAAGAAAAATTATAAATTATTTGTCGATCTCGAGATTCGAACAGAAGACCAGCAAAATACAATGACACACCCTGCCGATCTAGCCACCAAGACTCGTACCGCGAGAGCTTCTGAATGGTCAAAGATTCTCATTAAGACTCGGCAATAAGTTTTAAGTATTGTGTAAAAATGGTTTTAAAAGCACAAATCTATGAATATTAATAGATTCTGCGGATGTGCGCGAACTTGACTCTTAAAATTCCGATAAAATATAGAAATATTTTAAATTTATAATATTGTTTTGAAATATATGATTTGGAATGATTCATATTAACTCTATGAATAATGGAGAAATATAGATAAAATTTATTTAAAAAAAAGAAAAATTATAAATTATTTGTCGAACTCGAGATTCGAACAGAAGACCAGCAAAATACAATGACACACCCTGCCGATCTAGCCACCAAGACTCGTACCGCGAGAGCTTCTGAATGGTCAAAGATTCTCATTAAGACTCGGCAATAAGTTTTAAGTATTGTGTAAATCTGGTTTTAAAAGCACAAATCTAAGAATATTAATAGATTCTGCGCATGTGCGGGAAATTGACTCTTAAAATTCCGATAAAATATAGAAATATTTTAAATTTATAATATTGTTTTGAAATATATGATTTGGAATGATTCAAAGTAACTCTATGAATAATGGAGAAATATAGATAAAATTTATTTAAAAAAAAGAAAAATTATAAATTATTTGTCGATCTCGAGATTCGAACAGAAGACCAGCAAAATACAATGACACACCCTGCCGATCTCGCCACCAAGACTCGTACCTAGGGAGCTTCTGAAGGGTCAAAGATTCTCATTAAGACTCGGCAATAAGTTTTAAGTTCTGTGTAAATCTGGTTTTAAAAGCACAATGCTAAGAATATTAATAGATTCTGCGCATGTGCGGGAACTTGACTCTTAAATTTCCGATAAAATATAGAAATATTTTAAATTTATAATATTGTTTTGAAATATATGATTTGGAATGATTCATAGTAAATCTATGAATAATGGAGAAATATAGATAAAATTTATTTAAAAAAAAAGAAAATTTATAAATTGTTTGTCGATCTCGAGATTCGAACAGAAGACCAGCAAAATACAATGACACACCCTGCCGATCTCGCCACCAAGACTCGTGCCTCGAGAGCTTCTGAAGGGTCAAAGATTCTCATTAAAACTCGGCAATAAGTTTTAGGTATTGTGTAAATCTGGTTTTAAAAGCACAATGCTAAGAATATTAATAGATTCTGCGCATGTGCGGGAACTTGACTCTTAAAATTCCGATAAAATATAGAAATATTTTAAATTTATAATATTGTTTTGAAATATATGATTTAGAATGATTCATAGTAACTCTATGAATAATGGAGAAATAACAATAAAATTTATTTAAAAAAAAGAAAAATTATAAAATTATTTGTCGATCTCGAGATTCGAACAGAAGAGCAGCAAAATACAATGACACACCCTGCCGATCTAGCCACAAAGACTCGTACCTCGAGAGATTCTGAAGGGTCAAAGATTCTCATTAAGACTCGGCAATAAGTTTTAAGTATTGTGTAAATCTGGTTTTAAAAGCACAATGCTAAGAATATTAATTGATTCTGAGCATTTGCGCGAACTTGACTCTTAAAATTCCGATAAAATATAGAAATATTTTAAATTTATAATATTGTTTTGAAATATATGATTTGGAATGACTCATAGTAACTCTATGAATAATGGAGAAATATAGATAAAATTTATTTAAAAAAAAGAAAAAATATAAATTATTTGTCGATATCGAGATTCGAACAGAAGACCAGCAAAATACAATGACACACCCTGCCGATCTCGCCACCAAGACTCGTACTTCGAGAGCTTCTGAAGGGTCAAAGATTCTCATTAAGACTCGGCAATAAGTTTTAAGTATTGTGTAAATCTGGTTTTAAAAGCACAATGCTAAGAATATTAATAGATTCTGAGCATTTGCGCGAACTTGACTCTTAAAATTCCGATAAAATATAGAAATATTTTAAATTTATAATATTGTTTTGAAATATATGATTTGGAATGATTCATAGTAACTCTATGAATAATGGAGAAACATAGATAAAATTTATTTTTAAAAAAAGAAAATTTATAAATTATTTTTCGATCTCGCGATTCGAACAGAAGACCAGCAAAACACAATGACACACCCTGACGATCTAGCCACCAAGACTCGTACCGCGAGAGCTTCTGAAGGGTCAAAGATTCTCATTAGAACTCGGCAATAAGTTTTAGGTATTGTGTAAATCTGGTTTTAAAAGCACAATGCTAAGAATATTAATAGATTCTGCGCATGTGCGGGAACTTGACTCTTAAAATTCCGATAAAATATAGAAATATTTTAAATTTATAATATTGTTTTGAAATATATGATTTGGAATGATTCGTAGTAACTCTATGAATAATGGAGAAATATAGATAAAATTTATTTAAAAAAAAGAAAAATTATAAATTATTTGTCGATCTCGAGATTCGAACAGAAGACCAGCAAAATACAATGACACACCCTGCCGATCTCGCCACCAAGACTCGTACCTAGGGAGCTTCTGAAGGGTCAAAGATTCTCATTAAGACTCGGCAATAAGTTTTAAGTTCTGTGTAAATCTGGTTTTAGAAGCACAATGCTAAGAATATTAATAGATTCTGCGCATGTGCGGGAACTTGACTCTTAAATTTCCGATAAAATATAGAAATATTTTAAATTTATAATATTGTTTTGAAATATATGATTTGGAATGATTCATAGTAATTCTATGAATAATGGAGAAATATAGATAAAATTTATTTTAAAAAAAAGAAAATTTATAAATTATTTTTCGATCTCGCGATTCGAACAGAAGACCAGCAAAACACAATGACACACCCTGCCAATCTAGCCACCAAGACTCGTACCGCGAGAGCTTCTGAAGGGTCAAAGATTCTCATGAAAACTCGGCAATAAGTTTTAAGTATTGTGTAAATCTGGTTTTAAAAGCACAATGCTAAGAATATTAATAGATTCTGCGCATGTGCGGGAACTTGACTCTTAAAATTCCGATAAAATATAGAAATATTTTAAATTTATAATATTTTTTTGAAATATATGATTTGGAATGACTCATAGTAACTCTATGAATAATGGAGAAATATAGATAAAATTTATTTAAAAAAAAGAAAAATTATAAATTATTTGTCGATCTCGAGATTCGAAGAGAAGACCAGCAAAATACAATGACACACCCTGCCGATCTCGCCACCAAGACTCGTGCCTCGAGAGCTTCTGAAGGGTCAAAGATTCTCATTAAAACTCGGCAATAAGTTTTAGGTATTGTGTAAATCTGGTTTTAAAAGCACAATGCTAAGAATACTAATAGATTCTGCGCATGTGCGGGAACTTGACTCTTAAAATTCCGATAAAATATAGAAATATTTTAAATTTATAATATTGTTTTGAAATATATGATTTGGAATGATTCATAGTAACTCTATGAATAATGGAGAAATAACAATAAAATTTATTTAAAAAAAAGAAAAATTATAAAATTATTTGTCGATCTCGAGATTCGAACAGAAGAGCAGCAAAATACAATGACACACCCTGCCGATCTAGCCACAAAGACTCGTACCTCGAGAGATTCTGAAGGGTCAAAGATTCTCATTAAGACTCGGCAATAAGTTTTAAGTATTGTGTAAATCTGGTTTTAAAAGCACAATGCTAAGAATATTAATTGATTCTGAGCATTTGCGCGAACTTGACTCTTAAAATTCCGATAAAATATAGAAATATTTTAAATTTATAATATTGTTTTGAAATATATGATTTGGAATGACTCATAGTAACTCTATGAATAATGGAGAAATATAGATAAAATTTATTTAAAAAAAAGAAAAATTATAAATTATTTGTCGATCTCGAGATTCGAACAGAAGAGCAGCAAAATACAATGACACACCCTGCCGATCTAGCCACAAAGACTCGTACCTCGAGAGCTTCTGAAGGGTCAAAGATTCTCATTAAGACTCGGCAATAAGTTTTAAGTATTGTGTAAATCTGGTTTTAAAAGCACAATGCTAAGAATATTAATAGATTCTGAGCATTTGCGCGAACTTGACTCTTAAAATTCCGATAAAATATAGAAATATTTTAAATTTATAATATTGTTTCGAAATATATGATTTGGAATGATTCATAGTAACTCTATGAATAATAGAGAAATATAGATAAAATTTATTTAAAAAAAAAGAAAATTTATAAATTATTTGATGATCTCCAGATTCGAACAGAAGACAAGCAAAATACAATGACACACCCTGTCGATCTAGCCACCAAGACTCGTACCTCGAGAGCTTCTGAAGGGTCAAAGATTCTCATTAAGACACGGCAATAAGTTTTAAGTATTGTGTAAATCTGGTTTTAAAAGCACAAATCTATGAATATTAATAGATTCTGCGGATGTGCGCGAACTTGACTCTTAAAATTCCGATAAAATATAGAAATATTTTAAATTTATAATATTGTTTTGAAATATATGATTTGGAATGATTCATATTAACTCTATGAATAATGGAGAAATATAGATAAAATTTATTTAAAAAAAAGAAAAATTATAAATTATTTGTCGAACTCGAGATTCGAAGAGAAGACCAGCAAAATACAATGACACACCCTGCCGATCTAGCCACCAAGACTCGTACCGCGAGAGCTTCTGAATGGTCAAATATTCTCATTAAGACTCGGCAATAAGTTTTAAGTATTGTGTAAATCTGGTTTTAAAAGCACAAATCTAAGAATATTAATAGATTCTGCGCATGTGCGGGAAATTGACTCTTAAAATTCCGATAAAATATAGAAATATTTTAAATTTATAATATTGTTTTGAAATATATGATTTGGAATGATTCATAGTAACTCTATGAATAATGGAGAAATATAGATAAAATTTATTTAAAAAAAAGAAAAATTATAAATTATTTGTCGATCTCGAGATTCGAACAGAAGACCAGCAAAATACAATGACACACCCTGCCGATCTCGCCACCAAGACTCGTACCTAGGGAGCTTCTGAAGGGTCAAAGATTCTCATTAAGACTCGGCAATAAGTTTTAAGTTCTGTGTAAATCTGGTTTTAAAAGCACAATGCTAAGAATATTAATAGATTCTGCGCATGTGCGGGAACTTGACTCTTAAATTTCCGATAAAATATAGAAATATTTTAAATTTATAATATTGTTTTGAAATATATGATTTGGAATGATTCATAGTAACTCTATGAATAATGGAGAAACATAGATAAAATTTATTTTAAAAAAAAGAAAATTTATAAATTATTTTTCGATCTCGCGATTCGAACAGAAGACCAGCAAAACACAATGACACACCCTGACGATCTAGCCACCAAGACTCGTACCGCGAGAGCTTCTGAAGGGTCAAAGATTCTCATTAGAACTCGGCAATAAGTTTTAGGTATTGTGTAAATCTGGTTTTAAAAGCACAATGCTAAGAATATTAATAGATTCTGCGCATGTGCGGGAACTTGACTCTTAAAATTCCGATAAAATATAGAAATATTTTAAATTTATAATATTGTTTTGAAATATATGATTTGGAATGATTCGTAGTAACTCTATGAATAATGGAGAAATATAGATAAAATTTATTTAAAAAAAAGAAAAATTATAAATTATTTGTCGATCTCGAGATTCGAACAGAAGACCAGCAAAATACAATGACACACCCTGCCGATCTCGCCACCAAGACTCGTACCTAGGGAGCTTCTGAAGGGTCAAAGATTCTCATTAAGACTCGGCAATAAGTTTTAAGTTCTGTGTAAATCTGGTTTTAAAAGCACAATGCTAAGAATATTAATAGATTCTGCGCATGTGCGGGAACTTGACTCTTAATTTTCCGATAAAATATAGAAATATTTTAAATTTATAATATTGTTTTGAAATATATGATTTGGAATGATTCATAGTAATTCTATGAATAATGGAGAAATATAGATAAAATTTATTTTAAAAAAAAGAAAATTTATAAATTATTTTTCGATCTCGCGATTCGAACAGAAGACCAGCAAAACACAATGACACACCCTGCCAATCTAGCCACCAAGACTCGTACCGCGAGAGCTTCTGAAGGGTCAAAGATTCTCATGAAAACTCGGCAATAAGTTTTAAGTATTGTGTAAATCTGGTTTTAAAAGCACAATGCTAAGAATATTAATAGATTCTGCGCATGTGCGGGAACTTGACTCTTAAAATTCCGATAAAATATAGAAATATTTTAAATTTATAATATTGTTTTGAAATATATGATTTGGAATGACTCATAGTAACTCTATGAATAATGGAGAAATATAGATAAAATTTATTTAAAAAAAAGAAAAATTATAAATTATTTGTCGATCTCGAGATTCGAACAGAAGAGCAGCAAAATACAATGACACACCCTGCCGATCTAGCCACAAAGACTCGTACCTCGAGAGCTTCTGAAGGGTCAAAGATTCTCATTAAGACTCGGCAATAAGTTTTAAGTATTGTGTAAATCTGGTTTTAAAAGCACAATGCTAAGAATATTAATAGATTCTGAGCATTTGCGCGAACTTGACTCTTAAAATTCCGATAAAATATAGAAATATTTTAAATTTATAATATTGTTTCGAAATATATGATTTGGAATGATTCATAGTAACTCTATGAATAATAGAGAAATATAGATAAAATTTATTTAAAAAAAAAGAAAATTTATAAATTATTTGATGATCTCCAGATTCGAACAGAAGACAAGCAAAATACAATGACACACCCTGTCGATCTAGCCACCAAGACTCGTACCTCGAGAGCTTCTGAAGGGTCAAAGATTCTCATTAAGACACGGCAATAAGTTTTAAGTATTGTGTAAATCTGGTTTTAAAAGCACAATGCTAAGAATATTAATAGATTCTGCGCATGTGCGGGAACTGGACTCTTAAAAATTCCGATAAAATACAGAAATATTTTAAATTTATAATATTGTTTTGAAATATACAATTTGGAATGATTCATAGTAACTCTATGAATAATGGAGAAATATAGATAAAATTTATTTAAAATAAAGAAAAATTATAAATTATTTGTCGATCTCGAGATTCGAACAGAAGACCAGCAAAATACAATGACACACCCTGCCGATCTAGCCACCAAGACTCGTACCGCGAGAGCTTCTGAATGGTCAAAGATTCTCATTAAGACTCGGCAATAAGTTTTAAGTATTGTGTAAATCTGGTTTTAAAAGCACAAATCTATGAATATTAATAGATTCTGCGGATGTGCGCGAACTTGACTCTTAAAATTCCGATAAAATATAGAAATATTTTAAATTTATAATATTGTTTTGAAATATATGATTTGGAATGATTCATATTAACTCTATGAATAATGGAGAAATATAGATAAAATTTATTTAAAAAAAAGAAAAATTATAAATTATTTGTCGAACTCGAGATTCGAACAGAAGACCAGCAAAATACAATGACACACCCTGCCGATCTAGCCACCAAGACTCGTACCGCGAGAGCTTCTGAATGGTCAAATATTCTCATTAAGACTCGGGAATAAGTTTTAAGTATTGTGTAAATCTGGTTTTAAAAGCACAAATCTAAGAATATTAATAGATTCTGCGCATGTGCGGGAAATTGACTCTTAAAATTCCGATAAAATATAGAAATATTTTAAATTTATAATATTGTTTTGAAATATATGATTTGGAATGATTCATAGTAACTCTATGAATAATGGAGAAATATAGATAAAATTTATTTAAAAAAAAGAAAAATTATAAATTATTTGTCGATCTCGAGATTCGAACAGAAGACCAGCAAAATACAATGACACACCCTGCCGATCTCGCCACCAAGACTCGTACCTAGGGAGCTTCTGAAGGGTCAAAGATTCTCATTAAGACTCGGCAATAAGTTTTAAGTTCTGTGTAAATCTGGTTTTAAAAGCACAATGCTAAGAATATTAATAGATTCTGCGCATGTGCGGGAACTTGACTCTTAAATTTCCGATAAAATATAGAAATATTTTAAATTTATAATATTGTTTTGAAATATATGATTTGGAATGATTCATAGTAAATCTATGAATAATGGAGAAATATAGATAAAATTTATTTTAAAAAAAAGAAAATTTATAAATTATTTGTCGATCTCGAGATTCGAACAGAAGACCAGCAAAATACAATGACACACCCTGCCGATCTCGCCACCAAGACTCGTGCCTCGAGAGCTTCTGAAGGGTCAAAGATTCTCATTAAAACTCGGCAATAAGTTTTAGGTATTGTGTAAATCTGGTTTTAAAAGCACAATGCTAAGAATATTAATAGATTCTGCGCATGTGCGGGAACTTGACTCTTAAAATTCCGATAAAATATAGAAATATATTAAATTTATAATATTGTTTTGAAATATATGATTTGGAATGATTCATAGTAACTCTATGAATAATGGAGAAATAACAATAAAATTTATTTAAAAAAAAGAAAAATTATAAAATTATTTGTCGATCTCGAGATTCGAACAGAAGAGCAGCAAAATACAATGACACACCCTGCCGATCTAGCCACAAAGACTCGTACCTCGAGAGATTCTGAAGGGTCAAAGATTCTCATTAAGACTCGGCAATAAGTTTTAAGTATTGTGTAAATCTGGTTTTAAAAGCACAATGCTAAGAATATTAATTGATTCTGAGCATTTGCGCGAACTTGACTCTTAAAATTCCGATAAATATAGAAATATTTTAAATTTATAATATTGTTTTGAAATATATGATTTGGAATGACTCATAGTAACTCTATGAATAATGGAGAAATATAGATAAAATTTATTTAAAAAAAAGAAAAATTATAAATTATTTGTCGATATCGAGATTCGAACAGAAGACCAGCAAAATACAATGACACACCCTGCCGATCTCGCCACCAAGACTCGTACTTCGAGAGCTTCTGAAGGGTCAAAGATTCTCATTAAGACTCGGCAATAAGTTTTAAGTATTGTGTAAATCTGGTTTTAAAAGCACAATGCTAAGAATATTAATAGATTCTGAGCATTTGCGCGAACTTGACTCTTAAAATTCCGATAAAATATAGAAATATTTTAAATTTATAATATTGTTTTGAAATATATGATTTGGAATGATTCATAGTAACTCTATGAATAATGGAGAAACATAGATAAAATTTATTTTAAAAAAAAGAAAATTTATAAATTATTTTTCGATCTCGCGATTCGAACAGAAGACCAGCAAAACACAATGACACACCCTGACGATCTAGCCACCAAGACTCGTACCGCGAGAGCTTCTGAAGGGTCAAAGATTCTCATTAGAACTCGGCAATAAGTTTTAGGTATTGTGTAAATCTGGTTTTGAAAGCACAATGCTAAGAATATAATAGATTCTGCGCATGTGCGGGAACTTGACTCTTAAAATTCCGATAAAATATAGAAATATTTTAAATTTATAATATTGTTTTGAAATATATGATTTGGAATGATTCATAGTAACTCTATGAATAATGGAGAAATATAGATAAAATTTATTTAAAAAAAAGAAAAATTATAAATTATTTGTCGATCTCGAGATTCGAACAGAAGACCAGCAAAATACAATGACACACCCTGCCGATCTCGCCACCAAGACTCGTACCTAGGGAGCTTCTGAAGGGTCAAAGATTCTCATTAAGACTCGGCAATAAGTTTTAAGTTCTGTGTAAATCTGGTTTTAAAAGCACAATGCTAAGAATATTAATAGATTCTGCGCATGTGCGGGAACTTGACTCTTAAATTTCCGATAAAATATAGAAATATTTTAAATTTATAATATTGTTTTGAAATATATGATTTGGAATGATTCATAGTAATTCTATGAATAATGGAGAAATATAGATAAAATTTATTTTAAAAAAAAGAAAATTTATAAATTATTTTTCGATCTCGCGATTCGAACAGAAGACCAGCAAAACACAATGACACACCCTGCCAATCTAGCCACCAAGACTCGTACCGCGAGAGCTTCTGAAGGGTCAAAGATTCTCATGAAAACTCGGCAATAAGTTTTAAGTATTGTGTAAATCTGGTTTTAAAAGCACAATGCTAAGAATATTAATAGATTCTGCGCATGTGCGGGAACTTGACTCTTAAAATTCCGATAAAATATAGAAATATTTTAAATTTATAATATTGTTTTGAAATATATGATTTGGAATGATTCATAGTAACTCTATGAATAATGGAGAAATAACAATAAAATTTATTTAAAAAAAAGAAAAATTATAAAATTATTTGTCGATCTCGAGATTCGAACAGAAGAGCAGCAAAATACAATGACACACCCTGCCGATCTAGCCACAAAGACTCGTACCTCGAGAGATTCTGAAGGGTCAAAGATTCTCATTAAGACTCGGCAATAAGTTTTAAGTATTGTGTAAATCTGGTTTTAAAAGCACAATGCTAAGAATATTAATTGATTCTGAGCATTTGCGCGAACTTGACTCTTAAAATTCCGATAAAATATAGAAATATTTTAAATTTATAATATTGTTTTGAAATATATGATTTGGAATGACTCATAGTAACTCTATGAATAATGGAGAAATATAGATAAAATTTATTTAAAAAAAAAGAAAAATTATAAATTATTTGTCGATATCGAGATTCGAACAGAAGACCAGCAAAATACAATGACACACCCTGCCGATCTCGCCACCAAGACTCGTACTTCGAGAGCTTCTGAAGGGTCAAAGATTCTCATTAAGACTCGGCAATAAGTTTTAAGTATTGTGTAAATCTGGTTTTAAAAGCACAATGCTAAGAATATTAATAGATTCTGAGCATTTGCGCGAACTTGACTCTTAAAATTCCGATAAAATATAGAAATATTTTAAATTTATAATATTGTTTTGAAATATATGATTTGGAATGATTCATAGTAACTCTATGAATAATGGAGAAACATAGATAAAATTTATTTAAAAAAAAAAGAAAATTTATAAATTATTTTTCGATCTCGCGATTCGAACAGAAGACCAGCAAAACACAATGACACACCCTGACGATCTAGCCACCAAGACTCGTACCGCGAGAGCTTCTGAAGGGTCAAAGATTCTCATTAGAACTCGGCAATAAGTTTTAGGTATTGTGTAAATCTGGTTTTAAAAGCACAATGCTAAGAATATTAATAGATTCTGCGCATGTGCGGGAACTTGACTCTTAAAATTCCGATAAAATATAGAAATATTTTAAATTTATAATATTGTTTTGAAATATATGATTTGGAATGATTCATAGTAACTCTATGAATAATGGAGAAATATAGATAAAATTTATTTAAAAAAAAGAAAAATTATAAATTATTTGTCGATCTCGAGATTCGAACAGAAGACCAGCAAAATACAATGACACACCCTGCCGATCTCGCCACCAAGACTCGTACCTAGGGAGCTTCTGAAGGGTCAAAGATTCTCATTAAGACTCGGCAATAAGTTTTAAGTTCTGTGTAAATCTGGTTTTAAAAGCACAATGCTAAGAATATTAATAGATTCTGCGCATGTGCGGGAACTTGACTCTTAAATTTCCGATAAAATATAGAAATATTTTAAATTTATAATATTGTTTTGAAATATATGATTTGGAATGTTTCATAGTAACTTTATGAATAATGTAGAAATAAAGATAAAATTTAGTTAAAAAAAAGAAAAATTATAAATTATTTGTCGATCTCGAGATTCGAACAGAAGAGCAGCAAAATACAATGACACACCCTGCCGATCTAGCCACAAAGACTCGTACCTCGAGAGATTCTGAAGGGTCAAAGATTCTCATTAAGACTCGGCAATAAGTTTTAAGTATTGTGTAAATCTGGTTTTAAAAGCACAATGCTAAGAATATTAATTGATTCTGAGCATTTGCGCGAACTTGACTCTTAAAATTCCGATAAAATATAGAAATATTTTAAATTTATAATATTGTTTTGAAATATATGATTTGGAATGATTCATAGTAACTCTATGAATAATGGAGAAACATAGATAAAATTTATTTAAAAAAAAAAGAAAATTTATAAATTATTTTTCGATCTCGCGATTCGAACAGAAGACCAGCAAACACAATGACACACCCTGCCGATCTAGCCACCAAGACTCGTACCGCGAGAGCTTCTGAAGGGTCAAAGATTCTCATTAGAACTCGGCAATAAGTTTTAGGTATTGTGTAAATCTGGTTTTAAAAGCACAATGCTAAGAATATTAATAGATTCTGCGCATGTGCGGGAACTTGACTCTTAAAATTCCGATAAAATATAGAAATATTTTAAATTTATAATATTGTTTTGAAATATATGATTTGGAATGACTCATAGTAACTCTATGAATAATGGAGAAATATAGATAAAATTTATTTAAAAAAAAGAAAAATTATAAATTATTTGTCGATATCGAGATTCGAACAGAAGACCAGCAAAATACAATGACACACCCTGCCGATCTCGCCACCAAGACTCGTACCTCGAGAGCTTCTGAAGGGTCAAAGATTCTCATTAAGACTCGGCAATAAGTTTGAAGTTTTGTGTAAATCTGGTTTTAAAAGCACAATGCTAAGAATATTAATAGATTCTGCGCATGTGCGGGAACTTGACTCTTAAAATTCCGATAAAGTATAAAAATATTTTAAATTTATAATATTGTTTTGAAATATATGATTTGGAATGTTTCATAGTAACTTTATGAATAATGTAGAAATAAAGATAAAATTTAGTTAAAAAAAAGAAAAATTATAAATTATTTGTCGATCTCGAGATTCGAACAGAAGAGCAGCAAAATACAATGACACACCCTGCCAATCTAGCCACAAAGACTCGTACCTCGAGAGATTCTGAAGGGTCAAAGATTCTCATTAAGACTCGGCAATAAGTTTTAAGTATTGTGTAAATCTGGTTTTAAAAGCACAATGCTAAGAATATTAATTGATTCTGAGCATTTGCGCGAACTTGACTCTTAAAATTCCGATAAAATATAGAAATATTTTAAATTTATAATATTGTTTTGATATATATGATTTGGAATGATTCATAGTAACTCTATGAATAATGGAGAAACATAGATAAAATTTATTTAAAAAAAAGAAAATTTATAAATTATTTTTCGATCTCGCGATTCGAACAGAAGACCAGCAAAACACAATGACACACCCTGCCGATCTAGCCACCAAGACTCGTACCGCGAGAGCTTCTGAAGGGTCAAAGATTCTCATTAGAACTCGGCAATAAGTTTTAGGTATTGTGTAAATCTGGTTTTAAAAGCACAATGCTAAGAATATTAATTGATTCTGAGCATTTGCGCGAACTTGACTCTTAAAATTCCGATAAAATATAGAAATATTTTAAATTTATAATATTGTTTTGAAATATATGATTTGGAATGATTCATAGTAACTCTATGAATAATGGAGAAACATAGATAAAATTTATTTAAAAAAAAAGAAAATTTATAAATTATTTTTCGATCTCGCGATTCGAACAGAAGAGCAGCAAAATACAATGACACACCCTGCCGATCTCGCCACCAAGACTCGTACCGCGAGAGCTTCTGAAGGGTCAAAGATTCTCATTAGAACTCGGCAATAAGTTTTAAGTATTGTGTAAATCTGGTTTTAAAAGCACAATGCTAAGAATATTAATAGATTCTGCGCGTGTGCGGGAACTTGACTCTTAAAATTCCGATAAAATATAGAAATATTTTAAATTTATAATATTGTTTTGAAATATATGATTTGGAATGATTCATAGTAACTCTATGAATAATGGAGAAATATAGATAAAAATTATTTAAAAAAAAAGAAAATTTATAAATTATTTTTCGATCTCGAGATTCGAACAGAAGAGCAGCAAAATACAATGACACACCCTGCCAATCTAGCCACAAAGACTCGTACCTCGAGAGATTCTGAAGGGTCAAAGATTCTCATTAAGACTCGGCAATAAGTTTTAAGTATTGTGTAAATCTGGTTTTAAAAGCACAATGCTAAGAATATTAATTGATTCTGAGCATTTGCGCGAACTTGACTCTTAAAATTCCGATAAAATATAGAAATATTTTAAATTTATAATATTGTTTTGAAATATATGATTTGAAATGATTCATAGTAACTCTATGAATAATGGAGAAACATAGATAAAATTTATTTAAAAAAAAGAAAATTTATAAATTATTTTTCGATCTCGCGATTCGAACAGAAGACCAGCAAAACACAATGACACACCCTGCCGATCTAGCCACCAAGACTCGTACCGCGAGAGCTTCTGAAGTTTCAAAGATTCTCATTAGAACTCGGCAATAAGTTTTAGGTATTGTGTAAATCTGGTTTTAAAAGCACAATGCTAAGAATATTAATAGATTCTGCGCATGTGCGGGAACTTGACTCTTAAAATTCCGATAAAATATAGAAATATTTTAAATTTATAATATTGTTTTGAAATATATGATTTGGAATGACTCATAGTAACTCTATGAATAATGGAGAAATATAGATAAAATTTATTTAAAAAAAAGAAAAATTATAAATTATTTGTCGATCTCGAGATTCGAACAGAAGAGCAGCAAAATACAATGACACACCCTGCCGATCTCGCCACCAAGACTCGTACCTCGAGAGCTTCTGAAGGGTCAAAGATTCTCATTAAGACTCGGCAATAAGTTTTAAGTATTGTGTAAATCTGGTTTTAAAAGCACAATGCTAAGAATATTAATAGATTCTGCGCATGTGCGGGAACTTGACTCTTAAAATTCCGATAAAATATAGAAATATTTTAAATTTATAATATTGTTTTGAAATATATGATTTGGAATGACTCATAGTAACTCTATGAATAATGGAGAAATATAGATAAAATTTATTTAAAAAAAAGAAAAATTATAAATTATTTGTCGATCTCGAGATTCGAACAGAAGAGCAGCAAAATACAATGACACACCCTGCCGATCTCGCCACCAAGACTCGTACCTCGAGAGCTTCTGAAGGGTCAAAGATTCTCATTAAGACTCGGCAATAAGTTTTAAGTATTGTGTAAATCTGGTTTTAAAAGCACAATGCTAAGAATATTAATTGATTCTGAGCATTTGCGCGAACTTGACTCTTAAAATTCCGATAAAATATAGAAATATTTTAAATTTATAATATTGTTTTGAAATATATGATTTGGAATGATTCATAGTAACTCTATGAATAATGGAGAAACATAGATAAAATTTATTTAAAAAAAAAGAAAATTTATAAATTATTTTTCGATCTCGCGATTCGAACAGAAGACCAGCAAAACACAATGACACACCCTGCCGATCTAGCCACCAAGACTCGTACCGCGAGAGCTTCTGAAGGGTCAAAGATTCTCATTAGAACTCGGCAATAAGTTTTAAGTTTTGTGTAAATCTGGTTTTAAAAGCACAATGCTAAGAATATTAATAGATTCTGCGCATGTGCGGGAACTTGACTCTTAAAATTCCGATAAAATATAGAAATATTTTAAATTTATAATATTGTTTTGAAATATATGATTTGGAATGATTCATAGTAACTCTATGAATAATGGAGAAATATAGATAAAAATTATTTAAAAAAAAAGAAAATTTATAAATTATTTTTCGATCTCGCGATTCGAACAGAAGACCAGCAAAACACAATGACACACCCTGCCAATCTAGCCACCAAGACTCGTACCGCGAGAGCTTCTGAAGGGTCAAAGATTCTCATGAAAACTCGGCAATAAGTTTTAAGTATTGTGTAAATCTGGTTTTAAAAGCACAATGCTAAGAATATTAATAGATTCTGCGCATGTGCGGGAACTTGACTCTTAAAATTCCGATAAAGTATAAAAATATTTTAAATTTATAATATTGTTTTGAAATATATGATTTGGAATGATTCATAGTAACTCTATGAATAATGGAGAAATAACAATAAAATTTATTTAAAAAAAAGAAAAATTATAAAATTATTTGTCGATCTCGAGATTCGAACAGAAGACCAGCAAAATACAATGACACACCCTGCCGATCTAGCCACGAAGACTCGTACCTCGAGATCTTCTGAAGGGTCAAAGATTCTCATTACGACTCGGCAATAAGATTTAAGTATTGTGTAAATCTGGTTTTAAAAGCACAATGCTAAGAATATTAATAGATTCTGCGCATGTGCGCGAACTTGACTCTTAAAATTCCGATAAAATATATAAATATTTTAAAATTATAATATTGTTTTGAAATATATGATTTGGAATGATTCATAGTAACTCTATGAATAATGGAGAAATATAGATAAAATTTATTTAAAAAAACAAAAATTATAAATTATTTGTCGATATCGAGATTCGAACAGAAGACCAGCAAAATACAATGACACACCCTGCCGATCTCGCCACCAATACTAGTACCTCGAGAGCTTCTGAAGGGTCAAAGATTTTCATTAAGACTCGGCAATAAGTTTTAAGTATTGTGTAAATCTGGTTTTAAAAGCACAATGCTAAGAATATTAATAGATTCTGCGCATGTGCGGGAACTTGACTCTTAACTCTTTAACATCCAAGCACTTTTCAAGTGGCACTCCCTTTAACATCCAGACTTTTTCAGCATGGTTCTGAAAGACATGGACTCTTCCTAGCTGAGGGGCAGTTACCCCCCGCACTCTGAAGTCATAAAACTGTCGACGCTCTACCTTGAATAATTGCCTTGCGGTTTTCGGCAACGAGATTCATTTTCCATCAGCTTAAGAGTTTTATTCTAATGTATTTATATTTTTTAGTGTGAAGTGTTTCGCTCATCATCTTTGTGGGGTATTTTTTTTTTACAAAAAATTTGAAATTTATTCTATAATTTAGAAAATAGGTTTCTTTTTTTTGTAAGTTTTATGTTAGGCTTACAAACTATTTAAATAAAAACTTGCTTTACTAGCAATTTCAAAAACATTTTTATGTTTCATTTAATTCTCAATAGGCTTTTACATTTTTTTGTTGCCAAAATTAAATAATATGTCATATATTACCATGTAAAATTTTTTTACATAGTAATGTAAAACATACATTATATATATATCAATGCAATTAGTTCATTTTTTTTAACATAGTATAGATGTGAATGCTTTTCAGTGATTAACAAGATAATGTATTAAATCTTCATTTAATACCAAAATAAAAACATTCGTTGGATAAAAAAAATGTTATTGCTCTTTTTGAAAGATGTTTAGAAAATAATATGTTCTTTCAACACTCAGCTAAGATTTTTTTTATTGTCTTTAGCATTTTTTTTTTCAGTATAAACGATTATCTTTATTGAATTTTTAAATATAAAATATTATTTTGCATTTACGATAGTGATACTAAGAGAAAGGTTTTAGAACTTTAATTAAATTTTTAAAGAAGTTTTCACATTTTTTTCCCCCAAAACCTTACGAATTCTTGCTTTTACCTTAAATAATCGAAAAAGAATGTAGGGAAAATATAAATTCCAAAAATATCTTTATTTTGCCACTCATTTTTACTAATCTTTTAAAATATAACTATTAAATTTTTTTTCTAATCAAAGGAATATATTACGTCAAACCTTATATATCTCATCTATGGAATTGTTTCGATAGATGAGTTAACATATTTTTAAAACTTCATTTAATAATGAAATACAAACATTTATGAAATAAAATTCGGGGGAAAAATTACTCAGCGAAATATATTTCGAAAATACATTCCTTCAGTTTTCAGCCTGAACATTTTACTAAAACATTACATTCTTCATAAACTAAATATGAAAATTTAACACATTTAAAATTACATTCATCATAAATATTACTTTTTTAGTATGAACTGTCAAGTTTTCTATAGTATTGTTAAGACAAGATAAATTTTTAAACGAAAGCTTCATGTTAAATTTCCCCAAATTTACATACGAGGGAATCATTTGCAAATTTTTGATAACATGTACATTATATAACATTTTTTTGACTCCTCATCTCTCTCTCTCTCGTTCATCTGACCGACGTTAGTTTCATCTCCTGCTTCTTTGCTTAGAATAAACGAGAGATCAGCTAAAGTATCATTTTTTGACCAACCATCATCTGATAGATCACTGTCACTTTCATCAGAATCAAGTAAAATTGCTTTAATTTCTTCTTCAGTGTGTTCACGATTTCTTTTACTCATAATGAAGAAATAATAAGCGTTTCAATAGAAAAATTACTCTGATAATCCAAACACCCGATTCACAGTACATAAAATAAAGAGTAGCAATTCACAACTGAAGAGAAATTTTCAGAATGGCATTCTAAAAAGGAACTCAGTATTTATATAACTCTTTGAAGAGGGCGATAAAAAATACTCTCAATCTTTTTTTTTTTTTAATTCTATTTTAAAAGCGGTAGTTTGTACACGGCCTCAGAATTTCCGACAGTCCTTTGATGAAAGAATAAGATGCTTGGAGTGTAAAACGACTTCCTTCCATAGTAAACACTGTCGCTACCCATTTTGTGAGAAAACTGTGATGTGAATAGGCCGCAGTGTCAATGCAATGGTTTGTCTTTATATTATTACAATAGTCTTACTACTGAAAAGGGCTTCTGATGCTTGTCCGAAAAATAAACAACGTGTCGGTATCCTTATATATCATTCATCGTTACCAGAGAGCTTCAGTGGAAAATTTCTTTTATAAATGGCCATAAAATCTTTCCAATTTTGAGCTAACAGCACGTGAAAATAGAAACTAAAACCCTTTCAAAATACAAAATGTACGCCAACAACCTATTTACTGAATCCCTCCTCAACCCCTACCGCCCTAAGGCACAGGGGAAACTACTGTGAAAAAGCCGCGATTGTCGAAGATAACGAGGACCTCCTGGAGTGTTCAGTAGAGCAGCCTCTTTTAATACAAAACTCCCCTAAAACGGCTAGCAGCCGCCCCAAACCGCCCCACGTGGAAATTAAAGGGTAAATTCTCAAACCGCCCCAAACCGCCCCGCTGGAATCGAGAGGGTTAAAATTCCGATAAAATATAGAAATATTTTAAATTTATAATATTGTTTTGAAATATACAATTTGGAATGATTCATAGTAACTCTATGAATAATGGAGAAATATAGATAAAATTTATTTAAAAAAAAGAAAATTTATAAATTATTTTTCGATCTCGAGATTCGAACAGAAGACCAGCAAAATACAATGACACACCCTACCGATCTCGCCACCAAGACTCGTACATCGAGAGCTTCTGAATGGTCAAAGAATCTCATTAAGACATGGCAATAAGTTTTAAGTATTGTGTAAATCTGGTTTTAAAAGCACAATGCTAAGAATATTAATAGATTCTGCGCATGTGCGGGAACTTGACTCTTAAAATTCCGATAAAGTATAGAAATATTTTAAATTTATAATATTGTTTTAAAATATATGATTTGGAATGATTCATAGTAACTCTATGAATAATGGAGAAATATAGATAAAATATATTTAAAAAAAAAGAAAATTTATAAATTATTTTTCGATCTCGAGATTCGAACAGAAGACCAGCAAAATACAATGACACACCCTACCGATCTCGCCACCAAGACTCGTACATCGAGAGCTTCTGAATGGTCAAAGAATCTCATTAAGACATGGCAATAAGTTTTAAGTATTGTGTAAATCTGGTTTTAAAAGCACAATGCTAAGAATATTAATAGATTCTGCGCATGTGCGGGAACTTGACTCTTAAAATTCCGATAAAGTATAGAAATATTTGAAATTTATAATATTGTTTTAAAATATATGATTTGGAATGATTCATAGTAACTCTATGAATAATGGAGAAATATAGATAAAATATATTTAAAAAAAAAGAAAATTTATAAATTATTTTTCGATCTCGAGTTTCGAACAGAAGACCAGCAAAACACAATGACACACCCTGCCGATCTAGCCACCAAGACTCGTACCGCGAGAGCTTCTGAAGGGTCAAAGATTCTCATTAAGACTCGGCAATAAGTTTTAAGTATTGTGTAAATCTGGTTTTAAAAGCACAATGCTAAGAATATTAATAGATTCTGTGCATGTGCGGGAACTTGACTCTTAAAATTCCGATAAAGTATAGAAATATTTTAAATTTATAATATTGTTTTGAAATATATGATTTGGAATGTTTCATAGTAACTTTATGAATAATGTAGAAATAAAGATAAAATATATTTTAAAAAAAAGCAAATTTATAAATTATTTTTCGATCTCGAGATTCGAACAGAAGACCAGCAAAACACAATGATACACCCTGCCGATCTAGCCACCAAGACTCGTACCGCGAGAGCTTCTGAAGGGTCAAAGATTCTCATTAAGACTCGGCAATAAGTTTTAAGTATTTGTAAATCTGGTTTTAAAAGCACAATGCTAAGAATATTAATAGATTCTGCGCATGTGCGGGAACTTGACTCTTAAAATTCCGATAAAGTATAGAAATATTTTAAATTTATAATATTGTTTTGAAATATATGATTTGGAATGTTTCATAGTAACTTTATGAATAATGTAGAAATAAAGATAAAATATATTTAAAAAAAAAGAAAATTTATAAATTATTTTTCGATCTCGAGATTCGAACAGAAGACCAGCAAAACACAATGACACACCCTGCCGATCTAGCCACCAAGACTCGTACCGCGAGAGCTTCTGAAGGGTCAAAGATTCTCATTAAGACTCGGCAATAAGTTTTAAGTATTGTGTAAATCTGGTTTTAAAAGCACAATGCTAAGAATATTAATAGATTCTGCGCATGTGCGGGAACTTGACTCTTAAAATTCCGATAAAGTATAGAAATATTTTAAATTTATAATATTGTTTTGAAATATATGATTTGGAATGTTTCATAGTAACTTTATGAATAATGTAGAAATAAAGATAAAATTTATTTTAAAAAAAGAAAAATTATAAATTATTTGTCGATCTCGAGATTCGAACAGAAGAGCAGCAAAATACAATGACACACCCTGCCGATCTAGCCACCAAGACTCCTACCGCGAGAGCTTCTGAAGGGTCAAAGACTCTCATTAAGACTCGGCAATAAGTTTCAAGTATTGTGTAAATCTGGTTTTAAAAGCACAATGCTAAGAATATTAATAGATTCTGCGCATGTGCGGGAAATTAACTCTTAAAATTCCGATAAAATATAGAAATATTTTAAAATTATAATATTGTTTTGAAATATATGATTTGGAATGATTCATAGTAACTCTATGAATATTGTAGAAACATAGATAAAATTTATTAAAAAAAAAGAAAATTTATAAATTATTTTTCGATCTCGAGATTCGAACAGAAGACCAGCAAAATACAATGACACACCCTACCGATCTCGCCACCAAGACTCGTACCTGGAGAGCTTCTGAATGGTCAAAGATTCTCATTAAGACATGGCAATAAGTTTTAAGTATTGTGTAAATCTGGTTTTAAAAGCACAATACTAAGAATATTAATAGATTCTGCACATGTGCGGGAACTTGACTCTTAAAATTCCGATAAAGTATAGAAATATTTTAAATTTATAATATTGTTTGAAATATATGATTTGGAATGATTCATAGTAACTCTATGAATAATGGAGAAATATAGATAAAATATATTTAAAAAAAAGAAAATTTATAAATTATTTTTCGATCTCGAGATTCGAACAGAAGACCAGCAAAATACAATGACACACCCTGTCGATCTAGCCACAAAGACTCGTACCGCGAGAGCTTCTGAAGGGTCAATGACTCTCATTAAGACTCGGCAATAAATTTTAAGTATTGTGTAAATCTAGTTTTAAAAGCACAATGCTAAGAATAATAATAGATTCTGCGCATGTGCGCGAACTTGACTCTTAAAATTCCGATAAAATATAGAAATATTTTCAATTTAAAATATGGTTTTTAAATATATGATTTGGAATGATTCATAGTAACTCTATGAATAATGGAGAAATAAAGATAAAATTTATTTAAAAAAAAGAAAAATTATAAATTATTTGTCGATCTCAAGATTCGAACAGAAGAGCAGCAAAATACAATGACACACACTGCCGATCTAGCCACCAAGACTCGTACCCCGAGAGCTTCTGAAGGGTCAATGATTCTCATTAAGACTCGGCAATAAATTTTAAGTATTGTGTAAATCTAGTTTTAAAAGCACAATGCTAAGAATTATAATAGATTCTGCGCATGTGCGCGAACTTGACTCTTAAAATTCCGATAAAATATAGAAATATTTTCAATTTAAAATATGGTTTTTAAATATATGATTTGGAATGATTCATAGTTACTCTATGAATAATGGAGAAATAAAGATAAAATTTATTTAAAAAAAAGAAAAATTATAAATTATTTGTCGATCTCGAGATTCGAACAGAAGACCAGCAAAATACAATGACACACACTGCCGATCTAGCCACCAAGACTCGTACCGCGAGAGCTTCTGAAGGGTCAATGACTCTCATTAAGACTCGGCAATAAATTTTAAGTATTGTGTAAATCTAGTTTTAAAAGCACAATGCTAAGAATAATAATAGATTCTGCGCATGTGCGCGAACTTTGCTCTTAAAATTCCGATAAAGTATAGAAATATTTTAAATTTATAATATTGTTTTGAAATATATGATTTGGAATGTTTCATAGTAACTTTATGAATAATGTAGAAATAAAGATAAAATTTATTTAAAAAAAAGAAAAATTATAAATTATTTGTCGATCTCGAGATTCGAAGAGAAGAGCAGCAAAATACAATGACACACCCTGCCGATCTAGCCACCAAGACTCGTACCCCGAGAGTTTCTGAAGGGTCAATGATTCTCATTAAGACTCGGCAATAAGTTTTAAGTATTGTGTAAATCTGGTTTTAAAAGCACAATGCTAAGAATATTAATAGATTCTGCGCATGTGCGGGAACTTGACTTTTAAAATTCCGATAAAGTATAGAAATATTTTAAATTTATAATATTGTTTTGAAATATATGATTTGGAATGTTTCATAGTAACTTTATGAATAATGTAGAAATAAAGATAAAATATATTTAAAAAAAAAGAAAATTTATAAATTATTTTTCGATCTCGAGATTCGAACAGAGGACCAGCAAAACACAATGACACACATTGCCGATCTAGCCACCAAGACTCGTACCGCGAGAGCTTCTGAAGGGTCAAAGATTCTCATTAAGACTCGGCAATAAGTTTTAAGTATTGTGTAAATCTGGTTTTAAAAGCACAATGCTAAGAATATTAATAGATTCTGCGCATGTGCGGGAACTTGACTCTTAAAATTCCGATAAGGTATAGAAATATTTTAAATTTATAATATTGTTTTGAAATATATGATTTGGAATGTTTCATAGTAACTTTATGAATAATGTAGAAATAAAGATAAAATTTATTTTAAAAAAAGAAAAATTATAAATTATTTGTCGATCTCGAGATTCGAACAGAAGAGCAGCAAAATACAATGACACACCCTGCCGATCTAGCCACAAAGACTCGTACCGCGAGAGCTTCTGAAGGGTCAAAGACTCTCATTAAGACTCGGCAATAAATTTCAAGTATTGTGTAAATCTGGTTTTAAAAGCACAATGCTAAGAATATTAATAGATTCTGCGCATGTGCGGGAAATTAACTCTTAAAATTCCGATAAAATATAGAAATATTTTAAAATTATAATATTGTTTTGAAATATATGATTTGGAATGATTCATAGTAACTCTATGAATAATGTAGAAACATAGATAAAATTTATTTAAAAAAAAGAAAATTTATAAATTATTTTTCGATCTCGAGATTCGAACAGAAGACCAGCAAAATACAATGACACACCCTACCGATCTCGCCACCAAGACTCGTACCTGGAGAGCTTCTGAATGGTCAAAGATTCTCATTAAGACATGGCAATAAGTTTTAAGTATTGTGTAAATCTGGTTTTAAAAGCACAATGCTAAGAATATTAATAGATTCTGCACATGTGCGGGAACTTGACTCTTAAAATTCCGATAAAGTATAGAAATATTTTAAATTTATAATATTGTTTGAAATATATGATTTGGAATGATTCATAGTAACTCTATGAATAATGGAGAAATATAGATAAAATATATTTAAAAAAAAGAAAATTTATAAATTATTTTTCGATCTCGAGATTCGAACAGTAGACCAGCAAAATACAATGACACACCCTGTCGATCTAGCCACAAAGACTCGTACCGCGAGAGCTTCTGAAGGGTCAATGACTCTCATTAAGACTCGGCAATAAATTTTAAGTATTGTGTAAATCTAGTTTTAAAAGCACAATGCTAAGAATAATAATAGATTCTGCGCATGTGCGCGAACTTGACTCTTAAAATTCCGATAAAATATAGAAATATTTTCAATTTAAAATATGGTTTTTAAATATATGATTTGGAATGATTCATAGTAACTCTATGAATAATGGAGAAATAAAGATAAAATTTATTTAAAAAAAAGAAAAATTATAAATTATTTGTCGATCTCAAGATTCGAACAGAAGAGCAGCAAAATACAATGACACACCCTGCCGATCTAGCCACCAAGACTCGTACCCCGAGAGCTTCTGAAGGGTCAATGATTCTCATTAAGACTCAGCAATAAATTTTAAGTATTGTGTAAATCTAGTTTTAAAAGCACAATGCTAAGAATAATAATAGATTCTGCGCATGTGCGCGAACTTGACTCTTAAAATTCCGATAAAATATAGAAATATTTTCAATTTAAAATATGGTTTTTAAATATATGATTTGGAATGATTCATAGTTACTCTATGAATAATGGAGAAATAAAGATAAAATTTATTTAAAAAAAAGAAAAATTATAAATTATTTGTCGATCTCGAGATTCGAACAGAAGACCAGCAAAATACAATGACACACACTGCCGATCTAGCCACCCAGACTCGTACCGCGAGAGCTTCTGAAGGGTCAATGACTCTCATTAAGACTCGGCAATAAATTTTAAGTATTGTGTAAATCTAGTTTTAAAAGCACAATGCTAAGAATAATAATAGATTCTGCGCATGTGCGCGAACTTGACTCTTAAAATTCCGATAAAGTATAGAAATATTTTAAATTTATAATATTGTTTTGAAATATATGATTTGGAATGTTTCATAGTAACTTTATGAATAATGTAGAAATAAAGATAAAATTTATTTAAAAAAAAGAAAAATTATAAATTATTTGTCGATCTCGAGATTCGAACAGAAGAGCAGCAAAATACAATGACACACCCTGCCGATCTAGCCACCAAGACTCGTACCTCGAGAGCTTCTGAAGGGTCAAAGATTCTCATTAAGACATGGCAATAAATTTTAAGTATTGTGTAAATCTAGTTTTAAAAGCACAATGCTAAGAATAATAATAGATTCTGCGCATGTGCGCGAACTTGACTCTTAAAATTCCGATAAAGTATAGAAATATTTTAAATTTATAATATTGTTTTGAAATATATGATTTGGAATGATTCATAGTAACTCTATGAATAATGGAGAAATAAAGATAAAATTTATTTAAAAAAAAGTAAAATTATAAATTATTTGTCGATCTCGAGATTCGAACAGAAGACCAGCAAAATACAATGACACACCCTGTCGATCTAGCTACAAAGACTAGTACCTCGAGAGCTTCTGAAGGGTCAAAGATTCTCATTAAGACATGGCAATAAGTTTTAAGTATTGTGTAAATCTGGTTTTAAAAGCATAATGCTAAGAATATTAATAGATTCTGCGCATGTGCGGGAACTTGACTCTTAAAATTCCGATAAAGTATAGAAATATTTTAAATTTATAATATTGTTTTGAAATATATGATTTGGAATGATTCATAGTAACTCTATGAATAATGGGAAAATATAGATAAAATTTATTTTAAAAAAAAGAAAATTTATAAATTATTTTTCGATCTCGAGATTCGAACAGAAGACCAGCAAAACACAATGACACACACTGCCGATCTAGCCACCAAGACTCGTACCGCGAGAGCTTCTGAAGGGTCAATGACTCTCATTAAGACTCGGCAATAAATTTTAAGTATTGTGTAAATCTAATTTTAAAAGCACAATGCTAAGAATAATAATAGATTCTGCGCATGTGCGCGAACTTCACTCTTAAAATTCCGATAAAATATAGAAATATTTTAAATTTATAATATTGTTTTGAAATATATGATTTGGAATGTTTCATAGTAACTTTATGAATAATGGAGAAATAAAGATAAAATTTATTTAAAAAAAAGAAAAATTATAAATTATTTGTCGATCTCAAGATTCGAACAGAAGAGCAGCAAAATACAATGACACACCCTGCCGATCTAGCCACCAAGACTCGTACCCCGAGAGCTTCTGAAGGGTCAATGATTCTCATTAAGACTCAGCAATAAATTTTAAGTATTGTGTAAATCTAGTTTTAAAAGCACAATGCTAAGAATAATAATAGATTCTGCGCATGTGCGCGAACTTGACTCTTAAAATTCCGATAAAATATAGAAATATTTTCAATTTAAAATATGGTTTTGAAATATATGATTTGGAATGATTCATAGTAACTCTATGAATAATGGAGAAATAACGATAAAATTTATTTTAAAAAAAGAAAAATTATAAATTATTTGTCGATCTCGAGATTCGAACAGAAGAGCAGCAAAATACAATGACACACCCTGCCGATCTAGCCACCAAGACTCGTACCCCGAGAGTTTCTGAAGGGTCAATGATTCTCATTAAGACTCGGCAATAAATTTTAAGTATTGTGTAAATCTAGTTTTAAAAGCACAATGCTAAGAATAATAATAGATTCTGCGCATGTGCGCGAACTTGACTCTTAAAATTCCGATAAAGTATAGAAATATTTTAAATTTATAATATTGTTTTGAAATATATGATTTGGAATGTTTCATAGTAACTTTATGAATAATGTAGAAATAAAGATAAAATTTATTTAAAAAAAATAAAAATTATAAATTATTTGTCGATCTCGAGATTCGAACAGAAGAGCAGCAAAATACAATGACACACCCTGCCGATCTAGCCACCAAGACTCGTACCTCGAGAGCTTCTAAAGGGTCAAAGATTCTCATTAAGACATGGCAATAAGTTTTAAGTATTGTGTAAATCTAGTTTTAAAAGCACAATGCTAAGAATAATAATAGATTCTGCGCATGTGCGGGAACTTGACTCTTAAAATTCCGATAAAATATAGAAATATTTTAAATTTAGAATATTGTTTTGAAATATATGATTTGGAATGATTCATAGTAACTCTATGAATAATGGAGAAATAACAATAAAATTTATTTTAAAAAAAGAAAAATTATAAATTATTTGTCGATCTCGAGATTCGAACAGAAGAGCAGCAAAATACAATGACACACCCTGCCGATCTAGCCACCAAGACTCGTACCCCGAGAGTTTCTGAAGGGTCAATGATTCTCATTAAGACTCGGCAATAAATTTTAAGTATTGTGTAAATCTAGTTTTAAAAGCACAATGCTAAGAATAATAATAGATTCTGCGCATGTGCGCGAACTTGACTCTTAAAATTCCGATAAAGTATAGAAATATTTTAAATTTATAATATTGTTTTGAAATATATGATTTGGAATGTTTCATAGTAACTTTATGAATAATGTAGAAATAAAGATAAAATTTATTTAAAAAAAAGAAAAATTATAAATTATTTGTCGATCTCGAGATTCGAACAGAAGAGCAGCAAAATACAATGACACACCTTGCCGATCTAGCCACCAAGACTCGTACCCCGAGAGTTTCTGAAGGGTCAATGATTCTCATTAAGACTCGGCAATAAATTTTAAGTATTGTGTAAATCTAGTTTTAAAAGCACTATGCTAAGAATAATAATAGATTCTGCGCATGTGCGCGAACTTGACTCTTAAAATTCCGATAAAACATAGAAATATTTTCAATTTAAAATATGGTTTTTAAATATATGATTTGGAATGATTCATAGTAACTCTATGAATAATGGAGAAATAAAGATAAAATTTATTTAAAAAAAAGAAAAATTATAAATTATTTGTCGATCTCGAGATTCGAACAGAAGACCAGCAAAATACAATGACATACCCTGTCGATCTAGCCACAAAGACTCGTACCTCGAGCGCTTCTGAAGGGTCAAAGATTCTCATCAAGACATGGCAATAAGTTTTAAGTATTGTGTAAATCTGGTTTTAAAAGCATAATGCTAAGAATATTAATAGATTCTGCGCATGTGCGGGAACTTGACTCTTAAAATTCCGATAAAGTATAGAAATATTTTAAATTTATAATATTGTTTTGAAATATATGATTTGGAATGATTCATAGTAACTCTATGAATAATGGAGAAATAACAATAAAATTTATTTTAAAAAAAGAAAAATTATAAATTATTTGTCGATCTCGTGATTCGAACAGAAGAGCAGCAAAATACAATGACACACCCTGCCGATCTAGCCACCAAGACTCGTACCCCGAGAGTTTCTGAAGGGTCAATGATTCTCATTAAGACTCGGCAATAAATTTTAAGTATTGTGTAAATCTAGTTTTAAAAGCACAATGCTAAGAATAATAATAGATTCTGCGCATGTGCGCGAACTTGACTCTTAAAATTCCGATAAAGTATAGAAATATTTTAAATTTATAATATTGTTTTGAAATATATGATTTGGAATGTTTCATAGTAACTTTATGAATAATGTAGAAATAAAGATAAAATTTATTTAAAAAAAAGAAAAATTATAAATTATTTGTCGATCTCGAGATTCGAACAGAAGAGCAGCAAAATACAATGACACACCCTGCCGATCTAGCCACCAAGACTCGTACCTCGAGAGCTTCTAAAGGGTCAAAGATTCTCATTAAGACATGGCAATAAGTTTTAAGTATTGTGTAAATCTAGTTTTAAAAGCACAATGCTAAGAATAATAATAGATTCTGCGCATGTGCGCGAACTTGACTCTTAAAATTCCGATAAAGTATAGAAATATTTTAAATTTATAATATTGTTTTGAAATATATGATTTGGAATGATTCATAGTAACTCTATGAATATTGGAGAAATAACAATAAAATTTATTTTAAAAAAAGAAAAATTATAAATTATTTGTCGATCTCGAGATTCGAACAGAAGACCAGCAAAATACAACCACACTCCCTGCCGATCTAGCCACCAAGACTCGTACCTCGAGATCTTCTGAAGGGTCAAAGATTCTCATTACGACTCGGCAATAAGTTTTAAGTATTGTGTAAATCTGGTTTTAAAAGCACAATGCTAAGAATATTAATAGATTCTGCGCATGTCCGCGAACTTGACTCTTAAAATTCCGATAAAATATAGAAATATTTTAAATGTATAATATTGTTTTGAAATATATGATTTGGAATGATTCATAGTAACTCTATGAATAATGAAGAAATATAGATAAAATTTATTTAAAAAAAAGAAAAACTATAAAATTATTTGTCGATCTCGAGATTCGAACAGAAGACCAGCAAAATACAATCACACTCCCTGCCGATCTAGCCACCAAGACTCGTACCTCGAGATCTTCTGAAGGGTCAAAGAATCTTATTACGACTCGGCAATAAGTTTTAAGTATTGTGTAAATCTGGTTTTAAAAGCACAATGCTAAGAATATTAATAGATTCTGCGCATGTGCTTGAACTTGACTCTTAAAATTCCGATAAAATATAGAAATATTTTAAATTTATAATATTGTTTTGAAATATATGATTTGGAATGATTTATAGTAACTCTATGAATAATGGAGAAATAAAGATAAAATTTATTTAAAAAAAAAGAAAAATTATAAAATCTTTGTCGATCTCGAGATTCGAACAGAAGACCAGCAAAATACAATGACACACCCTGCCGATCTAGCCACAAGGACTCGTACCTCGAGAGCTTCTGAATGGTCAAAGACTCTTATTACGACTTGGCAATAAGTTTTAAGTATTGTGTAAATCTGATTTTAAAAGCACAATGCTAAGAATATTAATAGATTCTGCGCATGTGCGCGAACTTGACTCTTAAAATTCCGATAAAGTATAGAAATATTTTAAATTTATAATATTGTTTTGAAATATATGATTTGGAATGTTTCATAGTAACTTTATGAATAATGTAGAAATAAAGATAAAATTTATTTAAAAAAAAGAAAAATTATAAATTATTTGTCGATCTCGAGATTCGAACAGAAGAGCAGCAAAATACAATGACACACCTTGCCGATCTAGCCACCAAGACTCGTACCCCGAGAGTTTCTGAAGGGTCAATGATTCTCATTAAGACTCGGCAATAAATTTTAAGTATTGTGTAAATCTAGTTTTAAAAGCACAATGCTAAGAATAATAATAGATTCTGCGCATGTGCGCGAACTTGACTCTTAAAATTCCGATAAAGTATAGAAATATTTTAAATTTATAATATTGTTTTGAAATATATGATTTGGAATGATTCATAGTAACTCTATGAATAATGGAGAAATAACAATAAAATTTATTTTAAAAAAAGAAAAATTATAAATTATTTGTCGATCTCGTGATTCGAACAGAAGAGCAGCAAAATACAATGACACACCCTGCCGATCTAGCCACCAAGACTCGTACCCCGAGAGTTTCTGAAGGGTCAATGATTCTCATTAAGACTCGGCAATAAATTTTAAGTATTGTGTAAATCTAGTTTTAAAAGCACAATGCTAAGAATAATAATAGATTCTGCGCATGTGCGCGAACTTGACTCTTAAAATTCCGATAAAGTATAGAAATATTTTAAATTTATAATATTGTTTTGAAATATATGATTTGGAATGTTTCATAGTAACTTTATGAATAATGTAGAAATAAAGATAAAATTTATTTAAAAAAAAGAAAAATTATAAATTATTTGTCGATCTCGAGATTCGAACAGAAGAGCAGCAAAATACAATGACACACCCTGCCGATCTAGCCACCAAGACTCGTACCTCGAGAGCTTCTAAAGGGTCAAAGATTCTCATTAAGACATGGCAATAAGTTTTAAGTATTGTGTAAATCTAGTTTTAAAAGCACAATGCTAAGAATAATAATAGATTCTGCGCATGTGCGGGAACTTGACTCTTAAAATTCCGATAAAATATAGAAATATTTTAAATTTATAATATTGTTTTGAAATATATGATTTGGAATGATTCATAGTAACTCTATGAATATTGGAGAAATAACAATAAAATTTATTTTAAAAAAAGAAAAATTATAAATTATTTGTCGATCTCGAGATTCGAACAGAAGACCAGCAAAATACAACCACACTCCCTGCCGATCTAGCCACCAAGACTCGTACCTCGAGATCTTCTGAAGGGTCAAAGATTCTCATTACGACTCGGCAATAAGTTTTAAGTATTGTGTAAATCTTGTTTTAAAAGCACAATGCTAAGAATATTAATAGATTCTGCGCATGTCCGCGAACTTGACTCTTAAAATTCCGATAAAATATAGAAATATTTTAAATGTATAATATTGTTTTGAAATATATGATTTGGAATGATTCATAGTAACTCTATGAATAATGAAGAAATATAGATAAAATTTATTTAAAAAAAAGAAAAACTATAAAATTATTTGTCGATCTCGAGATTCGAACAGAAGACCAGCAAAATACAATCACACTCCCTGCCGATCTAGCCACCAAGACTCGTACCTCGAGATCTTCTGAAGGGTCAAAGATTCTTATTACGACTCGGCAATAAGTTTTAAGTATTGTGTAAATCTGGTTTTAAAAGCACAATGCTAAGAATATTAATAGATTCTGCGCATGTGCTTGAACTTGACTCTTAAAATTCCGATAAAATATAGAAATATTTTAAATTTATAATATTGTTTTGAAATATATGATTTGGAATGATTTATAGTAACTCTATGAATAATGGAGAAATAAAGATAAAATTTATTTAAAAAAAAAGAAAAATTATAAAATCTTTGTCGATCTCGAGATTCGAACAGAAGACCAGCAAAATACAATGACACACCCTGCCGATCTAGCCACAAGGACTCGTACCTCGAGAGCTTCTGAATGGTCAAAGACTCTTATTACGACTTGGCAATAAGTTTTAAGTATTGTGTAAATCTGATTTTAAAAGCACAATGCTAAGAATATTAATAGATTCTGCGCATGTGCGGGAACATGAATCTTAAAATTCCGATAAAATATAGAAATATTTTGAATTTATAATATTGTTTTGAAATATATGATTTGGAATGATTCATAGTAACTCTATGAAGAATGGAGAAATAAAGATAAAATTTATTTAAAAAAAAGAAAAATTATAAATTATTTTTCGATCTCGAGATTCGAACAGAAGACCAGCAAAATACAATGACACACCCTGCCGATCTAGCCACCAAGACTCGTATCTCGAGAGCTTCTGAAGGGTCAAAGATTCTCATTACGACTCGGCAATAAGTTTTAAGTATTGTGTAAATCTGGTTTTAAAAGCACAATGCTAAGAATATTAATAGATTCTGCGCATGTGCTTGAACTTGACTCTTAAAATTCCGATAAAATATAGAAATATTTTAAATTTATAATATTGTTTTGAAATATATGATTTGGAATGATTTATAGTAACTCTATGAATAATGGAGAAATAAAGATAAAATTTATTTAAAAAAAAAAAAAATTATAAAATCTTTGTCGATCTCGAGATTCGAACAGAAGACCAGCAAAATACAATGACACACCCTGCCGATCTAGCCACAAGGACTCGTACCTCGAGAGCTTCTGAATGGTCAAAGACTCTTATTACGACTTGGCAATAAGTTTTAAGTATTGTGTAAATCTGATTTTAAAAGCACAATGCTAAGAATATTAATAGATTCTGCGCATGTGCGGGAACATGAATCTTAAAATTCCGATAAAATATAGAAATATTTTGAATTTATAATATTGTTTTGAAATATATGATTTGGAATGATTCATAGTAACTCTATGAAGAATAAAGAAATAAAGATAAAATTTATTTAAAAAAAAGAAAAATTATAAATTATTTTTCGATCTCGAGATTCGAACAGAAGACCAGCAAAATACAATGACACACCCTGCCGATCTAGCCACCAAGACTCGTATCTCGAGAGCTTCTGAAGGGTCAAAGATTCTCATTACGACTCGGCAATAAGTTTTAAGTATTGTGTAAATCTGGTTTTAAAATCACAATGCTAAGAATATTAATAGATTCTGCGCATGTGCGGGAACTTGACTCTTAAAATTCCGATAAAATATAGAAATATTTTGAATTTAAAATATGGTTTTGAAGTATATGATTTGGAATGATTCATAGTAACTCTATGAATAATGGAGAAATAAAGATAAAATTTATTTTAAAAAAAGAAAAATTATAAATTATTTGTCGATCTCGAGATTCGAACAGAAGACCAGCAAAATACAATGACACACCCTGCCGATCTAGCCACCAAGACTCGTACCAAGAGATCTTCTGAAGGGTCAAAGATTCTCATTACGACTCGACAATAAGTTTTAAGTATTGTGTAAATCTGGTTTTAAAAGCAAAATGCTAAGAATATTAATAGATTCTGCGCATGTCCTTGAACTTGACTCTTAAAATTCCGATAAAATATAGAAATATTTTGAATTTAAAATATGGTTTTGAAGTATATGATTTGGAATGATTCATAGTAACTCTATGAATAATGGAGAAATAAAGATAAAATTTATTTAAAAAAAAGAAAAATTATAAATTATTTGTCGATCTCGAGATTCGAACAGAAGACCAGCAAAATACAATGACACTCCCTGCCGATCTAGCCACCAAGACTCGTACCTCGAGATCTTCTGAAGGGTCAAAGATTCTCATTACGACTCGACAATAAGTTTTAAGTATTGTGTAAATCTGGTTTTAAAAGCAAAATGCTAAGAATATTAATAGATTCTGCGCATGTCCTTGAACTTGACTCTTAAAATTCCGATAAAATATAGAAATATTTTGAATTTAAAATATGGTTTTGAAGTATATGATTTGGAATGATTCATAGTAACTCTATGAATAATGGAGAAATAAAGATAAAATTTATTTAAAAAAAAGAAAAATTATAAATTATTTGTCGATCTCGAGATTCGAACAGAAGACCAGCAAAATACAATGACACTCCCTGCCGATCTAGCCACCAAGACTCGTACCTCGAGATCTTCTGAAGGGTCAAAGATTCTCATTACGACTCGACAATAAGTTTTAAGTATTGTGTAAATCTGGTTTTAAAAGCAAAATGCTAAGAATATTAATAGATTCTGCGCATGTCCTTGAACTTGACTCTTAAAATTCCGATAAAATATAGAAATATTTTAAATGTATAATATTGTTTTGAAATATATGATTTGGAATGATTCATAGTAACTCAATGAATAATGGAGAAATATAGATAAAATTTATTTAAAAAAAAGAAAAATTATAAAATTATCTGTCAATCTCGAGATTCGAACAGAAGACCAGCAAAACACAATCACACACCCTGCCAATCTAGCCACCAAGACTCGTATCTCGAGAGCTTCTGAAGGGTCAAAGATTTTCATTACGACTCGGCAATAAGTTTTAAGTATTGTGTAAATCTGGTTTTAAAATCACAATGCTAAGAATATTAATAGATTCTGCGCATGTGCGGGAAATTGACTCTTAAAATTCCGTTAAATATAGAAATATTTTGAATTTATAATATTGTTTTGAAATATATGATTTGGAATGATTCATAGTAACTCTATGAATAATGGAGAAATAAAGATAAAATTTATTTAAAAAAAAAGAAAAATTATAAATTATTTGTAGATCTCGAGATTCGAACAGTAGACCAGCAACATACAATGACACACCCTGCCGATCTAGCCACCAAGTCTCGTACCTCGAGATCTTCTGAAGGGTCAAAGATTCTCATTACGACTCGACAATAAGTTTTAAGTATTGTGTAAATCTGGTTTTAAAAGCAAAATGCTAAGAATATTAATAGATTCTGCGCATGTCCTTGAACTTGACTCTTAAAATTCCGATAAAATATAGAAATATTTTGAATTTAAAATATGGTTTTGAAGTATATGATTTGGAATGATTCATAGTAACTCTATGAATAATGGAGAAATAAAGATAAAATTTATTTAAAAAAAAGAAAAATTATAAATTATTTGTCGATCTCGAGATTCGAACAGAAGACCAGCAAAATATATTGACACTCCCTGCCGATCTAGCCACCAAGATTCGTACCTCGAGATCTTCTGAAGGGTCAAAGATTCTCATTACGACTCGACAATAAGTTTTAAGTATTGTGTAAATCTGGTTTTAAAAGCACAATGCTAAGAATATTAATAGATTCTGCGCATGTCCTTGAACTTGACTCTTAAAATTCCGATAAAATATAGAAATATTTTGAATTTAAAATATGGTTTTGAAGTATATGATTTGGAATGATTCATAGTAACTCTATGAATAATGGAGAAATATAGATAAAATTTATTTTAAAAAAAGAAAAATTATAAAATTATCTGTGAATCTCGAGATTCGAACAGAAGACCAGCAAAACACAATCAAACACCCTGCCGATCTAGCCACCATGTCTCGTACCTCGAGATCTTCTGAAGGGTCAAAGATTCTCATTACGACTCGACAATAAGTTTTAAGTATTGTGTAAATCTGATTTTAAAAGCACAATGCTAAGAATATTAATAGATTCTGCGCATGTGCGGGAACATGAATCTTAAAATTCCGATAAAATATAGAAATATTTTGAATTTATAATATTGTTTTGAAATATATGATTTGGAATGATTCATAGTAACTCTATGAAGAATGGAGAAATAAAGATAAAATTTATTTAAAAAAAAGAAAAATTATAAATTATTTTTCGATCTCGAGATTCGAACAGAAGACCAGCAAAATACAATGACACACCCTGCCGATCTAGCCACCAAGACTCGTATCTCGAGAGCTTCTGAAGGGTCAAAGATTCTCATTACGACTCGGCAATAAGTTTTAAGTATTGTGTAAATCTGGTTTTAAAAGCACAATGCTAAGAATATTAATAGATTCTGCGCATGTGCTTGAACTTGACTCTTAAAATTCCGATAAAATATAGAAATATTTTAAATTTATAATATTGTTTTGAAATATATGATTTGGAATGATTCATAGTAACTCTATGAATAATGGAGAAATAAAGATAAAATTTATTTAAAAAAAAAGAAAAATTATAAATTATTTTTCAATATCGAGATTAGAACAGAAGACCAGCAAAATACAATGACACACAATGCCGACCTAGCCACCAAGACTCGTATCTCGAGAGCTTCTGAAGGGTCAAAGATTCTCATTACGACTCGACAATAAGTTTTAAGTATTGTGTAAATCTGGTTTTAAAAGCACAATGCTAAGAATATTAATAGATTCTGCGCATGTGCGGGAAATCGACTCTTAAAATTCCGATAAAATATAGAAATATTTAAAATTTATAATATTGTTTTGAAATATATGATTTGGAATGATTCATAGTAACTCTATGAAGAATGGAGAAATAAATATAAAATTTATTTAAAAAAAAGAAAAATTATAAATTATTTGTCGATCTCGAGATTCGAACAGAAGACCAGCAAAATACAATGACACTCCCTGCCGATCTAGCCACCAAGACTCGTACCTCGAGATCTTCTGAAGGGTCAAAGATTCTCATTACGACTCAACAATAAGTTTTAAGTATTATGTAAATCTGGTTTTAAAAGCAAAATGCTAAGAATATTAATAGATTCTGCGCATGTCCTTGAACTTAACTCTTAAAATTCCGATAAAATATAGAAATATTTTAAATGTATAATATTGTTTTGAAATATATGATTTGGAATGATTCATAGTAACTCTATGAATAATGGAGAAATATAGATAAAATTTATTTAAAAAAAAGAAAAATTATAAAATTATCTGTCAATCTCGAGATTCGAACAGAAGACCAGCAAAACACAATCACACACCCTGCCAATCTAGCCACCAAGACTCGTATCTCGAGAGCTTCTGAAGGGTCAAAGATTCTCATTACGACTCGGCAATAAGTTTTAAGTATTGTGTAAATCTGGTTTTAAAATCACAATGCTAAGAATATTAATAGATTCTGCGCATGTGCGGGAACTTGAATCTTAAAATTCCGATAAAATATAGAAATATTTTAAATGTATAATATTGTTTTGAAATATATGATTTGGAATGATTTATAGTAACTCTATGAATAATGGAGAAATAAAGATAAAATTTATTTAAAAAAAAAGAAAAATTATAAAATCTTTGTCGATCTCGAGATTCGAACAGAAGACCAGCAAAATACAATGACACACCCTGCCGATCTAGCCACAAGGACTCGTACCTCGAGAGCTTCTGAATGGTCAAAGACTCTTATTACGACTTGGCAATAAGTTTTAAGTATTGTGTAAATCTGATTTTAAAAGCACAATGCTAAGAATATTAATAGATTCTGCGCATGTGCGGGAACATGACTCTTAAAATTCCGATAAAATATAGAAATATTTTAAATTTATAATATTGTTTTGAAATATATGATTTGGAATGATTCATAGTAACTCTATGAATAATGGAGAAATAAAGATAAAATTTATTTAAAAAAAAAGAAAAATTATAAATTATTTGACGATCTCGAGATTCGAACAGAAGACCAGCAAAATACAATGACACACCCTGCCGATCTAGCCACCAAGACTCGTATCTCGAGAGCTTCTGAAGGGTCAAAGATTCTCATTACGACTCGGCAATAAGTTTTAAGTATTGTGTAAATCTGGTTTTAAAATCACAATGCTAAGAATATTAATAGATTCTGCGCATGTGCGGGAACTTGACTCTTAAAATTCCGATAAAATATAGAAATATTTTGAATTTATAATATTGTTTTGAAATATATGATTTGGAATGATTCAAAGTAACTCTATGAATAATGGAGAAATAAAGATAAAATTTATTTAAAAAAAAGAAAAATTATAAATTATTTGTCGATCTCGAGATTCGAACAGAACACCAGCAAAATACAATGACACACCCTGCCGATATAGCCACAAGGACTCGTACCACGAGAGCTTCTGAAGGGTGAAAAATTCTCATTACGACTCGGCAATAAGTTTTAAGTATTGTGTAAATCTGATTTTAAAAGCACAATGCTAAGAATATTAATAGATTCTGCGCATGTGCGGGAACTTGACTCTTAAAATTCCGATAAAATATAGAAATATTTTGAATTTATAATATTGTTTTCAAATATATGATTTGGAATAATTCAAAGTAACTCTATGAATAATGGAGAAATAAAGATAAAATTTATTTAAAAAAAAGAAAAATTATAAAATCTTTGTCGATCTCGAGATTCGAACAGAAGACCAGCAAAATACAATGACACACCCTGCCGATCTAGCCACCAAGTCTCGTGCCTCGAGATCTTCTGAAGGGTCAAAGATTCTCATTACGACTCGACAATAAGTTTTAAGTATTGTGTAAATCTGGTTTTAAAAGCACAATGCTAAGAATATTAATAGATTCTGCGCATGTCCGCGAACTTGACTCTTAAAATTCCGATAAAATATAGAAATATTTTAAATGTATAATATTGTTTTGAAATATATGATTTGGAATGATTCATAGTAACTCTATGAATAATGAAGAAATAAATATAAAATTTATTTAAAAAAAAGAAAAATTATAAATTATTTTTCGATCTCGAGATTCGAACAGAACACCAGCAAAATACAATGACACACCCTGCCGATCTTGCCACCAAGACTCGTATCTCGAGAGCTTCTGAAGGGTCAAAGATTCTCATTACGACTCGGCAATAAGTTTTAAGTATTGTGTAAATCTGGTTTTAAAAGCAAAATGCTAAGAATATTAATAGATTCTGCGCATGTCCTTGAACTTGACTCTTAAAATTCCGATAACATATAGAATTATTTTGAATTTAAAATATGGTTTTGAAGTATATGATTTGGAATGATTCATAGTAACTCTATGAATAATGGAGAAATAAAGATAAAATTTATTTAAAAAAAAGAAAAATTATAAATTATTTGTCGATCTCGAGATTCGAACAGAAGACCAGCAAAATACAATGACACTCCCTGCCGATCTAGCCACCAAGACTCGTACCTCGAGATCTTCTGAAGGGTCAAAGATTCTCATTACGACTCGACAATAAGTTTTAAGTATTGTGTAAATCTGGTTTTAAAAGCAAAATGCTAAGAATATTAATAGATTCTGCGCATGTCCTTGAACTTGACTCTTAAAATTCCGATAAAATATAGAAATATTTTAAATGTATAATATTGTTTTGAAATATATGATTTGGAATGATTCATAGTAACTCTATGAATAATGGAGAAATATAGATAAAATTTATTTAAAAAAAAGAAAAATTATAAAATTATCTGTCAATCTCGAGATTCGAACAGAAGACCAGCAAAACACAATCACACACCCTGCCAATCTAGCCACCAAGACTCGTATCTCGAGAGCTTCTGAAGGGTCAAAGATTCTCATTACGACTCGGCAATAAGTTTTAAGTATTGTGTAAATCTGGTTTTAAAAGCAAAATGCTAAGAATATTAATAGATTCTGCGCATGTGCCGGAACTTGAATCTTAAAATTCCGATAAAATATAGAAATATTTTAAATGTATAATATTGTTTTGAAATATATGATTTGGAATGATTCATAGTAACTCTATGAATAATGGAGAAATACAGATAAAATTTATTTAAAAAAAAGAAAAACTATAAAATTATTTGTCGATCTCGAGATTCGAACAGAAGACCAGCAAAATACAATGACACACCCTGCCGATCTATCCACCAAGACTCGTACCTCGAGATCTTCTGAAGGGTCAAAGATTCTCATTACGAATCGGCAATAAGTTTTAAGTATTGTGTAAATCTGGTTTTAAAAGCACAATGCTAAGAATATTAATAGATTCTGCGCATGTGCTTGAACTTGACTCTTAAAATTCCGATAAAATATAGAAATATTTTAAATGTATAATATTGTTTTGAAATATATGATTTGGAATGATTCATAGTAACTCTATGAATAATGGAGAAATATAGATAAAATTTATTTAAAAAAAAGAAAAATTATAAAATTATCTGTCAATCTCGAGATTCGAACAGAAGACCAGCAAAACACAATCACACACCCTGCCAATCTAGCCACCAAGACTCGTATCTCGAGAGCTTCTGAAGGGTCAAAGATTCTCATTACGACTCGGCAATAAGTTTTAAGTATTGTGTAAATCTGGTTTTAAAATCACAATGCTAAGAATATTAATAGATTCTGCGCATGTGCGGGAACTTGAATCTTAAAATTCCGATAAAATATAGAAATATTTTAAATGTATAATATTGTTTTGAAATATATGATTTGGAATGATTCATAGTAACTCTATGAATAATGGAGAAATACAGATAAAATTTATTTAAAAAAAAGAAAAACTATAAAATTATTTGTCGATCTCGAGATTCGAACAGAAGACCAGCAAAATACAATCACACTCGCTGCCGATCTAGCCACCAAGACTCGTACCTCGAGATCTTCTGAAGGGACAAAGATTCTCATTAGAACTCGGCAATAAGTTTTAAGTATTGTGTAAATCTGGTTTTAAAAGCACAATGCTAAGAATATTAATAGATTCTGCGCATGTGCTTGAACTTGACTCTTAAAATTCCGATAAAATATAGAAATATTTTAAATTTATAATATTGTTTTGAAATATATGATTTGGAATGATTTATAGTAACTCTATGAATAATGGAGAAATAAAGATAAAATTTATTTAAAAAAAAAGAAAAATTATAAAATCTTTGTCGATCTCGAGATTCGAACAGAAGACCAGCAAAATACAATGACACACCCTGCCGATCTAGCCCCAAGGACTCGTACCTCGAGAGCTTCTGAATGGTCAAAGACTCTTATTACGACTTGGCAATAAGTTTTAAGTATTGTGTAAATCTGATTTTAAAAGCACAATGCTAAGAATATTAATAGATTCTGCGCATGTGCGGGAACATGACTCTTAAAATTCCGATAAAATATAGAAATATTTTAAATTTATAATATTGTTTTGAAATATATGATTTGGAATGATTCATAGTAACTCTATGATAAATGGAGAAATAAAGATAAAATTTATTTAAAAAAAAGAAAAATTATAAATTATTTGACGATCTCGAGATTCGAACAGAAGACCAGCAAAATACAATGACACACCCTGCCGATCTAGCCACCAAGCCTCGTATCTCGAGAGTTTCTGAAGGGTCAAAGATTCTCATTACGACTCGGCAATAAGTTTTAAGTATTGTGTAAATCTGGTTTTAAAATCACAATGCTAAGAATATTAATAGATTCTGCGCATGTGCGGGAAATTGACTCTTAAAATTCCGATAAAATATAGAAATATTTTGAATTTATAATATTGTTTTGAAATATATGATTTGGAATGATTCAAAGTAACTCTATGAATAATGGAGAAATAAAGATAAAATTTATTTAAAAAAAAGAAAAATTATAAATTATTTGTCGATCTCGAGATTCGAACAGAACACCAGCAAAATACAATGACACACCCTGCCGATATAGCCACAAGGACTCGTACCACGAGAGCTTCTGAAGGGTGAAAAATTCTCATTACGACTCGGCAATAAGTTTTAAGTATTGTGTAAATCTGATTTTAAAAGCCCAATGCTAAGAATATTAATAGATTCTGCGCATGTGCGGGAACTTGACTCTTAAAATTCCGATAAAATATAGAAATATTTTGAATTTATAATATTGTTTTCAAATATATGATTTGGAATAATTCAAAGTAACTCTATGAATAATGGAGAAATAAAGATAAAATTTATTTAAAAAAAAGAAAAATTATAAAATCTTTGTCGATCTCGAGATTCGAACAGAAGACCAGCAAAATACAATGACACACCCTGCCGATCTAGCCACCAAGTCTCGTGCCTCGAGATCTTCTGAAGGGTCAAAGATTCTCATTACGACTCGACAATAAGTTTTAAGTATTGTGTAAATCTGGTTTTAAAAGCACAATGCTAAGAATATTAATAGATTCTGCGCATGTCCGCGAACTTGACTCTTAAAATTCCGATAAAATATAGAAATATTTTAAATGTATAATATTGTTTTGAAATATATGATTTGGAATGATTCATAGTAACTCTATGAATAATGAAGAAATACAGATAAAATTTATTTAAAAAAAAGAAAAACTATAAAATTATTTGTCGATCTCGAGATTCGAACAGAAGACCAGCAAAATACAATCACACTCCCTGCCGATCTAGCCACCAAGACTCGTACCTCGAGATCTTCTGAAGGGTCAAAGATTCTCATTACGACTCGGCAATAAGTTTTAAGTATTGTGTAAATCTGGTTTTAAAAGCACAATGCTAAGAATATTAATAGATTCTGCGCATGTCCGCGAACTTGACTCTTAAAATTCCGATAAAATATAGAAATATTTTAAATGTATAATATTGTTTTGAAATATATGATTTGGAATAATTCATAGTAACTCTATGAATAATGAAGAAATATAGATAAAATTTATTTAAAAAAAAGAAAAACTGTAAATTTATTTGTCGATCTCGAGATTCGAACAGAAGACCAGCAAAATACAATCACACTCCCTGCCGATCTAGCCACCAAGACTCGTACTTCGAAATCTTCTGAAGGGTCAAAGATTCTCATTACGACTCGGCAATAAGTTTTAAGTATTGTGTAAATCTGGTTTTAAAATCACAATGCTAAGAATATTAATAGATTCTGCGCATGTGCGGGAACTTGAATCTTAAAATTCCGATAAAATATAGAAATATTTTAAATGTATAATATTGTTTTGAAATATATGATTTGGAATGATTCATAGTAACTCTATGAATAATGGAGAAATACAGATAAAATTTATTTAAAAAAAAGAAAAACTATAAAATTATTTGTCGATCTCGAGATTCGAACAGAAGACCAGCAAAATACAATCACACTCGCTGCCGATCTAGCCACCAAGACTCGTACCTCGAGATCTTCTGAAGGGTCAAAGATTCTCATTAGAACTCGGCAATAAGTTTTAAGTATTGTGTAAATCTGGTTTTAAAAGCACAATGCTAAGAATATTAATAGATTCTGCGAATGTGCTTGAACTTGACTCTTAAAATTCCGATAAAATATAGAAATATTTTAAATTTATAATATTGTTTTGAAATATATGATTTGGAATGATTTATAGTAACTCTATGAATAATGGAGAAATAAAGATAAAATTTATTTAAAAAAAAAGAAAAATTATAAAATCTTTGTCGATCTCGAGATTCGAACAGAAGACCAGCAAAATACAATGACACACCCTGCCGATCTAGCCACAAGGACTCGTACCTCGAGAGCTTCTGAATGGTCAAAGACTCTTATTACGACTTGGCAATAAGTTTTAAGTATTGTGTAAATCTGATTTTAAAAGCACAATGCTAAGAATATTAATAGATTCTGCGCATGTGCGGGAACATGACTCTTAAAATTCCGATAAAATATAGAAATATTTTAAATTTATAATATTGTTTTGAAATATATGATTTGGAATGATTCATAGTAACTCTATGAATAATGGAGAAATAAAGATAAAATTTATTTAAAAAAAAGAAAAATTATAAATTATTTGACGATCTCGAGATTCGAACAGAAGACCAGCAAAATACAATGACACACCCTGCCGATCTAGCCACCAAGCCTCGTATCTCGAGAGTTTCTGAAGGGTCAAAGATTCTCATTACGACTCGGCAATAAGTTTTAAGTATTGTGTAAATCTGATTTTAAAAGCACAATGCTAAGAATATTAATAGATTCTGCGCATGTGCGGGAACTTGACTCCTAAAATTCCGATAAAATATAGAAATATTTTGAATTTATAATATTGTTTTCAAATATATGATTTGGAATAATTCAAAGTAACTCTATGAATAATGGAGAAATAAAGATAAAATTTATTTAAAAAAAAGAAAAATTATAAAATCTTTGTCGATCTCGAGATTCGAACAGAAGACCAGCAAAATACAATGACACACCCTGCCGATCTAGCCACCAAGTCTCGTGCCTCGAGATCTTCTGAAGGGTCAAAGATTCTCATTACGACTCGACAATAAGTTTTAAGTATTGTGTAAATCTGGTTTTAAAAGCACAATGCTAAGAATATTAATAGATTCTGCGCATGTCCGCGAACTTGACTCTTAAAATTCCGATAAAATATAGAAATATTTTAAATGTATAATATTGTTTTGAAATATATGATTTGGAATGATTCATAGTAACTCTATGAATAATGAAGAAATACAGATAAAATTTATTTAAAAAAAAGAAAAACTCTAAAATTATTTGTCGATCTCGAGATTCGAACAGAAGACCAGCAAAATACAATCACACTCCCTGCCGATCTAGCCACCAAGACTCGTACCTCGAGATCTTCTGAAGGGTCAAAGATTCTCATTACGACTCGGCAATAAGTTTTAAGTATTGTGTAAATCTGGTTTTAAAAGCACAATGCTAAGAATATTAATAGATTCTGCGCATGTCCGCGAACTTGACTCTTAAAATTCCGATAAAATATAGAAATATTTTAAATGTATAATATTGTTTTGAAATATATGATTTGGAATGATTCATAGTAACTCTATGAATAATGGAGAAATACAGATAAAATTTATTTAAAAAAAAGAAAAACTATAAAATTATTTGTCGATCTCGAGATTCGAACAGAAGTCCAGCAAAATACAATCACACTCGCTGCCGATCTAGCCACCAAGACTCGTACCTCGAGATCTTCTGAAGGGTCAAAGATTCTCATTAGAACTCGGCAATAAGTTTTAAGTATTGTGTAAATCTGGTTTTAAAAGCACAATGCTAAGAATATTAATAGATTCTGCGCATGTGCTTGAACTTGACTCTTAAAATTCCGATAAAATATAGAAATATTTTAAATTTATAATATTGTTTTGAAATATATGATTTGGAATGATTTATAGTAACTCTATGAATAATGGAGAAATAAAGATAAAATTTATTTAAAAAAAAGAAAAATTATAAAATCTTTGTCGATCTCGAGATTCGAACAGAAGACCAGCAAAATACAATGACACACCCTGCCGATCTAGCCACAAGGACTCGTACCTCGAGAGCTTCTGAATGGTCAAAGACTCTTATTACGACTTGGCAATAAGTTTTAAGTATTGTGTAAATCTGATTTTAAAAGCACAATGCTAAGAATATTAATAGATTCTGCGCATGTGCGGGAACATGACTCTTAAAATTCCGATAAAATATAGAAATATTTTAAATTTATAATATTGTTTTGAAATATATGATTTGGAATGATTCATAGTAACTCTATGAATAATGGAGAAATAAAGATAAAATTTATTTAAAAAAAAGAAAAATTATAAATTATTTGACGATCTCGAGATTCGAACAGAAGACCAGCAAAATACAATGACACACCCTGCCGATCTAGCCACCAAGCCTCGTATCTCGAGAGTTTCTGAAGGGTCAAAGATTCTCATTACGACTCGGCAATAAGTTTTAAGTATTGTGTAAATCTGATTTTAAAAGCACAATGCTAAGAATATTAATAGATTCTGCGCATGTGCGGGAACTTGACTCTTAAAATTCCGATAAAATATAGAAATATTTTGAATTTATAATATTGTTTTCAAATATATGATTTGGAATAATTCAAAGTAACTCTATGAATAATGGAGAAATAAAGATAAAATTTATTTAAAAAAAAGAAAAATTATAAAATCTTTGTCGATCTCGAGATTCGAACAGAAGACCAGCAAAATACAATGACACACCCTGCCGATCTTGCCACCAAGACTCGTATCTCGAGAGCTTCTGAAGGGTCAAAGATTCTCATTACGACTCGGCAATAAGTTTTAAGTATTGTGTAAATCTGGTTTTAAAAGCAAAATGCTAAGAATATTAATAGATTCTGCGCATGTCCTTGAACTTGACTCTTAAAATTCCGATAACATATAGAATTATTTTGAATTTAAAATATGGTTTTGAAGTATATGATTTGGAATGATTCATAGTAACTCTATGAATAATGGAGAAATAAAGATAAAATTTATTTAAAAAAAAGAAAAATTATAAATTATTTGTCGATCTCGAGATTCGAACAGAAGACCAGCAAAATACAATGACACTCCCTGCCGATCTAGCCACCAAGACTCGTACCTCGAGATCTTCTGAAGGGTCAAAGATTCTCATTACGACTCGACAATAAGTTTTAAGTATTGTGTAAATCTGGTTTTAAAAGCAAAATGCTAAGAATATTAATAGATTCTGCGCATGTCCTTGAACTTGACTCTTAAAATTCCGATAAAATATAGAAATATTTTAAATGTATAATATTGTTTTGAAATATATGATTTGGAATGATTCATAGTAACTCTATGAATAATGGAGAAATATAGATAAAATTTATTTAAAAAAAAGAAAAATTATAAAATTATCTGTCAATCTCGAGATTCGAACAGAAGACCAGCAAAACACAATCACACACCCTGCCAATCTAGCCACCAAGACTCGTATCTCGAGAGCTTCTGAAGGGTCAAAGATTCTCATTACGACTCGGCAATAAGTTTTAAGTATTGTGTAAATCTGGTTTTAAAAGCAAAATGCTAAGAATATTAATAGATTCTGCGCATGTGCCGGAACTTGAATCTTAAAATTCCGATAAAATATAGAAATATTTTAAATGTATAATATTGTTTTGAAATATATGATTTGGAATGATTCATAGTAACTCTATGAATAATGGAGAAATACAGATAAAATTTATTTAAAAAAAAGAAAAACTATAAAATTATTTGTCGATCTCGAGATTCGAACAGAAGACCAGCAAAATACAATGACACACCCTGCCGATCTATCCACCAAGACTCGTACCTCGAGATCTTCTGAAGGGTCAAAGATTCTCATTACGAATCGGCAATAAGTTTTAAGTATTGTGTAAATCTGGTTTTAAAAGCACAATGCTAAGAATATTAATAGATTCTGCGCATGTGCTTGAACTTGACTCTTAAAATTCCGATAAAATATAGAAATATTTTAAATTTATAATATTGTTTTGAAATATATGATTTGGAATGATTTATAGTAACTCTATGAATAATGGAGAAATAAAGATAAAATTTATTTAAAAAAAAGAAAAATTATAAATTATTTGTCGATCTCGAGATTCGAACAGAAGACCAGCAAAATACAATGACACTCCCTGCTGATCCAGCCACCAAGACTCGTACCTCGAGATCATCTGAAGGGTCAAAGATTCTCATTACGACTCGACAATAAGTTTTAAGTATTGTGTAAATCTGGTTTTAAAAGCAAAATGCTAAGAATATTAATAGATTCTGCGCATGTCCTTGAACTTGACTCTTAAAATTCCGATAAAATATAGAAATATTTTAAATGTATAATATTGTTTTGAAATATATGATTTGGAATGATTCATAGTAACTCTATGAATAATGGAGAAATATAGATAAAATTTATTTAAAAAAAAGAAAAATTATAAAATTATCTGTCAATCTCGAGATTCGAACAGAAGACCAGCAAAACACAATCACACACCCTGCCAATCTAGCCACCAAGACTCGTATCTCGAGAGCTTCTGAAGGGTCAAAGATTCTCATTACGACTCGGCAATAAGTTTTAAGTATTGTGTAAATCTGGTTTTAAAATCACAATGCTAAGAATATTAATAGATTCTGCGCATGTGCGGGAACTTGAATCTTAAAATTCCGATAAAATATAGAAATATTTTAAATGTATAATATTGTTTTGAAATATATGATTTGGAATGATTCATAGTAACTCTATGAATAATGGAGAAATACAGATAAAATTTATTTAAAAAAAAGAAAAACTATAAAATTATTTGTCGATCTCGAGATTCGAACAGAAGACCAGCAAAATACAATCACACTCGCTGCCGATCTAGCCACCAAGACTCGTACCTCGAGATCTTCTGAAGGGTCAAAGATTCTCATTAGAACTCGGCAATAAGTTTTAAGTATTGTGTAAATCTGGTTTTAAAAGCACAATGCTAAGAATATTAATAGATTCTGCGCATGTGCTTGAACTTGACTCTTAAAATTCCGATAAAATATAGAAATATTTTAAATTTATAATATTGTTTTGAAATATATGATTTGGAATGATTTATAGTAACTCTATGAATAATGGAGAAATAAAGATAAAATTTATTTAAAAAAAAAGAAAAATTATAAAATCTTTGTCGATCTCGAGATTCGAACAGAAGACCAGCAAAATACAATGACACACCCTGCCGATCTAGCCACAAGGACTCGTACCTCGAGAGCTTCTGAATGGTCAAAGACTCTTATTACGACTTGGCAATAAGTTTTAAGTATTGTGTAAATCTGATTTTAAAAGCACAATGCTAAGAATATTAATAGATTCTGCGCATGTGCGGGAACATGACTCTTAAAATTCCGATAAAATATAGAAATATTTTAAATTTATAATATTGTTTTGAAATATATGATTTGGAATGATTCATAGTAACTCTATGATAAATGGAGAAATAAAGATAAAATTTATTTAAAAAAAAGAAAAATTATAAATTATTTGACGATCTCGAGATTCGAACAGAAGACCAGCAAAATACAATGACACACCCTGCCGATCTAGCCACCAAGCCTCGTATCTCGAGAGTTTCTGAAGGGTCAAAGATTCTCATTACGACTCGGCAATAAGTTTTAAGTATTGTGTAAATCTGGTTTTAAAATCACAATGCTAAGAATATTAATAGATTCTGCGCATGTGCGGGAAATTGACTCTTAAAATTCCGATAAAATATAGAAATATTTTGAATTTATAATATTGTTTTGAAATATATGATTTGGAATGATTCAAAGTAACTCTATGAATAATGGAGAAATAAAGATAAAATTTATTTAAAAAAAAGAAAAATTATAAATTATTTGTCGATCTCGAGATTCGAACAGAACACCAGCAAAATACAATGACACACCCTGCCGATATAGCCACAAGGACTCGTACCACGAGAGCTTCTGAAGGGTGAAAAATTCTCATTACGACTCGGCAATAAGTTTTAAGTATTGTGTAAATCTGATTTTAAAAGCCCAATGCTAAGAATATTAATAGATTCTGCGCATGTGCGGGAACTTGACTCTTAAAATTCCGATAAAATATAGAAATATTTTGAATTTATAATATTGTTTTCAAATATATGATTTGGAATAATTCAAAGTAACTCTATGAATAATGGAGAAATAAAGATAAAATTTATTTAAAAAAAAGAAAAATTATAAAATCTTTGTCGATCTCGAGATTCGAACAGAAGACCAGCAAAATACAATGACACACCCTGCCGATCTAGCCACCAAGTCTCGTGCCTCGAGATCTTCTGAAGGGTCAAAGATTCTCATTACGACTCGACAATAAGTTTTAAGTATTGTGTAAATCTGGTTTTAAAAGCACAATGCTAAGAATATTAATAGATTCTGCGCATGTCCGCGAACTTGACTCTTAAAATTCCGATAAAATATAGAAATATTTTAAATGTATAATATTGTTTTGAAATATATGATTTGGAATGATTCATAGTAACTCTATGAATAATGAAGAAATACAGATAAAATTTATTTAAAAAAAAGAAAAACTCTAAAATTATTTGTCGATCTCGAGATTCGAACAGAAGACCAGCAAAATACAATCACACTCCCTGCCGATCTAGCCACCAAGACTCGTACCTCGAGATCTTCTGAAGGGTCAAAGATTCTCATTACGACTCGGCAATAAGTTTTAAGTATTGTGTAAATCTGGTTTTAAAAGCACAATGCTAAGAATATTAATAGATTCTGCGCATGTCCGCGAACTTGACTCTTAAAATTCCGATAAAATATAGAAATATTTTAAATGTATAATATTGTTTTGAAATATATGATTTGGAATGATTCATAGTAACTCTATGAATAATGAAGAAATATAGATAAAATTTATTTAAAAAAAAGAAAAACTATAAATTTATTTGTCGATCTCGAGATTCGAACAGAAGACCAGCAAAATACAATCACACTCCCTGCCGATCTAGCCACCAAGACTCGTACTTCGAAATCTTCTGAAGGGTCAAAGATTCTCATTACGACTCGACAATAAGTTTTAAGTATTGTGTAAATCTGGTTTTAAAAGCACAATGCTAAGAATATTAATAGATTCTGCGCATGTCCGCGAACTTGACTCTTAAAATTCCGATAAAATATAGAAATATTTTAAATGTATAATATTGTTTTGAAATATATGATTTGGAATAATTCATAGTAACTCTATGAATAATGAAGAAATATAGATAAAATTTATTTAAAAAAAAGAAAAACTGTAAATTTATTTGTCGATCTCGAGATTCGAACAGAAGACCAGCAAAATACAATCACACTCCCTGCCGATCTAGCCACCAAGACTCGTACTTCGAAATCTTCTGAAGGGTCAAAGATTCTCATTACGACTCGGCAATAAGTTTTAAGTATTGTGTAAATCTGGTTTTAAAATCACAATGCTAAGAATATTAATAGATTCTGCGCATGTGCGGGAACTTGAATCTTAAAATTCCGATAAAATATAGAAATATTTTAAATGTATAATATTGTTTTGAAATATATGATTTGGAATGATTCATAGTAACTCTATGAATAATGGAGAAATACAGATAAAATTTATTTAAAAAAAAGAAAAACTATAAAATTATTTGTCGATCTCGAGATTCGAACAGAAGACCAGCAAAATACAATCACACTCGCTGCCGATCTAGCCACCAAGACTCGTACCTCGAGAGCTTCTGAATGGTCAAAGACTCTTATTACGACTTGGCAATAAGTTTTAAGTATTGTGTAAATCTGATTTTAAAAGCACAATGCTAAGAATATTAATAGATTCTGCGCATGTGCGGGAACATGACTCTTAAAATTCCGATAAAATATAGAAATATTTTAAATTTATAATATTGTTTTGAAATATATGATTTGGAATGATTCATAGTAACTCTATGAATAATGGAGAAATAAAGATAAAATTTATTTAAAAAAAAGAAAAATTATAAATTATTTGACGATCTCGAGATTCGAACAGAAGACCAGCAAAATACAATGACACACCCTGCCGATCTAGCCACCAAGCCTCGTATCTCGAGAGTTTCTGAAGGGTCAAAGATTCTCATTACGACTCGGCAATAAGTTTTAAGTATTGTGTAAATCTGATTTTAAAAGCACAATGCTAAGAATATTAATAGATTCTGCGCATGTGCGGGAACTTGACTCCTAAAATTCCGATAAAATATAGAAATATTTTGAATTTATAATATTGTTTTCAAATATATGATTTGGAATAATTCAAAGTAACTCTATGAATAATGGAGAAATAAAGATAAAATTTATTTAAAAAAAAGAAAAATTATAAAATCTTTGTCGATCTCGAGATTCGAACAGAAGACCAGCAAAATACAATGACACACCCTGCCGATCTAGCCACCAAGTCTCGTGCCTCGAGATCTTCTGAAGGGTCAAAGATTCTCATTACGACTCGACAATAAGTTTTAAGTATTGTGTAAATCTGGTTTTAAAAGCACAATGCTAAGAATATTAATAGATTCTGCGCATGTCCGCGAACTTGACTCTTAAAATTCCGATAAAATATAGAAATATTTTAAATGTATAATATTGTTTTGAAATATATGATTTGGAATGATTCATAGTAACTCTATGAATAATGAAGAAATACAGATAAAATTTATTTAAAAAAAAGAAAAACTCTAAAATTATTTGTCGATCTCGAGATTCGAACAGAAGACCAGCAAAATACAATCACACTCCCTGCCGATCTAGCCACCAAGACTCGTACCTCGAGATCTTCTGAAGGGTCAAAGATTCTCATTACGACTCGGCAATAAGTTTTAAGTATTGTGTAAATCTGGTTTTAAAAGCACAATGCTAAGAATATTAATAGATTCTGCGCATGTCCGCGAACTTGACTCTTAAAATTCCGATAAAATATAGAAATATTTTAAATGTATAATATTGTTTTGAAATATATGATTTGGAATGATTCATAGTAACTCTATGAATAATGGAGAAATACAGATAAAATTTATTTAAAAAAAAGAAAAACTATAAAATTATTTGTCGATCTCGAGATTCGAACAGAAGACCAGCAAAATACAATCACACTCGCTGCCGATCTAGCCACCAAGACTCGTACCTCGAGATCTTCTGAAGGGTCAAAGATTCTCATTAGAACTCGGCAATAAGTTTTAAGTATTGTGTAAATCTGGTTTTAAAAGCACAATGCTAAGAATATTAATAGATTCTGCGCATGTGCTTGAACTTGACTCTTAAAATTCCGATAAAATATAGAAATATTTTAAATTTATAATATTGTTTTGAAATATATGATTTGGAATGATTTATAGTAACTCTATGAATAATGGAGAAATAAAGATAAAATTTATTTAAAAAAAAAGAAAAATTATAAAATCTTTGTCGATCTCGAGATTCGAACAGAAGACCAGCAAAATACAATGACACACCCTGCCGATCTAGCCACAAGGACTCGTACCTCGAGAGCTTCTGAATGGTCAAAGACTCTTATTACGACTTGGCAATAAGTTTTAAGTATTGTGTAAATCTGATTTTAAAAGCACAATGCTAAGAATATTAATAGATTCTGCGCATGTGCGGGAACATGACTCTTAAAATTCCGATAAAATATAGAAATATTTTAAATTTATAATATTGTTTTGAAATATATGATTTGGAATGATTCATAGTAACTCTATGAATAATGGAGAAATAAAGATAAAATTTATTTAAAAAAAAGAAAAATTATAAATTATTTGACGATCTCGAGATTCGAACAGAAGACCAGCAAAATACAATGACACACCCTGCCGATCTAGCCACCAAGCCTCGTATCTCGAGAGTTTCTGAAGGGTCAAAGATTCTCATTACGACTCGGCAATAAGTTTTAAGTATTGTGTAAATCTGATTTTAAAAGCACAATGCTAAGAATATTAATAGATTCTGCGCATGTGCGGGAACTTGACTCTTAAAATTCCGATAAAATATAGAAATATTTTGAATTTATAATATTGTTTTCAAATATATGATTTGGAATAATTCAAAGTAACTCTATGAATAATGGAGAAATAAAGATAAAATTTATTTAAAAAAAAGAAAAATTATAAAATCTTTGTCGATCTCGAGATTCGAACAGAAGACCAGCAAAATACAATGACACACCCTGCCGATCTAGCCACCAAGTCTCGTGCCTCGAGATCTTCTGAAGGGTCAAAGATTCTCATTACGACTCGACAATAAGTTTTAAGTATTGTGTAAATCTGGTTTTAAAAGCACAATGCTAAGAATATTAATAGATTCTGCGCATGTCCGCGAACTTGACTCTTAAAATTCCGATAAAATATAGAAATATTTTAAATGTATAATATTGTTTTGAAATATATGATTTGGAATGATTCATAGTAACTCTATGAATAATGAAGAAATACAGATAAAATTTATTTAAAAAAAAGAAAAACTCTAAAATTATTTGTCGATCTCGAGATTCGAACAGAAGACCAGCAAAATACAATCACACTCCCTGCCGATCTAGCCACCAAGACTCGTACCTCGAGATCTTCTGAAGGGTCAAAGATTCTCATTACGACTCGGCAATAAGTTTTAAGTATTGTGTAAATCTGGTTTTAAAAGCACAATGCTAAGAATATTAATAGATTCTGCGCATGTCCGCGAACTTGACTCTTAAAATTCCGATAAAATATAGAAATATTTTAAATGTATAATATTGTTTTGAAATATATGATTTGGAATGATTCATAGTAACTCTATGAATAATGAAGAAATATAGATAAAATTTATTTAAAAAAAAGAAAAACTATAAATTTATTTGTCGATCTCGAGATTCGAACAGAAGACCAGCAAAATACAATCACACTCCCTGCCGATCTAGCCACCAAGACTCGTACTTCGAAATCTTCTGAAGGGTCAAAGATTCTCATTACGACTCGACAATAAGTTTTAAGTATTGTGTAAATCTGGTTTTAAAAGCACAATGCTAAGAATATTAATAGATTCTGCGCATGTCCGCGAACTTGACTCTTAAAATTCCGATAAAATATAGAAATATTTTAAATGTATAATATTGTTTTGAAATATATGATTTGGAATGATTCATAGTAACTCTATGAATAATGGAGAAATACAGATAAAATTTATTTAAAATAAAGAAAAACTATAAAATTATTTGTCGATCTCGAGATTCGAACAGAAGACCAGCAAAATACAATCACACTCGCTGCCGATCTAGCCACCAAGACTCGTACCTCGAGAGCTTCTGAATGGTCAAAGACTCTTATTACGACTTGGCAATAAGTTTTAAGTATTGTGTAAATCTGATTTTAAAAGCACAATGCTAAGAATATTAATAGATTCTGCGCATGTGCGGGAACATGACTCTTAAAATTCCGATAAAATATAGAAATATTTTAAATTTATAATATTGTTTTGAAATATATGATTTGGAATGATTCATAGTAAATCTATGAATAATGGAGAAATAAAGATAAAATTTATTTAAAAAAAAGAAAAATTATAAATTATTTGACGATCTCGAGATTCGAACAGAAGACCAGCAAAATACAATGACACACCCTGCCGATCTAGCCACCAAGCCTCGTATCTCGAGAGTTTCTGAAGGGTCAAAGATTCTCATTACGACTCGGCAATAAGTTTTAAGTATTGTGTAAATCTGATTTTAAAAGCACAATGCTAAGAATATTAATAGATTCTGCGCATGTGCGGGAACTTGACTCCTAAAATTCCGATAAAATATAGAAATATTTTGAATTTATAATATTGTTTTCAAATATATGATTTGGAATAATTCAAAGTAACTCTATGAATAATGGAGAAATAAAGATAAAATTTATTTAAAAAAAAGAAAAATTATAAAATCTTTGTCGATCTCGAGATTCGAACAGAAGACCAGCAAAATACAATGACACACCCTGCCGATCTAGCCACCAAGTCTCGTGCCTCGAGATCTTCTGAAGGGTCAAAGATTCTCATTACGACTCGACAATAAGTTTTAAGTATTGTGTAAATCTGGTTTTAAAAGCACAATGCTAAGAATATTAATAGATTCTGCGCATGTCCGCGAACTTGACTCTTAAAATTCCGATAAAATATAGAAATATTTTAAATGTATAATATTGTTTTGAAATATATGATTTGGAATGATTCATAGTAACTCTATGAATAATGAAGAAATACAGATAAAATTTATTTAAAAAAAAGAAAAACTCTAAAATTATTTGTCGATCTCGAGATTCGAACAGAAGACCAGCAAAATACAATCACACTCCCTGCCGATCTAGCCACCAAGACTCGTACCTCGAGATCTTCTGAAGGGTCAAAGATTCTCATTACGACTCGGCAATAAGTTTTAAGTATTGTGTAAATCTGGTTTTAAAAGCACAATGCTAAGAATATTAATAGATTCTGCGCATGTCCGCGAACTTGACTCTTAAAATTCCGATAAAATATAGAAATATTTTAAATGTATAATATTGTTTTGAAATATATGATTTGGAATGATTCATAGTAACTCTATGAATAATGGAGAAATACAGATAAAATTTATTTAAAAAAAAGAAAAACTATAAAATTATTTGTCGATCTCGAGATTCGAACAGAAGACCAGCAAAATACAATCACACTCGCTGCCGATCTAGCCACCAAGACTCGTACCTCGAGATCTTCTGAAGGGTCAAAGATTCTCATTAGAACTCGGCAATAAGTTTTAAGTATTGTGTAAATCTGGTTTTAAAAGCACAATGCTAAGAATATTAATAGATTCTGCGCATGTGCTTGAACTTGACTCTTAAAATTCCGATAAAATATAGAAATATTTTAAATTTATAATATTGTTTTGAAATATATGATTTGGAATGATTTATAGTAACTCTATGAATAATGGAGAAATAAAGATAAAATTTATTTAAAAAAAAAGAAAAATTATAAAATCTTTGTCGATCTCGAGATTCGAACAGAAGACCAGCAAAATACAATGACACACCCTGCCGATCTAGCCACAAGGACTCGTACCTCGAGAGCTTCTGAATGGTCAAAGACTCTTATTACGACTTGGCAATAAGTTTTAAGTATTGTGTAAATCTGATTTTAAAAGCACAATGCTAAGAATATTAATAGATTCTGCGCATGTGCGGGAACATGACTCTTAAAATTCCGATAAAATATAGAAATATTTTAAATTTATAATATTGTTTTGAAATATATGATTTGGAATGATTCATAGTAACTCTATGAATAATGGAGAAATAAAGATAAAATTTATTTAAAAAAAAGAAAAATTATAAATTATTTGACGATCTCGAGATTCGAACAGAAGACCAGCAAAATACAATGACACACCCTGCCGATCTAGCCACCAAGCCTCATATCTCGAGAGTTTCTGAAGGGTCAAAGATTCTCATTACGACTCGGCAATAAGTTTTAAGTATTGTGTAAATCTGATTTTAAAAGCACAATGCTAAGAATATTAATAGATTCTGCGCATGTGCGGGAACTTGACTCTTAAAATTCCGATAAAATATAGAAATATTTTGAATTTATAATATTGTTTTCAAATATATGATTTGGAATAATTCAAAGTAACTCTATGAATAATGGAGAAATAAAGATAAAATTTATTTAAAAAAAAGAAAAATTATAAAATCTTTGTCGATCTCGAGATTCGAACAGAAGACCAGCAAAATACAATGACACACCCTGCCGATCTAGCCACCAAGTCTCGTGCCTCGAGATCTTCTGAAGGGTCAAAGATTCTCATTACGACTCGACAATAAGTTTTAAGTATTGTGTAAATCTGGTTTTAAAAGCACAATGCTAAGAATATTAATAGATTCTGCGCATGTCCGCGAACTTGACTCTTAAAATTCCGATAAAATATAGAAATATTTTAAATGTATAATATTGTTTTGAAATATATGATTTGGAATGATTCATAGTAACTCTATGAATAATGAAGAAATACAGATAAAATTTATTTAAAAAAAAGAAAAACTCTAAAATTATTTGTCGATCTCGAGATTCGAACAGAAGACCAGCAAAATACAATCATACTCCCTGCCGATCTAGCCACCAAGACTCGTACCTCGAGATCTTCTGAAGGGTCAAAGATTCTCATTACGACTCGGCAATAAGTTTTAAGTATTGTGTAAATCTGGTTTTAAAAGCACAATGCTAAGAATATTAATAGATTCTGCGCATGTCCGCGAACTTGACTCTTAAAATTCCGATAAAATATAGAAATATTTTAAATGTATAATATTGTTTTGAAATATATGATTTGGAATGATTCATAGTAACTCTATGAATAATGAAGAAATATAGATAAAATTTATTTAAAAAAAAGAAAAACTATAAATTTATTTGTCGATCTCGAGATTCGAACAGAAGACCAGCAAAATACAATCACACTCCCTGCCGATCTAGCCACCAAGACTCGTACTTCGAAATCTTCTGAAGGGTCAAAGATTCTCATTACGACTCGACAATAAGTTTTAAGTATTGTGTAAATCTGGTTTTAAAAGCACAATGCTAAGAATATTAATAGATTCTGCGCATGTCCGCGAACTTGACTCTTAAAATTCCGATAAAATATAGAAATATTTTAAATGTATAATATTGTTTTGAAATATATGATTTGGAATAATTCATAGTAACTCTATGAATAATGAAGAAATATAGATAAAATTTATTTAAAAAAAAGAAAAACTGTAAATTTATTTGTCGATCTCGAGATTCGAACAGAAGACCAGCAAAATACAATCACACTCCCTGCCGATCTAGCCACCAAGACTCGTACTTCGAAATCTTCTGAAGGGTCAAAGATTCTCATTACGACTCGGCAATAAGTTTTAAGTATTGTGTAAATCTGGTTTTAAAATCACAATGCTAAGAATATTAATAGATTCTGCGCATGTGCGGGAACTTGAATCTTAAAATTCCGATAAAATATAGAAATATTTTAAATGTATAATATTGTTTTGAAATATATGATTTGGAATGATTCATAGTAACTCTATGAATAATGGAGAAATACAGATAAAATTTATTTAAAAAAAAGAAAAACTATAAAATTATTTGTCGATCTCGAGATTCGAACAGAAGACCAGCAAAATACAATCACACTCGCTGCCGATCTAGCCACCAAGACTCGTACCTCGAGATCTTCTGAAGGGTCAAAGATTCTCATTAGAACTCGGCAATAAGTTTTAAGTATTGTGTAAATCTGGTTTTAAAAGCACAATGCTAAGAATATTAATAGATTCTGCGCATGTGCTTGAACTTGACTCTTAAAATTCCGATAAAATATAGAAATATTTTAAATTTATAATATTGTTTTGAAATATATGATTTGGAATGATTTATAGTAACTCTATGAATAATGGAGAAATAAAGATAAAATTTATTTAAAAAAAAAGAAAAATTATAAAATCTTTGTCGATCTCGAGATTCGAACAGAAGACCAGCAAAATACAATGACACACCCTGCCGATCTAGCCACAAGGACTCGTACCTCGAGAGCTTCTGAATGGTCAAAGACTCTTATTACGACTTGGCAATAAGTTTTAAGTATTGTGTAAATCTGGTTTTAAAAGCAAACTGCTAAGAATATTAATAGATTCTGCGCATGTGCGGGAAATTGACTCTTAAAATTCGGATAAAATATAGAAATATTTTGAATTTAAAATATGGTTTTGAAGTATATGATTTGGAATGATTCATAGTAACTCTATGAATAATGGAGAAATAAAGATAAAATTTATTTAAAAAAAAGAAAAATTATAAATTATTTGTCGATCTCGAGATTCGAACAGAAGACCAGCAAAATACAATGACACTCCCTGCCGATCTAGCCACCAAGACTCGTACCTCGAGATCTTCTGAAGGGTCAAAGATTCTCATTACGACTCGACAATAAGTTTTAAGTATTGTGTAAATCTGGTTTTAAAAGCACAATGCTAAGAATATTAATAGATTCTGCGCATGTGCGGGAACTTGACTCTTAAAATTCCGATAAAATATAGAAATATTTTAAATTTATAATATTGTTTTGAAATATGTGATTTGGAATGATTCATAGTAACTCTATGAATAATGGAGAAATAAAGATAAAATTTATTTTAAAAAAAGAAAAATTATAAATTATTTGACGATCTCGAGATTCGAACAGAAGACCAGCAAAATACAATGACACACCCTGCCGATCTAACCACCAAGTCTCGTACCTCGAGATCTTCTGAAGGGTCAAAGATTCTCATTACGACTCGACAATAAGTTTTAAGTATTGTGTAAATCTGGTTTTAAAAGCAAAATGCTAAGAATATTAATAGATTCTGCGCATGTCCTTGAACTTGACTCTTAAAATTCCGATAAAATATAGAATTATTTTGAATTTAAAATATGGTTTTGACGTATATGATTTGGAATGATTCATAGTAACTCTATGAATAATGGAGAAATAAAGATAAAATTTATTTAAAAAAAAGAAAAATTATAAATTATTTGTCGATCTCGAGATTCGAACAGAAGACCAGCAAAATACAATGACACACCCTGCCGATCTAGCCACCAAGTCTCGTACCTCGAGATCTTCTGAAGGGTCAAAGATTCTCATTACGACTCGACAATAAGTTTTAAGTATTGTGTAAATCTGGTTTTAAAAGCAAAATGCTAAGAATATTAATAGATTCTGCGCATGTCCTTGAACTTGACTCTTAAAATTCCGATAAAATATAGAATTATTTTGAATTTAAAATATGGTTTTGAAGTATATGATTTGGAATGATTCATTGTAACTCTATGAATAATGGAGAATAAAGATAAAATTTATTTAAAAAAAAGAAAAATTATAAATTATTTGTCGATCTCGAGATTCGAACAGAAGACCAGCAAAATACAATGACACACCCTGCCGATCTAGCCACCAAGACTCGTAACTAGAGATCTTCTGAAGGGTCAAAGATTCTCATTACGACTCGGCAACAAGTTTTAAGTATTGTGTAAATCTGGTTTTAAAAGCACAATGCTAAGAATATTAATAGATTCTGCGCATGTGCGGGAAATTGACTCTTAAAATTCCGATAAAATATAGAAAATTTTTTAATTTATAATATTTTTTTGAAATATATAATTTGGAATGATTCATAGTAACTCTATGAATAATGGAGAAATAAAGATAAAATTTATTTAAAAAAAAGAAAAATTATAAATTATTTTTCGATCTCGAGATTCGAACAGAAGACCAGCAAAATACAATGACACACCCTGCCGATCTAGCCACCAAGAGTCGTAACTCGAGAGCTTCTGAAGGGTCAAAGATTCTCATTACGACTCGGCAATAAGTTTTAAGTATTGTGTAAATCTGGTTTTAAAAGCAAAATGCTAAGAATATTAATAGATTCTGCGCATGTCCTTGAACTTGACTCTTAAAATTCCGATAAAATATAGAATATTTTGAATTTAAAATATGGTTTTGAAGTATATGCTTTGGAATGATTCATAGTAACTCTATGAATAATGGAGAAATAAAAATAAAATTTATTTAAAAAAAAGAAAAATTATAAATTATTTGTCGATCTCGAGAATCGAACAGAAGACCAGCAAAATACAATGACACACACTGCCGATCTAGCCACTAAGACTCGTACCTCGAGATCTTCTGAAGGGTCAAAGATTCTCATTACGACTCGACAATAAGTTTTAAGTATTGTGTAAATCTGGTTTTAAAAGCACAATGCTAAGAATATTAATAGATTCTGCGCATGTGCGGGAACTTGACTCTTAAAATTCCGATAAAATATAGAAATATTTTAAATTTATAATATTGTTTTGAAATATGTGATTTGGAATGATTCATAGTAACTCTATGAATAATGGAGAAATAAAGATAAAATTTATTTTAAAAAAAGAAAAATTATAAATTATTTGACGATCTCGAGATTCGAACAGAAGACCAGCAAAATACAATGACACACCCTGCCGATCTAGCCACCAAGATTCGTACCTCGAGATCTTCTGAAGGGTCATAGATTCTCATTACGACTCGACAATAAGTTTTAAGTATTGTGTAAATCTGGTTTTAAAAGCACAATGCTAAGAATATTAATAGATTCTGTGCATGTCCTTGAACTTGACTCTTAAAATTCCGATAAAATATAGAAATATTTTGAATTTAAAATATGGTTTTGAAGTATATGATTTGGAATGATTCATAGTAACTCTATGAATAATGGAGAAATATAGATAAAATTTATTTAAAAAAAAGAAAAATTATAAAATTATCTTTGAATCTTGAGATTCGAACAGAAGACCAGCAAAACACAATCAAACACCACCTAGCCACCATGTCTCGTACCTCGAGATCTTCTGAAGGGTCAAAGATTCTCATTACGACTCGACAATAAGTTTTAAGTATTGTGTAAATCTGGTTTTAAAAGCACAATGCTAAGAATATTAATAGATTCTGCGCATGTGCTAGAACGTGACTCTTAAAATTCCGATAAAATATAGAAATATTTTAAATTTATAATATTATTTTGAAATATATGATTTGGAATTATTCATAGTAACTCTATGAATAATGGAGAAATATAGATAAAATATTTTTTAAAAAAAGAAAAATTATGAAATTATTTGTCGATCTCGAGATTCGAACAGCAGACCAGCAAAACACAATCACACACCCTGCTGATCTAGCCACCAGGACTCGTAACTAGAGATCTTCTGAAAGGTCAAAGATTCTCATTACGACTCGGCAATAAGTTTTCAGTATTGTGTAAATCTGGTTTTAAAAGCACAAAGCTAAGAATATTAATAGATTCTGCGCATGTGCGGGAAATTGACTCTTAAAATTCCGTTAAATATAGAAATATTTTGAATTTATAATATTGTTTTGAAATATATGATTTGGAATGATTCATAGTAACTCTATGAATAATGGAGAAATAAAGATAAAATTTATTTTAAAAAAAAGAAAAATTATAAATTATTTTTCAATATCGAGATTCGAACAGAAGACCAGCAAAATACAATGACACACAATGCCGACCTAGCCACCAAGACTCGTATCTCGAGAGCTTCTGAAGGGTCAAAGATTCTCATTACGACTCGACAATAAGTTTTAAGTATTGTGTAAATCTGGTTTTAAAAGCACAATGCTAAGAATATTAATAGATTCTGCGCATGTGCTTGAACGTGACTCTTAAAATTCCGATAAAATATAGAAATATTTTAAATTTATAATATTGTTTTGAAATATATGATTTGGAATGATTCATAGTAACTCTATGAATAATGGAGAAATAAAGATAAAATTTATTTTTAAAAAAAGAAAAATTATAAATTATTTGTCGATCTCGAGATTCGAACAGAAGACCAGCAAAATACAATGAAACACCCTGCCGATCTAACCACCAAGACTCGTACCTCGAGATCTTCTGAAGGGTCAAAGATTCTCATTACGACTCGACAATAAGTTTTAAGTATTGTGTAAATCTGGTTTTAAAAGCAAAATGCTAAGAATATTAATAGATTCTGCGCATGTCCTTGAACTTGACTCTTAAAATTCCGATAAAATATAGAAATATTTTGAATTTAAAATATGGTTTTGAAGTATATGATTTGGAATGATTCATAGTAACTCTATGAATAATGGAGAAATAAAGATAAAATTTATTTAAAAAAAAGAAAAATTATAAATTATTTGTCGATCTCGAGATTCGAACAGAAGACCAGCAAAATACAATGACACACCCTGCCGATCTAGCCACCAAGACTCGTACCTCGAGATCTTCTGAAGGGTCAAAGATTCTCATTACGACTCGACAATAAGTTTTAAGTATTGTGTAAATCTGGTTTTAAAAGCAAAATGCTAAGAATATTAATAGATTCTGCGCATGTCCTTGAACTTGACTCTTAAAATTCCGATAAAATATAGAATTATTTTGAATTTAAAATATGATTTTGAAGTATATGATTTGGAATGATTCATAGTAACTCTATGAATAATGGAGAAATAAAGATAAAATTTATTTAAAAAAAAGAAAATTATAAATTATTTGTCGATCTCGAGATTCGAACAGAAGACCAGCAAAATACAATGACACACCCTGCCGATCTAGCCACCAAGACTCGTACCTCGAGATCTTCTGAAGGGTCAAAGATTCTCATTACGACTCGACAATAAGTTTTAAGTATTGTGTAAATCTGGTTTTAAAAGCAAAATGCTAAGAATATTAATAGATTCTGCGAATGTCCTTGAACTTGACTCTTAAAATTCCGATAAAATATAGAATTATTTTGAATTTAAAATATGGTTTTGAAGTATATGATTTGGAATGATTCATAGTAACTCTATGAATAATGGAGAAATAAAGATAAAATTTATTTAAAAAAAAGAAAAATTATAAATTATTTGTCGATCTCGAGATTCGAACAGAAGACCAGCAAAATACAATGACACACCCTGCCGATCTAGCCACCAAGACTCGTACCTCGAGATCTTCTGAAGGGTCAAAGATTCTCATTACGACTCGACAATAAGTTTTAAGTATTGTGTAAATCTGGTTTTAAAAGCAAAATGCTAAGAATATTAATAGATTCTGCGCATGTCCTTGAACTTGACTCTTAAAATTCCGATAAAATATAGAATTATTTTGAATTTAAAATATGATTTTGAAGTATATGATTTGGAATGATTCATAGTAACTCTATGAATAATGGAGAAATAAAGATAAAATTTATTTAAAAAAAAGAAAATTATAAATTATTTGTCGATCTCGAGATTCGAACAGAAGACCAGCAAAATACAATGACACACCCTGCCGATCTAGCCACCAAGACTCGTACCTCGAGATCTTCTGAAGGGTCAAAGATTCTCATTACGACTCGACAATAAGTTTTAAGTATTGTGTAAATCTGGTTTTAAAAGCAAAATGCTAAGAATATTAATAGATTCTGCGAATGTCCTTGAACTTGACTCTTAAAATTCCGATAAAATATAGAATTATTTTGAATTTAAAATATGGTTTTGAAGTATATGATTTGGAATGATTCATAGTAACTCTATGAATAATGGAGAAATAAAGATAAAATTTATTTAAAAAAAAGAAAAATTATAAATTATTTGTCGATCTCGAGATTCGAACAGAAGACCAGCAAAATACAATGACACACCCTGCCGATCTAGCCACCAAGACTCGTACCTCGAGATCTTCTGAAGGGTCAAAGATTCTCATTACGACTCGACAATAAGTTTTAAGTATTGTGTAAATCTGGTTTTAAAAGCAAAATGCTAAGAATATTAATAGATTCTGCGCATGTCCTTGAACTTGACTCTTAAAATTCCGATAAAATATAGAATTATTTTGAATTTAAAATATGATTTTGAAGTATATGATTTGGAATGATTCATAGTAACTCTATGAATAATGGAGAAATAAAGATAAAATTTATTTAAAAAAAAGAAAATTATAAATTATTTGTCGATCTCGAGATTCGAACAGAAGACCAGCAAAATACAATGACACACCCTGCCGATCTAGCCACCAAGACTCGTACCTCGAGATCTTCTGAAGGGTCAAAGATTCTCATTACGACTCGACAATAAGTTTTAAGTATTGTGTAAATCTGGTTTTAAAAGCAAAATGCTAACAATATTAATAGATTCTGCGCATGTCCTTGAACTTGACTCTTAAAATTCCGATAAAATATAGAATTATTTTGAATTTAAAATATGGTTTTGAAGTATATGATTTGGAATGATTCATAGTAACTCTATGAATAATGGAGAAATAAAGATAAAATTTATTTAAAAAAAAGAAAAATTATAAATTATTTGTCGATCTCGAGATTCGAACAGAAGACCAGCAAAATACAATGACACACCCAGCCGATCTAGCCACCAAGACTCGTACCTCGAGATCTTCTGAAGGGTCAAAGATTCTCATTACGACTCGACAATAAGTTTTAAGTATTGTGTAAATCTGGTTTTAAAAGCAAAATGCTAAGAATATTAATAGATTCTGCGCATGTCCTTGAACTTGACTCTTAAAATTCCGATAAAATATAGAATTATTTTGAATTTAAAATATGGTTTTGACGTATATGATTTGGAATGATTCATAGTAACTCTATGAATAATGGAGAAATAAAGATAAAATTTATTTAAAAAAAAGAAAAATTATAAATTATTTGTCGATCTCGAGATTCGAACAGAAGACCAGCAAAATACAATAACACACCCTGCCGATCTAGCCACCAAGTCTCGTACCTCGAGATCTTCTGAAGGGTCAAAGATTCTCATTACGACTCGACAATAAGTTTTAAGTATTGTGTAAATCTGGTTTTAAAAGCAAAATGCTAAGAATATTAATAGATTCTGCGCATGTCCTTGAACTTGACTCTTAAAATTCCGATAAAATATAGAATTATTTTGAATTTAAAATATGGTTTTGAAGTATATGATTTGGAATGATTCATTGTAACTCTATGAATAATGGAGAATAAAGATAAAATTTATTTAAAAAAAAGAAAAATTATAAATTATTTGTCGATCTCGAGATTCGAACAGCAGACCAGCAAAACAGAACCACACACCCTGCCGATCTAGCCACCAAGACTCGTAACTAGAGATCTTCTGAAGGGTCAAAGATTCTCATTACGACTCGGCAACAAGTTTTAAGTATTGTGTAAATCTGGTTTTAAAAGCACAATGCTAAGAATATTAATAGATTCTGCGCATGTGCGGGAAATTGACTCTTAAAATTCCGATAAAATATAGAAAATTTTTTAATTTATAATATTTTTTTGAAATATATAATTTGGAATGATTCATAGTAACTCTATGAATAATGGAGAAATAAAGATAAAATTTATTTAAAAAAAAGAAAAATTATAAATTATTTTTCGATCTCGAGATTCGAACAGAAGACCAGCAAAATACAATGACACACCCTGCCGATCTAGCCACCAAGAGTCGTAACTCGAGAGCTTCTGAAGGGTCAAAGATTCTCATTACGACTCGGCAATAAGTTTTAAGTATTGTGTAAATCTGGTTTTAAAAGCAAAATGCTAAGAATATTAATAGATTCTGCGCATGTCCTTGAACTTGACTCTTAAAATTCCGATAAAATATAGAATATTTTGAATTTAAAATATGGTTTTGAAGTATATGCTTTGGAATGATTCATAGTAACTCTATGAATAATGGAGAAATAAAAATAAAATTTATTTAAAAAAAAGAAAAATTATAAATTATTTGTCGATCTCGAGAATCGAACAGAAGACCAGCAAAATACAATGACACACACTGCCGATCTAGCCACCAAGACTCGTACCTCGAGATCTTCTGAAGGGTCAAAGATTCTCATTACGACTCGACAATAAGTTTTAAGTATTGTGTAAATCTGGTTTTAAAAGCAAAATGCTAAGAATATTAATAGATTCTGCGCATGTGCGGGAACTTGACTCTTAAAATTCCGATAAAATATAGAAATATTTTAAATTTATAATATTGTTTTGAAATATGTGATTTGGAATGATTCATAGTAACTCTATGAATAATGGAGAAATAAAGATAAAATTTATTTTAAAAAAAGAAAAATTATAAATTATTTGACGATCTCGAGATTCGAACAGAAGACCAGCAAAATACAATGACACACCCTGCCGATCTAGCCACCAAGATTCGTACCTCGAGATCTTCTGAAGGGTCAAAGATTCTCATTACGACTCGACAATAAGTTTTAAGTATTGTGTAAATCTGGTTTTAAAAGCACAATGCTAAGAATATTAATAGATTCTGTGCATGTCCTTGAACTTGACTCTTAAAATTCCGATAAAATATAGAAATATTTTGAATTTAAAATATGGTTTTGAAGTATATGATTTGGAATGATTCATAGTAACTCTATGAATAATGGAGAAATATAGATAAAATTTATTTAAAAAAAAGAAAAATTATAAAATTATCTTTGAATCTCGAGATTCGAACAGAAGACCAGCAAAACACAACCAAACACCACCTAGCCACCATGTCTCGTACCTCGAGATCTTCTGAAGGGTCAAAGATTCTCATTACGACTCGACAATAAGTTTTAAGTATTGTGTAAATCTGGTTTTAAAAGCACAATGCTAAGAATATTAATAGATTCTGCGCATGTGCTAGAACGTGACTCTTAAAATTCCGATAAAATATAGAAATATTTTAAATTTATAATATTATTTTGAAATATATGATTTGGAATTATTCATAGTAACTCTATGAATAATGGAGAAATATAGATAAAATATTTTTTAAAAAAAGAAAAATTATGAAATTATTTGTCGATCTCGAGATTCGAACAGCAGACCAGCAAAACACAATCACACACCCTGCTGATCTAGCCACCAGGACTCGTAACTAGAGATCTTCTGAAAGGTCAAAGATTCTCATTACGACTCGGCAATAAGTTTTCAGTATTGTGTAAATCTGGTTTTAAAAGCACAAAGCTAAGAATATTAATAGATTCTGCGCATGTGCGGGAAATTGACTCTTAAAATTCCGTTAAATATAGAAATATTTTGAATTTATAATATTGTTTTGAAATATATGATTTGGAATGATTCATAGTAACTCTATGAATAATGGAGAAATAAAGATAAAATTTATTTTAAAAAAAAGAAAAATTATAAATTATTTTTCAATATCGAGATTCGAACAGAAGACCAGCAAAATACAATGACACACAATGCCGACCTAGCCACCAAGACTCGTATCTCGAGAGCTTCTGAAGGGTCAAAGATTCTCATTACGACTCGACAATAAGTTTTAAGTATTGTGTAAATCTGGTTTTAAAAGCACAATGCTAAGAATATTAATAGATTCTGCGCATGTGCTTGAACGTGACTCTTAAAATTCCGATAAAATATAGAAATATTTTAAATTTATAATATTGTTTTGAAATATATGATTTGGAATGATTCATAGTAACTCTATGAATAATGGAGAAATAAAGATAAAATTTATTTTAAAAAAAAGAAAAATTATAAATTATTTGTCGATCTCGAGATTCGAACAGAAGACCAGCAAAATACAATGAAACACCCTGCCGATCTAACCACCAAGACTCGTACCTCGAGATCTTCTGAAGGGTCAAAGATTCTCATTACGACTCGACAATAAGTTTTAAGTATTGTGTAAATCTGGTTTTAAAAGCAAAATGCTAAGAATATTAATAGATTCTGCGCATGTCCTTGAACTTGACTCTTAAAATTCCGATAAAATATAGAAATATTTTGAATTTAAAATATGGTTTTGAAGTATATGATTTGGAATGATTCATAGTAACTCTATGAATAATGGAGAAATAAAGATAAAATTTATTTAAAAAAAAGAAAAATTATAAATTATTTGTCGATCTCGAGATTCGAACAGAAGACCAGCAAAATACAATGACACACCCTGCCGATCTAGCCACCAAGACTCGTACCTCGAGATCTTCTGAAGGGTCAAAGATTCTCATTACGACTCGACAATAAGTTTTAAGTATTGTGTAAATCTGGTTTTAAAAGCAAAATGCTAAGAATATTAATAGATTCTGCGCATGTCCTTGAACTTGACTCTTAAAATTCCGATAAAATATAGAATTATTTTGAATTTAAAATATGATTTTGAAGTATATTATTTGGAATGATTCATAGTAACTCTATGAATAATGGAGAAATAAAGATAAAATTTATTTAAAAAAAAGAAAATTATAAATTATTTGTCGATCTCGAGATTCGAACAGAAGACTAGCAAAATACAATGACACACCCTGCCGATCTAGCCACCAAGACTCGTACCTCGAGATCTTCTGAAGGGTCAAAGATTCTCATTACGACTCGACAATAAGTTTTAAGTATTGTGTAAATCTGGTTTTAAAAGCAAAATGCTAAGAATATTAATAGATTCTGCGCATGTCCTTGAACTTGACTCTTAAAATTCCGATAAAATATAGAATTATTTTGAATTTAAAATATGGTTTTGAAGTATATGATTTGGAATGATTCATAGTAACTCTATGAATAATGGAGAAATAAAGATAAAATTTATTTAAAAAAAAGAAAAATTATAAATTATTTGTCGATCTCGAGATTCGAACAGAAGACCAGCAAAATACAATGACACACCCAGCCGATCTAGCCACCAAGACTCGTACCTCGAGATCTTCTGAAGGGTCAAAGATTCTCATTACGACTCGACAATAAGTTTTAAGTATTGTGTAAATCTGGTTTTAAAAGCAAAATGCTAAGAATATTAATAGATTCTGCGCATGTCCTTGAACTTGACTCTTAAAATTCCGATAAAATATAGAATTATTTTGAATTTAAAATATGGTTTTGACGTATATGATTTGGAATGATTCATAGTAACTCTATGAATAATGGAGAAATAAAGATAAAATTTATTTAAAAAAAAGAAAAATTATAAATTATTTGTTGATCTCGAGATTCGAACAGAAGACCAGCAAAATACAATGACACACCCTGCCGATCTAGCCACCAAGTCTCGTACCTCGAGATCTTCTGAAGGGTCAAAGATTCTCATTACGACTCGACAATAAGTTTTAAGTATTGTGTAAATCTGGTTTTAAAAGCAAAATGCTAAGAATATTAATAGATTCTGCGCATGTCCTTGAACTTGACTCTTAAAATTCCGATAAAATATAGAATTATTTTGAATTTAAAATATGGTTTTGAAGTATATGATTTGGAATGATTCATTGTAACTCTATGAATAATGGAGAATAAAGATAAAATTTATTTAAAAAAAAGAAAAATTATAAATTATTTTTCGATCTCGAGATTCGAACAGAAGACCAGCAAAATACAATGACACACCCTGCCGATCTAGCCACCAAGACTCGTACCTCGAGATCTTCTGAAGGGTCAAAGATTCTCATTACGACTCGACAATAAGTTTTAAGTATTGTGTAAATCTGGTTTTAAAAGCAAAATGCTAAGAATATTAATAGATTCTGCGCATGTCCTTGAACTTGACTCTTAAAATTCCGATAAAATATAGAATTATTTTGAATTTAAAATATGGTTTTGAAGTATATGATTTGGAATGATTCATAGTAACTCTATGAATAATGGAGAAATAAAGATAAAATTTATTTAAAAAAAAGAAAAATTATAAATTATTTGTCGATCTCGAGATTCGAACAGAAGACCAGCAAAATACAATGACACACCCTGCCGATCTAGCCACCAAGACTCGTACCTCGAGATCTTCTGAAGGGTCAAAGATTCTCATTACGACTCGACAATAAGTTTTAAGTATTGTGTAAATTTGGTTTTAAAAGCAAAATGCTAAGAATATTAATAGATTCTGCGCATGTCCTTGAACTTGACTCTTAAAATTCCGATAAAATATAGAAATATTTTGAATTTAAAATATGGTTTTGATGTATATGATTTGAAATGATTCATAGTAACTCTATGAATAATGGAGAAATAAAGATAAAATTTATTTAAAAAAAAGAAAAATTATAAATTATTTGTCGATCTCGAGATTCGAACAGAAGACCAGCAAAATACAATGACACACCCTGCCGATCTAGCCACCAAGACTCGTACCTCGAGATCTTCTGAAGTGTCAAAGATTCTCATTACGACTCGACAATAAGTTTTAAGTATTGTGTAAATCTGGTTTTAAAAGCAAAATGCTAAGAATATTAATAGATTCTGCGCATGTCCTTGAACTTGACTCTTAAAATTCCGATAAAATATAGAATTATTTTGAATTTAAAATATGGTTTTGAAGTATATGATTTGGAATGATTCATAGTAACTCTATGAATAATGGAGAAATAAAGATAAAATTTCTTTAAAAAAAAGAAAAATTATAAATTATTTGTCGATCTCGAGATTCGAACAGAAGACCAGCAAAATACAATGACACACCCTGCCGATCTAGCCACCAAGACTCGTACCTCGAGATCTTCTGAAGGGTCAAAGATTCTCATTACGACTCGACAATAAGTTTTAAGTATTGTGTAAATCTGGTTTTAAAAGCAAAATGCTAAGAATATTAATAGATTCTGCGCATGTCCTTGAACTTGACTCTTAAAATTCCGATAAAATATAGAAATATTTTGAATTTAAAATATGGTTTTGAAGTATATGATTTGGAATGATTCATAGTAACTCTATGAATAATGGAGAAATAAAGATAAAATTTATTTAAAAAAAAGAAAAATTATAAATTATTTGTCGATCTCGAGATTCGAACAGAAGACAGCAAAATACAATGACACACCCTGCCGATCTAGCCACCAAGACTCGTACCTCGAGATCTTCTGAAGTGTCAAAGATTCTCATTACGACTCGACAATAAGTTTTAAGTATTGTGTAAATCTGGTTTTAAAAGCAAACTGCTAAGAATATTAATAGATTCTGCGCATGTCCTTGAACTTGACTCCTAAAATTCCGATAAAATATAGAAATATTTTAAATTTAAAATATGGTTTTGAAATATATGATTTGGAATGATTCATAGTAACTCTATGAATAATGGAGAAATAAAGATAAAATTTATTTTAAAAAAAAGAAAAATTATAAATTATTTGTCGATCTCGAGATTCGAACAGAAGACCAGCAAAATACAATGACACACCCTGCCGATCTAACCACCAAGTCTCGTACCTCGAGATCTTCTGAAGGGTCAAAGATTCTCATTACGAATCGACAATAAGTTTTAAGTATTGTGTAAATCTGGTTTTAAAAGCACAATGCTAAGAATATTAATAGATTCTGCGCATGTCCTTGAACTTGACTCTCAAAATTCCGATAAAATATAGAAATATTTTGAATTTAAAATATGGTTTTGAAGTATATGATTTGGAATGATTCATAGTAACTCTATGAATAATGGAGAAATAAAGATAAAATTTATTTAAAAAAAAGAAAAATTATAAATTATTTGTCGATCTCGTGATTCGAACAGAAGACCAGCAAAATACAATGACACACCCTGCCGATCTAGCCACCAAGACTCGTACCTCGAGATCTTCTGAAGGGTCAAAGATTCTCATTACGACTCGACAATAAGTTTTAAGTATTGTGTAAATCTGGTTTTAAAAGCAAAATGCTAAGAATATTAATAGATTCTGCGCATGTCCTTGAACTTGACTCTTAAAATTCCGATAAAATATAGAAATATTTTGAATTTAAAATATGGTTTTGAAGTATATGATTTGGAATGATTCATAAAAACTCTATGAATAATGGAGAAATAAAGATAAAATTTATTTAAAAAAAAGAAAAATTATAAATTATTTGTCGATCTCGAGATTCGAACAGAAGACCAGCAAAATACAATGACACACCCTGCCGATCTAGCCACCAAGACTCGTACCTCGAGATCTTCTGAAGTGTCAAAGATTCTCATTACGACTCGACAATAAGTTTTAAGTATTGTGTAAATCTGGTTTTAAAAGCAAACTGCTAAGAATATTAATAGATTCTGCGCATGTCCTTGAACTTGACTCTTAAAATTCCGATAAAATATAGAAATATTTTGAATTTAAAATATGGTTTTGAAATATATGATTTGGAATGATTCATAGTAACTCTATGAATAATGGAGAAATAAAGATAAAATTTATTTAAAAAAAAGAAAAATTATAAATTATTTGTCGATCTCGAGATTCGAACAGAAGACCAGCAAAATACAATGACACACCCTGCCGATCTAGCCACCAAGACTCGTACCACGAGAGCTTCTGAAGGGTCAAAGATTCTCATTACGACTCGACAATAAGTTTTAAGTATTGTGTAAATCTGGTTTTAAAAGCACAATGCTAAGAATATTAATAGATTCTGCGCATGTCCTTGAACTTGACTCTTAAAATTCCGATAAAATATAGAATTATTTTGAATTTAAAATATGGTTTTGAAGTATATGATTTGGAATGATTCATAGTAACTCTATGAATAATGGAGAAATAAAGATAAAATTTATTTAAAAAAAAGAAAAATTATAAATTATTTGTCGATCTCGAGATTCGAACAGAAGACCAGCAAAATACAATGACACACCCTGCCGATCTAGCCACCAAGACTCGTACCTCGAGATCTTCTGAAGGGTCAAAGATTCTCATTACGACTCGACAATAAGTTTTAAGTATTGTGTAAATCTGGTTTTAAAAGCAAAATGCTAAGAATATTAATAGATTCTGCGCATGTCCTTGAACTTGACTCTTAAAATTCCGATAAAATATAGAAATATTTTGAATTTAAAATATGGTTTTGAAGTATATGATTTGGAATGATTCATAGTAACTCTATGAATAATGGAGAAATAAAGATAAAATTTATTTAAAAAAAAGAAAAATTATGAATTATTTGTCGATCTCGAGATTCGAACAGAAGACCAGCAAAATACAATGACACAACCTGCCGATCTAGCCACCAAGACTCGTACCTCGAGATCTTCTGAAGGGTCAAAGATTCTCATTACGACTCGGCAATAAGTTTTAAGTATTGTGTAAATCTGGTTTTAAAAGCACAATGCTAAGAATATTAATAGATTCTGCGCATGTCCTTGAACTTGACTCTTAAAATTCCGATAAAATATAGAATTATTTTGAATTTAAAATATGGTTTTGAAGTATATGATTTGGAATGATTCATAGTAACTCTATGAATAATGGAGAAATAAAGATAAAATTTATTTAAAAAAAGAAAAATTATAAATTATTTGTCGATCTCGAGATTCGAACAGAAGACCAGCAAAATACGATGACACACCCTGCCGATCTAGCCACCAAGACTCGTACCTCGAGATCTTCTGAAGGGTCAAAGATTCTCATTACGACTCGACAATAAGTTTTAAGTATTGTGTAAATCTGGTTTTAAAAGCAAAATGCTAAGAATATTAATAGATTCTGCGCATGTCCTTGAACTTGACTCTTAAAATTCCGATAAAATATAGAAATATTTTGAATTTAAAATATGGTTTTGAAGTATATGATTTGGAATGATTCATAGTAACTCTATGAATAATGGAGAAATAAAGATAAAATTTATTTAAAAAAAAGAAAAATTATAAATTATTTGTCGATCTCCAGATTCGAACAGAAGACCAGCAAAATACAATGACACACCCTGCCGATCTAGCCACCAAGACTCGTACCTCGAGATCTTCTGAAGGGTCAAAGATTCTCATTACGACTCGACAATAAGTTTTAAGTATTGTGTAAATCTGGTTTTAAAAGCAAAATGCTAAGAATATTAATAGATTCTGCGCATGTCCTTGAACTTGACTCTTAAAATTCCGATAAAATATAGAAATATTTTGAATTTAAAATACGGTTTTGAAGTATATGATTTGGAATCATTCATAGTAACTCTATGAATAATGGAGAAATAAAGATAAAATTTATTTAAAAAAAGAAAAATTATGAATTATTTGTCGATCTCGAGATTCGAACAGAAGACCAGCAAAATACAATGACACACCCTGCCGATCTAATCACCAAGACTCGTACCTCGAGATCTTCTGAAGGGTCAAAGATTCTCATTACGACTCGACAATAAGTTTTAAGTATTGTGTAAATCTGGTTTTAAAAGCAAAATGCTAAGAATATTAATAGATTCTGCGCATGTCCTTGAACTTGACTCTTAAAATTCCGATAAAATATAGAATTATTTTGAATTTAAAATATGGTTTTGAAGTATATGATTTGGAATGATTCATAGTAACTCTATGAATAATGGAGAAATAAAGATAAAATTTATTTAAAAAAAAGAAAAATTATAAATTATTTGTCGATCTCAAGATTCGAACAGAAGACCAGCAAAATACAATGACACACCCTGCCGATCTAGCCACCAAGACTCGTACCTCGAGATCTTCTGAAGGGTCAAAGATTCTCATTACGACTCGACAATAAGTTTTAAGTATTGTGTAAATCTGGTTTTAAAAGCAAAATGCTAAGAATATTAATAGATTCTGCGCATGTCCTTGAACTTGACTCTTAAAATTCCGATAAAATATAGAAATATTTTGAATTTAAAATACGGTTTTGAAGTATATGATTTGGAATCATTCATAGTAACTCTATGAATAATGGAGAAATAAAGATAAAATTTATTTAAAAAAAAGAAAAATTATAAAATTATTTGTCGATCTCGAGATTCGAACAGAAGACCAACAAAATACAATCACACTCCCTGCCGATGTAGCCACCAAGACTCGTACCTCGAGATCTTCTGAAGGGTCAAAGATTCTCATTACGACTCGACAATAAGTTTTAAGTATTGTGTAAATCTGGTTTTAAAAGCAAAATGCTAAGAATATTAATAGATTCTGCGCATGTCCTTGAACTTGACTCTTAAAATTCCGATAAAATATAGAAATATTTTGAATTTAAAATATGGTTTTGAAGTATATGATTTGGAATGATTCATAGTAACTCTATGAATAATTGAGAAATAAAGATAAAATTTATTTAAAAAAAAGAAAAATTATGAATTATTTGTCGATCTCGAGATTCGAACAGAAGACCAGCAAAAGACAATGACACAACCTGCCGATCTAGCCACCAAGACTCGTACCTCGAGATCTTCTGAAGGGTCAAAGATTCTCATTACGACTCGGCAATAAGTTTTAAGTATTGTGTAAATCTGATTTTAAAAGCACTATAATAAGAATATTAATAGATTCTGCGCATGTGCGGGAACTTACCTCTTAAAATTCCGATAAAATATAGAAATATTTTAAATTTATAATATTGTTTTGAAATATTTGATTTCGAATGATTCATAGTAACTCTATGAATAATGGAGAAATAAAGATAAAATTTATTTAAAAAAAAGAAAAATTATAAATTATTTGTCGATCTCGAGATTCGAACAGAAGACCAGCAAAATACAATGACACACCCTGCCGATCTAGCCACCAAGACTCGTACCTCGAGATCTTCTGAAGGGTCAAAGATTCTCATTACGACTCGACAATAAGTTTTAAGTATTGTGTAAATCTGGTTTTAAAAGCAAAATGCTAAGAATATTAATAGATTCTGCGCATGTCCTTGAACTTGACTCTTAAAATTCCGATAAAATATAGAAATATTTTGAATTTAAAATACGGTTTTGAAGTATATGATTTGGAATCATTCATAGTAACTCTATGAATAATGGAGAAATAAAGATACAATTTATTTAAAAAAAAGAAAAATTATGAATTATTTGTCGATCTCGAGATTCGAACAGAAGACCAGCAAAATACAATGACACACCCTGCCGATCTAATCACCAAGACTCGTACCTCGAGATCTTCTGAAGGGTCAAAGATTCTCATTACGACTCGACAATAAGTTTTAAGTATTGTGTAAATCTGGTTTTAAAAGCAAAATGCTAAGAATATTAATAGATTCTGCGCATGTCCTTGAACTTGACTCTTAAAATTCCGATAAAATATAGAAATATTTTGAATTTAAAATACGGTTTTGAAGTATATGATTTGGAATCATTCATAGTAACTCTATGAATAATGGAGAAATAAAGATAAAATTTATTTAAAAAAAAGAAAAATTATAAAATTATTTGTCGATCTCGAGATTCGAACAGAAGACCAACAAAATACAATCACACTCCCTGCCGATGTAGCCACCAAGACTCGTACCTCGAGATCTTCTGAAGGGTCAAAGATTCTCATTACGACTCGACAATAAGTTTTAAGTATTGTGTAAATCTGGTTTTAAAAGCAAAATGCTAAGAATATTAATAGATTCTGCGCATGTCCTTGAACTTGACTCTTAAAATTCCGATAAAATATAGAAATATTTTGAATTTAAAATATGGTTTTGAAGTATATGATTTGGAATGATTCATAGTAACTCTATGAATAATTGAGAAATAAAGATAAAATTTATTTAAAAAAAAGAAAAATTATGAATTATTTGTCGATCTCGAGATTCGAACAGAAGACCAGCAAAATACAATGACACAACCTGCCGATCTAGCCACCAAGACTCGTACCTCGAGATCTTCTGAAGGGTCAAAGATTCTCATTACGACTCGGCAATAAGTTTTAAGTATTGTGTAAATCTGATTTTAAAAGCACTATAATAAGAATATTAATAGATTCTGCGCATGTGCGGGAACTTACCTCTTAAAATTCCGATAAAATATAGAAATATTTTAAATTTATAATATTGTTTTGAAATATTTGATTTCGAATGATTCATAGTAACTCTATGAATAATGGAGAAATAAAGATAAAATTTATTTAAAAAAAAGAAAAATTATAAATTATTTGTCGATCTCGAGATTCGAACAGAAGACCAGCAAAATACAATGACACACCCTGCCGATCTAGCCACCAAGACTCGTACCTCGAGATCTTCTGAAGGGTCAAAGATTCTCATTACGACTCGACAATAAGTTTTAAGTATTGTGTAAATCTGGTTTTAAAAGCAAAATGCTAAGAATATTAATAGATTCTGCGCATGTCCTTGAACTTGACTCTTAAAATTCCGATAAAATATAGAAATATTTTAAATTTATAATATTGTTTTGAAATATTTGATTTCGAATGATTCATAGTAACTCTATGAATAATGGAGAAATAAAGATAAAATTTATTTAAAAAAAAGAAAAATTATAAATTATTTGTCGATCTCGAGATTCGAACAGAAGACCAGCAAAATACAATGACACACCCTGCCGATCTAGCCACCAAGACTCGTACCTCGAGATCTTCTGAAGGGTCAAAGATTCTCATTACGACTCGACAATAAGTTTTAAGTATTGTGTAAATCTGGTTTTAAAAGCAAAATGCTAAGAATATTAATAGATTCTGCGCATGTCCTTGAACTTGACTCTTAAAATTCCGATAAAATATAGAAATATTTTAAATTTAAAATATGGTTTTGAAATATATGATTTGGAATGATTCATAGTATTTCTATGAATAATTTAGATATATAGATAAAATGTATTTAAGAAAAAGAAAAATTATAAAATTATTTGTCGATCTCGAGATTCGAACAGAAGACCAGCAAAATACAATGACACACCCTGCCGATCTAGCCACCAAAACTCGTATATCGAGAGCTTCTGAATGGTCAAAGATTCTCATTACGACTCGGCAATAAGTTTTAAGTATTGTGTAAATCTGGTATTCAAAGCACAGTGCTAAGAATATTAATAGATTCTGCGCATGTGTGCGTGTTTGACTCTTAAAATTCCTATAAAATATAGAAATATTTTGAATTTATAATATTGTTTTTAAATATATGATTTGTAATGATTCATAGTAACTCTATGAATAATGGAGAAATAAAGATAAAATTTATTTAAAAAAAAGAAAAATTATAAATTATTTTTCAATATCGAGATTCGAACAGAAGACCAGCAAAATACAATGACACACAATGCCGACCTAGCCACCAAGACTCGTATCTCGAGAGCTTCTGAATTGTCAACGATTCTCATTACGACTCGACAATAAGTTTTAAGTATTGTGTAAATCTGGTTTTAAAAGCACAATGCTAAGAATTTTAATAGATTCTGCGCATGTGCTTGAACGTGACTCTTAAAATTCCGATAAAATATAGAAATATTTTAAATTTATAATATTGTTTTGAAATATATGATTTGGAATGATTCATAGTAACTCTATGAATAATGGAGAAATAAAGATAAAATTTATTTAAAAAAAAGAAAAATTATAAATTATTTGTCGATCTCGAGATTCGAACAGAAGACCAGCAAAATACAATGACACACCCTGCCGATCTAGCCACCAAGAGTCGTAACTCGAGAGCTTCTGAAGGGTCAAAGATTCTCATTACGACTCGGCAATAAGTTTTAAGTATTGTGTAAATCTGGTTTTAAAATCACAATGCTAATAATATTAATAGATTCTGCGCATGTGCGGGAACTTGACTCTTAAAATTCCGATAAAATATAGAAATATTTTAAATTTATAATATTGTTTTGAAATATATGATTTGGAATGATTCATAGTAACTCTATGAATAATGGTGAAATAAAGATAAAATTTATTTAAAAAAAAAAGAAAAATTATAAATTATTTGTCGATCTCGAGATTCGAACAGAAGACCAGCAAAATACAATGACACACCCTGCCGATCTAGCCACAAAATCTCGTACCTCGAGATCTTCTGAAGGGTCAAAGATTCTCATTACGACTCGACAATAAGTTTTAAGTATTGTGTAAATCTGGTTTTAAAAGCAAAATGCTAAAAATATTAATAGATTCTGCGCATGTCCTTGAACTTGACTCTTAAAATTCCGATAAAATATAGAAATATTTTGAATTTAAAATATGGTTTTGAAGTATATGATTTGGAATGATTCATAGTAACTCTATGAATAATGGAGAAATAAAGATAAAATTTATTTAAAAAAAAGAAAAATTATAAAATTATTTGTCGATCTCGAGATTCGAACAGAAGACCAACAAAATACAATCACACTCCCTGCCGATGTAGCCACCAAGACTCGTACCTCGAGATCTTCTGAAGGGTCAAAGATTCTCATTACGACTCGGCAATAAGTTTTAAGTATTGTGTAAATCTGGTTTTAAAAGCACAATGCTAAGAATATTAATAGATTCTGCGCATGTGCGCGAACTTGACTCTGAAAATTCCGATAAAATATAGAAATATTTTAAATTTAAAATATGGTTTTGAAATATATGATTTGGAATGATTCATAGTATTTCTATGAATAATTTAGATATATAGATAAAATTTATTTAAAATAAAGAAAAATTATAAAATTATTTGTCGATCTCGAGATTCGAACAGAAGACCAGCAAAATACAATGACACACCCTGCCGATCTAGCCACCAAAACTCGTATATCGAGAGCTTCTGAATGGTCAAAGATTCTCATTACGACTCGGCAATAAGTTTTAAGTATTGTGTAAATCTGGTATTCAAAGCACAGTGCTAAGAATATTAATAGATTCTGCGCATGTGCGGGAACTTGACTCTTAAAATTCCGATAAAATATAGAAATATTTTAAATTTATAATATTGTTTTGAAATATATGATTTGGAATGATTCATAGTAACTCTATGAATAATGGAGAAATAAAGATAAAATTTATTTAAAAAAAAGAAGAATTATAAATTATTTGTCGATCTCGAGATTCGAACAGAAGACCAGCAAAATACAATGACACACCCTGCCGATCTAGCCACCAAGAGTCGTAACTCGAGAGCTTCTGAAGGGTCAAAGATTCTCATTACGACTCGGCAATAAGTTTTAAGTATTGTGTAAATCTGGTTTTAAAATCACAATGCTAATAATATTAATAGATTCTGCGCATGTGCGGGAACTTGACTCTTAAAATTCCGATAAAATATAGAAATATTTTAAATTTATAATATTGTTTTGAAATATATGATTTGGAATGATTCATAGTAACTCTATGAATAATGGTGAAATAAAGATAAAATTTATTTAAAAAAAAAAGAAAAATTATAAATTATTTGTCGATCTCGAGATTCGAACAGAAGACCAGCAAAATACAATGACACACCCTGCCGATCTAGCCACAAAGTCTCGTACCTCGAGATCTTCTGAAGGGTCAAAGATTCTCATTACGACTCGACAATAAGTTTTAAGTATTGTGTAAATCTGGTTTTAAAAGCAAAATGCTAAGAATATTAATAGATTCTGCGCATGTCCTTGAACTTGACTCTTAAAATTCCGATAAAATATAGAAATATTTTGAATTTAAAATATGGTTTTGAAGTATATGATTTGGAATGATTCATAGTAACTCTATGAATAATGGAGAAATAAAGATAAAATTTATTTAAAAAAAAAAAAATTATAAAATTATTTGTCGATCTCGAGATTCGAACAGAAGACCAACAAAATACAATCACACTCCCGGCCGATGTAGCCACCAAGACTCGTACCTCGAGATCTTCTGAAGGGTCAAAGATTCTCATTACGACTCGGCAATAAGTTTTAAGTATTGTGTAAATCTGGTTTTAAAAGCACAATGCTAAGAATATTAATAGATTCTGCGCATGTGCGCGAACTTGACTCTGAAAATTCCGATAAAATATAGAAATATTTTAAATTTAAAATATGGTTTTGAAATATATGATTTGGAATGATTCATAGTATTTCTATGAATAATTTAGATATATAGATAAAATTTATTTAAAAAAAAGAAAAATTATAAAATTATTTGTCGATCTCGAGATTCGAACAGAAGACCAGCAAAATACAATGACACACCCTGCCGATCTAGCCACCAAAACTCGTATATCGAGAGCTTCTGAATGGTCAAAGATTCTCATTACGACTCGGCAATAAGTTTTAAATATTGTGTAAATCTGGTATTCAAAGCACAGTGCTAAGAATATTAATAGATTCTGCGCATGTGTGCGTGTTTGACTCTTAAAATTCCGATAAAATATAGAAATATTTTGAATTTATAATATTGTTTTTAAATATATGATTTGTAATGATTCATAGTAACTCTATGAATAATGGAGAAATAAAGATAAAATTTATTTAAAAAAAAGAAAAATTATGAAATTATTTTTCAATATCGAGATTCGAACAGAAGACCAGCAAAATACAATGACACACAATGCCGACCTAGCCACCAGGACTCGTATCTCGAGAGCTTCTGAATTGTCAACGATTCTCATTACGACTCGACAATAAGTTTTAAGTATTGTGTAAATCTGGTTTTAAAAGCACAATGCTAAGAATTTTAATAGATTCTGCGCATGTGCTTGAACGTGACTCTTAAAATTCCGATAAAATATAGAAATATTTTAAATTTAAAATATTGTTTTGAAATATATGATTTGGAATGATTCATAGTAACTCTATGAATAATGGAGAAATAAAGATAAAATTTATTTAAAAAAAAGAAAAATTATAAATTATTTGTCGATCTCGAGATTCGAACAGAAGACCAGCAAAATACAATGACACACCCTGCCGATCTAGCCACCAAGAGTCGTAACTCGAGAGCTTCTGAAGGGTCAAAGATTCTCATTACGACTCGGCAATAAGTTTTAAGTATTGTGTAAATCTGGTTTTAAAATCACAATGCTAATAATATTAATAGATTCTGCGCATGTGCGGGAACTTGACTCTTAAAATTCCGATAAAATATAGAAATATTTTAAATTTATAATATTGTTTTGAAATATATGATTTGGAATGATTCATAGTAACTCTATGAATAATGGTGAAATAAAGATAAAATTTATTTAAAAAAAAAAGAAAAATTATAAATTATTTGTCGATCTCGAGATTCGAACAGAAGACCAGCAAAATACAATGACACACCCTGCCGATCTAGCCACCAAGTCTCGTACCTCGAGATCTTCTGAAGGGTCAAAGATTCTCATTACGACTCGACAATAAGTTTTAAGTATTGTGTAAATCTGGTTTTAAAAGCACAATGCTAAGAATATTAATAGATTCTGCGCATGTCCTTGAACTTGACTCTTAAAATTCCGATAAAATATAGAAATAATTTGAATTTAAAATATGGTTTTGAAGTATATGATTTGGAATGATTCATAGTAACTCTATGAATAATGGAGAAATAAAGATAAAATTTATTTAAAAAAAAAAGAAAAATTATAAATTATTTGTCGATCTCGAGATTCGAACAGAAGACCAGCAAAATACAATGACACGCCCTTCCGATCTAGCCACCAAGACTCGTACCTCGAGATCTTCTGAAGGGTCAAAGATTCTCATTACGACTCGACAATAAGTTTTAAGTATTGTGTAAATCTGGTTTTAAAAGCAAAATGCTAAGAATATTAATAGATTCTGCGCATGTCCTTGAACTTGACTCTTAAAATTCCGATAAAATATAGAAATATTTTGAATTTAAAATACGGTTTTGAAGTATATGATTTGGAATCATTCATAGTAACTCTATGAATAATGGAGAAATAAAGATAAAATTTATTTAAAAAAAAGAAAAATTATGAATTATTTGTCGATCTCGAGATTCGAACAGAAGACCAGCAAAATACAATGACACACCCTGCCGATCTAATCACCAAGACTCGTACCTCGAGATCTTCTGAAGGGTCAAAGATTCTCATTACGACTCGACAATAAGTTTTAAGTATTGTGTAAATCTGGTTTTAAAAGCAAAATGCTAAGAATAAATATAGATTCTGCGCATGTCCTTGAACTTGACTCTTAAAATTCCGATAAAATATAGAAATATTTTGAATTTAAAATATGGTTTTGAAGTATATGATTTGGAATGATTCATAGTAACTCTATGAATAATGGAGAAATAAAGATAAAATTTATTTAAAAAAAAGAAAAATTATAAAATTATTTGTCGATCTCGAGATTCGAACAGAAGACTAACAAAATACAATCACACTCCCTGCCGATGTAGCCACCAAGACTCGTACCTCGAGATCTTCTGAAGGGTCAAAGATTCTCATTACGACTCGGCAATAAGTTTTAAGTATTGTGTAAATCTGGTTTTAAAAGCACAATGCTAAGAATATTAATAGATTCTGCGCATGTGCGCGAACTTGACTCTGAAAATTCCGATAAAATATAGAAATATTTTAAATTTAAAATATGGTTTTGAAATATATGATTTGGAATGATTCATAGTATTTCTATGAATAATTTAGATATATAGATAAAATTTATTTAAAAAAAAGAAAAATTATAAAATTATTTGTCGATCTCGAGATTCGAACAGAAGACCAGCAAAATACAATGACACACCCTGCCGATCTAGCCACCAAAACTCGTATATCGAGAGCTTCTGAATGGTCAAAGATTCTCATTACGACTCGGCAATAAGTTTTAAGTATTGTGTAAATCTGGTATTCAAAGCACAGTGCTAAGAATATTAATAGATTCTGCGCATGTGTGCGTGTTTGACTCTTAAAATTCCGATAAAATATAGAAATATTTTGAATTTATAATATTGTTTTTAAATATATGATTTGTAATGATTCATAGTAACTCTATGAATAATGGAGAAATAAAGATAAAATTTATTTAAAAAAAAGAAAAATTATAAATTATTTTTCAATATCGAGATTCGAACAGAAGACCAGCAAAATACAATGACACACAATGCCGACCTAGCCACCAAGACTCGTATCTCGAGAGCTTCTGAATTGTCAACGATTCTCATTACGACTCGACAATAAGTTTTAAGTATTGTGTAAATCTGGTTTTAAAAGCACAATGCTAAGAATTTTAATAGATTCTGCGCATGTGCTTGAACGTGACTCTTAAAATTCCGATAAAATATAGAAATATTTTAAATTTATAATATTGTTTTGAAATATATGATTTGGAATGATTCATAGTAACTCTATGAATAATGGAGAAATAAAGATAAAATTTATTTAAAAAAAAGAAAAATTATAAATTATTTGTCGATCTCGAGATTCGAACAGAAGACCAGCAAAATACAATGACACACCCTGCCGATCTAGCCACCAAGAGTCGTAACTCGAGAGCTTCTGAAGGGTCAAAGATTCTCATTACGACTCGGCAATAAGTTTTAAGTATTGTGTAAATCTGGTTTTAAAATCACAATGCTAATAATATTAATAGATTCTGCGCATGTGCGGGAACTTGACTCTTAAAATTCCGATAAAATATAGAAATATTTTAAATTTATAATATTGTTTTGAAATATATGATTTTGAATGATTCATAGTAACTCTATGAATAATGGTGAAATAAAGATAAAATTTATTTAAAAAAAAAAGAAAAATTATAAATTATTTGTCGATCTCGAGATTCGAACAGAAGACCAGCAAAATACAATGACACACCCTGCCGATCTAGCCACCAAGTCTCGTACCTCGAGATCTTCTGAAGGGTCAAAGATTCTCATTACGACTCGACAATAAGTTTTAAGTATTGTGTAAATCTGGTTTTAAAAGCACAATGCTAAGAATATTAATAGATTCTGCGCATGTCCTTGAACTTGACTCTTAAAATTCCGATAAAATATAGAAATAATTTGAATTTAAAATATGGTTTTGAAGTATATGATTTGGAATGATTCATAGTAACTCTATGAATAATGGAGAAATAAAGATAAAATTTATTTAAAAAAAAAAGAAAAATTATATATTATATGTCGATCACGAGATTCGAACAGAAGACCAGCAAAATACAATGACACGCCCTGCCGATCTAGCCACCAAGACTCGTACCTCGAGATCTTCTGAAGGGTCAAAGATTCTCATTACGACTCGACAATAAGTTTTAAGTATTGTGTAAATCTGGTTTTAAAAGCAAAATGCTAAGAATATTAATAGATTCTGCGCATGTCCTTGAACTTGACTCTTAAAATTCCGATAAAATATAGAAATATTTTGAATTTAAAATATGGTTTTGAAGTATATGATTTGGAATGATTCATAGTAACTCTATGAATAATGGAGAAATAAAGATAAAATTTATTTAAAAAAAAGAAAAATTATAAATTATTTGTCGATCTCGAGATTCGAACAGAAGACCAGCAAAATACTATGACACACCCTGCCGATGTAGCCACCAAAACTCGTATATCGAGAGCTTCTGAATGGTCAAAGATTCTCATTACGACTCGGCAATAAGTTTTAAGTATTGTGTAAATCTGGTATTCAAAGCACAGTGCTAAGAATATTAATAGATTCTGCGCATGTGCGCGTGTTTGACTCTTCAAATTCCGATAAAATATAGAAATATTTTGAATTTATAATATTGTTTTGAAGTATATGATTTGGAATGATTCATAGTAACTCTATGAATAATGGAGAAATAAAGATAAAATTTATTTAAAAAAAAGAAAAATTATAAATTATCTGTCGATCTCGAGATTCGAACAGAAGACCAGCAAAATACAATGACACACCCTGCCGATCTAGCCACCAAGACTCGTATATCGAGAGCTTCTGAATGGTCAAAGATTCTCATTACGACTCGACAATAAGTTTTAAGTATTGTGTAAATCTGGTATTCAAAGCACAGTGCTAAGAATATTAATAGATTCTGCGCATGTGTGCGTGTTTGACTCTTAAAATTCCGATAAAATATAGAAATATTTTGAATTTATAATATTGTTTTTAAATATATGATTTGTAATGATTCATAGTAACTCTATGAATAATGGAGAAATAAAGATAAAATTTATTTAAAAAAAAGAAAAATTATAAATTATTTTTCAATATCGAGATTCGAACAGAAGACCAGCAAAATACAATGACACACAATGCCGACCTAGCCACCAAGACTCGTATCTCGAGAGCTTCTGAATTGTCAACGATTCTCATTACGACTCGACAATAAGTTTTAAGTATTGTGTAAATCTGGTTTTAAAAGCACAATGCTAAGAATTTTAATAGATTCTGCGCATGTGCTTGAACGTGACTCTTAAAATTCCGATAAAATATAGAAATATTTTAAATTTATAATATTGTTTTGAAATATATGATTTGGAATGATTCATAGTAACTCTATGAATAATGGAGAAATAAAGATAAAATTTATTTAAAAAAAAAGAAAAATTATAAATTATTTGTCGATCTCGAGATTCGAACAGAAGACCAGCAAAATACAATGACACACCCTGCCGATCTAGCCACCAAGAGTCGTAACTCGAGAGCTTCTGAAGGGTCAAAGATTCTCATTACGACTCGGCAATAAGTTTTAAGTATTGTGTAAATCTGGTTTTAAAATCACAATGCTAATAATATTAATAGATTCTGCGCATGTGCGGGAACTTGACTCTTAAAATTCCGATAAAATATAGAAATATTTTAAATTTATAATATTGTTTTGAAATATATGATTTGGAATGATTCATAGTAACTCTATGAATAATGGTGAAATAAAGATAAAATTTATTTAAAAAAAAAAGAAAAATTATAAATTATTTGTCGATCTCGAGATTCGAACAGAAGACCAGCAAAATACAATGACACACCCTGCCGATCTAGCCACCAAGTCTCGTACCTCGAGATCTTCTGAAGGGTCAAAGATTCTCATTACGACTCGACAATAAGTTTTAAGTATTGTGTAAATCTGGTTTTAAAAGCACAATGCTAAGAATATTAATAGATTCTGCGCATGTCCTTGAACTTGACTCTTAAAATTCCGATAAAATATAGAAATAATTTGAATTTAAAATATGGTTTTGAAGTATATGATTTGGAATGATTCATAGTAACTCTATGAATAATGGAGAAATAAAGATAAAATTTATTTAAAAAAAAAAGAAAAATTATATATTATATGTCGATCACGAGATTCGAACAGAAGACCAGCAAAATACAATGACACGCCCTGCCGATCTAGCCACCAAGACTCGTACCTCGAGATCTTCTGAAGGGTCAAAGATTCTCATTACGACTCGACAATAAGTTTTAAGTATTGTGTAAATCTGGTTTTAAAAGCAAAATGCTAAGAATATTAATAGATTCTGCGCATGTCCTTGAACTTGACTCTTAAAATTCCGATAAAATATAGAAATATTTTGAATTTAAAATATGGTTTTGAAGTATATGATTTGGAATGATTCATAGTAACTCTATGAATAATGGAGAAATAAAGATAAAATTTATTTAAAAAAAAGAAAAATTATAAATTATTTGTCGATCTCGAGATTCGAACAGAAGACCAGCAAAATACAATGACACACCCTGCCGATCTAGCCACCAAGACTCGTACCTCGATATCTTCTGAAGGGTCAAAGATTCTCATTACGACTCGACAATAAGTTTTAAGTATTGTGTAAATCTGGTTTTAAAAGCAAAATGCTAAGAATATTAATAGATTCTGCGCATGTCCTTGAACTTGACTCTTAAAATTCCGATAAAATATAGAAATATTTTGAATTTAAAATATGGTTTTGAAGTATATGATTTGGAATGATTCATAATAACTCTATGAATAATGGAGAAATAAAGATAAAATTTATTTAAAAAAAAGAAAAATTATAAATTATTTGTCGATCTCGAGATTCGAACAGAAGACCAGCAAAATACAATGACACACCCTGCCGATGTAGCCACCAAAACTCGTATATCGAGAGCTTCTGAATGGTCAAAGATTCTCATTACGACTCGGCAATAAGTTTTAAGTATTGTGTAAATCTGGTATTCAAAGCACAGTGCTAAGAATATTAATAGATTCTGCGCATGTGCGCGTGTTTGACTCTTCAAATTCCGATAAAATATAGAAATATTTTGAATTTATAATATTGTTTTGAAGTATATGATTTGGAATGATTCATAGTAACTCTATGAATAATGGAGAAATAAAGATAAAATTTATTTAAAAAAAAGAAAAATTATAAATTATTTGTCGATCTCGAGATTCGAACAGAAGACCAGCAAAATACAATGACACACCCTGCCGATCTAGCCACCAAGACTCGTACCTCGAGATCTTCTGAAGGGTCAAAGATTCTCATTACGACTCGACAATAAGTTTTAAGTATTGTGTAAATCTGGTTTTAAAAGCAAAATGCTAAGAATATTAATAGATTCTGCGCATGTCCTTGAACTTGACTCTTAAAATTCCGATAAAATATAGAAATATTTTGAATTTAAAATATGGTTTTGAAGTATATTATTTGGAATGATTCATAGTAACTCTATGAATAATGGAGAAATAAAGATAAAATTTATTTAAAAAAAAGAAAAATTATAAATTATTTGTCGATCTCGAGATTCGAACAGAAGACCAGCAAAATACAATGACACACCCTGCCGATCTAGCCACCAAAACTCGTATATCGAGAGCTTCTGAATGGTCAAAGATTCTCATTACGACTCGGCAATAAGTTTTAAGTATTGTGTAAATCTGGTATTCAAAGCACAGTGCTAAGAATATTAATAGATTCTGCGCATGTGCGCGTGTTTGACTCTTAAAATTCCGATAAAATATAGAAATATTTTGAATTTATAATATTGTTTTGAAATATATGATTTGGAATGATTCATAGTAACTCTATGAATAATGGAGAAATAAAGATAAAATTTATTTAAAAAAAAGAAAAATTATAAATTATTTTTCAATATCGAGATTCGAACAGAAGACCAGCAAAATACAATGACACACAATGCCGACCTAGCCACCAAGACTCGTATGGTTTTGAAATATATAATTTGGAATGATTCATAGTAACTCTATGAATAATGGAGAAATATAGATAATATTTATTTGAAAAAAAGAAAAATTATAAAATTATTTGTCGATCTCGAGATTCGAACAGAAGACCAGCAAAACACAATCACACACCCTGCCGATCTAGCCACCAAGACTCGTATCACGAGATCTTCTGTAGGATCCAAGATTCTCGTTACGACTCGGCAATAAGTTTTACGTTTTGTGTAAATCTTGTTTTAAAAGCACAATGTTAAGAATATTAATAGATTCTTCGCATGTGCGCGAACTTGACTTTTAAAATTCTGATAAAATATAGAAATATATTTAATTTATAATATTGTTTTGAAATATATGATTTGGAATGATTCATAGTAACTCTATTAATAATGGAGAAATAAAGATAAAATTTATTAAAAAAAAGAAAAATTATAAAGTATTTGTCGATCTCGAGATTCGAACAGAAGACAGCAAAATACAATGACACACCCTGCTGATCTAGCCACCAAGACTCGTACCTCGAGAGCTTCTGAATGGTCAAAGACTCTTATTACGACTCGGCAATAAGTTTTAAGTATTGTGTAAATCTGGTTTTAAAAGCACAATGGTAAGAATATAAATAGATTTTGCACATGTGCGCGAACTTGACTCTTAAATTTCCGATAAAATATAGAAATATTTTAAATTTATAATATTGTTTTGAAATATATGATTTGGAATGATTCATAGTAACTCTATTAATAATGGAGAAATATAGATAAAATTTATTTAAAAAAAAGAAAAATTAAAAAATTATTTGTCGATCTCGAGATTCAAACAGAAGACCAGCAAAATACAATGACACGCAATGCCGATCTAGTCACCAAGACTCGTACCTCGAAACCTTCTGAAGGGTCAAAGATTCTCATTACGACTCGGCAATAAGTTTTAAGTATTGTGTAAATCTGGTTTTAAAAGCACAATGCTAAGAATATTAATAGATTTTGCGCATGTGCGGGAACTTGAATCTTAAAATTCCTATAAATTATAGAAATATTTTAAATTTATAATATTGTTTTGAAATATATGATTTGGAATGATTCATAGTAACTCTATAAATAATGGAGAAATATAGATAAAATTTAATAAAAAAAAGAAAATTTATAAATTATTTTTCGATCTCGAGATTCGAACAGAAAACCAGCAAAATACAATGACACACCCTGCCGATCTAGACACCATGACTCGTGTATCGAGAGCTTCTGAATGGTCAAAGACTCTAATTACGACTCGGCAATATATTTTAAATATTGTGTAAATCTGGTTTTAAATCAAAATGCTAAGAATATTAATAGATTCTGCGCATGTGCGCGAACTTGACTCTTAAAATTCCGATAAAATATAGAAATATTTTGAATTTAAAATATGGTTTTGAAATATATGATTTGGAATGATTCATAGTAACTCTATGAATAATGGAGAAATATAGATAATATTTATTTGAAAAAAAGAAAAATTATAAAATTATTTGTCGATCTCGAGATTCGAACAGAAGACCAGCAAAACACAATCACACACCCTGCCGATCTAGCCACCAAGACTCGTACCTCGAGATCTTCTGTAGGGTCCAAGATTCTCAATACGACTCGGCAATACGTTTTAAGTTTTGTGTAAATCTTGTTTTAAAAGCACAATGTTAAGAATATTAATAGATTCTTCGCATGTGCGCGAACTTGACTTTTAAAATTCTGATAAAATATAGAAATATATTTAATTTATAATATTGTTTTGAAATATATGATTTGGAATGATTCATAGTAACTCTATTAATAATGGAGAAATTTATATAAAATTTATTAAAAAAAAGAAAATTTATAAATTGTTTTTCGATTTCGAGATTCGAACAGAAGACCAGCAAAATACAATGACACACCCTGCCGATCTAGCCAGCAAGACTCGTACCTCGAGAGCTTCTGAAGTGTCAAAGATTCTCATTACGACTCGGCAATAAGTTTTAAGTATTGTGTAAATCTGGTTTTAAAAGCACAATGCTAAGAATATTAATAGATTCTGCGCATGTGCGCGAACTTGACTCTTAAAATTCCGATAAAATATAGAAATATTTTGAATTTAAAATATGGTTTTTAAATATATGATTTGGAATGATTCATAGTAACTCTATGAATAATGGAGAAATATAGATAAAATTTATTTGAAAAAAAGAAAAATTATAAAATTATTTGTCGATCCCGAGATTCGAACAGAATACCAGCAAAATACAATGACACACCCGGCCGATCTATCCACCATAACTCGTGTATCGAGAGCTTCTGAAAGGGTCAAAGACTCTAATTACGACTCGGCAATGAGTTTTAAATATTGTGTAAATCTGGTTTTAAAAGCAAAATGCTAAGAATATTAATAGATTCTGCGCATGTGCGGGAACTTGACTCTTAAAATTCCGATAAAATATAGAAATATTTTGAATTTAAAATATGGTTTTGAAATATATGATTTGGAATGATTCATAGTAACTCTATGAATAATGGAGAAATATAGATAAAATTTATTTAAAAAAAAGAAAAATTATAAAATTATTTGTCGATCTCGAGATTCGAACAGAAGACCAGCAAAACACAATCACACTCCCTTCCGATCTAGCCACCAAGACTCGTACCTCGAGATCTTCTGAAGGGTCAAAGATTCTTATTACGACTCGGCAATAAGTTTTAAGTATTGTGTAAATCGTGTTTTAAAAGCACAATGTTAAGAATATTAATAGATTCTTCGCATGTGCGCGAACTTGACTTTTAAAATTCCGATAAAATATAGAAATATTTTGAATTTAAAATATGGTTTTGAAATATATGATTTGGAATGATTCATAGTAACTCTATGAATAATGGAGAAATATAGATAAAATTTATTTGAAAAAAAGAAAAATTATAAAATTATTTGTCGATCCCGAGATTCGAACAGAAAACCAGCAAAATACAATGACACACCCGGCCGATCTTGCCACCATGACTTGTGTATCGAGAGTTTCTGAAGGGTCAAAGACTCTAATTACGACTCGGCAATGAGTTTTAAATATTGTGTAAATCTGGTTTTAAAAGCAAAATGCTAAGAATATTAATAGATTCTGCGCATGTGCGCGAACTTGACTCTTAAAATTCCTATAAAATATAGAAATATTTTGAATTTAAAATATGGTTTTGAAATATATGATTTGGAATGATTCATAGTAACTGTATGAATAATGGAGAAATATAGATAAAATTTATTTAAAAAAAAGAAAAATTATAAAATTATTTGTCGATCTCGAGATTCGAACAGAAGACCAGCAAAACACAATCACACTCCCTTCCGATCTAGCCACCAAGACTCGTACCTCGAGATCTTCTGAAGGGTCAAAGATTCTTATTACGACTCGGCAATAAGTTTTAAGTATTGTGTAAATCTTGTTTTAAAAGCACAATGTTAAGAATATTAATAGATTCTTCGCATGTGCGCGAACTTGACTTTTAAAATTCCGATAAAATATAGAAATATTTTGAATTTAAAATATGGTTTTGAAATATATGATTTGGAATGATTCATAGTAACTCTATGAATAATGGAGAAATATAGATAAAATTTATTTAAAAAAAAGAAAAATTATAAAATTATTTGTCGATCTCGAGATTCGAACAGAAGACCAGCAAAACACAATCACACTCCCTTCCGATCTAGCCACCAAGACTCGTGCCTCGAGATCTTCTGAAGGGTCAAAGATTCTTATTACGACTCGGCAATAAGTTTTAAGTATTGTGTAAATCTTGTTTTAAAAGCACAATGTTAAGAATATTAATAGATTCTTCGCATGTGCGCCAACTTGACTTTTAAAATTCCGATAAAATATAGAAATATTTTGAATTTAAAATATGGTTTTGAAATATATGATTTGGAATGATTCATAGTAACTCTATGAATAATGGAGAAATATAGATAAAATTTATTTAAAAAAAAGAAAAATTATAAAATTATTTGTCGATCTCGAGATTCGAACAGAAGACCAGCAAAACACAATCACACTCCCTTCCGATCTAGCCACCAAGACTCGTGCCTCGAGATCTTCTGAAGGGTCAAAGATTCTTATTACGACTCGGCAATAAGTTTTAAGTATTGTGTAAATCTTGTTTTAAAAGCACAATGTTAAGAATATTAATAGATTCTTCGCATGTGCGCGAACTTGACTTTTAAAATTCCGATAAAATATAGAAATATTTTGAATTTAAAATATGGTTTTGAAATATATGATTTGGAATGATTCATAGTAACTCTATGAATAATGGAGAAATACAGATAAAATTTATTTAAAAAAAAGAAAAATTATAAAATTATTTGTCGATCTCGAGATTCGAACAGAAGACCAGCAAAACACAATCACACTCCCTTCCGATCTAGCCGCCATGACTCGTGTATCGAGAGCTTCTGAAGGGTCAAAGATTCTTATTACGACTCGGCAATAAGTTTTAAGTATTGTGTAAATCGTGTTTTAAAAGCACAATGTTAAGAATATTAATAGATTCTTCGCATGTGCGCGAACTTGACTTTTAAAATTCCGATAAAATATAGAAATATTTTGAATTTAAAATATGGTTTTGAAATATATGATTTGGAATGATTCATAGTAACTCTATGAATAATGGAGAAATATAGATAAAATTTATTTGAAAAAAAGAAAAATTATAAAATTATTTGTCGATCCCGAGATTCGAACAGAAAACCAGCAAAATACAATGACACACCCGGCCGATCTTGCCACCATGACTTGTGTATCGAGAGTTTCTGAAGGGTCAAAGACTCTAATTACGACTCGGCAATGAGTTTTAAATATTGTGTAAATCTGGTTTTAAAAGCAAAATGCTAAGAATATTAATAGATTCTGCGCATGTGCGCGAACTTGACTCTTAAAATTCCGATAAAATATAGAAATATTTTGAATTTAAAATATGGTTTTGAAATATATGATTTGGAATGATTCATAGTAACTCTATGAATAATGGAGAAATATAGATAAAATTTATTTAAAAAAAAGAAAAATTATAAAATTATTTGTCGATCTCGATATTCGAACAGAAGACCAGCAAAACACAATCACACTCCCTTCCGATCTAGCCACCAAGACTCGTACCTCGAGATCTTCTGAAGGGTCAAAGATTCTTATTACGACTCGGCAATAAGTTTTAAGTATTGTGTAAATCTTGTTTTAAAAGCACAATGTTAAGAATATTAATAGATTCTTCGCATGTGCGCGAACTTGACTTTTAAAATTCCGATAAAATATAGAAATATTTTGAATTTAAAATATGGTTTTGAAATATATGATTTGGAATGATTCATAGTAACTCTATGAATAATGGAGAAATATAGATAAAATTTATTTAAAAAAAAGAAAAATTATAAAATTATTTGTCGATCTCGAGATTCGAACAGAAGACCAGCAAAACACAATCACACTCCCTTCCGATCTAGCCACCAAGACTCGTGCCTCGAGATCTTCTGAAGGGTCAAAGATTCTTATTACGACTCGGCAATAAGTTTTAAGTATTGTGTAAATCTTGTTTTAAAAGCACAATGTTAAGAATATTAATAGATTCTTCGCATGTGCGCGAACTTGACTTTTAAAATTCCGATAAAATATAGAAATATTTTGAATTTAAAATATGGTTTTGAAATATATGATTTGGAATGATTCATAGTAACTCTATGAATAATGGAGAAATATAGATAAAATTTATTTGAAAAAAAGAAAAATTATAAAATTATTTGTCGATCCCGAGATTCGAACAGAATATCAGCAAAATACAATGACACACCCGGCCGATCTATCCACCATGACTCGTGTATCGAGAGCTTCTGAAGGGTCAAAGACTCTAATTACGACTCGGCAATGAGTTTTAAATATTGTGTAAATCTGGTTTTAAAAGCAAAATGCTAAGAATATTAATAGATTCTGCGCATGTGCGCGAACTTGACTCTTAAAATTCCGATAAAACATAGAAATATTTTGAATTTAAAATATGGTTTTGAAATATATGATTTGGAATGATTCATAGTAACTCTATGAATAATGGAGAAATATAGATAAAATTTATTTGAAAAAAAGAAAAATTATAAAATTATTTGTCGATCCCGAGATTCGAACAGAATACCAGCAAAATACAATGACACACCCGGCCGATCTATCCACCATGACTCGTGTATCGAGAGCTTCTGGAGGGTCAAAGACTCTAATTACGACTCGGCAATGAGTTTTAAATATTGTGTAAATCTGGTTTTAAAAGCAAAATGCTAAGAATATTAATAGATTCTGCGCATGTGCGCGAACTTGACTCTTAAAATTCCGATAAAATATAGAAATATTTGAAATTTAAAATATGGTTTTGAAATATATGATTTGGAATGATTCATAGTAACTCTATGAATAATGGAGAAATATAGATAAAATTTATTTGAAAAAAAGAAAAATTATAAAATTATTTGTCGATCCCGAGATTCGAACAGAATACCAGCAAAATACAATCACACACCCGGCCGATCTAGCCGCCATGACTCGTGTATCGAGAGCTTCTGAAGGGTCAAAGACTCTAATTACGACTCGGCAATGAGTTTTGAATATTGTGTAAATCTGGTTTTAAAAGCAAAATGCTAAGAATATTAATAGATTCTGCGCATGTGCGCGAACTTGACTCTTAAAATTCCGATAAAATATAGAAATATTTGAAATTTAAAATATGGTTTTGAAATATATGATTTGGAATGATTCATAGTATTTCTATGAATAATGGAGAAATAAAGATAAAATTTATTTAAAAAAAAGAAAATTTATAAACTATTTGTCGATCTCGAGATTCGAACAGAAGACCAGCAAAATACAATGACACACCCTGCCGATCTAGCCACCAAGACTCGTGCATTGAGAGCTTCTGAATGGTCAAAGACTCTCATTGCGACTCGGCAATGAGTTTTAAGTATTGTGTAAATCTTGTTTTAAAAGCACAATGTTAAGAATATTAATAGATTCTTCGCATGTGCGCGAACTTGACTTTTAAAATTCCGATAAAATATAGAAATATTTTGAATTTAAAATATGGTTTTGAAATATATGATTTGGAATGATTCATAGTAACTCTATGAATAATGGAGAAATATAGATAAAATTTATTTGAAAAAAAGAAAAATTATAAAATTATTTGTCGATCCCGAGATTCGAACAGAAAACCAGCAAAATACAATGACACACCCGGCCGATCTAGCCACAATGACTCGTGTATCGAGAGCTTCTGAAGGGTCAAAGACTCTAATTACGACTCGGCAATGAGTTTTAAATATTGTGTAAATCTGGTTTTAAAAGCAAAATGCTAAGAATATTAATAGATTCTGCGCATGTGCGCGAACTTGACTCTTAAAATTCCGATAAAATATAGAAATATTTTGAATTTAAAATATGGTTTTGAAATATATGATTTGGAATGATTCATAGTAACTCTATGAATAATGGAGAAATATAGATAAAATTTATTTGAAAAAAAGAAAAATTATAAAATTATTTGTCGATCCCGAGATTCGAACAGAAGACCAGCAAAATACAATGACACACCCTGCCGATCTAGCCACCAAGACTCGTACCTCGAGAGTTTCTGAAGGGTCAAAGATTCTCATTACGACTCGGCAATAAGTTTTAAGTATTGTGTAAATCTGGTTTTAAAAGCGCAATGCTAAGAATATTAATAGATTCTGCGCATGTGCGGGAACTTGAATCTTAAAATTCCTATAAAATATAGAAATATTTTAAATTTAAAATATGGTTTTGAAATATAGGATTTGGAATGATTCATAGTATTTCTATGAATAATTTAGAAATATAGATAAAATTTATTTAATAAAAAGAAAAATTATAAAATTATTTGTCGATCTCGAGATTCGAACAGAAGACCAGCAAAATACAATGACACACCCTGGCGATCTAGCCACCAAGACTCGTGTATCGAGAGCTTCTGAATGGTCAAAGACTCTGCATACTACTCGGCAATGAGTTTTAAATATTGTGTAAATTTGGTTTTAAAAGCAAAATGCTAAGAATATTAATAGATTCTGCGCATGTGCGCGAACTTGACTCTTAAAATTCCGATAAAATATAGAAATATTTTGAATTTAAAATATGGTTTTGAAATATATGATTTGGAATGATTCATAGTAACTCTATGAATAATGGAGAAATATAGATAAAATTTATTTGAAAAAAAGAAAAATTATAAAATTATTTGTCGATCCCGAGATTCGAACAGAAGACCAGCAAAATACAATGACACACCCTGCCGATCTAGCCACCAAGACTCGTACCTCGAGAGTTTCTGAAGGGTCAAAGATTCTCATTACGACTCGGCAATAAGTTTTAAGTATTGTGTAAATCTGGTTTTAAAAGCACAATGCTAAGAATATTAATAGAATCTGCGCATGTGCGGGAACTTGACTCTTAAAATTCCGATAAAATATTGAAATATTTTAAATTTATAATATTGTTTTGAAATATATGATTTGGAATGATTCATAGTAACTCTATGAATAAAGGTGAAATATAGATAAAATTTATTTAAAAAAAAGAAAAATTATAAAATTTTTTGTCGATCCCGAGATTCGAACAGAAGACCAGCAAAATACAATGACACACCCTGCCGATCTAGCCACCTAGACTCGTGTATCGAGAGCTTCTGAATGGTCAAAGACTCTGATTACGACTCGGCAATGAGTTTTAAGTATTGTGTAAATCTGGTTTTAAAAGCACAAAGTTAAGAATATTAATAGATTCTGCGCATGTGCGCGAACTTGACTCTTAAAATTCCGATAAAATATAGAAATATTTTAAATTTATAATGTGGTTTTGAAATATATGATTTGGAATAATTCATAGTAACTCTATGAATAATTTAGAAATATAGATAAAATTTATTTAACTTATTTCTTTCCCCCTACAAGTTTCGACATCTTGATGAATTGGAGGGGAGACAACACAATGAAGTTTTATGGCCATATATGGATGTCGCAGGATTTGAGGGCCCGAAGATTGCTTTAGGCATAGGGCATTGTGATGGTGTCGGTGTTAGGGAGGAACGAAAGCTCGTTCAAGAAAAGGGGAACATGAATTTTTCTCCAAATGTGTGTCCCTTAATGCTCTATGTGGACTTAGATTTAAATTGCATTTGGCTTCAATAGTATTTCTTTGATATAGCTTATTTGATCGAAATGTTGTTTTAAAGTTCCATTAAAGTATTTTTCAAAATGCAGTTTTATCCTCACTTGTGATTAAACATCGCATTGAATTATTAGGAACTCGGAAGGATATATTTGAAAAATCGTCCTATATATATAGTTAATACATTAAATATATTTCTCATTCTTATTCCAACTATTTTTATAATGCAAATTTATATTTTTTACACTAATCTCTACCTCCTATTATTTTTCTTCGTTCAAAGTAAACAGATAAACTGAATTTTGTGTTTTAAAACAGTCGTAAATTTCAAAAAATATAATAAAGGAAATTATTATGTTGTTTCTCTTTTCAGATTTACATCGTATAAAAATATCGAATTGTGTGTCCGATTTTTTTATAATGCGACTCCTTTTTAAAGTTCCTTAACGAACGGAATAAAATAGTTTCTTTCAAAGTCGTAAAAGAAACAACAAAAAGATCTTTTAAAATATTATTTCTATTCTGGAAGATATTAATATTAGTCAAGTTTTTAATATTTAGTTAGTTATTAATATTAGTTTAGTTGTTAATGATTAGTTATTAGTATTTATACCTTGATGTAGATGAAAACAAATAGCAAAATAAATTGAATAATTTTGTTAGAAACATTAAGAGACTGATAACATCGTAAATGTCTTTAACACAGCAAATTATCTTAAGATTTTTTTTCAATAATTTATCAAAGAAGATATATTTCTTAGATAAAGTAATAGATTTATAAAATCTAAAAAAAAAAAAAAAAAATAGGAATTTCAAAAATTCTATATTTATTTGACAGTTCTTTGAAGCATTTTTTTTGTTGTTGTTGTTGTTAATATGCTAATGAGAATTCTTCATTAAAGCCTAAAATCTGAGTGGATAAATGAGATAGCTTTTGATGAATCTTGCGCAAAGTGCAGCAAGATTTTTAATTACATGTTTTTAAGGACGTTCTAATGCAAAATAATGCAGATAAATTCTTCAATGGTGCACGGACAATAAATTATTTTTGAATATTTAAAAGTGTAACATTCATAGTTATGCCTTGAAATCACAACCTATTTACTCGTGTAAAATAAAGGATTATACATTACTTCACTCAGATTTTGTTATGGGAGTGTTACTTATGGAACTAAATTTCATAAACTGCACACATTGGGGCAGGATCAACCTTAAAAGTTCCGGGGTCCAAACTGGAAAACAAATTTTATCAATACTTTATTATTATTATTATTATTAAAAGCAATCTAAGGATTTGCAATCAAGGTAAAGATCAATGCTATTATTTACCTCTCTACTTTCTCCTATGCATATGCTTATGAATGCAGCGGTATCCGCATTTGGTTAGAATAGAATCAAGTATAAATTAGGTACTATTAATGATTAGCTCTTCCTATCCTTTTAGATTGGAGCAAAAATTTGATACATATTTGTAATAATGATGTCAAAGCAAAGAACCAAATTTCATTTATCTATTTTTTGCAATTTTAAATGATTAATCAAACACTCACGAATAGACAGACTTACGGATAATTAATCCTTTTACAAATTATATTAAAAAAATTAATATAAATCTACATTTTGATAAAACTGCATGATGCATTTAACTGATCTAGTCACTTTTGTTTTGGGGTATCATACTCACGCATTCACGGTCAGATAGATTTCCCATCAGCCAGTTTCATCTAATATTTGAGATAATATTACATTTAAGTTAATTGCAATACGTTGCCTTACGAGACTGATTTGCACTCAAAAATTGTATGTTTTATTATAATAGAAGATGATACCATTTCTTCTAAAATATAATACATCAGCTCTTTATTATTATTTAAGAATTTCAGATTAACAGAACTATTTATGATTAGTTCTAATTTTAGACATATGCTACCACGTTGCAAATGTTATTGCTCGATACAAAAATATTACAATGATTTATTTAAAAGAATAATAAGGAAATATGAAGAAAATTTTATCCTACATTGACTGCTCTCTCTCTCGCTTTATATATATATATATAATGAAATGAGACCGAATATGTAATAAAATTTTTGTTCAACGATTCTGCTGTGCAACGATTCGCAAAGTGTTATATCAGCGACCGGGGTTAAAAAGAAACAGAAGTCTTCCCATTCACTATTCTTAGAAACCCTCTGATTTTTGTAGCCGTACAAAATAAAGGAAAGCAATAAAATTTGACTTGAATGAGCGGTAACTTGTTCCTACCCTTAGGGACTCTTGACCCACATGACGTTTGGAGGAAAGCAAAAATTCGGCTAACGCTTTCAGTGCATCTCGTTTGGAAAACCGATGCGCTTTTACGATACATTACTAGTCTGGCATCTCTCGCTTTTCAGAAGTTTCACACGTAAAATGAAACCACCCAGAGGGTTAATAACCGTTTCAGGAATTTAAGAAGATTGAATAATATTTTTTTTCCATTTTCTGTATATTTTTGTAACATGTGGAATGCGAGCCTAAAATTTGATAAAAAGCATCGGCAATCGACGCTCTTACCACCTAATCCATTATTCACACAGTAAAGATAAAGAAAAATTCTCTCCTCATAAACTTGTTTCAGTAGGACATGCAAGAGGAATATTGGAACAGGTGCATAATGTGTTCCTATGGCAGAATATCTGTGCAACTTAAAGAGGGAATTCCTGTTGATTAATTTAAAAGAACTCTGTTCCACAACACTTATTTAACCGTTTAAGGAATTTAAGAAAAGTCTGAATAATATATTTTTTTTCTATTTTCTGTATAATTATCTAAAAATAGAAAAAATATTTCTTGGAAGATGTGGGATTTGAACATAAAATTTACCGAAAATAATTGGCAGCCGATGCTCTTACCATTTAAGCCACCGCTCACAGAGTTGAAGAAGAACAATTCTCTCCTCATATGCTTCTTTCAATAGGACATGCAAGAAGAATCTTGGGAAAATATGCATAATGTATTTCTATGGCAAATTAATTGCGCAACTTCCAGAGGGAATTCCTGCTGATAAGTTCCAAAGAATTCGGTTCCAAAACACTTCTTTAACCGTATCAAAAATTTAAGAAAAGATTCAATAATAATTTTTTCCGTTTTCTGTAAATTTTCTAAAAATAGAATATATATATATATATATATATATATATATATATATATATATATATATATATATATATATATTTGGAATATGTGAGATTTGAACCTAAAATTTACACAAAAGCATTGGCAGCCGATGCTTTTACCATCTACATCACCGTTTACACGGTGAATGTGAAGCAAGATTCTCACCTTATATAGTTCTTTCAATAGGACATGCAAGAGGAATCTTGGGAAAATAAGCCCAATCTATTCCTATTTCAAAATATATGGGCAACTTCCAGAGGGAATCCCTGCTGATAAATTTAAAAGAGTTCTGTTCCAAAACACATATTTAACCGTTTCAGTAATTTAAGAAAAGATTAAATAATATTTTTTCCATATTCTGTAAAATAATCTAAAAGTAGAAAAAAATATATTTTTGGAAGATGTGGGATTTGAACCTAAAACTTACACGCAATCGTCAGCAGCTGACACTCTTACCGCCTAAGGTACCGTTGACACGGTGGAGATAGGGATGACGAATATTTTCAGAGCGGTTATTACTAGAGATGCATAATCCACGATTTTTTGAATAACAAATAATATTGCTATTGTTATTTTTAAATATGCGTTCCAAATATCTGTTATTTCAATCATATTATTAATTAAAAATTATTACTTAATATTAAATATAAAATTTATTAATTGTAATTAATACTTAATTTACTAAATTAATTAACGTGTGATTGAATTAATTTATCTGTTTCAGCTTACTTCTTAAATTTTATTCTTTTTCTCAAAACTGTTTATTTAATTTATTTATTAGAGTGAACCATTTTCTGGAAAAGATGAGTTAAAAATATATGTCATTTCTTTAAAATGTTTACTTTAGTCCTACATTCTACCAATAGATGGTGCCAGCAGTAAACATAGTACATGTAATCAAAGTGAATCATGTCACGAGCAATTAAAAATGATCTGTATGGAATAGTGCTTCATCAAATACGAATATCGGTCACTCCCGTAAAGTGGTTCGGTGACTTCGCACTTTCCAGTGAAACCTCGCACTTTCCGGTGAAATCACCGCTCCGATAAATTTCAGTGATATGCAATTCAATGATACGATACGATAATTCCAATAACCGGTCCGTTCACTTTTCAATCCAATCACAGATTTCTTTCGAGAGCTTCCATTGGACAGATCGTATCGTCACCACTCCGGCAAATTTCAGTGATATCGTATCGATTGTTAGTTTCTATCGTGATCCAAATCCTGTAATCGAAATATCATCAGTAAGATCGTATCAAGGATTTGAATCACACCCCTCTTTGAAAAGTATTGATCACTTGTATTTGTGACTTTTTGATATTGGTTACTTAATAACCGCTCTGAAAATATTCGTCATCCCTAGTTATTACGTAACCAATATCAAAAAGCCACAAATACAAGTGATCAATACTTTTCAAAGAGGGGTGTGATTCAAATCCTTGATACGATCTTTCTGATGATATTTCGATCACAGGTTTTGGATCACGATAGAAACTAACAATCGATACGATATCACTGAAATTTGCCGGAGCAGTGACGATACGATCTGTCCAATGGAAGCTCTCGAAAAAATCTGTGATTGGATTGAAAAGTGAACGGACCGGTTATTGGAATTATCGTATCGTATCATTGAATTGCATATCACTGAAATTTATCAGAGCGGTGATTTCACCGGAAAGTGCGAGGTTTCACCGGAAAGTGCGAGGTTTCACTGGAAAGTGCGAAGTCACCGAACCACTTTACGGGAGTGACCGATATTCGTATTTGATGAAGCACTATTCCATACAGATCATTTTTAATTGCTCGTGACATGATTCACTTTGATTACATGTACTCTGTTTACTGCTGGCGCCATCTATTGGTAGAATATAGGACTAAAGTAAACATTTTAAAGAAATGATATATATTTTTAACTCATCTTTTCCAGAAAATGGTTCACTCTAATAAATAAATTAAATAAATAGTTTTGAGAAAAAAAATAAAATTTAAGAAGTAAGCTGAAACAGATAAATTAATTCAATCACACGTTAATTAAATTAGTAAATTAAGTATTAATTACAATTAATAAATTTTAAATTTAATATTAAGTAATAATTTTTAATTAATAATATGATTGAAATAACAGATATTTGGAACGCATATTTAAAAATAACAATAGCAATATTATTTGTTATTCAAAAAAGCGTGGATTATGCATCTCTAGGTGGAGGTGAAGCAAGATTCTCTCCTTATATGCTTCTTTCAATCCGAAATGCAAGAGGAATATTACAAAATATGCACAATGTATTCCTATGGCAGAATATCTGCACAACTTTTAGAGGGAATTACTGCTGATTAATTTAAAAGTATTCTGTTCCAAAAACATTTTCTGTTTTAGGAATTTAAGATTGGACTGAATAATATTTTTTCTATTTTCTGAAAAATTATCTAAAAATGAAAAAAAAAAAAAAAATGTTAAGCTGTGAGATTTGAACCTCTAATTTACACCAAAGGATTTGTAGTCGACGCTCTTACCATCTAAGCCACTGTTCATAGTGGAAGTTAAGCATGATTCTCTCCTTAAATGCTTCTTTTAATACGACATGCAAGTGGAATTTTGGAAAATATGCACAATGTTTTCCTATGGCAGAATATATGTGTAACGTCCAAGGGGAATTCCTTTTAATTAATTTAGAAGAATTCTCATCGAAAACACATATTTAACAATTTCATGAATTTAAGAAAGGAGTGAATAACATTTTTTAAAATTTTCTGTAAAATTATCAAAAATAGAAAAAAAATTATCTTTTGAAGATGTGGTATTTGGACCAAAAATTTACAAACAAACATCAGCAGCGGACTCTCCTATTACCATAGCCACCATTCACAAGCAGAAGGAGAAACAATATTCTCTCCTCATATCCTACTTTCAATAAGACATGCAAGAGGAATCTTGGATAATATGCAAAATGTATTCCTAGGGCAGAATATCTGTGTAACTTCCAGAGGGAATTCCTACTGATTAATTTAAAAGAATTTTGTTCCAAAAACATTTATTTAACCGTTTCATGAATTGAAGAAAAGAGTGAATAACATTTTTTCCATTTTCTGAAAAATCATCTAATAGTAGAGAAAAACATTTTTTTTTTCAAAGATGTGAGATTTGAACTTAAATTTATCAAACAAGCATCTTAGGCCGAAACTCGTATCACCTAAGCCACCATTCACACGGTGAAATGGAAGTATCTGTGTAACTTCAGAGGTAATTCTTGCTAATTAAATTAAAATAATTCTGTTCCTATACACTTACACACACTTTCATGAATTTCAAAAATCGTGAATAAAATTCTCTCCATTTTCTGTAAAATTATCTAAAAATAGATTTTTTTTTTTTGAAAAATGTGGAATAAGAACCTAAAATTCGCAAACAAAAATAAGCAATCAACTCTCTTACCACCTAAGCCACGATTCACACGGCGGAGGTGAAGCAAGATTCTCTCCTCATATACTTCTTTATATAGGACATGCAAGAAGAATCTTGGAAAATATGTACTATGTATTTTTATGACAGAATATCTGTGTAACTTCCAGATGAAATTCCTGTTATTTAACACAATATAATTCTGTTCCACAACAATTCTACACCACAACACTTATTCATAAATTTAAGAAAACAGTGAATAACTTTTTTTTTTCATTTTCTGTAAAATTATCTAAAAATAGAAGAAAAAAAATATTTTTGAAAGTTACAGAATTCGAACCTATAATGTTCAAACTAGCATCGGCACTGGACTCTCTTACCACCTACGCCACCATTCACACGGCGGTATTGAAGCAAGACTCACTCGTCATACGCTTCTTCCAATAGGACATGTAAGAGGAATCTTCGAAAATGTGCACAATGTATTCTTGTGGCAGAATGTATACGCAACTTCCAGAATGAATTCCAGTTGGTTAATTTGAAACAGTTCTGTTCGAAAACATTTATTAAACCGTTTCATGAATTTAAGAAAAGAGTGAACAACATTTTTTCCCATTTTCTGTAAAATCATCTAGAAAAGGGAAGAAAATAATTTTGCAAGAAGTAAGGTTCGAACATAAAATTTGCAAACGAGCATCGGAAGTCTACGCTCTTACCATCTAAATCATCGTTCACAAGGTCTGACGCAACATTATCTCAACATATGCTTATTTATATAGGACGTGCAAGAGGAATCATGGGAAAATATGCGCAATCTATTCCTGTGACAGAATATCTGTGTAACTTCCAAAGTGAATTTCTCTTGCTTATTTGAAAACAATTCTGTCTAAAAAAAATTATTTAACTCAAATAGATAGGATTTGAGATTTCCTTAACAGAGCTGTGGGAAATTTAAAAACTTTAAGTGATTATTCTACTAATGAGAAAACGAGCGTCGTTAATGAAGTAGAGAAGAGAATAAAGTCGGAAATGCGATGTTCGGTTTGTCATAGGGTAAAGAAAAAAGTGACAGATGAGATTTTCCGAGTTGTAGGGTAATCTGCCAAAAATGATATGGAAAGGGCAATGAAATTATCTTTTTTCGGTTAAGCGAGAAAAATAGAAAATTTGAATAAGTTTAGAATGTGGAAGAATTATGTACTGTATCTAATTACGTTAACCTTCAGGAAGTTTTTAAAAATTTAAATTACTTTATAGTCGTGATTTTACGACTTGGAAATTCATGGTGATATTCTTGATTGCAAAATGTTATTACCAAGTCTGATATCGTTTAAAAAAGAACACCCTCAAAATCTTCTTCAACCATAGGGATAAAAAAAAATACATTTCTTTTTCTCCAATTAGTTCTGCTTAAATAGTAAGGACAATAAGATCAATTACAAGTTTCGAAAGATTTTCCAGGAAAAAAAAAGCGACAGTAAAATTCGGGCTTTATGGAGGTAGAAACAATTTTTTTAAAAAAGTAGTTCATAAGCAAAAATTATTTTTGATTTTTATATGTCTACTGTATCAAAAGTTTTACACAAAGAACTATTTGATTAACTCATTCATGTCTTATTTAAGTGATTAAAATGAAAATGGATAAAATTTCTATGTAAGTGCGGCGTGATTTCGTTAAAAACTTCCGAATTGATTTTATGAAAATTATTTTTGAAATATTTTGAGAATTGATATATTACTACATGTAAAATCAAAGGGCTGTCCGTATATGATGATCATTGTGAAATTAATTGCAATGTGTAAATTACATCAATTTAAGAATGTTTTAATGTATTATCCTTTATGACGGTACTTTCAAACTTTACTCTTCTCGTTATAAAGGGCTAGGGGGGGGGGAAATAAGAATCGCATTTGAAAAGAAAGAGAAGAAAGGGCATAATTTTGTTATTTACCTTTGACGTCATTTTATTTAGGTCCGTCATTGGTGAGAATTGACTAAAGCACTAAGAATGAATTCTCGAGCAAAGAGGGACGTTACTTTCTTCATTCAACTTGCTGTACCCTTCGGTAGTAAATTGAAAAAAAAAAAAAAAAAATGTCTTGACTGTCCCCAGAATTGTTTAGAAGTTGCGTGTTTGTGATATTTTTGTTATTTTGTTTATTTGGCTTAGAAAAGTTACAGGAAATTTCCTTAAGATTCTTTCCTTTCTCTTAAGTTTCTATTCCTATCTTTCACGTACACTCTCAGAGTGCGTATTGTCTAATATGCAAAAGGAGTGTAGGCCAACAAAAGCGTTTCGACAAGGAGGTATTGGTGATTTAGATTCCTGTCCTATAGATCTAATGCGTTGATATATCATTTTTTAAATGAAATATCATGAAAGAGCTAAAGTATAACACAAGTTTATATTGTAGATTGCGTTAAGGAAAGTCAAAAATTTCCCCCCAAGTGCCATCTATATAGACTAAATCATTAACAATGAATTTGAGTGAAAAGATTATGTTAAACGAAAAAAGTTTTTTCCTCGCTATATTACTAACCCCCGGGGAAGGAGACATTTGCTATCGATCAAACAAACTGACAATCAGGATAGTCTGCCACTGCGTGAAGATAAATATGTTCAAGGCAATACATAAAAGATATAAGATAATTACAAAATAAATTATTTGACTAAGTCAGTCCTAGATAAGATGTGTCTGAAATACAAAAATTACAATAAGAAGTCATGACTGAAGGATTAGAAAAAGATAAAATTATTACGTTATAGCCATTATTTTATGTTCCGAGTTTACTTTAGACATCTAAACTCCAAAAATAAACTGCATGACAAATAAATATTTGTAAACGAAACTTGGATCCACAGTTACGTCTATCTAAATGTCCGGTTCAATATGTGTTGTCGTTTTGTGTCCAAATGGACGTCGTGAAACTGTCAAAGTGACATCAAATAGTAGTGTACTTCAGGTAGGAATTTTATATTTTATTTTCATTGTGTATATTTAGTAATTATAAGATATTTAAATTAGTAATCGAATTTTAAGATTTTGAATTCAAAAGTGTTATCTTAAAATTTTATGTACCCTTCTTCTCTCAACGATTTCAGTTAAAAGTTCTTTTTTGGTGAGATGGCCCTTTATTCAATTATTGAGCCCTAAAACATATTTTTTTTAAATAGTTTTCTTCTTCTGTCTCCACAACATTGGATTGATAAAAGACCTTCCTTGACAAAATAAACTTAATATTAAACTTTTTAAAAAAGAAAGACATGCTGGGATGGGATTTGAATAAATTTTATGTTTCATTCTATGCCTAGCGTTAATTAGATGGTAATTGCTACGCTTATATAAAAAAGTTTTATTGTGGTTTACTCTTTTTGTTACTCAGATGTGATATGTTATCACATATCATATAAATAATATTGCTGTTTTTAAAATTGAATTCGATGAATGCTAAAATAAACTAATATTATAAACACCATAAAATAATTAGTTATATGCTGTAAATTGTATTAAAGAAAGTTAAATTCTTTGTGAGCCAATGGCATAAGTTTAACAGTAATGAAATCATTGTATTGTTAATATATTTGGAACATTTTTGTCTAAAAGCACCGCATAGACAAAAATGGTATATATATATCAATTGATGTAAGCTGTATATATATATATATATATATATATTAATAAAAATATAGTTTAATTTTTTTTAATAATTCTGTTTTAAATTGTTGTTAGTTGGAAGTATGAAATATTTTAACATTTTTGTCTAAACGGCTCACGATTTTTTGTGAGACTTTTTAATTTCTTTTGTCTGTGGAAGGAGTGTATTCATTATTATAGATTATTTGGAATTTTGTTTTAAGAAGTGTGTTAAATATTTTAATTTTTTTCTTCTTGGAAATTGAGTTTACTTGAATACTGAGTTTATATTACCAATGTTTCTTTCGTGCAATCTTAAAAAGTATGTTGAATGCATTTTCTACTTAAATTGACAAATGCAATGAAATCTCAAATAAGTTATATACTGTACAAAATTGGCCTTCTCTGAAATGTCAAAAAAGTACTGTTATTACTTTAGATATTTTAGGTATATATATGTGTACTTTAGATATACTAGATTCATGTATGAATATGTGCCCTTAAAAGCATAGACATGTATGCAATACCCTTATCTATTTTTAACATTATCATTGAATGCTCAGTTTTTAATCTTCAATACTTGTATTGTTTTTATTCTTTTGCCATTAGCTGCTTATGCTCTGTAATATCAATTTTGTCTTTCTTTGAAAGCCATAGAATTTATTTTGTAATTTTGCATACATTTCTTTTATTCTTTGCCTTATTTTAATTACTGTTTGAACTTTATTACTAATCAATTCCATATATATTTTAACTTTTTCTATTCTTGATTTTGTATTTTTTTAGACTAATGCAGAGTTAATTTTAAGTCATGGTCAGGAATAGTTCATGTATTAATAAACCAAACACAACTAGTCAAGAAGTGATAAAGGGGTTAAAGGCATGTTTTTATGTTTATGACTTAAACTTTTGGGGGGCATTGTAATGTTGCCTAGAAGCATTTGATTTTCGTAATCAGAAAATTGACATCTATAAAGTGACCATTCAGATTAGTTATAAAGAGAATTTAATCAGAAATTATTCATTGCAGGAATTGCAATTGTTTGACTTTTTGTTTTGTTTGTTTCATTTGCTTCATGAGAAGAAAGGTGAATCTTGAAATTTGACATTTAAATCGTATTTATTAAAAATATACTGGTTTTCTGATATAATTCAGACTATTTGTTGAAAATAAATTTGTTCAGGAAAGCATCACATTCAGAAAACTGAGTAATATTACTGTTATCTAAACATTGAATTGTAATATAAAATATAGAGCATGCCAAGTTGTATTGTGACTTACAAGATTACATTATCACTTATCATGGCTTTTGCTATTTTGTTGGTTTTAGGGCAACTTGATATGTCTTTACAAAGCAGCTGTATTATATTCTGGATATCAATCCATTATTTTACTTGTTTATTTTGATATAGTTTGTTTTAAATCCCAAATTATATGAAATGTAAATCAAATAAAAAACATTAAACTAAATTTTAAATAATTTATATTTATTCATTTGCTCTAAGGAATTGAATAAGCTATATTTAATTGTTATAATTTCTAATTAATTCATGTTCTAAAAATTTCCTTATTTTTATGAAATTCCATCTTCACCATAACTTTAAGTTCTAATTTGCTTGGGTTATTCGTTTTTTCATGGAGTTAAAACTTCTTTCAAAAACTATGTAAGATCCAAATATGTTCTCATGGTGTCTCTTTCCTGCTTTCCGCCTTTCTATTCAATTTGTTACATCATGCTTTTTAAACTTGAACAAAGAAATCTTGACAATAGTTTAAAAATTGGATTCTTCGTTCAAATTATGAGAAATAAAAATTGTTAACGAACTTTATACTTGCTTTTTCAAATCATGTTATATACTGAAGGAAGCCCAGTCGTGGCAAAAGCTATATGATTTAAACTTAAAATATAAGAGTTTTTCAGGAGGAATTCTGATCTTCAGGTATTATTTTTATTGGGTTAGAGCCATGGTCACTGGAGAGAAACATGCTGAAACTCATGGTAAGAATGGTGTAACAAAAAGATTTTGAAAGAGAAAGTTGATAATCTTTTAATAGTTCATAAAGTGGTTTTTCTTTTTACTTTCCATCCTTCAAAAGTGAATTTGAATTAAAATTATAGAATTGCAAATGTAGCACTTCAAGATAGCTATATCTATAACTGTTAGATTTCAAGAAATGTAGGACTTCTGCAAAACTCAGAAGTCAATGTAATTTTTGATTGAATGTAAATAGTTAAAAAGATAAATGATTTTAAAAAAAGGGACAGATTGCATTTATATTTGTGTGTATATAAAACACTCTTTAATTTCGAGAGGAGCAGGTGTAGAGCTCTTTTTACTATTTTTATTCTTCATAATTTAAAGAAAATAATCATGTTTTTTTTTTTAAATCTATTTAAAAGATTCTTTGTCAAAATCATGATGAACATGGCACACCATATTGAATAGAAAGGAAGAAAATCAGAAATAGCGAGCATGAGAAAGTATTTGGTTTTAGAAGGGGATTCGCTGATATTCCGTTTTGATCACTGTGGAAAAGTAATAACCTGTGCAACTTGAAGTTCATACTGTAGTAGGAGTTCAGATGATTTGAAAATTATTTTTAAAATGTAGATTAATTAATAATTATTACACACACAATTTCCTGCAATTGTCATTAACAAATATTTTACAATGATTACATGTGCATGAAATTTATATATGTGCGTAAACATATCTTAGCAGTTCCATGGCAGAACACAAGAAACTTTTGAAATTTTAACTTTGATTTTATTCCGGAGACATAATTTATACAGATAAAAAGTGATAAGAGATATGTCAATCTACATGGTGACAGAAGAGACCAAAATTTGCCCCTTCAGTGGTTTTATTATTTCTTAAAATTTTGATAGTTTTTTTTTTTTTTTGCACTTGTAGATTTAGAAAAGGGAAATTTAAGTATTTTTAAAAGAATGTTTTTGTATATATATATTTATCCCTACACTCAGAGCATGTCAACCTGCTGGTTTCAGTAGTTCTACAGAGGGTGTGTTGAATTAAATTAAAAAAAAGTGGGAATTGGATCAGGAAATAAAAGAACATTTTATAACAAAGTTAATATGGGTTAAATATATATATATATATATATATATATATATATATATATATATATATATATATATATATATATATATATATATATATAAAACCCATAATATATATTTGTGTGCTATATGGACATATATAATAACATATTAAAATAATTTCACAAGAAAAATAATTCTTCAAAAGTAGAGATGTATTTGAAAACAAAAATCACAAACCTGAATTTATTTTTTAAAAATAAATTCACAATACTAATAAATAAATCTGTTTAAAAACAGCTTTACTGAAATAAATTTGTTTATTTTTTCTTTCTTTTTGCAGCTTCCCAGTGCACAAAATCTTATTGTTAATTTTTCATTTTTTTTCTTTTTGAACAAAATGTGTTTTGTTTTCTCAGAATGTCCAAAATGTTCCTTTCGATTTGCCATCTCCTGCTGCTTTTGAAAACTCCATTCTTATTTCCCGTGGCATTCTCTATTGTTTACAATGTATGTAGATTTCTGAATACATTCAAGGGAAAGTCCATAGTGCTTTTCTCTGTGAAATAATTTCCAGCCTTTAGAATGGGATAGCATTTACTAATGGGCTTTTAAATGTTTTTTTTTTTAAATTTTTTTTTGCTGTCAGAACTAAATAATTAGGAAAACTCTACTGCTATTAATCATAGCTACATGAATAATTACTACTGATCACAAATTTCTGTTTCTTTTGCCCTGAAAAAACCTATAAGATTTTATTGATAGAAGTGGGGTGGTAGCTAATTTTTACTAACGGTTTGAAAGAGAATAAGATGCATCTAAATACTGTAGAAGAATATCGTAGTTTAATGAGAGAAAATCCGTCTAATACTATCACAGCTATACATTGGAAGAAAGTGAGCTAGAAAAGAAATTTTGCTCTCCCAATTAAATGAAAAGTAATGAATGGGAACTTTAGTAGCAGAAGGGTTTTGGAGAATTCTTTGATAGGCAGTGGAACATATTTCCTCCAGAAAAACTAAAGGCCAGAAATTGTTTCAGGTAAAGCCGAGCTTTAATTAATTGTCCGGGGTTACAACTTTGTCTGTGTACTTTTTTAAAGCCAATAATAATTTTTTTTAAAAAAAAGTAATGCAGTGACTCTTAAAGGATTAAACCTAAATTTTGTGCTTTTATATTATTCTTTAATATGTGCAAATTTAATGTTCCATAGAATAAAATGCAAGTCTGATAAACAATTTACAAACGTGTTGTATCACATAAGAATCGAATACCTCCTTGTTTAAATAAGGAATTGTTATTTTGGTTGTTAATATAACGTGAATAATTTCTCTTCAAAACATTAAATTTATTTTTATCTCTGTTAGGACTGATTTTAATATCAAATAACTATACAGAATTAATAATATTAAACTGTGAATTCTTTGAATTTTCATCATTCAGCCTTTCATGAGTTCAGTGATCATTCAGTAAAAAATCATTTGCAAACAAAATTTTCTTATGAAACTCATTTCCTTAAATAATGTGAACTTTCATTTTAGTGTTATCAATGTTAGGATTAATTTTTCTGTCATCTAAGTATCTTAATTATGTCTCATTTTGACTTGAAGGCTTCTTGTGATTAAATAGTCGTGTGTGAATTAAATTTTCAAATCAACGTGTTGGAGTTTCTTTTTTGTTGTATGTGAAAAATTAAAACTAAAATCTGAATTGAAAGAGAAATGTAAAGCTTAACAGAATATTTATGTAATAATGTCAGTGGCAGATTTAAGCAATTTTAAGTTAAAGAGGCATTCTAATTAAAATTTATAACTTCAAATAAAAATAATGGATGAGTCAACTTTTGTCAGATAGTAGAAAACGCAAGATGTGAAAAGACCCAAAATAAATATTCACTTACTGTATTTTGTTAAAAAATATCACATAGAAGGCTATTTAATTTTTATGGTGCTCGTAACAGAATTGGTATAAGAGTAAGGAGAAAATAATTTTAATTATTTTGTATGATGGAATATTTTTTTACATTAATTTTCAAATTCTTTTCATTTAATTGTTGAGCAAACTTTTTATTTAAAATATATATTTGTCTGAAAAAGCTCATTTGTGATTTACTGCATGTACGCACGCGCACACACACACACAAAAGGGCAATTTGATTACATTTTGTATGATTTCTGAGCTTTTTATATGCTCTAAATAATGATTTATTGTTAAAATTCTCTTTAATAAATTTATAATTGATAATAGTCGCTTTCAGTGACCAGCTTTTCATTCACCATATTAATGGCATTAATTTAGTAGTGTTTATCAATTTAAATAAATTAAATCTTATCAAATATTTTAAATTATGCTTATACAATAAACATGGAACATACTGCTTGGTTTGCTATGTGTGCATAGAACTTATTTAGCAAATGAAACAAGTGAAACCACTTTAGTTATTGAGGCTAGAAGCTCTGGTAAAGTTATATTTTGCCGTCTGTCTCAAAAATTGAGACATAATCGTTAGTGTGGAAGGAAAAAATCAACTTTTGATTTTTAATTTATAATAGCGCTGAAAAGTTTTCCTTTTAGTGTAGATAATATAAATTAAAAATATGAGAAATATTGGAATATGTTTTGAGGTGCCACAAAATTAGTTTAGTTCTTAAAGTGTTAAAGTTTCATAAAAACACATTTTTTAAAACTTTTTCAAAGATTTTTGCGTGTCTTGCTTATGAAATAAAATTTTTTAAATAGGCATTATAATATGAATGGAAATATAAAAACAGTTTTACTGTTGCATATACATAGCATCTAGGACACTGAGTCATCGCCTTAGTGGATGTTATTGAGAAGAGGCGGAGATTTGTCTGCATGTGGTGACAAGCTCAGAGTTGGTGTCAGGTCATCAGCTTTGTCATGTTCAATTGAGTTGGTATCTCTTCTCCGTCAGTTGTGTAACTAATTTGTTAATTTGTGTGCTTTCTTGGGACTAAAAATGCCTCAGACTAAATTAGTGATAACAAGACAAATGGCGAAATGTTCCTATTTTTGGGGAATTTAGTGAGTAGTTGAACTACTTATATACGAATCTGTTATGACGTGCTACTGTTATATGAGGCATAACCACAAAATTGCTTCAGAGAAGGATCCTTCTTTAAGTGAAATGCGTAACACTTTAGTACCCAAAATAAAACAAATATGATCAAAGGTTCTATTCCTATTGTTGCTAGCAAAAGAATTTTACAAATGATAAAAACTTATCATGCTAAATACAGTAATTTATTATAGTCTAAAAGTAGAAAAGGGTCAGATAAATTTGGTTCCAACCTAACAAAATTTAGAGAAAAGGCTAAACGTTTGATATCGTGGGCTTGTATAAAAGAAAAAAAAAAGTGCCAGTTATGGAGTAAAAGTTTCTAAACCATCAACGCTCTAACAGGAAAATGGTTATAGGTAATATTGATATTGCCGCAACAAGCTTTTTGAGGAAGAAAGAAGCAAGAAAGAGTAAAGAACTACTGAGAATAGTTAAATTTAATCAAGAAGGGAAAAAAAAAAATACGAGTGTGTCAGAAGCGGTTACTGGCGACAATGACAGCGCAGAAGGAAAACAGTGTTCTTTACAAAAAGAGGCAAACCAACCAGATCCTTCAAATATATCATAAGACTCTGGCTAAGTACATTGTGAAAGTGTATGTGCTTGTATGGTTAAGTTAAAATCCTCATATGCTTATGGTTCCAAACATCTATGTAACCTTAGCCCATATTCAAAATATCTCTATAACGATCACACTAACGTTATGGACCCAATTATTCAAAGAAATTAGTAGTTTGCTGCTCTAGTAAATATCCTTTTGTCCATACCAAGTGAGGAACGTAAAATTTAATGAGGACTTGATTTACAATTTGCTTTAAAAGCAAGAACAAAAGGCAGAGGCGGCGTTAGGAAATTTAAAGTTCCAAAGAGAAACTTTGCTGCAAAGGATTGTATCGACATGATCTTGGATTGAAAATGTTGTAACTAAACATGTCTCCAGTGACTCCTCAAAGACTTTATACGGAAGGCATCTGAAGTTAAGCCAAATAGTTTAATGGACCAGGTTATTGACTTTTCCCGGCTTCCTTGTCACATGCAATCAGTGGAAAGAGCTGTGAAATTGAGGATCGAATCGGCTCACAATGTCTGTGGTTCTATCACAAGAAAAGGGTACAGTTTAATGTGGCAATGAAGCAGAAACAAACATTTGCAGCTGTAGCATTTGTTACCATTAAGGATACAGAAGGAAGAAACATAAAATTTGATATTACAAATATTTTATTATTATTATATTTTTTAATCAGTAAATTTTTTTATTTATTTGTAATGATTATGTGTGTAACCATATTAAAACCATTTTTATGTTCGAAAAATTCATAAAAATCACTTTTATCAAAGTTTATAATTTCTCTCTCTCTCTTTTTTTACAAACTAAGTTTTTTGTGGCACTTCTTCAGATGTTCTAGTATTGCAACCAAAATTTTTTAAAATTCTTTTTGAAATAAAAGACAACTTTTCCCTACAATTACCAAACTAAAATCTAACTGAATTTTTTTATCCATTTAAAATTTGGTCCATTTAAGGATTGTCAGGTCCATTTCAAAATTTGTCATTTTTTTTCACAAACTTAAAGCTCTTTATGGTGCCTCAAGATGTTGTTGTATTGCATTCAAAATTTTTGAAATTCTTTTTTTTAACTTAAAAGGTAACTTTTCTGCACTATTACATAACTAAAATCTCAAAGGCTATTTTTGTTTTACCCTAAACCATTGATAATGATTATACACATCATATAGGTAAAATCAAATCAAATCTTATTCCCATATACAATGCATTGTGAAATAGAGTTTTTACGATTATTTTTGAAAATAGGATTGTAGAGGGACAATTGACCATTAATGATGTATTTAAAGGTTGTGAGCTTTCATACGAAATTAAAAAATGATTGTTTGGGATTGAGAGACTGACTCTATTAAATTTTTCTTTCATTATTTTAATAATAATTTACTTTATTGAATAATTATCTACTTATAATGTAGTTATGATAGTTGAAGTCAATTGCTTTTTACATCTTCTTGTAAATTATTAAGTGGTGAATGAAAGTTATATTGGTATTTTGTTCTTTATTGTAATGAAATTGTTAATGAAGAATGTAATTTTTCAAGTATCTTGGTATTATTTATGTAGAAATAATAATTAAGAAACTAAAATAACTGATAACTATGCAATATTATAATTTCATGCCATGTAGTAATTGTATAGTTTATAGTAGTTTTTTATTATTTCCAATATTTTACATCTTTTTTTCCATAATTTTAAACCTTGCATATCATAATTGAACATGATTTTTTAAAGAATTCACAATCACACTTTATATTCTTTGAGCCTGAGCAGAAACTTGCTAATTGGTTCTTTTCTTTGAGAATGAAACTTATCTTTTGTATATTTATTTGAAGATTATAAAATAGTTTTTAAACTTATAACATTTTATTTTTTAAGTTGAGAAACTTTTTCAATCATATTTTATAAAAATCTAAATAGATGATTATTATTTCATTATTTGTTAACAATTTAAGCATTCTGCATTTCTAAAAATAGAATATTTATGGAAATTATGCACTTTTATAAATCTCCCTAATAATTTTGGATATTTATGCTCAAATAGTACATGTAATAAGTATTCATTGATTTTGCACTGATTACTTTTAAATTCTGAACAATGAGTTTTAAAAGTAGAAATCGCCTTTTTTTCGGGCAAGTAACTATATTTTCATAAGTTCAGAAATTATTTATCTTTAACATTTTAATAAAATATATAAATAAACTTTAACCATGAGAACTGAAGCTGAATAAGGAAGAATGGGAAAATATCTTTCATTACTTGGAGAAAGTAATCAAAGCATATTGGTTAACTGGATATATATATATACTATACATTAGTTCAGTTTTGCCCTAGCAACCATTTACAGAGATTAAAAAAAAAAAAAAAAAAGTTAGAAAATTATGAAATCTAGATTAACATATTTTTTTGTATTTTCATGCCCACCTATATAGGATAACCCCCTTTAAAGAAATAAAAACATAATAATAATAATAAATTAATGTTGTCTGTGTTAAAAATAAATGCTCAATTATAAAAACAGATTTCATAATGTAAACTAATGCATTGTAAATACTATATATTTAAGATATTTTGAATGTAAATAATACTAATAAAAATCTATTTAAAATCTACATGCACACTCACAAAAAAAGACTATTCAATCTAATATTGCTTTTTAAAGAAATAAATTATATGAATCACATTATATTGAAGAATATATATATATATATCTATATATATATAAATTTTTAAATTTTAATCAATAATTGATAAATCAGCTGAAATAAAATTATCATAATTTTTTCATTTTATATTAATAATGATGCAAGTTAAGAATTACTAGTTAAATAAGAATATTTATATGCATATGCCACACAGTTACAATATTGACAGTTTTTTACAAACTTTTATTCCAAGAATTTAAATCTATTTGACATTCTCCATACCTTACTACCATTAATTTCATACTATAACACATGACCAAAGTGCTTTGAATACCACACATATATTTGAAAATCCAATTTTGACAAGATGACAAATGATCCTCCCACCAAAAAAATTTCTTTTTTGGGAAATGGCTACTTTCATAGCTGCGCAATACATAATTTTCTTTATTCTATTAAAAATTATATATTTTATTTATAGAGGATTCAATCCATACTTATGAACCCTGGACTTCCAAGATTCAAGGGATTGAAATGGCACTTTAAATCTTGAGGTGCAGGGTGTTTAAATTCAACTTAAATCCTAAATTATAGTTTGAATAAAATTGCTCATTGATATCTTTCAAGTGATGAAGAAACTAGTTCTGAGTTTGGCATGATTTGCCAATTTAATTCAGAAAGTTTGTTATTAATTGTGAATAGAATAAATAATAAAAACAAACTCAATTTTTCAGAATCGAGTAATTTACTTGAAATAAATAAATTAATTCAATTTGAATACTGTGATAAAAATTTAACATTTAAAGTCTGTGTTGCTTTTTTGGATTTTCTCTCTTAACTTGATTCATTTTTAACAAAGTTTTTTTTAAGCAACACAAATAATAAGGAAGCATAGAGATACATCATTTTACCATAGTAAAAGAGATTAAATATGAAATAAATATAGTGCTACAAATTTATAATTTTTCAGTCAAATGTTGGGTAACTATATGATTTTTTTTTTTTTTTTTTTTTTTTGTATTAAGTTGGTGGTTGGGTGGGAGTTTAGGCTGATATTAAATATAATTATCACAATGAGCAAATCATCAAGGTATTTACATTGTTCCTTATTGCATTTATGAAATTAAATAGTTAAAGATCAATTTTTGAAGATTTTTGTGTAAGATGCTTAAGGAAAGAGCCATATTTCTAGGAATGGTACAAATAATATTTTGTAGAAATATAAATATGACTCATCAAAAAGAAAAAATTAATGGAATGCTACAAGAATAAAATGGCACACAAATACAATAGTATCACCAAGTATCATGCAATAATTAAAATATTTTAAAAATAGAAATATTACCCAATATTTTAAAAAAAAAATTCTGAAAAATACTTCTAGTAATTTTTAATTGTAACTGGAAGTTTTACTATGCTGATTCAATTACATTTTGGAAACTCTCATATATTAATAATTTTCCTGTATTGATAACCGGCTTGTTTACCCAAAGCATTGACCTTGCTGCACATAAAGTTGCTTATATGAAATGCATTTATTTCAAATTTCATTTTGATAAGATCACAAAGTAATAAATGAACTTAAATGAAATCAATCTACTACAAATTATAGAGGATACAAATTAAAAAAACTGATACAAAATAAAAAAAATCCTATATCAGAATTAATGTTCAAAGAAAGTCATTTTTTTTTAACTCATAATTTTGACTTGGGCAAAAACATGCAATTGAGTCGTTTGATGTCATCGCAGTTGAGTCGTTTTTTAATTAATTTGAATTCCTGCATAATAAAAAAAAAATGTTTTTATAGTTTATGTTCAAATTAAATATTTAAAATGGAAAAAACTGTATGGAAATGATATTGGTATCATTATAAAAATCATATTTTTGCTAAATTTAGAAAGAAAAAAAAAAACACAAAATTGCATAATTTTTAATTAACTTTCATATTTTGAAAAATTGACAATGCTTTTCCTATTATCTTGAATAGAATGTCTGCCTAGTTGCATCAAAATCTCTGTAAAAGACACATAAACTAACATTCATTTTATAATAGGTGAAATTCTCCATTAAGATCTTAATATATATCTAATCTATTTTTCATTTTTGATTTGGATATATATTTTGTTCCATAAATTTTTTTTCTTAATGAAGGTTACTATTTCAGTTCCAATATTGAGTCAAAAAGAATTTAAAACTTATTTTATCCCATTATATCTTTTTATTAATAATTTTCTTTTACATATTAAATAGTTTTATTGAAGTGGCAGCAAAATGGTTGAAAATCAGAGTTATGTGATGTTTCTCAATTACTTATTATAAATAAATTTTTAAGCTTTAAAATGCTTTTTGCAAAGGTAATCAATTTAGAACAGTTATAATGGCAGTTTAATCGTCATTTAAATTTTCACTTCTTAAATAATCTTCATATTCTGAAAAAAAATCATAAATGAAAATATTCTAATTTTCATCTAAAGTCATCTTTTTATATGTATTGTAATATAAATGAGTCAAATTATAATAAATAAAATACACTTTATTTACAATTGAAATTAAACAAATTTTAGGTTTAACAGAATTAATCTGCTACAACATCCCTATTTGTAAACCTAAAGAATCGCCTTCCGTAACAACCTTCATTTAATTCTTCAATAATGAAAGATTTTATGAAGCATTCAATTTGATAATCAGCATCTTTATTTGTAGCAGCAACTTCTGCTTCCAAAAGCCAATTGACTAATTCAGTATATTCAAAGACACCTTGATATTCTGCATTATTGATTATTCTAGTTTGTTCTAAATCTTTTTTGCACTTTTCATAATAATTCAAAAAAAATCTTTCACATATTATTTTTGATTCAATTTTTTCTAATGTATTTGAAGGAGCTTCATTGCTGAAAAAATTGAATTTACTCAATATTGAATACAGCAGATTACTGTCTAAGCCAAACATAATGAAGCATACTATTCCCAAAGTATAATTTACTATGACATCTAAAAATTCAAGTTCAATGTAAATGCCGTCTTCAGTTTCTATCAATTTCCAAAGGCAGACAAACACACTCAAAATCATTGAAACACTAAAAAGTATCAGTAAAGTAATGTGTTTCAAGAAATATTCATCATCAATAAGTCCAGTTCCTATCTCATTGTTATCATCGATATATCTTGAAACTTGTACAGTACATTGTTGTCGTCTTTCAGCACTGCAATGATACCTTGAATCACAAACTTTGTCATATGAATCATTGACCATAGAGTGATAATCTGAACAGTACTCTTCTTTTACATTTCTTCCTATATCTTCAATATCTCCACAGCAAATTGTTTTGCTAGTTGTAGCTTCTGATGAACAGGCTTGATGAGACTCTGCTTCACGATTGTGAATCAAAGTATGGGTTGAGTGCTGAGAGGCATTTCTTCGTAAGTATATTTGCTGCAGAATGATGCATGTAATTGTTCCAACTAAGCAGATAAGTGTGAGAGTGAAAGATGTAATACTATGAACATACCCTAATTGATAATTTGGTTCATACTTCCCTTTATCTTCAGCAAACACTAAAGCTACAGCCAGAAAATAGGGTAGTATAAAACACAATATAATAGACAATATATTAATTTGTTTTTTTAGTTGCAAGATGAAGCACAAACTTCTCATTCGAATAATGAGCAGTAATACTGCTAATAAAAGTACACACAATCTTGTTGCATATATACTGCCAGATGTTAATGTATATTGTATATAAAATAATGTGCTGTACTTTATTGGAGTGAAAAACATCAATATTCCACCTAATGCAATCAAAAATTGTGCAAATACCAAATAAAAAGTAACTCCAAAACTTATGCTCCTCCAACGCCTCCCTGTCAAAAATATCACAAGTAACCATAAACAACAAATTGCATTTACAGAACTAAGGTAACTGATTGTCAAGCTCAAATAAGAAGTAACATGTTCTATTCCAATCTGAGAAAGTGAAATAACTGATGCTGTTGCAAATAAAAGAGGAGCAGAAAATAATGTGCTGCTTACTACTGTTTTAGTTGCAACATCTATACACATATCATATTGTGTTGCAAACACATATACTGACGGTGCAGTTGGTAAAATGCCATATAAGAAACCAAAGCTACCAAGGCTTTCAATTTCTTTTGTTGAACTGTCCTGTAGAAAGAATCTCGTAGATTGTTGCATAATTAATGGCAGAACCAAATTTTTCAGAAAGATTAGTATTGTTACTACTACAGATATCTGAGAATCTGACTTTTTGCTTCTTATTGTCATTGTATATCCAAGTAAAAGCAAAGCAGTAGCTGGAAAAGCAGAGCTGAATGCTTTCAATATGTTATCAAAAATAGGTAACACTTTCTGTCCATATGTTACATTCCAAATAAGGCCGACTACTGTCATCAGTACAACAGGATTTCGAAGTGTGCCTTTTATAACATGATAAAGATGATTTCCACTCTGTGAAATATCACGGTGATGCTTTTCACTTTCTAGAAAGATGAATCCAATAGTGTTAAGAATAAGTAATTGTATGGGTGCTATAATGTATAAATACATAGGGTATTCAGGATGTGTATTTTGATACAAAGCAGCAAATAAAGGAAAACCCAAAGCAAAATCGTTACTTTGAGTTGCAAAGATAGCAAATATGCCAGCTTTTCCTAAATCACATGGATGCGTCAGTAGCATTGTAATGAGAGCTACACAAACAAAAATGCAAGTTTTTGAAACAAATACAGAAGCTATAAATTCCCACTTCATTTGAGTAAAAGGAATGGTTGAGACTGTCACAAATATAAGAGCTGGTAATGAGAGATATTGAACGAAAATTGATATACCCTGAGCTTCAACCTGTCTCAATATTTTTGCTTTGCCAAGAATATAACCAATGAAAATTATGCCAAAACACTGTACCAGTGAAGGTAGCAAAGTATCTTCTAAGGATATTCCTGACTGCCCCATTATTGTCATTGGTTCTTTAATATACCTGCGAAAAAGAAAAATAATCACTTAAAATATAATTACAAATAGGGTTGCACAATATAATATTTTGATTTATTAGTGTATTAAATATGAGCTCTAAGATCTGTCTTTGATTCTTATTTTACAAGTTAGCTGAAAATAGAAATATTAAGTAAGAGTAATTTATATATTTTGTCTATAAAATGCCTGGCATATCTATATTAATTATAATGGCATTATATATTAAGTGCTATTTAATATGACATATTATGGGAGACAAATATTAATAATTGACATTGGTTGGCAGGCTGTAAATAAAGCATTTCTAGTGAACAAGTTAACTTATTTATTGCAATGATTGTATATGTACAAAGCATATAGACTGAATAATTGTTTAATCTTCCTAGTTCAACATAAAGCAATAAAATTGTAAAAAATGTCAGCAGTGTTTTTTTTTTTTTTTTTTTTTTTTTAACATTTAATAATTGTGTTTAGTTTGAAGAAGCTTCCTCTGAAGAATATTAAGAAAATGCAAGAGTAAATATTAGATTATTGCTTTGGTGTTAACTGCAAACACTAAGTTACCCATTTAGGCCATTTGGAGAGTTAATCACATTTTTTAAGCCCAATGTTCTCATACATAAGGCTAAACAAACTTTAAAAAATTTGTTTTTAAAAATAAGATAGAGATTTTGGTGAATTCAACATTTTGGTTCCAAGTCAAATTTAACAAATATTATTTTTAAAACCATGTTTGAAAAAAAAAAAAATTGCTATTTAATAAGAATTTTAGCCATTAAGCATGTAATATATAATGTATGGAATACAATATATATATATTATTTCTTGCAAAAATCAATTTCTAATTTAATAAACTATGAAAGCCTTTTGCAAGTTTGTTTTATTTAATATCAGTGACAACTCAAATTGACAATACATAAGAAAATAAGAAATTATAAGCAGCCAAATCACAAGTGAATGATATTATGTATCATAAACGTAAAAAGAAATTATGAAATTTTTCAAAAAAATTTCATTTTAAATGTAGAATTTTACTAAACATAATATTGATAAACAGTGATCAAATATGTCATTTATTTTATAATGTATCAGGAACATATTATAGTTACATGAAAACGTAACATAGTAATACATTCTGTTGCTTTCTTCATAATGCTAACATGAGAATGTGATTGGCTAGTTATTATTCTTATTTTTTATTAAACCAACAAAATATTTAGTCATATGTTACATTTTACTCTAAATCATGACTTATTTGACTATATATTTACCATTAGAAAAGACATTATAACAGGTTAAAATGGTAGCATAGCTTGAATTTAGTATGCACTGTATTGACTTCAACCATTCTTGATTTATATATACTGCTGCTAGATGTCCTAAAATTAAAATATTTAAATAATTAAGGAAGAAAATTCAATGAAAAGTATTTATATTCTGAAATATAAACCATAGTTATTAAAGTGGTTAGTATTTTATTTGAAGCTTACAGGGACACAAAAAGTTGGGAAATCCAAAAATTTGAATTGGAGAAAATTGGATTTAAAAATGAGGAAGGCAAGTGAAAATAACAATTTTTAAATTTAAAAAATCATTAAAGATTAATTTAAATATTTAAGTTTTAATAAAAATGCTATAAGTAATTATAATGCATAAATGAATAATTACAAAGGAATTTAAATAATTTCAATAAATGAGCATATAATTTAATTATCAATAACACTTCAGGTAAAACAGTAATAAAATAAAATTTCAAAATAAAAGAATTCACAACCAATATGTTTAAAGTATTTTTTAAAAATACAGAATTTTTATTGTTTTGTTGTTTCTTATACCCCTTGGATTGAACTCCAATTCAAACCAAGTCCAAGAGATTGGGGAAAGAGGTGTGCAGTAGCTTTTGAGGGTAAGGATCCCTGAGCACCCAAGGGCAGAAGTCTGAATTAGCTTATATGAAGATGACACTCACACACTCGCTGGCATAACCCTTTTTTACAAGGAGGGGGGGGGGGCTCTTTCACACACCTCACAGCTAGAACACAGGGTAAAGAGCAATCACCCCCGAACCAGGACTCAAACCCGGTACACCCAGATCACGGGGAAGATGCACTACCCCTAGGCCAGTACACCGGCTTTATTGCTTTTTCGATTGTATACATTGCTCAGCAGAGGAGCACATGTGTATATAAGAGCCTTAAAAAATTATTCACTTATGACCTCTGAGGACATAAGATACAGATAGATGTATTTAATCAATAAAAAAAAATCAAATAAACAATTTGAAGTCCAAACTTTTAGTTTATCTTCCATTATAGGCAATTTTTAATAGTATATAAATACAAAATTTAAAGAATTGCAGAAAAATTCAAGTTGCTGACAAATTCAAAATGAAAGTATCTGAATCGTATAAGTTTCAGTGTGCTCATTGTGATTATACTATGTAAAAAAAAAAAAAGTGCTCTCTAATACATTATTTATGATATATATATCTACCTCTCTCTCTCTATATATATATATATAATGTTATTACATATATCTTTGGATTTAAAAGAAAATAACTTCATGTCTCTAAGATAGAATATTGGTGCTAATTAGTGGTAACATTAATTCATTTAGTAATTATCACAATGATTTGGCATAATTTTTTCTAAACCCACTGAAAGAGAGATAACGGGTTTAAAAGTACCTGGAATGTGATTAATGTTTTTATTCTTTAGCACAGCTGTTTAAGAAACTTTTTTACTTTTCTGTATTTAAAAAAAATAAAAGAATTGCCAGTTAAAAGATAATTTTTTTCAACTGATGTACAGGTTTAAAACTGAACATTTTTCATTCTAAAAGTCACTTTGTAAATATTTTTTTAACTAATAAATTATGGAATTTCTGTATAACAAAATAATATTAACAAAAATATAGTAAGAATTTTTTTTTAAGCATATGCGATTTTGTTCAAATGTTTATATTCATGTATATTACGCATATATTAATATTATATATCAGAAAAAATTGATACTTGTGTAATAACCATGTCAGCGATTAATAATGTACATTAGTACTAAATGTCATATTAGTCAACGGACTATATTTGGCAATGACATCCAGCTAAACCAAAAAAAATAAATCTGTGGAGGTATGCGGTCATTACTGAAATACTGAACAAATTATTTAAAAAAAACCTCCAAGCACCTTTTGTTTTATATTAATAATTTATGCTTCATTTATATTTTATTTATTTAATGCCTACAATTGTATATCTAGCTTCATATATTAGTTTTACTAAAGTGTTTAGCATTAGTTTAAAATATAAAATTTAATTAATAAAAATATTTAGTTCCTATAAATAACATTTGGAAGTGTAAATTAGCACTACAGCTTTTCATTAAGATTAGTCTTTTTAATGTGAAGCTATTTATGACATGCATTATTTATTTTCAGCTTAATATTTATTGACAGTATTTCCATTATCCGCATATTTGCTTTGCAATTTAAAGCATGCTTATAGTAGTATTGCTATTTCAGACATCTGTGTCAATTTATGCAACTTTCATAGTGACAAAGATTCAACTTAGCATAGCTTTATTTAAATTAATGATTATCAGGTTATAAATTTCTAACTTCTGGAATATTATAATTAAACAATATAATTTTCAAAGTAACAGATAAGAAAGCTACATGTTTAAAATAAAGATGATAAATACTGTAAACGGAGAGGGAGATTCTCAGTGCAAGGTAATTAATGCTTCTTAAACAGATAAAGAACAGTTAAATCAATGAAAAAAGTTATTCTGTGGTAAAATTTCAAATATAATAGCAATTTTCACGAACAAACTTTTAAAGATTATTGAAGTTTAAGTGTAGTTAAGTGATTAAGATGTTAAAAGAAAAAATAATATATGCATGAATAAAATTAAAAATAATGAAAAATTCTTGATTCTTTGTACATGTAAAGGAAATGCTGTTTTTTTGCATAAAATTAATGGGATTTAACATTTACTTTCAATTACATTTATACTATGAATCACCAAGTACTTATTTTCATGTATAAATAATAAACTACGAGTACTACTGATGACATTTTAATATTAAAACAAAATCTGCTATTTGATAATATTTTGCATGTTTAAAAAAATATTTAGACAGTAAATTTCTTGAGACTGTATTTTTCATCTAAAATGAAATTTGTGAAGAACTAAGATAAGTAATTAAACACTAACCTGATTAATGTTGTTGATCCAATTCTTTTGAGGAGTAGCTTCCTTGCCACTTGTTTCCCTACTTCGAATAGTCAAAAAGGTTTTGACTATCCACCATTCGATCTTGCGCAACACAACATTATTTTTAAAAGTTACTTAAAATAGAGGCAGACTGATCATTATTATGCAGATCAGAATAGAATGAAACAGGTTGTGGGTAACAGCTTTTTTTTTCACATTTTAGCGATATCATTATTTAAAAAAAAACTTCGAAATACATTGCTGATGCTTCGAGAACTTGTAGGCTGACCAAAAAGAAAAAAATTTGCAGAATACACACATTCTGCGTTGCATAACTCCTTCCCATCCGGAAGAAAAGAGAGAAACCCATGGAAACAGTAACGGTTAGCAGTGAAATTTGTATGACGGGGTTGAGTGTAAATGTATACAGATTAAATTTCGGTTATTTTTAAGTCGTAGCTACGGTATCAATTTTAGGCATGTGAAATCTCAATGCATAAGTTGTGGATGTTTAAACAAACAAAAAACGGTTGATTTGTTGTGATTTAGCTCCAAAGTATGCTATTGAGTTGCAATAAAAACGTGCGCAATGCGCTGTATTTTGTCCATTGAAATTTTAATTTGGATATTTTATGTATCAAAAAGACGAAAATCGCAGGGGGAAAAAAAAAAAAAAAAAGGTCTTGTTAAATAGGAAGTTTGAAATGTGTAAATATTAATAAATATTGGATTCACTTTTTAGTAAAATTGTATTTATTAATTGCATCATTGTTTTGATTTTTCAAATTGTTATTTATTTGTTTATTTATCTCGTTATTTTTAATTCTTGTGATTATTCTCTGTTATGTCGAAGTTGCAAATGAAATTTTACAAATTGCTGTGAATTAATCTAACTGCGTCAAATGTTCATCGTAGCGATACCACCACCATCTTGAATCAGCTTAGAAATCTTGCTTAGAAATATAGCATGGATCAAGATCTTGTTGAAAGATACCAACACCACCAGAGAAAGTTTGCATCATAGGCACGATTTCACTTTCTATTATAGAAATGTATTGTTTAGAGTTCATCATCCCTTCAACTGGTACTAAACTGCTAGGTCCTCCAGAAGTAAAATCACCTCAAAACATTTGTTTCTGAGGGTGCTTAACTGTTTGAATAAGATGTTATTCTCTGATGGATTTTCCACCACTTCACCTGACAAATCTTGGTCGAAACCCTTGCACAAGAAAATGCGTTTCGTCGCTGAATAGAACCTTTTTCCTATCTTGTGCAGTCCAGAATTGATATTTTCTGGTCCAATCAAAAGGGTTTTTTTCTTCATTGCAGGTGTTAATAACTGTTTTTCGATTGGCTTTCTTGCAAATCTCCCAGCTTCAATAAGCCTTCGTCGAACTGTCGATGAATCCATGCTCTCAACAGTAGCTAATAATTCTCTGTAAATATATCTACTTGTTTAGTAAGGAGGCTTCGTACTACATTTCGTATAAGAAATTTGTCTGTTTGAGGTGTGATCTATACTGTCCTAAAATTCTTTTGCTGATTAATAATCCTAGAAACACTGGATTTTCCAATTCCAACTGCTGCAGCAATATCCCTCACAGTCATAGAAGTATGCTGACTAAGGGTAACAGTTCTAGTCCTTTTCCTAGGAGTGATATTCACTTTTTAAATACACGTCAGAAGGAGACAATTCACACAAGCGACCACTTCTTACAGACTTAAGCGAAAAATTTTCGGCATGTCATGATCACATGGTTAAACCGGTTTAGACTAGTCAAGAGCAGTCGCGCGGTGTAAGAAAATGCAGCTGAAACCGGTTTGAGGCAGAAAATCCCCGAGAAAGGAACAATTTTCTTAAAAAATATGTTTGTCCCATTTAATTCGCACAGTACTGTACCTAATAAAGGTGGTATACGTTTCTTTCCATCATGAAATTGTAGTTCTTGGAAAAAAGCCGTAATCGTCACGAGTGTTCAAAATTTTATTTTCAGAGTCCCACTCGTGATTCACTTCGTATTATAGTAAAGAATATAGGGTACTTTTCCGTTAGCCAGACGCAAGCTAAAAATCGCCAAATAATGTAGAGTTCCGCCAAATTCGCATTTGATTCTCAGTTGGTGACATTTGCGTCCGGCTAACGGAAAAGTATCGATATAGTAAGTATATCGTTACTTATATATTGTAATCATAGCATTGGCGAAAAATAGAAAAGAAATTAGGCATGAATCTGGCGCTTTACAGCGTGCGATCTTTGATGATTAATTGCTTGTATACGGTAAATACACAGATGCCAAGAAGTCATATATATATATATATATATATATATATATATATACGTTGGATGCCTTTTTTCTGGACCTATTGAAATCAAAATTTGATGTGGAACTACAATTATAATCTCACATGAAAATAAAATTATTTTTTTCTTTATTTTTTTGTCATTGCGTTGTTTAATTATCTGGTTTATATGTATGCAAAAGTACAGACTGACAGATGGTCAATTTCTTTATGGATCTGACACCAAATTTGATGCAGATCGACATTTTAAATTCATAAACTTTGAACTAAATTTTATCAATCTTTTTAAAATTTTCTAGTAACCATATTCCAATTTTATTCAGACAGCCAGATAGAGACTTCATCTGAATAGATTTCGTTCAAAATCTGGTAGAAATCTACAATTTGATGTGCAAAATTCATATACCCAATTTCTACCTTCTAGTTGAAAGTGTATTTAAATTGTCATGTTCACTGACGGCAAAATGCCAAAAATGTGTTTTTCGGACTTGGTGAAGTGTGTAGCAGGGGGACCATCAAAATCTCGATGAATTGTTTTTTGACAATTACAATATTTCTTTTCTTATATGAGAAAGTAAAAAGGACAGATTTAATAATAATGAATTCACTTTATTCAAGCATTTTCTAAAAGGATAAATTTATATTTTAATTATGCATTAAGGTACCATACATAACATACAAATTTTTTAATAACTTTGCATTTATTTTGTTTGATGGTAATTAGATATATAATTATTTTTTCTTCTTCAAAAATAAAACTTAAGTATTTAAAATTAACTGCATAATAGAAAATATTAAAAAATTATTTGCTTTTACTATATTTTTTATGTTTTTCTTTTTGCCAATGGAATCAATTCACGTGACATTCGTCTTCATGCGCTATTCTCTGTTATTATATCCTTTTCCCTCTTGCTATATGCATATTCACTTCCAAAAATAAATTAGCGCGATTCATTCATTGCATACTTTACTAACATAAATTAGCTTGACTTTTTTCATTGTTTCTTCAAGAAAAATATTCACGACAGAATAGATTTTTCACTTACTGCTAAATGAAAAGGAGAAACAAAAGTTATGAAAAGATGTCTAATTTGTTAATATTTACATAGACTGAAAATGGGATCGCGCATTCAAAAATGTGTTTTATTAAGAATAATGTTTACATATCGACATGACTAAACTTTAAAAAAAGAGAGAAATAAATTAATATCAAGCCTTTTACCTTTTTGTTATATCTCGTGTATATTGAGTTATGATATTTTAAAGGACTTTATTAGACCATACAATTAACAATATATGAAATTCATGAGCAATCCGAGTGTTGTATGGGCCGTTCCTTGAATCAAAACAATACATTCTCAAACAGAAGGCATCGTTTAATTAAATAATAGAGCAAAAAGAAAAAGTAATTTAAGATGCCATCTAGTTATGCTATTGTTTTAGCGATCATTTTTTTTTTTCATTCAGATATAGCAATAGAACTCATTTGTTATTTCAATAAATTAAGTGTGGATAAGAACATAGCATAATACCTATGGTTCTTAAGCTGCAATACCTACGCAACGTTTACGAACTCTCTATGGTAAGTGAGTCCGACCTTGAGCACTGTAACAAAAGAGTGTTTTTAGACTGTTTACTATAATATTGTTCTACTTTTATTCTTTACTAGAAAGGAGGCAGTGTTGCCGTACAGCATTCAGATTGCGACTAATTATGGTTTAGTCCATGTTCTTAGCTTGTAGTTTGCAAGAATAAAACTCTGCTTTACAAAAACGAAATATTTATTAGTAAAAAATCATAACTTCACATGTGACCAGCGACTGACGTTCGAACAGCTGTTGTTACAAGTGAGTAAGAACAAATTAAAAGTTGACGTCACTTTATTTATACCTTGAAGATCCGGTCAGTTTCAGTTCACTTCACAGAAATATGAATCGATATAGTAGCGCCGCCACACCAATCAAAGTGCAGCCGCTTCTCTGTTTCTTCGTGACTGCCGCAAAATAGAATTCTAGAATCGGGGGCTCTATATTCTTCCGGTTTACCATGTTGTCCCTTTCGAAGTCTAATTTTAAATTTTGACTTTTTTTTCTTCGATTGGATTGATTTAAGAAAATTTTATTCGTTTTAAATCCAATTTTGTGTTCATTTTCCGTGATTTATGGAATTATTTTAGTTATTATTTCTACCTTTTTAATGTTACCCTTTTGACATTACACTTATAAGTGTGTTTATAAATCATTTAAAAATGTGATTTGGTATTGAATGAAATATTTGCCTGAGGTACCAAATATTTTAATATTAATGCGATAGACAAAACTCTCAAAAATAATATTTAGAATGAGGCAATAAATTGTATTTGAGTATTAGATGAATGAGTATTAGTTAAAACAACGCCTTTTCTAATTTTTATCAGATTTTGAAAACTCTTAGCCATCTATTTTTTGAATTTGTACTAATTTTTTGTATTATTATTATTATTATTTGACTATTTTTTTCATGTTGATTAATAATTATATTTATTTGATTATTATCGTTTATTTATTTTTGTCACTTATTTTACTACTTATTGGTTTTATTAGTAAATATTTTATTTAAAGAGATTAAATATTTTTAATTATTCACTTATTACTATTTATTATAAATATTTATTTATGGATATCCTTTGTTTGGCTATTTCTTCAAGCATTGACAAGAATTTAATATTTTTATTACAAAGCACTTTATGCTGACTGTTTTTAACTCCATATTTATTTTATAAATACTGAATCGCATATATGATAATCTAAAATTTATTTTTATGAAAAAAGTTTTTTTAAAAATAACTTTAACAAAGGATAAAGAATTTCTTTTATATTTTATTCAGTTTGCCTTTTTTCAATGCATAGCGAAGATTTTACAAATAATGAAAGCAAACATGCTTCTCCCTGTATATATCATAATGATTGCGTCAAATAACATTTTTTGCCTATCATGCGTTTTTTTTTTCTCATTTTAACGCTAAGAACAATTGTGTTTCGGATTGAAATGACTGTTTCTTGTTTAGTATTTTCTTTGTTCATGTAAGTTCGCTCAATACATTACAACTTTTTATTATCTTTATTTGTTTCTTTTTAATTAGTTCTTAAATTTTAACTTTGTTTAAAAGTACATAATCTGAATTTGAATGGTGTTTCATATATTATGTATATAGCTTTAATTGATTTCAATTAATTACTTTTAGATTAGATTACTGTTTATAAGTTAAGAAAAATGTAAGCCAGTGCGTCGGAAAAACCTTATTCTTAGTGGACAATATGATTTAAGCCTAAAATTTATTCAAAGTTTTATAGAGTGTGCATTTAATAAAATAGGACTAATAAGTGAAGTTTTGGAATGCATTTTTTCTACGCTTTGCATCTTTCTGATAGTACATTGTTTCAGCCAAAGTTGATTTTCGTACTCAAAAATTTTTTATTAACTGCAAACTCATTGTAAGATTTTAGATGATAGTAAGATACGTAATATTTTATATTGTTCAATATGTTGTTACATATATGACGATTTAGTTACACATATCGTGTAATTATGACATCACTCGAATTGACTTCATTAGTTTACAAGCAAAATAATGAAAGTTTAGCCAATGTTTCTCTACTGCAATGTAGAAAAATTAATTAATAAAATTATTTTAAAGAAAAATTATTAAAATTCATTTGGGGAAAATTTAGTTTGTTTATTTTTTTAATTAATAATGATACGTTTCCTTTAAAATTTATAAAACATTCTGATTATAAAAACCGCGAAACAACAACCCGAATTCCGATTATGTTTGATTATTATGTTAGCTGAATGCTGAAGTTCTTTAAGGCTGCTTAGCTGATACTTCATGGGATCACGCTGCATAGGGATTCTGTTTCAAGATTTTGAAAATGTCGCATGACAAGCGCCCCATATCCTTTCATATCTTACTGCTTATTATTTTGCTCTTTGAAGCGTCATCACTCCTGCAAGATTCCAAAACTGCTCATATTAAGTATAAATGTATCGATTCCATTGACATGTGCGAATGTAATGTTTATTGGTTTTTTAGTTAGACTAATCTTTTTTATATGTTCTGTATTGTATATTACTTAGTTTTGTTAAATTTATTTTTCCTTTTCCTTCTATTAAAAAATTATTCATTCTTAAATTTAATTGCTGGTCAAAACTAAACGTAAATTAACGTAAAAAATTTCGTTTTGTGTTAATCAGAATTTAATCAAATATACAATTACACTATTGAGATAGAATAGAAAAACATTTATAATTTTAATATGACACTTGACAAAAAAACAGGATATAGGAAGTAATATTAAAAATAATATTGTTTAAATGTGGTCATAATTATAAAATTCACACATTGAAAAATGTGATCGTTGTATGTCGCAGAATTTTCACAAGCCTCGCCAACTGCCCTAATCCATACCAGCTCCTTGTTGACTGTTTCGCCATTTTTCAATCACTTGCCTTCTGATATTCGGGGCCAGCACGATGGCTATCAGTGATCTCCAAAAATTCTCAGTGGAAATAAAATCACAACTGCAGAATACCTATTTTATAATTTCGATATGCCAGTGCTCAAACTATTCTCTGGTACATTCTGCAGAATGGATTCTTGTATTATTCTGCCGGATCTGTTCTATCCAGTTTATCAGAGGTGAGTAAAGCAAAGAGTTACCCGTCTGTACTAATTAGTATTTTCCAACGTTTTGTTGTCCAATGAGAAAGGCCACAGCTGTTTTACCAACCTTAAATAATTTCGGAACATCTAAACAATTTGAAATATTCGGTTCAATTTTAATTGAGTATTTTTTTTTCGTGCAATATCATAACTTAATATTATTTAAAATATTTTATCGTATCTAATATATTTTAAATCGTCTCGTTGAATGTTTGAATTCCATTCCGTTGTCCATGGTATGCACATATTGAAATCTGGCGTCCATGAGATGAGATTCTATTTTAACTTAATTCCTATTTTCTTCCATTTCATAATCGATAATTGTTGTTTACAAATTGGCATTTAGCTTTAAAGAGTTTAAAATTTGATTAAAAAAGGCTCTCCTTTTTTTTTTTATATTTTTCTTTTTAGCCCCTTCTTTCCGTAAATTAACAGATCTTTTTGAACATTATTATTATTATTCCTACTTTAGTAGTTTGACAGTTGAGTTTTCAGCAACACAGAAAGCTAAATTTTTTTTCAACCTTCTGTTCTGTGAGTCATACTTCAGGACATTAAAAAAAAATTTTATTCGATTTTATTAAACCAAGAAACCGTTTGCAATGTCTTATCAGAACAAACAACAGTTTTGTGAAAAGACGCTAATTATTTTAAATGCAGTTGAAATCATAGAAAAGTTTAAATTAAAAAGAGAAATAAAACTTTAGTCAAATCATCCAAAAGAAAAAAGTTGTTGTCGTATGAAATTAATACTAATAAGAAAAGTCGTCGTTTATTTTATTTTAATTATTAACTCTGAATTTTATGTGACAATTTTTTATGAGAAATAAAAATACCAATAACTAATGGCAACAATGCAAAAAAAAAAAAAAGTACCATAACCTTATAACTTTTAAAAATTAATTTTTGACCATTTTAATCGGTTTTTTTTTTTTTGAAAAATAATAAGTATCATTTTTTTGAAAGAACTCTTTATTAGGGCTCTGAAAAGATAAAATAATTTTTTAACACAAAAAATTTGGAGGTCAAAACAAGAATCTTAAAAGTGTCAAGTACAAAAGAAAAGTTATGAATTAACTGAAATCTTTATTTTATTCATAGTAAATTTTAATTTTAATATCGTATGAATGTTTGGGATTTTGTTCTTTCTTATGATATTTATTTATTGTGAATTTATAGTCTTCTGCTATTCTTTCATATACCTCGCATTTGTTTTGACATTCAAATTTTTGATTTAATAATATATATATATATATATATATATATATATATATATATATATATATATATATATATATATATATATATATATATATATATATATATATATATATATATATATTTATGTTTTGAATAAGCGTTTAAAAATGTTTCTATTCGAATGAAAATTCAGTCACAGAATTATGCATTTACAGACACGAAACATGTGAAGCTAAGTAAATACATTTAAATAAATAACATCGACACATTTTCTGACGAATTAGTTTTAAAAAAATAAACAGTTGGAATTTTTCATTTGTGATAAGCCGGTGGGAGGGAAGAATCCACCTGAAGCACGCGCTGTCAGATATCATTGAGCAATTGCTTAAATGTTCGCAAACAGAAGTGAGTGTGTCACCGCAATTAGAATACGGGCCCTCTTCAAAAGACTTATTCTTGGGGGTATTTCATAACAAGTGAACGTATCTCAGAAAGGTGAATTGTTATAGAAAACTCTTGAGTCGCCTTGGAAACTTTGCCTTAAAATAGTAACGAGGTGAGACGCTTTGGTCATTATTATTCTATACCTAATCCTACGAAGCAGGTTTGCGACTATTAATATCCCAGTGATTTCACTTTTAGACCTTGAGCCTCCTTATCGTTGTCACGATCGGTGTACATCAATGTACGAAAAGACACGTACCTTTTGTTTTCACTTATGATATATAAAATGTTTTGTAGATGCTTTTTTGAGATGTATTTTCGGGAATAAACTTTGTTCAGATTGTAGAATTTATTTTTTAAGTTCTGTATTAAAATGAATTTTATAAATGCCCTTGTAAGATGTATTAGAACATTTCTTGCTTTTATTTTTTAACAGAACAAGATGAGGCGGATCAAACGAAATGAGAGCAGCCTGCCCTGTTCTGAGTGAAGCTGTTTTGAATGTTTCGAAGTAGCTATTATAAATGCGCATTTAATTAGTTTTCTGCCTTTCTCAAATCCAGTAGATATGCGCAGTTACAGTAGTTGTCAAAATTGTAAAAATCTTTTGGGAAAAGTGTATCTTGGAGATTTGATAACATAATAGCAATAGGTATTTGCAGTAAAACCATAAAGTTATATACAATTTTAAAGATAATTTAGCTAACAATATAGTGCATCAAATTATGTTCACTTTACTTTTTTTTAAAGCTTTACGAAATAACGAGAAGAAAGAAGCACACTTTGCTTAAGTTGAAAAGAGATAGTTTTTCTTCCTTTGAATATTGCTATTGAGCAAGAGCTTTCAGGAAGCTAGTAAAGTGGCATTATGTTATCAAAAGAATTCACAAATGGATGCAATATTTTGGAACTGTGGTTGGTGCATTTTGTGATTGTTATTAAATTGCTCAAGTTTATATTATTTTGTGAGTTGTCAAAATGTGATGACATTGTTTTTTGGTGCTTTTTGTGATTGTTATCAAATCCCTCAGTTTTGTTTTCTTCAACTTTGTGAATTATCAAAATGTTAAAAAATATATTACCTATAGAAATGACTCGTTAACCAAAAAAACTATGTGACATTTTACTAATGCTTGAACAAGTTGTGGTTAAAATGAAAGTATACAGAAATTTGGTGAAAATCTAATGAATGGTGATATATTTGAAGAAGTATAAAGAAACTCAGCCACTAAAAACCAAATTGGTAAAGGCAGAGAAAAGCGCAGAATATAAGTTCTGATAGAATTATTAAAAAATTGTGTCTGTGTGATAGAAGAAAATAATTTGAAGTATATGAGGTGAATGTAATGTAATGTTGAGAGCTAGTATTATTCTCCTCAGATTGCCGGAACCCAGTTTAAATGAAAGAATTCTACGGAAAAAGCCATTTTTAAATCCGAAATAAAGGTTGAAGCAATTAAATTGGGCAAAAGCCCCTGACAACTGGAAAGCAGAATTTGGAGTGATGAAACCAAAATTTCACTATTTAGGAGCGATGTCAAAAAAAAAAAAAAAAAAACATAAGAATAAGAATAGAAGATTTACGTTTTAATTAAACTACATCAGCTATTAAACATCCATGGAAATGTTATGATCTGGGTTTGTATGATAGCAAATTCCATGGGCTAAATTTGTTCTTAATGGAAATATAAATGTCCAAAATATACAAATGAAATACTCATCCCTTGACTACTGCCTTCCTCATGCGATCTTTTCCTAAATAAAGAATTTATATTTCATCAGGAGTTAGCTCCATAGCATGTTGCCACAGCATGTAAAAATTTATTTCAAGACAATCGTATTTCAATTATTGGAATGGCCTGGGAATAACCTAGACTTCAATTAAATCAAAAATCTATGTAGCAAATTAAAGGGTTTTGAAACGCAAAAGCAACCCAGCAATAAAAACCAATTAAAGCAAGCAATAATTCAATCATGATATCGCATTATAAAAGCCGAGGAATTAAAAGCAATGGTAAATCCAAGAGATGGCTTTGCAATATCGTAATTGATTCTAAAAGTTACTCAATAACAGATTAGCTACCACAAGTGAAAAATATTTTATATGTCATTACTTTTATATTTCCTTTACAATTGCTCTTCCAATACAAATATCAATTGTAAAAATTATTTTATTAAATTCTTGGATCTAGAAAATGATATATAATTGAAGGGTTTTTCTTAATAAAATTGCCGTTATGTTTCATCAAATCTAAAAAATGCGCTTTTTCCATAATTTTGGCCACTATTATATCTTCTTTTCGCTCAAAATGTATTCGCATTCTTTACAGATGACTATCCTGCCAATTGTAATTTATTATAATTATTTTTTAAGTAGTTTCGTGGCCTAAGAGAGAAGACATCTGTGAGCTTTGAAACTCGGTTTATTTCGTCCCGGTAAGCATAATTTATGTACAAGCAGGAAGCGAGAAAAGAGGCTAAAATATTTTTCCCCATCGATTTTATACTATTAGATTCTGATAGGGATTTCTTTGACACGTTTAAACTTAGGAAAGGGAAATATAGGTATCTTTTAAAAGAATTTACTAAGCATGATAGATTTTTATCCCTTCACTCGAAGCGTGAGAACTTGCTGATTAAAGCAGTTTTACAGAGTTCGTGTAGGATTAATTAAATAAAAAAAAGGTGGAATTGGATCATGAAATAAATAATTATTTTAGAATGAAGTTAATATGGGTTAAATGAAGATAAAAAAAATTCGGAAATTAAGATTTAAATTAGATTAAGATTTTATATTGTTACGGATTTCTTCCTCCTCCGCCGTCGGGTTCTTTTTTATAGTGGTAGTGATATGGTGTAAGAACACACAATCACTACCACTATCAAAAAGAACCCGACGACGGAGGAGGAAGAAATCCGTAACAATTTCTTCTCGCTTTACACGGAGAGGACAAATATTTACAGACGAGACGATCACAGGACAGCATACATCAGCACACTACAGACGACAGTAGCCCACAGGTAGTTATAGTCCACAGCACACGAAGCGGCCAGACAGAATCCAGCAGGAGAGGGGTTCCTCGGAGCTTCGCTCTACGATCTCACCAACGGCTGAACTTCGCACTGTCTCTTCTCGCTTTAGCTGCCGACTCATTATTTCTCACAACTGGCTACTACACACAAGATACGACGCTGATTCCACAGTAGATGACAGGGCTCGTCACATAGCAGTTCAGTACTCGCTCCACGCAACGCTGGCACTCCGCTGTTGCTTCGTTATCCTCTCGAATCCTCGTTACTTGTCGGCGACTCCGACTACAATTAACGATGACGACTCTCCACGACTCACAACTACTCACTTCGACACAGTAGACGACAACGACGATGACGTAATTTGTCCGGATACACAGGAGGTTCTTCGTCTCCTATTTGCATCACACTCCTTTGCAAATCCACAGCAAAGCCGAATTCTTGAAGGAAATCGAGGCCGGAATTACAGGGATCAGCAATTCCAGCCACGTAGTCTTCACATCATATCACTACCACTATCAATAAACAGAAGAGACAAAGCTTTTAATCTGAGATGGTAGCTCATTCAATTGAAGCTTAAATCTTTTTTTGTCGTGGGATCATAGCATTATACATAAGAGATTTTATTGAAATCAAAAACAATTATTATCCTCGTTGAATCAGCTGGTCTTCAAAGGCCACAAGTGAGGAATAAAAAATTGAATTAACAATACCGTGAAAGATGACTTGCAGTTAAATATTAGATGACGCTGACGATTACATTTTAATGACATTATAATGCCATGGAATCGACGTCATTAGAAAGGTGTTTGAACATTATAAATAGTGTAAGATTATTTATATAGCTCAACTTCAGTATCTATCAAAATTTGACGATTATTGAAAAAGTCTGGGGCATCATATTAGGCATCAGATTTTTAATTGAAATAAAATACAATCACTATTTTCAGCGAACCCACTGGTCGCCAAGACAACCAACACATAATAAATAAAACAGGTGCAAAGTTTTCAAAATAACTTGCCTTTATGTCCATAACAATTAATTGCTTAAAAATACTTTGTTGAAGGAGTTTATTGAAATTTAATACGACCAATATTCTCGTTGAAACAACGGGACGCCAAAGGAAGGTAAATTAAAGTGAAATAAATTTAATTTTTAATGAATGAACGTAAAAAATTTCATATTCTTTTTAATGCCTCTTTTAGAGTACTTCCCTCTCTCTCTCTCTCTCTCTCTCTCTCTCTCTATATATATATATATATATATATATATATATATATATATATATATATATATATATATATATATATATATATACACACACAAAAGTATTAGAATCAAGTTAATAGGAAAAACAAAAATCAAATAAAAATTATTAAAAAAATATTAAAAGCTTAATTTAAGAATTAACAATCACAGATCCGATATAAAAAACTTCATAAAAAATAGGACCACTGACTTCGAACTGGAGCATTTTCAAAACCATAACTTTAACAATATTAATATCTACATTCTAGAAGACAATATTAACGAATTAAACAAAAGATTAGATCTGGAAAACATTTATATTTGCAACCTAAAAACTTTATTTCCTTATGGTCTCAATAGTAAATTAAATGGGGAAGGTTATGCAGATTTAAACAATAATTGCATTTATAACAAATTTAACATATTTAAAAATTTTCTAAATAAAGATAACTTTTCTAAAAGAGGTAAAGGGAAAGGAGGCAATTTTCAAATTATATTTGAGGAATTTCAAAATTACTGTAATCTGGAACACAATAGTGAAAACATTCACAGAATTAGGAAATACATTTTTGGTCTTAGAAATAATAAAATGAAATGGTTTTTAAATAATAAATTCGGGGAATTAGAGTTTAAAAATACGTACACTAAATGTATTATTCTAGATCTTATTAAATGTAAACTTAACATTGGAAAAAACGATTTACTTTTTAATAATAAAAATAATGTTTACAAAGAATACTGTGTGATTAAATTCTTGGATATTTACTTCGAATATCTAAAATTACCCAAAATTATACATAATAATAATATATTTTTTCCTCTTGCAGATAAAACTACTGTATCAATAGCGTTTAGTTACACTTCAACTTTAAAGAAAAAAATTTGTAATTATAATTACTATAGCAAAAATTTAGATAAAATAAATAAAACAGATTGTTACTGTAACAAAGAAAAATATAAAGATTTTATAGATATTGATAAAGGTCATATTATTACAGGTAATTTAAAAATTATTGAATCCAACTCTTTAAGAGATTTGATGGGAAGAGGAACAAAATTTAGATTAAGAGAAAAAATAAACCATAACAAAATTTTGATTTCTATTGGTAATAATTTGGATGTTTTTATTGCCAAATTATCTAGAAAATACCATTGGCCTGCGGAAGGTTTCGGGGAATGGAAAGTGAGAATTTTAAAGGAAATTAAAATAAAATTGAATACTGATTTTGACAGATCTAAAGAACGTGGGATTTATTTTAGTAAAACATTAAAAAATGAAATAAAAAATTTAAAAGAAAAATTTGTTATTACAGTAATAGATAAATCAGCAAATAATTTCTGTTTAATTTGTAAATATTATTATAAAGAACTTTTAATTAATGAATATAACTCTAATGCAACTTATATGTTAAAGAACACCGGGAAAAAGGAATTAGATAAAAGAATGCTAGCTTTCGCAAAAAAAACCCAAAACTAAGACTTGCTCTCTTAACTATCCTTATTTATTCCCAACAGTTAAATTTCATAAAAATCCATTAAAATTCAGATTCGTAACCTGTAGCACTGGCAGTTATAATTACTATACGGGTAAACATTTCTTTAAATACTTAAAAATTATCCTGGACAAAATAAAAAATGAAGACAACTTTATTATTTCTAGTAACAAAGAAGTATTGGATTTTCTTAAAGATAACAACATTAATAAACTTAATACTTTTGATTTCGAAAATTTATACACTAATCTACCTCATGAAAAATTAATAAAGGTCTGCACTTTTATATATGACGAATATTTAAATGAAAATATCATTCCTAAAAATAACTGGCTTGAGTTATGTAATTTTAATATTACTGAAAATTACGTGTTTAATGGTATTAATTTTTATAAACAAGTCAAGGGCATTCCAATGGGGACAGCTTTCTCAAGTGCTTTAGCTAATATTTTCCTGCATTACTATGAGAAAAAAATAATTAAATATAATTTAATAAACGGGTGGAGATATATTGATGACCTACTTTTGTTTAACTTCGACAAAACTAATATTATTACTAATTGCTATCCAAAAGATTTAATTCTAAAAGATACAAATAAAAATCAACTTGAGGCTACCTTTCTGGATTTAAAAATCGAAATTGCTAATGATAAAACAATAGTTGGTATATACGATAAAAGGGATGATTTCAACTTTAAAATAACAAAACTATGTAACTACCATTCCAATCTAAACTCTAAAATTTTCAAAAATCTAATTTTCTCACAAGTTAACAGGATCAAAAGGGTTTGCAATAATAAAAATTCTTATATTGAAGCATCAACTATCCTCCTTAAAAATTTAATTAAAAATGATTTTCCTAGAAATTACTGTAATGTCAATTTTTTAATTAAACAAGGTATGGTTTGGGATTAATCCTTTGGCTTTAATAAAAATAGAACTTTACTTGCATATTGGATCATTCAACAGATGGCGCTGGGTGCCTACCTCTGTTTACATAATTTACCGTTAACTTTTTTAAAAACAGGAAATCACTATCGATTGTTTAAAGTTTCCTTGACTGTTGGATGGTATGTTCTGGCCTTTTCGTTTTTAATTTTAATTTTAATGCTGTTTTTTTTTTGTTATTTTTGTTATTGTATTTTTACTTTGTTGTGGTTATATTTTTTTCTAATTTGTTATTTTGTATTTCCTTTCTGTTAAAATGGTATATCTCTTGAGCATAATTTCAGGGGATTTTCGGGTCACGAGGAATCATTATTAGACAATGTCTGTATGTCCTCATAGAAAAAATCCCTTTATTTGAATCCCTGCCTGAGGGTGACCCTTGAAAAAGTCTTCAGGCCGGATTCTTTTTTTAATATTTTTTTAATAATTTTTATTTGATTTTTGTTTTTCCTATTAACTTGATTCTAATACTTTTGTATCAATTCATCTGTGTTTTAGAAGTAGATGCAATTGCGCTCTCTAAATACTATGAAGTTCCTTTTTGGTTTTAGTTTAAATAGGTAATAAATTTTAGTTGCGATTTCGGAACTGTTTTGTTTCGTTTTCATTTTAGTTTCGTTTTCAAACTTTTTCTTACTTTAGATTGGTTATATATATATATATATATATATATATATATATATATATATATATATAATATAAACAAATCTCTATACGAACATTGAAAGTTTTTACAGCTACCCTTAATCCATTTCGCTAATTAATGGAGCAGCAAAATATTAGTAGAAATGCTCTACAGCAAGTTTGCCGTGTCACCAAAAACTACATTTAGTCAGAGGAAGAATAGATGCAAAAGAAAAAAGGAGTTGCTCTTCCTCTAAGGCAGAGGTTCCCAAACTTTTTTTTCTCGTGGACCACTTTCAAAGTTTTACTATTTTCGGTAGACCCCCTGCTGCTACATTTCTACTGTATTCCCAAAACTCCTAAAAAATATCACCCTAAATTGGGGGTGTTAAGAAGGAAAAGAAAGTAGCACATTTTCTTTTGTCCTATTTATAAAAATGATACTTGTGGTTATACAAAATTATAAACATTTATTGTTACAAACAATCAACAATTGACAAAAAATCAACAATGAACTCTGAAATGGAAATCAACAATAAAAAATAGTCATACTTTTAATGAGACGGATGTACTTGATGAATTGACAGCAAATTATCACTATTTGGCTTCAGTTTTGTAAGAAGTAATCTCAAATCTCCCCGTTCTGTGATGTTCAATCTGTTCTTTTTTTTTTTGTCAACAGGTTGGTAACGGCACTAAAACTTCTTTCGACAAGATATGACAAGGGAAACGCTATCCAAAATTTCCTCGCAATTTCCCACAGCCCAGGATATTTTTCGGGGATTTCTACCTGCAGCCAAAATGTTTGATAGTCTTTTTTAAATTTCACCTTCAGTTCCTCGTTGGTGCTGAGCTCAAGTAGCTCCTCTTGTAATACACATTCGCCTCTTCCGTTTCATCAAATGGGGTTATGATCCATGGTGGTATTTCCATCATCAGAATATCTTCAAATCTATTTTTGAAGTCACCATGCAGGGTATTTAAATGTTGAGCGTATGTCTGAATATCCTCATCAAGACATTCTATCTGTGACAAGTGCGGAAACTGGGAGAATTCGCGCCTACTAATATTTTGCTTCATTAATTTCAATTTACTAAGAAAAGCCGAAATTACACCATTTGTTTTTATTAAATTAAGGCTGTCCCCTTGTAACTGCAAGTTAACGTCATTGAATTTTATGAACAAATCTGTCAAGTACGCAATGTCCGCTTTATATTTGATCAGATTTTCTTTTAAATCTGGTGTTTTAGTTTCCAGACACTCTATCACTGATTCGAAAAGTGAGTAAAATCTCGATAAGCATGCACCTTTCGACAACCAGCGTACTTCAGTATGTAAGAGCAGTCGTTGGAAATCTTCATCATTTTCATCGCACAATAGTGCAAATAAACGGGTATTCAAAGCATTGCTTCTTATTTTATTAACTGCGTTAATCATAAATTGAAGCGATTGGTGCAATCTATCACTCAAATTTTTCGCTACAAGGTGTTGTCGGGGGATGACACAGTGAATTACAATTAGTCGTGGTATTATTCTTTTAAAATGGCTTATAAACCCACGATATCGCACGAACATGGCAGGAGCTCCATCTGCTGCCACCGAAATAATGTTTGTAAATGGAATAGATTTTTCTGTAAAAAAAATCACTCAGGACATTAAATATATCAGGAAACAAATGAGTAACGTTTTGTTCTTGGCATTCGTATTTATACTAATGTAGATTACAAGCACAGCGCAAGTCGCATTTCATCCCTTTGCAGGTCTAAACAAGCATCCCGGACGAGCGGGCGCACGGGCGGCACTTTGGAAGTCTCGACATGTGGTGTACACTTGTACTATTATCTATTGTTCTATTCAATTCTGTGTTTGAACTGAGTCTCGAATATTTTTGAGTACCTACCGATGCTACCTGCCTACGTTGATAGGTAAATCCAAGCCAAACTTTTTGTTATTTATTATGAAAACCAGAAAATTTTTCGTGGACCCCCACTTACAACTTGCGAACCCCTGTTTTATTTTCACGTCTATGTGGACCCCCGTGTGTTCTCCTATGGACCCCTGGGGGTCCACCTGGACCACTTTGGGAACCTATGCTCTAAGGTTTCACGAATAATCTCAGGCTGAATAGAAATGCACAAGCACTGGCGTCAAAAATAGATCTAATCGGAATCAGTTCAATTCATCTTGATTGCTCTTTCGATGCATTTTTGGCGAACACATATGGAAACACTGAATTTAAAAATAATTAAAAACAGTTGCTTGATTTTGTATATACACACGATGCTGCATCAATTTTGTTATACAGTGCACTTCTTTAAAAAAAAAAAAAAAAAAAAAAAAAAACCCTGATTTACTGCGAAATGTAAGGCAATTGGCAGTGAGGTTGAATGCACGGTCACATTAATCTTTTTAAATGTATGTTTGAGCCATTATTCGGATTGCCTCTTCTTCATTGCAGGAGGCCCATTATGCAACATTTACATGTCCATTATTTAATGAAATGTCATTGATTCTAAATTAAGGAAGACGATTAAACCACTGTAATGGTGAATGGCGTTTGTCATCTTTCATCCATTTGCAAGGAAGTGCAAGATTATGTAGAAAAAGTATTATAATCGAAAGATTCAGATTCGAGATTGTGACAAATCTCCACATTTCAGATCTCTCTGAATCCGAAAAACACACTTTTGGAATTATATCTATCTGTTGTCCTTCATTCTATGAACAATCTTAATCAGCCTCAAAATGCATAGGCAGAAAATAAAGGGCATGGGCGTAAGAAGTTATTGCTCGAAGAAACACAGAGAAGAAAATAGGAATCAACGCAAAACAGCGAGGTGATGTATCGAAAAGTTAACATATAATATATTATTATTGTTATTAAACACAGCATTTTCTCGTGGTTTTTTGAAATGCATTTTCTTTCTAGTGAGTGCTTTTATTCGAATTTTTTAATGTTTAAATTACTTTTTTTTCGCAGAGTGGCTTCTGGTATTTAATAAAAAGTTGCCTTATCAATAGAAATACATATTGCTTTTAATTAGTTATTTATATTGTTTTTTTTTTTTTTTTTTTTTTTTTTTTAGGTTTTGGAGGAAGCATGCAAGAAACAAAAGATCAATCCATCGGAATTTGAAATACGGTAACAATTTTTTTTCTCTTTTATAAAAGCTAGCTTTCAATTTCTTTCACATTTGTTTCTATAGAAGCACTGGTAGTAAAATTTAATTTGGCACATGATACTTGCTCTGCTTTTTCTGTTAACATTCTAAGTAAACTTAATCAACTCCATCGCATTTTTTACTGAATAAATTATTTAAAATTACCGATGGATCAGTCACAGTGGACAACAACGGTAAGTGGCGCATGAGTCATAATTTGATTTTTTCGCCCCCCCCCCCCCCTCCCACGATCATATTTGCTTTTTTAACATGACTTGAAAACACTGACGTTTTGCGCTCAGAATATCTCTCTATAACAGCCATCTCACCCAATTCCATCGCTATGCTTCTTGCATTATTCATTAATAATATTATACACACATTTCAATTATTATGGATTCTTCGTAATTTTTAGGAATTTTATCGCTAGGGTTAAAATTTCTATGGAGACGAGTTTTTTTTTACATCGTAAATCTTGGTGGTGTTAGAAACTATTTCTAGTAATAAACTTATTATTTCTACTGTTTACTATTAAACAAGATGTCTTTGTAAAGGCAAAAAAATTGCGGAAGATATTTTTTCAGTCTTTTATTAATATTAATCAGTAATCTTTATTAGTCACTATTCTTTGTAATGCATGCTTTTGTAGTGTACGAGTTTCTTGGATTATAATTTAATAATAATAATTATTATTATTTTGCATATTCTGTTTTTGAAGAATGTTATATAATTATCTCTCATTTTTCCATAAATAGTGATGTATATTCCATGTTAGTTTTTCCATGTTATTTCTGACAAATTAGCTTTTTCGGATAAAAGAGGGTACATTAAAAAAAAATTCTCCAGGCCCAATCTAGCTGTGCAAGTAGAGTACTAACGGGCTGGTTTCTTTTTCAAACTAGGAATTCATGTTATGAAGCGAGGGCATCCTTAGTGATATATGCTAAAACTTAATAACTGAGCCAAAAACGGATCTAAGACATTGTCGGTTTTAATGAAAAGGAAAAATAATATGAAAGGGTGAGATTAAAAGTTCGATGTGCGCTAGAATTACCACTCATCCGTGTAAATAACAACAATAAAAGACAAATTTTAAAACCCGTTTGGATGGCAGAATCGAACAACTTTAATGCTAATGATGTATGATAGTTATTAGTGATATGATATTAAAACCGCAATAAGATGATGTTAATGGCACTCTACTCCCCAAACTTCTATGCTGCATCAGAATGATGATGGTTGCCCTGTGACAATGCATTTGATATGCATCATACGATCGGACATCGAGACGTGGGCTTTAAGCATTTTTTTCATATCTGGAACCCCGATCTTGCCAATCAAGTTCCAGGGTGAGAAGTTTCAGGCTATAGCAGCAGCCACAAGCAGTTGAATGAAGAATATTCCGAGAAAACTAATTAACGCAAATTTTAAATTTTTATCACTAATATTATTGATTTCGATACCTTTATGCAGTAAGAATCCAATCCCAAAATGCACATTTTTAGATATGCCTGCTTTTAATTATACTATGTATTTACAAAGATGTTAGTGTTGAATTTATTATTTATGTTTTCCTTTTGAAGTGCATATACTTGTGGAAGCCATAAAAATCCCTTATTGTTGACTAAGCTCAATATTTAAATGAAACAGAGTTGAGTTTAGATAAGAATTAATTGATACTATCTTAAAACAATTATTAGGTTATTAACATTTGAGGCTTGCATATACTCTAGTAAAGTGAAATGTGGGAAAAGAGAGCATCAAAATTATGATGTGATGTTTTATAACTTTGTCAAGGATAATATTCTAATTTTGGAAAATAAGCAATTAAAAAAAGTCTTTGAGCCAGGAATGTTAAAAGGCTCAAGAAACAAGTGACTGAAGTAAAACAATGAAATTTGCAACATTTTTTCCTTCAATATCAAACCTGCAGTTATAAGATTTATGATGTAGAATTTTCCCTTAATTATTCTCTAATAAGTAGTGTATTCTAAAATAAATTGTGGTCCCAATATCTACTCAAAATGTAAATGTTTATTTATGGTACAGCTATGTATTGTTAAATCGGGATACACAGCTAATATTACTCTATAAATATACCTAGTATTTGGGAATTTTACAAAATGTGATGATGTATTTGATTTAAACGGTGTCATCTGAATTTATAATTTTTTTCTTTCTTATGCAGCCATTACAATAGAATTCTCGATTTGAGCTTACCAATTCGTTTTGCAAATATCCCAAACAATGCACAGCTGGAATTGCAACCCGCTTCACAGTCAAGAGCTGACAGTTTGGTTACTGTTGCTTTGCAGTTGGAATCCGGTGAACGAATTACAAAAGATTTCCCGCCTTCAGCAACTGTTTATGATGTTTTAGAACAGTGTTTGAAGTAATATTTAAATAATTTTTTTTTTATCATAATGTCTGGAATGACAAAAATTATCAAGATTTGTTATTATATGGTATTGTATTTCTTTCAGGTCTGAATCAATATATGTAGAAGAGATTGGAGAACCCGCTTGCATTTATATGCGTCAGAAAGTAACTTTTGAATGCAACATTATTCTTAAATTTTTACTAAGTAGATAACTCTATATCAATTTTGACAGTTGTTTTTAAAAAAAATAAATATCCTTTTTTTATTCTTTTTTTTCACACTGGAAAATACTACTGATATTAGAAAGATTAACAAAATTGTTTCTAAAGGCTTCATTAACTACATTTCATCTTTATCAACTATGCCAAGTGGAATCGAGAAATTTTATATTCTATCATAAACATGTCTCATCCTATAATTTACAAAATTTAATGACTTAGAAATATATATTTCGATTTTAACTCAGTTTTTAATAAAAATCAGTAGCATTTGGTTATCATCATTAGCTCCCAACATTTTAATTAGCTAACTATTAAATTGCTCATATTTCATCTAATAATACATTTTAATTGGAAATTTGCTCTTTCGTAAAATTTAAAAGTAAATTTCTACAAATGAATCTGAAAATCATACATAAAAAAGTAATAATTTCTATTTATCCAAAAGTAGTTAGTAATATAGAGAACACAGAAATAAAAAATGCTCAAATGCTATATAATTTAACAAATGTACTTAAATCATTGAATTTTGAAGAAATATTTATTATTCTCTTATAATTTTAACAATAATATTGTAAAAAAAAAAAAAAATTAAAATTCATTCTTAAGAAAATATATTTTAAATATATATATAAATCCTTAAATTGTTTTCTAAAATATATTTTGAATTTATTTAAATTCATATATAATCATTGCTTTTATGAATTTTCCATAGTTAGATATTGATTCCAACTTCTTACTAAACATAACCTTTTTTTTTTCTTCTTCTTTTCTCTTTCTTTATTTAATTCTACCACTACATTGAGTATCCACTGTTAAATATTTATATGTTTAAAGTTAGGTATGATAAAAAAAATGACTGAGTCATTCTATCAATTTTATTTAGATTTCTAAAAAAAGATAGAATAGAGTTAAAAAATTTTGTGATTTCTTATACATATGTTGAATTTATATTCATTTCATTGATTTATATTTTATTATATTATTTATTTCATACATAAAGAAAAATAAATTGATAGTAATTGAGTTTGTCTTCCCCCCCCTAGTTACAATTTATGATAAAATTCAAAAAAAAAAAAAAATGAATGCTTTTCTTGTGTAGGGAAGATCAATAATTATATTATGTTACTTGAATGTATAGAGAGATATGGAATCATTCTTTTAAAATATATTTTACTGTATTTTCACTTATTCCCTTTGTAAAAAATGATGGCATGATGAATAAAAGCTGAAATATTCAACAATATAATAATTTTAATTTTTGCATTTAGATTATTGGTGATGCTATTAAATCTACTACTCTTAGAAGCCTTGGTTTAACAAGTGGAAAAGCTATTATCAGGTATCTTTTTAAAATTTGTTTAAGTTGTAACTGTTTTTTCATTAATAGAACTTTAGATCATTGTTAAAAATCTTGGAAATTTTTGAAATTTAATTCTCGTATATATTTACTTAGATAAAAATATTTGCTGCTATTCCTTTTTTGTTATATTTTTTACTTTTGCCATATAATTTTGTAAACAATTGTATTAAGTATTTGTTCTTGCTTTTGAATTATTGAAAACATGCAAAAGTTTTATTAATGAATAATTGTTTTAAAATTTAATTATTGGAAGAGATGCTTTAGCTGTTTTTAAAATATAATAAATGCTTTTCAATTCTGTAAATTATTATAATCTTGAATTCTATTAAGAAGTTTTATTTTATTTGCTAATATATTATTCAGTTCCTGATGAGACATTTTATCAATTATATGTTATTTAATTAGGAAATGAAAGAAATAGAATGTTTAGAAATCATGGAATTATTCCAAAATGTTTAAATTTTAAGTGTGGGTTATTTTTTCCTAGAATGTTTTCAAAGCTTATAGGGTGTATTTCCGATTAAATGTTTTACTTATATATATATTGTTAAAATTAATTATATTCTAACCACTTAAATTTAAATATTTCAATGTAAGAATTAATTTTAACTTTTGAATAGCATTGCTTGCATCTGTCATCAGCAATTTAAGCTGTGCCATTTGAAGTGCCAATATTATGTGAAATATGTGTTTAAAACAAATGTTTGCTCAAGTAAATATAGAAACAAATCCCTTTTGAAGTTAAAATTGAACTTTTATGTAATAATAAAAAAATAATAAAGCTATCATTTAAAGAGAATAATAAATAAAGTTATAATTAAGTTGATATAATAAAGTTATCATTTCTCTACCTTTGCATATTTCCAGAAGATATATTACTTATATATTTCATAGATTAAATGTTCCTGTTTTTAAATTTTCTCTCGCCTTTCGAACTCAAACATAAAAACAATTTTATTTTAACTTTTGAATTGACTGAGTTTTAGGATTTTTCAATGCCTCTTAAAATTTGGTTTTTGCAACTTCAGTTATCTGATGTCAAGCTTGTCATGTGAAATTATTAGAGTCCATAACATTATGAATTCGGCATTTTTTCTTTTAATATTTTGTTTCCAAAATGAGATGAAATTCTATCATGGATGCATAAAAGTTTGTATCATGTTACCAATAGTCTTTAATGTCTAGAGCATGTCTCTTTGGTTATGGTTGCACAACTTAATTTCAAAATTGTCATAAAGATGAAATTTTTACCCTAATTGCAAGAAAGAAAATAAAAAATTCGTTTAACAACTAATTATTTTACTCCTATAATTACACACACATATACTGAACAAATGTATTGATTTTTTTTAAAGTTTTTAATTTATTATTCATTATTTTAAAATATTATGGAATCTCGAAATCACCACCCTCTCTCTTAAATAATAGATGTCTTTCATACTGAATAAAGTCACAATTAAATTATAAAAAATTCTGAAAGTATTAAATTAGTGCGGAAATGCACAAATGTACAAAATTCCAAGTTATGTATTCAAATTTTTTTATCTACAAGTGAATGAAATATCGATTATAAAATTCTATCCTCACAAACATGAAAAAAATGAAGTTAATTAAAAATGTCTAATGAAATAAAGATGCTAACCTAATCCTAATGCCTTGGTCTAAGATTAATAATATATATTTTTCCATTCTATAATTATATTTGAAATCTTATAGTTTAACATAAATAATTTTATTTTTCTGTAAATAATTGGCTTTTATACAGTGTTCATAACAGATTTTATTTTTTGTTTTAGATTATTGTACAGGAAACCTGAATTATTTGAAGAGCAAGCCCATGAAACTACTCCTTTAACTGCCCAGCCTCCGTTAGATATCGGTGTATGGGATTCCAAAGAATACAAGCCACCCGATTCTCCGATTCCAGAACAAATAAGAAAGCAAGCTCGTTTAGAAGATGCAGTCGGAGAACGAAACAGTTGGGTTAAACAATCAGAGGAAAAAGAAGTAGTGCAGGAAGAGCATACTGATCCTATGGATAACCTTGATAATGAAAATTCTTTAAAGGAAGAGGGTTGGCCTTCATTGGATGATGAAAGTTCTTTGAAAGAAAAAAGTTGGCCCTCATTCAGTGAATGTGATTCATTTCAAAAAGAAGAAAACTTACCTGAAGCAGATATTTCTGACCAAAAATCAAGCATAAGCTATGATTCAGAAGTACAGGATGAAGAAATTGGTGAAATTATCTATGTTAGTTGGCATTTTTTTTTTTTTTTTGCTATATTGATATAAATTATTATATTTGAAATATTTTATAACATGCTGAAAAATAAATAGTAATATAATGATTAATTGTTTTAGTGGATTGAGAGTAACCCCAAAACTTCATTTACCTTCTAATCTTCTGTAAGGTGTAAATTTTTTTAAAATTTCATTTTCCTTAATAGGACAATTCTTATTCAATTATTATTGGATTGTTGGAATTCATTCAACAATCCAATTGACAGATAATCAGTAAATGTATTATTCTTTATTTTCATCTACATTTTACTTTATATAACAAAATTAATTTAGAAAAAAAATTGTGTTTTCATTATTTTTCTTAATAAAACCAGTTATGTCTAATTTATTTTTTGAAAGTGAAAGAAAATTTTAAAAAATTAATGAAATTTAAATATTTTTTTTTTTAAAAAAAGGGACAAATAACAATTTTTTAAAATTCTTTATCCATACATTTGGGAATTTTAATTTTTTTTTTTTTTTTGCCAGGTCTTTATTTATTGTCTTCATCTTGTTTCTTTTTACTAGACAGAATCTGCCTTTTCGCATTCTCAGTTTTCAAGTTAGTTCACATATTCACAAGAAAAAAAAAGTAAAAAAAAAAACCATGTAAAGGTAAAGTAATTGAATTTAAAATGAAAAGCATGCTCTAAGTTTAGAAAAAGATTTGTAGAATTGAAGTTAAGAATGAGATGATTCTTTGGCAAGTATTTAGTGCTTTTTCTTAAATGACTTTCAATCTTTCTGAAAAAAAAAAAATTATATTACAGTATGGTTTGGCATAACATTTTTTTTTTCTTTTTCAATTTGTATTTTTTTCTTATGAAATATATCAATGATTATTTTTTGATAGGAATAAATATGCAAAGTTACTTATATAAAAAGTTATACGAAGATTCCTGAAGAGAGATGCGAGGATTCCATTGTATATCGTAAATCTAAATTAATAAAAGTAATACGTTGTTTTTAAGCAATTGTACTCAGCATAGCTACTCTATCATCTCTGTTATGAAGGCAATAACAATTATTTTCCATCTAAATGGAAAACAAGGCTCTTTTATGAACTTTTCATTATTAATCATATCTTGTGGCATTTCAATGATATAACTAGTTTCTGGTGCAGAGTAGTGCTTTTAAGATCAGAAGGTCACAGGATGAAATCTGTATTAGATGTGTTGCACATTAAATCAGGCTATGATTCAGGTAACTTAATTTATGAGAATTAGAAATTTGAGACTCTCATCCTTTATAACTAGATTAAAAAGTTTGTGGTCCAAACTTTTGGTGCTCAATAAAATGTTAACATCATTATTATTTCCTTTTAATTCCTCTAAGTAACTAGCATATTAAATTATATGTTCCTATTTTGCAATTAAAAGACCAACATTTTTACACAAATAGGCTGACAAAAATATTCAAAATCTTCCTTGTACTTTCAATTCCAACAAGTTTTATATTATACTGTTTTTTTCCCCCATTCATTCTTGCTGGATTATATATTAAAAGAGCAATGAATCAATTAAATATATTTATCAAAAATTATTTAGAAAAAGTAAATACTTAATAAAATTTGTATTCTTCAGTTTCAAAATAATTAAAATAATTTAAACTGCATAACACTTATCTCATAAACTATGATTATAATATTTGATTTTTGATGCAGAACACTCATTTATTAGAACATGCATGTTATAATAATATGAGGATTTGCAACTAGTAATTAAATGTGAGAAAGAATTTCAATGAAGTTTTTTTTTTTTTTAAATCTTGTAGCTGTTATTTATATTATCTAATGGAAATAATCCAATAAATATGTAGTTTAGATTAAATAAGTATATCATTATCTCTACTGTTTTATTTGTTGTAATCAATTATATATTAATTTGTTTGTGATTTTTATAACAGATTGGCAGCAGACATGCTGTTATATACAATTTAGATGATATTACAGAAGTGAAGAGAGGTATTTATGCTCCATATAATATTTGTAAATAATTAGTATTTCATGTTTATTTATACACCTGAATGTAAAAGATTGGAATAATTTTTTAGAATTCAAATAATGAGCTTTTTAGAACCAGCAGTGTTTTTGTCAAAAAATATGTTAAGAAAGTCATTCTGAAGCAAAATTTTATATAGCAGGAAAATTTTAGGCAAAATTACATATCAGGAAGTATTAAGAAATTGTGTAATTTATATGTTAAGGATTTTCAAGAAATGACAATATTTGATTTTATATTTTTCATCGTGCAATATTCAATGTATGCATCAAGGCTAAATTTTTATATGTCTTTCAAAAACTTAAATTTGATAAAAAAAAAAAAAGGGAAAAAAAAGTTGAAGCTGAAGCTTACTTGTTACCTATTTAAGGTAAAGAATATAAAATATCTTATAATGGACTACAACAAAAGGTGTATCAATATTTTTGTACCAAAAATGATTTAGTTAATGTTAGTATAAGTGAAGCAATTTTTCATCATAAAATTACAACAGATTATGGTGTGAATCTTTTTTAAATCTAAGGGAAAACATTACAGAATATGAGCATTTTCTGGGTTGATTTTAGACAGAGATTACTTCCTGTAGATTTCTGCAAGCTTTGCACCCTTTGAGCAATATGAATTAAACAGCAGGGGTGGTGAAGTATGAAAAATTTGAAATTCGGTCTTTATAAAAAATGATTAAAAATTAGTGTTTATGCATATATATAAAGGTACTAGGTGTTATTGAATACTTTTAACAATTCTTCCCTACCTTTCTAGATTCATATTTATACTTAGTATAATCTTTTTTCTCTGCAAATTGATTTAATGTTGACAATTCTTTTTTCTTATACATAAACTCTTTTGTGTATAACATTAATTTACTTTTCATCCTTTAGGTAACTTGGATTAAATTGGTAGCATGGAAATATATATTTAAAAAAGCCCAATTTTGAAGCATGAATATTTCATATGATACAAGATTTGGATTAAAAAAAGATTAAAAATTATATTTATACATAATGCTAGGATAGAATGTTTCTTAAATTTATATTTATAATTAGGAAAACTGTTTCTTTAGATTCATATTTATATTCAGTATAATATTATTTTATCCATAAAATGATTTAATTTTGACAATTCTTTTTTCTTAGCTATAAATGTTTTTGCATATAATATTAATTTCTAAAAACCTGCAGTTATACATTTAAAAAAAAAAGCTATTTCTGCACACACCCATATATGATGTTTATAAAAAAAACTAATTATCATCAATGAATTGGTTTTCTTATTCAAGTAGTTTTTATATTATATGTATTCTAGCCTTAATTATGGAACAAACAAGTTTGTAATTTCTATGATATATTAAAAATAAATCACTGTAGAATTGAATTTTAAAATTGTTAAAACAGTGTAATTAAAATTGAATGCATATATTTTTTGATATCCTGCCTGATCTAGAAATGAAAACTTATACAAAGATAAAGAATATTTTTTGTGAAGAAATAAAAGAACAAAATATTTTTTTAAATGCTCCTTACTGGCATTTAAAATTTTATTTTCTTATAAAATTAGTAACAGTATGTTAATGATAAACATATTTTTCTAATCTATAGCTGATCTTCCTGATGAATTTTTTGAGTTGACTGTTAATGAAGCAAGATATTTACTAGAATCATATAGAAAGGAAAGGTAAAGTCTCTATCTATTTTTTAAATAAAATGCTTTTCTACAAAATATGTTTCAAATTCTCAGCGTTTTTTTTTTTTTTTTATAGACTAGATTTGGAAAATCGACCATTATTAACCAAAGAACAAAGAGAAAGACAAGTTCTTGATAAATTAGCTCAATATAAGAAAACTGTTATTCGTATCTATTTTCCAGAGAGATTAGTTTTGCAAGCAGTGTTCCAAACTACAGAAACAGGTAATCTTTCAACTAATTCTGCCTGAAAAAGATACACCCTTTGTTTTTATTTTACATGAATTAATAAACATTATTGAAAACCTAAGGAGATATTCCAACTCTGTGTAAGCATCAGGATTAAATGAAAGATAGCATAGGCTAAAATTAAGTTGAAGATGGCCATCACCATTTGTGGCTTAATCACTCATGTAGGAGATACATTTCATCATTGGAATAGTAGTAAATCTAGCCCACCCATTCACATACTCACCAGGGAAACGAGAAGCTTACATATTCAACCATTAGTCATCCAGAATTTGTGGTGGTTTGCAATGATCACATGCAGATTAAAAGTTACTATTAAAATAATATATATTTTTCCATTACAGTTCCTGAAATTTCTATTTTAAGTTATTGACAATACTTGCAATTAATAATTAGAAGGAAAAAAAATTGGAAATATTTCTAATGTTTAGGCTGGCTTTAATATAAAATTTTGATTTTATTAATATTTCAAATTTGCCAATATGCATGCAAAATCCCTGTAGAAAGAACTTTATTAAAAATAAATATTTTCCTTCCCCCCCCCCTCCAAAATGGCATAAAAAAATCTAATAAATAATAATAATTTCTGAAAACACTTTTTTTTTCTTCTTAATTGTTGCTAAAATATAAGGATTTTAGTCTTATTACATCAGTGAACTACTATTGTGCTAATATAGAATAAAAATATTTTAATGTGCATTTATTTATTGTATTTTCTCATTTATATGGTTTTACTTTGCAGTTCATGATGTACAAGATTTTGTACGAAATTATTTAGAGGATAAGCATTTGAATTTTTATTTATGTGAGTAATATATTTCTTTTTAAATACATATCAGTTGATTTTTTATTCATTTATAATAGTTTATTCTTTCATTAAAGAATTCAACAATTGTAATTGTATATTCAATGATAGATTATATATATTGGGAAAAAAAATTTTCAAATTCATAAAAAATTTTCTTGAGTATATTTTGATTCTTAAGGAATTATATTTGATATAATTTTTTTAAGATAAACACAAGCAATTCATTTTGTTATCAATAAATAAAATATGAAAATTAATTACTTTTTAGATCAAACATTTTCTCCATCTCGTTTTTCCTTGACATGATGATTAATTTTTATTTCTTAGAAATTTGTTTAATGAATATAATTTTATATTTTAGATATTACTCCACCAAAGGAAAAGTTGGATCCTTCAAAATCCTTAATTGAAGCAAGTATTAATTTTTTTTCTCACAATTATCTGTTTTTTAAAATTACGATTAATTATATCCATTTTTAAACTTATAATTTCCTTGTATTTATGACTAAATTACATATCTTGCAGGCTATGCTGATTCCTGCAGCTGTTATTTACTTTGGTTGTGATGTCCAACTTCCCAGGTACTTAATGGGAAATTTAAGAGAGAAATTATCAGATCCAAGAGCTGCTGCTCTTGCAGCTTCAGAATCTAGGTATGTAATTATCTATCTCATAAAGATAATTATGATTTTCAAAATCTGTTCTTTTTTGTTATTTGCTGTTGACTAGAATGAATGATAAAAGTGTATAACTTTCATAATCATTAACACAAGGTAAAATTTTCATTACCTTGTCAAAGTTAATGAGGTGTAAAAAAAAAAAAAGTGCAGAAGAAATATTTGTGCCATACTGCTTGTATGGAGTTTTACTGAAGTCTGAAAACGTAGTAGACTGCAATACAGTTTTTTTTTTCTTTTTTTGAGTAAATTAAATAATAAGAATATCAGATTTTGCTGATATGTAAAAGTACAGTTTTTGCTTTTGGGAATTACGGAAAATTTTGTATTCCAGTAACAATAAAATCTTTTCTCCATAGGAAAGAAATTATTTCAAACGTACCTGAAGATACAATGCAGCAAGAAATAATAAACAGACCAGTTGTAGAATCTAGATTAAATAATAGTAATACTAATACAGTTCACCAACCTTATCAACCTCCAAATCAAAGCCAAGGGAAAGTTCCAAAGTGGTTGAAATTAAGTAAGTATTACTGTATCTAGAAATCTGTCTGCAATTCCTTACAAGTTTGGAAAATTCATTTAATGAATTTTCTAGCTTATTTCTAGAACATTTAATTAGTATTAATTTCATGCTGTATTTTATTTTTCAATTGAAATTACTCAATTTTTCACATTACTTCCAAATATATCAAATATTTGTAATTTGAATTTGGTTCCTTTAATTAGAAATAAAAAACATGTTTGCAATTCTTATTTGATTAAATAAATATGTCTATATTTTGCATCCTCAGCTAACATTTTATTAAGGTCTCACTCAAGGATCTTGTTTCTATTCAATCAAAAAGACAAAGTGAATTTTGTATTGTAATTTTTCGCTTCCCAATTAATGCTCTTACTGTATGTTTTACAATCACTATAAATATTTATTTCAGTAGTTTTGTTATGCTCTCTGCTTAAAAAATGAATGAAATGAGCAGCATAATTTAAATAAATGTATTTTCATAACCATATAAAAAAAGTTTTGATATACATAAAAAAATTCATTTTTCCAATAATTTTCTTTTTCTTTTACAGATAAAAAATGAATGAAGATCAAATTTGCATCAATGTAATGTTCTTTTTAATTCATATAAATAATAAATTTAATTTTGTGTTAAAGCCTTAAAATGTTGGTAATATCCTTTAGTGAAGTCCATCATAAGGTCTTGAGTACATTCTGGTAATTCTTTAGTATACAAACCTGAAAGAGGAGAATAATTTTCATATTGGTATGAAGGTTGTTAAAGTTTTAAATAACATGCTTGGTATAGAAAAGGCTAATTTAACATCATTTTTTTCTATACAGATTTACAATAAGTACAAATGTAATCTTTATATTAAATTTGAGGTTTTTATTAAAAAAAAAAAAACTTTCTAACCCTTTAACGCACGGTGGTTTCTGATTGAAACCAAAGGCTCTGAAATAATGTTTTAACTTTAATAATTGCCTGTAGATGTTTGCAGGCTAGTTAATATCCCTCTTACGTACAAAATTTTTTAAAATGGCGTCATTTTTAAAGCTTTTTCTCAGTACTTTCAATTTAATTTTTTTTATCAAGCAAAAAATAAACAAATTCAAAAATTTATTGTATGAAGATTGTCTACATACAGCATACACATTTTTTCAAATCAAATCGCGAAAGAAAAGTTCATACTTGACATCTTTTTAGGTGGTTTCAGAGACATACCACTGCACACTTACGGCATGAGATTCTCTACCACTTGAAATGCGTTAATGAAACCGATCTGTTTTTCCTTCCCCTGACTCTCTTAGTCAAGTGGCTGATAATTTATGGGAGTTTTGCCATAAGTTTTGTGGGTGATAAATTTATTTACATTTGAGTAAGGTTTATACAAATAGGATAGTTGAAATTTTCAAGCAACCATATTATGGGGATGTTAAATTTATTTACTAATATAATAGTTTAATTTTCTTAATTTTTAAATGGTTAATTTAAATATGTTTCCTCATAACTTGAATTTAGTGTTGATTGTACTTAAAGTTTAAATGACACATAAAAAACTTGCCATTGTTAGCATTATTTACGGATTACTTGTTATTAAAATTGTTTATCTTTCATTTATAATTTTTTTGCATGTTGTAAGATTGTATAAGTAGTTTTCATTGATAATATTGTATTTTTTGGTATTTCCATAAATAATATGTTACAAAACGAATTAAAAAGTATTTATTAGTCATAAGAATATGTTGTTGGTGTATGATGGTACTCTAGTAAAACCACCATATCCCTCCCTTATGGTGCAGTCCATTTTTTTTTAAAATTTAAAGTATTTTCTTTTCCCTTAGACCCTAAACATGTAAATTAATTACATAATTTTTAAAAATTCAGGTTTGTGCAATTCAATGGGTTAAAAAAGTACTTTACATTATTTTTACTAGCATACTATTCCTAATGCCCTCTAATAACAAAATTCTAAATAATCAAGCTGTCAATACCATCAAAATGTTTCCACAAGCCACAAAATTTAAATTTTTATAAAAGACTTCCAGCCACTAAAATAATCTTGATATACAAACATTCTAACAGAAAAAAAAAAAAAAAAAAAAAAAATCAATTTTGAGAAACGATTACCACTCAACAGACACTACATATTTGAATCCCAGTTTTTTTACATAACTGTTTTAGAAATTGGGTATTGAGATGATGCAAGTGGACCTGCAAATATTGCTATCCTAGTTTTTCTTAAATTTTTAATTTGCTTTAGATAATATTCATCACTTAGGTGAAAGCAGAACAATAAAAAATGAACTCTTTCTTGTAAGTTATACTATTCATCCATTTTAGAAACAATTTTATTGCTAAGAAATAAGAAGAAAAATTTTTCTCCTCTTCCTATGATTTTTAATGCATTTACAGATGATATATTTATACATTTTCTTAAGTGTTATAAATTAAAATCCTTCCTAATTTATTTTACTTTTTGTCAAATGAGCATTTCAAAATTTATTTAATTATAAACTTACCAGGTGATCCTGAGTACATGGAAAAAGCAGGTACCACAGTTTCTTGAGGCAACACAGTGTTATCTGCTATCATGCAACAATCTTTCAAAACACATCTTCGACCCTTTAATGCAATGAATTCATTAAATAAATGCTATATTTAAATATTATAAATTTCTTACCAATTTCAAAAATGCTAATTATAACCAAGTGATTTTACTATTTGATTAATACATAAAAAAAAACATTTTAGCTTATAAACTGTCATATAATACATCAAAACACCAAGATCATAAAAATAATAACAGTTTTAATGGTCTAAGTTGATTACAGATAAATATATTTATAAAGCCAATGAGGTAAAATTTATCTAATTTATTGAAAAGATGTAAATAGTGAAAATCAAAAATATTATTAATTTTACAGCATTAATTTTTCAAAGAAGATACAATAATATAAATTGTTATTGTTTCTCAATTAAGGACATTTGTTTTGAGGTGGCATGCACCATAAAAATAAATGCTGAAAATTTTAACTAAAATATACACATATCTTTTGTGAACAAATGTTGGCAAATAACCCTTTTCTTTCTCATGCCCAAAACAAAGAATATTTATTTATAGATATTTCAATTCTTCATTCTTCCAGAATGAAGAATTAAAAATACAATATAGTCTGAGTGGTACAATGGGATGTTAAATATTTAATCTCAAAATTTTTTACAACATTAATATCTGATAATAGAATTTGGAATGCCTGCGGAAGCTACCATTTTGTTAAAGAAAAATGATAAATATTTAGCAATCAATAAATGTTTAGAGTACATTTCAGTTGATTTCATTTTTTTTTTTTTTTTTTTTTACTTCACATTTCTAAATTTTTTTCTGTGTTTCAATTATTACGACTATTATTATTCAATTTAAAAACTAAAAACATTCTGCTAAATATTCTTTCAAAAATAATTATTGCATATCCAATTTGTACAAGTATTGATGATGCTTTAAAATAATATTTGTAAGCAAAATATTTAAATCTCTTAAAAAGATTAACATTTTGATATATTATTTTGTTAAGCTTAAATAAATGTTATGAAGTATATATTTTTATTTATTCATTCAGGAATAAAATTTCTACAATAAAATTGTTCAAATTATAAAGTTAAGATAATAAATATTAAAATGAAAACTTTTCATAAAATCTTTTTAGAATCAATTACAAATAATAATATTTAGACCATTCTATCTAATATATAAAAATGAATGTTTGCTTGTTCATATTGTATGAGCTGCCATACTGCTTATCACATTGCAATAAAACTTTGCCAACTTATTGCTTGCACTTGTGCAAAGGTAACAGACATAATATAAATTTTAGCATTTATTTTTAACACAATAAAGTTTACAAATAAATCGTTTCATATGTTTCTATTATTCAACATTATTTTAAAATTGACAAACGACAAATATATCAAATAAAATAAAATTATTATCATCGATGCTAATATATATGAGTGACATGAAATCAAAAATATTTATTGCAAGCACTATTTTTTTTTCGTTAATGAATAGTCTACACAAGATATTGTCTTTCAACGGACACAGTATTTTGGCTGCAACAAACTGCACATATTATTCAGAGTTTATCTCACACATACAAAATAGAATTATTATTATTGATGCCGATCAAGGTAAGTTAAATATAATGGAAATTTTCTAGTTCAAACAGCAATTTTTCAATTCATTCAGTTAATCGACAAAAGATATTTCAGTTATACAAGCGTATATTCTGTTAATTGCTTCATCAAAAAATATGTCTCCCAAACGTTCATCACTTAGTAGATCTCTCAGTGAAGCACTTAGAAATAAGCAAATTCTAGCTTCTCAAACAAACGAGGAGCGACAAGCGAGAAATGACATAGTTCATTTACGAAATGCAAATTCATGTGTTTCAGAATCTCAAGATCTACATATTACAAGAATGAAAGACAGCGTTTATGTGTTGCCCATCATATGCATCAGAATCAGAAGATCAACATGCACCAAGAATCGAGGCAACTATTTTTAACAGAAAGTTGAATGGAGAAGAATTTCATGCATTCCCATTATTCCCAACAACATGCCTTTTGATTTCAAACGTCTGCAGTTCCCCATTCGACTCTCATTTTCAATGATCATTAACAAGGTGCAAGGCCAATCACTTCAAGTGCGGATTGAATCTAGAAAATCCACGTTTTTCACATGGCCTGTTGTTTACACATGAGTCAGACAGCCACAAAATTTGCGGAAGAACAAAAAAATAACATCTTCCCTAAGCAATAAAATATTATTTATACTTTTCTTTTATATATCATTCAATTTCAATGAATGCATTCATTGACAACAAGAAAATAAATATTCTTTCTGTTGTTCTTAATTAAACAAGACAGCTATAAATTTCAAACGACATTTACAAAATTATTTCTTCTGCGGCAACAATGCGCCAGGTACCATCTAGTAATAAATAAAATAATAAAAATTTTACAAAACGAATATGTAATCAATTATACTCACAATTACACAGTTTTTTCCTATATAGACATAAGAACCTACATGAGCAGCATTCACAACTGTATCTTCATCAATAAAGACATGGTCTCCGATGTGAAGAGGGAAGAAAGCAACTCTGTAATAACAATAATGAAATTCTTGAATTCTTCTCTTTTTAACTTAATCAAATATATTGTCTCGTTAAATATTCTTGATTAATAATTTTTAGAAAAATGCAATTTCAGTTTATTTTTCTGAATTTAATAGTCTAACCTGTAAAAAATTATATTACATATTCAGTGACTTTTCTTAAAAATTGTACTGCTCTACTATCAAAAGTCTGTAATTCATCTAGAATACTGTAAAAACAGTATTAAACACCATTTACAAAAAATTTAATAAGTTCTTCTCTTGCAAGACAATAATCAAACCAAAACCAGGGTGCGTAGTGATAAACAGCTGCAAAAATTAAACACTTTTTAAACACCTTAGTCACCAAAATTAAGTATCTGTATAAATATACATACGTAAACTGTGTGTTTTCTAAGCATAGTATTTTTTTCCCCTGTTTTACAATAATGCCTAATTTTTATTGAAAAAAAATTCTTAAAAATTAATTTTAAATGCTTATTTTTTAAATATTAATATTTATTTCTGTATTTGCAGAACATCTTCTATAGTAAAATTATACCTTTTTGGATTTGTCAAAAGCATTAAAAAAAAAAAACTATTAATACCAAAAACAATTAAGTCAATTTTATAAGATTAACAATAAAGGTCTGTGAGCTTTTCAAACATTTCTTAAAATAAAAATAAAATATCGGATAGTTACATCATTTTTGTTTATAAAGCTAAAAACTAAAGCATTCCTATGGCTATCATCATACAACTGGCCAAAGTGAAATGAAATTGATGACAGAACAATGCCATTATTATAAATAAGTTTTTAAAATAATTTTTAAAATAGAAATAAATAATAATTTTAAAATAGAAAATAATAGCAGCGTTCACAAATGATCATACTAAAAAGAAATTGTCTTATCGCTTCGTATTCCTAAAGCTCAGTAAAAGTCTTTTTTGAACTTTAACGTTCCTAAAATTCAATGAAAACCTGCTTTTTAATCTATAAGAAAAAATTCTAACTTAAAAAAATTGAAACGATATATATATTTTACGAAGAAATGAAAATGCTTTGACAAGTCCTAGTTTTCATAAATAACAAAAACAAGTAAAAAAAATCAGCTCTGTAGTTAGATGTAAAAGGGAAATAAATCAGCCAGAGCGTCTCTCCAAAACTTTCTCGCATATTACCGGGAGATGCGTTGTGTGGCATTGGCGTACGTTATGGAATATTAACACTAGGCGTGAATTAAATATTTTTACTGATTCTACTGTGTGATCGTTGGCAAGTGTTTTGGAATTAATCTCTGGAATGAGGTTTAAAGTATCTGAAAAGCAAATTTTCCCAATGGATTAAAACAAAAATATGACTCAAAACTACACTTATAGTCACAAAATTACATATCCATTTTGCTATATTTAAATCCCTATATTTTTGAGCTGTCGCATTTATATATTTCTGAAAGTACAGACGGACATATGGCGAACCCCTTGTTGGATTTGGCTCAAAATTTGACAGACTTTTATATAATAGATACTAAATCTCTGTACTAAGTTTTACCTATCTAGCTCTTTTCATTTTGTGGTTATCGTGCTAACTTATATTCGAACAGTCAGACAAACAGATTTCCTCTAAACGGATGTTGTTGAAAATGTGATCGAAATCTATAAGTTTGGTGTGAAGACCGAATACCAAATTTCATCCATCTAGCTCTAAGCGTTTTTGTGTTATCTTTATTACAAAACGGCATTTTCGGAAAATGTGTTTTCGAATTCAAAGGGTATGAAACGTAGAGATTCATTAAAAGCAGGAGTTCTAATTTTTTGACGATTGCAATATTTTCTCTAAATTTTGAAGACGAGAAAGTAAAAATGCCAATTGAAGCATTTTTTTAAAAAAAAAAAAAAACTGTTATTCTTGAAGCCAGAGCGAGACAATATATCGCCCTGCTTCAAAATTTAACAAAACTAATCAAATGAAGAATTTTATTCAATAAACAAGCTTTAAAACTGTTTTAAGTTTAAATAAAAGCAAATAAAGCACCCCCCCTCTTTTACTACAATTTTAACAGCTGCAGATTAATGTGATTCAATGATTCGAAGAAGCTCTATCATTTTGAATTTCATTATAATAAGAATCTTTGTTATAAACTGTGTCCAAAACTAATTTCTCAGAATTTTTTTTTTTAAAGTGCCGCAATTTTTGTTTATTCAAAAGCTATTCTTTTTTAACCTTTAAAATAATGTTTATGCGACAATATACTTTGATGTTATGATAAAAATTCTATTCTATTTTTTAATTAAACTTCAAATTAAAAGTTAGAGAATTCCGTTCTTAGCGTGCCTCTAATGCCTAAAAAATAACTTCCCGAATTGCATGCTTCTAACTTCAAATGCTTTATGCTAAGCGTTGCTCAGGGCAAGACTTTATATATCAAGAGATTTCATTTGGAAAAAATTTCTATAAGAGCTATAAAAAAAACATTATAAAATGATAAAACCTAAATCCTAAAAAAAAGAAAAATTATAAACTTTTTTTCTTATTATTTTTAAAAAAATATTTAAGTACCAGATCCAACAGTTCTTTTTTTTTTTTTCTTAGTCAAAATAAATTTAGCAAGATTAGTCCAACAAATAAAAATGTTCAAATGGATGGGGGATTCAACAAATACCGCGAAAGATATCACGATCATTGAAAATTCAAGGCTTCAAGTTAAAATTTCATCATACTAAACATCACGAGATTGACCAACGTAATTACGTACCGCAATTCGATATAGCAACATCTGGTATAATTCGATATACTACAATTACAATACCTGTAGTGGGTCGTTCAAGCGAAGTATGGCATAATACGCATTTCGCAATGTCCCTTCCGGATAACTATTCCAGTATTTTAATAAATGGCAATGCACACTGTTGAAGAAAATGGGAGGAAAAAAAATTAAAAAACCCGAAAAAAGGAAGGGGGAAAATAATCATTAGGCGTTATCTTAATATGGGTTGGAACCTCTGGAATACTTCTTAGAATTCTTCTCTTTAGTTGGTTTTCTTTTTTGATATATCCAATAAACAAATCATTGCGACCATGATCTCAAATTATCATATTCAATTTGCAGGAAACAAAATAAAACGAAAACTTTCTTCGTCTTCACGCGAAAATTAAGCACTTTTTAAGGACCTTTTTTCTGAAAATTAAGCACTTTTAAGGTGCTTAAAAATGGTTTTCAAATGTAAGCACTTTTTATGAGCTCCGCACACTGAACTATTTAACAAAAGAAGAAAAAAAAAAACTAAGACAAAGGTAAAGATTTAGCAAAGGTCTCTGGAGTAAAGTTGAAGCTTGGTTTTCTTTACTTTCGTTTCAGTTCAGTTTTAAGACCAAAAGTGATCATACAAGTAATATACAAGTATCAAAATAAATAAAAAAATAAATCATATACTAATTTTCAAGTAATGTAACAAAAATAATAAAAGGTGAAGGGGGAAAAAAAAAAAAAAACCCAAATCCTGGTGGCTTTTTATGGCAATTATTTATATATTTCAATATATAAATAATTGAAAGTTAAATGTTCGACCTTTTTTAATGCAATTTTTTAATATGTCACCTGTAATATTTTCGCCATCATGTCCTGGATCTTTCTTCGGGATTTCTCAACAGCACAAAGTAAATATATTCTGATCTACTAAATATAGTTTTAAGTTTATTTGTTATAGAAACAACATGATCCTGTAATATACATATATGTATACATTAGATGATAATTATTACGTTACATATTAAAAAAAGTATAAGAAAACTGATCCAATTTCTCTCTATAACATTTTATAGTACATAACTAATTAATAGTAATCAATTGACTAATAAATACACTCCCAATGAGATTCCTTGAGAATAAGTTTCAAATTTTCTGTATGTAAGACTGATAAACAGATATAGGTAGTAGATATTTTGAGGAAAAACATTATATGTAAGTTCAAAAGTCAATTTATGACTCTTTTTTTTTCTGTCAATTGAAAAAAAAAAGTATGCACAGAAAATATATAAAACAGTTTGTTAAATATTAGCAAAAAACTTCGAAAAATAAATTTCAACCTATTTCTATGATAACCAAACTTATCATGGAAGAAATTAGGAAACAAGAGTTTTGATGTAGCTTAAAATTAGAAATAGATAAAAAGCTAAAAAAATATCTTTTCATGAGATACAATTATTTGATAATAAATGTATGAGGATTCTTATTTTATTCAAGGGAGAGAAAAAAAAATCCTGAAGACTTTTAAAATGCCTTTTTAAGAAAATTGAAGAATTATAAAATTATATATTTTGGACATAAAAATGCAAATGATAAATTTAAATCAAACATTTTTAACATCAATGTTCAAATATCTTATTGCTTTTTTTATCATCTACTTCTAGAAATTTAAGCAAATAGCATTTAGGGCACCTGCTATGCTCATTTTAAAATGAATACTCTAAAAATACTTTTACAGTTTCAAGTTGATTTCGAGATCACATTGCAAGAATCCTTACTATTAGTGACCGCAATTACTATTACATACTAATTTCACACAAGCCAATATTGAGTGCTTTTTTCATTAACAAATTTTAATTTAAACAAATTGCATTAAAAATATTAATCCCACGAGGATCTCTACTTTTGACTAGTATTAGGCAGAATGAAGAAAAAAAATGCATTAATAAACCTTTATTTAAATTTAGGCAAATGGACTGCACACAGTGCAGTATTAAAATACTTTACATTTTAAGTTGTTCTGTTAAAAGCCACATTTGATTTAATCAACCATTTTGTTCACAGATTTATACAGTATAAAAACTTATTGGGTCCCTCCTTTTTCCTTTTAAACTATTTAATTAATATAGGGAAAAAATGGAGCTATGAAACAGGCAATTTAAAAGACATACCTATCATATAAAGAGCTAATAAATAAAGCGGTAAATTTCTTTAACATACAACAGCTTTTATAGGTATCACATGAAATTAGTCACTATGATGCCATACAAATTAGACACTATGACTAACAAATGATTTGTACTATAACATTTTTGCTATTACATATGGGACCTCGCTGTTATCACAGGTACGGATCGACACGACCTCTTCCTCATTGCTTTAAAAATTTTAGCCGATTTACAATGCATTCTATCACAGACAGTCAGTGGCAGATTTCCCCACGGGTGTTGGAGGCTGTCGCCTCGTGATTTGAAATGGGGGGGGGGGCTCCATTTCTATATCGTAGTTGCTGAAACGATAATTTTTTTTCCATAGCAGACTTGCACACAAATTTTTTCCCTCCTTTACTCAGAAAAAAAAAAAAGAATAAAAGAAAGAAACTCAATCAAAATGAAGAGTTAAACGAAACATAGGAGGAAATAACTATGTATGGAAAAACCAAATATATAAAAATAATTTCAAAAGTAGTGATATTCGAGAAATTTCTACGATATAAAAAAGTTTAAAATATTGGGGGGAAAAACACACCTCGAAATAAAAAAGAACCATTTGTTCCAAATAAATAGCAATATGATTAGCAAAATATATGATTTGGATATTCTTATTGACCGAGAGAGATATGGCATACAAGGACGAGGAACGATCTCAATGCTTTCCTTTTTTTCGGGTACAAATGAGCAACTGTGTTTTATTTATTTGATCTACAAGGATAGCGTACTAGAATGTATTATAATTAAATTAAACTTTCTGTCAAATTTCAGAATATTTCTCTCAGAATTTATTTATTTCAAATTTCTAGATCCGTGAGATCCTTTTATTTATTTTAATTGGTTAACTGAGTCACAAATTAACCACTCTCAGCTAATATAAGATAAAGAAAAGGGGGAAAAAGAAACCCCTTTGGCTAGAAATGTCAATGCCATACCCAGCACCAATAAAAGGGACATTGACCTCATCCTTGCCCTTAGGCCGAGGAGACGACATTGTGTTGTAGAGATTACTGCGTATTTTCTTTTCTTGTCGTCCATTTCCATTAAAGAATTTTATTCTCAAGAGATTTTCTTTTTGCTGAACTTTTGAAGATGCCAGCTTCAAAATAAACGAACATTTTTAAAATGTAGAGACAAACAAATGTAGTTTAGAAATGCTTACCCTTTACTGAATTTTTTAAAAGGGGGTCGAATTACAGCTCTTTTACTAATGACACAGTGTCTTCCTATCCTCACATTAGCCAAATCTCCTCTTATCACACATTCAGATTGGATTATTGTCTAGAAATAATAATTAAAGAAACAAAATTTAATATCAATAAAAAAAATTTTAAGTGATTCCTGGGAAATAGATAAGGACTTTACCTTTCCATTTAAGACTATGTTTTGACTTCCGCAGAGAACAGACTGCCGACTAACTTTATTTCCAGAGGCCTAGGAAAAAGAACAACATTCACTTTAGTAGCAAAAAACATAGCAGAATATACTATATATGAATTTTGCATTATTACAGAAGAAAGTTCACATTCTATAAAACAGTTTATATTGGTTCATGTTAATCCATCTGATAGACATTCTTTAGACAGTTGGCTAATTTTGACTGTTATCTACAATTTATGATTAAAGCTTCAATTACGTATTAAGTAAATTAAATATCCGGTTCTTTCCCATTAACTTGATAGCAGTTATTATTCAGCATACACATTAGAAAATATCATTGTGACAGCAACCTGACTATCACTGTTTTCCAGACAATATGCAACATTTTCCCTTTTCCCCCACATGATTAAGGGCATCCAGACCAGATGTAACGTCTCCCACTTTGCCACACACAGTTAAGCGCATATCGACCTTCAGATGTGGATCCTTTTCACTAGGAAAGTTATTATTGATAAATTATTACTATATACAGCTGAAGGAAAACAGATATGTAACCCATCATTTCAAATAGATCCATCACGTTTTCAAAGGAGAGGAACATCGAAAAATGCAGATGCTAAGCTTTTCAAGCCGTCAAGAACCGATCAATTACCAGCAAGCATTGTCATTAAATGTCAAATCCAAATGCACATTTGCCGACGTTAGCTGCGAATTTCTTGTAATTGACATGTGGCCATGGGCAGGTCAGCCACAAAGATGATTCCTTAACAGACACACTCTCGGTCGGGTTTAGACCATTCAAGAAGATTGCTGAGTAGATACTGAGTGATAGAGAACGCAAGTTCATTATTGAGAAACCGTAGGCGGGTATCTGATGAAAATAAAATGCGGTTTTTTCGAGAGAAAAAGAAGAGAAGTGTTTCGGAGGAGAATTCGGTGAGACTTCGCATTCGGAAAAATCGTTCCTGCTTTTTGAGAAGCTCCGTGTGATTCGGGCTTCTGTGTTAGAGTTCACCCGATAAAGACCGGTGAATTTCTGGAACTGCCCTGGAGTAGCTGTTTAGAGCTAACGCCCGATATCGGTTTTTTGATGATTTATTTTCCAAATTGATCGGGAAACTATTTCGTGACTGAACTGTCATTTGATTTTTGTAAATAATATTAACCTAGATGAGAACAAGTTTTTCTTTGTAAATATATAGGGCTGTAAATAAAGGTATTATTTTGTTACCTCCCACCGACGGTCTTGGCCAAGATATTACAAAGTTAACGGTGCTATGGATGATGACTGAAACAAATGCGTTGCAGCCATCTAGATATGCTCAAGCGTGATAAAATAGCAAATTTATGCCAAAAGTCACTGGAAGAAAAGGTTTCAAACATATATTTGAAAAATTAAGTATTTATTTGACGCCAAACTAGAAGTACTGCATTTATTTCACATTTCAGTAGCTGTATAATTATAGTTACCACCAAGGCCTGCCATCTGGGGGTTGCGGTGACTGTTATACATCGGGGCCCCACGATTGTGGAAACTCCCAACATGATCAAGAATTAAAATAATATTCTGAACAATAATAGCAGAATGGAAAGAAAAAAAAGAAATTTGACTGGAAAAACCAATGGATTTGAAAATATACGAAGTTTATAGATATATTACAATCTAGTACAAGTATGCAAGATATTATAAATCTAAGGTAAGTATATTTACAATCATTTACTTCACCTATTACGTACGATTGCATATAGTATTCTGAAATTTCGTACTATAAAATGTTTAATATTGTTAGATTTAATCATGTCCATAGCAAGGAAATATCCCTCTGGATGTCAAAAAAGAAAATCAGCTGAAAAGAAAAGGAGAGGGGGGTAAAGCTAAATTTAAAGCAGTCGCAAATAGATATGTTTTCTTGCTACGAAGTTATTCTTCGACTTTAGAAGTTTACAATTCAAGCTTTAAATGGGGAAGAAGGTTCCGCACTAACTACATAATCTTTTAGAATGAAGTTACGATACGAAGAATACGATGGCCTAAATTAAGAGAAAATCTTAAATTGAAATTAGAATTAAAATATCATCACACACACACACACACACACACACACACACACACACACACACACACACACACACACACACACACACACACACATTAAAATATCTTGACATTAAAAACAGAAAAATAATAATTTTACAAAAAATCTCTTAAGTCAATCGAATGCAGGAATTTTTAAATGAATTCAAAATTCTGTGTATTACAAAATAAAAAAAGAACATGAATTTTAAAAAAAAAAGGGAAAGTAAAGAAACTCTTTTAAACTGCGTGAAAATTTGAAAAAGATGCAACATATAAATCCAATAACAAAGTGAAATAAATTGGTGTCATAAAATTCATTCATTAAGAATACTCTTTATCTATACTTATAATAAAGCTCAATGTGTGTGTGTGTGTTGGCGCTCTACAGGCCAGGTCATTTGACATACAGCTATCAAATTTGGTACATGTATACCTTAGAGGTCGGGAATGTGCACCTGGGGTCCCTTTTTTGAAATTTTAATTAGAATTTTAATTATTAATTAAAAACTAACTTTCCCGCCAAAAAAATCTTCCTTTTTCCCCACCGCCAACTTTTCCGCCAAAAAAATCTTCCATTTTCCCCATCGCCAAATGAGTAAGGCTTCAATTTTTTTTTCTCCCAACAGTAATGACGCTAGGGTTAACATTTTTCGGCGGATTATTTCAAACGATTCTGTTTATTTTCTTAATGTTTTATGCATTTAAAATTAAACAATGTTAATTAATCCATGTTTCAGATTCATTCTGAAGTACTTTTGAATTAAAATAACACAGAATAAAGGAAATTAAAAATGTATAATCTGCATAGCGTTACCCCAACTGGCGTAGAAAAATTCACGCATTTGCGTTACCGGAGCTGGCGAAGAAAATTCACGCATGCGCATTCTGATTGTTGCCATGACAATCGTTATCAACGGATGATTTAAATTATTTTTAAGTTAGTTGCATGCTTTTGTAAGTAAATTGCATTTATGTTAGTTATATATTTTTTGTATATGCTTATAGTTTTAAGTACATCGTTTTTTAAGTAGATTTTTTTAAACCTGTTTTCAATTATTTAAATTATTTTTAGGTTAGTTGCATGCTTTTGTAATTAAATTGTATTTATGTTAGTTATATATTTTTTTGTATATGCTTATAGTTTTAAGTATATCGTTTTTTAAGTAGTTTTTTTAAACCTGTTTTCGACCGATTATTTTAAACGATTCATTTTATTTTCTTAAAGTTTGATGCATTTAAAATGAAACATTGTTAATTAATCGATCTGTTCATGATGAATCTGAGAAAATTTTGTTGACAAATTCTTGAGATATTACATAACTTAAGAAAGATATTCTTTAGTGCCCATAAAGTTTAAACGCTCAGTGACTCTATTATCAGTAATCATATTATTAAAAAAAATGCTTTGTTTCAGTAAAAAATATTATTATATTAATTGCAGTTTAGTCATTTCCATTTTAATTTTAAGCATAAATTCTATCGGAACTAACAGAAAATTAGAGAGATACATATTATGTTATGGCTGAAGGACTTTATATTATTATGAGTGAATTACATGACTATCAAAATTTGAAGCTTTAAAATATTTGATGAAGAAGCTATTAAAGTAGGAATTACATAAAATATTTAATTATTAAAATTTTAACGAGCATTAAGATTGGCGAACCGGCTGGTCGGCAAAGGCGGCTAGTCTTCAATAAAAAATAATATATTGTAATAATAAATGTATAATGAAATTGGAAAGAGCATTTTTAAAGATATAAAGTAAGAAAAATTATTCGTTTTTAGAAATATAAAAGCACATACTACCGAAAAGCATGCGAATTACAAAGAAAGGAAAAAAAAGAACACTTTTTTTCCCCCGATATGCAAAACAATGCCTGGAAATCACAGAAAAAATATTTGTAAAACATTACCAAGACAGATTTTCAATAGTCATGTAAATCTGACAACTATCGAAATCACCCAAAATTCGGTAAGTATCCAAAATACAGTATATATCGGAAATTGGATAAGTATCGGGAATCGATATGCATATAAAAATTCGATAAGTATCGGCAATTCGATATGTATCGTCAGAATATAATTTAGGAGTTTGGAAAAACATACTGGTTTTTTTTTATTCAAAGCAGAAAGGGGGGGGGGGACAACGGAATGCATCTAATTTAGCCAAGGGATCTATCCTTTAAAAAGGAAAGACTGTTCATTAACATATTGCAGCTTAGAAGTTTGATGCAGAAGTTGTATCATGCTACTAGCTGTTTTCGTTTTATTATAAAAGTGAGTTTTAAGAAGAAAAGAGTTAACTTAAGAATTGTCAATAATGTTTTAGTGGATTATATTATTACTAATTACATGCCTCACTTTAATATTCTTTTATGGGAGGGGATCAATTTATAACTTTTGAAAGATCTATTATTTTATCCCAATGCAGAAAGCATGAAGTACAGTTAATATTATAAAGAAATTCATCTTGATTTTTACAATAATTTTATAAATCAAAACATATTAAAATAAATTTTACAAAAGGAAAATCATATTCGAGTATATAATATTACTAATAAAATATATTGATTCTTAGTTTTTGTGACTTATTATTTCTTTTAAAATATCAGAATATATATTATTCTCCCAGAATTGAAAATGATGTTTTTGAACAAAACTGCATTTTTATACAAATTAATATATAATTGTACACCACCATCTGTAACACTGAGCAGACCTAAAAATATCCCTGTCAGTCTGTATCATTATCTCAGACAAAATCCCAACTTCTGTTTTGCAAATGAGATGGTTTTCTTTTTTTAATGTTTAAATTGATTGGTTTATCAGTGTGATAACAAAACCAATCATATAGTTATCACTAATAATATGTTCTTTCAGGTTACTTTTATTTTGTACTTGGCATTTTTTTAAATTTTTATAATGGTTCAGTGTTAGTATAAAACCAAATTAGTGACATATTTGAGTATTAGTAAACATTATGGATAAAAAAAAAAGTCCTTTGCAAAAAAAAAAAAAAAAAAAAAAAAACTGATTTTCTATATACTTAGTATTTACATCTAAAGTGTACAACAATAATAGATATGTATTTCTTAAGCACTCTACTCAAGTGCCTCATATTTTCTATTGCAACTTTTATTAATAATCTGTGACAATAATATCTGAAATATTATTAAAAGGATAACAGCCTATCTACATGGGTCTTCTTCTAATCAAAATATTATACCATTTTTACTTATATCCTAAGCTAGTAGAAAAATACTGCTTATTCCTTACGGCATAATGTTCACATTTTTCTGTTTTTGTCAGAAAGTGATTTAAGTGCCTTTACTTTTTGTCACCAATTGATATATTTAATAATTCAATTTGAACTCTGTTGGTAAACTATTATAAACAATAAATGCTAATTATAATTAAATATATAACTTTACATTCCAAAGATGAGTTGTTACACTTCCAACATAAAAGAGCCACGAAAAAAAAATTACACCAAGAGCATACACTGTTTGACCATCTAAAAAAATACAATCCTTGAATATATCATGCCTTTTGTTCTAATTGTCTGATAAGATAAAAAATGGTTTGATTGCTTTTATTTCTTGTCTCTAAATAATATGTAAAGAAATTCTGAATTTTTAAAAATAAATTTGGAAAATAAACTTGTTCTAACTATCTATCCTGCAAAAAAAAATATAAATATTTATAATATTTAAGAGCATAATTTCAAAAAATGAATTAAGAAGTTGAACTCTTATATCTGCATGATATAAATTTTATTTTTTGACTATAATTTTAATCCAATTAGGAAAAAAAAAAACCCTAATAGAATTGTTTTAAATATCTTTATTGAACCGTATACATATATATATGCTTATATATTAACATTTTTTACTTTCAATATTATTGAATAAAATTCTGTTACATATCTAATGCTGATAATCTATAGTTCTTCTATGTGTTGTAGTTTACTTAAGAGAACAATTTTCGTATGCCAACCAAATGGTTCAAAAGTTTGCATAATACATTCATTATAATTCATTAAATAAAAATTTATATATCTACCAGAAAAAAAAATTAAATATTAAATTCTAGATTTTTTTTTTTCTTTCATTAAAACTAAGTCTGGAATTACTTTTTTTGTAAAATGACAAATAATTAATGCAATTAAAAAATACAGAATAAAAGAAGCACAGTAGTATTTGACAAAAGTATGATGTTTATCAAAGCATTAAATTCTTACATTAATTGCATATAACCAAAATTCATTAACAGAATTGGAAAAAATAAGTTTCTACAATACAGAAATAATAAAATAATCAATAGATCTTTTTTTTACATACTACTGTTGCTTTACTACCAGAAAGATAAAAAGAGGAAATTTTCAGATCTTTCTTTGTACTTTAAATAAACAATTCATCACAATGCAATATCCTTTAAATAAGACAACTGCGATTAAAATTAATAGAATGATTCTCATAAACATTTACTAAAAATTATAATAATAACACTAAGCATTTTTCATTTTGCACCACTAAATCCTAATTAATAATTCAATAAAGTTCTCTACTTACAGTTTCAATATATTCTTGCTTATTGTAAAAAATATCTTCAGCTTCCATTTTTATCCCTATCTATTACTATAAATAATAGACAATATTATGACATAGATAGTAGCTATGTGAATGCTACACTTTTAATTCCAAAAAACACGTATTAAACCAACAAATTTAATAGCCGAAGATACACGAATAGCCGAATCAATGATAAGCGAAGAATGTGTTCACATTCTTATTATAATAATATGATTTTCTATAAAACTTCTTCACCACATTATTCTGATGTGGGTTTACACAGAAAATTTCATTCATTTCATTAGTTTACAAATGTGTAGTATGGGTGAATCATATCACACTTGGCATGTAGCGACAGTCACAGCCTATACATCTGAACCAATCAAACGTTGAATGATGAAGAGAGACACATATTTCTGATTGGTGCAAATCTCTATGCGCAAAAATCGCTGCTTTCTGTTGCAAGCGGTTTTGTTTTATCCATGTAATCTCAAATGTCAAATTGTGACTGTACTATGTTAGGGTAAAATTTGTAGCATATTATTTCTGAATTATCATGATTAAACAGTTCATTTAATTATTGTTATTTATTTTGTTAGTGGGATTATTGTTCTAAGTGCAATTAAAACATGTTAATCGTGTCATGAAAATCATTATGAATAAAGAAATTGGAACTTATACCATCTAGTAATTTAAAGGAATATGTTAGCAAATTATAATCATGCTGCTAGTTTTTTATTTATTTTTTTCTCAAATTTCCGTATTTATGAAACTGATCAAATCACTTCTCCGTCTTTAATTACAGAAACTAATGAAAGTTTTATCTGGACAACAGAACTTGGTAAGTAACATTTTGCTCAAAGTTTGTCTTTCTCTAATTTGTTAGCTTGACAGATTTAATAAAATAATTATTGTGTATAAGCCGATCTGTAGTTTGGCAATTATTGCAATGGTTTCCCCTTTTTTTTGTTTCTATTATGATTTTTTTAAAATTTCTGCGTGTATTGTTACTTGCTTTATTGATATGGGAAGTATAATTCAGATAAAATTCTATTAATTATTTATTACTTTTTATGTTTTTTCTATCGAGAGAAATTTCAGTTTATAGGAAAGTATACTATTATTGTTAGTTTATTTCAGAGTAAATCATTGCAAAATAAACAAAAAACAAGACTTTACAAAATTATTCAAAATTAAAAGAAATTATGGGTTTCATTAATTTTACTATATTTCTTTAAAATGCTATGGTATATAAAAAAATATCTGCTTTTTATTTACATTTGGTTCTATATTAAGTACAATTTATTTAATTCCATTACTGTTATCATCATTTACAACAATTTAATATGTAATAATAATTATTTTTTAGATTCATCTGTGTGGAATAACCATAAAACGACTAAAAAACCACTGACTAAATTTAAAATTAGAAAACGAACATCGCGTAAAAATTTGGGCGAAAAATGTTCTTCATTTCGAGATTGTCCACTAACTGCATTATGCGTGAGTGGTGTATGTTCCTGTCCTTATGATTATTACAATTATGTGCCTCATTCTGATCCTGAAAATGCTATCTGCAGGAAAAAAATTAAATTTGGTTTTCACTGTACTTTAACTGAAGACTGTTTAGGCTATGATTCCAATTCTGCTTGTACAGATGGAATATGCAAATGCATCAATGGAACCCATTATATTGGATCTCGCAATCTTCTGTCATATAATAAACGTTGCTATAAAATTTTAGAAAGAGAAGGAGATATCTGTGATATTGATGAACAGTGTAGCCGACTTGCAGATAACCACCATAAGTGTCGTTGTGTTGGTAGGTGTGATTGTGCCATCATTAGCAGGTATTCTGGTTGCAGCATATGTCATGAAAATATTAAGAGAACATTTTTTGGAGGTGCAGCTTTTATAGTTATTTTGTTGTCGTCGCGTGTTTTCACTAAAATGCGCAGCCGAACTAGCTCACGTCAGCAACAGAATGTAAGTGTAAGTGGTTCCAGAGATCGCTGTTACAGATTGAATACTAGCCGTACTGTGCCATTACCATCAGTGTCCTATACTCGCAGCAATTTGAGGTCCAACAGACATCTTACTTCATCACTACCTGATGTGTTTTTGATAGAAACTCATCATAATTTGTTGGGTTTACATTCTTCTAACACTACTGACTTTTGCCCTCGATCAAGTTCATCAAGCACAGAAAGATCTGGAGAAAGAAGCGAGGATGCGCCTCCATCTTATGAGGATATTATTGGGGATGATGGTTTAATCTGGAATGAACCACCACCAGCCTACCATGAAGTTGCCAACAAGATTCCATAATTTTTTTTTTATATTAGGGTAATTAAGCACAAATGCCAGTTATCCTAAAGCCCAATTTGTTCATAGTTTTTATCAAAACCTGGAAATTTCATTACACTTAAGTACTTGGTTGTTATATTTTTTAAAAGGTACTGTAGAAAGTTACAGCTGATAATAAGTAAAACATTTATTGAGACTCCATCTCACAGATTATTAAGTCTTGATATTACAAATAATTGAATATCGAACTTTCTTATGTAAAAATAAATTAATTTGCAGAAAATTATGAATTAAAAGAATTAGATTCCTAAAAAGTAATTAAAGAGTTTAAGAAAGTAAATATGATTTGAGGAAACAGTGTTAATTTTATAGAATGAAATTTTTATGTGAAAATGATAAAACCTCACTGTTCATATGTATGATATACATCTAAAGAATCTAACATTCGTTGTTCTGAAGTCCTGCCAAGATATAAAATCTTATTTACTTTGTCAAAGACAAGAAATTCATAAAAATGCCTATATTGACCTTAACCGAATGCCTTAAATTCTGATACATGGCTACATGACTGTTTCTGACTAACACGGATATATAACATTCAATTTTATGGCTACCGACTTATTAATAATGATTCTATTTTATATTTTTAGGATTTTAGTTGAATTTTTGAAAAGAAAGTAGTCTTGATTCACTTAACAATTATTTAGTTTTACATTGTGAATATTACATTGCGTATTTTAATGCATTACACATTAAAGTAATTAAATTGCAAATTACTTGATTTACTGTGACACATATAAATTTATTATTTAATCAGCTATGAATTAAATTGTAAATATAAGTGTTAATATAAAAATTTTTATGTAATTGTTAAAATTTATGAAATGAATGTAGAATCTTCTAATGAAAGTGGAGTTGATGAAACATTTGAAACTGAGTTTATTAAAAATAATTTTTATATAATTATGATTGTTTTGTTTTTTAATTTGACAGTAGGGAAAAAATGCTACAGATTTTCTTTGGTAATTAAAGTATATTCAGAATTTTTATCTTATTATTTTTTTCTGATTATGCTCTTAAATCATTTATTACTCACAATTTTATCTTTATGTTATTTAAATGTTATATATTTTAACACTGAAGTGAGTAAATTGATCCTTATCAAGTGTTAAGATTGATCAACCTAACAGGCTGACTGTACTTACTGAATTTTTCACTGTTATTTTTAATTGTGTTTATATGAAATGCCTGTTTAAAATTCTGACACTTTTAGGTTTTTAAGGAGTTGCTGATATCCTTAATGTCCTATTATATCCTTTATTTATTGAGTATTGAAAATATTTAATCAGGCAATGTATACTTGAAAATCAAACTTTAATATATTATGTGGTTTACATTTTATAAAGGCTCTTTTGACTATGTAATAAATTTTTTCTTGATGTTACAAAAATTATTTTGAATAAAACTCCTAAGAAAAGTAATCACAAACATAAAATTAAGAAAGCAAATTTTATATTTATTGTATTAACTGCATGCGATTGGCAAACTTTTTGTTTAACCTATTAGTGATAAGAAGTTTGCCAATGTTAATTATATTAGTGAAATTTTGTGCTTAAGCCATGGCTTTTTTTTTTTTTTTTTTTTTTACTATTGCTGGTTACACTAAATACAATGTCTGTGGCAATTAATTGCTGACTTGTATTTAATGTACAAGAATTGAAATTCAATAAAGACATTTAAAAGTGTTCAAACAGCTTTCTAACAGTAGTTGCAGTTGGTTCTCTATTCTGTATACCACATTATTTGAAGTTTTTAAAAATTTAACAGTTTAAAAAAATTGCAAAATATTATTGTTAAACTTGTTTATTTAGTTGATTCCCTTTTTTTTTCCTGGAATTATCTAGTTAATATTATCATAGTACTTAAAAAAAAGCATTCAATTTTAAATAAAAAGCATATCAATAATTTAGTGAGAAAAGGTAATTAAAGAAAAAAAATATTTCCATAATTTGTATCAAGATTGTGAATTATGTTTGTTTGATTTAGAAGAACTGAAGAATTATGTTTGAAGAACTGAAATGGAATTTCAGTTCTTTGATTTAATGACTGGTTCTGATACTATTTGTATTTCTTTAAATCTGAAAGTGGTTATGTTTATTTCAAAATGTATCCATTTTATCTAAAATTTTATTTATAAAATATAGAGATAGGAAGGAAAGTGATTAAAAGTTATTATCCAATCCCCGAAATAAAAATGTTTATGATAAAGGAAAATGCTTAACAATTCAATTATTAGCTAAATTTCTCATTAAATAATTTGGAATTTAGGAAATTAAGTTTTAAAATTTCATAAAAAGTTTATTTTGAATTCTGCATAATTAGAAAGTTATTGCAAGTATTTTTTTTTCTCTTCAATGCTTAATAATGGATATAAATTTTATTTTGTGATTTCTATTTTATATAGAAATTTACTATACATTTAAACAAAGTTTAATGCTTATTTGTCTTATTCTCTAAATGTCTGATTTAAGAAAATAAATAAATAAAGATTTACAAATATTTTTATTTTTCATTCTTAAATAAATTATGGAAAATAATATTTCAAAAACACACATTTTGTTGCAAGAATGTTAATTGTTAAAAAAGCAATTTGTTGCCAATTAGCAACATTAACCTTTAACTGTGAAAAAAATTTCCTTGATAAGATTCTATAATACTACATACTTTTGAATTTTAAGAACTATGATAAGAAATTTCTGTTCTTACAAGCACAACATGTATTGTAAAATATTTAGAATTCAATTGAAAAAAAAATCATTTTATAATAATGACAAAGATGTAATATATTTTACTTAAGAAATTATATGAATTTTTTTTTTTTGAAACAGTATTTTTATTATAGTCCAACACCATATTTTGTTATAGTGTTTAAATTTGTATCTCATTTTTTTCTCTCTACATATAGAAGTATAAGTAATCTTTTTGGTCCAAGCATCTTTAAGTAGTATATACAATTTTGGACCTCTATACTTTGTTTGCCTCAATTTTTTCTTGCTCATGAACATCTTCCACGATTAGTAATATATTTGTTCCCTGCTATGCATACTGATCTTGCAAGCTCTGTTTGGTTGAGACATTATCTGTGAGCCATAACCATTAGCTTTCAAAACTCTCTTGTTGATAAGCCATGAATTTACTAAAATCAAGTATAACTGGAAATCTTATTTTCATAATATTAGATCTTATTCTCATAAGACAAAACTGGATATTTGTTTAAAATCACCCCACAGTGTTTAACAGTTAAGCTATCTTTCCAATTGTACTTTTCAAATTATGTAAACAATCTATATTATTGCATTGTGACTAAATATTTTTTGTCACTGTTGTAAAATTTAAATTGTAACATTATCCATAGTTTTCATATTTAAAAGAACTATATTTAAATGTTTTTTGTTTTTTTTTATAAATTGAAGTATTCTTCGAATGTTGCATTAATAGAATTTTTGCAGTCATTCAATATTAATGATTAAATGTAATTTATTTCAGAATAGATTAAATTATTTAATGTTTTTTTATTTCATTTGAAGAGTATGTTATATAGGAAATTTGATAATGAACAAAATTTAGTAAATACTTTAAAATACTTTAGTTGTATTCTTTTACTTTAGTAAATGTTTTTAATTTAATAAATATTTTAGTTGTATCCTGTCATGTAATATATTTATTTCACTTGCATACCTTTCTTTATATAACTTGTTATATTTAAAAATTTAGATAATGTTTTAATAGTTGTTCTTCTTTTTTCTTTTTATTCATATATTTTGTATATATTTTAACATGAAAACTTTTGCATTATTTATTCATATAATAGTTAATAATTTTAATATATACAATGTTTATGTCAAACAAAGCTTCTTAAACTTTTCTTACTTGCAGAACTTTTTTTTAATGATAAATATTAAAAACATATGCTGAATCAAAGACGGATTTTAGAATTATTTTTGTTGATTATATTCAAATTAATGGCAATAATATTTACTAATCTGCAATCCCAAATTCTTATGCACATCTATATTTGGAGTCAATAATTATTGTTTAAGAAGCTTTGATATATGCAAATACAAAATAAGCAGCTATTGTTGAATAGTGATAGTAAATAAATATACTGTTTTTATCATTTATTGATTCATTTTAAGCTTTGTAATATCTACTAAAATGCAAAGTAAATGAATTAGTACTTAAAAGTGGGAATCGGATAAAGAAAATTTACAATATATAATTACACTTTGGTTTTTACTATTCAAAATGCACTGGATTTGAATAGTTTAAATACATGTATTTGCAAAATCAAGCAGAGAATCTGAGAATTTATTGCTATGATACAGTCCATATACTAATTTCTAATTATTTCACCTTTGTAATTGCCCAGAATGAATGAAGCTATCATGCTTTATTATAAAAGTCAATGTATGTATATACGGATATTCTTCTGTAGTGTATGACAGAACAATTCAGATGTGTTCCAAACATAACCGTAGTTGCCTTTTATTGTAAGCAGCCTTAAATAAATGGGAACATATAGACAGAATATTTTAGTAATGTTTGTATATTTTCATGTATAATATGGATATGTAATTCTGGAAATTTAGAATGTTTAGATTTTAATAGTGGAACTTTAGACTCTAAACATAATGGTTAGTTAGATTTGTGTAATTTACTGACATAGTGATGTTTGTATCCTTGAGATTCAATGCTCTGAATCAGTAATTTGGATTGAAGAAGTATTTTGACAATTTACATTCCAGTTTTTTAAAAAACACATTCCTTTCTGTTTGTTAACTATAGTTGAAGCAATATTGTGGCGCTTTTTCAGGACCAGAAGAGTGTTGCATTTAAAAAGACAATCTTTTATCTATTTTTGTAATGAAGCATTTTTAATATTATTTTTTTCTATCCACATTAATTTTTTAAACAGATTTTACTTTAATTTTGCATTACTGATGATTGTAATTATGTTGAGATACAGCATGTCAAATTGTACTTTAGGCATTGAAAATAATCATTTTGTATTTTTTGTGAATTACCATTTTTATTATTTTTTTTTTAAATATAGTGTCTATACCTAATGACTTTTTTCATTGCATTGTGTCAGAAATGAAACTAAAAACTATATTCATTTCTTCAAAGTTTTTTTCCTAATTGAAGCAAAATCAGTTTTTTATTTATTACTTTTTTACAATTATAGGAATATGAGTAAGCTTGGTGGTGACATTCTAATTCTTATCAGATGCCACATTTTGAATTTAAATTTAATCTTGAATAAATTAATGCATTTAAAGGTTTAAACAATTATCTGGAATTTGTGAGAAGGAAATCAATGACATTTTTGAATCCCAGTTTCTTGTGTAAATTATTATTGGATATGGTTGATGTCTGTAAAATGTAATTTCCAGTATCTGATTTGAAAATATTTAGTTAATAGAAAGAAGTTGGGGGAGGAATTTTTTTTCTCATGTAATTGGCTTTATGCATTTTCCCCCAATTAAAGAAATATATTTGATACTTAACATTTTATTTTCACTCATGTATTACAGTTGATCTTTGACAATGTACACTGCATTGCAAATAAATCACATTGTTTTAAAATTGTAGAAATCTTCTATTTAGATTAATTATCTACTACAAATAATATTATTAGGAACTTTCCGATTGTTGTTTGAGCTTTAGGACTTGCATCCCCTCCCCTATTATCTTAGTTTTTTTTTTTTTTAAATAAATTGTAAAGTTAATTATAAAAAAAATCTAAAGGCATTTAATTAGTTGAACCTTTATTCTGCAGTTGCTCAATCTTATTCGTAACATTTTATAATATGAATAGATTAATTTATGAGCAATCATACAGCTTCATTGTGGCATTAACAATTAGCCAGCAAATTTGCTATTATTCCTGAAATTGTAAACTGCAATAATTTTGATTAGATATGATAATGCAAGTTGAACTGTTTGGTTTAAAATCAGAACTGTGATCTTGTTTTAAAATAGTACTATGTATGATATTGTTTATAATTATAAGGGAAATAAAGGGATAATTTTGTAAAAGTTTAGAAATATTTACTTGATAATAAAGAAAAAAAAATTTAACAGTGCAAGGCTTTTTTTTTTTTTTTCAGGAAAAAATTATTACTGTAGAAATAATAAAGACATATTTTGCTACTTAAATATTGAAAATGATTTTTATTCTAAAGAAATTTTTAGATGCATAAATAATTCAAGTACAAATTTTTAATTTTTTTTCAACCATCTATGTTGTAACTGGCTAAACTTGGTATATAGTTATGTTTTCGGTTGTGAATATTTACTATACAATAAGATTTATATTGCACAGATTTCATTTGTGAACAAAAACTTAAATAGAATCTTATTGTGTAGCCTCTTCCCAATCTTTTAATAGCTAGAATCAAATTCTTTTCAAGCTTGTAAACCTGTGTAAAATTGAATGACATGAAATGCAAATTAATGAATATTACTCCATGAGTAATTATGAATATAACTCTATGAGTAATACTATTGTGGAATGTTTTTATTGTAGTTTGCAGAAGTGTAATAGCAACATATGTTAATTATTATTCTAGAGTACTTACTGTGTAAATACAGATGATACATTGTGGACACAATTTCAGAATCCTGAATATGCAATTAGTTCTAGTGTCAGTAATAAAACATTTGTGTATGTGTAAATAACAGGCATTCAAAAGCTTACAAACTAATCAAACATTTTGTAGTGATATATTTCAAACTTTATAAGCAAAAATAGATTCCACTGAACTATTAAAATTGTGAAATATCTTATCTCATGCATGAAATATTTTAATTGCTCAAGATAAAAATTACATGAATAGAAATTTCTATCCTTCATCTTTATTCCTTTAAAAAATAATCTAATTCTTATTCCTCTTATCAATATAAAAGTCTCTAAATAAAAATATAGTATCTATCTTAACTACAAAATCTGCAAAGCTAAAAATATTAATTTTTGTGAAATTTCTATTCTAATTTTTCTTTAAAAATTACAATTTTTTTTTCTCAGATGGTGATTAATGCTATTAGCTCATAATTTTGCAATGTTTGTAAGAATAATAAAAATTATCATTTCACAGATATTTCTAGATTCAAAATTCTGTTAAAATTAAACGATGTGTGCTTTTTGTATTGTTAAGATTGAAACCTAGAAAATTATTCATGTCATATACATTAATGTATGTGAAGCACATGTTCTTCATTTAGCTTTGTTTTCCTCTTGTTAAGTTTGAAAAAAGTGTATTCACACTTTCAATAAATTAGTTTTGACATTATTTTTACTGTGCTGTAATGTATTTACTTTTTATATTGCCACCTTACAATTTGTATTGTAAAAGAGAGTAGTTTTTATAATGCTTAATCTTCAGTTATAGAGGAAGGAAAATTATTCTTCACTTTCACTTAGATTTAATTGGAGGTAGAATAGAAATAAATAATTTCTTGCAATGAGTGCCTTGTGTAGTACAGCTTTTAATCAAGTTTTTCTGAGATAGTTGATATCAATCAATTTCAATGACCCATGATTAAACATTTTTTTCATATGTAATGATATTTGTGAAAAATTATTCCTAATTCTAATAATATAAAATTTAATCTGCTATCAGAAAGTGAAGATTTTAAGTCCATTTGAAATTGGGATAAATATCTCAAACAAGGTCCTCTCATTCTTAATAAATTACTGTCCTTGTTTATTGTGTACACAGATTCCTTTGCAAAGACTGTCATGTCATATTCTAAAATTTTTTTTTTATAGTTGCCAATTTTTTTATTGTCATCTATTATAGTAAATGCCAAAGAAAAGTTTTTACATTCAGAATCATGACTTTCTTCTGTGGTATTGCCATTTTCAAATAATTCTCTCTCTCTCTATATATATATATATAAATATACATGCACATATAATTTCATCATATTGCTAATGGCAGTCAACACGTTTGAACATATTTTTCAAACAAAAAAGCATTTCCCTTTAAACAATTAAAATATGGAATTCATTATACCAAAGAAAGTAAATATCTGAAAATAAGTTTATTGTTGTAACATTCAGCAGTTAAATTATTATGTAGGCTCTCTTGAATTAATTTATATATATTCATGAAACATATATTAATGTATTTTCTTGTATTTTTTCACTCTCTTTAAACATATTCAGTTTAATTCATATTTAAAATGAAAAAAGAATTATTAGAAAACTAACAAATCTAAAACTAATCATGCATCAAAAATTTATCACTCAATTTTTTTTAAAGATATGCAGGCATTAAGGACACATTTGAACTGAATATCTGCTCTTTACAACATGCTAGCCAATACTCCAAATTATTGAAGAAATGGTAACACTTTTCAAAAAATTCTATAACATTGAACAATTTACAAAAATATTTTTGCACATTTTGGCATAAAATTCTCTTCTTTCATTAGAAAAACATTTGTAAAAACTTTGCATTAATTTTTTAGAAAAGTAATTTTAATTATTTAATATAAAAAAGCTCACTATTAAATTTTTAAACTATGTTTTGAATAGGTTCAAGTGAATACTCCTTTACCACATAAAAGTCAAAATTTAGGGACATTGCACTAAACATATTTGCAAAGCTGGAGAATTTATTTCTTGTAATCCATAAAGTGAGTATTATTTAAATTCTGTTGTATGTGGATTTAAATTTTAATTGTTTATTTTTAATTCCTCATGATTAATTTATTTTAAAATAAGTAGAAATGACATTTAATTCTATTTGATGAATTTGCTTCCATTTAGTTTCTTTTTAAATGCACTCGTATTCTTTCAAGGATTATTCACAAAAGGATGAAATAATTTTAACTTACAAACTATCAATCTTTTACAAAAGACTTAGGCATTTAAAGTACACAAAAAGGGATTTATTTACATACTTTTTGACAGATAACATGAATATACATTTTTCTCCCTCTCAAAGGAACAAAACATCTATACTTTAAATTTTTCTGAGGATTATAAAATTGCACATCCATTTCAACATCTATATATTTTTAAAAAGCAATTAAGTAATTGCACACTCACATAAAAGAAATATACATTGCACTACCTGTTGTAAACGATATAGAATTACATAAGTTGCCTAAAAATTAATTTCATGCACTGTCATTAGGTACCAAATAACTATAAATGAAAACTTAAACAACTAAATTTGTTTCATTATTTACTTAAGCACCATATTCTTATTTCATAGTGCATTTACATTTTATAAAAGTGACTAAGCAAACAAGTGGGAATAAAATGCACATATTTAATATATTTATCTTCCTTGATTATTATAATGACACTATATGAGGAGCAATATAAATATATAAAAAAATGTTCACAATTAATTACATAACATATAATTTCTTCTCACAAAAATATAAAGAAATTGCTAGATTCCAATAATTACATAGTATTTACAGAACAATCTTACACCATTTAATTGAACTTAAAATATAAATTGTAATCAATACTCTATTTTCATAAAATTATTGGAAAACATGTAATAAATGTGTAACAAGATAATTAAATTTTAATAAAATGTTTAATTATTACCATAACAATAAAAGCATCCAAAGATAATGTTTCCCTTGAGTTCTTCAAGAAATATACATATAAAAATACAATTTAATCAATTTTTACATTATTTAAAATTATAATTTACATATATAACTAAAATTCAATCACGTATTCTTTGCAAATGTATCCATTGATTAGAAAAATTTCTAAAACATATATCCTTTCATGACGGTATTTGGTTAATCATAATTTATTTTAAGAATTTTTTAAAAATTGATCGCTGAATAGATCAAATAATGTGCGACATCAAATATTTATTATTGTGTATGAGAAAATTAACTAAAAAAATAATAATAAAATTAATACAAAATATATATAATTCTAAAACGTTTAGTCCTAATGGACAGGAACTCATTATTAGCAAATAGTTAACTGATGAAGAAGTGATTAAAAATATGAACTGTATTTAAAAACTTAATTTGTATATCGAATCTATTTGTTCAATTTTTCTTAAATCAGTATATGAAATATTTGTAATCATGACTGTGTCCCAGAAATATATTATATATATATATATATTAATGTAGGAATATAGAACTACATGAAATGAAACCTTAATATCACAAACATAAAAATATAATCAAATTCTGCATATCAGTACCTACTTAAGACTAGTTAGTTATTGCACACAAAATATTTAAAACATGTGCATATATATCCGTCACCAAATTTTCAGAAGAAAAAAAATTGCATGAATTCAGAAATAGGAGAGCACAAAATTTTTTTTATCAATAACACTTTTAACTTAATAGTAATCATATACAATAAAAAAAATAGAAAACTATAAAAATGTGTTAAATTTATTCTAAATAGATATTTATTTAAGTTTAATAATAGAATTTTTATATTTTTATAAATATAAAATTAATTTTTCCTTGAAGAACCTACAGATGTAACTGATGCAGAAATAATGAAATATTCATAAAAAATATTTATGACCAGCATGATGCATTTATAATTTTAATAATGGTCGATTCAAATTTGAAAGCTGCAAATTATCAATTTAGAACAGACACTCATTGAGGACAATAAATTTTGCAACATATTTATAAAAATAATTAACCATTTTTAAATCAAAAACTAAGATTACTAAACATTTTATCGTCTATGAAAAAAGTATCCTAAGAATTAAAATGACCCACAACATATTTTACTGCAAGAACTATTATTCCAAACAAAACGTGCAAATATCAGTTAATGAATTTATCATCTAAGCTGATAAAATGTTAAGTACCCATCAGGATATAGAAGTTAAAAATCACTTCAACATATAAATGTTATAAAAAATAACCTTTAGTTATTTAACAAGCATTAGTAAAAAGCACATCAAACATGCATATTAACATGAAAGAATCTACTTTTATAAGAATAATCAGAGTAATTAGTTTTAAATTTAGGTTATCAATTAGTGTTGAAAATTTTTTTTATATCATTACTGTCATAAAAGATAATGATATTAAAATCATTTTATTTTTAGTATTATTATGAATTGCTCATAAGACAAATGCACAAGTGTGGAACATTTACTTGAACAGATAATTCAATGAGAAGTATTTATCGTACCAAGGAAAATTTGAGATTATTAAAGCATGACTAAATCAGAGGTTAGGTATATAAAATAGTATTTTACTTATTTTTACATCAAACAAATCAAATTGCTATAAAATCTTATATATTTTTAAAAATGTCATACAAACAAAATATCTAAAAGCTCTCTTTTAAATACATTCTGAGAACCAGCATATATATATATATATATATATATATATATATATATATGTTGAATTATAATCTAATTTAACTGGAAATTATCTGAATAAATCTTATATTCTTGGTGTAAAAATTTAAATTTCTATTCCTTTTTATTGATATTTTAAATTCTCCAGATGACTCTAATTAAAAGTTAGATTGAAATGTTTAAAACAAAATATTAAAAAATTATACGTTAAGTGTCTCAGTTTCCTGAGTAGGCAGCTTTTACAACCTGCCAAGCAAATGTCCCAAGCAGACAAATTTTTCAAATTTAAACTGAAAAGTTTAGATTTGAAAAGTTTAAACTGAAAAGATTAGCCACATGTTCACATTTAGCGTGCATATCTGTTCATAGTGAAATATATTCTTTAAAAATAGCCATGTAATATTTTTTTCTTAGTAAAAACACATTGCACTTTTATATTTATGGTTGCAAATACAAACAGCATTTTATCAAGACAATACACCAGTATATAATCAGCATTTTTGAAACATTTATTTTTGAAAATGTTTTAATATTTATCTGCAACTTATGCACAGAATTAGGGAAGAATTGTACACAGCAATGTATCTAACTACATTTACATATATGTTTGATTCAAGGAAATGTTTTTCACTTTTACAATAAAAATATGATTACTTAATGCACCACAAATGAAGCCACTATTTGTGTACAGCAACACGATGGAATCCTAACTGAATGATGAACTGTGTACAAAATATGACGATGAAAGCCCTTGGCAGGAAAAGAGATGCTATTTCCAAACTTATCGGTCAGAATCAGATGATGCAGATTGTAAAACTGATGAATCTTCTTTAAGGTTTTCATTATAACAATGATTTAAGAAATCATCCATAGTCTGGTAAAGATGTAATTTAACATGCCCAAGTCCATGATTTTCATCTGGATAAACCTGTAAAGGAATAAATAATAGACAAATCTTCAAAATGTCAAGGTTGTTAATAAATTTGAAATACTGATTAATAATGAATTTATAAGAAAAACAAATATAAACAAAAGAACATACATAAATTTTTAAAAGGGTGATTAGGTTCAGAAAAAAAAAATCTTTTTAATAGAAAATTTACTAGTGTAAAACACCTTGGAAGACGCTGAATCGCAATTAGAAAAAAATATATTAACTGTATAATTTTAAATTAAAATAAAATTCTAGTTACTGAATAACTTTTATGTAAAAATATTTTCTTATTGATGTGATGTTTAAATTTGGCTAAGACCGGACTAGATTATCTTCTTTACAAGTTCTCTACCATAGTAGTCTTCAAATACTTCAAAATCGGTTATTAGATTAAATTATATCAACTTGAAGCTGCTAAACAACTTAAATTGAACTCATTAAACATACATAACAGATCTTAAGTGGAATTATACACTGAGTTTTAAGAAATGATTTCATGGCTTCAAAAAAAATTCTTATTTAAGATAAAGATTTTAAGAAAACACTAATTGAACTTGTAACAAAAGTAAATAACTAAAGATATTTAAAACAAATTGTATACAAAACAGAATTGATTATTCAGAATAGAATTTGTAAAAATTTTCTTTGATAATTGTTTTAGAAAATATTTTAATTTCGTTGTTTTAAATAATGTTTTTTATAATGAATTTCTTTTACTGATTTTAGCATTAAAAATATTACATACCTGCATGCGGTATATCACTCCTGCATCTGTCAAAGCTTTGGCAAGCATCATAGATTGTTGCCAATGAACATTGTCTGCAAAAAAGAAACATGCTTTATCTACAAAATTTATTGATAAAAATATTCAAAAAGCACAACATTTCAGGTTAATTTTAAAGTATCTTATGCTTCAAAGAAAAATTAGCAATTAAAACAATTAAAATCGTTTTACTTAATATAATATTAAAAAAAATCAAATAACATAAAAAATTAATAAAAAAATCAAATTACATTTCAGTGGTATAAAATAATAGAAATTATTGATCTTTTTTAAAATTCATTAATCTCAGAATTAGCATATTGAGAAACGTTAATTTTTTTTTAAACCTTACTAATGTTGAATTCAAAAGAAAGTTGCATAAAATGAAAATCTAGTTAAATTTTAAGATAAATTTCTATTGAAATTTTTTTTTCACATAATTTTCAATTGTCAGTATCGCCTATGTTCAATATTTGACATAATACAAGTTTACTGATTTTACTAGAAAAATACATTTAAAATATTATAAATGTTTGTACTTAAAAAAACTTTCTGTAATTTCCAAGCTACAAAGCGCTACAAAAGAATATCAAGATTCTTCCAGACTTAAAGTTTATTTGAGTACTAATAGCAGAATCAGAAAATGGATTATTCAAAACAGGAATATATATATATATATATATAAATGACAAAGACAAATTACCATCTGCAGTGCCATGGACAAGGAGATACTTCTTTCCTTTAAAATTAGATGCTTTATTCATTACATCCGACTTCTCATAATTTACAAAGTTATCTTTTGGTGAAGGGCTCTGCATATAGCGCTCAGTATAAACAGAATCTATGGTAGGGAAAATCATGGTAGATATAAACAGTTCATAATAATAAAGTTCAATGCAAAAAGGTGTAAAGTGTTGTTATCAAATATTAATTCATGTTATTTTGTCTTACACTTATTCAGGAAATAGTCTCATGTTATCATAGTGTGATTAAAAATATAAAGACTTAATTCATTATTTTCTAAATTTTGTAGCACTGTAACTACTCTTTTTTTTTTTTTTTTTTTGTAAATTACACACAGATTAAACAGAATCCTTTCTGCCTAACTTTCAATAATGCTAGAACATATTTAAATATTTGATGAAAAAATGAAAACTGTTTGAATTTTGGGGTAACAATGTAACCCATTGTTCGAAATTAAACAAAAAAATAATTTAAATAAACTGCCAAAATTTAAGAAAAATTTGCAAACTTTTAAAATTGGTGTAATCAATAAGGCAATTTTTTAAATTTTAAAATAGTCCAAAATTTATTTTATTTAATATTTTTGGAAGTTATTTCAGAAAAGCATCAGAATTCAGTTTAATTATTTTATTAATTAAAATTTGAAAAATGAAATTGCTTCGAAGTACATATTTCTGCTTTTCAAAATATATATTTATAAAATTTAATAGTTGGATAAACACTTGACCTGTCGAGTGCCATCATACACACACACATTCATCATTATTATTAGTCGAGATAATGACAGTAACTGGAGGATTTCTGCCAAAATTTAGAAAATCATGTAATGAAAAACAGCACAAATACTTTTGAGTCATTTATAAATTAGCCTACTTATATAGTAATAGAATAAATATTTTTCTACTTAAAAAGGAATTTTTTTTCCTATTTTATTATATTTACTATAATTCTTTCCTAGCATGAGCTTAGCTTAAGGGATTATAGAAAGATTGATTACATCAAACATAAACAAAACCCCAATAGATTTTTAAAATATTATATATGAAGTGAATAATTAATGAAAATAAATAATGTTTGGTTTTGTTTATTTATACGATCTTATTAAAGAGAACTCTTTGGAATTAATGAAAACTCTTTCAGAACTCTTAGTAATTTATAATGAAAAATAAAAACGTAAAAATTTAATTTTTTATTGATAAAAACTTTTTCAAAAAAAAACAATTCATTTTTTTTCTATGTTTGTTTTTACAAATTGTACAAACATTCTTAAAGAACAGAGAAGGCAGTTATTTTCATGGAATTTTGAAATTTAATTAAGATTTTCTTGAATTCAATACGTTTTCTAGAAAAAGAATATGAAGTTCATCAAACTTGCTCTTGTAATTCTATTTCGCACGTTAATCTAGTTAAATTTTCTGCTGCTTTCGAATAATATTGAGTTTTACTTCAAATAAAGCAAAGATGTATTTAGAAGGGATTAAAATATTCCTATCTTTCAAATATCTTGCTTAATAAGTAAACTAGCTTAAAAAAAAGTTAATAATTGACTTATCAGTCCTGCAAAATGATCAACATACAATTTTTAAATAATGATTGAACTTTTAAAAAGAACTACCTTCACTATTTAAATTGCACGAACCTTGAGCTACGAAACTTGGTACATATAAATTTTAGAGAGTAAAAATGAATACTTCAAAACAATTTTTTAATTAATTAAAAATTAAGAATAATTTTATTTTTTCTCTATAATTTTTAAAAATATTTCAGGGGAAAAATTATTTTTATAGGATAAAATTCAAAAATCATTTCATAATATATATATATGTTTGCCAAATATTTCCTCTATTTTTAAAAACTACTTCAAGCATATTTTATGATAATTAATTTCATTTTTGAAGTGGCACTAAAATTTTTTTTTTATTATAGTTAGTAATATTTCATGCTACTCCCAACATTACTGACAATTTAGCCTATTTCTTCATATTCAGCAGATTTCTGTATAGAACGTGCCTTCAATTAAAATTTCATAATTCTGTTGTATATACAATTAAAGTTTAATCTCAGAATTAAGCAATAATAAAAAAAAATCAAGTCCGTCCATTTTTAGAGATTGCTGCTCTTTCCTGTGATACAAAGACAATTATAGAGAATTAGGACACAATAAACAGAACAGAGTAACACTTTAAAAATAGACCTTTTATTTGTCTATAAAAATTAAAAAAATAATTTATTGAGGAAGTCAAGAAGATCAAACTACATAAGGTATACAATTAAAATTTTTGAAGCCAATTATCCCACGAAATTAACTGGTCGCCTCCTAATATAATATATAGGAAAAATTTCGTTTAAAATTGTTGAAAATATTTTAGATTTTATCACATGCAAATAAGTATATATCCTATTTTCTGCTGTAAATAAAGCAATATTTTCAAGCCCAGACAAATTTAAAAGAATACAAGAGAAAAAAATGTAAAAAAGAAATTAATGGATATATGTAAAATTATTTACCGTAATATAGCCAACTAGTTACAGGGGCCACAGATATAGCACAATTGAAGACAGTTTCCTCGTCTGCTAAAGCTGAAGCTGAGGCAAAACCACCATAAGACCAACCAAAGATTGCCATACGTTTACCATCAATATAAGTAAGATGTTCTTTCAAGTAACTAAAATTATACATATATATATATATATATATATGACAGATAAATTGAGAAATGAATAGTCAATTTTTAACATTGATCATTTTAATGTTTTTCATGATTACAAAAAATAAAAACTTTTCAGAGACGCTTTTGAAAGTTCTTTGCTAAATCCATGATCTACTTTATAGCGATACACACATAAATAAGGTAAAAAGTAAGAAAAAGAGGCTGTGAGAATGCACGCATAATTTATATAGCTTAAAATTTTTTCTTTAAATATAACATTTTGGGCACATGCAGATTCCGAAGATTGTAAAAAAGCTACAACAGCTAAAAAGTTTGCATATTTGTGATGTCCCCATGTATTATTATTTGTCAGCTGCCATTTTTTCTTCTTCTGTAGTCGTAACAGTGTAGAAGTTTGGAAATCAAAATAAATGGAGTCGGATTTGTTGTGTTTTGCATGGATTGAAGTTTAAAAAAGTTATGAGTAGTTTAAGTAGCTAACAAGCACTATTTTCTCTATCATGTAAATATCTTCGGCGGAGAAGGCTATGTTGGGTAAATAGTATATTCCGACGCTCGCAACATAGTGGTGAACTCCGGATGTTATCACAGACCTTTAGTGCGCTAAGCTGATCACCGAAACGAAAGTAGGCGATTCATATTGTTTCAAATCTCCTATTAGAAGTTAAAAATAGACTTATTAGTTATGCAAAGAGTGCCTATTCGTTCTTCATTTACGAAGACATGTAATAATTTGAAGAAAAATTTAGTGGTTGAAGAACCGAAACTAGAAGTGATACAGACTCATATGGCTAACATTGAGCGTCTGCAGAGGCGGCGGTAGAGACTTGCCGACGGGGGGGGGACAAGATAAATCCGACAGGGGGGCAGTCACAATTTCCCTAATTTGATTTCAAAACTCACAATAATTAGTTTTTACATTTAATTAAAGGAAATTAAGCATTTTTTTAGCTTCTTTTTTTATTGAGATACTTTCTTTCGTTGTTAAATATTTACAAAAAAATGTTCTCAGTTTTTTTTTTAATTCCATTAAAAAATTGTCAATATTTGAATCTATTTTTTATGAGACTCTTGAGATTTACTTGAGCTAAGATCTAATTTGGGAAAAAATATAATTATATTTCATTCTAGATTGTAGTATATAGATAGAAACACAGGCTGTGGCATAATGCTGTGTCACTGTTAATTGAACAAATACATGTTCTGATCATGGAAGCTATTTAAATGAATGTAGAAATTATAATCAAAAAGTTTTATAACAGAAATTTTTTAGAAATCCTGCATGATAAATAAAAAGGAATATTCAGTATTTTCGCCAAGAACCGATTTTTTTTTCTTTTGTATAGTCTCCTACCTAAAATAATTTTTTTAAGAATTGCAACAACGAGCAGGAATTCAGGTATATTTCGAAACGGAGGCGAATAAGCGAGCGCGTACAACAAAAATTTACTATTGATCGGACACGAACAATATAGAATGCTGAAAAGGTACAATGATGTTGTTTCGTAAGAAGGTCGGGGAAGATATTTTGTAAAGATATGTACTAACTTACCTATTTTATGTAAGATTGAAAAATGAACGTGTGAAAAATGAGCGGTTTAAGCATTAGGTTTCCCATGTATCATGTATGTGCTAAAAAGCTATCAGACTTTAAAAAACAAAGCGTTTTACAAAAAAAACCTTTAGATTTAGAATCTATCTTCATTTTTAAGAACGTGTTCTCGTGGTTAAATACTTGTTTCCCTCGAAGCTATTGCAAGCTAATATTCCTCCAAAAAAATTATTGTTATTCCCTCAATTGCATGCATTGGTTTTTCTTAATCCCTTCGTATACAATGACGAGTCTGGATCGCGCATCGAATTACTAAATTTTTAATCTACAATTAAGTGAAAGTATTAAGTAATTTAAAATGCAAAAATCACTTGAAAACGCATCAGTGCCTCAAATGACTTTATATTATTTTAGGAATTAAAACAATAATAATTATCCTTAATAAGATGCTAGGCAGTTAAGTAAATCCATATGTCAAGGTATTAATATATCATATATGAATATTCTATGAATAAATATTTTAACCAATACATTATCATTTTATCAAGACATCTTTATCTAAAATCTATTAAAAATTTAGAAGCACCAGAAATTATATAGATTTTACTGCAAACAGTATCTAAAAGAAAAAAAAAAAAAAAAAAATGAAAAAGAAACTTTTTAAGCACAAGAGTATCTAGAGAAAAGAGTGTTTTATTAAATTTAGTTTAACCATAAATTAGATTTTAGTCAGAGAATTCTCACAGTGAAGTAAATAAAATAAATTTACCAATTCATCACTGAAGAAGTAACAATTAGATGAATAAAATGATTCATTTTATAATCTAAAAATCTCATAAAATGATTGATTGAATTCCGAATTAGGATAACTCTATCGCTCTATTCTTGTAAAATATAAAAGTATTTTTCCCTAATAATTCCACTTGCAGATAATCGAAATACTCGATAAAAATAATTTTTTCTCATAGCTTATGATAAACCTTATCCGAAAAACAAAGATTAATCGGCAAAAAAGTGACTTCTTACTCATTTGACATGTTGGTGGTTTTTTTGCCAAAAGTAAAGCAAATTATAAGCCGAATGGACGACATTTATATAAGATGTCTGAAAATTAGCGAACTTCCATCGTATTCAGTTCATAGTCGGCCATCAAGAAATAAACGGCGGAATGAGATAACTTATTCACCCTGTCGGATATATTGCCAAAAGTAATGCAAATTAGAAGCTTAATGAACGACATTTCAATCAAAAACCTGAAAATCTGTGAATTTAACTTCTACATCTATCAAATTGCGTTCATAGTCAGGTGATCAAAAATCGTCCGCAAAATGCGGCATCTTATTGACCTGCCACCCTATCGATTATTTTACCAAACATAGTCAAACCGCTTTAACAGTTACTTGGATATTTTGATTGTTTACAACATATTAACTTTAAGATGTTTTTTTAAATGTTGTCGAGATAGTGTGCTTTCCCACAACCATTTTGAAGTGGTGAAACATTTTGCCGACGAAACTCTCAATTTCTCGCCGACGGGGGGGGGGGGCAAGCGGTTGCCGACAGGGGGGCAATTGTCCTCCTTGCCCCCCTGCTAATGCCGCCTCTGACCGTCTGTCTAAAAACTTAAACGTTTTTGATGAAAAAAATATGTGATATTTTGTTGCAGGATATAACTTTAGCAGATAAATATAATTCTGAATACGAAAATATAGAAGAATATCGCGAAAAGCTTACTGAAGCCCGGGTTGCTATGGAAATATTTGTACGTAATTTGAATAAAGCTGTGTTAGAGCCGGATGTTTTGGCTAAGAAAACAAAACTGAAAATTCCCAAAATAGAATTTTTGAAATTTGGTGGTGATGGTTAGAATTTTGGAGCCAGTTCAGCAGAATTCATAACGACTTAGAGATGGCTTCGGACGATAAATTTTCAGTATCTAATCCAATCAATGATGCCAAGTAACCCAACAATTGAAATAGTTGAGACTTTCATCCCACCGCAGAAAATTATGAGAAGGCAGTTGAAGCATTAAAGGGACGGTTTGGGAGGGAAGAATTGATGATTGAATTCTATGTTAGAGAATTACTTGGACTTGTTATAAAAAATTTCATGTCAATGAAATCGAAATTAAATACCGCTCAGCTATATGACAGATTGGAATCGCATTTAAGAGCACTCGAATCCATTGGTTCGACGTCAGATAAATACGCCGCCATGCTTTTCCATTAGTTGAATCTTGCATACAGGAAGAAATTCTTCGAGTATGGTTACGAAGTCCTGTTGTAGTTAAAGAGGATCAAAATAGCTACAATGAGAAACTGAAAAATTTATTGCTTGTTCTGAGACCTGAAGTTGCGGGCGTAGAGCGAATTTCTTTGGCCAAGACAGGGTTTAAACAAGAAAAGAATCCTAAGGTGGAGAATGTAAAAGAAAATGTTCCTGTCGTACCAACAGCAAACGAGTTGCTTATTGGATCGAAACCTATTGAAGATATAAACCGTGTGTTTTGCGAGAAAAATCAAAAAGTAGAAAACTGTTTTAAAGCTCAGTGAAAAACTGGAGCTCTTGAAACAGAAAAAATGTTGTTTTACTTGTTTGCGAGTAGGTCACCGTTCCAAGTTCTGCAAATATTAGATATATGGTATGTTCCCAGAGACATTTAATCGTCATGTGCCCTGAAATTGCGAAGAAAAATTCAGAGAGTGAGATGAATAATACTCTGTCTAATCAATGTTACTCTGAGGTGTTTTTACAAACATTACTCGTTAGACTTTCTTTTCAAGGAAAGGAAAAGACAGTGAGAGTACTAGTCGATACTGGGTCCCAAAGATCGTATATTTTAGATAGTACTATTCAAGAAATGCGATTTAAGCCATTTTCTACCGAAATGTCAACCCAAGTACTCTTCGGTGGAGTAACCACAAGAAAAGAGCATTCAAGATACAACGTATGCTTGAACAGTCTTCATAATGATTACTCGATTAAGATTCAAGCGTTGAACCAGCCAGTTATCTGCGGTTCTATTCCCAGACTTAACAACAAACTTTGTTTTCAAAGGGCCAAGAAAATGGGTATCCAGTTGACAGATGTTGGATTTGGGCAACCACCCATCGAAATACTCATAGGATATATACTGGAGTAATTAATTAATATATACTGGAGTAATTAATGAACTCGCGGATGGATTGTTCGCAATACAGACGTGGCTAGGGTGGATGATAATGGGAAAGACTCTCGGAAAACCTGAGCCAGAATCTTATGGCTTAGCTTTAACTTCTCTATTAATACATTCCAGTGATGTGACAAACTTGTGGTCACTTGAAAGCATTGGTATTACTGACCCGGTGGAAACTCAATCCAAAGAAGAGATGGAATATGCAGTTGAAAAACATTTCAACGAAACTATTTTTGTTAATGACGAGGGACGGTACTCTGTCAATCTTCTTTGGGTGTATGATCCTGAAGAGTTATCTACAAATTTTGAAGTTGCTGAGAAAAGATTGGTTTTAACGACTTGCAAATTTAGGAATGTTAAAAAGTTTATTGATTATGATAAATCGTTTGAGAGCTGGAAAAAAGATGGAATAATAACCGAGTGCTCTATGGAGGAAGAGCACTTTTTAGCTCACCGGGGAATGCTCAAGAATCATTCTACGAGCCCCGTACACCCGGTTTTCGACGCATCGTGTGAACAAAAGAGTCAATAATCGTTGAACGATTGCTTAGCGAAGAGTCCAAACGTCCTCGAAAGGATACCATCGTTTCGTTTTTTTAAGTTTCGAGAGAAGAAAATAGGAGTAATTTCCGATATCAAGAAAGCCTTTTTACAAATATCAGTTCATATCAAAGACCGGCATTTTCTAAAATTACTTTGGTGGGAAAAGGAGGACCAAGCTTTGAAAGCATTTCAGGACTGCAGAGTAGAGTTTGGTTTAAACTGCAGCCCTTATCTTCTTGGAACAGTTATCAAACACCTCTTGGACCAGTATTTATATTCTGTACTCGAAGATATTGCTAAAAAGCTAAAAGAAGCCTACTATGTTGATAACTGTGTTACATCAGTAGATACAAAGGAAGATTTAAAACGTTTCATCCAGTTGTCAAGTCATGTCATGAATGCAGCGTAGTTTGACCTTAGAGGCAGGAAGCATACAAGTCTACATTGCAGTTCCATAAAATCTGATCCTGTTCTTGTGTTGGGAGTTTTGTGGGACAAAGATGCTGATCTGTTGTTTTGGAATGTCAGCCAAGTTAAAAAAACCCGAAGGATCTATTACCAGAAGGTGTATTCCATCACACACAAGATTTTTTATCCTTTAGATGTAATTTGTCCTGTGATGTTGTGTCCAAAGTTGTTATTGCAACAGAGTTGGAAGACTAAGCTGAGTTGAGACATGGAGGTCCCTGAAGAAATTTCAAGAGTATTTCTAAAATAGTTTGCCGAACTGCAATTTTTGACTGAAGTGAAAATACCTCGAGATGTTTCTCTCTGTATCAATTCTAAGATCTCCTTACATACATTTTGAGATGCTTCTGCCACTTCTTACGCTGCAGTTGTGTTCCTGTGTTGTGAAACAGAACAGAATATTTCTGTCCAACTGTTCATTGCGGAGGGTAGAATAGCTACTTTAAAAAGTACGTCCATTCCTTGATTGGAGCTCATGGCCTGTTGCATTAGAGTCCATCTGACGTATTTCATGAAGAACAACATGCAAGGATATGATTTCGAAGAGTATTATTGGACCGATTCATCCACGGCATTGTACTGAATCATACAAATTGAATCACGGACAGTATTTGTAACAAACAGGGTTGATGAGATACGCAAGTTGATAAGCACAAAAAATTGGAGACATGTTCCTGGGAAAGAAAATCCCGTCGACTTACCTTCAAGAGGTTGTGCAGTAACGAAACTGATCAAATCGAGATGGTGGGAGGGACCATTGAGGTTAAAATTGGAAAAGGGAGTGGCCACATTCCGAACTCTCAACTGAAGAAGACGAAATTCTCAACGAAAAATCGAAGTAACGTAATGATTAATGGAATAGAAAATTCATGGCTCGTTTCCAATTTTTCAACCTTCGGCAAATTGTGAGAATGGTTGGTTGGATCTTGAGATTTATCCACAATGCCAATAAGAGTAAACTAAAGAGGTTGGCCGGACCCTTATCAACAGATGAACTTAAAGACGCTGAAGTTAGAATTTATCGAATAGTTCAGCATGAATCATTTGTATCAAACGATTTGAGTAGATTAAAATCTCTAAGTGTGTATGAAGACAAGGCAGGTGTCTTACGAGTCAAAACAAAATTTACCGAACGTAAAGATGAATTTAAGTACCAAGTCCTTTTACCAAGCCAACACAACTTGTAGAACTCCTCATTAGAGACGTACATTTAAGAAAATTTTATGCTGGAATGCATATTCTGATGTCTGCGTTGCGTGAGAAATACTGGATATTGAGTGGTCGACGCACTATTAGTAGAGTAGTATCTCAATGTGTGAAGTATAAAAGATTTGCAGCCAAAACTTTTGAGACAGTTTCAGTTAACAGGACCAACTTTGTTGGTGCTGAAAATCTGTTCGAGACCATCATTTGGAGTGAAGTGGAAACAGAAACAACAGCAAAACGAATCACTTGGATTTTTAATCCCCCATCTGCCGCTTGATGGGGGGAGGGATTTTGGGAACGTTTGATTCAAATGGTAAAGTAATAGCTGAGATGTATTTTGGGAAATGTCTCGTTGAGTTATGAAGAAATGATCACTATCCTATGTGATTTTGAGTCGACAGTCAATTCTAGACCCCTGACTTACGTAACAGAAGACCCCAATGCATTGATCCCGTTAACACCTGTGATGTTTCTCCAACACATCCTTAGTTCCTGATCCTGATCTCGATCGTCGAGTTCCTGATCTCGATCGTCTAGACAGAATTGATCTAAACAAAAGATTTAAGTATCGGCAATCCTTAAGAGAGCAACTGTAACGAAGATTTCGCCTAGAATATTGGGGGCAACTTGTTCTTCAAACGAAGGCCAGGACAGTCGAAGTAGGAGAAGTTGTTTTGATCGAATCTGTAGACAACGAGAGAACTTTTTGGTCGGTGGCTAAAGTCATAGAGATTTATCCTGGAAAGGACGGTGCAGTATGTGTTGTGAAATTAAAGACATCAACCGGAGAACTTATTCGACCTGTTCAAAGAATCTACCCGCTTGAAATCCAAAGTCCTCATGAAAGACTGCAGATCAACAAGAAGACTGATAAACAGAGGGAGGATGATAAGATTAATGACTTTATGAAGAACTTGTCCAATAAAGTAGCGAACCAGACTGACCTTCGAACCAAATCGGGAAGACAAGTTAGACTTCCCTCTAAACTTCAAGACTTTGGACTTTGAACATTTGAACTCTTAAGTTTCATTTTACCTTATAATTTATGAGATGTTTTAATTAAATTCTTGTAATCAAAAGGTGGGAGAATATGATGTCTTCATGTATTATTATTTTTCAGCTGCCGTTTTTTCTTCTTCTGTAGTGCCAACAGTGTAGAAGTTTGGAAATCAAAATAAATGGAGTCGAATTTGTTGTGTTTTACATGGATTGAAGTTTGAAAAGAGTTACAAGTAGTCTAAATAGCTAACAAACATTATTTTCTCTATCATGTAAATATTTAAGGCAGAGCAGGATATGTTGTTTAAATATATTTCAACGCTTGCAATAATACTAAACATATTCATTTTTGACATTAAACAGTAGAAAAGTCAAAATAAACCAAACTTTTTATATTTGCATAACATTTTTAACAAATGAAAAGTGAGCATTTAAGAAATCTCAATATTTGAAAACGTAAAAACAAATTTATTTATAAAACAAATACCAAAGCATTTGGTATAATAAAAGCAGAAGTTACTTTTGTAAAATGAAAATTAAAACAACAACAATCAATATAAGGACAAAGACATTAGATGGTATTTCAGAATCTGAACCTTTTAAATCTATTAATAAGGGACTATCTTAATTTTTTTTTATTTAAAATTAAATTATTTGTCATGGTAATTGTAAAGAGATTAATAAAACATCAGAAGCACTAAGTCTAAAATATTTGGAAATTCATTTTACAGAGATCATTAATTTGTATTAGCTTAACAAAAATCTCATTTCTACAAAGAAAAAAAAACCCGATTGAATATTTTGCCAAAAATAAAACAACCTTCAACATATATTCATAAAGATTCATTTTAAAAAAATGTTGTTTGATGCAATTAAATCTTTTAAAAAAATTAAGAAAAACAATTATATGCTCAAATAAATGAATTATAGGTATATACTACAATATTCATTCTTATATAACATGCTGGCTATTATAAAAGAGTAAATAATGTCCAAGATAATTATATTGAACTCAGATTCATAGGAAGCAAGCATATAGATGGCAGTTAATGTTCTAAAAAGATTAATACATATAATAATGTGCAATGCTGAATATTTTTCAGGAGGGAGTGGACCATTTGTACAATTATAAATATTAATAAATGTAGTTTTATTTCTGCAAATTTAGAGGTGAAAAATAAATTTAAATTTTATATACGAATAAGGAAAGTAACCATTAAAAGGCTAAAAATTACAAAAAATATTAACTATTGTTTAAATGTATTTTTTTTTTTTTACAGTTTTTACTTAAGAAATATTGATAATATTTAACAGTAATTAGACAGTAACTAGAAGATTTGTGTCAAAGATAAACTATTTTTATTTTAAATAAAAAGTTAAATATTTTCTTTATAATAATAAAAAATAGCAGTTATTTAATTATCCTTACCTAGCTACAGAAATTTGGTCAAATACTTCAACAGTACCAAGCTGACGATATAATTCATGCAAAATTTTGTCTCCTTGATAACCGCTTCCTCTTCCATCAATATTGACATAAACAACATTCTTTTTGCTGGCCAAATAAGAACCCCAATTCACTGTGAATTTCTCAGTAACCATCTGGGTTCCAGGACCACCATATCTATATAAAATTGGAATTCAACATAACATATAATTCCTATACTTCTTGATCTATAAAATTAAGTATAACCATAATAATATTATAGTATTTAATATTTTAAATAGAATTAATCATAATACAACTAAAAAAATTGTAGCTTATTTTGATCATAGAATTTAGTTCAAATTTTAGAAAGAATAACAATCAAGTAAAAATTTTTCGCTACCTGTTTGTCAATTTATTGTTACTGAAATTATTTACAATATTTTGATGAAAAAATGCAGAAATCAAGTAGTAGTAGTAAATCAAGTAATAATAAAATGATTATTTCTCACAGCAGAAAGCAGTAAAATGTACTGTATTATTAGCAAATGGTTTTATAACAAAAATCAAGAAGCTTTAAATTATAAGAATAAATTAAACACGAGTCTAAAACATATTTAATATATTTTTTTACATCATAAATGAAAAAAATGTATTTTTATTTCACTGTACTTTTTATAAATGAAATAACAAATGCTATATTTTGTTTATAAATGTTATTTCCCTTAACAAATTAATGCTTTTAGCTTTTTTACAAATATTTGAAATTTTCTATTAGGGAAAAAAAAAATAGCTTTCACTATAAATAATAATATGGACTGATTATGATTAAAATTACTTATTCACATACATGAATAACAAAAATAAAAGTGCACGCATGCATGTGCACACACACACATAAAATTACAAAAAAAGAATAAAAAGAAAATAGAAATTAAAATTTAAAATCGTATTTTATATAAATTTACTAACAACTTTTGATTTCTTTTCTGCAAAATGCTAAAAACTAAGACATCCTTTAATGTTACTATGAAATTCATTATTCTTTATTTTGTTATCAATATAATATTTGATTTTTAAACAATTTTTCTGAATAATTTTACTATTTGATCTATCTTGATTATTATTAAATTGCTCACAGTTTCCAAAAAAAATTGCAAGCAATGTATTATTAATGACAACCTCTTTTTTTGTTCTGAAATTTTAAAATCCATCCGGAGCAATGCTTTTAAAGAATAAAAGTGATGCAGAATATAACTTATATACATGTAAAGGAGGGCAAAAAATTTATAATGGTGGCAAACACAAGAACTGTATTATTAAATTTGCTGAAGTTAAAAGATTATGTTATAAATCAAAACCACAGGGAAGAAATAATATTCCATTTATCACAGAAAAAAACAACAACTTACACTTCTACCAGAACAGGATATTTTGTTATTTCATAATCTTTTAAGACTGGAGGTAAATAAAGACGCACATTTGCAACTGAAAGGAAAAGATTTTTTTTAAAAAAAAACTTTATTGCATTTTAAGGCAGAAATTTGAACATGAAAATGCATTTTTACAATTTTATGGTTATCATAATATAGCATTAGGTACTAAAGTTGAATTCAGATGATTTAATTTTCGTTTTCCCTTTTTCCACACTTTTTTTAAAAACAAATTAATAATATACAATGAAATTCTCATATATCAAAGAAAATTTTTTAAAGAAATAATTTCTGTATATTGAATAAAAAATTATATATATTGAACAAACAGTTATTCACATAAAAAATTAAATATAATTAATGATGTTAAAATGCAAATAATTATTTTGTTTATAAGAATATAAATTTAAAAAGAAAAAAAAAAACTTTTGCTGATTCTTAATTTAATAGAAATTCTTGACAGACAATAAATACTTCACAAAAATAATAAACACTTGCTAGGGGATCATATATTATTCTTACTTTCTATCTCTTAAATCCTTTCCCCACCTTAGACCAAGTTTTTTACAACAAATTTAGTTTTAGATTTATTATAGAAAGTATAACCCTTACACAGAAATCTGAAAATGTGAAAAATATATATTTATCTTTATAACAAATGTAAAAAAAGAAATGAAAAATGGAGATGTGCAAACAAAATATTAAATTTTGAATCATTATGTGAACATATCAAAAAACAAATTTCTTGATAGTTTAAATTATTTTAGGGTCTTTTGTAATCCAAAAATTCACTATGTACAATAATTTGTAATAAGAAAATAATGTAAAACATATACATATTTAGAATTTTTTCAGAAGTTTCTGAGTTGGATACATAGAGGCTTGAATGTATATGCTCAATATATAGAATACACACAAAAAAAAAATTCCTAAATGGAACTTTATTTAAGTTTAAAGTAAAATTCAGACTTTAATTACTGTATTAAGAGAACATTTACAATATCCAAACGATATGAAGGAAAATTTCAATTCAGAATAATGAAACACACAATACAGTATGCAGAAATACAGCGTAACAGCAATAACACAAAAAGAAAACATTATTTTAAAACAATATAGAAAAAAAAATCTATAAATATTTTTTTAATTTGTAATATACAGATATTTAAACCAATAACTTTAATATAACTCTATATTTAATTACTTCCTTTGATTATGAAAAATACGGATTTATGGAATTAACTTTAAAATATTTGCAAAATCAAACTTAGCTCTGCATTGTTGTTTTTTAGGGGGGTGGGGAGAAAATATTTAGATACGAATCACATACTGATTACATCTTAATATTTTTTAGTCTTACCTACATATAAACTGGTTATTTAAATTTTTTTTAAAAATTATAATTGCACTTAGTTAAACATGTTATTCAAAACAGTCTGCTATATTACAGTATTTATTTTACAGTTTTTCTATCATTACTTATATTTTTGAACTCATACTCAATTTTACCATCGTAAAATCGGGTCCCAGATGGTGCAATGTCATCATGAGAGCAGATAGAAAAAAACTCTAATAGTTAGTAATAATTTTGTGTGTGCGTGTAAAATTAAGTTTTTTTCAAGAAAGGCACCTATACAAATAAACTTAAAAAACAAAATCTTATCTAAAAAGAAAATTTGATTCAAATCGTTAGGGTCGTTTCTGAGATACACGAAATAAATAAATTTATATATATGTAAGAATAGTTATGGTTATTATAATTAGTAAAGTTATTAGATTAAGAATTTTAAACCAATCATATCAATGATAATTTTGATTGCTTACTGAAAATTAATAATTAATTAATAACTTAAATATGTTAAACACAAACAAACAATAAACTTTAAAATAATATAACTTATTTTTTCTCAATTTTCTAAATAAGGAAAGAAGAGCAATGATATTTAAATAAAAAAATATACTTAAACAATTATTACTTTTGGGATTCTAAAATTGCACACATTTACAGTAAAAAATATGGACAGTTAAATCAACCGTTATTATTCATTGTAAAGTACTATTAATTTCAAACAAAATATTGATCACTAGGATTATTTTCACTAGGATAGTCATTATGTTTGGTCAGTTCTTACTATACCAAGGAATGGGAAAACAGATATGTAACCCCTCGTTTCAAATAGATCCTTCATGTCTTCAAAAGAGAGGAACGTCGAAATATCCAAATGTTAAACTTTTCACGTCATCAAGAAACGATCAATCATCAGGAACCGTTATCTTTAAGTGTCTAACCCAGGTGCACTTCAGCTGGCATTAGCTGGGAACTGATTATAATTAATATGCACTCAAGAGGCTGTCGTCCACAAAGATGGATCCTTGACATTCCCTTTGTCGAGTTTAGACCATTCAGGAAGCGTTGCTGAGTAGCTATTTGGTGATAGAGAACTCAAGTATTCATGAATAACCTTAAGCCGAATAAATCGCCAGGATTGGATTTAATTACTAATCGCATGATTAAAAACCTCCCTTTTAGATTTATTTTATATTTAACTTTTTTAATAAATAAATTAATAGAACATTGTTATTTCCCCGATTGCTGGAAAACAGCTGTGGTTGTCCCTATTCCAAAACCAAACTCTGATTTGACTTTACCTCAAAATTTCCGTCCCATCTCGCTACTTAGTAGCTTGAGCAAAGTGTACGAATCTGTACTTCTCAAACGCCTGAATCAATTTCTCAGCGACAAAAATATTTTAATTTCCGAGCAATTCGGATTTCGTAAAAATCTGTCGACGAATCACCAGCTAATTCGTGTTACAGAATTGATTCACAGTGGCTTTGTGAAGTCCCAAACCACAGGTGCACTTTTTCTGGACGTAGCCAAGGCTTTTGATAAAATTTGGCACGAAGGGCTTTTATTCAAGTGCATGCGACTTGGATTTTCGGCGCAATTTGTCAAAATTTTACGCTCGTACCTATTTTCTCGTAATTTTCGGGTACGAGTTAATGATGTAATTTCTTCCCCCAGACCAATCCGAAGCGGTTGTGCGCAAGGAAGTTTACTCTCTCCAACTCTTTTTAACATTTATGTTAACGATCTACCTAGAGCTAGCAATTGTCACTTAGCAATTTTTGCAGACGATACCGCCATTCTTACACAGCATAGAGATCCAAACATAGTCATTGCAAACATTCAACAGTTTGTTTGTTTGTTTGAATGAGGGGGATTTAGGGATTTTTAGCTACAAAGGCTGTCATCCCAGCGTTCAACAATATCTTCAATCAATAAATGTCAAAAAATTTCAAGTCTTGAAGGAAAATATGGAGAGAGAGTTTATCTGCAAATGCTTTGCTCGTGAGTTGTTTGAAATTACAGCTTGAAAGAGAGTTGAGGCCCAACTTCGACCACAGGCAACGTCTTACGCTTGAGTATTTTCGGCAGTGCAGTAAGATATGATCCAAATTATTCAAAGAGTGGCATGTTTCGCAATTTGGTTGATTCGACAGGTTAAAACGATGTAGAAGGCCAGGTGTAATGAGTGTTTTGGTAGATATTCTAGCGCAAATGATGTCTTCTCTTCTATTTCTTGTCCCTTTAGCAATATTTTTTATGTCTGGAATTTCACCAAGAATTTCATAATATTTGCTCTGTCTATAGCTGTCTGTTGTTTTTCTTTTTGAGATTTGTTTGATGCGTGAGATGATGTCTTCCGATGCGATCCATTCAATGCATGGGCTGATTTCAGTAACTGATTTTGCGATCAAGTCCGCTTTTTCATTCCATAAAATTGTCGAATGCCCTGGGATCCATAGAAAAGTAATATGTTGGTTAATCTGAGATTTTTCCACAATTTTGGCCACAATTTTATGAATAATGGATGGGGATTTATATGAAAATTTTTGAAGTGCTGTAAGAACTGAAAGACTATCTGTAAGAAGAAGTAAATGTTTCTCAGGAACGGAAAGATAGTCCAGAGCCTGGCAAATTGCAAGAGCTTCAGCTGTAAAAATTGAATTGATGTTGTGGGTTCGAAAAGCAAATTGAGACAGATCCGAAATGCCGGCGATTGAAGTTAAGTTTTGCGATTTCGATGCATCAGTTGCGATAATGAAACACTGTTTGAAGTCCTTTTGAAGCGTTTCTTGAAAACTGCCATTAATAGCTGAGTGTGGGAGAGATTTGTTTTGAAAAGGGTATTTTGAAATAATAATACTGCAATTTTCTCTTGGAAGTTGCAAAAAATGTTGATCAGAAATAATGCGATTCCAATTAATGTTTAGATCAGAAAAAATTTTATCCAGAAAAATTTTGTCCTGTTCAATAAGAGCAAGATTGAAATGTTCTAAATCTAATTTGTAGATGGCGGAGAAGGAACTGATAGAAATCTGCTTAATGAGAAATTGTAAGGATAAACGTTTGATTTTTTCACTGAGAATTTCCTGATTGGAGATGTAAAGGAGAGCTTTATTTGGTGTCCACTGTGGAACACCGAGTGCAATGCGAAGTGCTTTGGTCTGAATAATATTACATGCTTTCATGTAAGTTTCTGGAAATTTGTTGATAATGGGACTGGCGTAAAAGAATAAGCTGCAAATGCTATTGTCTGTGATTGTGATTAAATCTTTTGTTCTTGGGCCATAATGTTTATATGCAAAACCCTTTAATGCGTTGATTTTTTTTAAAGCTTTATTTTTAATTTTATTTAAGATCGATCCGTTTTGATTTCTTTTTGAAAAAGGAATTCCGAGGAATGTAATTGAGTTTTTCCATTGGATGTTCGTTCCTGCTAGTGAGATATTTGGGTGGGTAAAATTAATTTTGTTTGAAAGATCGGCTATGTAACTTTTCTCTGGATTAAACGAAAGCTTCCAATACGTACAACATTGATGTACGTTTTCCATTGTTTTTTGTAATTTCTTAGCAATACGTTCAATAGACTGGTGCGAGCAAAATATAAATATGTCGTCCGCAAAGATCAAACAATCAACTTCATTTTCAAGAGTTTCAAAAAAATCCGATATAAAAATTGCCCATAAGATTGGCGAGAGGACACTACCTTGTGCTAATCCTTTGTTTGTAATTCTTATGTCGGAGAGTGTTTGTCACCATCGCACTTGAAACGAACGGTGACTAAGGAATTGATGCAACCAAGCGCATATCTTCTCGCAGATGCCCAATTCCAAGCATTTATATATCAATCCGTCAATATAAACCGAATCATAAGCTTTTGCGATGTCGAGACTAATACCAATGAAATGTTTTTTTTTTCCCTCTTTGCTTTTGAAATGCTGTAATATAATGAGTAAGTGGCTGCCCTATTGTCCTTGTATGGTAAAAAACCAAATTGTTTTGGATGAAGTTTTTTGTTCTTTGTAAGAAAATCAGTAATTCTTTTACATAAGATACGTTCAAAGATTTTGGAAAAAACAGATGTTAGAGCTATTGGCCTATATGATGTTATCTGAAGCTTGTCTTTATTTGGTTTTGGAATGGGAATAATAAGTGCATGTTTCCATGTTTTGGGAACATATGCTGTGTTAAAAATCTGTTGAAATAATTGAAGGATGTAATAATTTGCATTTTTGTTAAGTTTTTTGAAAAAGGATGCGGGAATATTGTCTGGACCTGGGTTGTTGTTTTTGATTTTTTAATTGCGAATTGTAATTCTTCCATTTGAAGTGCTCCGTTTAATTCGCTTTCCTGATTGTCCGTAAACTGGATTGGTAATGGTTCGTGAGTACTGGAATTGTTGGCATAAAATTCTGCGAACAGATTACTTTGCACGAATGGGTTTGTGATAAAAGAATTGTTAACAGAAATGGTGTTGAAGGAGTTATTATCTTCATATTGCTGATTCAGTTTTCTTAAGATAGAATAAAATAAACGAGGATTTCTTGCACTATTACATAAGTTATCCCAAAATTTTTGTTTTGCTTGTTTACTATAAAATTTGAATCTGTTTGCGAATTTTTTGTGAAGAATCCAAAATTTAGTTGATATGCATTTTAATGCTTTCTTCCGATATATGATTTTAAGGTTGTAAAGTTTGTGACAGGTTTTATCCCACCAGGGTGGGTATTGTTTGTTATTCAAAGGTGTTTTTCTAGTATTATTGGATATGATTTCTGAAATGTTTGATGAAACTGAGTCTAGGTTAAGATTTGTATCTTCAAAAAATTTTTCCGATTGAAAAAGAATAGATTGCCATTTAATTTCTGTGAGGAACCTTTGTTTGTTGTGTAAAACTTTGCAGGTGGAAATTATGGGGAAATGGTCGTTGTCAAAAGATGATTCAGCAACAAAACAATCTGAGCTACAGAAGAGTGATTTGGAACAAAGGGTAAGATCCAGAAGTGATTGGTTACCTGCAGGAGTAATGTGCGTCGAGTTCGAAGTATTTAAAATGACAAAATTTGAATCCGTTAACCAATCGACAAAATTGTTGCTGAGTCTGGAAGAAGTGGTTGAGCCCCAAAAAGGGTGATGTAAATTAAAGTCACCAAAGATGAACGTTGGTTCAGAAAGTGAGTTAAAAAAGTTTCCGAAAATTTCAATGTCAAAACCTGTAGGAGCGTAATGCAAAAGTTTAGAGAAGCTGTAATGATTTTAACGGTGAGTATTTCCACGTCCGAATTTTGAGGTACATCGTAAGGGATTATGTATGCCGACAAATGATCGGGGATTCCAATTAAAAGGCCCCCTCCCAGTCTGCCTTCCCTGTGAGATCTAAAAAACCTTTTTTTATAGAAACTAAAATCTTCTTCAGCATAAAGAAAAGTTTCTTGAAAAATCCAGAAATCTGAAATTGAGAAGGGGGGAATACCAAGCCAGATTTTTTTATTCCTAATACTACGGCAATTCCACTGAACAAAACGCATCCTAATAAATTAAACCAACAGAAAAGGAAAAAGCAATCTGCAAACTCTGCAAGGGGTCAACCAAACACCGGGGTGACATACACACACAGAAAAAAGAAAAAATCCAAGCATTTGGGAAAGATAAAATTGAAGCAGCGCTTTGCAAAGAAGAGAAACAAATAACAAGCAGTAAAGTGGGAGAGGAAACATAAAACAGCAAAAAGGAAACAAAGCGCAAAAAAAGATTATTAATCCGAAGTCCCAGCAGGGCCACCAGCATCCCATTGCATGGGTTGACTAGTAGAACTAGCGAAGTTTTTCGAAGCATTAAGTAAAGCTTTTTTCTTCCTGGATGGAGATTTAATTTTTTCACCTTTGTCAATCACATGAATTAACTGTTGCACCATAGACTCGACCGTCTTTTGAAATATTTCCAATAGAGCATTGTAATGTTGCTCCATCTTTTTGTTGATGTTTTGGATGAGGGATTCCATTTTGTCGTTGAAGTGTTGTTCCATCTTTTTGTTGATGTTTTGGATGATGGATTCCATTTTCTCGTTTAAAGATTTTTCAAAGTCAATGGGTTCCGTGTTCAATCTAGTAACAGTCGCATAAGTTGTATTAGAAGATGCATTAAATATGCGTCGTGCTTCCCCCGTAGTGAGGTGGTTACGACATTTTAGATCCAAAATTTGTTGTTCCTTGACGTACAAGGGACATGCTTTAGATGTTGCTGCATGAGAACCTTGGCAATTAATGCATTTAACTGGGTTTTGACAATTTCCAACGTGTTCTGTTCCACATAATTGGCAAACTTGGTCTTTCGAACATATCCTAGATGGGTGTAGGAAACTGTAACATTTTGAACACTGTCTAGGCCGATCGATAAAAGGTCGAATTTTCTGGATTGTAAGCCAAAGTTTAACTGAATCTGGAAGAGAAGTACCCAGAATTGTTACGAGAATTGGAGAAGTTTGTTGTGTCGAATTTTGTTTGACAAAACGTCTCATCTCTCTGATTTCAATATCATTAAACTGTCGCAGTTCATCTGCAACTTCTTTGAGTGGAACACATGTGGGCATATCAATAAGCAGAAATCTAGAAGTAACTCCTTCCCAAATAACGTTTGAAGTAACCTTAGTATCGTTAATCTGCTCTAAGCTAAGAAGTTGTTTTGCGCATCCCGGATCCTTTGTAGTAAAAATTAGTTTCCCTTGCCGGGTAAATCTCATGTTCATGATATTTGAGTGTCTGTCGATATTTTGCTTTATGAAAGTTTGCATCAGAATGGGGTTTGTGCGCGGTATTTGAGAAGAAGCATTCGCATTAGAAAAAATAACGTTTATTTCCTCGTAATGTTTCTGACCTAAATTTAGCACAAGGTCCTTGGCAGGTTTTTCATTCAAAAAATAAATGTCAGTAATTTGAGGCATCGTGTTGAAGGCGAGAGTTTCAGAATTCAATTGAAAGGACTCATCACTAAAGTCTTGCACTGATACAAATGTGCGACTCAGCTTGCAATGAAGAAAAAATTCACAAAATATAAAGGAACAATCTTACCTCGGACAAAATGAATTTAGCAGAGTAGAAATATGAGGAGAAACAAATAAAAACTTGTCTAAACTTGAGAGTAAGATGCAAAAACAAAATCCACCGTAAAGTATTTTTAAACGCAACTTCGTTTTTTTATAAACAAAAGACCGTTATATCTTTCAAATCAAAAACCCATTCAACAGTACATGACCATTTTGCAGTGCTGGCTCATCGGCTGGAAAATAAAAGTCAACCCAAGTAAATGCGCGTGCCTCCTATTTACTAAAAAAGTGAATATGCCTGCCCTAGCCCCAATCCAAATATTCGGCCAACCCGTCCCTTTTGTAAATGAATACAAATACTTAGGGTTAGTTTTAGACGCAAAATTAAGCTTTAATAGTCATATTAAAGCAGCCCTCTCCAAAGCTACCAAAATGAGTTGTAAACTCAACAGCTTAATTGCTCCATGGAGCCAGCTATCGATTAGGCTCAAGCTTCTGCTCTACAAAGCCATTTTAAGACCAATACTGATGTACGGCTCTCAAATATGGGGGGCGACATCAGCCACTAACATCAAGAGGTTGCAAGTTTTTCAAAACAGACAACTGAGGAAAATAGTTAACGCACCCTGGTACGTCAGAGGAAAAATAATACATAACGACCTCAAAATTGAACCTGTTTCGGAATTTATTAAAAGAACGTCAATTAAGTTCTTTGAAAAATTACCCCAGATTCGCAACGAGTTACTCAATCTACCTGCATACGATCCTGATTTACCCAGCTCTAGGAAAAGACCTAGAGCTGCTATTGATAATGTTTACATCAATTTCCCAGCCGTTAAAAAGCTGAGGACATCGTAACTCTGTTGCCAATCTGTTGCCCGAGTGGGAGGAGAGAAAGGTTCCAATTAGAATTCGGAGTGTGGAAAAGTTGTTCCTGATTTTTTGAGAAGCTTCGTGTGATTCGGGCTTAAGTGATTTTTCGGTGACTTAGGTAACATTATAGGTGACTTATTCTCCGATTTGACCGAGGAGCTATTTCGTGACTGAACTGTTATTTGATTTTTATAAATAAAATTAACCTAGATGAGAACAAGTTGTTCTTTGTAAATATATAAAGCTGTAAATAAAAGAATTATTTTGTTACGCTACTTATTTGATCGGTCTTGATCAAGATATTACAATCTCCAGGAAGAAAGGTAATAAAAGGTAAATTTTTGACGGCCATTATCTGCGTAAAATTAACATTTTAGATTTAAAACAATGAAGTTACAAAAATAAAAATATTAAATGTACAAGTCATATTAATGTTAAAGTTTCAGAAAATTTGCAAAATGTCATGATGCCATAAAAATAAGGATTTAAAATTTTAATTAACATTTCTAATCAGTCATGAATATTTAAAAAAATGACAGAACATTGCAGCAAGAGATGAGCTGACGGATCAGGACTTTCAGATACTCAAATGAAGCAAAATCATCACCCAAAACTTCGTATCAAGTTCAAATTCCATAACAAGTAAAAATTGGACACATTTAAGCTTAGGGAAACCTACATGCAGGGAAGACTGATAAGAAGATGTTAAAAAAACACCTAAATTTATATTGCTAAAAATATGATGATATACTTACAATAATTTCCATCAATAGGCACATGTAGATTTTTAATTACAGGCATTGCTTTTCTTTCAACAAATTCTTGCAGTTCCGTATTAGCGTCCAAAACAGAAACTGAAAGATAGGCATTTTGCATACATTAAATAATTTTTTAGGGGAAAGAAAAAATTAGACCCATTCCCCCCTTTAAAAACAAGCCAATTTTATGTTCAATTGTAAAAGTAATTCTATAGTTATTCTAATTTATTATATAAACATGGAGAACAGAGAACTGCTTTCAAGCTCTTAATCACAAAGACATTCATGGTCTATTTAAAAATAATTTAGAAAGTAGAGAATATAATACTACTCATACCAAAAAATTATTCAATCAAAATTCAATTTATTGAAAATACAGTCATTACAGGTATAATATTAAAAAGTCTTCTAGTTTAAACCTTCATAAAATTGCAGATGCTTCATATTATACACTATAGGCAGAAAAGAAAACATTTAAAACTATCATACATGATTAAAAAAAAAAAAGGTTTGATTATTAAATCTAGATGTTAAAATTATAACATCTAGATTTAATATAATATGTAGTTAAACATATTGATACGATAAAATTATGGGAATGAATATTTTTTAGTTGTTGAAAATAAACTAACATTTTAACTTCCCACGAAAATGAAGTAAAGAATAATTAAGAAATTTCAGTTCAAAATAAACTGAAAAGATTTTAAAAGCATTTCTTTAAAAATTATTTTAAAAATAAATAAGAGGAATATCTATAATTTTAAGCAATTCAGGATTACCAATTTTGTTAGTCGCAGTTAAACGAATTTCTACTCTTGGAATTCCAGGTCCTAAACAATCTAGAATATAGTATGTCAAATTCGGGCTAAAATTGGCATCATTATACAAACATTCTGGGCTGATATCACAAGTAAAACAGGTAGTTTGCCTTGGTTTAGGATGGCTGTTGTCTGCTACACTGAAAAGATGTCTCTCACCTGGTTTGCCTTCAAGAGTTGTGATATAATATCTAAAATTAAAGAATTACTTATGTAGATATGTTAAAAAAATGATACAGACGTTAAAACTCTGATAAGACGATTTTAAAGACAAAATCAAAAGTAATGCAAAATTTATTTTGGGAACCACAGCTAGCTTTTAACATTATGCCATTTGGCGACAACACATTGACGCCCTGCAATTATTAACTGATCTAATGGTAACTAAAATGATCTTAACCATTCTATTGGCACCAAAGAAAAGAATTCCAATTAGATGTGTGAACAACACAGTGTGAGAATAATTGAAATCAAAATGATAAAAGTACTTTCTAAATAAATTCTTTTTACTTCAAATTTTCAATGCCTTTTTTAAATTCTTGTTTAAAAAATAATTGCTAACAAAAACCCAACCTTCAGCCAGAAAGCAATTTTTAAAAAGAATATAAATACAAAGCCCTTTTGATTGATAAAAGGGAATTACAGTAATTATGGACATTAAAGGTCTTTTAGTCAATGTTTCCGTTTTCAAATACATCTTCTAGAAGCATACGAAGTAACAGATTCAGATAAAAAATATAATTTTAAGCATCCATTGTACTATTTATATTGGTAAACAAAAGTTATTTAAAAATACAGAATTAATATTTACATTTTTAAGATTATTTTAGTATTATCAATTTTCAATATCAGAATTATTTTTTTAGTTACGAAAGAAATGCAAATTATCTCTGGGTTTTGAATGGATAACCAATGGGATAAGATAAGATGCAGGTATTATTCTGGCATAAGAACCTTTTATACAATAAACTGCAGTGAAGTTTAAAGTTCAGAACATAATTGTAATTTTGCATTGAAAATGAATAAAAAAACACATAGTTGGTGTAAAACCAGAAAAGGGGAAAGCTAAAAAAAAAAAAAAAAAAATGGACAACCAATGGAAATGTGATATAATCTATAAAATTATCTTACATAAGGTACAAATTATGACAGTCTGTTCATCCAAGATTAAAAGAAAACACAACTTATTATTATTTTTTTAAAATCTAAACATTTTTATTTACATATCTCTTTTAAGAGATAAAATAGAATACAAATATAAAACTAAGTAAAAGTCTGCTTTGAGAAATATTAAATGCTGATTGGTCATGATTTATTAATTACAATAGGACAATATTTAATTTATTTAGCACACGGTAAATTGGTAATCGGAATTTCATTACAGTTGAAAAATTATAAACAGTCGTATTGTAGATTCATATTTTTTTATATATATGCTTTGGATTAGTCCTTATTATACAGTGAATATTTTCAAAAATTAAGATTTAAAATGAGTTCAGATACAAAACAGTTGTATAGCAATATTGTTGAATGCAATTAATAAAGAATAGTAAATAAGCTTACAAAATATGCTTGCTTTCATCATGTGCCAAAATATATGCAGTATCAAACTTGCCACTTGTAAGAAAAGTTTTTGATCCAGTCTAATTGAAGAAGGGAAAAATTGTTAATCTTTTTTTGAATTTCTGAAATATATTTTTTATATTATACAAGAGATTGTTTAAGCTAATTGAAGTTTAAGTTATTTTAAGATTAAATAAGAAATTGTTAAGCTAAAAATTGCCAAGGAAATTTTATTCGAATATTTTGTTTCAAGCCCATTCTATAAGATTACATCTTCTATTAATTATTGAATGCAAAAAAGTTATTTAATAAAATTATTTTTATCTTATTTTCACTATTAGTCATTTCTTAATTTCGTTATAGTAAATAGTTATTTCAAGAAACATTAATATGTCTGGTGGAAGAAAAATATGTAGATTAGAGTAATTTTATGTCCCTCCAAAGTCATAAAAAGGAATTCAATAACCATAATTCAATAAAAAGTACTACCTAATTAAAAAAATTTAGCTGAAACTGAACTAAAATCAATATTATAAATTTTCAAATGTCCTAGCTACAGCTTAATTAGCTGAATGGATAGATATCTGTGATTTTAACAGACAGAATAACTGTAAATAACCATGTCTAAAAGTCTCCTAAATAAAAAAGAATATTCAGCTTTTCATTTTGAAAAAAAATTACCAGAATACTTTATATTTTGAAAGATACCAGATACTTTATATTATAAAATGGGGAATTTGAATAATAGAATGTAATAGTTTACATACCTTTACATCAACTTCAGCAATATGCCTGAAACGTCCAAGTTGGCCTTCTGGAGGACCAGGTAACCTGAGAAAATACTTTTTACCATCTGCTGAAAATATTGTTTTTGTAGACAGATCAACCCATCCATGTCCATGGCTGTCTTCTTGATAATTCTTCAAATATATATATTAAGGATACAGCAATCACAAAGTTTAAAAAATAATCAGTTTTTAGACCAAATACTTAGTAGCATTTAACAAAATAAATTTGATATCTTAAAAAATATTAATCATTGATTATTAAAAGGAAAGAAATATTACAGTATTATTATTGCAATGACTTTACTAAACTTTTTGAGGATGAATATTATTGTAAAAGAAAAGTATAACAAAAAAACAAAAAAAAACCTAAATTGTTACATTTCATTATGTATCACGAAATGGGAGTTATGCCAATGCTTATTCAGTATATTTAATAAAATTACAATGACGGCATTGTATATTTATTGAGGCTAATGAAGATAAAAAATTTAAAAAATTAGCAATTACAATTATTATTATTATATTACAATTATTATATTAGCAATACATTTTATGTCTTAATTGATATTAGACAGATTTCAATATAATGCAAATTTTATTTGTTTAGGATAGAATTAAAAAGTTTGAATATTATAATGGCTTACCTTTTTACACATCCAACTATCATTTTCATGACACAAGCTCACAATTGAAGAATTCTGAGCTCGTTTCAACCACACTACTGATAATACATCATTTCCAGCCCACTGAACTTCAGTAAAATAAAATTCCCTTAAAATATATATATAAGATAATATAATATAAATGCATAAAGAGAATTTAGATCAGTTCATAATTTTTAAATTCAAATTACAAGAGATATTGTTAAAACCATACATCGGAATGAAGTTAGAAATAGGACAATGAATGTTTCAGCAAGCATGTTTCATGTTAGTCAAAAAAATTTAGATAGTAGAGTTGCTTACTATTTGTTATTTAAGAAAGATAATAATAAATTGCAGTTTATATGATATGCATTTGAACCAAACTTTCATTGCACATTATTATTTATCTCATTTCATGATTTTGAATAAAAATGAAAATTTAAGGATTAATTGCTTTTACTAAACTTTTTATTCAAAGATTAAATTAGCATTTTAAATATAAATTTGAATAATACATGTTGCACATTATATTCAAATTAATAAATTCAAAGAAACTTACATGTTGTTATATTCTTTAGGAGGCTGAACTTTAGTAAGGTCTTTTGTAGCTGTTAAATCCGCAACCCATATGGTAAAATTAGGATTAGTTTTACCAGCCTAAAAAGAAAAAAAGTTTGTAAAGTAGCCAAATTAAAGAAAATAATTACAAAAAAAAAAAAAAAAAAATTGAAAAAGTTATTTGAAAAATTAATTTTATTTTTTAGGGAAAATAAGACATTCAAGGATATTTCATATAACATATTTAGAAAAATGATGAGAGCAAAAAATAGCGGGGAAATTTTATTACTTACCTTTGGATACCTTAAACTCATAAGCTCTGGATACACATTATTAACATCACTATAAGAGCCATAATGAGGATACTGCAATATGTCTACATCTGTGTCATTGAAACTAGCAAAGCTAAGTTTCTTTCCATCTTTTGACCACCAGATTGCATTACTGCTGCTTAGAATTTCTTCTAAAATGTAATAATATCAAACAATATTATATATAGAGAAATAATATATAATATATATATAATAAATATTTCAATCATGCTTGCTTTACTGAATAATTAGTAGAAATAAGACAATGATAAACGACACAAATGAGCATTTTAAGAATGAATTGAATCATGCTTTTCTTTATATGAGATTGTGTCAAATAAGCATAATAGCAAATTGCAGCACAGATGCATAAAATTTTAAAGACACAATGATTTATCAAAAGACTATACAAAAGGATGGAAGTATACACATTTGCTTATAAGAGGGAATCTACATCTTCTAGAAAAGCATGAGGTCAAACATGTACATAGCAGTAGCATTTATAAAAGTAATTTTCTGCTTTAGAGTTTTGAGTTTGAGTGGAATGAATACAACTTCAATAAGATCTATACCTGTTTTTTTTTATTTAATCTAATGAATAAATCCATAAAAGAATATAATTATGACTTTTTTTATTTAATATTCCACTGAGTCAAAATTTTCTTCCATTGAATGTCAATCTTAAAATAAATTAATAATCTTTTGAAAGCATTAATGTGTGTAATGCATTAAAAAAAGAATTATATAAAAAAAACTTGCCTTTTAAATAAGTTAAAGAAAACCTGGATAAGAAATTTATTTGCAATGTATGATAGCATGCAAGTATTTAGGTAAATATGATGTGCATGAAAAAAAAAACATTTTTTTTAAAAATAAAGAATCAAAAACATAAAACTGTGAAGCCATTCTATTGTGATTTTTAAGACATTCATAAATTATTGCATCTAAAATTAAATCAGAAACAAATATGAGAAGAAAACTAAAATTATTAGAAACATATTAATTATTTTTATTACCCTCATAAACCCAATCAGGAATGCCATTAAATATGATGCCATCAATTCCAGTTTTAGTTAATTGACGAGGTTTAGCATTAACATCTGACATGTAATAAACATCATTATCCAGAACATAAACCTAAAATATCAGAAATAAATTAATATAATAAGTAAATAAACTAATATTATATACCAAGCAATCAGATGTACTATATGTATTGCACTGATCATTCTATTAGTTGAATAACCTTCAGAAAGAGAAGAATGGAAATGCGAGTTATCCCATACATACAATAAAAATTACTAATGCTTAAATTCAGATTTCTTTATTTCTTAATTCATGAACATTGATTTTAAATGCATAAACTAAGTAAAAATGAAAAACTACACTTAAAGAAATAGCTTCAAAATGTTAGGGAAAAATTGAATGGTATCAATTGTTTTTGGGTATTCTTTTTTTTTTTAAATCTAATGTATAAATTAAAGTTGTAAGTATATAAAGCTGCACCAAAAGATTATGATGGATGTAATTAATCAGTTAAATAAAACCTTTGATTTTATTATAGAAATATAGACTTATTTCAAAAAAATAATAACATAAAAAATTATTTTTCCCCCAGACATTTTTGGTATCGTTTCTGTATTAAGTTTTACTATTTCGAAGAAAATTTATTAGCTATTATAACTGTTTTATATCCAAATAACTCTCAACTGAAAGATTTGTTTCTTCTCCTAAGTATAAATAATTGCTTGTACTGATAAGTATTTTCAAACACAGAAATAATTTCCCATGCAAATTTAAGAACATTTCATAGCTTGGTGTATAAATATTTGAAAAATTCATATGTCTCAACTTCCTTGAAATATAAAATGTATATTAATATGTAATGTATATTAATGTATATTTTAAAATCAAAACCATTCTATATCTCAATTTCCCACCAATTTTATATGATTCAGATGGAAATTTGTAATTTCCAAGGAAATTCTTTAACCATTAAAATCTCCCAACATTTAAAATCTGCAAACAATTTTAATTTTTATGTGTGTAGTTTGAGAAGTAATGTAATTTAACTTAAGGTAGATTAATAATTATGTATAGTGAAAACTTTTAAATATTTAAAATTTTGTTGTATATGATTTTGTTAGCTGGCAACAAGACTATTGATTATGAGCAGTGAAGTGTGGCAAGATGAAATTAAAACCTATTACTCATTTTATTGCCATATAAAATGTAAGACTGAAGATGAATTGTGTGAGAAGTGTAAGAATTAGTGCTGCACGTTTTCTTTTCTTTCTGTTATCCACATCAGATGAACTTAAAAATCCTGGTATAAAACAATGATCCCAAAATACTTCCAAAAGCATTTCTAGTCATTGCTAATCTTATCAGTAAATGAAATTAAAACCTTGTCTCTATATCTCCATCTAATATAGATGCTAATTGATAGACAATATAAAGATTCAATAATTAGGTAATTAAAGTTTAAACAAGCAGGGCATTCATAGTTTAAAAAATCATATGAAGTAAAACTTTATAACCATTCGCTCACAGATGGCAAAAATGCTGTACAATTTTTATTTATTTATTTACTTTTGTGGCCAGATTGGTATATATGTTGTACTACTATGCCATTAAGAACATCCTTTCAATGTGGTATAAATATGTTAGATCTCTAATTGTTCAGTAAATAGCATTAATTCCTTTTTAATTATCACAATACTGTCATGGACAAGCTTATAACTAATAAAAGAAACAAGAACAGACAATCCCATAAGCAGTTATCAGATAGTCGATTTTATTATTTAATGACTTAAAAAGAGGTTTCAGTTTTTCAACTAAAATCCTTTTAAGAGGAGATTTTGAATTTTGATTACTTGTTATCTAAAAGTAAATACCTTTCAGAGATTTCATACCATTCTTTGATTAGTTTTCAAATAAGCTAATTATTTTTAATCACTTTTTATATTAAAAAAAAACTAGTAAATGCTACTTACTAGTTGATTACCAGTTGGTCCCCAAGCAGCATACTGCAAGATTAACTCTGGAGTTTTAGGGAAAAGAGGAGCTAAATAACTGGAAAAAAAAATTACAAAAACTTAAAATTAATTCAAAATTTTTAAAGTAATATGGCCATATCTAATATTAAAAAAGGAAATTATTCTTTTATTCAACAAAATTGTACTTACTCATTAGTGATGTTATATAACAGGAAAGCTGCTTTGTATGTATGTCTAAAAATCTGCCAAATAATATAGGATTACTATAGCATTGTAAATATTGAAAGAGTATTTTAAGCTAAAATACTTTTAGCATTTTATTCAATATTGAAATGATGCTTACCCTTTCATATTTATGAGATAAAAGAAGGTACTGTCTGTCAGCTGAGAGTGAGTACTGAGATATGCTATACTGTCTCTAAAAAAAGTTAATAAAAGAAGATAGTAAAAAGTATATATAAGGTCTTAACAACTACATAAAAACACAAAATAAACATGTTGCTTCCCATTAGTCATTCATATTTTTTTTAATAAATTGTAAAAATAAGTATTTACCCTATGCTTGTGATGCTGAAATAAAAAATAATTAATTAATATACTTTTAATTAAAATTAAAAAAGACAATTTAAGAAATAAAGTAGTTTAAATAAAGATAGCAATAGGTATACAAATTACTTATACAATCATTTTTAATACATATATTCATAATTTTAAGCAAATTAATAAATAATCCATTACATAACAAGTTTACACAATGAATAAATTAGTTCTTAGATTGTTTGCTGATTCCAAATACCTCAAATGAAAAAAGGGAGGGGTTGCTCTGGAAATCCTTCATAATCCTTTTATGAAAACTGTCTTCATAAAAAACATTTATATCACATAGAATTTATATATAATTCTGAGTAATATTATTAATGTGCAATTAAATACACAGATTAGTATCTAGCAAATATTTGTATTCTTCTTAATACTATAAGAAGAATATCGTTATAATATACATAAAACAAGAAGTTCATTCTAAAATAACATTTGAAAATGAAGAATACTTTTAATATGGTTATATTTTTATAGCTATGTTATAAATATGTCTGAAGAAAGTTATTATTTTAACAATTTAATTAAGCCCCAAAAAAATCAAATGATTAAATGAAAAGATTTGCATGCAATAAATATACTTACAAATGTCGTATTAGACATAATAACTTGTTCAGAGTTATTTGTAGCATCGTAAATACCAATAGCACCATAAGCATCTTGAAAAACAAACTCATGATCTACCAAAAAAAAAAAAAAATGAAATGAAAGAAAAGCAATTTAAAAAGAAGGTTTTTTTTTAAAAAAAAATTTTTTTTTTTTATATTGTATCTACTATTATAATTAAATATTATTTTATATTCACAGATTATAACCACACAAAATAAGACAAACTGCTAAAATTTTATTCTCAAATTTAAAAAAAAAAGGATAAAATATACAATACTGTTAAAATTAAACTAAAAAATATTAAATGCATATAGTGAACATTTTAAAACAGAATTCCTATACAAAATGCAAAAGATATTACTAAATAATTTAAAATACTGAACAGTAATAGAATTATAAACAAAAACCTTAATTTACCTGATATCCAAGTACCATTAAATCTTCTATAGCTAAATTGACCCTTGACTACTTCTTCTAAAGATATTCTGCTTTTATTGACATTTGAACCTTTGTCACCTGAAAAAAAAGAAGATAAAATCATATAGATATCACAAAAATCAATATTTGCATGGAGTAATCATCTTTTTTTCTTATTATTAAACTTTTTATATATATTTGACAATTGTAATAAAAATAAGAAAAAAATTCAGAATTAAAAAACACTACATTATGTTTTGTTGTCGTTGTTGTTTTTATTACAACAAATACATAAAAAAAATTGCAAAATAACTAATGATGTTTGATGAAAAATTTTTTTATTTCCTAAAGTTTCAGATGCTTCTTTATTCACAATCCTACTCAGTAACTAATTAAACTATAATGCTAAATGAATAAAACTCAAATATATTTTCAGAAAGATTATGATTAGAAGATATTTCTAAATTTAAACAACAAAATAAACAATTTAACTCAAAATAAGTTAACAAAAAGATTAAAATTATTTTAAATATATCTTTTATAAAATATAAATAATTTAAATTTAACTTCAGTTTTCGCTTTTCTTTTTTGAAGTCGAAGATGTTATCAGTCACTTCAGATATCAATCTTTGAGCATTTTTAATATAAAAGAAATGCAATAAAAGATAGAATGTCATTCAGTGTCTTTCAATTACACAACTTTAAAAATACAAAAGAATATTGATTGAAGCTGATATAGACACTTTAAACCATAGCATTTCATAAAATACTCCTGCTATAAAAGTTAATTTTAAACAATTTTTTTAGAAATTGCTACAGTTTTTACCTTTTATAATCTTCATCTGTTTATAAATACAGTTTATTTATTATTCTTATTATGGCTAAACTTAGCAGTATTTTTCTCACTATTATAATTTTTTTATTTCTTAGCTCAATAAGTTCAAAATTACAATTTACATTAATTTCTGATGAAGCATCCTTATAATTCATAGTTTAAAAATCCTTGTAAAATGATTCTTTCAATAATTACTGACTTACTTAATAATCTTAAAATTCAAACTAACATTGAATCCTGTATTTTATATTCAATTATAACATGGATAAATATAAAAACAGTTTCCTGCATTATAAAAAAGTAAGATATTTTTAAAAATAATATATCATAATATAACATTTCATTAATTTTCTTTTAGAATTTTAAAATATGTTAGATTTTTCTGTTAAAATCATAATTGTCAAGAAATATTTTAAAAAGAATTTCTATAATACCTGGGGTAAGAAGCACTATAGCTGCAACTATAAGAGCACATACTACTACTATGACTAAAAGAGCTATTCCAATGCCCCGCCAGTTTTTTTGATCAGGACCAGAAGCTGCAAGTTCCTGAAATTTAAATAATCAGAAATAAATATTGGCCATGTTTTCAATAATAAAAGTATTAAACCCTAATAAAATAATGTTAATTGCAATTTTATAAATATTTAATTAAAGGTTTTATTTTAAAAATATAAATTAATAGTCAGTGCAACATTTAAACAATAACATACAATTTCAACTACAAAAATACTTAAAATTAAAACGAATATATATCTAAATTAGAAAATGACAAGCAAATTGTTTGTAAGAAAGCAACAATTAAATAAATGCCATTACAAGCAAAAAATAGCCAAAGAAACCATTTAAAATTGTTAAGAAAAATGTAAAATAAAATTAAATAATTAAAAATGGAAGATTTCAACAACAACAACAAAAAAAGACAATGCAAAAATAGAAGAAAAATTATATTACAAGATTAAAGTGCAAGTAATCAATATATTAATTAGTTATCTGATTTTAGTATTTAATAAAAGGAATATATTTCAAGAATAGCAAAAAGAATATAAAAAAATGAAGCATAATTTGTCAAAGCATAATTCAGCAGGATAAAATATAGTTAAGTGTTTCCCAAAATATTGTTAAACACAGTTAAAATAGCAATGCAATGATGCTCTATTTCAGTTAAAAAAATTTGCAAAATTTAAAGTATGCCATATCTAAATCCTCATTTCTTGAAAAATTTGACAAAAAAAGCTTATGATAATATACAAATATTTTTAAGATGCTTTAATGATTAATTTGGTTTCAAATAATTCATTGTTATATCTTTATTCATACTTGAATAGTTTGATAGAAGAAAATGCTTTTTTTTTATTTTGTTTAAATTGAAGGCAAGCATATTGCATGAAAAATAAACAACTATATGACAAAAAGAGTCATACCAGAAAAATATAGAAATTCAGAAAAATGTGAATACAAATTAAATAAAATTAAAATCACATCTTTTTTTTTTTTTTAGCTTTTAAATTAAAAGTTATACAATACTTAAAGCAAGGTTTCCTTCAAGTATTTCTTCAGATATTACAATAAAATTTTAAAAGTCTAAAACAACTTCTGAATCTAATAATTATATCTTCTAATTGTATTAAATGTTACTTAGTTAAAAAGGAGATTTTATATTATATTAAATATAGTCTATTATAGAAGTGCTTAAAAATATTTAAATAATAAAATTTCTTTACTTATAAATAATGAATTTTTTCAAATTCAAATAAAATAAATATTCACCAAAATAAAAATTTACTGAAATCTCTACCTAGATTCAAGTGTTTCAAGGAAAAGAAGATTAAGATTTATATAATATATTTTTTTTTACAATATTTATATCTCAACATTTTGTATCAATGGTAAAATTAAAGTGCTGTCACAAAATAATTATCTTAATATTATATTAGTTTCTTCTTTTCAGAAAATATCATTAAAATTTGAATTTGCTTGAAGAGATAAATTACATATTTACATTTTTGTAAAAATAACATTTGAAACAACATAAAAAAAAGATAATATTTCCAATTTTTCCTTTGGTAAAAATATGCCCATCCAGCAAATAATAAATGCATTTTTTAAAATTCTCAAAATGGGGAACAGAACAAGAGATCCCATCTATCAAAATGCGGAAATAATCTTGACAATACATTAAAAACAGAAGATAGTATTAAAATCAAAATTTTTAGAGTTTTTCCCTTAAGAAATTACAAAATGAAATTTTTAAATCCATGGTAATTTACCGCGTCTATAATATTCATATGATCATCGCAAATAACAAATAAGTGTCCCCTTTATTAACATATGCAACTGTATTTTCCTATCCCCATAGAGATCGACTATTCGATCTTGTAAACAACACAGGACCTACCAAAGACTCCTGCGGCTGCTGTAGAGCCGCATTATTCTGCGGCGGCGTTTCTCTCTGATCCAATTTAGCGTTGTTGGCCGTCATATCTTTTCCCGCCAAAACTGACCGCAATAAGAGCGGTCACGTTGGAATAGTTAGGCTTTTGCAATTTTACATCTTAAGATCGCGATGAAACGTCGTCTCTCTTTGACAGATGGGTTCCATCACACCATCTCCTCTCGCAAAGCCTTCGGAGGATCGGATAGAGGATCAACAAATAATAAGGACAGGGCAACCTTAAAGTGTCGCCAAAAGGCGCCAAGTTTGTCATCGATAATCTATACACCTGAGGATCTATCGTATTTGAATACGGGATGAATGAGGGTTTTGCAGTGAAAGGACGCTTTAAAGGAACAAAGAAATTTGGTGTTTGAAAAGGGAATTAGAGGCTTTATGAAAATTTTCGATCTAGTGGGTGGGACTTATTATAAATTTAAATAAGTATTAACAGAATTCTTTGAACGCAAAGTGCATAGTCTTCACGAATTAAAAATAAAATATATTTAAAGTATATCATAAAGGATCTGAACACAATATGTTATTTCTATATTAGAAAAACTGAAATTGATTATATTTATTATATCAATAATCAGGTAATTTTTGAAACGATCGACAGTATTAAGAAGGTATTTCTTAAACACCAAATTATAACCCTAGGTGGAGCCGCATGGAAAAATATTGATACATTTTTTTTTTTAAGTGCAGATGCAGAGCATGTGAAATAGAAGGGCTCGTGCAATATTCTTAGAAGAAAAATCATAATCAAAAGGAGCATTCTTCCCTCGTCTTTCTCGCATGCTTAAGCAATATAATCTTTTCGGATTCTCTTGAAAAAGTCTCAGTAAAAAAAAAAAAAAAAGAGAGAGAGAGAGAGAGAAAAATTAAAAGATTTTCTCAGTCTGTTGTTATTATTTATGAAATCTTGAATGGGGATTTAAAAAATTCAATTTATTAGTTTTTGAATTATAGTCAGTGATCATTCAAGCTGACAGCGCATAAAAATTAATTCTATTCATCTAAATCAATTATCTTTATAAAAATTAATATAGAGATTATTTAACTGAAAGCAACAGCATTGGCTTATTTTGCTCATACTTAAACTGCCATTCATCGTAGAAATCCAGATGGCAAAACTGCAATTGTAAGATGACTTTAGAGGTAAAAATTAAAAAAAGAAAAAAAAAAGAAAGAAAGAAAGACAATTTAATGTCAATCAATAATCTTAAGTCGAAGTCACTAGTACCGTCAAGTACACGTCAGAAATAACATTCTAGTTACCCTTTAAAAGGTTTTCAGTCACAATTTCCACGTGTTTTTATCCTTGAAAAGCCAACCATCTTCCATTCTAATGTTAGTTGTGAAGTTTCAGTGCAAAAAGAAAAGTGCAGTGGTAAATGATTGAATTAAGGAATAACAATACAAGAGACTCCACTGTGACATATTTTGATATTAATTTTGCTTTTGGCATATGATTCATTGTTTTTCCCCCCATATATCCTTATAGTTGGTACGCAAAAATGTAATTTCAGAAAAGAAAATATTTTAATCTAAAAAAAATAGTGCAAAATTAATTGATTTCTTTAAATAATGATTTAAATTATATGCCTTAAATTATATTATTTTGAGAAGGATTCAATTATGGTTTTATGCCTCAATTTCTGGTTTAATACTAGCATACTAATGCCTATATTACAAGAGGAAAGGGTATATGAAATGCATTGAAAACTACATTTTTTTTTCTTTCTTTTTAAAGGAAGAAAGCGCTTTGTTATTTTTAAAGTAACTGAAATATAAAATCTGTCGACCTTCTAAATTTTCCGCTGTGTTATGCATTCTTGACTTCCAATACAGATAATCACCCATGGAGTGATACCATGAAATAAAAGAATCAAACTATTCGTACAATGAGGAAAGAAAAATATTAATATTGTAAAGGAAGAAATATTTTAATACTTTAGTGGTACAATTTCAATATCACTAAAGTCTGCATTCCTCTATACCGATACTCTAAACAAAGGGAAAACAGCAGCATCTGTAACAATGATCGTTTTTCCATGAGGGCTGCAGAGTTGCAGCACTTCCTAATGTTACTTTTTGTCGCATTTTTCTTTCTTTTAATAGAATTTCCTTATTATTCTACTCAAAAAATTTGTTGCTCGTCGTTGACTTTTTGAAATTGAAAGCTGGACGATTAAAAAAAAATGATAAAAACCTAAAAACATTATATGCTGATTTGAAATTAAAAATCTTTTGTCTACTTATCGGCAAAGGGACTTTTCTTTTTAATTGTAATCTGTTGATAAATATTTTGGCAGCACTGCTAATTTCTCAGCTGATGAGTTGCCACAACATTTGTATCACCCGAAAGAAGTAATGAATAAAAACAGCTGAGGAAAAGTTTAGTTCTATTAAGTAAGAGATGTTCAAAATTTGAGATAGTATATTTTCACAAATATTCCAAGTTGACTGTTGAAGGACTGTATAAAAGATCACATATGAACTTAACAAATTTATATTTTAACATCTCATTTAACTATAAATTATATGCTTTGTGAAAATCATATTTGTTTTCAATTTTTTGATCTCATTTTAATTAATTGCATTTGATATTTTAATGTATTCTTAATGGAGTTGATTCTTCTTCTCGTGACATACCGAAATACTCAACATAAATCTAATTTTGAAATTTATTGCGCAATTTCTAGGAGGGAAACGATTCCGCAGGGCGGCTCAAGACAATATGTTTACAGATGCATGTTTTCAGTATGACTGAATTATGTGAATTAATCTTATTCAGACTATAATTTGTATAGACTGTATCTTTTCTATCTTGCTTTCGAAAGAAAATATCACCTTTGTAATACGATTATTGATAAGAAACAAAACTCTTTCTATTTTTACTTCCTCATTTATGAAGTGGTCAACTAAAAAGTATTGCAACAGCCTATATTAGCCTATAACAGCCTATTCATTCATCTACATATAATTCACTCTCTGAATTCTTTTGAATAGGTTTCGTTCTAAATTTGATAGAAATCTACCAATTTGTTGTAAAGAACACATACCAAATTTCATTAATCTAGTTCAAAGTTATTTGAGTTGTCTTATTCACAGACAAGCAGACCGAATTCTATAAATATGTTTTTCGGTTTCAGAGAACTTTGAAAGTCGAAAAATCATGAAAATCTCGAGTTCGAATTTTTTGACGATTATAATACTTTCTCCTTTTATACTTCGTATACAAAAAAGTAAAATAAGCATGCTTGGATTGAGATCCAAATGATACCCTTTTCACAATCTCTTGCTTTTCATTTAAATTAAAAGGAGAATAATTCTGAATTAAAAGGAAAACAAAACGTAACATTTATATTCCATTGCATATTTAACATGTCCTTTTCAGTTAAGAGATTCATCAGATACTGTTGAAATGAGAATTTTACAAATTTTGTGCCTTACGGAACGAGCGAATTCTTTTGTCGTTATCTCTAGATAATTTATTAACTCAATTTGAGTTCCCAAATTAACAACTCGTTCCAGAGCTACACAAAGAGGTAGTGAGAGGGACTAAAAACCAACAGAACTTCACAAATTCAATTAGAACATTAAAAGAATTTACAACACTACCAATCTGAGTATTCTGTTTTTCCCCAATCTGAAATGCATTTACTTTCGGTGAAATACAGAACAAGAAACAAATCATCACATTAAAGAGAGTGCATTTTTATGTATAGATTGGTTAGAAACTCGCCAATGTATGAAAATCAGTATTCCTTTTCAGAACATGGAAAGAAAAAGGGAAAAATGACAAATTTCGATCATATCTATATTTCAAAACATGGAAAAACGAAAGATGCAAAACAAGCTATAAAACTGCTTTGTTTTTGCCTTACAAATGTTCTTTTTAGAAGCTTTAATTAAATTGGCATTCGGGTGTTTATAAAAATTCTTAGTTTCTTTTGCAGTCTTATACCACTCGCAATTTATAATTAATATGAATCATAACTAAGATTAAAGTGATGAATTATGTTTAAATTAGAATTACTATCTATGCCTGTTGTTCATTTTTGGAACTTTATGCTTTTTCGTTTTCTTGTGTTCTAAAACGAATCTTAACGAGATTAGGTGTTCTTATAAGTACTTGGCAGTAAATCTCTCCTTCATAACAACAGAATCGCTAACAACATTGTGTAGAAAAGAAGGAAAAAGTGCACGAGTTCACTGCAGTCGTATTTATCATAATCCTATTGTGTTTGCTCTAAGTCTCTCCCAGAAAATGCATCCGTCTAACCGAAATAGAAGGTGAGCTTCCAACTCATCAGAGCTACGCTGTATTCATGATTTTTCCTTGGAAAATATTTTTTTAGTATAATTTGAAATTAAACAAATCATCGTTTTCATTATACTCACGTTTTGAGCTACAATACTCATTATGTCGTTAATGCTCATTCAAAAGTAAAATATAAACTAATAATAGCAAAAGAATAGTTGTTTTTTTACTGACATTTTCTAACCGTGATTTAGAGATAAAATTAATATTCAATTTAAAGGCAAAAAATACTTTATTTTGAAGTGATTTCTAGCTTAACCTTCCCATCGCCCATTCCATTCTCTTCGCTTTCCCCCTCCTCCATTCAAGACCGCACTATTACTATTGTCCTACACTGACTTATCTTCATCTAAATTAGAGATAGAACAAGAGTATAAACTCGCGGCCCCCGGGTTGCTGCGGCTGACAAAGAATATCTTGGCAGTTCTACAAACATTAGAAAAAATAATAATTTTTTTAAATTAAATATAGCGCAATTTCATTTTTAAAATCCTTAATTAAAATTAATTATGATTAACGAATCACATTTTCTCGACAATGAACAATTTCAAACCTTTAAAATGAATTTCAAACATGGTTCAAATAGTCCTTGGGGGAAAAAAAAAAAAAAAAGCTTCTAAGGGCAGTATTTTTTTTTCTTCTTTTTTTTTTTTTCGATTTTCTTTATAAATATGAATGAGTGCATCACCATTTGCAAACAGAGAATGCTGTTAGATATGAAGATAATTCAATGAATGTCAGATGTCTGAATTTTACAAATATTTGTTAATGAGGGTTACAGAAAGTTAGTATGTGAAATGATTTCCAAGTGCGCAATCAGTTCCCATCAGAGCAAATAATTATTTTTATTTTATTGCAGAATTTTGCCTCTAAGTTTTAAAATTAATCTTAGAGGACAAGATATCCTTCGAAATCAGAAATTTGGTAGCAGAGTAGAGATGACAAGAATCAGGAAGATAACATGAATTTTACTTGTTGTCTTTGTAATTTTTTTACGGTGTGTTTAAATAAATTTACATATGTATAAAAATAATTTTTTTGTGGTCCACATAAAATTAGATTTTATTTATTTGACTCGTATTAGCCCTTGAGTTTGATACTTTTGACATAGAGTAACAGGAAATCAGATGGTAGAATATTTTCGATTCATTTTAATACACAGTGTTGCGCCCTGATGGAATAAAAATAGCTATAAAGTACAATCATGATATTAGAATTATTACTCGATTGGAACCTTATTAAAATTCGAGCATGAATTTAAAAATGTGTATATATTTTTATTGTTAATACTTGAATTTCATTTAGATATTTGGATTTATTTAAATTGGAGAAAATATTATTAGTTCCTACTAGGAAGAATATTACCTTCTGAATTTTTTAAAAGTAATTTATCACACAGAAAGAAATTACCGGATTAATTATATTTCTTTAAGATAGAGCTTCGCAGATGAAATTTTGAAAAAATTCAGAGATGATCATATTTATAGCATTATACTTAAAATAAAATTAAAACTTGATATAAAAAAAATGATTAAAAAGCAAAATTATTCAGGTTTCAGGACCTGGAATTTTTTTTTTCTGTGTGTCCTTTTCTAAATCTAGAAAAAAAATGTTACTTAAGAAGTTATATTATCCACAATAACACATGCAAACTAAAATAAATTTCCATTTGATACAAAAAAAAAAAAAAAAAAAAAATGCGAAACACGTAGGCAAAAAAATTTGAAATTCAGCAATCGATTGGAATATTTTTTACCTTAATACAAATATCTCGAATATTATAATTTTAATATTTTCTTTCTTATCACATTTTATCCAGCGATCTCAAGAGTTCGAAATTCGTAGTAAACCGCTGTAAAAAAAAGTTAATAATAATGAGAATGCTTTTCAAATTTTTATGTTGGCTTGAATGGAGTTAATCGTTTCATTTTCATAAAACATTTTTTTTTGAAGAATTTATTTAATAATTTCATTTTTTAAAAAATCTTCCACTGTTCTGGAAAAATAATGTTTCAAAACATATGCAGATGAAATACTCATGAATGCAGAAGTCGAAATTAATTTTCTGAATACAAAATAATTACTTTTTGTTCAAGTGATATTTTCTGTCTCCAATATTTTTTTCATTAAACACGAATTGTTAATTGTTGTTCATTAAACGCGAGAATAACAGGTAGATGAATAAATCAACCACTTCATTCTTATTAGTTGGGAGATTTCTTAGTTATACATTAGGAAAACGGAATTTCTGAATAAAAATCTGCGACATTTAATGTTGTAGAAATTTAATTTTCGTTCGTTACAATACAATCAAAAATATTTTAGCGCTGGAATCGTCCACACTTATTTTAATTTAAAAATTTATTCTTAATTTCAATTTGTGATAGTGAGGCATTGCCACTGAGCCATTGAAGTTCTGTATTGATGTAAAGTACAGAACTACTCTCTATAGAGAAAATTATATTGAAAATTTCTAATAGTTTTGGATTTACAACAGAAAACAGCTTATGCATATCAAATAAAGTTTCTATCCATCGAATAAACATTTTCGCATAAAAGAATAAGTCTGCTTATTGCAATAAAAAATGACTACTGATTCCTTTCACACGAAGGGATATAAATTAAATAAAAGAAAACTTGCTTTAACGATTTTTACTACAAAGAAATTAAAAAAAAAAACAGAGAACAATGAATTAAATGCTATTCTTATAATATTTACAAAAAATATAAATTAACTAAAAAAAACCCTGCTTCTGCGAGTCTTACTGCAAAGAAATTTTTAAAAAGCAGGGAGTTTTTTGAGACGAAGCAAAAAACATTTTTCGATGACTCAAATACCATTCTTAACATTTACGAATAATATAAATTAACTTAAAAAAAAAAAAAAAAAAAAAAAAAAAAAACATCTGCTTCTACGAGTCTTACTACAAAGAATTTTTCAAAAAACAGGGAGTTTTCTGCAACGAAGCATAAACATTTGTCGATGAATCAAATTCTATTTTTAACATTTGCGATTCCCTTTCCTATGGAGTGATGTTTTTTAAAATTTAAATTCAATTTAATTTTATATTTCTTATAGTAAATATGACCTCTTTTATTGAATTTTAATTAAAATTTAATTAAAATATTGACAAATGCCTTTCTTAATGAACATCTATTAGTCAAGAAGCAACCCTAGATCAAATTTAGCAGGTTCTATGCATTAAGATTCTACTTTGTTGAGTGTTTTGAAAGAACCTTTTCACCATGAGTGTCTGATGATGCAATTTGCAGAATGTATGCAATATTAAAAGCTCATTATAAATCAAATAAGACGAAGAACAAAATATAAAAGATTATTAAGTATTACGGGTACAGATTTAAAATGTATTTAATTGAAAGCAAGAGGATTAAATTAAAATAAAATGTAAGAGAATGGAATTTAAAATAAAAATGTGACTATCATAGAAACCTTACCCGGTGGACTCGAAATTTATCCTTTCTTTCCATCTTTAGTAAAATAAAGAAAAGAATAACAGCACCAGACGCATGTAGGAAACTGCAAACTTAGGAATATTCTATTTTATACGTCATTTCATTAACTTGCTATCTAATTACCTATACTTTCAAATCGAATATTTTTCTCTCTGTTACTATCTTTCATCATTAAAAGCTCCTTACAGAATAAGATACGTTAATCGCAGAGATGTGCAACAAGTAAATAATACCACATTACACAGCATATTGATTAGTTCCAAGAAACTGAAAAATTATGATGCCAAGCTGTACCAGAGGGAAGCCAGTACCTGTCGCAATTACTGTGTCACGGAACCAGACAATTTGCTGGGAGCATTACTCACCACGGCAATAATCGACAAAATTAAAAAAGAAAGACTTAAAATCGCCAAAACATGGATGACTGCCAAATGTAGCAACCCACACAACAGAGTAGAGACCAGGCTATGGTTCAGTGGTCCAAAACACGGCATCCGAAAGAACTGTCATTGCCGGAGAAATCAGTTATTGAAGTAGGTTCAACAAGTATAAGATCACAATTTCCTTCTTTTTAAACGCAGCAGAGAAGCACGTTTTTCGTGGATTTGCTTCCATTTGAAAGTGAGGGCTTTTGCGGCGTGTGTAAATCAGAAACGCTATTTGATTGTAATTTAGAGAAAGAGAGCAAATAACAGAATTATTAACACTTTAGATAGTTACTGATATACTTTCTGTTTTGATCATTCTATCATATGTAAAATTTTGAAGATATGTATTATGAATTATTCTATTTAAAAAAAAAAAGGATAAAAAAGGTGTCGATAGCAGTTTTGACTTTCTCGTATAGAGGAAATATTATAATAGTCAAAAAATTCGAACTTGAGATTTTGATGAAACTCCACATTTCAGACCTACTTGAGCCAGAAAAATATATTTTTGGCTTTATGTCTGTCTGTCAGTCAGTCTGCCAGCGAACACGATAACTAAAAAAAAAAAAAGTTTCCAAATTTCAGCCGTCTAATTCATACATGTTTTGAGTTAGACGGTTTTAATTTGGTATACGGAATTACGACCCAATTTGAAGATTTCATTTAAATTTGGAACGAAATCCATTTTCGAGTACAAATGAACTTGATAACTACGAAACGCAAAGAGCTAGGGAAATAAAATTTGATACAAAAGTTTGGCAACTAAAATATAGATATTAGTCAAATTTTGAACGACATTCGCCAAACGGTTGACCATCTGTCTGTCTGTACTTTCGCATGTATCTAAGCGATGTAGCTGAAAAACGTAAATACTTACATCAATGAAATTCAGTAATCTTATGAATACAGTACTGAAAGTTTTTGTCAATCGGCAGGCAAAAGGACTTCCAAAATACATATTATCGGGGTAGATTCAGTAAAGATGCTATATTCTCGTCAAATATCTATATTTCGTAACTCTCCTTCACCCATTCCATGCAAAGTATCCGCCGCATTGCCTCAAGTCCGCACTTTTATGCTAAGGAAGGGGGATAAGACCTTTACTGAAGAGTGTGTGAGAAAGTTTGGAGAAGATCACTCCCGCTGGTTTACAGTGTTTTTTGTTTTTTTTTTTTAAATATGCAAAGTTTAATCTAGATAAAAACACACACACACACATATATATATATATATATAACATAAAATATTTAAACATCTTAAGTAAAATATTTAAACATCTTAAAGTATTATTATTCAGTAAAGATGCAATAAATTTCAAATGTTTGATAATAATCCCACCACCACCACCAATGTCCTGAGGGTGTTATTCACAATATCGTTTATAGTAAATTTTGAATGAATGTTGCCTTGGGTAATTGGGTATTTATTTGTACGAATTCTATTTTCGAACATTTAATGGTCGAACTGCAATTTTACATCATTTTCTATAAACAGGTTTAAGAAATTGTAATGGTTTCTTGTGGATATTTCAGTATTTTTGATTAAATGAAATAAAAACTATTTCGCAGTACACAGCACAGCCGAAAAAGATAGGCATCAAAAAGTACATCCTTTTCACTGTTGTTTCCATAAAAACACGCTTAAGGAAATAAAGTTTTTTTTAAAGAATTTTCAATGCCATGGAAAATAATTTTTCAACCACGATACCTTAATGGAGTGTGAAATCAGTGTATTAAAGAAGAAATAAATTAGAACAGCATTAAAACATGAATACACTAGGGTAGAAAGTCACAAAGCCGTAGCAGTCGCAAAAAGAAAAAGAAGGGGGGGGGAAACCGAGACGTAATGAAGCGATTAGTGAACTTAGAAAGAAAAGTGACTCGATTAAAATTCATGAATACTTTTGGAGAAGAAAAACTTATTTTCCAACATAAAAGAGGGAACAGGATATTAAAAAGAATCTGCTCGGTCTTCAACGAATTTGAATACGTAATGTCATGCCATCTTTCTAAATTTAGCGACAATTATAACTTTATTATTATTTTTTTTCGCCTAATAAAATCAATATATGTATATTTTTATTTCATAATAATTTTAATGAATATAGTGAGATTTCTTCATTTTAAAAGAATGAAGCATATGAGTAATAGGAGGCAGGCATCCGTGAAAAAAAAACACAATTAAAAAAAAACTTTATCCACAAATTTGGGCTTTATTAGAAATGATGATTTTTTATAGTAATAAAAAGAATAAACAAATAGTTTTTTCTTTTATTAGTGTCAGAATGCATTTTCAAAGTAGTTGCGTTGAAATTCACTTGAAAAATTATTTCTCTTAGAAGAAATAAAAATTTCTCACTTCAGATCCTTTTTACTTTTAACTTTTCAAATTTCCCCTTTTGTTGTCAACCATTCCCCCCTTTTTTTGTATAATTGTAGATTGTTTTTACACCTACTGTAGATTTAAAATAAATTCATAATAGATATGTAACTGAAAATGGTAAATAGTTATAATTTGTCATATAACTGACAAGAAAAAAAATATTTCATTAACATTCGAGTGAAATAGTACATAAGTGATGAAAGAAAATCCCCGAAGTTAATATTATCTAACACCTCGCGAGTATAAATGAATAAACTCGCGTTCACATATCACTTCAATGCCAAGAAACATAATTTCAATACGGACTTTTTTCTATAAAGTCTGAAATTTCAATGAATTTTTTATTGTTGTTGTATAACTATATAATTCTAAAAAAAAAAAAAAATTATTCCGTAAGATTCACAAAAGTTTCATTCTTTCTGCACAGATTAATTAGCGTTAATTTCTGCACAGATTAATTAGCGTTAAATTTTATGTTCGACTTGGTGGGAATATAAACATATTCGACTTAGCAGGACAGCGAATAAGGATAGAATGTTTCAAATGGTAAATCACAAGTGTTATGGGGAAAAAAGGTTAATTCAATCAAATTCTATAAATAACAAAAGGGAATATTACAAAATTTATTATTAAGAGCTATAATGCTTAATAGGTTCGCATACTACCTGTTTGGTCATGCAACATGCGCAATGCAGAAAGTTCTATAAGTCAAGCGGTTGGATCATACAAAATTAAGTATGTAACTAGCATCTGTTACCAAAAAAATAACTAAGAAAGTAACTTTTATTAAGGAAGGGAAATGTTAGTTAAAAACAAATTGAAATTTTTACATTTTTCCACAAAAATTTCTGAGCACAAAAGTAATTTTTACATCATCTTTAAAATTAAAAAAAAAATCCTTTTCAATAATATAAATTTTAGTACCATATAATTCTTCCTTTAATTTTAATATTTTTAAAATTAATTACAATACTTCCATTGTTTTAGTTATAGTACTTATATTCAGCTACATATAAATATGATATTAAAAACATTTTTGAGTACGTGTCATTGCTATTTTGAATAAATTTCAAAAATAAAATAATAATGATAGAGGGATCAAGATTAAAACATTACGATGCTCAGGACTAGAGGTTGCTACGAATTATTCCAATCGCATATTAATGTTATGAAATTTCAGAATATCCAAAATATATCTGGCAAATTCTAGCTTAGCTTAATGAATCGCTTCAAAGTCTAAGTGCAATTTTCCATTTGTTTTTAATATAAAATATTTAAATTAGTTAAAAATATCAGCTTTTACAACAGAATATCGTGGAAACAATATCCATGTGTAATGGCGGTATTAAAAACGACTTTCGAATTTTTGACACTTTTTTTTTTTTCTAATTTTTTTTAAATTCCAAATGGCAGAAATACGCAAGAATTCCAATGGTTCAATAAATAAACGCGTCACAAGAAATAAAATTCATAAAAGATCTGCAATAATTAAAATTCAGGAGATAAGAAGAATTCTTGCTGTGAGAAACATCAAACGGAAATGCATATCGACGTACGATAAGTTATAGCAAAATAAGGTCACGTAAAAATCTCTTATAATAACAAAAGGAAGCAATGTTTCTCAAAGTAATAAAATGATTTTTAAAACTCATAATGAAATCTTTTCGTTTTGAAATTCCTTTAATTCTAATGAGCTACGACATCAGAATGCAACAAATTTATATACTTCGTAAGAAGAGAAATCTTAAACCAAGACAAAGAATCATAATTAAAAGCATAAATCACAAATTTTAAAACAGGTTTATATAAAAAAAAACGTAATTAAAATCATTCCAAATATGTGTTACTTTTTGTAATTTAAAATCATTCCAAATATGTGTTACTTTTTGTAATTTAAAATCATTCCAAATATGTGTTACTTTTTGTAATTTGTCAGTACTAGAACTCTTAGTTCAACATTAAGGAATACAATATTTTTTTTTGTTCATCTGTTATCTAATTGCCTAACTGTCGAAATATGAAGTTTCCACACGCATTTTTTTTATTTGTATTATTGTGAAGAATAAATAAAACGTTGAAAAGCAGAAAAGACCAGCAACCATACTTTATAAATATTATAAATCATTTGACAAACGCTGCTTTTAAACAACTGTGGTTATGAAAGAAAACATATTTGAGGAGGTCATTCCAGCTGGTTTCTACGAGATTCTTACGAACGTGTAAGCGAAACACTGTTAAAAAAATATGCTCTTGAATTAAAGAATTTCATTAAGGTTTGCCAATAAAATCTTATTGAAAGATAAGATCTCTTATCGGTATTATAGTATTCGTTATGATCTATTTTCATCAATAAATTTCCATTTATTTAACATCGGATCGTTACTTTTATCCAACATAGAAAAGCTATAAAATATTTAAGAACCCAATGGTATCATAATTTTTTTCCTTCCAAAGATGAAGGTGCGAATTGAAAAAGTTCAAGAAATCTTGAATTAGGAAGATACTATAGGAACATCATAAGATCCAACAGAGCCGGCCTTCTCTATGAAAGGGCCCGGATGCAAGAAACCATTTGGGGCCCTAATTTTTTGTGAAGTAAAAAAAAAAAAATACAAACACGAACACATATTATTAATGCATATCTATTTAATGCGTGATTTTGTTTTTGCTAATACATCAATTACTTCAGGAAAATTACAATTTTTTGCAATTTCTTTTTCGATGCTTAATATAGTAAGTGCATTTAAGCGTTTTAAAGTTTTGAACACGTGCTTTACCGAAGATAATTCTTTATTCATTTTAATTTACTGAAAGAGCGCTCAGTACTTGATATAGTAACTGGCAACGTAAAGAAAAGTTTTAACGCAGTTAATACATTTAGAAATAACTCATAATAATTATTACTTAAATGTGTATTGCAATATGTCTTGTGCGTTATTTACACCTCTTTCATTCCAAATCAAATCCCGTAGCAAACAAATTCCCTGTATAAGGTTTTCATCTACATCTTTGTTATAAAACTTTACAAAGTTTTTGGAACATTTCTGTAATTCATGTTTTTCTAAAATATTTATATCAGTGACTAATTTGAAATCAGAAATAATATTTGGTATAATTTTAAATCTGTCTTCTATTTGTACAATAATACTATCAATTACAGTGTTAAAAAAATAACACCTAAATTCCTCTACCGTTTTTTTTTATAACTTCGTCTTCTGCTAATTCGGAATATAATCTTTTCCTTTTTCGAATTTGTTTTACAGGAAAATGTTCTGAAATGTTCAAATTATGTGCAAGTACTTTTACTTCGTCTAAAAATGTGTTAAATTTTGTTCTTAAATTTTGGATTTCAGCTTTAATTTTATTGACTAAATTGAAAGCCGAATCAAGAAAAATTGTTTTTGTTTGAAATAGTTTATTCATAGTGTTAATTTTGGTCAATATTGCAAACCATACTATTTAAGCATAAAATAAATGGCATTTTTTTGTATTGCATCGAATAAATTTTTAACTTTGAATACCGCTGTATTACCGTTATTTACATCAATAAATTCTTCTAGGGCATTACAAGTTTGTTCAAACTGTGTATACAGATTTAACCGAATTTATTTTGGTTCCCAACGAGTATCACATAATGGTTTAAAAGTAATGTTTAAATGCTTTTGTAGAATTTCCCATCTTTTTGTAGATGCAGAAAATAAGCAATATAAGCGTTGCAATATCCCAAAAATCTTTTTACAATATATACTGCTGGAAGCGGCATCACAAATTAATAAATTAAAGGAATGTGATAGGAATGCATATAAATTGCATGCGGGTTTTGAGAAATTATTCTGGATTGTACACCTTTATATTTTCCTTTCATGTTGCTACCGTTGCCGTATGCCTGCTCTCTACCATTCATAATATCTAAATAAAGTTCGCTTAATCTTTCCAATAGAGTTTTTGCTAGTCCTTCACCAGTCAGATCAGTTACTTCAATAATTATTTACAGTTAACCTTTTCTCTTCAAAATTTACATATCTAATAATGTTTGAAGTTTGTTAATTATGGAAAATATCAGGACTACAATCCATTTGGATACTGTAGTACATGGCTGCTTTCATATCGTGTTTAATTTTGTTAAGGACTTCATTTTCTAAAGCAGAAATAATTTATCCTTGTGACCTATGTGCTAAATGATGCACAATTCTATTTTTAGAATTTATTATTTTGTATATATGATCCATTAGCATAGGATCGTATTTACTTAATAATTCGATTAAACTTACAAAATTTCCATTATTAGGCTCACCCATTATTTCGAGGGTTCCTCGAAGTGGAAGATTATTATACGCTAAAAATAGAATTACATCTACAATTCTTTGAAATAGTCATTTGAGTCATGCCGTTTCCTTACTTATATTAACCTCATTTGCTTTATCAATAGTCGAACATAAATTTAATCGTTTTAATATTTCTTTCCAATCAATAAACGAATTAATATGACAACTAGAGAGTTCATGATCTTGGATTACATTTGACAGCTTTCTCCAGTTATTATACCCACCTATAAATCGTGTAGTTTGGTCATTTCCTCTTCTTTTGGAAAACAGTATACAGCAATAATAATAATAAAAAAAAAATACGGAGTTTTGCGTCTTTGAATGAATTAACCAACTGCGAAGTTGAATTTCACCATTTGGCATTTTTTAAAAGTAGTATATAGTGGAAAACGATCTACCTTCAGCATTTTTAGCGAAACTCCTTTGTGTTGCAACCGTCCGATTTTAACACAATACATTCTAACTTTATAAGCTATAATACTTAATACTTGGTGCAGTTATACTTAATACAGTTATAATACTTGGACATAAACCAGGATAATTTAGACTTTCTTGATCATATTTGTTATTGTCATTTTCGTCATTATTTTCCAACTCAGTCACATTTGGTGAATTTTTCATCAAATGTCACCGTTTCAACATTTTCTTTGTTAGACTGTGTACTTTGAGCGGAATTTCTTCCACAGTTGAAGTTTGAATTGTAATTTTTGAAGTAGAAGCAATTTCTTTGCCAGAATTACTTCGTAGTCCATAAAACAGATCTACTTGTGATTTCTTGAAATTTAGCTTTTCTTTCTTTTTTCTTTTCTGATAACCTTTTTTTTTTTTGACATCCAGAGGGATATTTCCTTGGCGTGGACATGGTTATATCTAACAGTATTAAGCAGTTTATAGAATGAATGATCAAATTATTATATGCTATATTATAAGCTATTACTTAATAGGTGAGGTAAGTGATTGCAAATCTACTTATCTTATATTAACAATATTTTGCACACTTGCACAAGACTATAATATATACTATGAATTTCGAATATATCCAAATCCGCCGACTGCCACATTTAAACTTCTTTCTTGATTCTTTTCATTCCATTCATGGCCGGTGAAGCAGTGATGCAATGTGCATTGCTAGGAGTTGATCGTTTCATTTATCTACGTTTTACTTTTTGTTTGAGCAACTTAATATAAACAAACAAACATGCTTGCACGCATAAGAAATATTACATTAGATGCAGAAAAAAGTATATAGCTGATGATTTACAAGTCCATTTGAACCCAGCCTCATTCTGATCGCCGCTAGCGCTCCTCTGTCTTAACATATCTGAAGGGGATTTCTTTATTCATAAATCAACTCCCCCCTTTTTTTATAGGTATCGCTGCGATCATTTCCTAATAACGACGCAGTCGACGTCCAGCCACCCACGTGGAAATAAATTTGTATACTTTTAGTACGTGTAAACGCTATTATTGTTCAGAACACTATTTTAATTCTTAATCACGGTGCCCCCCCCGGGTGCATAGCACCCTCTGCACCCCCCCCCCCCCACTCAGATTGGCCTGCCCTGAGATCCATGTATGATACGCTAGATATAAAATGAAATCACTTCAAATCTAGTTCAAAACTGAATGTCTCTTAATTTCAAAAACAAACTTCCTATAAGCAAAAGTAATAAAATGTTTTGTTCACAGATTTTATTATGATATTCAATCTGCTTATTAAGATAGTGGGGGGGGGGGAATCATAATAATTGGAAAATTTCTATCGATGGGGTTAAGGAGGTCCACTTTATAACTCGGAAATTAATAAAAGCAAACATTTGTAAAAATTTGCAATTTTGTAAAGAAAATGTCCTTTTCAAATAGCACGACGATCGATTCTTTCTTAGAGGAATGTGCTGTTGACAAAAGCGGGAACTGATCTGCCACGAGTTTCCCGCAGGAGCAAAACCTTTACGAAGTCACGTGATACGTTTACCTGCTATGCATCATATTTAGGGTCAACAGATAAAAAATGAAAGGGAGGAATGAACTGATTATCGTCGAAGTGATGTCGACGACAGGGAAAAAGAGAGAGGAATTGGATGGTTAGTTTTAAATCTGGTCGTGGTAGGTAATTTTCTGTTCCTCGAAGAGGATAATTCCTATTTCGTGAAACTTGGAGATCCACGGCTGCTATCTCCCAATTAAGATTAACCTCATTCGTGTTCGTCTTTTTTTAAATTTTATTTTCAGCTGTGCTCTCGAAAATAAACATAGCTGACTACTCCGATCCGCCTGGAGACATAAGGATAAGTTCGAATGACCAAACTGCCGCTACAATACTGGTGGGTATTAAGATTGAGTTCTAAGGACCATTAGCGGCCACGGCACAACAGAGGGGTAGCCACCCCACAACATTTCTGTACCCACCAGGATGGTGAAAAACAAAAATCATTCCATGTCTGCAATGCCGGGGAGGAAAGCTTTAAAAAAAAATAGTATGTTTTTATTCCGAAAAATAGATTGCTTTCGTTAAAAGAAAACTTCACTCTCATCGCGTGATTTAGGGAAGCAGAAAGGTATCATGTAGGATTATACGTACTAACATTTAAAATTTGATTTTATTAAATTTTCAACAACCAGAAAAGTGTGATCTACTCATTCAAAATAACATCTTACAGATCATTATACATGCTAAAAACTGAAAAATCAATTCAATGAAGCCTCTTGGCCTTTATATCTTTACTGAGAAGACATACCCGTTTTAATCAACTGACGTAGGAATTTAGAATATCCAATTGTTGCCAGCCGTTTGCACAATTTTGGGGTCCATTTTCTCTGGGTCACGTTCGGGCAGTTTGGTTCAGTTTCATCTGATAAAATTGACGAAAGTGTAACTTTAAACACCAGTCCTAAGTTAAAACAATACTCGACAACTTTTACAACGATTGCCACAAGCAGACTTCATGTTTGAGATTGCTCTCGCGACAGACGGACAAAATATACATCTTAAAGTAAACGTAATTAATCCAGTCTTTATACATAATAACGAGTTCATTCAATTGACTGTAACATGTATAAGCCATCTGTTATTCAGATGACGTGAATTGAACTTGGAGGTAATGAAAAGGACGCTAATATTTTTCCGAAACAGAATAACAAGCTTTCATTTAAAGCTAAAGAATACAGATTTCTCCCGAACTATTACGATTGAAACGACTCATTTGGTATAGCAAGTTTATTACAATTTAAATTAGTATATGAATTTACTTATTAGTATATGAAATTACTTATATGAAATCATGTCAATAAATATTCACTAAAAATGCACCACCGATGGCATCATTTCCACTGAAAGTCCTGTTTTCACTGAGATAATGAAAGCTCAGTTCAAAGAACACGCTATTATCAATACGTCTAATAAGCTGGCAGATCTAAATAACTTAAACACCGCAATATAAATGGGGCTTCAATTTAAATTTTGCAGCTCAGAAGGCTTCTTTTTGATTATGGTTACCGAGTTTAAACCAATGAAAGGAACGATTTTCTTTTAATCCTAAGAAATTTAGGAATTCACTTGGCTGATAGAAGCGCAATAAAATTCCCACCTATACTATAGCAGACAGGTCGAATCTCGTGAGATCAAACTTTATTTATAATCAATAAAATACCGATTATAGACAACAAAGTTGTCGTCTATCCTGGCAGCAGGCTGCATTCAATTCGCCTCCCCCGAATGTAAATTTTTTTTATTTCTGAAAAAAGATTCAAATGATTTATTCCGGTAGACATTTTCATCATCTACCGGCGTAAATCGAATTTCTTATCACCAGAAAAAATATAGCATGCCCGAACATTTTTTACGTGGAATAAAAATTTTAAAATTGTTATTGAAATCAGCAGGCTTAAAATATCATGCAAACGGAATCATATCACGCTCAATGTTTCCCAAATACGCAACGCCAGCTATATTTTGGAATCCCTAGCGCATCTTGTAAAAAAGAAAAAAGAAAGAAAAAAAGGACATTTAGTCATAGCAAAGAATAAGGCGAATGCATTCTTGTCGTTAAATAGTGCCTGTAAAAAGTCATTGATTTTATTCAGAAAACGGAAGCTCATTTTGCTTATATAATGTCTCAGAAATAAAGGAGGTGCAATTTTGCCTTGTAATAACACTATTTTCTGTTTAAACGATTCTTTAAAATATATTTCACGTTAACATGATTGTAAGTTTTTTTAATACAATATAAATGGAAATTTCAAATACCATAGTTTTAATTTACTAAAGGCTTGATAATTTTAATTAAAGTTAACTGACTTAAAATATTTCTGAAGGCAAAAATATTAACGTAACTGATAAATGCATCAGTATATATACTTATGGTTACTGATTATGGAAAAAAAGTAATTATGTCATTACAGACATAATAAAAAAGCATCATTTTAAAGATTTTCACAATTCAAATAATTTTAATGGAAGTAAAAAAATAGTGTTCTGCAGTACAGAGCAATAGAATACTTCATTTTATTCATAAAACTTTCCTTCATTTAATCAGTTTTTTTAAACACTAAAAAGCAAAAAAAGAAAAACTTTACTTTTTTGCAGGAAACAATTCTTCCATCACAGTACACAGAATGGAAATTTGAAAAAGAAAAACAGTAGAGAAGAAATTTAGGAGCAAAATGATAACAAGTAATGCAATCGCGAAACGTATAATATTATAAAATATGAATATTTGAGCATAAATTTCAATTTCCACGTGCAAGAAAAAGAAAACTGGAAGAAAAACCTTTACCTCATATATTCCCCACTTTGCCATATCAGCACAAATGCAGCACTACTTCGCGAAGTGCCGACGGTGTTTTCGGTTTTAAGTAACTTTAACCAGGCAGGGTGTGAAAGTTGCGAAAAGCACTGATTCTGATTCAGATCGTTGATTGAAAACCGCTCCTCCAATCACGTCGACGTGATTCACATCAGATAGCAGGCCGAGAAAAAAATAAAATCACACGCCTCGGCTAAGTCACTGAACCGAAACTGAAAGAGGCTTTGCTTTCCGCAATTTGGAAAAGGAAACAGCAAGCATATTACGAAAACAATGGACTTTGAGACGAATGGTAATGGCCAAATGTCATCAGAGCAAAGAGACGGTGTGCTTTTCATAGGCCTGGACAATGTCCATCCAGCAGCCCAATCAAGGCAAAATATGACTTGACCGATTCCTGTTACTTTCATAACGTCTCTCTCTCTATATATATAAACCACTTTTATTGCATATTCAAATATAAACAAATCCTCGTACGAATTCTTCAATGAAAATTTTTCCATCTGCACTTAATTCAACACTTTACTGGTTGATAAAACCACAAAATATTGATAGAAATGCTCTGGATAGGATTCCCCAAAAACTTTATTCACTAAGAGGAAAGAAGGTGCAAAATAAATTAAGAAAGAGGCATCAAACAAAATTCAATTGACTACAAACATAGGCTTAAGCATTGACGGATGGGTAATTGCTGTGACTTATCGATGGGCGTGGCTGATTATATATTACAAAATTATTATCTCTCAAAAATGCTTTTTACACTATCTCAAAACTAAACTAAAAAAAAAAAATCTTTTTAACGATATTAATTTTATCTCTGTACACTGCTTTCTTTCTTTTTAATAATTTATTTAATAAAGTATACAATTTGTAAAAAAATAAATAAATAAGTTATGATGAAATTCAAATGCATCCATCAAAATATCCAATCACATGCTTTTGCAAATATTAAAATTGAGAATAAAAGAACCTGTATATTTGGACATTCATTCTGGAGTAGGATTTTCCCTCCGCCTTTATTTTTTGAAATAAATATATTTTTCAGTTTGTAAGTTATAATTTGCTTTGATTTTTTTTCCAGTTAAATTCATGTTTTTCGGTCTAATAACCAGATGAATTTCTAAAAAAAATATTCATCTCAAATTAATATTTAACAACCTTAATATCAACCATTTGGACGAACAACAAGAGCTAGCCAACCGCCTTTGAAAGTTGAAATATGAACCGTTGTTAAATGAAAAGTATCGCGTAACGACAAACCACCGGAAAGATTATCCGGTGAATCGCTTCATATACATAAGAATACTGGAATCCTTTTAAATAGTTTGTTGTATTTTCGAGTTACCCTGTGGTTACTGATGAAAAAAACCTGTATTATATACCAAATTTCATACTACTGAGCCTATTTCGTTTTTGGTTTATCATATTCAGAAATAAATATAAATCATAAAATGTTTTTCTTTTCTTTATTCCCTTTCCCAGACTCAAAGAGGTCCAAAAAATAGATACTCATCAAAATATCGAAATCGAATATTTTGATGATTTTAATATTTTCCTCTTCGTATACAAGAAAGTGAGAACGGTTCTCAGTATTTTTGATCAGAAGTTTCGTTTAAAAAAGAATACTTATGAATGCGATACATTTGTCAGGGACATCTGTTGTAAAATAAAAGTTCATTTAGCTTTAAAAAGCAGCATTGGAGAAATTGGAATTCATGCATTATTCTATGCTGCCTTAAATAATGGGTAACAACCTTACGTAGAATAGAATAAAATTAATAATATCACGGAAATTTTCAGACTTTCTCCCAGGTTTTTCGATATATATGAGCTGAATATAATCAGAAATCATCTCAAAATGGAAATTTTAATTAAAATTTGATGAATAAGTATTTTTAGAATCTTTTTTTTTAAATTTGTCATCCTCTTCCTAGTCATCAAGAACATTTTTGGATTAAAGTGGGCTGTGAAAATTTTTTTTTCCTGAAAAAGGATTTCGTGAGGAAGAAGTTTAAGATTCCCTGAGCTATGTAAATGATTCAAATAATGTTCTAAATTATTTATAGATTAATTTGCAACTTTGTACTTTATAAATTTTGTAAGTTCAATCTTTTTTTAAAACTCTACGCTGAAATGGATATTAATTACAACAGACAGAATAAACATTAATTGAATATACATTATAGAATAAAATCTGTATGCATAAAATCCAGTATCAAGAAATTAAGAAGATGAATTGCTGTGGCTAATCGAAACCTTAATATTAATGTAATTATTTATATATAATTTAGACATGCGCATTTTCCATACATGAAATGTTATTATAAATAAACGAAGTGAAATCAATTTAAAGCAACTGATACTTGCCTGATGGTGCCCTGCAAGCAGAGGCGCTCCTCCTGAAATGTCTTCGGATGGTATGAAATTTGTCATAGTTCTCAGCGAGGAGCGACGATGCCGATCTCTGAGAAGCGCAGAGAATGTGAATGCGAATAAAATGACTCTGATAATCTCAGTTCGCATATCTAGTTTATATAGCTGCTTCTATCTAATGAGTCACAATTTAACAATTCTTTAGGAATACATGTTACACAAAAACCTGTTTTGAAGCGAGTCGAGGGCCGATAAGGAGATGGAGTTTGTGATTTCTAACCGTGTTATGTACTTTATAACAGGACAACACTTATAAGCGAGTGAGGATGACACATCTTTTTCCAAATTTCCACAACATACCGACATGACGCTATTTGACTCATTACAAGTAATTCAGTATGAAGCATGCTCCCATGTCGACGATGAGGCCGAGTCTTGAGCTGGTGATCCTCTATTCTCAAAGTCAAAATTATTCCAGCAACGGTGTGTAACAGCAACATATGTGGAAACTTAAACAAATAGAATCAATTTTTACTCAGAACAAATTAAAGAACCGTTCTTCTAAAGTGGAAAAATTCATTACAAATCTTCCATTAGCTTTCTGTTGCAAAAAAATTAATAAAAAAGAAACAATTTTTTTTAATGCATGTGCATTGATCCTATTTAATTTGCCATAGACATCAAACTTTTTATCTTGAAAAATGTAGGTGAACAATAAGGCATAGGAAATGAATTTTTTCGATTTGTTTACGTCATTTACTTTAAATATTTATAAATATTATCACTAAAAAAATGTATACCGACATGATTTACTGCTTATAGAAAAAAAAAATTAAAAACAGAAATAAAAATGTTCAATTTTTATATTTATGTAAGAAAAAGTAAATAATCGCAAAATCGGACAGTTCTACGAAAATGTTTTAAAAACTGACAGCAAGAAAAATAAGTCATTTGCTTCTGTTGATTCAACAGCTGTTTACAAAGCTTTTGTTTGAAACTCATTTATTTCCAAGGGACAATTTATTTTAGTTTTTTTACTTAATTATAATTTCTACTACTAACACTACCTAGCTTCAAATATATAGGACTTCATTTTAGACAGAAAAAAAAATGCCTAAAGCAAATTTAAAAAATAAATGCGAAAGTGGGCAAAGTGTATTGCTAGTATACTACGAAATAAAACAAAAATTGACCATCGTAGATCTTTGAGACACTGTCCAGAGTATTTTGTTTACGTAACATAATATTTTTCCTGCAGAGCAAAAGTGTCCATTAAATGCTACATCCGACGTTTCCTTTCGTAAATAGCCGAACGCCTCAAGTTGCGGGAGATCCGCGGAAATTCTGAGCGCATTTTTTGAGAAAGGGATTTCAGTCTCCTCTTCATTGTTATTTGAAACAGAATGGAGAAATTTCTGAATGAAACGTTTCGGAAATAAATTTCAGGGAGCGCGAAAATAAATTTTACACAAAATAACAAATTTTCTTGAATTTCATTACAGAACGTGGATGTGCCCCTCAAAATAATATTTAAAATAAAATTATCAGTTAAAATTCTAATTCTTAATTATTTTTGCATAAGCCCCATCGTAAATGAAATATTTACTTCTGAGTGTAATAATAACGTATTTCATGACTCCAAGATAATCTTCTTTAGAAATGATGTCACTCATTTTGTATTAAATGATCATAAATATGTATTTTAGTTAAATGCTGTATAATCCTAATAATTTAAATTATAATTCACAATACTACCAGAGCACCCATTCCATTCTTTTTATTCATCAAGATTTAGTTCAAATATTTTATCTTTAACTTCATTCTAGTGCATTGCTAACATCATTATTATCAAATTCGATTTTAAATATTTTGTCGAAATAAATGATCAAAATTTTTTATAAATAGCAAATTATAAGGTTGATTACCTTAAATAAAAGAACATTATGACTAAGAATGGCGAATCAGCATCAAGCCGGAGGATAATAATTAAATAGTTTATTTCAAAATTCTCGAGTATTGATGTTTAATTATTTGGCAAAAATTTATAAAATCTCAATTCTTTCCAAAATAGATAAAAAATAAATTATTGAATTACATTCTCTTCTGGTATTCCAAAAGTTATCTCAAGGAAAATTCCTATAGGGTAATAAGGTTTTCATTATAACGAATGCTAGATTGACGATACTATGTGGGTCTACAATTGGTTTTGCAACATTTTTCATGCAAAGTTTCGGCTGATACAACAATCATCTTAATGAAAAGAAAAGAGATTCCAGAATGCGCGTTCATCCGCGCTTAAAAAGAAGTGCCGAGTTATGCATATGCTAATTAAGAAATATTAGTTACGAGAAAGGAATGTTATTCGAGATATTTGTGCTGTTGTCAAAGCTATAATTTTAACATAAAAATATTATTATAGGCCCTGCATATCGTTTTCTTTGTTGAAGCTTTCTCTTAATGAAATTCCCATCATTCATTTCAGAAATTCAGATTTTTCCTGATATTCGTTTCCTAAACTGGAAGAGAAACTCATGGGAATTACAGACTAAAAGGAAAAAAAATATTTTAATTTATATTTTTATTTCATGCATTGCAATCAAAATTTATTAAGAAAGTGATAATTAACTACGTGATAATTAAGAGATTATTAAGTGATACTAATGTTAGCAAAAGTAGATTGTCCTAAACAATTCTTAAAAATCGTAGAAAGGCTAATTTTTCTCAAGTTATTAACGATTTTTAAGAATAAGCAATTTAACTAAGCATTATGAGTGGCAATTTAACTATATATAATTGGAATGAATAAAAAGGTAGCTTCATTGAATCAACATCGAAATCGTTAATATTTGATATTTATAATGTAATATACTTTTGTATAAAACATAAAATTTTATTGTTTAGAATTTTCTCTTTAATTAGAAAGAGAAAATCGAATGCGCCAAGTTGCAATTTTTAAATCTCGTAGCAAAAGATACTCGAAAGTTAATTTTTCCCATCATAAGCAACCAGTCATTTTTGATGTATTATACAAAATGTAATTAAACATTGTAAGTTATCGATTGGGAAATACATAATATAATTTAAAATAATTGTAACATATCCAAATATAAAATGTGTATGATGATATAAAATGTAATACTGAACATAAAGCAGTTTTTTCAAGGATGACAAACACAATTTTTAATTAATAAAAAAATAACAGTTTAATTAATTACTACGAAACCTTCACCAAAATATTTCTTATGCTTCATGGCACTTAGGAATAAAATGGGTGAGAATTTAGTCAGAAGTTGGGATTTCTTATAGTGTAACAGAGTATTTGTAAATTTCATTATTAATAAAAAAGGAATAAAATTAGAGATCGAAGGGAGGACTTGATGGATGCTTTCAACACCATCCACCCTTTCTACCTCTGCCTTCCCAAACACACAATAGAGTAACACAATTTTATTAAAATCAGAGATTTTTTTCTTGATTATGGGCAAGCACAGATAAAAGCCGAGAAAAAACAAATAAACACAAATAAAACACAAATAATTATCGAAAACACAAATAATTATCAAAACTAGTTTCAAAAACATTTACAAAGTAAATTAAATGCAGCCAAAAGCTTTGGCTTTCAATGTATATGGTAAATGCTCGGCTTAAAGGCTTTAAAAGATCTGCCGCTGGTGGAAGATAAATTTTCAAACAAATACGACAAAAAAAAAATCACACTTCAATTCCATAAATATGAAAAATATGTGGATAGTATTTCACTTTAATCGCAACCCGTAAATAAAACGCCTTACTTCTTTCAACTGTTGATGCCGAATGGCTTAAAATGCGTCATCAGCTCAATAACGGATTTTTGCTATGATTTACGAGGCTTCATTTAAATGGAATAAAATTAATTATAGAGTCAACGCACGAGAATCGGACCAAACTTCCTTTTCGGAAAGAAAAGTTCCTTCGATTTTGATGCTGTTTATCATTGAGGTGGTAGCTAGTTATTAGCACGCAGAATGTTACCTCATACTTTTCACTTGAAGACTAGAGCTGCAGGTTTTATTGACATTTTCGCAGCTTGCAAGGATGAATAAATATTTCCGTGGCAGTCAACTGCATCTAATACATCGCTTAAGAAATGAGTGAAACAACTTAAGAAGGGAATGGGAAGATGAGTTTGTAAATAGGCACATTAAATTCTAATATTTTTTGAAAGACGACAGAATTCAGCTTTTTAGTAATACTGACATATATGAATGAGTACAGTTTTCATTTCTCGAACATCTTGGTCTAAAAACATTTGATAAAAAATCTAAAAATAGGTGAAGTTCTTCTTGAATTGTTTCCCCAACTAAATTAATAAAAATTAAGCAGTCCTTCCAGATTCTATTAAGTAGTTTAAAATTTGGCAGAAAAAATAAATCATAATTGTCATAAAATAATGTTTCTTAAACATGCGGACATCCATTCCGCCGACTCTTTCTAATAAAAATCGAGATTATTCATCACTCACTGCTCAGGGCTCGTCGCGATGGATGACATTCAACTAAACATTCTATCCAGTTTGTTCTGAATGATTTCCTCAGGATGGAACTTTTAAATTTCAAATTCTGATGGACATATCACACATTTCACTTTAGAAGCCTTAGACCAATCTATTCATTGTGCCCGGCAGATACATCTACTCTGTCACGTAACCTAAAATTTGAAACTTAATTTGAAATAGAAGCGACCGAACATTCATGAATGATAGGATTTTCTTGTTGAAACTATTTAAAATGGATACACTTAAAAAATGTTCGACGCTGTCTACTTATGAAATTAAACCTTAACAGTAAGTAAAAAATTTCAAGGAAAACCTAAATTTAAATTTCTTTTTAAAAGAATATTTTAAACAAGAAATTATTCGCCATGGAAAAATGAGCCATATCTTCATACCATCGTCAACAGTGGAAGAAAAAATCCAAGAGGAAATATTTGGGGAAATAAAAAAAACCAATTTGAGTCAAGATAATTTTTTATAATAAATGAAACATCTTTTTTATAATAAACAATCATCATGAGAATGGGGGTAAATCAGCCGCAAATCATTACAAAATCTCCCAGAACATAATATTTTTTAACTTCATTAATAAGCTACGCGAATTCAGTGCAGCAACAAGATTTTTTTTTTTTTTAATTTTCTGAATGCCGCACAACATAAGAATACTCTAGGGCATTTTGTGCTAACAGGGGATGCAAGTGATGCGATTGCAAAATTTATTTAAGGTTTAACAGTCATTTGTTGAGTAATAGATTTAACTTAGTTTTGCGTACCAAACACATTATTATCCAATTTGTGAAAGCGAACACATAAAATAGTGGTTTGCCAATTATGTATCTGCTAAGACAGGTCACTTTTGGGCTTTAAAGGATTTTAAATATAATTTTTTTGGTCAAAAACTTTTTGTAATGAAAGAGATCGAAAAGGTTTCTATTTAATTATAAAGAGAAACGATTTTAAAAGATAAGCATCGATATAAAGATAAGCACAGATACATGTAAAATAAGGTGACCATTTTTTTTAACCTGAAACCAGGACAACAGACACGCCCACGCCCAAATTTTATAAATTTTTATCAAAAATTCACCCAACGGCCAATCTGTATACCTAAGTAAATAAAAAACTTTTAGATATCAAAAAATGTTGCGTTTATTTAAACACAAGAAATGCGAAAACTAAAATATGATTTTACAATATAAAAATAAAACATAATAAACATAACATAACATGATAAGTCATACCTAATATAATAAAACATAAGGAGTTATTTAATTTAGTTTGTTTTTTTATATTTTTCTGAGGAATGAATTGCTTTTAACAAATTTTTGTTTTACTCTATATTTTCACAGAATTCCATACAGGTTGCATTTAAATTATTTTTGACAATCAACAAGGATTTCAAAGTTTCCACTTTCAATTGGGTTTTCTCGCTAGTCCAGATGTTGTTTAATAAAGAAAAATCCCGTTCGGTCGGTGCATTAGTTCCTGGCATACAGAGGCAATACTCTACCAATTTGCCAATATTATTGGACACATCATTTTCTTTAAATGCTTTAAAAATTTCAATCCACCTATCTCGTGGCGGTCCTGCTCATGCGACACCTGACGATATCACATGGAATTATCAGGGTTGCCAGTTCTAATTTTATTATTTTTATTTTATTACTTTTTTTGTTTTAATGTTTTGTAATCTAAAACCAGTACTTTTCGTGCACTGGTTTTGTTTAATGACTAACCAGGACTTATGCCCTGAAAACCAGTACTGTACTGGTAAAATCAGTACGAATGGTCACCTTAATGTAAAACATTTTTTTGTTGAAAATAGAGCGATTTAACGGTAAATTAAGAATTTAATATTCCAATTCGAATTAGAAACGAATGAATAATAAGCCACAGACTGATTTTAGATTATACCCATGAAATACTTGAAATATATTTGAACAAAACACAATTCTTGCGATATTTAGTCAAATGATCATGATTCCTTTGTGGCATTATCATTAATCAAACTTTTAATTTTATCGGGCTTTTCTTGCTTCTGTTGAAAGTACATTCCTTCCGATAATCTTTCAGTAAGTGACCTTTGACTATTCAAGGTTTTCTTGAAAGTCTTATTGAATGCGAACAAAATATTTATCTAATCAACCAAACAAGAATTATAAGAGAAAAGTATGTTCAAAGTAAGATACTGTCATTAGAGTGAAAGGAAAATGAAAGAAAATGCGAATACCAATCCAGTAACTAAGTATTTTAAAAAATAATGTTTGGATTAATGACAGAAAATGAGTAGCGAAGATTTATTTACCTTTTCGCCAAATACTAATATTCGCAAACACTTTTAGATGCATTCGCACATTTTTGTATAACGTTTTTTAAAATTTCTGTTTATATATCGTTTCATGTAAATGAATCGTTATTTATAAAAAAAGCCATCCACTATTGAACTGAAATTAAATTCTGAATGTTATTCGGAATTATTTTGAGTATCTAAAATGCCTATTTATTATTTATTTACAATCGAAAAAATCCTCAATCTATCAAGCACAATTCAAAGATATTCAATTTTAGGAATAACAACAGCAACAACAAAAATGGTTGGTAAATACTTATTTGTGATTTGATTCGGGGAAATAGAGCGATGAAACAAAATATATAATCTTTGTTTAAAAAAGTGTTCCTCGATTGGAAATAAAAAGACAATGACACTCATTATAAAATGGACTCCGGCTTTTGAAAAGAAATTACTTTTATCTCTTAAAATAAATAACGAAATGCATTTTAATACAGATATTTAGTGCTTTTTATGAAGAAATCTCCGTTTGAAATGAAGGATTTGGTTTTTAATCAGTCCGATTTCCCTTTAGAAATATTGAAATTTATTTTATTTTCGGAATATTTGTATTTCAGATACTAGATATAGATATTATTCTTGTAAAAACCACTCTCCTTCAGTTTTGGACCACTCATCTCTGTAAAAGAATGATACGCACAGAAAGAGAAGTGCATTTTTCCCAGTGTTATTTGTTAGGTCAGTTTTTCTTCTGTTTATTAATTTTCTGTGTATTTCTTTTCTTTTAGAATTATACTACTTTATTTAAAATTCGAAACTTGTGTCATATTTCAATGAATTGCTTATTAAAAAATAAACATATCTTAGATCTTTCATGTTGTCTGTATTTTAGTGAAATCAAAATCGATTAGTGCGCGAGCAGAAGCACAAAGATTTTCTGTACATGAAAGCAGACAATAGCTGAAGTGTATGATTGCCTCATTTGGCCTTTATATATCTTATCTTTTAACTTTAAACGAGCAGTTCTTTATGTATATTGTATACCTCGGAAACAGCTCGAATGATTTGGATCAAATTTTATATTTAGATAAGGTTTTACTATATAGATGTCTTTCCTGAAAAAACGAGATTTTACGTAGAAAAAATCTTTTTTAAAAACTAATTATTAGAACAAGTATATTCAACTTCCGCTCCGAAGTGTGGGCAGTGCGGTATAGGGGTCAGAACAACATGAATGATGCGTGAGTTGCGGGTCCTCGGTCCGAGTCGCGCTTTTTGCTTTATTTTTTTACTTTCTTTTTTATATACTTATATTTAATATTTTTTCTATATATAGATGTCTTTCCCAAGAAAACACGATATTACAAAAAAAAAATTTATTATAACTAACTATTAGAGACTTTATCTATCTGCTTCAAAAATACCAGTATTGACAGACAAACCGTAAAATGAATGCTGTCATATAGCAGCTTGTTTCGAATAACTAGCTTAACTAAGTGCGTTCATGATTTTTTTTTTATTTAAATCGCCAATTAATGTGTAGGTAAGATTGAAAAATATTCTTATGTAATCAGTATGTGATTTGTACTTTAACATATTCTCAAAAAAAAAAACCCCTGCCGAGTGAAGATCGGTCTCCCAGACGTTGTTCAAGTAATACGAATGAATGCCCATTGAGCCTGCAGTTCAGTCCAAGAGTGATATAAAAGCTTTCCCATTTTATCAATAAGCATGGTTTTACACTCATTTTTTTAATTTAAGAAAATCTTAAAAATTTACAAACAAAAAAGTAACGGCGTATGTTTACAGATACAATATAAGGAACGTCATTCTCTATTTTCAATGATATAAAAATTATAATAAATGAATACAATTATTAAAAAAATTCTTTTAATAATTTGTCTGCAAGTGATTAAATGTCCGCTATTTAAGAGAAAAAAAAAATTTATTGCTAATTTAAATTTTTGGAGAAAGTCATTCTTTTAAATTTATTTTTTGGTTTTCGGTAATATAAACATTTTCATTTTTCAACTACAACCACTTCACTTACATTAAAGGTAATGACACGATTTAATTATCGAAAACTGTCTCCCATCTTGTGCTTAACGGTCTTGAGTTTCAACCCTCCAACGACACACAAAGAAGTGAAGAATATAAAACTGTGCATTAAGGAAAGAAAGGGAAGAATGCAGTGAAGCGCTTTAGGGAGATATTTGATTCTGCAAATACCCCTTCCTCTTTTTTTTTCTTCTGATAGCGAGAAAGAAAAATTCTTTTTTCACAATTTCACGAGTTGGCCAAACTTTGTGATGCTTTCTATTCAACACTTTTCATCATATAAATCATTGTCAGCTTTTCTTTTTCAGAGCGTTGAAACTTGAAGTAAACAAACTGATTCTTCAAGGGTATTTTTTTGGTTTTGTTTTTTTGTGCAGAAGTCATTTTATTTCTTTAAAGGAATAGCTGTTGCAATAAGGAACGTTGATTTATGACATCAATAAACGGATGGATCTTTAAATGTTTCTGCCTCAGACTGCACTAGTTTCCATGAAAAATTTTAATTTTTTAGACAAAGTGAAGGAAACAAACTCCTATAAATATATTTCTGCATTTGAAATAAAAACAATTTAGAATGACACATTTTTAAAGGAGTAAATGTATCTAACAGTTAAGTTAAGGAGCAAAGTATACATCCATTAAAACATTACATTGAAAATTTATGGTTGGTTTACCTTAACCATATAGAAATCATAATAATTTAAACTGTATTTTTGAAATGTTCCTTAAAGATGTAGCATTACTTTTCTAATGCATTTTTTCCCATAAAAAATTGTGTTGAACAGAAATCGATAAAAGAAAAGCTATTCTCATATCTCAAATGTAATCGTCTTTTACGCATTTATTCAATAATTAAAAAAATATGTTTTATATTTAATTCATCATGACGTTTATACCTTTACTTAAAATGTGACAGAAAAAAAAGCTCTTATCAAATCTTATTTGTCGATAAAATGCATTTAGAAAAAGCAATTTTACAAATTATTCGAAATCTATTTTCATGTAAAAATCATAGAAAATTATGTTAAGAATTTGCTACTATTTCATCAGGCAATATTTTCATTTATAAAGTTAATTTTCATATTTTAAGAATAACATAATGTACAACAAAATTAAATTTAGCTTTAGATTAAGACGGAAAATTTAATGAAAATTCATTTAATTGATCAAACTTAAAATTGCAATTTCACACACTTAATTTTAAATTGCTCGAAAGTATACCCAAGATATTTTATTATTATCGACGTTTCCCTTATATAGAAAGTACTTATTAAAACCTTCATTTTTAATTAGTCTTAATAAAGGTGACATATTATTTATAATTTTTGGGGCATATTTTGGGCAGAATATGCTACAAAAATAAATTAATTGGATTTTCTAAAATAAATGAAAACAAATCGAATCGAAAATCAAATTAAAGATCGAACAGAAGTCTTATTTTTAGATCGTGCTATGTATACAGCCTACGTTTTGCACGGTACCATAGCAAAATTTTGGTTTAGCAAAGGTGGCAGAATTGAACATTTTAGTTTCATTTAGTTTTGTTTTGTTTTGTATTTTTTTTTACTCCAATTAATTTTAGTATATTATAATGTTTCAAAATATAAGCAAGTGAACTCTTCCTTAAATTACACATTTGAAAACGATAAACAAAAAAAAAAAAAAAAAACATCGAAGGGGTAGAGATCGAAAAAGAAACCGAGCGAATCAGTATAACAGCAATCCAGACGTAATGACAAAACACAAAATCCTAATTGTTGTCCTAGCGCCTTTCTTATAAACTTTCATAAAAACGCGATTTGTTTTGAATTTAGCAGTAAAGTGAAAAACAATGATCTTCTATTTACTGATGTAGTATCGATGATACAGAACTACAATTTTTGTTAAAACACCAATTGCCAAATTTCATTTGTTTAGCACGTGTATAATTTCGACACCTACACACGGAACAAATAGGAAAACGTTCGTCCAAAATTTAATAGAGGTCTACAATCTCTGTGTAAAGACCGCCCACATAATTCGTTCCGATTATGAATTACGTTTGTAAATGCATATCCATGGACACGGATTTAATTCTAAAAATGCGTTTTTTGGTCTAGAAGTCCGAAATGAGTAAAATTTAGAGGTAGAATTTTCAGGTAATCATAATATTTTCTTTCCATGTTTCACATGCGAGGAAATGATCAGCAGGAGAATATCCACGATGTGTCCGTGCTTCAAACGGGCATCGAATTATAGCTTCACCACTTATAAGATGAAATGAAATCTTTCAAACTTAATTTGATGCAAAAATTACAATTTGGTACAATTGCAATTTTTGTACAATGAAAATTATAATTTAATAAATAAATCAATAAATATTGCAAATATTATATGGATTCTTATTCGAATCAGCAAGACAGTGACTATCCGAAAGATGTCAACAAATTAGATTACAAAAAAAAGCAAAGCAATTAAGGAGTCAAAGGTAATATAAATATTTCTTGTTATTATTTTTGTCTAAACGATTTACAGTATACATAAAACTTTATCGGAATGAATGAAAATCTATTGAGAAAACAAACGTAAATCTCATGATTAAAGATTCCCCACCCCCTCGAATACCCTATTACGAAAAAGAGAAGGGAATTTGAATAGCACGGCCTTTTCAATTGACGCGACACCCGTTCTCTGTTAAAATGAGGTTTAATGTACGAAATGATGCCGTAAAAATGGACGCAGAAAATCCGTAGCGACAGTCTCGATTCGTGAATAAGAAAGACAGCGTGATTTTTTTAAATACGAAATCTACACTGAAAGCGACAGATAATATTTTACATCTAGTGGCAGAAAAGGATGCAGAACACGAATAAATGTCTTTTTCCGAAGAAACAAGGACACAAAACTGCATCTATATTTGTTTGTCTCCTCCTGCGTAGAAAATATTGATCTTTTCGGGATCTAAACGCGCGGGGGAAAGAATTCGAAGGATATCTCTCCCCTCCCACCCCGAAAAAAAAGTGAAAATATATATTTTCCTCAGAGAAAAGTGAATTCGATGTGACGGAAAATAAGAATTTTGAATGGAAATGAAATTCAGGCAAGAAAGTGTTTGTGATTGCTTGCAGAAAGATTAGCTCCCGTGCTTAGAGGACGGAAACAGAGGTCAAACTCTGAGGACGCGCACCGGGAAGAGGACGAGTCCGACCAGCGACTTTAATCTAAGCTCAAATAAAATGATTCTAGAAAAGATATCATTAGAAGAAACAGGTCCATTTCGTTATGAATAATTAGCAATGAATTAAATGCAATTTTTTTAATAATTTTCATTAACAAAAAAGTATTATAAATATTTTTCGTGATTTTATTACCATCTATGTATTTAAAAAGAAATAATATGGATTACAGACGGTTATCATAGATAATGAGTGAAATCTGCTACTTGCACTTTTCTTCAAATAATGATCGTGAGAGTATCATAAACAGATACATTTTTCATCCTAACAGCGTACTTTCATTTAATATGTTTCCTATTTCTAAAAGGTAGGAGTATTCCCCGACGAACTAAAGCAATCTACAGTACCCGCAACCCTGGCAGTAAGCGGCGGAGACAGGAGCAAGATAAATACAAAGCAACGTGGTTAATGACAGAAAATAAGAAGCATCACGTGCAGAGAAAATGTAACATTTTTGTTTTCCTATGTATTCAGTGCTAAAGCAATAAAAACGCCCCATAACTGTCTTCTTTTTGACTATCACGATTAGTGGTGTAACTAGGTGAGGTAGCTAGGGCGCGCGCCTTACGCACGCTTGTCAGGATGCACAAAGTTAGGAAATCAATTCTTAGTACTGAAAAGAAAATTATTTTTCTTATTAGCTCATATTTCCCAGACTTTTAAAAATGAAAACGGCTTTAGCAAAATGAGAGAAAATGAAATGCTTTCAAAGGCCTTATTAGCACTTTCCTTATGAGGAATAAGCGCCTATTAGACACTTATAGATAGTTTATTTATTAAACAGAATTGATTATAACAGAGATTCGGTTTAGACAGTTTTTTCTGTATGAAAATCAAGGAGTACAAATTTTAAATCTTGCGAATTTATGCGAAAAGAAACAGTTTTGTTTATCCGATTCTCGAGGAAGCATCGGGCATAACTGTATTCATTTCAACGAGACAATCGTATGCATTTCAGAAAAGAATCGCTATTCAAATATCTGGGCAGATTATCGGAAGCTGCAATCTTGGAAATCGAATAATGAATATTGTAAATTGTATTTATGGTTGATTAACCGAGACATATATCTCAAGGTAAAGAATGGAAAGTGCTCATAATACAATTAAATTTCTCAGCTTTTTTTTTATCATTATAAGATGGGGAATGCCAGACTCAATTTAAACGAATTCGAAAGATAGCGCTTATTTTTACTCTTTGAAATCTCTATTAATAAGGAAAAAAAGATCAACACTATTCTGATCTTTTGAAATTTGGACTAATGTTTTTTGAATACGTAGAATTATTTTCATTAAAAATGAAAGGGCCCATCATAGAAAATGAAAGCACCAAAAATTTACACTATAATTTAAGAGAGTGTTGATATGATAATCTTCCATCGGATGTTGTTATCACACACACACATTCATACATTTATTTCTTTATTTATACATTTTGTGGAGCAGCTTTGTTGATGCTTTTGCACGATAGCAACGTCAAGCACAAGCTGCGGAAGGGCTATCAGCTAATGAAAGCCTATATTTTCATTTTTCAGATTAAAAAAAAGAATGTTAAACTGATTTTAACGAAATCATTAGCACTTTTGCGACGATAAAAATGAGGGAGGCAAATTTATAACATTTCCAACACTTAAAGCTATCAAACTTTTTCGAAAGTAATGCATTCCTATTAATAAACACACATTATTTTATATATAAGTTTTGATAGATAAATTTAATTATATGTGTGAAGAAACTTTGCATATTATTATTGATATAAATTTAATTACCAAGATTTTTTTAATGATTTTATATGTCTCAACAATAGGTTTCTTTCAATATCCAAAGATTCCGTGCTATACCTTAGGGGAAAAAAGTAATAAAAATAACTTCATAATTATTTTTATATACATTACTTTTCGTGAATGAAGAGATTTCTATACATTTTATATTTTTTTCAAATATAATATAAATAGAAATAATTTTTTATTTGCATTTATCTAATGTATTAAAAATTCGACGCAGACACTATTTCATTTTTTTTTTATTTCGGCCTTATTTAAATGATTAACATTAGAACGGGAAAATTTCACTGTGTGTGTTTAAAATAAAAATTTCGCACTGATTTTTGTAAAATTTTCTTTCCAAATATCTTTAAAATATTCTTATAATACATTATTTTGATACTTTTTTTCCCTATTAACTTGGTTTTTATTACTAATTGTCTTATAATACATTATATATTCAAGTGCTCACCATATATAAAAATTATTAACTGTCATAATTAAATAATATCAATTACAAAAAATGTATATATTATTATTTATCTTTAATTACATATTCACTCTTCGCACTCCTCGGAAATAAGTAAGAGTTGCATTTAATACATAGACAGAAAGAGAACGGAAAGGACATATTTATTTGCCCATTGCACCCTTTTGTGCAGGTGCGCCAATGATCACGTTGTGCAATTGCTAGTTTTCATAATAAGCTGTTGCATCATAAACTGCTGTTCGTTTCAGCCTCAAAATGATACTAATATAAGAAAAATGGAATAAAATACGAAATTCAATATGTATCCTACAAATCAACAAGCTAATTCAATTTGTCTTGCATAAGCTAGCCTAAGTATTTAACAATTTCAATAAAAGAAATTGTGTTGGGCATAGTTGAGAAGGAGACATAATAGGATAAATATAGCCCATAAGTAAAAAGATTAACCTAGGCGTCTAGGAGGTGAAAAGTACCGTGCTAAAGGACAAATATTTTATACAAATTCGTATTTCCGGTGACAAAATACTATTTTAATACTTCAAGAACTTTGCAAGCAATCTGCAATTAACAAATTAAATTTTAATTTCGTACAGAATAAGCTATTTGAAAACGAATTTCAGTAATAACAGATCGCAAGATCAAAAAATAGAAAAAATAAAAAAATAATAATGAATTTACTGTTTACTATATTAATAAATGAACTTTTATTAATACAGTAAACAGTAGATTTATTATTAGTATTTGACAGACTTCCTTTCATTAATTTTATTTACATGGATTTGATTGACATTTGTAAAACTGATCTTCCGTTACCGTTTTTCCTTATTTTATGCATTTATGTGCTTGTGGACTCAAAAAATAATTTCAGAATTTAATTATTGTTGCGTGATTTATTTTCAATGCCATTTGATTCTATACAAATGGCGTCATTCTGCCCATCATTTTAAACAATTTATTTTAACATTTTGTAATAAAATAGTTAATAACAAAACTATGGAATATTACTATGGATTATGAAATAAATTAAATATTATAATACATAAAATGACAAAAATAAAGTTTTCTAAAAATACGCTTTTGCCGGCATAACAAATAACGGAAGAATGCGTATTTGAAAAATAATGACGTCAAAATACCATTGTAAAAACGCTTAATATTTACAATAAGAGTAACCATAGTACAAAGAAATTCAATTACAAGTATAGATATAGCGAATATTCTTAAATATTTATTAAAAATTAAAATAGATTATCTAGTGATTAAGATTCAAATTGCTTGTTTCGATCAGCGGCTTCGTGCCATTTTCAAGCTTCACAATTTTATTTCGATGTTCACATTTATACACAAAATATTGTTCCTTTCAGACGCATTAATAAAAGCGTGTTTTTAAAAACGTTTTTTTTTTTTTAATTTTTATTATTAAGATCTTACCATTGCTTTCGTGTTTCAATATTCGCATTTCACCATCGAATAAAAAATTCGATTATTCGAGCTTTTTTAGAGGTTTAAAGATCGAAATACACTCATGTCCATAAATTAAGGATAATGCACGTTCAGGAAAAAGAAAGTCAGAAACAAAAAAATGTGACTTATTTGTAAAGCCTATTTATTAAAAAAAGGTAAAGAGCAAAAAAGATGCTATATGTTTGATACCATTAATAAAAATTACGATTTTTTGCTCCCTGGAGCAAATTACAAAAAACTATTTACAAAACCCAATATACATCGTTGGTATGATGTTTAATACATAATGTCTCCCAGACGATGAAATACAGTCCGTACAACGCCTAGGCATACTGAGCATCAAATTATCGATGTGATCTTGGGGAATATTACACCACTCTTCAAGCAATGCTCTCCGAAGTACCTGTGGACATGTAGGAATGGTTGACGGGCTGCAACTTGTCGGCCAAGCATGTCCCACACATATTCTATTAGATTTAAGTCCGGTGAGAATGCTGGCCAGTCCATACGCGTGATATCCTCCGATCGAAGGCATTCGTTTACGATGTTTGCACGGTGAGGACGGGCGTTGTCATTCATAAACACGAATTCTGCGCCCATGGCGCCCCGAACTAAACGCACATGTTGTTCCAGAATGACGTACCGATAGATATGACCTGTCATGGTTCCAATTTGAACATACAGGTTAGTTCTAGTACCCAGAATAATTCCTCCCCAAACGAGGAAACCTGCACCACCGTAACAGTGTCGTTCAATTATGTTCTCTTGGTGGTAACGGGTGCCTGGCGCTCTCCATCTGAAAATCCGGTGAGAATCAGACTGCAAGCTAAACTTGGTCGAAAAACATCACACAATCTCACTGTTGCGGTGTCCGCATGCTCTCTACTCAGGGCTAACCGCAAACGACAGTGAGTTGCAGTAAGTGGAACACATCTGACAGGCTTATGAGCATATAGACCAATTTGCCCTAAGCGTCTGTACACGGTCTGCCTTGAAACTGTCCTACCAGTGGCTGAAGAGAGCTGAAGAGACAGGTCTGATGCTCTGCTCCGTCTGTTTCTTTTGGCAGTAACTGCCAAGTACCGGTCCTCATTCGGCGTTGTAATTCTGGGGCGACCTGTGCTGTAACGTCTACTCACATTACCATCATCTTGAAATCGTTGCCAGAGCCTGGAGATGACACTCTGGGCGATTCCAAGTTTCTCGGATACTTCCAGCTGGGTACGCCCACATTCCAGACGGCCGATAATTCTACCACATAAAAAATCATCCAAATGCGTCCTTTGTGTCATAACTATGCGGTTATTGTACTGAAAGGCTTATAAAGCGCTTGCGAACAATTTTACTTCTTTGCCTGTATTCCTTATACATCACTCTCTTACACTCTTGTCATTGTGACGTACTATCGGTGTCATCTGGAGGCTTCCTGCAATTTGAATATGATTTTTGAAGATGTGTGTAGTTATTTTACGGGTGATATATGTATTTCAGCTTTCGATTTCCGCGTGACTCTGAATTATCCTTAATTAATGGACATGAGTGTAAATAAACATTTTTTGGTAGAAGAACTTTTCATTCTGAATTATATTTCAATGCATTTGTAAGTACCCAACCAAACTATACATATATTTTTTTAAGAAGTGAATTTTTTAGTTTGATTTTAATCGACACATTCAAAATTACTTTCATTAAAATAATAAATTCTGTGAGTGTCACATTTCCACCGATACTTTTTTGAAAACTATAAATCATTCTTACAGAATGAGTCCACGCCCTTTCTCAGCTGGAAAGGAGTTTTCGATTACTTCAAAACTTTATTCATTACATTTTTTAAATTAAATGTCCTAATTAAATCATGTTTGATTAGAATAAACTTCATCAATCTTTCCTTCTCTGATAATACAAATGAAGGCAGCCATTAAAAAATTTCATAAAATGATGAAAGGTTTTCAATCACTCACTTTTACCTATAAAATTTTGTTTTCCAGAATGAGCTCTTTTTTTTTTTTTTTTGAAAGAGAAATAATTTTTCCCTTGTGTTAATATTTTTACTAATATATTTTTTGTTAAAATGCAAATCTTTATTATTTTTATATAAGTAATACGTTAATTGAAGGAGGTTTGTTTTCTTTGCCTTTCTATACTATGAAAAGTTAGATATTTCGTAACCTTTAGTTCAAGAGCAAGAAAAAAAATCGAACTAATTGCTTTCTTGATATCATTTATTCTTTTTTCACAACATAGCAATTACTTAAGAAGAGCAGAAACTTCAAATCGGAATTTTTGGAAAAGGGACATTTATTTCATAAATATTCATGAAATGGGTGTTTCAAAACAGCAATTGTTCAAAGGAATAATAATTTTCACGCTCAGCGACGTCGAATATATAGTTGCACAATATTGAAAGAAATATCGTTCTGTACATGAAATATTACTCCCTTATTGCCACATTATCACGTGCAACTCATCAAACCCAATGATTCAACAGACTTTGGATTCTTCTGCAGTGAGTAGAAGTTTCGGTACACATGAATGTGCGAGGCGGAACATCCACGCTCATTGTTTTGGAAATCACGCACGTAACTTTTCGCTCTCTCCTCAATCCGGTTACTCCAGAGAATGCTGCCAGCAGGTGATTGGTCAGCATTTCCGTATGGATCAATATACTATCCCTACATATATAAACATAGTCGTGACTAAATAGAGAGAGACACTTTCGAATTTTAAACTTCGTTTTTATACCATTCCGGGAGGCATAATTTAAATACAAGCAAGTAGCGACGAGGTACGTCAATCTACAGCACGACACAAGAGCGAAAAAGAGAAAAGAACTAGAGACAGAAATATTTATCTCCAGTCATTATATACAGTGAGATTCTGATAGGGATTTCTTTACACGTGTCGATTTGGGTAAGGGAATGATAGGTATTTTATAAAAATAATTCTTTAGATCTACAGATTTTTATCCCTTTACTTGGAACGTGTGAAAGTGCGGACTAAAGTAGTTTTACAGAGCTCGTGTAGCATTCATTAAATAAAGAAGGTTGGATTAGGAAATAAGAGAAAATTTTAGAATGAATGTGGGTTAAATTAAGATAAAAATTGGGAAATTATATATATTATATATATAGACGACATACCTCGGAAGATAATGCGCCTAAATAGTACGGTGAAATAAATAAGATTTACATAAGACATTTGGAAAGAGTAACAAATTTTTTAAAAATCATTCAAAGGATCGGAATTTCCCAATGACACAAATAAGAATTCTAATATTTAAATATTCTTCATTGATCATAACTCCTAGAATTATTAATATAAATATATCCTATATTTACAAGCAAAGCGCCTTTCTATAGTTCATAGTTGTCACTTAATCTTTTAATATTAGCCAACAGTATTACTGAATTGTTAGCTTGTCTGGCACAAAAGTCAAGGTGTTGAGAATACTGCACCAAACCAGAGGTAAAATATGGAAGGAACTGTTTCGCAACAATTTTTAAAAATAAATAACAATGTACGCTGAAATCATAATTATCAGCAATCTATTCTGTTGCTCAATAATATTGAGAGCCTTGTTAAAACAGTTTGAAAATAACTCATGTATGTAAATGTTATTTTGCATGAAACCAACAAGCCTCTTCTTTCTATCACAGAGAAGAGAACAAAACTCAGTTTTTTAGCTATCACTTAGAGGCGGCATATTGAAATGGTAAGAATATTTTATGTAAGACCAGAACCAATCGATACATATTTATATTTTCTACAATGGTCAGAAGAAACATATCAAATGGTCCACTTTTAATGTTTTAATGTTTGGATTGATCTGATCCTGAAAGCCTGATATAGTGGTCATTTTTTTTTCCTTATAAAAGGAAAGCGCGCTTATTACATAACAAAATTCCGAGTTGGAAATGAATGAAAAGAGATAAGAATTAAAAGATGGTAAAAAGAGAAGCAAATTTCGTCTATTGAAGGCAAATCACGGGCGTTGGCTTCTCATCTAATGTCTCAAAAATTATAAAGTAGATAAATGAATGTAGGCATTGCAAGAAAAAATGAAAAGTCAGCAGATTTAGAATGAATTTAAAAGTAAATGGGCAAACACCATACATATGGAACTTTAACAAGGATTTGCGGTTGAATATTCATTGAAGTAAAATGAAGTAAACTTCATTACAACAATGATAAGCTTTATTATATAGTATTTGAAAAAAAACTTATAAATACTTGAGCGGCAATATTGTCCGAAGTTATATAAAACGTTTTAAACAATGTTTAAACGTTTTAACAATGTTTTGCTTGCACTTCATTTCATTAAAAATGTAATTGCTAATTCGAAAAAATTAACCCGAGAACTTTATCACGCTGCAAATGCATCTGTGTTATATATGGTAACTTTAGATTAAAATTCCTGATACGTAAAGCTTCAACAGTATACACTTTCGCTTTTATTGTTAGTGGAAATAGAGATGCAGCAAAATTTTCCTGTGAATAGTGTTCATTCATTTACTTAAAAAATGAGATGCTGTAATATTTTTTTTAAAAAAATTTTTACTATCAATACAACTAGTTAGTATACAAGTGGATAAAAACATTTTAATTATGATAATATTCATTATTATACCAGAAAGCATTACAAATTTTAAATTCAGTACCAACCTTTTATTCATCCACACATTTTAGGGTTTTTTTAAAAAAATTTTTACATTTATTTATTTATTTATTATTATTATTATTATTTATTTATTTATTTTTTGCTTAAGAGCAATGACAAAAAGTAGCGTATAGATTTATCGGTTGTCAAAACAAAAGAGAAAAATTGAAATTCCATACCTAATAAGGAACATATTATGTATAAAAAAAGAGTCATAAAAATCTGGAAGTAATTCTCTTCATCATATCGAAATTATTAAAATCGATGCATCTGCCATCATTAGCTTTCAGAGTACAAAGATAGAAGAAAAGAATATAAAATGAGCATTTCTTCGTGAATTTATTTTTTATGTCTTACTTGGGAAGTTAATTTAATAACAATTCATTTTGATATAAAAAGTTCGAAAAATAATAATCTAAAGATTTATTTTCAGATTCATTAAAAGAATCTTTATTTAATAGAACAACAACAATAAAAAAAACTGGTGGTATTTTACTGCTGAAATATTTTTCAAAACAAAAACAGATACCACCCGACAAAATAAGAGAAACAAATGCGCAAATTTATTCACACAAAAGGGCTGGATTTTTGAAGCTCTCTCGGGGTGTGGGAGGAGGAGAAAAAACACTCTAACTTCACCACAATATAGCTCATTTTCGAATAAAAATGTAAGAAAATTTAGATTTAATTATATATGCAAATGACTATAAATTTCAAATTAATAAAAAAAAACCACACTGATTAAATACAATTTATAACTTAAAAGTTCTTTCTTTCTTTCATTCTCAGGTAAATAGCAGAATGAATGATTGCATTACTTTTTTAAAAAATCTCTTAATATTCGTCCGATAATTAATAAATCTTTTTTTACTGAATTATTTTACTTTTAAGATAAAGAATAATACATACAGTGTGTATAGAGTTTTTTTTAAAGGTACCATGCGAGATTTCTTTTACCACAATAAACCGGTATAAATTGTTTCATTCGTTTTACTTAAGATTACATGCATCATAATTTTTATATAGAGAGAATGTTGATAAATAGCTGTTTTTCATCAACCTAAATAGATAAAAACTTAAATTGAGCAATAACCAAAATAATAAACTGATAAATCTTTTTTAGAAACCACAGAAAATAAATAAAATTTTACTAAAGTTTTCGATTTACGATGCTCGTGTTACAGTGTCTTATCCATCTAGCGCTAATGGCTCAGATACGACGTTCGTAATAAAACTACATTCATAATCTTCATATTTTTTAATACATCTCACATACTGAAGCGAAAGAGGTTTCATTGGTGATTCATCCCTTTGTTGAACATTTGAACCGGAAGTACATTTCACAAGTGCACTATTCATCTTGCAAATTTCAATCCACCAAGGTCTGTTTTCGTACGATGTAAAAGTAAAAATGTAAATGAACGCAGCGTTTCAAAATCTTCGCGATTCTCGTTCAAAATTAAATTGTCGTCTAATTTTACTTGTGAAGTTTCAGAAATGAGCGGCCCGAGTTGAAATGAGGACACACATTAGCATTGAAGAAAATATTTTAATTTGATTTTTGGCAAAAAATATAGAAAATTCAAATTTTTTTCAGGTTAATGAATTAAAAATTTTGTCTTCATCAAAATATAAATAAGATAAAATAAAATAAAAAGCAATATTCATATTGATTAGAAAATCAAAAAGAAGCGGTTTATAAATAAAATCTGGGGACCGAAGCATCGCCAGTTTGCATCTTCCGCCCTTTCTGGCTTACCGTGGAAGATAAAAAACCTTCTAGCAGCGATTTATTAAAAGTAATCTCAAGTTTTAATCCATTTGAAATCGATGTCTTGCCACAGTCACATATATTTATTACATAGCTTACCTATCCTCACTTTAAAATTATGAAAATAGTTCATCGTGATTTAAACAAATTTTATTGTTCTGTTAAGATAGAAAAGAGAGGTTGTACATAAGAAGGTGCAAAAAAAAAAAAAAAAAAGCGTTAATTGGAATCAACCATCCG